>NC_023167.2:7734981-8984981 GCF_000231095.2 Oryza brachyantha | reverse complement strand
TGCAAAAGCCAGATGGGCCTGTAGAAATGTTAACACCACATAGTTCACTTAAATTCACAAGGCAACAAAATAATAAGATAAGAGAAATTTTAATATACGCCACAATCCGTTTACGAGCTTGAAGATATGAATAACAGTTACAAATGGCGAAACCCCACATGGCTGGCCCTTATTCTGACTGGCGGACATTACAGTATGATCTGGGCACGTTAATCAGCATGCAATTCCCAGAAAATTGACAAAAAAGACCAAGAGCTTCCGGGTCAAACCAACTTACCATCCACTTAAACCAATGCAATCACACAGAAGTACCATTTTCTTAGATACCATGCTCAACTGGCTTAGTATTACGATGTGTGTCCACATTAACATGCCCAGGCACGGACAATTGGTTGCTTAATAAGTGCATCAGCACACTGAAGAACAACTTTTGCATACCAAGATGATTATTGGATCATAATCACAAAAGCCAGTATAGCAGCCAAATGAGGCAAAATGTGCCAAGCAACATTAAGGACAGACTATCCAAGTTCACCAAAAGCTCACACTACACATGAAAGACCCCATTCAGAACATGGGAGTTTTATATGTGTCCTGCAGGTACAGAGCTGTCTCTAATGGAATTTCTGTGAAGCATTTTGCACTCAAGACCTATGTGTTGCCTTCAGGACAGATTGGGACATGCAACATTTTGAGTGATATGTGATGAATGTTATAGGATTTGCAACCATTATGAGGTTTGGTTAAATGTCGTCGCTTACCTCATGGAGCCTGTAAGTGTGGGAAATTTGGACTGTTATCAACCCTTTTGAAAGCCATGATAGGAGTTCATTGAGGGAATCAATTAGTACAGGTGGCTGATGAATTAAGTAGCTTCCCCAGTACAAACCATGAACTGTCCAATTCTGAAACAGCATGCAGCAATTAGTTACTAATTTTTAATAAGAAAAAAAATGTAGAAAGATATTTTAGAATATCCTTATCACAGAATCCAGTGCTTGAAATATTCTGAATTTCCCAACCTTTCCATCTCACTTTCTAGCTGGAAATCTGTCATGTAAATCTAAGTCTTCTAAAAATTCAACTTTAGATTGGTCTATTATATATATTTTTCTCTGATTCGACAGTTGCAAAATTTACACTATTGTTGTCTCTGTTTGGTTTTTCTTACTTCAAGTGATTATTAATCCTAATGAATTCAGGCAAATTAATTCTTCAGCAGAATCCCTATCAGACTCACTTATTGAGAAAGGGCATCAGTCCCACCTCCTTAAGCAAGTGAAAGCTTGTCCCAACGATAGAATTGTTCTACTCTAAGAATCTGGTGCACATAAGCAAGGCAAGGAGCAGTGAATCCAGATCCCTATGATGCTGTTGAGAGAAAGGACTTGAAGTACTACCTCTTAAGAAAATAAAAGCCAGCAACGATTAAATTGTTTTTATTCTGCAATACAGTGCATATAAACAAGGAGCAGAACAGTGTGCGAAAAGGCAAAATTGCAGAAAATTCAATAAGAAAATGGTCTACCTTAACAAGTGCGATGTTTGCTCTAATAACTGGTACATCTCCACTGGCAAATCCAATGATCAGAATATGTGCACCCCAATTGAGAATTTTCAGACTATCTTGTGTTAATTTGCCCCCAACAGGATCATATAAGACATCAACACCTTTGAGGCCTCTGGCCTTTAAAAATGATTTGGCACTTTCTATAATACTTTCCTTGCTTGAGTCAATTACATGGTCAGCTCCAATAGACTTGAGATACTGCAATTTCTCAGTTCCCCTGAAGCCCAGAAAAAAAAAAGGATATTTAGGTAGAGAATACAAATTGGTGAAATGCAATAGCAACTGCACAAGAATTGTGTCACTCACCTAGCAACAGCAATAACAACAGCACCACAAACTTTTCCTATTTGTACAGCAGATGCCCCGACACCACCAGCAGCACCAAGAACAAGTAGCACCTATGATTACAACCGCTATTAACAATATCCAACAATGAATAATGTAATGGGAGCACATGACAGAATACTTATAACATTTATACTCCCTCTGGTTTATTATGTTTTACGCCATTAACTTCTAAATCTACATTTGACCATTCGTCTGTTTAAAAAATCTATGTAATTACTAATTATTTTGTCATGAATCGTTTTATCATTGAAAGAACTTTAAGCATGAATTATAATTTTGCATATTTACAAAGAAATTTGAATAAGAAGAGTGGTCAAACAAATATTTTGAAGTTAACTTTGTCAAATATTAAAAATCGCAGTGGTATTTGCTAAGCTAAATGCACATACCATAATCACGTTCCTTTGCATTACAAGTGCTAAGGCAAGCATCACTCAATAGAAATCTTTCCGCTTACAGCTGATTATAAGAAGTAATGGCTTATCACGACTAAAAATAATTTACCTTCAACAGCGCACACAATAAGACAAGCATCACTCAATAGCGCACACAGTACTGTTAACCAAATCATTACTAGGAAACATTTACCTTCAACAACAAAGACCCTTACCCTATCAATAAATCCTTGCCCATAACTGTAACATGAATAATGTACAAGTGCCAAAATGGATATCTTATAAGTATTTTATACTCGAGCAGATGAACACGGGGGCCAACCTGACCAGCCTTTAGTTGAGCTCTATGTACAAGGCCCACATGCGAGGTACCAAATGCAACAGGCAATGCTCCAGCAGCAACCAAGTCACATCCATCAGGCACCAAAAATCTGATTCAAAACAACATAGCACTGATTCAATAAAACCTACCAGAAATCCAGAATAAATATGCTGCCTTTTCTATTCCCTGACTACATACTAAGAATTTGAGATGTGCGCATCTCTGATTATGATTCTGATCCAATGATTTTTGAATGTGCCTTATCCTTACAAATGGGGATTAAGGCTCAACTATCTATATAAACAGACAACAAGAATCTCATTTTTGTTATAAAAGAACCACATAGTCTCTCCCACAGCCCCACGTGTAGGCATTTCATAGAATAAATCGTTTTTCCCCCTTGCATAGCATCTACCAAACTAGCAGAAAGATTAACTTGAACAAATTTAAGCTGCTGTAGAAATGGCCTTGTACGACAACAGCTAGTCAACTACTCCTCCCCCTCTCTGCAATCCAGAGAGCGATCCACTTGGAGTAAGCTAAGCTACGCCCAATCGAGCAGAGATCACCACCCGAGAGACGGAGAGAGCGAGGAGGGTTTCACAACTCACAGCTGCTTCTCCTCGGTGACGAGGAGACCCGCGAAGGAGCCGAGGGAGGCGACGGCGCAGACGCGGTCCCCGGGGCGAAACCTCCGCACGGCGGGGCCGACGGCGTCGACGACCCCGGCGTAGTCGGAGCCAGGCACGAAGGGCAGCGCGGGCCGCTCCTGGTATTTGCCCTGCACCTGCAGGTAGGTGGCGAAGTTGAGGCTGGTGGCCGCCACGCGCACCCGCACGGACTTCGGCGACGGGAGCCCCGGCGCGGGGTGGTCCCCGGAGACCGGCGCGAACGGGGAGGCCTCGCCGCCGGGGGCCAGCGTGGGGTCCCCGAGCCGCTGCACCACGAGCGCGTCCATTTGTCGTGCACACAGAAGAGAACACAGAAGAGATGCAACCCAGGAGATCGACCAGAGCACGCAAGCCGAACGTGAGATACCACAAGTCAACATGGGCCCGGTAAATAGCTGCCCCATGATTGAACTGGGAGGGAGACCTATTGACATATTGCTGTATAAAGTTAGCAGAGAATGGGGAGAGAGTTCGAACATCGTTGAACCTTCCAAACCACTGATACATCTCTCGCTCGGAAATTCTGTCTCTCTCGTTCTGTTCTTCCTACTACGTTTCTTGTGTTCTATCCTTCACGATTATTCTAGGGTTTCAGGAGGTCGAGACGTAACATTTTGGTATCAGAGCGCTCAATCCTGGAGAAGCCACGCTGCACTTCGAGATTGCAGTCGCAAGTAGAAGCCATGGAGAAGCAAGGCAACGATTTCAGTAAAGTGTTGAGCGAGATACATGATTCCTTGATGACGATGAATGCAAAGCAAGGAGAAACCCAAGTGGCCATAGTGAAGCTGGATGTTGGAATCAGCAACTGGAGACCTCAGGTGGATGCAGCGGTGCAGGAGCTACGAGAGGAAATCAGCGACATCCATCGACAAGTGGAGCATCTGGAGAAGGAGACGGTGAACAAGGAGGTGGCCACAAATCCAACCCGACCGGATTTGCGGGAGGGCAAGCGTAAGCCACCATTGTTGTCTACATCCAGAAGAATGGTTTCCAATTCAAGAGGAAATGGTGTCTCGGGTGGAAGATCGTTTACAAATCGTCGTTCCAGGGAGGAGGAGTTCATGGAGAATCTCAATTCGATAGGAGGAAGGGGTTCGTGGGAAGCAAATCATTCTGATTATGGGCGAAATGGGAACTGTGAGTTCAAAGAAAATGATCTGTTTGGTGAATCAGGTGAGAGGCATTATAATCACCGAGTCCCAAAGTTGGATTTCCCTGTTTTTGATGGTGTTGACCCCATGGATTGCTGCATGAAGTGCAAGCATTATTTCGATGTTTGTAGTACTCTTCTAGGACTATGGGTTCGTGTGGCTACCATTTACTTCAAAGGTAGAGCCGCAGCATGGTTGCGATCTTCTCGAGCTCATCTAAAATTTCCAGTGTGGGAGTCATTTTGTGCAGCAGTGATTCAGAAATTTCATCGATATCGACATCAGTTGTTGATTCGACAAATTGATACAATAAAGCAAATGGATATGTCTCAGATTACTTTGGGAGGTTTGATGAGTTGATGACTGAACTGTTAGTGTATGACCCTGCTGTAAATGTGCTTTATCTAACACACAAGTTTACAGATGGCTTGAGAAAGGAAATTCGTAATGCAGTCATGCTTCACAGACCTAGAGATTTGGAGACTGCTTTTGCTTTGGCCTTAGTGCAAGAAGAATTGACAGAAACATCAGTCAATAAGGAAGTAAGGAGAATAGAGAACGATGGATTTCAACGACTGAGCAGTAAAGGGACATATCCATTTTCATCAACAACTCCAAGTAAATCGATGAATGGAACAGAAAATTCACAGGGTGAAGAGAGAGGTGTGCCTTGGACAGAAGGGAGTAAGATAGGCAACACCACTAATGACAAGATGGCAGCACTAAAGGCTTATCGTCGTGCTCAGGGATTATGTTATGTGTGTGCTGAAAAATGGTCACAAAGCCATAAATTTGCAAGTGAAGTTCTCTTTCTGCTGTTATAGGAGCAAGAAGTAGAAGAACAACCAAATGAACTCACAGAAAACATACATTTTGAGTCTGAAGTGTTGGCACTTTCAGTTCAAGCTATTCAGGGATCTGAAACTGAGGGAACTATCAAGCTGTTGGGACAGATTCAAGGACTGGAAATCTTGATTTTAGTGGACTCCGGGCAGCACTGTCAGTTTCCTTAGCTCTGAAATTGCAACAAAGATACCTGGAGTTGAGCCTTTATCTCACCTAGTCAAAGGTAAAGGTGGCAAATGGTGAGATGATGGAGTGTCAGTCTGCAATACCTCAATTTGAGTGAAGCACTCAGGGGCATGTATTCACCACAAATCTTCGAGTGATTTCTCTAGGTGGATATGCCATGATTCTGGGCATGGACTGGTTATCTCAACACAGTCTCATGAGTATTGATTGGGCTCATAAGAAGTTAGCTCTTTGGAAATTAGGTGGGCCAATCAACTTGGAAGGTATAGTTCCTGAACTAACACAGTGCAAGGCTGTTACTGTTAATCAATTACACCAATTGCAAACTCATATTGTTGTGACACATTTGGTTCAATTGTGGGAGTCAGCCCAACCGACTGTAGATGAAACAATACCTTCAGAAGTACAGGATGTGATGAAATAATTTGAGGTAGTCTTTCAAGAACCAAAAGTTTTACCACCACCTACACAGTATGATCACACCATACCACTCATACCTAGAGCTCAATCGGTTATATCAGACCTTATAGATATACTCCTGCTCAAAAGGATGAAATTGAATCACAAGTGAAAGAAATGTTGGATAAGGGAATAATTCAACCCAGTAGCAGTCCGTTCTCTTCTTTGGTTTTGCTAGTCAAGATGACAAGATGGCAGCACTAAAGGCTTATCGTCGTGCTCAGGGATTATGTTATGTGTGTGCTGAAAAATGGTCACCAAACCATAAATTTGCAAGTGCAGTCCAATTACATGCAGTTCAAGATCTCTTTCTGCTGTTATATGAGCAAGAAGTAGAAGAACAACCAGATGCATTCACAGAAAACATACATTTTGAGTCTGAAGTGTTGGCACTTTCAGTTCAAGCTATTCAGGGATCTAAAACTGAGGGAACTATCAGGCTGTTGGGACAGATTCAAGGACCGGAAATCTTGATTTTAGTGGACTCGGACATCACTATCGGTTTCCTTAGCTCTAAAATTGCAACAAAGATACTTGGAGTAGAGCCTTTATCTCACCCAGTCAAAGGTAAAGGTGGCAAATGGTGAGATGATGGAGTGTCGGTCTGCAATACCGCAATGTGAGTGAAGCACTCAGGGGCATGTATTCACCACAAATCTTCGAGTGATTTCTCTAGGTGGATATGACATGATTCTAGGCATGGACTGGTTATCTCAACACAGTCCCATGAGTATTGATTGGGCTCATAAGAAGTTAGCTCTTTGGAAATTAGGTGGAACAATCAACTTGCAAGGTATAGTTCCTGAACTAACACAGTGCAAGGCTGTTACTGTTAATCAAACACACCGATTGCAAACTCATATTGTTGTGACACATTTGGTTCAATTGTGGGAGTCAGCCCAACCGACTGTAGATGAAACAATACCTTCAGAAGTGTAGGATGTGCTGAAAGAATTTGAGGCAGTCTTTCAAGAACCAAAAGTTTTACCACCACCTAGACAATATGATCACACCATACTACTCATACCTGGAGCTCAACCGGTTAATATCGGACCTTATAGATATACTCCTGCCCAAAAGGATGAAATTGAATCACAAGTGAAAGAAATGTTGGATAAGGGAATAATTCAACCCAGTAGCAGTCCGTTCTTTTCTCTGGTTTTGTTGGTCAAGAAAAAAGATGGTACATGGCGCTTTTGTGTGGATTACAGACATTTAAATGCCATTACAATTAAGAACATTGGTTTACCAAACATAGATGAATTGTTGGATGAGTTGGCAAGATCCCATTGGTTCACCAAACTGGACTTGCGGTCTGGATATCATCAAATTCGTATGCATGTGCAAGATGAACACAAGACTGCATTAAAGACTCATAGTGGTCATTATGAATTCAGAGTTATTCCTTTTGGTCTCACCAGTGCACCTGCTACATTTCGGGGAGTCATGAACAGTGCGTTTGCTACTTTACTGCGCAGATGTGTATTGGTATTTGTGGATGATATACTCATATACAGTAAGACCTTGGAAGACCATGTGGATCATTTAAAACTAGTGTTTCAACTGTTACAGGACCATCAATTGAAGGTCAAATTCAGTAATTGTTTCTTTGCTCAATAGAGATTATCTTATCTGGGTCACATCATTTGCCCTGATGGAGTGGTTACTGAAGAAGACAAGGTTCAGTCTGTCAAAAACTGGCCCACTCCAACTTCAGTTAAAAAACTCAGAAGCTTTTTGGGGTTAACAGGATATTATCACAAATTTGTGCGTCATTATGGCATTATTAGTAAAGTGCGTACTAATTTGTTGCGAAAAGGGCAAGTGTTTCAGTGGCATCAGGTTCATGAAGAGTCGTTTCAACATTTGAAACAAGCTCTCATTTCAGCACCTGTTTTGGCTCTGCCAGATTTTCAGAAGACGTTTGTGGTGGAGAATGATTCTTCAGACAAAGGGATTGGTGCAGTATTGATGCAAGATCATCATCCAATTGCTTTTCTTATTCGAGCTTTGGGTCCGCGACACTAAGGTTTATCTACTTATGAGAAGGAAAATATGGAAAATATGTTGGTTGTGGAACAATGGCGTCCCTATTTACAACATGACGAATTTGTTATCAGGACTGATCATCACAGTCTATCCTTTTTAACAGAGCAACGATTATCATCTCCATGGTAACAGAAAGCAATGACGAAATTGCTGGGTCTCAGGTACAAGATTGTTTATTGCAAAGGATTGGATAACAGGGCTGTAGATGCATTATCTCGTTGTCCAGCAGTTTCTGAATCGACTGTAGTATCAGTGTGTGTGCTAGATTGGCTACAGGATGTGATCGAGGGATATAACAAGGATGATGATGCACAGACCAAACTTTAGAAACTTAGTCTCAATGCTCAGGCTATTCCAGGATTTTCTCTCAAAAATGGTGTGCTTTACTTCCATAAAAGAATTTGGATTGGCCACAATGTGGTGTTACAGAACAAATTATTGGCTAATTTACACACTGCCGCTGTCCGGGGGGGGGGCATTCTGGTATGGGAGTGACTTATCAGCGGGTTAAGCAACTTTTTGCTTGGCCTGCACTACAGAAGTCTGTGGAAGCTTTTGTGCAAGCTTGTGATATTTGCCAGCGGGCTAAATCTAAACACACTAAGTATCTAGGACTGTTCCAACCATTACCAATACCTGATCATGCTTGGCAAATGGTCTCACTGGACTTTATTGAAGGTTTGCCCAAATCTAAAGCTTCTAATTGCATATTAGTGGTGGTGGACAAATTCTCTAAATATGCTCATTTCATCAGTTTGACTCATCCTTTCACGTCTTTGGAGGTTGCAGAAATTTATATGCAACATATATATTGGCTACATGGTTTACCATAGGCTTTAATATCTGATCGTGATCGGATTTTTACCAGTAACTTGTGGACATCATTATTCGGACTGGTAGGTACTCAATTGAGAATGAGTTCTTCTTATCATCCACAAACCGATGGGCAAATCTAGCATGTTAATCCGTGTTTGGAGACATTTTTGCGTTGTTTTGTGTATGTTTGTCCATCTCAGTGGAGTCGTTGGTTGGCTTTAGCAGAATTTTGGTATAATACCTCATATCATTCAGCTCCACAAGCTTCCTCATTTGAAGTGTTATACGGACACAAACCTCAGTATTTTAGATTAACAGATGCAGCGGTGCCTCTATCAGCTGACTTATCTACATGGCTTTATCTACATGGCTTTAGGATAGAAAGGTAATGCAACACTTAATCAAGGAGCATTTGACTCGTGCTCAACTTCACATGAAACAACAAGCTAATCAACATCGGTCTGAGCGTTCTTTCACAGTGGGCGATCGTGTTTAGTTTAAGTTGCAGCCATTTGTTCAGCAATCTGTGGTAACAAGAGCAAATCACAAATTATCCTTTCGTTTCTATGGACCATTTTAGATTTTGGCCAAGGTGGGGTCAGTGGCATATCGGTTGGATCTACCAGCAACTAGTCTTATTCATATCGGTTGGATCTACCAGCAACTAGTCTTAATGAAATAATCTATTAAGTTTCTTATTTGACTTGATAATTAGATCTACTCTCTCCGTTTCATAATGTAAGATACTTGACTTTTTTATTTACAATGTTTGACAATTTGTCTTATTCAAAAAAATATGAAAATATTATTTATTTTGCTTGTGACTTACTTTATTATCAAAAGAACTTTAAACACGACTTGACATTTTTTATATTTGTACTAAATTTTTGAATAAGACGAATGGTCAAACGTCACGACCAAAAAAGTCAAATATCTTACATTAAAACAGAGGTAGTACTTTACTTTTTCGCTGTTCACCTTATTTAAAAATTATATATTAATTATAATAAAATAATTAATAATTACTACATCCGTCCCGAAAGGTCATTTTTCATATTTTAGATACAATGTTTTGACTATTCGTCTTATTTGAAATTTTTTGTGTTTAATGTTTTTATTGTTATTAGAAGATAAAATATAAATAGTACTTTATGCGTGACTAATTTTTTTTAAGTTTTTGTATAATTTTTTTTAAATAAAACGAATGGCTAAAGCATTAGGCATAGAATTGAAAAATAACGTTATTATGGGACGGAGGTAGTATATAAATCTTTTTAATAAGATGAAGAGAAAATCCAACAAATGCCCTTGATAAACACCTAATTCTAAGAAATAGCATCGATGAATGTGAATTCTACAAAATGACATCGTGCAAACGAACTTGTTTAAAAAATATTATCGTCATTAGGGTTCCGTCGATATTTTCCCGTTAAGTGTTCTAGTATAAACAATGTATTTAACGGTAGAAATGAACGGAACCCTAACATCGATAACATTTCTTAGATAAATTTGTTTGTACATGATATTTTTTAGAACTCGTGTTCGTCGATGACATTTTTTAGATTTAAACGTTTGTCAATAATATTTTTAGATTTTCTCTAAGATGAAGGGTCGAGATGACTTGAAAATAACGAATGTAGGGTATAAAATGGAGAGACTAGTAAAGCTATATTTACAGTTTAATTGTACTATTTGGAAACGGACAGAATATTTAAGAGAGCTCGTAGCTGCATGTTTGCAGTAACTCAAACAACAGTGAGTTGCTTCAAGGGCCCACAAAATAAGATTAAGGACTGGTTACTGTTCTTTTGTTTTGTTTTAGGTACTTATGTGCAAATTCATAATAGTATTATGATACGTCTCATTCAATATTATGTCCGTTTATTTTGGGACAGCAAGTATATGTAATAAAAAATTTCTTTAGCTCACCAAACATCATATGTTCTTGTCCAAGATTTTGAGCGTTAAATACTTCAAATTTCATTAGATAGTTATTAGTTCCTCCATTTTTTATTTGATAGGTTAACTTTTCGCTCCCATTTGACCATTTGTATAATTCTTATTTTTTTTTGACAAATACGTAAATTTATAGGTCATATTTAAAGTGTCTATGCTAATAAAATAAATCACTAACAAAAATAATTATGTAAATTGTTGAATAAGATAAATGGTTAAACTTATATCCAAATGTTAACGACATCAAATAAAAAATACAGTAGATAATAACGAAAATAAACACCTAGAACCTTAGAGATGAAACATAAGACCATCTCTAGTAGACAACATCCTCGTAAGATCTCGCTCTTTATTGGCCTAATTCGCTAACTATCTTAAAAACAATTCTTTCCACATTTCTAAACTCTAATGGTCTCTTCGTCAAGATTTTTTTAATAACGAAATAAATGTCGGTCTCTTCCTCCCCTTTTCTTCCTCTTTTCCCTCCTCTCATCTCTAGCCAAAGAGCTCTAGGTCAGGAACTGCAAATTCTCTCCATCTCAAATTGCAACAGAGGAGGACAGGTGAAGATGGCAGCTGTTTTGTCAACACCATGGTCCGAGCTCTCGCTAAACCTGCTCGACCTTCTGCTCATGCATCTGTCATTCCTAATCGGCGGGGCAAGCAGAGGTGGGCAGTGTGGCTGTGCTGATTGGGCTAGTCATCCTTTGCTCCACCGGCTAGTGGCTACCTCGGTCAATGGTGGAAAGGAGTGGCCGAGCAAGGTAGCAGTCGGTGGCAGAAGGGATTTCGACACCGCACGTTGGCACTGTTAACTGTTACCGACTCGGAGTAGTTGCTTTTTGTCACGCCAATCATGGTACTGGATTGGTAGAGAGTTCAGAGGAATCCAAAGATTTTGGGATAGGAAGTGGAAAAACATAGAGATGCTGACGTGATATGGATACCTGGTACCTTCATATAGAAGATAAACTTTCGTGGCAAGATCGACTTCGTGAGAGCATGGTTGATAATGACTACATGTGCGGATGTAGTGGTTGTGAGGTGACGGTCACTTATGGAAGTCTCAAAACATTAACGTCTTCACGTCGCCAAATCGAACATACCAGATCGTGCACCTAATCTCACATCAGAGCTAGTCAACATTGCAAAATTAATTATTCATATATTTAGAAAATTAGTTAGGCTATTAAGCCATATTAATTACTTCGTGGAAATTAAATAATCACAGTAGTGCTACCTATGTTTCATCAACATATTACAATTATTCACATCATAAGTTAGGAAACTACTTACATAACAAAAAGAAAAAATAAGTAAACAAGAGTTGACCTACTTTGTTACTAACCTTTTCAAGGAATTTTAGAGATAGGAAGAGGGTTAAATCTTCAATGCCAACTAGATAAAATTACTAATATTCTCCTCCCCCTTGAGCTAGAAGTCAGTAGATTAACCTCTGCTCCATGCATTCGAGATGGCAGAGAAATGGAATGGGTTATATATAGAAGTGATCAATACTAGTGTTGGTTCAAAGGTAAACCCGGCACTGGTAGAAACCTATCCTGTTCCCAGTATAACCCAACACAGATACCCATATCCGATGCACTAACTAATTTTATCTTGAGGACGAGGCAAACCTAACAACAGTAGAAACTTATCATTATGGGTTCATACCATAACCCGTCACTGATACCCGTTGTTAAGATAACTTTACCTCCGTCGTTTTCTACGCCCACGCTTCCCGAAATGCTAATCTGTGTACTTTTTGTAAAAATTTTATATAGAAAAGTTATTTTAAAAAATCATATTAATCTATTTTATATTTTTTAAATTAATTAATTAATCATGTATTAATCTATTGCTACGTTTTCCGTGTCAAGTAAGTTAACTTATCTACCCCTCTCACCCGGACGTAGCCTTACCTATGTCATTTTATCCTATCACCCGGTAATGATAGGTTCCTACCAATGTTGGTTCCATGTGGGGTTATCGAGGGGGGCAGGGGGAGGGGCTATTCATGCTAAGTATGTGGCAACTGATGAATATAATGGTTTGTGTGGTAGTGGAGGCAACATGTAAAGGAGCTTGACCTTTATTGTACGATCGAAGTACAAGACCAAACCTACTAGAGAGGAGTGGATGGTGTGAAAAATAAATCAATTAAATCTTTTAGCAAAAATACGTCATTTTCAATTTTATCTCATTCGAAAAACATGTTGAGCAACTTTTAGAAATCAAAGCATCTTTTGTTGTTTCAACCTTTTAGCACTTATTAGATATTGAACTTGCATAAAAATTATCTTGATATTTTTGCATGACAATTTTAGTTAGAAACAACTCATATGCAACACGAGCATGCATAATAACACCAAGAGCAAAATAAGATTCAAGATTTTTTCCGTTTTTCAATCTCAGATTCCAATCTCAAACAATTATCATCATTGACATCTCATAAAAAAGAAATTTCAATAAATAAAACTTCACAAGATGTGTAATTATTGTCGTCAGGAACTAGAGACTTTAATTTAGAACTTTTTAGCATTCAAAATATCGATAGTGTAATAACGTTTCTTAAATCTTTTAGAACATATATTAAGTTTATCAGCAAGTTTACGAGCACTATGTTCTAATTCATCATAACTAAGATTAATTTTGTCCTCACCGTCTAAAACTCTTAATCATTCTCATCGGAGTGTGATGCGGCACACTACTGCAACAACCAGCATAATGTGGCACCTACAATAGAGGTGGATACTAGGGCCATAAAAAAATCTCTATGCTCACTAGTAGCTCGTGTTTGGCATATCCTAGGCTTGATTCGAGCTTCAAACGAGCCGAGCTCTAGTTTCTAACAAACTTGATTGTGTATAGCTTTTATTGTTTATTATCCTTGTTGATTGATAAACTAATAGACAAATAAACATTAGTATCTATCTATACAATAAATTAGCATGTGTTAGCAGCATATATTTATCTTGATTTGTCAACTCTTTTATTAGTATGATTAACTAGAAAATAAATATATTGATCAATATATTATCAATGGAATATATATTATATGACCTCTGTTTCACAATGGTGGCTAATAAATCTAGAACCATACATACATACATACATACACACACATACGTACATACATACATGCATGCATACATGAATTTTTTTTATTTTTAAACCTTTTTAATAAATAATTTTATTACTAAACCTCGGGAGAAACTGTTTCCATCGGATGAAACTTTTGGCCACACCATCAACATTGGCGTGGCAAAACAATACTACCACGCGGAGTTTTTGGCATGACATGCGTGTCACGCTATTATCGGTGGCGTGGCAGCATTGTCGTGCCACGCCGCTACGTGTCAACGTTGTCTTGCCACTCCAGCGTGGCCAAAAGAAATATTTTTCTCTAAGGTTTAGTAATAACATTACTTATTAAAAAAGTTTAAAATATAAAAAAATCCCACATACATACATACGTATATACCAATCCAGGAAGACTAGTGGTGAATCTGCCACCACCACTACTATCACTGATGTGTGGGCCCCGTTTGTCAGCGTCCAGCAACTCCTCCACCTTGCCCGGCGCTTCCTTGATTCAAAATCTGAAATCCTCCACCGTTCTCATTCCAAATTCTCTTCCTTTCCAATCTCGCCACACTGCCACACTTCTCCCTGTGTCGCCGCCATGGCATTCTTTCCCATCGCTGCGTCGTTGTGCCGCCACGCTTCCGTCGTCCTCGCCGCTCCTTTTCCCCGTGCCACTACCCTTCCATAGTTTCGCAGCCACCGTCCCATGACTTCTCTGCGCGCCACCGCCCCTGGCATTCTTCCCGTTCACCACACCATTGTGCTTCCACCGCCCTCGCCGGCCGGCAACCATCGCGACGACCTTCTCCCTATTCCGGCGCACTCCACCGCATCGCTGCCCCTGGCTTTAGTGGCAGGGCTTCTCGTGCACCGGTCACCATCCACCGCCGCACCTCTGCTGGACTACTACCTTAGCCTCGCCACCCCGCGTCGGCTCCCTCAGGCCTCAGCCACACGCAGACCCCCGCTGTTGGCAGCTTGTGGACGAGCTGTGCGGTCACCATAGCAGAGGGAACCACCACTTGCCGTCAGATTCATGAGATTCCGTGGACCCTCCAGCACGCAGCCGACCACCTCCCGACCGGGCACCGTCGCCATCCTCGCTCAGGTGTTGAGGTCGCTCCATGTTCCAGCCAAGACTGAGGTGCGTAGGAATAGCCATCCCAACTTAGGCAGGTGACCACTCACAACCTTTTGCTCTCTGTAATCTGAAATTGAAGCACTGATTGTAGTATTTTTCAAGTTGTTAGTTTGTGGAGATTTAGTTTGTGAAGCTTATGGATGAGAATTGCAATGGACTTGATAGTTGTATACAGATGCACATAGAGAAAATTGTTAGTCTTGCAAATTACGAGAATTGCAATGTTTGAAACACTCTGTCATGTTGTCATTGGTTTCTATTGACATGAAGTGAATGTCATTTCCCAAAATATACATACTTATATCAACTCTTACACCCCTTATCCATATTTCATTTCTAATGAAGGCATGTTACAATAATGTCGTACCCTCCTGGTAGAAATACTTGTAAAGGAAAACAAGGTGCCTTTGCCCCCTCCAAATTGTTTATAGCACTGTCTATTATAAAATTTGCTTTTGACAGTGGTGGTATCTAAAAAGACTCATAGCTCTCGTCCCAATGCTATGCCTTGTACTCCAACCGATTTGATCATAGATGGCCCATCAAGCAACACATAGTTAAGTTCCAACCTTACAGTTAGCACCCTCACGCCGATTCAAACTTGGGAGCGAGGAGAAAGCTCAAAGGGTATCGACTTAAAACCAAATATCTTCTCATTTATATGGCATGCATAGTTCGACATTAAAATGAATTTCCATGGGTTTATTTTAGCACAGAAACATTCTCATGAAGCGGCTCGCTATGCTAGCCTTACACCAAAATAAAAGCAGGCAAAGCTAGATCGTCAAAGAGCACGGCGACAAAATGTAACGCCAAATCAAAGGGAAAAAGAAAATGCCCGTAGAAGAGCATGCAACCATGCTTTGACACCGAAAGTGAGGGGGGAAATTTGTGCCCATAGATCGAAGATCTTGTAGGCAAAGTTTAACCCTTGAGAGAGACAAGAGTTGAATGCCCACAGAAGGTCAATTAGGCAAAATTTGCCGCCAGAGGAGAGGCAAGCATTACTAGATCAAGATAATGCAATCCATGTGGTTAGACGAGATACACTGTGTCTTGAATCTATCGCAATGTAGTGCCTAGATTCTGGTGGTTCATTTGTGATAAATCCACTAACTGGACGGACCCTCCATGACGCAGAATCTCTAGCTCAATCATTTGTTACAGATGATGGTAACATTCGTTATTGTATTACTTATATAGAAATAAATATGCACATATCTTATTCTTACAAGTGACAATTATTATGGAAACTACCCATGAAGATGGCATAGACGTATGAGTACAACATGTTTGCTGGTGGATGTAGTTTTGCCATAGCTATACTCTTTCTATATTGTATTGAGCATAGTGTGACTTCCTGAACAAAACCCTTCCAGATGGAGAAGATGAGGAGGATGATGAGTACTACATGTTTTCTGGTGGAGGTACTTTTGGCATAGTGCTCTTCTCTCTATATCGTGTAGATCAAAGTGTGACTACTTTGTACGAGAATTGCTTTTATTAATCATCATTTCAGTTACCTAGTTTAACATAGATACTTTTGTAGCCTCCACAAGGAGCTTTTGGACAATCTTCCCCATGATGCTTGAAGGGGAATAGTAGGAGCATAACTTTTGGTCTAGCTACTATGCATGCTAGAAGTCCAAGCAGAATCCTAGGGTGGGATGGAAGTAGATGTCATTCGCTGTGAAGGAAGTGCAGGAGCTAGGATGCTTGCTAGAAGTTGATGCAAATCTTGTGCTAGGATACTTCTAGGTAGAATACTTGCTAGATAAGCATGATTCACTATATCATTTGTTGTGGTAGGACTTTGAAGTTCGAATATCTATTTTATGTCATTCTATCTAATTGTTATCACAATGTACGTCTATACTGTCAACCTATCTGTTTGTCACCGTTATGTATCTGTTTGTGATGAAACTTCTATGTTTGTATACAATGGAGTTGTGACGGAATTATTGAGGATGCGCTTATTGTGATTTAGTTTATTTTGTATCATTTACATATTATGGAGTAGTTCGTGTGAATTAGCTTCCTGTTGCAACTCACGGGCACTCAACTAGTGTGTTATATGTATGTATGAATCAATAGATGAATCTAGAGATAGCTAAAAAGGATGAAGTACTAGTTACCACCAAGATCGGGTATCGAGTTCAAGCTTGCTTAAATATTGAGAGGTAGAATAGGCTCGGTTCGTGCTCAGATCGAGTTTGTTTTGAGCTTGGGCCTGAACAGACATGCTCGGCTCATTATAAGCCCTAGTGGAGAAGAGCGAGTACCAAGGAGGCATGGGGTGTAGAGTAGAGTCAACGGGATCAAACTTACTTATACCCGTAGATATACCGTTGTTTATAGTTAATATAATGTGTTCCTGCAAAGCCAAGCTAGCTAGCTACTCACTCAATTTTATATTACAAGTTACTTTGAGTTTGTTGTAATTCAAACCTCTTTTAATTTTGACTAATTAGAAAATTATAGCAATATTTTCAAGACAAAATAAATATGCTATGAGAATAGGTTGATGAAAGATTATTTGATTTTTGATAGCTATTTAACAATATAAATGATGAAATTAACTGCTATACAATTAAAAATCTATCATGCAAAGGTGAGATAATGAAATACCATATAGAAACCTCTTTTCAAAAACTACACCATTTAACCTTTAAAAAGTACGCATGCGTGTTAAAACAGAAAAAATAATCTAGTACTCCTACGTTTCATAAGGTGTTTGACTTTTTTGCTTGCTTTATTATCAAAAGAACTTTATGTATGACTTGTCATTTTTTATATTTATACTAAATTTTTGAATAAAACGAATGGTCACACGTTGCAAAAAAACAAACATCATACGTTATAAAACGGAGGTAGTATAAAACAACTTAGACCCTAGACCTGTTTGTTTTCCTCTAGTCCCTGTCACATCGAATGTTTGGACACTAATTAGAAATATTAAATATATACTATTAATAAAATACAACCCATATTCTAGACTATTTCGAGAGACGAATCTATTAAGCCTAATTAGTGCATGATTAGCGAATGTGATGCTACAGTAAATATTTGCTAATCATGGATTAATTAGGCTTAAAAAATTTGTCTAATGAAATAGCTTTTATTTATGCAATTAGTTTTGTTATCAGTCTATATGTAATACTTATAATTAATCTATAAACATCCGATGTGATAAGGGAAAAAATCCCTAGATGCAGTCTATATAATTAAGTAATGGAAACCGAAACTGACGTAGCACGGCGGTGGCATGGATGACCTATGGCTTGGAACATTTTCAGCGAAGCTTCCTATGTTGCTGTCCTCGATCGATATTTCCGTTTTAAATTTCATCCAACGCGGCTGAACCGTGTGGACGCCGCGTCGACGAAATTTATAAGATATCACAGCATGGAAATGGTAGATGAGACGTACTACTGTTCGATAACAACTTGACCAAAATTAGCTACTTTAGTTTATTGAGAGCAGCAGACACAACGAGCCTTTGCTTGCGTTCCCTACGTAAATTACGAGTTATATGTTCGTAGTCGTACGTCGTCGTCGTCGTCTCCGGATCTTGGGTCATCTTTTTGCTTTTCAAAAAAAATCAAATAGCATATTTGCAAAGAAAAATAATTTATGAATAAAACTTTTATATATATGTTGACAGCGGTCTAAAAGGTAAGACTGAAAAATAAACTATAGCAAAAAAAACTTTAAATTTAACTAAAATTTAAGGTTAAAAATTCAAGAATAAACAAAAAAACAAAAAATAAGGGTGCTTCTTTCTCGTTTATCTTCCTCCAAAATGAGAAAATGTGATGATTAGGATTGCTAGCTTAATTTCCATGCACAAGCTAAGGAGGTCATATATTCTTTCATCATAATTAAGATACTGTTTTCTTTACATATATATACGAGTATACATGCGATGCTACATATATATATCATACTCATAGATGTTCATTTGGGTAAATAATAATGATCTTAAAAAAAACAGCAAAGTGTAGTTTTGTTTTTCTGGCTTGATACCAACATCAAGATCCAAGGGCAAGTGATGAGCAGCAGCAGCGTGACGCTGGAGCTAGCATATCCATTTTGGCCATTTATACGGAAATTTAGAGGAACAAACGGGGGAGTCCCATTTTGGCATGCATGCAAATATGCAATGAATACATGGTATATCCGAAATAATTCAAGGTGAAAATGTGTCATGTTTTAGGTTTAAAATGTTTGATTGCGCAGTTGGTCGTACTCGTACACTATAGTGTCTTCTTATATCTGTAATTTGCAACGTTACGTTTTTTCATTACAAGTAGACACCAATACAAACCATGACTACTGGCATTCTTGTTACATAAGATTTTTATATTTTTTTTCTTGTTTATTTGATTGTGTTATAACAATTTAAGGCTATAGATGGTTAAATTAAAAAACATAAGGCTGAAATTTTGCTTCGGATATTTCAGAAGATAAAAGTATATATAGAGTTCTTGTTACAAAACCCATGTTTAGAAACTTGAAAAGCCCGACCTCTATAATTCTGCTTTGCCATGTATAAAAGATATATCACAGTACCATATAATATAAATGAAGATAGTTTTTTATGAAATATGTTACACATCTCTTCTCTATAGAGAATATTTACTTGATTTGATTTGATTTTATATATGG
Source organism: Oryza brachyantha (assembly GCF_000231095.2). Lineage (NCBI taxonomy): Eukaryota > Viridiplantae > Streptophyta > Magnoliopsida > Poales > Poaceae > Oryza > Oryza brachyantha. The sequence goes on along the minus strand of NC_023167.2, from coordinate 8,965,313 downwards.
CTAATTATTTAGATTTTATTTTTTTACTATTGAAATGTTTAAATGTAATTTGTATGCTCAAGACAGGAGCACGTGGAGCGACAAATTTACGGCATTATCTTTTCGTTTCTATATATGCTTAAAAACTATAATTTAAATTTTTAACTTTAAATTTTGAGTTAATTTTAGAGAGTTTTTATTTCAGTTTACTTTTAGTGTTTTTAGATTATTACACGTAAATAAAAGTTTTATTGGTAAATTATTTGTCGTTGGTAAATACGATGTTTGACTTTTGCGAGAGCCTTACCGTTGCAACCACACTGATCGCCCAATCATTGTTTTTTTAAAGATAATGGATCATTTGGCCGGCCCTGCTATAAATAAATATCAAACAGTACGTGTTTAATTTCTGCAGGAGTAAAACCGTACAGGACAGGAAAGCAGCGGCTGAATATTTTTGGCTCGTGACAGCCGCTGTTTTTGCATACCGTTCTACTGGTACGTATGGTAGCTAGCCATGTGGCTGTTTGGATTCAGATTTTTTTTAATTCTGTCACATCGAAGGTTTGAAAGTTAATTAGAAGTATTAAATATAGATTGATATAAAACTAATTATATAAATAAAGGTTATTTTATTAGACAAATTTTTAAGCGTAATTAATCTACGATTAGCAAATGTTTACCGTAGCATCATATTTATTAATTATGGACTAATTAAGCTCAATAGATTCGTCTCGCGAAATAGTCCAGAGTATAGGGTGGTTTTATTAATATTCTATATTTAATACTTTAATTAGTATGCAAATATTCGACGTGACTAAAGAAAATCGCTGAGATGTAAACAGGGTCTAAGGTCAGGTCGTACGCACGATGTCACACTGAACTGCCTATATCCACTAGCTACGAGTAGTAGCTAGTAAAAACAAACACAACCAAACAAAGCAGAATTTTTCAAGCGCGTGCGTACCGAATTACGCGGCCTTTGCACTCTTTAACATAAGTATACACTTGTCTCATGGTACTGTAGTATTTATCGTCTTGGTGAGACTAATATTATATTTTAAAACTTTGATTATTAATAATGATTAAAATATTTACTTTAGCAACGTGGTAGGGTGAGTAAACCAATTCCCCAGCTGTAACAAAAACTTACGGCTTAGGTGGATTGTATAGTTTAAGTTTGAAAGGTGCTTAAATACAATCATACGTCTACGATATTTTTTATATATATTATAGTCTGTTCATTCCATATTATAAGGTTTTCTAACATTATCTAAATTTATTCGCGTCTTAACATTATCTAAATTTATTCGCGTCTCAACATATATATTTTATGTTAAAATTCATTACCATATATATGAATTATAAATTAAGACAACGACAAAAAGTTGTGAAAGGAATAGAGTAATAAAAGCAATGGTAAACTGGGGTGATTGGTTGGGTGTTTGATGGAAAATCCAAATGATCTATTTGCAAACGAAAAATAATGTGTGAATAAAAATTTTATATATGTATTTTCAGTGATCATTAAATTAAAAACACTAAAATCAACTCTAAATTTAAGTCGAAAATTAAAATTTTGACTTATAAGCATAAGCATGGGTAAAAAGACGTGGATGCATATCCCATTTAAAACGAGTATTAGGTAATCAGGATTAGAATATATCAACTGAAATTCCAAAGTCCAAACAAATTAAACAACGTGGCCTATAAATACGCCACGCGAGCACGCCCGTACGCAAGATCTTCCATTAGGTGAACCAAATAAGCAAGCAAACCTACGCTAGCTTTCCGTACACATGCTGCGTGCTCCACCGCACTCGTCCGTGCTCACGGCCGGCACCGCGGCGGCTCGGCCGCCGCCGCGGTCGGTGCAGCGGCCGTCGGCGGGCCACCGGAAGGCGGAGGCGCTGCGGCTGCGGCGCGTGTTCGAGATGTTCGACCGCGACGGCGACGGCGTGATCACGCCGGCCGAGCTGTCGGGCGCGCTGGGCCGCCTCGGCGCGCGGCGGCACGACGACGGCCAGGCGCCCGACGAGGCCGCGGCCCTCGACGCGGTCGTCGCGGCGTACGTCGCGCCCGGGATGGCGGGCCTCCGTTTCGCCGACTTCCAGGCGCTCCACGCCGAGCTCTCCGTCGCCGGCTCCGGCACGAAGGGAGACGACGCCGACGCGGAGGAGGAGGACGACGAGGACATGAGGGAGGCGTTCGGGGTGTTCGACGAGGACGGCGACGGGTACATCTCGGCGGCGGAGCTGCAGGCGGTGCTGTCGCGGATGGGGATGCCGGAGGCGGCCTGCATGGCGCGGGTGCGCGACATGATCGCCGCCGCCGACCGGGACAGCGACGGCCGCGTCGACTACGAGGAATTCAAGGCCATGATGGCCGGTGGTAATTAATCCTAATTGTAATTCCGACGTGTACGTAGTGATTAATTAGTGAAACAATATTTGGGATTTTTCTCGTGTCAAATACGTACGTACGCCGTGCAAAAGTAATCGATCGTGGTGCTGTCCTGTAGATATATATCGTCTCCTTGAAATAGGATGTAAAAAAGAAGGAGAAGATGACTTTAATTTTCTTGTGTACCCTGATTTCACTCTTATCATTTCGATACTCCTTGGGTTTTTTTTTCTCTTTATCCATATGGCACTGAGTTTTCGTTTTGATTTTTACATATTATATATTCCATTAGTTTACCTATTTTTTGTTCATTTTTAATTGGCTATATTGCCTTTGACTACATGAACCAAATAATAAGATACAGCGGTCGCCCTTAAACTTTTATGCGTGTTTTGTCTAGATCGATAAATTTAAAACTGACATCTTTAGATCGCTAAAGTTTGCTTAGTTAATTCTGCAGTTCAAAATCTGACGTGGAATGCCGCGCTGCATATCTAAAGAACCTTCTTTTTTTGTGTTTTTTGTGTTGTTTCTCTTTCTATGGACCTATAGAAAATATTAGATGGAAGAAAAATTATATAACTTTACTATTTACTATTATAAAAATACAAAATCGCACGTCATCCGTCAATATGACCGCGTGCATCATGACTGACGGACCGAATCGTGCAAGCATGATTCAATTCAATTTGCACTCACTAACATACATGAAGATCACTCCGTAGCGCAATGAAGAAGGCACTATCCTACTGAACCTTTTGGTCTGCCTTCTCTGTCCCTCTTCTCTTCGATTCTCTCTATGAATTTCTGGTGCTTCCACGTAACCTCTGAAGCCCAGCCAACCCATGGATGACTCTTGAGAACACAATTTACCTTTAATGTTTTAGAGAAGAATCCAAATGGAAATATAATTAACAATAAAAATAAATTTGCAACAGCGCTAGAGTTTCATTTTTTTCACTTTTTTTTAAAAAAACAAGCATATGGTTCACCTGAACATGACACGAAATTCTTTTCCAGAATAACATGAAATGTAAGGCTTGTATAGGCTAGAAGAAGGGCCTGCACAAGGGAGAAGGGGAAAAGAAAAAAGAAGATAAGGAGAAAAGAAACAAAAGGAGAAAGGAGAGGAGAAAAGAAAAATAGGAAAGAAAAAATAAGGAGAAAGGTAAAAAAATAGAAATTAAAAGGTTCTTAGAAGCCGTCAATGTGTATTGTTTAAAATTGAATATTTGCATCAAATAAATAAAATCAAATGGATTAGTACTTAGATAACTTGGTTGAAAATGCCATAACAGAGTTTAGTGTACCTCTATCTTCATTCGTTGTCAAAAGACCATCTAATGTTGAGTATAATTTATTGTTCTTAGTTATAAGTTGCCTGATACAACATATACTTCCAAATCAATTCTATGTTAATCACAATTTACTATTTCTAACTCGACATATAATTTATTTTTAAAACTTATTTTAAAATTTATTTTAATTTGCACAATTAAATTTTAAATGACCCGGTGCAAAGCATGGGTATTTTTTTCTAGTATAGTATACATAGCAGATATGCAGTTGGAGTACAAGTTAGAGATGATTTAAATATATTCTATCTCCACTATTCTATTTCATCTCTCTAAGATTTTATATTTTATCTCTAGAGTTTCTATTTGACTCTATAACCTCTAACTGATATATTTATATCCCTAATATCGCCCCTCAATCAGAATAGGAGCAAAGTGAATGACTACAAGTGGATTTGAAATCACTATCTTCCTCCTCCTCATCATAAATTATATCCCCGATATATAGTTCTTCACCTATGTCAGTGACTTTTTATCTCTAGAATTTGTAGTTGACTATATTATCTCTAAATGTATATATCTATGTCTCTAACATTCCCGCATAGTAGAAACGAGAGAGAAGCGAATGATTATGATTGGATTTGAAATATTTATCTTTCTCTTCTCGCCATCATCTATTGCATCTCTATCTGATGGTCATCCACCTATGGCGATGAATGCGTCCCCTTTTGATATCATCCCTTAAATATCTCCTTTATTCCCTCCCGCGGTCATAGCAGGAGTATCATGAACGATAGCGATGACATGAATGCTTCAACTAGACTCGATGGTGATTTGCCGTAGATGTATGTTGAGGTAGTTGATCTTTTAATAGTCACGATAGTAACAGTCATGGTAGTTTGATGTAGCCGTATATTACCATGGGCAAAAAAATTGAAGACATTATTGCAGTCGTAGATGAGGCACCCTATAGGCTATAGATGTCAGAATATGTCATTGGAAATAATTTGCATGTCAGAGGATGCCCTTGTGTCATCTTGCAGAAGTCCGAGGACGTTGACGATTAGGTGCTCACAAATTTTGGTTAGACTTTGTATGTTGTGAAGGAAGTCATCACCATAGTGATGTCAGATTAATACAATCTTTCCCATCGTAGATCATGTAGTCAATGTCATTGTCGATTAAGTGGTCGTGCCTATTGTTTATAAAGCATCTTGTAGAGATTATTGTCAGAGGATACGAGACGTCCATCGTTGTGGACATTGTGGTGGTGATGTGTTACTATGTTGATGAGGACCATTGTTGGATGCAGTGCTAAGGAGGATCATGTAGTTAGAGATAAAGACTTGGAGTATAAGACAAGTTAGAGGTAGTTTAAATCTATTATATATCTGTTGTTCTATTTTATCTCTATAGGATTCTATCTTTTATCTCTATTGTTTCTATTTGACTCAATTATCTCTAACCGCATATATCTATATCTCTAATACAACACCATGAGCAAGGTTAATGGAGCCAATAGGGTAGAGAAACAAGAGTGACAATCATGATACAGGTAGTAGGGAACGACCGTGTAAGATGCCAGCCAAGTTGGGTGGAGATCTTGGGAACACGCTTGAGCTCTAGTGCCAAAAAGTGTCGGAGAAGGGAGAGGGCTTTGGCAAATTTGATCTTCGGGAAGACAATGGACACCTCTATTTTAGAAGATGAACAATGGTGGTGACAAATCTTGGATATGAACACCAGTGAGTAAAACACGATTTCAGTCTTCTTGCCTTCAACCAAAATGAACAAGGTGGCAGAGTCTAGGACGGTTTTGAGTATGATGGATGAGGTTGAGGCGACATGTACACTAAAGCTCACCAACCAATCCCACCCTTCAGAGCCTGTGGACACACGCCGCTCTTGTCCACACTACCACTCTTGGCAGCTGCTCCTAGAGAGTTGTCCAGAGCAAACCTGACACTTGGCCTGACAGCCATTGGATTTACCTTTGTCATGGCCTTTTTCGCCGAGCTCAGTGTGAGGAGAGGAAGAAGACGACCAAGCATGATACATTTACCAAGTTTAGGGGGTCTAAGGATGCAATGTTTAAGTTTATGAAACTAGATGAAACCCACGTATAAGTTTACATACCACCACTGCATTTTACTCTAAACAAAAAGTGAAAACATCCCCAAAAAAGGATATTTTTGTTTGGATTATGCCAAGGTAGCATGTGCTAGTTTGAACAAAGAAACTAAAGTTTCACATGAATTTAGGTTTGAAATAGATACGGTAAGCCTACTGACAGTTTAGCTAGCAACTTGTGGGCATACAACGAACAACTTACCTAGATGTAGATTCGAGTGCACCAAGGCTTGTGGACGTTGAGGCTACGCCATTCCTTCTTCTCATCAAAGCATGGATTTGTGGTGGTAGGGTTTAAGGCATGATTTGGTGTTAGTAATAGTAAAATTGCTAGAAAAACTAATATTTTTATCTAATTACTTGCAGATTGAATTTAATTTTGCTTGTGTTATGCATGGTCATATTACTACTACTATACAACGTTAATGCTATGGCTCAATTTAGAAATGCAAATAAGGTATCATAAAATTTTCAAATATAATCAAATAAACCAAACATTTGAATTTATTTTTCTATCAAAAATTTGTTAATACGATTATTATTTAAAAAACTCTGACAAAATAGCAGTGAACCACTAGTTAATACTGACTATATTAGCTTTGCATATAATTATTGGTTGGCAAACATTTCATTATAAGTTTTCAAGTTTGGATGGTAATTTGACAACATGCAAGACCAAGTTTATACACTAATTTTAGATGCATTGCAACAACAAATTGATACACTAGTTTAAGAATCACTACAAGATCAAGTTCACACATTGCGAAAATAATTTTATTAAATAGTTTATTTATATTATTAATATAAACATACAATTTAAATTCTATAGAGCTAAACTTAATGAAAACTACTTTACACAAATATGTTTTGCATCAAGTACAACTTTCTGTCTTTTTTATAATAAATAAATATTTATTAACGTTTGTGTATATTAAATGAACAAAACAACAGTTCAGTTCTTAAATAACATGTAATTCAAAATATATGTTTTATGAGTTTAAAAATATTTTTGTATTCCTATATTACATAAAAATATATTTAAATCAAATATTATGTGATCATATAATACCTAGCAAATATTTATCGTATGAGTTTTTTCGGTTTAAAATATATATATGATAGTTTCCAACATAGTGAAATTACAAATAATGTTTCCATTGGTTGTGTTTCCGTTTGTTACTATCAGGAAGTGCATATCTTTTAATGATTAAAATAATATTATATAGTGATGTATCATTTGATAGATCAGGAAATTTGATTAGTTATTTCACATAAAAGATGGTGCCATCAGAATATTTCTAGCACCCTAAATACTCATTTTTATTTATCAGAGATTTATCTCTGATGTTATTGTTAATGTTTTGGGTATTTGGGTGTCCAAATGGTCTAATAGTCTTGATCGATTTTATGATTAGCGCAACTAAACATGGTGTTGAACAGGAACTTTGTCTTGGTATCGTCGTCGGTGTTCTAACAATGTCTTGTGCCCGTTTGTGCAACTGTGCATATTGCATCAATAATGTAATTGAACTTTGATTACAAAGATATACAATTCATATTTATAGAACTTTATCTTTGAAAAGTATATATATTTATATTTATATAATGTCTCTAATATATAAAAAGTGTTTGCCTTATTTTTATTGGGAGATAATTTCTAACATATTAAACTCCATATAATTGGTAACGAATGAAAGATGAATAATAAGTAAAATCAGTTGATGCATTGTAAGGTAGATTATCATTATAAAGCCAGTCTCTTTTATTACATTTTCATATTTTCATACAGCTGTCTGAATTGCTATGCACTAACGTATGTGCATGCATGCATGCAGCACCTAGCTGTAGAGTTTACAAAAACACTCCACTTTCTGCGGGCAAAAAAGAAGAACTTCCCTCCTTGTTACATGGAGGTCCACACGCTGCACGCAACACCCATGCGTTCGCTCGCACTCCACTTCTCCAGCACCCCGACCCGTTACCACGTGGAGATATCCCGACCGTCCACGTGGCACGTAACGATCGCAGCGCCAGATAACGCATGCACACCCCCGCCTTTGCCTCCTGACCGCCCCTTTCGATCGGTTTCCCCTCCCAGAGCAGAAACGCAAGGAAAAAAAAAACAAAGCTTCAGAGCTACATAGAGACAGAGAGAGGTGAACAAAACCACCCAAAAAAATAAACAACAGGGGCTGCAACGAGGAGACAAACAAAGAAGGAGGGACATCCAGGTGAGCTCAGATCAGTAACTCAACAAACCGTCCTCCTAAGTCGTTCATGATCTTGCATTCTTGATCTTGATATCTTTCTATAAATTTGTCTTTGATCGAACTATCCATTTGGTTTGGTTCTGATTTATGTGTTCTTGAGTGGAATGTATATTCTGTGTTTATGTTAGTTTTTTTCCCCTTTTCTAGCTAAACAATTTTCCTGAAATATATATAGACGGATCAATGTTGGATTTTTTTTCCTTTTTGTTTGAAATAAATGTATGTTCAGAAGATATAGTTAGTTTCAGTCCTAGTGTTATTGGCATGTGATATGTGTTTGTTAATTGCCGTGGTGGTGTGGTGGATGGTCAGGGGAGGGGATGATGTCCGAGGGCGAGGAGCACGGGTCGCTGCTGGAGAAGATCAACGAAAAGATCCATGAGTACAAGAAATCGTCGTCGTCGTCGTCTTCCTCGGACTCCGACGACGACAAGAAGCACCACCACAAGTCCAAGTCTAAGAAGACGCGGCTGTTCGGCCGGACGAACCCGCTGCATCACGTCCTAGGAGGAGGCAAAGGTACGCCAGAGATTGATAGATGAACACATACATATATATATATATATATATATATATATATATATATATATATATTATGGTTTTGCGACCAATCAATATTAGTATTCGATCTCATAAATGACCATACATCTCTCAGCTTAACACCCTTTTTTTTATTTAAAAGAAGGGTAACTAGGACCTTATGTGCTACTTAGATCACTGCAACCACTAGGCTATATGGCCTTTCACAATTTAACCTCAGCTTAACACCCTACATCCTTTTGCGTTTGCTTAAGCTGCTAAGCCAAATTTTGAATTTCCAGCCTTAAATTTGGAGTTGATTTTGAACGGTTTTTATCGTAGTTTATTTTTCAACCTCGGTTTTAGATCACTACAAATACATATATAAAAGTTTTATACACATACACATATTATTTTTCATTTGCAAATATGTTTGTTTGCCGATCACCCCATAAAGAAAATTTGGAAACAGATTTTACTTAATTTTGATCCTGGAACGTCTGCTTTTGATGCAATTCATCGCCGGTTTCATGTGTGTGTGTTTTTTAAAATTTTTCTTCAGCTGCTGACCTTGTGCTGTGGAGGGACAAGCAGACGTCAGGGAGCATTCTGGCAGGTGTGACAGTGATCTGGTTGCTGTTCGAGGGCATTGGCTACCACCTCCTCACCTTCTTCTGCCACTCGCTCATCGTCTTCCTCACCGTCTGCTTCGTCTGGTCCAATGCTGCCTCGTTCATCAACAGGTCCCGCAACTGCAACGATTAACTCTCCATTCTTCCTGTGACAAGTTCTGATGCCTGCTAGTTTTAGTTTCAATCTGTTTCTGTCAGAAGAATTGGAATCATATCCTCTTATAAAAATCTATGTGTGACTTGACACATGAGTATCAATTTAGTGGAATGGTTTCAAATTTCAGAGCTATCAGGACTCAGAGGTAGTGACAAAAATGATCATCTTAATGTTATTCATGTTGGTCTATAGTTGCTTTTGCCCTGCTCTTTATTCTGGAGAATTAATTTCTATATATTGAATGTACCATTTATAGAGCACAAGTGTATAAGCTGAACTCCTTTTATTTCTTGGAAGAAAGCTTGTGTGTGTTCAGCATTCATTATCATGTAATGAATGGCCAGAGTAGAATAACAAATCCATATTTTTTTTTCGATGGCGATATAACACTTTCAGAATTTTCAGGGGTCCTCCAAAGTTCCCAGATGTAATTCTATCTGAAGTCCAATGCCTCAAGATTGCTCATCTTCTGAGGAAAGAAATCAACGAGGCCTTCTTAACATTACGCCATGTTGCTTCCGGGAAAGACCTCAAAACATATCTGATGGTAATGCTCCAGATCTGATTTTTATTTTTCTTTTATTATTCACTTTTCAAGTAATGTGATGCACAGTTGTGATGCTGGAACATTTCTTGTTCTTGCAGACGATTGGAGGCCTGTGGTTCATTTCTATAATTGGGAGCTGCTTCAGCTTCTTGACTCTGTCTTACACTAGTAAGCATCCTATCAACTCTCTTTTACCTTCACTGCAATTTAGTTTATTCAGGATGGAAAGAGAATTTTGCAGTGTGCTCCTTAATGTACTTGTTGACAGGAACACTTTCAAAATTGCAGTAAAATGGTTCTGCTTTAGGTCGTAGGTCATTTCTTGTTTTGTGAGAGATCGACTTTGCTTTACTTTACCTTTTTCCCCTAATATCTTAATACAGGCGATGCGCACTTCTTATGCACATTCTCTAAAACTATACAGTAAATTTCAGAACAATTTAGTTCTATAATTGCCTTAATTTATGCACAATTTAAGGAACCTTTTGTGAATTCAGAACAAAACTTTGAACTTAATCATGAATATCTTCATTGGCATTTACTGGCAAGAAAATGCAGACACATGCGAATGCAATGCTCCCCTTAGATTTTATGCTAAATTGGACATTACAAACATGTTAGATGAAAGGAAATTGTATAGTGTAGTTTTGATCATGTCTAGGGAAATTGTCTCAGTGAAGCCTTTTCAACTACTACCTCCATTTCATATTGTAAGACTTTCTAGTCTTGATTAAATTCATCAATTGATGAATGTATATAATTTATACATTCATTAGCATTTATATGAATCTATGCAGGACTAGAAAGTCTTATATTATAAAACGGAGGGAGCAGTAGTTTCGATCAAGCAACACATTTCATAATGATAGGATATTGAGTTAGTTAACTTGTTAACTGTTTGCAGTCTTCCTGATGGCATACACGTTACCCATGCTGTACGAGAAATACGAAGACGAGGTCGATGTTGTGGGCGAGAAGGCCCTGGTCGAGATCAAGAAGCAATACGCAGTCCTTGATCACAAGCTTCTCTCAAAGATCCCAATGTTGTCTGAGAAGAAAGAGCATTAAACTGATGCTCTGGAGACCCAAAAAAAAGCACTTTACAATTTTTGTCAATTTGCAACTCAGCATATCTCACTGAAGTTTAGTCTATTTCGGTTTCATCATCTAGCAGTACTTGGGATGACATGACATGATAGATATGGTTTTGATCCTGCAGCATCCGAAAAAAACCGGGCTTTTCTTTTTCAGAGCACTAGTACAGGACACTGTCGACGGTCACATGGAGTAGTTGCTTGCTTCTGTTTTCAGAAAATTTCACTTCATATTTTTGAGATTCTGTTTGGTCACAAGATACGTATGACAGACAATTTACTATAACCATTTGCTATATGCATGTATTATTTATTACTGTATTCTGATATTGAGAAGACAATACTAATTAGCAGCTTAATTCATTTGGTGTCCTTTGTGTGTTGCTATAGTTTTTTATCATCCTTAGAAAAGTATCTCGAGATGGTATATTTTTTAAGTATAAAAGTTGTATTAGAATTTTACACTAAAATTTTTTATACCTTACGATACTTTTAAAAAGACGATAAAAAAAACCATGTCCTAACTGCCTGTTGCATGTTTGTTGTGTCATCAATGCATACTGCAGTTGTGTGTTGTCATGCTTCAAGTGTCCATTACCTTGGATGCGCAAATTTGCATGAATTCTTCTGATTTTTTTAAGTTATTAACAGTAAAAAAAGAACCTTGAAAGTTGAGTTCATTCAGATAACATTAGACAAATTAAAAAATTTCAAGTCTTCTACTGAAGAAAATCAAATGGATGGCTAGAACTTGGTCAGAATCCGGCACGACGAGCTCTTCATGCCCGGCCGGTGCACGCCGTGATCACCACCACGCTGTGCCTGAGCACGCCGAGGACGGTGACCGTGCCCAGCATGGTCGTGCGCACGGTGAGCGCCACGTCCCCGGCGCCGGCCACGTCGCCGAACAGCTCGGCCGCGCGCCCGGCGAGGCGGTCGGCGCGGACGGTGAGCCGGACGGACAGCGCCTCCTCGCCGCGCGCGGCGACGCGCCCGGGCGGCACGTCGGCGTCCGCGGCGAGCGCGCCGCGGTAGTAGACCTCGGCGCGGCCGGCGGCGTGCGCGAACGCGGCGACGGGGCTCGGGTTGCGGACGGCGAGGACGGCGTCGAGGGTGGCGTTGAGCGATCCTCCGGGCGAGACGGACAGCGAGGCGAGGCGGAGCGCGGTGACCGCGGCGTCGGCGGGGCGCGGGCGGGCCGCGGCGAAAGCCAGCACCGTGGCGGCGACGGCTGTGAAGAGGAGGAGCGCCGCGACGGAGACGACAACGCAGACGCGGAGCCGCCGGAGGGTCGACGCCGACGATGCTCCGTGGTGCTTGCAGACCGTGCCGGCGGAGGAGGCCATGGCGCGTGGGTAGAGCCTGGGGCTGGGTTTCTTGCAAGGTAGTGGAGTGTCCAAGCGGCGAAGCCTGCGGTACACTAGCTGTATATCAACTTTTAGAGCAAGTTCAATGGTATAGCCAACTGCTGGGCTCCAAATCACCAAAAGCTAACTTAATAACTAATTCATATAATAGTTACATATAAACATATACTACACAATTAATATTTGGTCACATATGTCATATGTCTTGGAGTCCGTGATGTAGCTAAATACAAATCTATAGCATGTTGCTCTTCTCTCTTCTCTCTTATTTTTTTAAAATATATTTATAGTTGGCTTATAGTCTGCTATTATAACTACTCTTACCATGTACCAACGAAGGGCATGATAAAACGGGGTCTATATCATCTGCCTTTGGGCTTAACGGCAACCCTTGCCGTTGCATTCATCTATGCCATACATCTTAAAATCAACACATGCATGCAATGGTTCCACCATACAGATTAATTAGAGCAGGTACGATAGCAGGCTATAAACCAGCTATAAGCATATTTTAAAGAGATAAGAAGAAAGAGAGAAAAGAGGTGGGCTACTAATTTGTAGCCAGCTGCATACGGGCTCCAAGACAACATGTGTGTATAACATGTGGAACCATGTATTTATGTTTTGTACATAACTATGGTTTGAATTGGCTATCAGATTGAATATAGATAAATTGGAGCCGGTAGTTGGCTATACTATTGAGCTTGCTCTTAAGGGCCAAACCTTACCAAAATCTATTGTTTCTCTCAAAAAAAATCAATAAATAAAATATGCAGCGGCAAAGCGCCCGGGAACAAACGAAAGCAGCATGTCCCTCTTTGTTTCTGGCGCCAAGAATATGGATCGTCATCCAATCTTTACTTAGGCCCCCTTTGATTCAAAGGATTTTCATAAGAATTTTATAGGATTTTATTCCTATAGAAATTTTTCCTATAAAACCTTTGAGGGTGTTTAGATTGAGAAAAATTTTGGGAGAAGTGTCACGTCAAATGTTTCATCGGATGTCGGAATGGCTTTTCGGACACGAATGAAAAAAACGAATTTCACGACTAGCCTGGAAACCGCGAGACGAATCTTTTGAGCCTAATGAATCCGTCTTTAGTACATGTTGGTTACTGTAGCACTTATGGCTAATCATAGACTAATTAGGTTCAAAAGATTCGTCTCAAGATTTCTTCCATAACTGTGCAATTAGTTTTTTGATTCATCTATATTTAATGTTTTATTTATGTGTCCAAAAATTCGATGTGATGTTTTTGGAAAAAGTTTTGGAAACTAAACAAGGCCTAAATCAAAGGAGTGAATCCTATGAAATCCTATGAAATTCCTGTAGAATGTAGGCCCCCTTTGATTCAAAGGAAATTTATAAGAATTTTAGATGATTTTATTCCTATAGGAATTTTTTCTACAAATCCATTTGAATCAAAAGAATGAACTCTATGAAATCCTATGAAATTCCTATGGATTGCATCTTCCTATGCAAGTTTTGGAGGAAATATAACAAGAGGTAGAACCTCATGGAAAAATCCTATGAGTCTTTATGTCTCCTCAAATTCCTGTGTTTTTCCTGTGGTCCAATCAAACAGTCATTCCTACGTTTTTCCTGTGTTTTACAATCCTCTGTTTTACGCTTACATTCCTGTCAGAATCCAATGTTTTTCCTATTCCTCCGTTTTTTCATTCCTATGATTCAAAGGGGCCCGTAACTTCCTATGCAAGTTTTGGAGAAAATTTAACAAGAGGTTGAACCTCATGAAAAAAAATCTTTTAAGTCTATATCTCCAATTCCTGTGTTTTTCCTGTGGTCCAATCAAACAGTCATTCATCCTCTATTTTACACTTATATTCCTATCAAAATCCTATGTTTTTCCTATTCCTCTATTTTTTATTCATGTGATTCAAATGGGCCCTTATCCTAGAACAAAACAACTAGAACAGTAAAACCTTTCTCCAATGGAGCAACCAAATGATCCTACATGAACAAAAAAACAACAAGAACAAGCAAATCCTTCATGGAGCATCCAAATGATCGTACCACTGCATCGAACAGGTAAGTGATGCTATCAACTTTCTCTTGTTGGATCCCTCGTACAATGTCTTTCTCTTCTATATTTCTTTAAGCATATATGATTTTACTTTTAATCTAGACATGTATACTACTCAATGGAATTGTTCATATTATGGTCTGTTTTTTCTACCTTCTTCTATAGCATGATTTACCTAAGTTCTTGATAATATTGTTCAGTTAAACCAAATCTATTTTCATTGTCCATGAATACTTTATTTGTTGACCGTGAACAACAAACATATTTTTGCAGAGTTGTACCTAGTTGGGTGCCTCAAATGGGCATGGCATTTAGTGATACACAAAGGAGGCTTGGAACTTTTGGGTCACGTATGGAGGTCGGATGGGCTTTGATGTTAGAAAGAAGTGTGACAATAAAAATCATGTAACCAAGAAAAGCACATTAGCTAGATTTGTTTTCTCCAAACAAGGTTTTCGAGGCAAGAATAAAAGAGATTGCTTGACCAAGCACCCTGCACCCCCAAGCTGAGACGAGAATTGGATGTAATGTCCACATGGGACTTTCACTGAATCAAGAAAATGAAAACTATGAGATATCTGATCTGGAAGTAGAGCACAACCATATACTGCAAACACAATAAACTTCTCATTTAATGTCATCTCAGTGCAAGATTTCTGAAGAGAAAGCCTTTCGCTCATGAGTTGGCTGCTCGACATGCTGGTGGTCATCTAATCTTGGCTACACTTGTCGTGATCAAAAAATTATTTGAGAACTAGATGCCAAAAAGAGTTGAAATATGGTGAGGCTGGGAGCTTATTAAACTATTTTAAGAATAAGGCCATAGAAAATCCTTCTTTTTATTATGTTTTGCAGTAGGACAGTGATGAGCAAATAACAAATATCTTTTGGGCCGATGCAAAGATGAGAATCAATTATGCTCACTTTGGTGATGTTGTTACTTTTGATATATGCTTTGGACAAAAAGAGAAAACCAACCATTCGGTGTATTTGTTGGATTTAATCACTTCAGAGAAACTATAGTTTTTGGAGATGCTCTCATGTATGATGAGACATGTGACTCCTTCCGTTGGCTTTTTTATGCCTTTTTGTCATGCCACAATCACAAGCAACCACGAATTATATACACTGATCAAGATGTTACAATGAGAAAGGCTATCTTTGAGGTATTTACACAAACATGGCATGGTTTATGCACTTTTAATATAATGCAAAATGCAATCAAACATATAGACCATCACAAGACTAGTGATGGCTCTAACGTTCTTGCTGATTTTAGTGCTTGCATGTATGAACATGAGAATCTGGCAAAAATTGAGCAAGTCTGGCAAAATTGGATAGTATTTACAAGTCGAAAGAGAAGTGGGTTGAATGCTTTATGATCAATGTGTACACATTAGGAATGTGAAGTACTCAATTAAGTGAGGGACTAAACAGTGATCCAAAGGATCACTTAAATTTTAGTTAAACATTGTACGCTTTTTTTAATCACTTTGAAAGAGCTGTACAAGGAAAGCGAGACAAGGAGATCAACTCGGAGTATGAATCAAGGAAAAATTTCCATGCAATCTAATGAGTACTCCTATGCTATCACAAGCAAGTTTTACACTCCACAGATTTGTAGGCATTTCAAAAAGAATATGAAAGATCAATGTCAGCTTATACGAAAGTATTGGATGAGGGTGGAGCATATATTGTTGGCATAAGATCTCTCGATGATGATTCAACAATTGAAGAAGAGTATATGGTTGATGTAAATCATTCAGAGAGTACAGTGTCATATGACTGTCAACAATTTGAGAGGGTAGGAATACTTTGCAACCATGCATTGAAGATCCTTGATGTGATGAATATTAAGCAATTACCAAAACATCATATTCTCAAGAGATGGACACGAGAAGCTGGGTTGTCCATGATACATCTGGAAGACATGTCCTAAAGAATCCCAAGCTAGATGCTTCACATCGATATAAGTTTCTTGTACACAAATATATCAGTTTGGCATCTCATGTAGCAGATTTTGAAGAGTGGTTTGTGTTTGTTGATAATGCTCTTGACACACTTGGAAAGCAAGTGGGAGAAATGGTTCAAGGGAACACAACTAATCAATCCAGTTTAGAGATAGGGTCCAAGATTCTTGACAATATTTACCATGGTATTGGTCCGAAGAAAAAAAAGAGACCCGGAGCAGCGGATGGAAGCGAAAAAAGAATTGGGCTGATCGACTAAATAATAAAAAAAATAGCAAGGACCCAAACAGCAAAAGTATAAGGTATGTATATAAAACAAGCAACAAGAAATAAAGAAATCCATCTATTATTTAGTGGTAAACCATAATTTGTTACCATGGTGTACTAATAGGCTGAGAAGGAGAGAGAACAATGGAAAAGGAATTCATGAGGATTATGAATTTATGGATGTCTATACCAAGTTACTGAAGGTAAATTCATATTATATTGACTTTTGTTTTTTAATAAATGATGCATGCCTACTATTTGTAACACTCCGTTGTCTGGCCCAAACTATGCATGCTTACTATTTGTAACTATTACTAACAACTCCTATAACTTTCTTGTACTGTTTGTAATATTGGCGCAAACGATGCATGCCTACTGTCGTAATACTCCGTTCGTATTTTAGCAGTCAACGTCGTTAGCTTTTTTACATATTTGATCATTCGTTTTATTTAAAAGTTTCATCAAAATATATAATTATGTAAGTTTATATGCATTAATAAATTTAATTACAACAAATCAACCGATAATTATGAAGTTTTTGAATAAGATGAGTAGTCAATCATATGTCAAAAAGTCAACAGCTATATATTAAATAGAGCAATTTTACAGTCCTTGAGTAGATACTGATAGGTACCAAAATTTTAGTGTAAAATTTGCTACCTCCTAGTACCTAGATACCAAAATTATTTTAGTGTAAAATTTGGTACCTCCTAATACCTAGGTGCCAAAATTTTACACTAAAATTTTTTACCTCCTGTTACCTTCTCAAGTACTATCAAATTGTCATTAAAATATGGATGGAACACTTTTGCTATGCACTCGCTCCAATTTAAAAACATGAGTATTTTGTTTGATTAAGAACAAAGTTTTGACCAAAGATTATTTTATTATGATATAATTTTTATGAAGCAAAACTGATATTATTAGTTTCGTATTTGAATGTACTTTCTTATTATTACTATACTTTTGTAGCACAACAGTGATATATTAATAGGGTAATATTTAGTTAAACTCTTTCCAAACGAAACAAAATACGTTTTATATTTTGAAATAGAGGAGCACGCTTTTCTAACATAGATTCAACTGTAAATATAGCTTGGTCTAAACTTTGGACTATGCTTGGAATTATGTGGTGAAAAATCGGTCACTATATATAAATTAGAGAAAATCTAAAAAATATCATTAACAAACGTCTAAGGCTAAAAAATACCATTGACAAGCGCGAGTTCTAGGAAATGTCATCGTACAAATAAATTTATCTAAGAAATACCATCGTCGTTATGGTTCCGTCTATTTTTGCCGTTAAATACACTGTTCACACTATAAAACTTAACGGAGAAATGCTGACGGAACCCTAACAGCGATGGTATTTCTTAGACAAATTTGTTTGTACGATGGCATTTTATAGAAATTGCACTCGTCGATGACATTTATTAGAATTAAGTGTTTATAAATGACATTTGTTAGATTTTCTCTATAAAGTACTAGTTCTGTCAAAAGTGTAAGTAGTTCTGTCAAAAATGTAAGTATTTCTTGTACTTTAGAAGGGATTAAGCTTATGAAGAAAAAGACTATGTGCCCCTTAATAAATGAGGCATAAAGAGGGATGAGAGGGTAATTGTGGTAAAATGACAAGAAGTTTGAATGAGAAGTGATTGATGAAACAAATATATTGTCAACAGTAACAAAAATATTTATATTTTGATATAAGATTCAAATCCCAAGAATCTTTATATTTTGATAACCTTTGGGAGGAGGACTGAGAGTTTAGAGATAAGAGAATTGATCGATGGATCGATCATAGGAGTTTTATTTTTATTCCAGGTTCTTGTTTTGTGGTCGAGAAGTGAATAGTAGGAAGTTTTTGTAGGAATTGGATTTTAAGGGATACTCCTAAACAATCTTTCCCAATCTCTCCCCAAACTTGTACATGCACCATCCAAATAGGAGAGTTAAAAACCCTCACCTCTCAGGCTCCTATTTCCTCCTAACAATTTCCCCTAACCAATACACCATGAGAAATTGTTCTGTTTAAGCGTGCATCATAATCCTTCTTTAACGAGACCTCAATCCATCCGACTATAAGTCTGGCTTAAGAAGGTAAATATAGAGAACAATTTTACTAGAAGGTACCGAGAGGTACCTAAATTTTTAGGAGGTACCTAATTTTACACTAAAATTTTGGTATCCCGATACCTTCTCAAAGACCGTAAAATTGCTCAAACAGAGAACACACATATATTAGGGAAAATTGAAGATTTGGGTCTGCAAACAAAGCATTTCATAACTATGGGTTTTCTAACATTAGCTTTGTTAAAATGGGCTAGAAACAACATTAGCTTTGTTAAAATGGGGCTAAAAACATTGGATGCTTGGTTTCCTGTCCCTAAATATATTCTCCCTTTTTAACGTGTATACGGTACCTACGGCGTATAAAACATGGAAAATCATTTATTCGTAACTACAATTATTATAATAGGGTTTGATACGCACGATGCATTTGCTTCCTCGGGGGAAAAATTGCATCACCACCAACATATATACAATGAAGTATACAAAATTATAGCCCGGTAAAAGTAGCATGCTAGAAAAATCATGCTTCCTTTGTACCTTGAAGTTGTTCTTAATTCTCGGGCCCTCTTGAGGTTCATCCTATTCATGTAGGAAACAAAATATTTTGATCCAGACTTTACAAAAGGTATGACTCGCAATTAACACATGTAGTTAACTCAAATATCAAAGACACTAACACATAAAGCAGACATTAATCAATTATAATTTGTCAAGATTCACATGTTATATGAGAAACATGACTATCAAAATGAAATTAAGTTCAACATATTCGATCATGAGCTGGCATATCTGTGGAGATACATATTCATTTTAGGGAGACATAAGCCTTATTTATCATATATTATAACATGGGTACGCAAGATTGTCCAATGTGATATTTGTATGATGGACTTGCTATCGTCACACTCTTATGAGAGAAAGATTAACATCTTCAATATTATAATGAATAAGGTTCAATAAATAAATTAAAGAATTTAATAATTCTTGGAAAAAAATACTATCTCCGTTTTATAATGTAAGATGTTTGACTTTTTCGCTTGTAATGTTTGACCATTTGTCTTATTTAAAAAATTATGAAAATGTCATTTATTTTGCTTGTGACTTACTTTGTTATCAAAAGAACTTTAAGCACATCTTATTATTTCTTATATTTGTACTAAATTTTTGAATAAGACGAATGGTCAAACGTTACAACCAAAAAAATCAAATATCTTATATTATAAAACAGATGTAGTAATAATCTAACTGACAAGGGCAAGTGAAATTGGTATTGAATAATTATATGTTTCTCAAAAGCCTACACCTAGTTTACACAATGACAAAGAAAAATCGAAAGAAGAGAATCAAGCACAAGTGTGTAATATATTCATGAAAAACGTTAAAACATTATGGAGACCAATAGCGAAGAGATTATAATATCTTCATAAATGATAAACGTTAAGCAGGCTCACAGAGGCCAACGCAAGCGGTGGCAGATAGCAGTGGTAGATGAGTGCTAAAGGAGGGGATCATTGGAAGTGTTGGTAATTGTATACATACACTATCATGGATATATCGATTTTACCCCTAATTATAAATATAACCGTACTGCCTGAACCTTTATGCCATTCTTTTTTTGGTGTGGGGGGGGGGGGGGGGGGGGGTATGCCAGCTGGGCTGATGAAGTTTGTCTCTGCTAGAAAAAGGCCCATTTACTTTTTTATTCAAGACTAGCCCATTAAGGTAATGAAGTCAGAGGATGGCCTGTATATTTTTGCTCTGAAATATGTAAGCTCTGCCAAGATCTAAATGCTTGACATCTTGTTTATTACTCTCTCCGTCTTCGTTTACTCGTCACCGTTGATCATTACTGTTTTAACTTTGACCATTAATAGCATTTAGGTGATCAGGTTATGATTAGTAAAAGTTATACTTTTATATATTTATACGTCATACATCATTAATATAACATATTTTTGATATACACAATATTTTTTTAAAAAAAGATGAATGGTCAAAGTTACTAAATGAAGAGTAGCTGGTGTCAATTATTTGAAACCGGAGAGAGTATTAAACTAACCATGATTCTCAAATTAAATTGGTTTTCAAAATAAATCTATGGACGTCTCAGGTGCAGTCATGTTTCTGAATTTGAATTCATTCCGCATATGCTAAGAAGAATGAAAGGGCAAGTCCTAATTTTGTAGGGGTCCCGGGCGAAACTAAACATGGGCCTTATAGCCTTATCTTACTATATAATAACTAGCACATTGCCCGTGCATTTTAATGGGATTTAATTTAAAAAATATCATAATATGTTATTAACATTATTTTTATATGTCATATTTTAATTATTGCATATGGGTCTATTAATCTCACGGTTCTTTTCTTCTTTGAGTTGGTGGGAACAGTTAATATATGAAATCCACCATTGTTGTTTCTTTTAAAAATAGAGCATAGATAAAAAAACAAGGAGTTGGTGGTGGTGGCAGATTCACTGCCACCGTCACTAGCGATGTTTATAGAATTATAGTAGTATACTTCATCTGTCTCCAAATGTTTGACGCTGTTAACTTTTTTATACACGTTTGACTATTCGTCTTATTCAAAAAATTTACATAATTATTAATTATTTTTCTATCATTTTATTTATTGTTAAATATACTTTTATGCATATATATATAGCTTTACATATTTTTAAAAAAATTGAATAAAAGAATGATCAAACATGTATAAAAAGGTCAACAGCATCAAACATTTAGGGACAGAGATAGTATTAGATATATAAATAAATATATATATATATATGAATTATTATCATAAACATTTAAGTTTCATTTAGAAATAATATTTAATATTTATAAAAAAGACATTTATATATTACTTTCAAAATTAATGAGTAATTAAAGGACATCTTGTTAAAATATGTCATGCACATGTTTAGAAACTGTGGACCTGTCGCTCTTAAACTTGAGTTAATTTGCAGATGAAACCTGGCAGCTAACTAGCCATTGAAAGGGACGTCGATGGATAGACCAAAAACAGTGGGAGCATGCATCCTGAAACTGATTAACATTGATGAAAGTCAGAGCGTCTAGAAGGAAAGAGATCAAGATCTTTGGACGAGAAGAGAAATTAGAACAATTCAATGTTGAAAAGAATTAACGTGATGCTGACACATCATGTTTTCTCATCTTCTAGATTTTGACGTACTATGCCACGTATATATGACTGGTTGGTATATGATTTTTTTGTTTTTGCTGCAAATGCTGCTGGGGCGATCGTTTCGTTTGTTTTCTAAAAAGTTAATATTTACGAACAAAAATTAATTTATAAATAAAACTTTTATATAAGTATTTTAGCGATGTGAAAGCTAAGATTCAAAAAATTTTTAAAAAATATATCTAAAATCAACTCTATATTTAATATTAAAAATTCAAATTTTGACATGTAAGGCCGTGGGTGCTTCCACAGTGTTGAAACATTCATATTGTACCTAATTCGGCAGAGAATTTGGCTGGAGCAACTCCAATAATTTTCACGGACATGGTTTTCAAATAATTAAATGATATGTTTTTTAGAAAATATTTTACATGAAGTTTCTTAAAAATCAAATAAATTTATTTCTCAAAATTATAACAATCAATAATCAATTAACAATATAAAGTGTTTTATTTGGCGTGCCTCCGATAGCTTCAGCGGTTCATCTCCAACTGACAGTCCAAATTGGACTTTCTAAATACCTATTTAGTTATTTTCTATTTTATTTGGCCACTCAAATTTATTTTTTACTCCAACGATCTCTCCAACCCTCTTCTTTATTACGAGTCTATGATATTATGACCCCACATGTCACCATCCTCCTTTTCTTTCTCTCCGTCTTCCTTTTCTATCTTTCTTTCTCTTTCCTTCTCTTCCACTGAGGCAGAGGTGGCGTGGGGACGAACCGGAGGACGCCGGGGCGGCGCGGCAGCGCCGGAGCGGGCGGCGGGGCGTAGGGGCGAGGAGGCGGCGCGGATTCAGAGGCAGCAGGCGGAGGCGCGGCACCGCGCTGACGCGAGGAGTCGTCGGAGCGGCGGGGCGCCACCCGGGCGCGAGGCGTTGTCGGATCAGCGCCGCGCTGCACCGGCACGGGGAGGCGCCGCCGAGCGGCGTGGCTTCGGGGAGGGGAGCGGCATCGCACCGATGCGGCTTCGGGAAGGGGGCGGCACCGTGTCTGCACGACTTCGGGTGGGGGCGGCACAGAGGGAGCGCCGACGGCGGCGGCCGACTACTGATGGCGGACGGAGGCGGTCGGTAGGCTACGGCATAGAGGGAAGAGAGAAAAAGATGGGAGAAGGGGAGGGAGAGAGGTGTGGGGACCGTGTTTGGTAAGCCTCTAGCAAAATTTGGCCAGTGAAAGGAGTAACTTGGCCAAGCCATCAGATTGGCTAGTCCTTTGGAGAGTAATTTTAAGGCTAAATTGCCAAATTTTAGTTTAGAGAGGTATTTAGTCATGCTATTGGAGATGGTCTAACTACCTAGCCGAACGGTACGATTCGAATGACCATTTGTTTGAAAATGCACAATCACGCATCTAACCAGGATTTTGTTTTCTTGCTTGCATTCCATGGGATCTTCTAAGGGTCAACATGAGCACATAATTACAAAGTGATGGAATTATGGAGACCAGGACGTTGGGTGCCCTCTGTCCGTCTTGATGGAAATCCATGGAACACCGATTTATAATGTATTTGGACTAAAAATTACTCCCTTCGTTTTAAATGTAAAATGTTTGATTTTTTTTCAGTGTTTAAAAAAGAGTACTTAATCAGTATTGTCCGGATAAATCATTTAGTTTTTTTTATAGTTCCAATCAGTCACAGAGATAGAAATTTTCTTCGGCCTGGACAAGGACTCATGATGGATAACAAGTATAAAATTGATAGACGCCCACAGATCATTTACCGTAGATGATGCAAGTAAAATTGATAAGTCGTCGAATTATGGTTGTGTACCACCGATAGATTAAATTACAGGGCTAGTACTGCATCCGTTTTTCTTTATTTTACTGCACTAAATTCTATTCTCTCCGTTCCACGTTACAAGACTTTATGTTCTTATCTACATTCATATATTTGCTAATAAATCTAGAGATATATACAAAATATATGCACTGATACATGGATGAATCTAGTTAAATCTAGAAAATTTTATAATATAAAATGGATGGAGTAAAATTTGAATTTATATTTGATCATTTGATTTATTTTATAATTTTACATAATTAATATGTTATTATAATTTTGTTTTATCATTAAGAATATTTTTTGCGTGACCTGTAATTTTATATATTTTCACAGAAGTTTTAAAGGTAGATATAAAAATCAATAATGTTAAATAAAGAGAAAACGGAAGTAGTACACCGTATTATATCAAAGAAGAAAAGGATGATGACTTCACCCTTTGTTCAGTTTGTATTTTTTTTTGCAAAAACATCGCACCGAATATACGACACACATTTGAAGTATTAAACGTTGTCTAATTATAAAATAAATTATAGATCCCGTCAAGAAACTGCGAGACGAATCTTTTGAGCCTAATTAATCCGTCATTAGCATATATAGGTTACTGTAACACTTATGGCTAATCACGTACTAATTAGGCTCAAAAGATTCGTCTCACGATTTTCCCCATAACTATATAATTAGTTTTAATGTTCACGTATATTTAATGCTCTATTTAAATGTCTAAAAATTCGATATGATGTTTTTGGAAAAACTTTGTGGGAACTAAACATGCCTAAGGGTGAGACGTGATGGGGGTGAAAGCATTCGATTTGCCAGCTGCCCACTCCCTTCTAAAATAAAATATTCTATTGCATTACATTGTATTCGAGTTTATCAACCAAACAAATATATTAAAACTAAATAAAATTACGAACAGTAATAGTGAGATTTAATAAAGTAAAATATCTAGTTTTTTTGGTATACGTGGGATGTTGGGTGAGGCCTAATTAGCACATAATTAGCCATAAGTGCTACAGTAACCAACATATATTAATGACAAATTAATTATGTTTAAAAGATTCATCTCGCGATTTTCAGACAAAATCTAAAATTTATTTTTTAATTAAAATACATTTAATATTTTAAATATATGAATATATGACCGTACTCGCCAGGTGATATCTCCCAACACAGCCTGAGCCTGAGTAGCTCAGTTCGGTGTACCGCTGCATGCATCTGGCCGGTGACACCACCGCCTGTGATTGACGACCGCAGCCCCAACGGAGGTTGTCCGGTCCGAGACGCGGGGCGACTATACACAGGGGGTAATTGTTTGGTACTCCCTATTTTTTAAAACAAAAGCTAAACGATATATTTACAAATAAAAATAATTTATAATTAATATATAGTGGAAAAATAAATTTGGATAAAAAATCTTAAAATCAGCTATAAATTTAAGGTTAAAAAAATAAATTTTATTTTATAAACATAAGTTAACATGAAAAGATGGGTCGGCACTTGGCCGAGTCGAGGGGGGTTCAAAGCGGCGGAGGGAGCTCCCTTCAGTTCCGTCTCTCTCGCGAGTTTTTTTCAACTTCACGAATCGCGACCGTCGAAAAACTAGGGCGATCTACGACAGCGAGGAAAGTTCTAAGGCACGTGGAAATTCCTCCTCATCGTACCTCCCGTGTAACCTCATCTTCTGGCGTCACGCCAGATTGTTTTTCGTCGAGTCTTTCTTTTTCTTTTTTTCCTTTTTGTTTGTTTTGCAAAACGGTGGCCATCACGCGTGCATACTCGTGTGAATGTTCACATGCATATGGTACACGTATAAGCACCTTTGAATATTAGGCACCGTTGATGAATACTTTGTTTACTGCTAAGAAAATAGACATAAATACAAGCACTCGTGTTAAATCAAGGATTCGAACATGGATTAATATGCTTGATTATTTTTCAGTGACAAGCTTTTGTGAAACAAAATGCTGAATAGGCGAATAATTTTGTGGTTACTATTTAATGGATATAAACGGACGGAAGTTGAAGTCTTAATTTAAACAGTTATTTGAAAATCCAGTAAGTTTTTTTTTTCAGAAACAGCTATATTTAAAAGCCCAGGTAGCATGTCACTGAATAAAATGGTACACGCTCTCTCATACATAACGAGTGAAATAAAACAAAACAACGGGTGCATATGCAAATGTGATTTGCTGATTAATTAATTTAACAGAATCAGAGTTCCTTTAAATATTAGGACAATTTATACCATCTGATGGGTGGAAAGAAATTACTAAGATTATGATAAGATTTAGGTTAAACCTACAAAGTAATAAAGAATAATCGTTAGCTTCTAGGTGCTGTAGTCCAATATTTCCATCAAACAACTTTAATTGATACGTTACATGCTCTGATGCTCTACCTGGTTATTACGCTTTGCGCAAAGAACCAATTTACCTAGCTGTATTTTAGTTTAATTTTTGGAGTTGTCTCTACATGAACTGAAAACCAAGGTGAGAACAAAACCAACAAAAATATATACTACATCCGTTTCCTAACGTAAAATGTTTAATTTTTTAGCCATAACGTTTGACCATTCGTCTTATTTAAAAATTTAGTATAAATATAAAAAATGACAAGTCGTACTTAAAGTTATTTTGATAATAAAGTAAGTCACGAGTAAAATAAATGATATTTTCATAATTTTTTTAATAAGACAAATAGTCAAACATTACATTTAAAAAAGTCAAACATCTTACATTATAAAACGAAGAGTGTAGTATACATGTTAGGCGTCGTCGCCTGCAGTTTCTTTAAAATAATACTAAAAACTCTGTTGTAACTCATAGATATACGTAAAAGTTTCGTATCTTCGTTGTGCATCTATTTTTCTTAACACGAGAAAAAAGGAGTGGAGAGAATATTTAATTTTAAACCTAGCCATAGACATCGTGAAAATTATTTATACGAGTCTATACGCAACTAAAAGAATAGACATTACTACGGGATACAATCATACAAGGCTACCTAGGAGTGCTCTTAAGTTAAAAGTTTGTGCGGTTTATTAAGTTAGTGTTATATTAATCGGAAAAAGAAAACAAGAGTTCAGGTAAAGTCTGGGTTCTCGTTTTCTTGACTGTCGCGGTGAAACGGTAATGCGTAGCCAACAGAGGAATCGGTCAAAGTGTACCGCCTTTCTGCAACGGCCAATCAACAAAAGAGACTGAATGAATATGAGTTCGTCCGTTTCTTCTAATTCCACCGGCAATTTCTACGTTATGAACCCTTTTTTATTCATATTTCACAGATACACCCACTTAAATAGATACTCGGCTCTAAACCGTGTCAAAATGTAAACGTTAACGTATCACACACGAAGGTCTGAGAGTCACTCTAAGACCGCTCCAGTGCAGAAGCTAAATTCTTAGATGGTGTGTGGACGTGCCCGTCAGTTTGATCCTGCAACTGATAAGATAAATAGTAAAAATAAGCCGATTGGCTATCTAGCCGATATAGCCGATAGATAACCGAGTAACTAGCCGATCGGATGTCGATGTAGCAGTATTTAGCCGATAGGCTGAGCAATCGGCTGTTGACAACTTGGATCGGCTGAGAACCCGACACATATAAACTCAAATAGTTAAATAAATAGTGAATCATTTGCTACGATCGGCTAAAACCAACTAGCACGTAAATCTCATAAGCCGATGCAGTACAAAATAATTACTGATCTAAGTAAATCGAACCGATTGGTATAAAATAATGCAGTAAGACAATCGACTACTCTATTAATATAAATATAATGAACATGTGGATCGGCGAATATCATCGGCTATAAACGACTAACAAATGACCAAGATCTATAAAATATCTGGTCTAGATTACTAAGAATAATCATAAAAGATCAAACCAAACCGAGACAATTCAAGACTATGCCTAGTAATGATCTAAATTGTTATCAAGCCGATGACCAATAACTTATCGGCTGGTACTTCGATAAAATATTGAGCAAGATGCGTTAGCATGATATAAACTATTTGATAGATACAGTCTAATAGATCGGACTGAACTAGGACAATATCAAATTGAATATGTCAAATAGTAAATATCAAACCAACATAAATCACCCAAAGTGATCAATCAGATCAACTCAGGATACAAAAGTAACCTAAGCTGAAACTGATACGATAACTAGCAACCGTACAAGCAAATCATAAGAACGGACTGAACCGAGACAGTTCTAATCTAGCCGATATGATTACCGTGGCCGGCGGAACATAAGACTTACCCCTTCGCCAGAGATTGAGATGATGCAACCCCGCGTCAGGTACCAAGTTCCACCTATATTAAAACCTTGGTGAAGAGAGTGGCGATACATCGAGAGTAATTGATCTATGTATTAAGAAGTAGATAGATGATTTACAACAACTCCGGGTATACCTATTTATACCCGTGGGCGGATACGAGTCCATATCGGATACAGCACACGACTTGTGATAGGTAAAAGGAAATAACAAATCATATTTGGACTCTATTTCTAATTCCTATCGAATACAACGTTGTTTCCTAATTGATAAAAATAAGTAATAAGTCTCTATTAGACTCTAACTTCTTAGAGATAAAAGGAAAAATCATAAACCAACTCTAATTAATAGATAAAATTATGCCGACATGTCTTGGTCTTTATGACTCCCTATTGAATTCAAACTCTTCCAGATAAAATTTTCATATGTTATTGTGTCTTTTCTTATCCGAATCCAATAAGAAATTTTATCAAATTTTAGTGTTAACAGGAAGCTAAGCTAAAACATTAGCGCGCCATTGGCATTAGCGTAGTGTCTTTCTCTTACTTAAGTTTTGTAAGATCAGCGGAGGTTATTACCGAGAGGACTCTTCGGCGCTACACCCTCCGCCCCATAGAAACTAAATCATTGCCAAAATCATGCTAAGCACAAACGTTAGAGGATTTTCCCTCTTACCGAAAAAGAGCAAAATGTAAATTCTAGCCATGCATATCCTTCTTGAATTTTTTATAACAGTTTTAGAATTTTACAATTGCACTCCTAATCAACTTTTAAATTACATTTCTACAAATATGTTTTACTTCAAACATAAAAATATAAAATGTTACATACTACGTGCTCTCAAGTTTTTACAAATGTGCTTGGAATTTAATGCATCCGTCCAAAAATAACTTGTGCTCTTCTTTATTCCAAAATAAGTTCTTTTGAAGCAATCATTGCATTAGAATTTGTGAAATTAGGAAACAATTATATTATAACTAGATAAAGTGGAGGACAATTGTATTAAGATTTGATAAAGTCGATAATATTATATTCTTTTTAATTTATATTGTTATGTGTGAGATAGATAAAAAATAAAGTTATTTTAGAATGGCAGGAGTATGTAGTTAAATGCTATGCATTATATGTTCTTTGGCTGTTCTAAATTAGTAAGGACACAATAATTTTTTTACAAAAACGTAAGGATAACAATAAAAATTTTTAGACTGCAAAAAAAGTAAGTCCCACTACTATATTAGTTTTTAATTAGATTTTAAATATGACTTATTATTCTCGTTCCAAAATATAAACATTTTTAAATTGTTGAATACAGTCACATCAGTTGTCAAATTTTAAATTTCGAATTTATTAAATTCTCTTTCTAAACATTTGATTCAAAAATTTTATGCAAATTTGCAAAAATGTAAGTTATAATTAAAATATATGTAGTAAAAAATCCAATCACAACAAAAATGATAATTATGTAATTTTTTAAATAAAACGAATGGTTGAACGTGTGCTAAAAGTCATCAACATTATCTATTAATTTTTGAACACAAAGAATTATCAAACACATCTTGTTCTAAATTTGACATTGTCACAAAGTCTTTTTATAAAAAATTGATTAGCATTCTCATCATTCGTTATGCGGTTGCTAGGCCATAGAAAATTAACAAAACCAAAAAAACAATGTATAAGTAAAACTTTTAGATAATTTTTGTTTATAGCGATTTACTAAAACGTAAACTATGATTGAGGCCTTGTTTAGTTCCGAAAAGCTTTTCGAAAAACATCACATCGAATTTTTGGACATTTAAATGGAGCATCAAACATAGGTGAAATGAAAAACCAATTGCACAGTTATGGAAGAAATCTTGAGACAAATCTTTTGAGCCTAATTAGTCCATGATTAGCCATAAGTGCTACAGTACTAATATGTGCTAATGACGGCTTAATTAGGCTCAAAAGAATTCGTCTCGCGGTTTCTATCCGAGCTGTAAAATTTATTTTTCATTCGTGTTTAAAACCCTTCTAATATCTGGTCAAACGTTTGATATAATCTCTTCTTAGGAAAATTTGCCATCTAAACAGGGACCTGAACGTCTCAAAATCAACACTAGAACTAATTTTCAAAATTTGGCTGCAAGCATATGACTGATCAGCCAACATGTACTAAACGATAGAAGCGATGTGACGGACCCATTTATGAAACAAGAATATTATCAGGGCCATAATGTAA
Organism: Oryza brachyantha; assembly: GCF_000231095.2. Classification (NCBI taxonomy): domain Eukaryota; kingdom Viridiplantae; phylum Streptophyta; class Magnoliopsida; order Poales; family Poaceae; genus Oryza; species Oryza brachyantha. The sequence goes on along the minus strand of NC_023167.2, from coordinate 8,935,079 downwards.
AAACAAACAAAAAAAAATTCAGCATAGGCGCGCGCAATAAAGGCGAGCGACCGGCACCACCACCTCGGTCCTTCCTTCGCCTGTTCCTTCCACCTGTCTTCCTTCCTTCCTTCTCACCACGTTCCAAAACCACACGCTCCCCCGTAAAACCCACCCCGACCCCGACCCTCGCAGCAGTCGCGGCCATGGCGGCCGCCGCCGGCGCAGAGCTGGAGATGGAGCGGCGGGTGATGGCGGCCGTGAAGGCGTCCGCGGCGCGCGGCGACCCCCCGCTCCTGCAGGCCGCAGAGGCCGCGCGCTGCGCCCGGGAAGCGGAGCCGTCGTCGTCGTCCCGCGGGGACGGGTCTGGGGCTGGGGCCGGGGGCGTGCTCGCGGCGGCGCTGGTGTCCAACCTGTGCTTCGCGCATAACACGGGCGCGATGTGGAAGGTGCTGGACCAGGCTATGGCGTCCCGCCTCGTCTCCCCGCTCCTCACCCTCGCGCTGCTCACCCCGAGGTTTCCCGCCCCGCAACCCGAATCCTATCCCTCCCTCGGTTCGATTTTGTGCGGCGCGTTTGAGATCAATCTGATGGTGCCCGGGGAAATTTTTTTTTCTCTCTGTTACTTTGCAGGGTGGTGCCCAACCGACGGGCGCAGCCGGAGGCGTACAGGCTCTACCTCGAGCTGCTCGCGCAGTACACGGTATCATCGTGCACGGAGCGCGCGGAGACGAAGGCCATGTAAGAACTGATTGCTCCATCTGTGAGAACACCGTACGCTTGCTTGCTTCACATTGTTTTTGTCGTGCTCTGGATTTTTCGGTGACACGGATATATGCCAACTATGCCCACACAAGCATATAGGTGCTACAAGCCCTAGAATTGGTCAACTCGCATGTGGGATTCCGTCTAAATCCGCGGTGCGCTCGTGTTGCTGATGTTGATGTTGTTTTTTTCTCCCCTGGGTCATAGCCTCATAGGGTAGGGCCAGCGGCTGGGAGGGATTGCTTGCGCCGCCCCGGTGGGGCCTGTGTTGTGGGAGAAATTTGGTAGATCGAAAACGATGTGAATTTCCTATTCGTGCCATCTTGGTCCTGAAAGTTGATAGCACAAGGTCAGAAGGGCACTCCCTTCCTTTGTGGTGTACTGTGGTTTTCAAGACTTCCAAAGTGCTGCCAATATGCAACTTCCATGGTCCAAATGTCTGATTCACTGATTGGACCGTAGTACGTCATAAAAGAATACATAGGGCAGGATTGCCACCAATGCCCTTTTTTTTTTCAAAGAAAAAGTAATCCAAACCTGGTTGGACAATTGAAGCCCATGCTTGTCTCTGATCTTTGTTCACCTGTCACATTGTGATCTTTATAGGTCGTTTCATCGTTTGGACATTCATGAAATATACTCATTTGGATGGTAGTCCTTTCACCCTGTTGTGCAAATGTTGACATATCCTTTTCGCTATCATGCTAACTCAGTTTCTTAATAATAATGACAGAACAATTAAATCAAGCTGACTAACTGTCATATGCATGGCTGGGCGGTTGGTTGTGACAAGTACAACAGCCAACAGTAGTGTACAGTGATTTATTATGCTTACACGATGGCTGCATGCTGTTATGTGCACGTATGCACGTGTGCAAGGTTTGTAAAAAATAGTCACATGCAGGCAACAAGACCCACATGAGATTCAGGATGTCAGTCTTTTTTTCTTCTTGTTTGGTACATCAACATCGTCTACTATGCATATGTATTATCATTATCCTTTTTCTACTTATATATTTATAAAAATTGTTGGAAGTGTAACTACCTGAAAGTATTTTTCAGGCAAAATCTAGCAATATCATCTTTACATATCAAATCTGAATTTTCTGTTTATGTTAGTGATTTAGATATCGTGGTTTGACGGCACGTATCCTAAACTGAAATCTATTTGTGAATGGAGGGTCCGGGCCCTTTCTTTTCTCAATCCTCATTACTGCCACTGGATTATCATGGGCATGCTTCTCAAGATTATAAATGTTGCGACTTTGCAAAAACTTTCTTCGTCAACATTTCTTAGAAAGCTTTTTAAACTCAACTTACTGACTTTTAGTCTTCAACTCATTCATTTATGCCCTCAGATAATGGTCATAAGCTCAGTTTCATCCATAATCCATAATCCATTAGCACTTTCAAAGGGCTGTTAAGAGATTAGTATGGCATGGTTTGGTTCAGCTGTTTGCTATCCTTCTCCAGGTTCATCCATAGCTGCAGTTAACTCTGTTCGTCAGGTGTGCCTATGTATAAGGTTGCCCTCATCATGCATTCTTTGGTTACTCACCACTTTGGTTGTGCTTGTCATTTTTGTCAGGTCCAGGTAGCATAGCCTCTACTGTGCATAAAATTTGATACTTTATGCATTGTAATGTGTGTGCTGCTACTTTTATCTATATGCACTGTAAAACACATTCTTTGTTTTTTTTTCTGTTGTGCATATGTTTTGTTTGCATGTTTTATCTAAATGGCGATTGGGATATAATGTACCCTATTTGATTGATAATCAATATATTGGTAACTGGTATTTTATTAAGTGCTGCTGCTATAGTGTATTGTTTATATTTCTTGGACCAGAATACACCAGTATTTCACCCGATGCAGTCAATATATCAGTGTGATACAGACTTACATGTACGCAAGTAAACTTATATGTGTTCTCCACAATAATTAAATAAAATATGCACAAGTAATGTGTAATTACTATGCATATAGTAGCTGAACTTGCTATAAAATTCAAACGGAGTTTTGATTCAATTATTTGTTTTACATAATACAGCTTATTACATAATACAGCTTATGCTGTTAATAGTATGTGGGATCAAGACCATTTGCTATTTTTCATGAATTAGGGGAGGAATAAATCTTTAATGCCAGTCTGAATATTGACTATAGCTGGACTTCAGATTCTCCGAGAACAGGTTGTTTGTTCATCTTATGCTACCATGAATGCTGCTAGTGAATACTCTTATAAGTCAAATCAGCCCTCAACTCATATAGCCAACCATTATAATGCAGTTTGTAGAGTACTGTCAACAAACAATACGTCATGTGCAAGGGTTCATGGGGGTAAAGACAACCATGAACCCCCTCCCCCCCCTTACACATGGCACAGTAGTTTATTCATGCGATAACAGGATACAAAGCTATACATCTGATATATTGTATAATATATGATACTTGACAAGCCAGAATTCATGTGATGGTAGTTTGACTGTTATGCTTTGATACTCCTTATTATCTGCAAAAATCGTGGACCCTTAAGATCTTGTCAGATACAACACATGTATCACAGAACATAATGGTAATGAAACAATCATGAAATTGAAGAAGATTCGGTGATTCGTATTGTAAGCACAATCTTAAAATAGTACAGAGTACAAGGGATTGACACTCTCTTGAACTTTTGTACCCTCACATACTTATCTTACAGAAGAATCCTCTCATGTGCTCTAAATTGCTTCTACTTGCTTTGGATGAGTTCCTCTAGCTCATTCATGGCTTGGGTAGCTTATGACTACCCCTTTTATGTACACTCAACTAGTTCTCTTCCGAACTAAAGTAGAATCCTAATCTCTTTAGGCTTAGTATAGGAGTGAATTGTCCTAATTGGGTAGGATGCAAGTCGTTCCCCTTTCAACACTGGAATCCTCCATTTGGATCCTTAAATGTGTCCAAATAATGCGTTATGCAAATCATGCTGTCTCCTCACGTGTATACCTACTGGCACAACTCTTTTTGATTTGTGGTATTCATTCCATCATATGTGATCTGGTCAGAAGTGCTGTTTCCATGTCATCATGACAAGAGTATCTGTTTTTCTAACTACACTATTACTCAAGTACTCAGAGAATAAAATGTTTTGGTTATTTAATTTAATTATCAGAATTGTCAGATTTTCTGTATCGTAATTATCTTCATCATTTCCCATTGCAGGTTAGTCAAGTCTATTGATGATGCTTTGCATCTTTCAGATAGCTATGGGGTTCAGAAAATGGATTTTGGACATACAGTTGTTTTGTTTGTGTTAAGTATTATCAAAATATTGACTGACTGTATTCTGGAAGATTGTGGTTTGCCAAGTATTGCTAGTGAGGGACATGACATTTCATATGCTATTGGATCAGAGAAAAATATGAATTTAGATGGCACAGGAAGTTCACTTGGCAGGAGAGATGAGCACCGTGAATGTCTAAGGAGGAAGAACACAATTATGACTTTAGAAGTAGTTGAGAAGATCACTGCTAACAAAAATACTCAAGTTTTTCTCCGTCTAGTCTATCGCAACACGTATGCAGCTGCATTCTTGTTTCTTAATCTTTATTGCCTAAGAAAAAAAATTGAAATCTTATATATACAATTGCACACTCTTATAAATTTTTAAATTGATCCATCTCAATGCAGTTTTGTTTCAGGAGTTTTTTTTAGCTTTTGTTCCTTGAATTAACTTAGGTATAAAATTGAAATATTTTATCATATCAGGCTCTAATTTTGTGGCAGAAACGTATTACTTAGGAAATTCACTCAATCTTTTATCATGTAATAATGTTATCAAACCTGTCAATTTCCATCTCATCTGATCTAGGTTTGAATGATACAGCATCATTTGAGACAGATTTGTTAAACAACTGGTTTCTTGTCATCACATTGCAGTCGCTTGATATTCAGATGTGATATTTCTCATGTTTCTGAAATTTTTGAACATAAAGTTGCATGATATTTTGGCGGATGTGATGCAGTAAGATTTGATATTGCATAGCCATTGACAGATCTATTAAATGTGTTATGATTTAGACATTTAATTTTATGCTGCTGAAAAACTTCTATTTCAAGTTTTAGACAACTTCCTCATGGTTTGAAAGTTTTCACTGTTTTAGGTTTTGATCAAATTCTAGACAATTTCCTCATTGTTTGGAAGTTGCCATGCACTTAGTTGTTTCAATCCTACATGGAAGCTGGAACACATTTCCCCCAGAATATTATTGATCCTTAAAAGCTTCACTTACCTGGATTTAACACTGACTGAAAATCCTTTTATTTTTGGATGTGCTAGGGTAGACCTGAAAATTTCAGTACTTTGCTCCAGAGGCTTCAGCTTATTGGTGCCCTTAAGTCAAAGAATTTTGTAACTGCAAATAATCTGCTAGATAGCTTGATGACGAATATACGGAAAGTTATTACTTCAGGACATCAATTGCACAAGGGCAATCTATTGGGAGTTGTTGTTAGTACAAAGCCTTGCAGTTCTGCTTCACGCAGTGTCTTTGGTGCTGGAAAGAGCTCTTGTTGGATATCTTTTGACATGTTTATGGAGAACGCAATGGACGGAAGACAACTTGATACCATATCATCAATTGAAGCTCTGACAGGTACTATTATATACTCCCTCTGTCCCAAAATATAAGAACTTCTAGAGGATATCACAGCTATTAAGGAAGTAGGTAGGATTAAATGGGGGGTGGCTGTAATTGGTTGAAGTGAGGAAGTATGTGGAGAAATTAAATGGGGGATGGTTATGATTGGTTGAAATGAGGGAGTAGGAGAAGTTACTATATTTGGGGACAAATTTTGAACACTAGACATTGCTATATTGTCCTATTGGGACGACTTACTTTTAATAAGTTAACATAGCATTTTGAGTTGTTAATATACCCTTTTTATAAACTCGAAACCTTTGGTTGGCACAGAACTATCCAAGACATTTCAAGTTCTTAATCGGGCAACCTGGCAAGAAACCTTTCAAGCTCTATGGATTTCAGCTTTGCGACTTGTACAACGGGTTAAGATAACTTTTGAAACATCATTGTTTTCTTTATTAGCGATGGGAAAGCTATAATATTTGTTTAATTTAATTTTGTATCTATTTACTAGGATCGTGGCAGCCAAGAAGGGCCATTTCCTCATTTTCATTCTCGATTATGCATGTTATTGGCTATTGTACCTTTGTCAATTGCTTCCATTCTTAAGGAAGAGTCTGACAAGGTAGAAGGTGGAATGATATCTGTTAGAAGAGGAGAACTATTGTCTTCACTTCAGGTTCTAGGGCAATTTTTTGGTCTTCTTTCTCCTCCGCCAGCAGTAGTGCCATCAGCAAATAGTGCAGCAACGAAAGCATTAGTTGCTTTATCTATTTTGAAGGATCAGAATGAGAATGGTCACAATTCTTCCCAAGATATCTTCTCTATTAAAGCAGGTCTCCTCAGACTGATATCACAATTTTTAGTATCTGTCGTTGTGCATGTTTTATTACTAGTAAACAGTTATTTTTCTCTCATAATCATTCTTCAATTGCAGTGGGGAGTATGCTACATCTTATTGTGGAAGCTTGTATAGCAAGGAATTTAGTTGATACATCTGTTTATTTTTGGCCTAGCTATGTTGTTCCAGTTAAAGGCACCTCTGCTGTTGAGGAATCCCCTTGGTCAGCCTTAATGGAAGGTTCACCCCTTATGGGCCTTAAGGATGCACTTATGGTTACACCTGCTTCGAGGTGATGAATCATGGGCTTGTACAATTCAATTCCTTAAGAGCATTTTGGGTTAATATGTTTACTTACTAGCTTGATAAACGGCTGTTCCTTCTTGCTTATTTTAGCCTAGCAGAGTTAGAGAAGTTGCAACCTTTTGCGGTAAGTGGGTCAGATGAGGAAAAGTTGGCGGCTTCTAAAATTCTGTGTGGAGCATCCCTTATTCGTGGCTGGAACATTCAGGTATGATTTATCTGAGGGTAAGATATGGGAGAAATAAGATGTATGGCACATACAAAATGTTCTCGTCCTATTTTACAATCTTTGGTTTGAAAAAAGCTGTAGAATGTGTGACTACTGACTATTAATGACTTTGAAACTGATTGTTGCTTTCCCGTGTTCGTTTAGGAACATGTTATCCAAATGGTGCTTAAGTTGCTGTCTACATTGCTTCCCCTACATTCTGTATCGGATGGCTTCTATATACATCAAATGCCTATGCTGCATGCTCTTATATCCGGGATTTCTTCGGTTGACGTGGTTCATATTCTCTCAATGTATGGCTTGGTAAGGAAATCAATGTTTTCGCAGAGACTATGAATTGCTCAATTTTGGAATTGTATTTTAAATTACCAAAGAAATTTTCAATGTGCTGGATTGACATGATTCATGTACTTTTCAGGTTCCAGAACTAGCGGCCATTCTAATGCCTTTTTGTGAAATATTTGGATCATTACCTCTGTCTGATTATAGGAGTTGTAGTTTTGAAGAGCCTTCTGTATACTCAGTATTCTCATGTGCTTTCCTGTGTCTTCTTCGCTTGTGGAAATTTCATAGACCCCCTTTGGAGTATGCACTATCAAAACATGGAGTCTTTGTTTGCTCAGAGCTCAGTTTGGATTTTCTTCTGCTACTAAGAAATAGCCATTTTGCGTTGAAAAGTCTGTGTGATGTTAGCAGAAAGAGCATACTTCAGCTAGAGCCATCATTTCATAAACCGGTGCATATTGACTCATTTCCGAAGCTACGGGCATGGTACTTCCAGAATCAGGCTTGCATAGTCTCTACTCTTTCTAGTTCTTACAAGAGGAAAAGTATCCTCGAATTAGCCAATAAGATACTGAAAATTTTCTGCCATAAAATGTCAAAAAGTGGCATCCCTCCTGTCAGTTCCCAATCAACATCAAGTTCCAGTACGGCTGGTTCACCTCTAGGTGCACAAGATGATGTCTGCCAAGGGCCTTCAGCTACTGCATGGGAAGTGCTGGAAGCGGTTCCTTTTGTCCTGGAAACTGTTTTAGCTGCCTGCGCACATGGGAGGCTTTCATCTCGTGATTTGATTACAGGTTTTTATTTAGTATTCTGCATTTTACTTGCATGTCTAACTCTGGTCGTCAATTTACACTAACTGAATCTTTCACTTTCTTTTAACTAATACCCTCCTTTTCATAATGAAAGTTCTTAATTCCTTCCAATTCATAGTACTTAGTTTAGTTGTCCCATAAGTTATACTGGCTATTTTAGTTTAGTTGTCCCATAAGTTATACTGGCTATTTTTTTACTGCAAAAGCTTGAATCAAATGCCTTTAGTAAGAAAATTCTTCTGCGCTTTTAAAATCATCAATTTAACTAGGTTGCAAGACTAATACTTGCATAAATTTCATCTTGAATTTTAAAAGTGCTTCTTCAATACTCGTATATTTCTCTCAATTAATTTGCAAAACATTTCCATCTACGAATATACCTTTGAAGCATTTAGTTCTCGATCAGATCACCTAAATATTTAGATGGTACATATAAAAGTTGGTTTTAGACTTCCATATCCTGTCTCTATTCTGTTTTCAACTGATCAACTGGACCATGCATGAATATGTTTTTTTCCTGCAACTCGTCTAAGTATTTCATCAGATTGTGGGGTTTTATATTTTTACATGATGAAATGTAGTGTCGTTTAAGATTAGGTAACATTTAAATTGGGTAATTTTTCCTTGTAACATTGTGATTCAAGCTGATTTTTTCATGTTGGAAACTTGCTTGTAAACCACCTCTTGGGAGAGCATTGCCATTAACCCTAGGCAACAAAGAGCATTTCCTGGTTGCTGGCAACTTGTTATAGGAATTTCTGATAGTTGACAGTGATGACACCAGTGGCATAGCTCAGGTGGACATCCGACCAGCCTGAGAGTTGTCTCCACCGCTGCTTGGGGGTTAAAGATCTGGTTAAGTGGACTTTGCTCTTGTAAGGGCAAACACATCTGTTCTTGTAGTTCCAGGAATAATGTAGTAGGATCTACCAAAGTCTTAAGGAATTATGGATATTTTTTCTTCATATACCATTATATAAAAAAAGAGTAATGTACACTAGGACAACTTGCAAGCTGGGTGCAATTATGTAATTCATCTTAGAATTTTCTCAAACAAATCACTCATCTTGTTTCATTAGTGTAAATATCATTAAACACCTATCATGTAGATTGTTCGATGCTAGATTAGACATCATGGTGACCTCATCACAAACATGGGAACTCATGATCTACTAATAAGCCAACAATGCTATACCGTTCATTAACAAATCTCTCATTTGTGGTAACATGCAGGAAAATATGGAGGCTAATTTTCCTTTTTTTTGTTTGTTTTCCTACGCCTAAGCTTTTTCTGTCCATGTTTTAGGTCAACATGTTATCCAATTTATCAATAAACAATCCACATGATATGTGTTTTAATGAGATTTGCACACTCAGAACAAGATGAGTTGCTCATTTGATCAATTCTCTAGATGTGTGACTAAAATGCACCCGCCTCATAAGTTATGGCATCATGAATATATTTTGTCCTAAAAATTCACCTTCCAGCTATCTACAAATTCTTCTCATTATCAAAACTGAAAGACATCAACTGTGTTTTTTCACTATTAACTGTCAACTTCATATTTACCAGTGCATACCATTACACTCCCTTACAGGCTTGCGGAATCTTGCGGATTTCTTGCCTGCTTCAGTTGCAGCTATCGTCAGCTATTTTTCAGCAGAAATTACTCGTGGCTTATGGAAGCCAGTTATGTTGAATGGGATTGACTGGCCCAGTCCAGCTGCAACTATTTCGGCAGTTGAGTCTGATATCAAGGAAGCTCTTGCATCTGCTGGTGTTCATATTAACATCTCTCCACGAGCACGTATGTTGATGTCACTTGTATACAAATGGCTCATTTCTGTTTGCTACATAATAGCTACCTTTGTTTCTATTTTTCCATTTCCAGTTAGTTATAACTTGTTGATCGCAGTATTTGATATTTGAACATTGTTTTATCAAATCACTCCTAGTTATTTTCATTTTTATGCCAAATTTAAGTTATACTCCCTTAGTCCAACAATATAAGAACATCTAGATGTCCAATTTTTTTATCAACCAATTCAAGATCCTAGCAATCTAGAGGTGCACCAGGTGGCAGACTTACCACTAGTCCACTATCACCAACATCACTTGGCATCGCATTTAAATTTTTCATATACAAATTCTTTTGGATATCAAACTTTGAGTTTTTTATATTAATGCGCATTTAAAACTCCAATACAATTTCCCATTCATATTTGAAGTTTCAAAAAGTTATTACAAAACTGCCATCATGCCCATATGTTGCAACAGATATCACTAAATATAGTTAGGTCTAAAATATAAATGCAATAAGTAAATTTTTATTCTCAAATCTGAAACTAATTTACTCCCTCTGTTTCATATTATAAGTTACTTTGAGTTTGACTTAAGTTAAATCTCTTGAAGTTTGATCAAATTTATTGAAAGATATGCTAACATCCACAATATCGAATTAGTCTCATTAAATCCACCATTGAATATACTTTTTATAATATATTTATGCTATTAAAAATATTCTTATATTTTTCTCTAAGTTTGGTCAACCATAATTTTTTGACTTAGAACGAGCCCAAAATGACTTATAATATGAAACGGACTAACGGGGAGGGTACATGATTATATGAGATCAATCAACCACCCACATTGCATATCTCATGCAAAGATGCAATGCTTTCCTAAAAGAAGATTTACAAATACTAACAAATGTGTGCTTACATATTCATGACCACTAAAGATCCAGAGTGGGGTGGGTCCATATTCTCTTTTAAAGAGTAAGCAATTGAGTAAAATTTATTTTAGGATCTACCAATACCTCCACTTCAATAATTAATAACTCAACTTTTAGCAATGTGTACATAAAAGGACAGACACATTTCTTGATAAATTAAGTGGCTATAATGCAGGAGTCGTATGCCACATGTATATACGGCTGTTATCATATTAGCCTCTTCAATGTTGTACTTCCTCATTCATGTCAAGTAGGTGCTTGGCAGGTGATAGAAAATTGGTAGCATATTATCTTCATATGTGAGTTATCTCATGGAGAATTTATCTTGAATTTAAGATCATAAGGTCTTTAAATGTAAGCATCATATGCTATAACTGTTACGGGTCACTCAATCCTACAGGTTCACCTATCCCAATGCTTCAATTACCAATAGCGACTCTTATCAGCTTATCAATAACTGTTAAAATGGAGGAAATTAATCATTTACAAGGAATCATTTACAAAGGAGTGGAAATTTGTGCTACATCAAGTTCATGGCCTAGCATGCCAATCATAGGGGCATTGTGGATACAGAAAGTTCGGCGGTGGCATGATTATATCATCTTGTCATGTTCAGAGACGCCCTTTACCAGAGATAAAAATGCAATTGCTCAACTGATCAGGAGTTGCTTCTCATCCTTCCTTGGGCCTTTGGTCGATGGGCGCTCTTGCTTTGTAGCAGACAGAGGAGTGAATAGTCTGCTGGGGAAGGCTCACCAAGAAAGAGGTCCCCGGCTTTCTATATCCCCAGGATTACTTTACACTCGATGCTGCCGGATGTTTCCTGACAACTATTTTGTATGTGAGGAGATTTTCAAGGTTGTCATTGAGAGAGCCCATGCATTAGCAAATGAATGTGACTCTAGTAGGCATCATCTTCTGAGGTCTGGTCGGCTGCCGCTATCTTCTGCCTCATGTTCTGTAGAGCAGATAGCATCACTTGCAGCATCTATGCTTTGTCATGCTGGTGGTATGAAGTTGATCCGTCTTCTGTATGAGCAGATTCTGCCAACAATGCTGCTTTCGACTGGTGAAGCGAAGCTGGGTTGTGCCGGACCAGTGTGCAGCAGTTTCGAAGGATTTGCTTTGGCATATGTTCTCCTCGTTTCTGGGGCCAGCATCTGGGGAGTGGGAGAAACCTCCTCAGTTTATACTTCACTTTACACATCGAAGAGGCAAAGGGTTGTAGATAGGCACTTGGAGTTCATGGCCAATGTAATGGAGGGCAACATTGAGCTTGGTTGTGGCCAGGTCGCATGGAGAACCTATGTTGTCTGTTTTGTGGGCCTGATGATTGACTTTGCGCCAACATGGATCCCGGAGGTGAAGCTCGAGACGCTGCAGAAGTTGGCGTCTGGGCTTTGGAAGTGGCACGAGCGTGATCTTGCCCTCTCTTTCCTTGAGCGAGGGGGTCCAAAGGCCATATCTACAGTGGTCGAATATATTCAATGATATGCTTTGTGCCATACATTTCAGCATTTGTGCTCTCTTGCTCTATACAGGCATACAAATCTTACAGCTGATCTGACATGCTCCCCATCAGAGAAACGTACGTTAGAGCAGATCGCTTGCTCTGAACTGGAAGTCTATACTACAGAATACAGAAGGGATATCCAGCAGTTAGGTGTTTACAGCTACTCACTAAACAACAGGTTCTTAACAGTATATTTTACAGGTCAGTTCTTATTGTGTTGTTACTGATCTTTGTGCATGTGTATATAATCCACGGAATGATGGGAACAAGATGCCATCTGCCAATATTCTCTTGGTCGCAATTTGTATGCACAAATGTAACTCAAATGTCTTAGAATACATATCAATAGATCAGTGTGTATAGATAGTGCCTCTATTTGGGCCCCGAGGCCACTGGCACTGATAGGTATACGAGCTGTAAGGCCCTTTTCATTTTTTTTCAGCATAGTTGCCACTACAATGACATTTTTTTGATAAAGGAAGTTTTTATTGATCTTAGATGATTATATCAAGATGATACTAATCACTCAAAGATCATTTTCGGTCTCTGTATAACTAATATGCACATAACTAAAAACTAGACACAAGCGTAACTAAGTATTAAAAAATAGAGTAAATTCTAGCTAAGAAGAAATCCTGACATGATGTAAATGATCTTTCCGGTTTAGTTGGAGATTAGGTTGTTTTACGGTTTTTCAATGTCTTCTGAGGAACTCAGACCAACCCTTGGGTTGGAGCCATGAATCAACATCAGCAAACTTGTATCGACCATAATATTGCTGAGAAGCTGGGAGAGAGAAGAGGTAGACCAGATGAAGTTCTTCGATGAAGCATAAGTTTGCAACTTGTCCAAGCAACCAAACTTCTGGAACCAACATTTCCTATGCTGTGATGCAAGCAAGAGAAAAGTTGTTACTCCCTCTACCCAAAATATACTAGGTACGTCTCATAATAAGATTATTTTGTCTATTTTAGTTTGTTCTAAAATAATTTTAATTTTAATTTTTCATTACATTGGAGTTTATAATGTAATGAATAAATACATTGGGGGTGATTGCCAAACGACATATTTACAAATGAAAAATAATATGTAAATAAAAAATTATATATGTATTCTTAGCGATCTAAAAGCTAAGATTGATAAATAAACTCCGGTGAAAAACCCCAAACCTAACTCTAAATTTAAGGATAAAAATTCAAATTTTGGCTAGTATAAACATAAGCAAATAGATGTGGTGATTGAGAATAGATGAAGTAGGCAATAATTGTATTGGGATTTGATAGAGTATAATGTTTTTAGTCTTCTCTTTTGTATTGGCATGTGTGGTGAGTGAAAAATTAAGTTATTTTCGATGGAGGGAGTAGATAGTAGACTTTTTTTTATTAAGGAGAGCGGTAGGTAGATAAAGGCAAAATGAAAGATATTATGGTTGGTTGGAGCTAGGCGGCAGGAGAATAGCTATATTTTGGAAGTAATTTTCAGTAATAAAAATAGCTATATTTTAGGACGTGGTGAGTGAAACACACGCTATTGAGTACAACTATTTATCCAAGAAATCAACCAACATGAGTCAATGAAAAAACATTTCCATCTATTATACAACCAATAAACTAATAAAATAATTTCTATGTTAATATTTGGATGGATGAGATCTATGCTTATAGTGGGATTGTGTATCCTCTACCATTATCATGATACCATTATAACTACTATTATAACTATTGACATATAGATTTTACCTTACTATGATACATATTCAAATGTCTATGTTACTGCTATAGTGATAAAGAGTATGAATTCTTTATTGGACTAGTGCGACTATCATAGACCACTCAAAGTTTGGCATGGCCTGTTGTCGCTCAATGATAGAGTGACATGGAGTCTCACTCCGAGAAGCATTATTTTTGAAAATAATATTCCTTTAATATAAAATTATAAAAATAAGTTTCTAGCATATGCAATTGTAATAATGTCATCCCATCAAACTAGGGAAGTTCACATACAACACTACATTGAATAGCACGAATGACAAACCTGTTGAACTAGGGTTTTGACATAACCCATCGTCTTCCCGTTAGATAAGCACAGTGCCACAAATTTATTTTTGTAATTTTTTATTAAAATAATAATATTAAATCGTATAAGAAGAACGCGGTATATTCGTGACGGAGAAAAAAAAGTGCCTATGGTTTATTCCTGTAGGGGAACCAAAAGGGTTGTTTTCAGATTAAATTCCGTGAGATCGAAACGTTTTCCTACGTTCACCGGTCTACCTCCTGCAGAGCAGCAGGAGAGAGAGACGTATCTGACTATTTTGCATCTAGCTTTCTTCCTGATATATAGATTTTGCGTCTAGCTAATAACAGAACGTATGAAATTAAGTGAAGCGGTAGCAGATGAGCCGTTGGTCAGATAGATCCTTTTGATTTTCGGTTGCAGACCGATGAGGAGATTCTCGACAGCGAGAGGACAGCATAGAGGCCACTTCTTTGCAAAAATTATTGCAAATCGGTCGGAACACAACGGTGGCCCAATGTAGTGTTGTGTTTGTTCAATGGGGGCGCTTTTCGTGTTCAATTCCAGTATACCACTAGCGACGTGGCTAGTGAGTTAGTATCTCCGTAGTAAACATAATCATTTTTTGATCATTTACTGAAATTAAAGCGGAGGAAAAAAATACTATCGTGCCTCTTATTAAATGGGAGATGGACGATGGTGAAAGCGTCGGTATAAAATAGGAAGAATCTTAAAAGAGAAATGATCGGTGTGACGATAATAATATAAATAGCGTTTTGATACGAGTTAAATCTCATAAAGTACTTTACATTTTAGCATTTTAGAGTGGTCATATCCTTTCGCTTCTAGCTATGTTTGTAAGCTAAAATTTGAATTTTTATCTTAAATTTGAAGTAGATTTTAGCTTTTTTTCAATCAAAGTTGATTTCCAGTCTTGGCTTTTAGAACGCTAAAAAAGATGTATATAAAATTATTATTACCAAATTATTTTTTATTTATATATATATGTTTAGATTTTCTTAATAAGCCAAACAATAACCCCTCTAGTATCGGCGTATCAAATCTCAGGCATTAAACAGAGCAAACGAGTAGGTAAAGAAATTGAGCTTAGTCAGTGGGACATGCTACTCCCTCTGGATCCAAATGTAGTAAGGGCTTCCAAGATTTAAATTATATTTTAAAATTTAAGGTATCATGTAATACTAATTCTAACACCACTTGTCTCTTATTTAAATTTTTATCTATTTTAGCTCCAACAACCCTGCACTCTCTGTATTAGTATGGGCACTATAGCCTTTTTATTTGAGTCTTAATGTCTGCAAAACAATATATAGTAGCTTACATTTACATTTAAAGAGGGAGGTAGTAAGATATGTATAGGATGTGTGAACGTGTGTAAATTTTGAATGGAACTAACTTTTTCCTGCTTTGTTAAAATGGTGCTTTACCTAACCCGTTCACCTTGCCTATTAACCCTTAACCAACCCTATTTCAGTGGTTGCTAGCATGCGACACATCGTAACTTCGCTGTCACGGCAGAAAACTTGGGTGAAGCCCACCCAGTAAAGGCTCGTTCCGATTACTCATATGTTCTATCAGAACATATAGTGGACGTATTGTTTTTCATAATTACACGGTAGACGTGCGTAATTATACACGCACGCTATTTTATGTAGCACCACGATCATATATCCACGAATACGTACGATCCGGTTATAGAAAGAAGTACACCGAGAAAATCAATGGTATGGTGAAAGCTTAATTGATTGTGAAGATGTTATTATATATTTTCAAATAAAATATAAATGATACTGAGTAGATCAAATTGTTATAGTTTGGGATAAGACGAGCCTACGAAAAACGTACGTGCGATTGGGAACGCGAGGGATACGGCACGGTGAAATATCGTGCGCCGCAACGAGGGTCCCGTCCCGTCAGCGGCGGACGAATCCGGCCGGCAACCTCGCATCGCACGCGCGCTGACCCACGGCCGCAGACAACACGCCACGCCGCACGCACGCACGAGCGAGCGAGGCTGGCCGGCATGCATCTCATTTCCCGTTAGACTGCCTTCTTTTTTACATGAAAACCAAGAGGAATGATTTTCTGACTATATCGTGTAAGCGAAGAAATTAACTGCTATAAAATTAATAATATATTTTTAAAAAATATAAGATAATAAATTTATATAAAAAATATTTATAAAAAGATTATATCATTTTTTTAGAAGAGAAAAAAACTCTACACGGCCCGCCCGGACACGCTGACGGGCAGTTCCAAATCCAAAGGAAAACACGCTCTTCGTTAGGGTATTTTCATCCCATAACACTAGATATAGTTTCTATCAACTTCACATCATACAAACACCACTATTCCATATGAATGTTGTGTAGAAATTATATCTCATACAAAACATGGTTTTATTCTCTTTTCCCATTTATTTACTTGCCACATCATCTTTCATCCTAGACGATAATTTATTTAATATTATGAACACTATTCTAATCATTGGGTTGAAAATGCCCTTATTAGAAACAACAACACGCAGAAATCAGGGCCCCGGGCGGCTTCGCTACGTTCGTTTGTGTGCGTGACCCCGCGACCTTCGTCGGCCTGCTCGCTCGCCTGCCCATATTCATCGATCATGGGCTCCTTCGGAACGTCACGTCGGTATCACGTATGAAACGGTTCAGTTTTGCGCCTTGTTTAGTTGGCAAAACTTTTCGTTAAAAGGGTCACGTCGAATGTTTGACTAGATGTTAGAAGGGGTTTTTGGACACGAATGGAAAAATAAATTTCAGATTCCGTAACCGTGAGACTAATCTTTTGAGTCTAATTAATCCATCATTAGTACATGTTAGTTATTGTAGCACTTATGGCTAATCATATCCTAATTAGGCTCAAAAGATTCGTCTCACGATTTCTCCCATAACTATGTAAATAGTTTTAATGTTCATATATATTTAATGCTTTATTTAGGTGTCCAAAAATTCGATGAGATATTTTGCAAAAAAATTTTGAGAACTAAACAGGGGCTAAATTGAACATGCCAGAGATCGCTCGCCCTGTAGGAGCATTTGCAGTAAATACTCTATCCCATCATTTTATAGAATTATACTATGATAAAAGTAAATATTTATTCGTTCATATGTAATTTTTTAATATAAAATCATGTTTAAAGATAAATTTAATAGATGGTATCGTCGTCAAAATGATAGTAATTATCGAACCCGAGATAGTAAAAAAAGATCAAGCTGTTTCTTATTTAAAACAAAATTATTGCGTCTAGACAGTGTCCCGATGGTTCAAAACACGGTACTCGGGGTAAGCTTAGGGCATTCTCAATAACTTATCTAAATTTTATTATTTATATTGTAATTTGGAGGGTCATCTAAAGTTGCTTCTATATTCATATTATATCATTTGTATAATATTTTATAACCATCTCATCTCATGTTATTATTGCTCTCACTTATTATGATTGAATGTTGAGATGTGGAGGGAGAAGAAAAAACATTCATACGAGGAGTTTCTCTTTTTAATATAAATGATGTTCTATTTTTGGACGATGGAATAGAGTATGAGCAGTTGAGCACCATTTTCTCCCTCACACATGACTCATTTATACGTATTGTACTAGGGTAAAATATTATTAATGGTCAAAGTTTTATGAGTTTGACTATACTTTTTATTCAAAACGATAATAATTACAGAACTGGAGGGAGTAGCATATATTTTACGCTGTGGATTTCGTATATTGGGATTTAAGTTCCAGATATTAGCCTGTGATTTCCAAATTTTACTCCGTGAATAGTTTAATGCAATACAATCTTTTTAAGTTACCGAGCGGTGAACAAAATGATTGAAATAACAAAAAAAAACTTAAAAAGAAAACATGGCACCACTTTTAAGCAAATTTTTTTGAATAAATTCATACCGGTCTCTCGGCAAACTCGGTTACTGCTATTATACCGGAGAAAAGTTCAAATACAAACTCTTTATTTTTTTTAAAAAAAAACTAGTAGCAACTACTCGTTAGCCAGATTTCAAGTTCAAAATTTTGGATCCAATTAAACTTCTGATGTAGCTAATGCATGTGTAATTGTTCACGATTCAGCCATATAAAACGCAGTAATTCGCCTGTAGACATGGGGATCCACATTGTTCTGACCGACATAAGAGCAGGTAGCTATATCCCATAAAAAAACCAACTTTTCAATTTTTATGTCTAGCATTTCACTATCCGTCTTATTTGAAAATTTTTCAAGAAATTTTAAAAAAATAGTCACACCATTTTTAAGAATTTTTTTAAAAAATAGTCACACGTGAAGTACTATTCATGTTTTATCATCTAATAAAAATAAATTTATTAATCGTAAATTTTTTTAATAAGATAAAGAGTTAAACATTATATTAAAAACTGAAAAGTTGATTTGTTTTGGGACGAAGGGAGTATGAACAGATTTTAAACAGACAAGACAGGAGAGAGAAGAGCAGTGAACTACATATTTATATCCAGCGGCAGCACGGACTCTAAGACTCAACGTGTGTATGACATGTGAGACCAGATATTAATTTGTAGTATATGCTTTGTAGGTAACTATTGTATTGTATGAATTAGCTATTATATTAGCTATAGATGAATTGAAGCTAATAGTTGGCTATACTATTAAACTTGCTATAAGAGTTGTAAAAAGAAAAAGAAAAGAAAACTCTCGCGAGATACAATCTGATCACGTACTACGGTCGTGTTCTTTTCAACTAAATCAGTTTCCCTCGTTTTTTACGAGTATGCTTCTCCAATTACTAAACAATGTATTTGTTATAAAAAGTTTATATAGAAAAGTTACTTAAAATATCGTATGAATCTATTTAATAAGTTTTTTTTATAGCTAATAATAAATTAATGATATGCTAATTTGGTACTATATTTTACACGTCGTTTACTTACGGACGGCCTACGTACTACTGTACTTTCGTTTGGTTTGAAATTCTGCTGAGAATTGGGCAAAAAAAATCATCACCACCTTGCTGCTAACGTTGTCCGAGGTCGTTTTCGCGATGAATTCAATTCAATTCGGCCGGTGGAGTGGCCAACTTTGCAACGACCTGCACTTTGTGTCCATCAAGGTACGGATCGATATATATCGTGCTATGCTAGTTAACTACTCGTATATTTTTCGTGTATTTCAATACCATTTTTATATGAAAAATGCATATAGCATATTAATTACTCTGTTTGTTTTTATTTGATGTTTTTGACTTAGATAACGTTTGACCAATCATCTTATTGTAAAATTATGTAACTGTGCAAAATTATAACTCATTTTTATAGTTTTTTAAGTAATAAATCAAATCATAAGAAATAATTAATATTTTTTGAATAAGACGAGTGATCAAACGTAGATTCAAAACTGAATGGTGCGAAATAAAAAAACGAAAAAGTAGTATTTTAGTATCATTTTCTTATATTTATATTTAGAGTACATTCTACACAACTGCAAATACTTCGATAAAACTATAGTTACCTATTTAGATGTCAAAAACTAAGACTTTCTACTCTATTTGCTACGTCAAAGAGAGTATAACACCAATAACATCGTCTTTTTCCGTTTTGGCCTTGTTTGTTTTAGTTTAGAATTATTTGATCTGGATTATAGAAACAATCTAAAACAAAAAAATTAGATTATTGTGTCAATTTATTATAATCTAAGCCTACGTTACTATAATATGATAAACTCCGAGATTATCGAGTGACTAAAGAGTCACCCCGTTGAGTTACTTTAAATTAATTTCTGATTTTACCATTCATTGTCTGCTTAACTGGTTTTAACTTATAATAATCTAACTTTACAGTAATATGTTTTAACAATCTGGATTAACATAATCGTAGGTGGAAAAGTCCACAGATTTTTTGTTGTTAATGGAATCTGCGTTTGCATTCTTCAAACGCAGTGAACCACCAGAAAGGAAAGCTGATTCTTTCCTCCACAATTTATGTTTATATAGGATAAAAAATGGTGACGTCTCTTTGGTTCCTTTGGGCAAGTTTTCCTGACACACCAACATCTCCATCTAACCAGTGTAGCTTGAAGATTCAACTACTTTTTACAAGTACAAACAGTGTCCGAAAAGGAAGAATTATTTCTCCAAACATTCTTCACAAGACACGCATTTTTGTTTTCCCTCATACTGAAAGCTCAAGCTAACTTGATGTCAAAACAAATCGAAGATTGTATAATCTTCCAGAGCAAATATCTTCTTCATCTTTGCTAATCCAGCTGAAGAAACCAAATTAATACACAACAAATTAATAAAATAAGATAGAAGTAATTAATCATATCAATTGAGATAAACACTAGGAGAAACCAAGCTCAAAGCTTTATTTATAGGCATGCATCATGATAGTCTCTGGCAAGCACCAGAAATTTCCCTTGTGAAGGAAACAAAAAAAAGGGCTGGGATTTACAAGTTCATATACCCCCCCGTAGAAGACGTTTGATCATCATCTATCCTATCAACCTCTTCTTTTTTAAGGGCACGGTTCTGTTTTCGTTAATTTAAAATTAGAAAACCCAGCACTTATAAAACACCTCTGGATAACCATCTACGTCTGTTTCATAACCCTAAATCCTGAACCCGAAACCGTAAAAACATCACACCCCTACATAGAAAAAATGCTTCAACCAGCTGGTGGTTTAATTATCTCAGCTGATGAGTGAATTGATGACTTGCTAATCTTGAAGCATAAAAATAGAAGGTGTCTTGAGCTGTGATGGAATCAAGGAGCCTTTTGTTCCTTGTGGCACACACGCAGGGAGCTGTGGTGCAGGGGAGCTGTAAGATTCGTGCAGCCGGCAGATCGAGCGAGGAAGGCTTCACGACGCGTGCATCTGGTCGAGGAGGATGACGACGGCCATGGCGAGCGCCGGCTCGAAGCCCGGCTCCACCACCAGCCGGAACACGTCCGGCCCGACGGCGGCCTCCTTCCTGCACACCGCCGCCACGCGCCGCCGCCGCCGCTGCTGCTCGCCGGCGGAGGGGGAGGCGAACACGTCGAGGCAGCGGCCGGCGTACGAGCCCTCCACGTCGTACCGGCAGGCGCTCGGCGCCGCGGCGGCCCCGGCGGACGACGCCCGCGCCGGCGAGAGGTGGGCGAGGGACTTGCTCGGGCGCAGGCTGACGTGGCGCCGCGCCGTGAACCTCTTCGGCGCCGGCGCCGCCGGCGACGCCGCGTCGCCGTCGTAGATGAGCCACTCGTCGGCCAAGCTCAGCTTCTGCAAACACCACAGGAATCATCAAAACAAAAAAAAAAACGCATCAGCATCTGAATCTCTTCTTCCTACCAAGAAACAGAGAAGCCGGAGCATCCAAGAAGAGATCGAGAGGACGCGAGCACGTCACGGTCACATACCTTGCGGCGGATGGTGAGGAGGGCGCGCCCGTCGGCGTCCATGAGCACCACCTCCCTGGACGAGCCCCCGGCGTAGCTCTCGACGCGGAACACGAGGTTCCCGGCGCCGTCGAACACCGTGAACCCCTTCCCGTTGAACAGCAGCGACCGCCGCCACACCGTCAGCGACACCGCCTCCCCCTTCCCCTCCTCCACCGCAGCCGCGGCGGCGGCCACCGCCGCGACGCCTGGGTGCACCTTGGTCATGGCCGCTGGCCGCTCGCTGGCTCTGCGCGCGGAGGCGGCGGAGCAGAGCAGAGGAGGTCAAAGAGAGGCGGAGGCGAAGTGGTGGGTTGAGAAGAGGCAATAGTGTGGCTGCCTTGCATTTATAGCTGGGGAGACGCGTTGACGGAAATGCCCCTGAACGTTTGGGTTTATTTACGAGGGATGCCATGATGGAGATTAGTGGGCTTTTCTGCCTCTTTTTGCTAACTGCGAGAGCATAGCATCAAAGGTCAAACGTCAAAAAGGGTGGTTAATGGGTGGTGTCATGCCATCACTAGGCTAGCAATTACTTGGTATTATTTAGATGACACAGTCTTCAAAAACATATGTTGATGATTTTTTTTTAATTTATCAGTAATATAATCATGTATTACAACGTATCAATACAACTAATGATAATTGCACAAACGTATAGAGAAAATAAATGGTTCATAAAGATAATGATAGACTATACATGGAGAAAAGTGACATAGGTGCATAGAGAAAAAAAAACGGTTTTCTTAAAGAAATCACTTGAATTTTTTTAAATCACTTAATTTTTTTCTAGTTTTCTTAAACAATGATTTTTACGTGACGTAGGATGGGGAGAACATATGGCTCCACTCTATAGTAGTAGAGATATATTAAATAAAAGTGTAAATTTGTTTTTCAAGACCAATCAATAATATTTTAGAAGTTATTAATAAGTTAAAGTTCAATCTTAATCTTAATCTTAATCTTGTAAAAAACGACATAAATTATAGAACAACGGGAAGTATATATACATTAACTAATTAATAGTATATTTGGAGTACCATAATATTCTTTTGACAAGCTCATATCACCTTTGCACAAGAGTATAAAGATAGTAAAATGAGCATTCACCTAACATGGGCATCGGTGCATGGTGTTGCAGATGATGCCGAAAATTCACATTGCTCAATCTGTAAACTGTCAAAGCAAGAGGTTAATTTTGTGGATTCAGTTTTCCTTAAATGTTTTATTTTACTGTTGCCAGAATTTTGTACAGACAGTTTAAGGACTTAATGCAGTGAAATTTATTTTTTCCCTTTATTTTGGAGGAATATGTATTCTTCTTGGTGATACTTTTTGTTGCCTCTTTATGTGGTAGGCACAAACTTGGAAAGGAGTGGACGGAACACATGGTTGTTTGAGTTTCTTTCTTTTTGTATTTAGATGATTTAAAGATATTCGTCTGTGATTTTTAGAATACTTGTCTGATCATATTTAATATTTCTGGTGCACCGTATCTTGATTATCTCGATCTTGCTCTCACCTCGATCATTCCCTCGGAGAAAAAGAGATAATTTTGTTCTTGATCTGGAATTCTCCCATTTTCGTATTGGATGCGCACGGTTTCTCTCTAATAAAAATGAGAGAAACGGATTTCTAATAATTATATACTTCCTGATTTATTTTCGACTTTTTATGTTATAATATGAATGGTAGGGAGTGAATATGCACGTAGGCACAAATATGTATTTTCTTTAACAGATGCTCAAAAGATAGAAATATATGTAAACCCACAAGTAATATCAATATGAATTTAGCATTAATAATTAATAAATTTAATCAAACATGTTCTCCATATGGACACTGGAGGAGCCTAACTGGTAGGTTAATGAAGTGTCCATTTTTTTTTAAAAAAAAAGCAATATACAGAGACCTGTGAAACTAGGTGACACTGGCTTGAAAGCGTTGTTTTGCTACTTTGGCAGAACGTGGCCAGGAAAAAAGAGATTCTTTGCATTATGCTGATGGAAATTTGTTTTTTTGTTTAAAGAAAACAATCATTTCTATTAATTTTTATAGATGACGAAAAGAAAAAGGCGATTCCACCTAACTATATATACAATGAACAGAAAGGATGCTATGGTTTTAAACATTCAAATTAACATGGAACAATTTATTACTGAAATTATATATACCTCGTCAAGTTAGCCTATATACCACAAGATTTGTAGAAGTATTAATTAATGTATATATTTTACCTTGTCAATCATATTATGGCCATGAATCAGTTGCTTTTGGTTTCTATAAATTTTTCTTCTCAAAAAACTCTCTTGTTGCATTGCATAGACCTTTAGAACACATGTTCTAAGATATTTGAAAGGTTTATATAATTAAATATTTAATTATTTCTATAATAAGTAAATAATCCTTGACCATAATCGGTTTCAAACGCAACCTAAACTATACACCAATTTATACCCTGAACTTAATGCTATAATAATGTACACCAATTTTGCAATCACGCGGTATCTATACACTCTTGGGCCCAATATTTTTTTAGTTTTTTGTTCATAATTTTGCCATAGATTATTTGCTTCTCGACTCATAAAAATATGTCTCAAAACCATTTCTTTTACAGACCACTTATTTTAAACCATTTTGTAAAACCTACTTCTTAAAATATTAATTTATTGTAATAATCAAGTAAACAATCCATCTAATAAATCGTTTTCAAACCCAACGTTCTTGGAAGAATTGGTATAAGGTCTGAACATGTATGCGTGAGTGTGATTTGGTGTTAAAGCCGGTACTTATATATACCGTACAAATTAACGATCAACTGAAATATCTTATGCTTGTCCATAGGATTTTTCCAAAACGACGTTACCATCTAAGGAGTAAAAAAAGAAACAAAATAAAAATCTAGTGTGGCGTATTTATAGCGTCTATTTGGAGGAGTTTAAGATCGTGAGAATTATAGGGTAAGAAGCCATTTTCTCAGAATTTATAAAAATAACTTTTTTAGCTTATAACTTATAGTTCATTTTCTGAATTGTATAAATTTAGATTCTCGGTGTTGTTTGAAAGAGCTTTCAACTCGTAATATTATATGATGGCTAACCATATACAGTAGAAGCTAGCAGCTGCAGCGGCTTCACCTGCTCGCTCTCAATCTCAGCCGTGGACCCAATTCCTGGCCTGGAGAGCGCCACGTGGGACGCGGTAAACACCCAATTAGTGGTGTAAACTAACCTGCAAGGGAGGTGTTAATTAATTCAAAGTAAACTAATTAATTAAATTAACAAGCTTAGCCGAGTAGCTGGCTCGCTCTGCATGCAGGGTCCGTGTAGCTTGGGCGGCTCAGCTGGGCCATGGCTGGATTAATTAAAATGCCTCCTAATTACTCTAATTAATTAGTTAATTAATCAAGGATGTGATGAACTGATGATATCTTTATCTGGCTCGCTGGATGCTTGCCTAGACCCAGCTGGGGCCGGCTTAGATCACCACCATAAGATTAGATTTAATTTAATTTAATCATCAGGATTAGTTAGGAAATCATTTGCCGTCGCCGTCTCAGTTGTGATGAGAGGAAGAGATAGCTCAGGTCATCGCCTTTGGCTGGTCTTTGATCCCTCTCCTTAGGTTAATCTCTGCTCTAGTTGTTGGTTAGTGTGCTAATGACGTTGATTATTGGCTTTGTTAATTACCTGGGGTGTGCAATGACACAATTGGTCTATATATGGAGGGTCATCAATTATAGATCTAGCTAAAGCAACCCATGAGGTGTGCTTTTGCTTGTAATATTATTCAATCATGCCATTAATTTTTAGAACTAGTACCAGCTTTTGTTGTTTGTGGTGGTGATTGAAACCTTAGACTGGAATTCCATGACGTGGCTTTGAAGTTCTTATTTTTTTCTTAAGTTGAAGTTAAGGAAGCTTGGAAATTTTCCACTGTTACAGTGGTTTCTAAACTCTCTCTTTTGTCTTTGGTGGTGATCATAATTTGACGAATGGCAACGAAAAAACCCTGAAGAAGTACTTTTTTTTTCAAAGTTGACGCGAAAAAATTACCAACAAGAAACACCCAATAAATATTGCCTCGCACGTACAACTTATTCTAGAAAATCTTTAAAAACCATAGAAATTACAATATTGTGATTTGTGAATGTTATTTTTGAGGCAAATATAAACATGCTGTTTCCACACATCCAATCCGAATATCTACTCCGTCCATCCAAAATATAAACATGTATGATTCCAATCATTATAATGATTATATATAATGATTATATAGTCAAGCAGATGATATCCAAAGAAATCTAATCAATTTAAAATTCAAAAATTGATCACTCAAGTAACTGAATGAGATTATTTTTAATCTCATCTTAGTCTTTGCTAAATAATCTAAAAATAATTATATTTAAGAACGGATGCCATAAAATATATTAAATGTAATTTTTTAATGTTTTGATTAAATTAAACATGCCCAAAAAAATATATTTTCACAATCATAAGGAGCATAGGGAGAGACTTAGCCCGTGTTCGGCTCCCCTTCCTAATCCAGATTCCATTGTTTTTCGTATGCACGTTTTCTAAACTGCTAAACGGTGTATTTTTTGTAAAAAAATTCTATAGGAAAATTACTTTAAAAATCATATTAATATATTTTATAATTTTTATAATTAATAATTAATTAATCATGTACTAATCTGTTACTATGTTTTCCGTACCGGATAACTAACCCTCGTACCCCTCCTACCGAACACGGCCTTAGTCATATTGTATACAGCAATATACTTAATATTTGCACTTTATTTTACCTCATAATTAGTAAGAAAGTAGGTAATCTCTAGTGACTCATGGAAATATTGAGTGTTTTTTTCTTAATTCGGAAGGGATTATGTTTTTAATGTATAAGATAAAAAGAAAGATAGATCAAATTAACCACACTGGTCCAGTGTTCCATTTCTTGATCCAGGGCTTAGGACGAGCTACATCATGCAAAAATTTGCTTACTAAATTTATAATGTATAATTTGTGATGAGCGATATGAATTAGTAGTTGGTACATGTACCCGAGCATATGGCGCATTCACCGTCTGCCTCTTGTTGTTAAGTAAAAGAATTTATTTTCATATGACTCATAGTGTTCTATTTATTAAAGGCATCCTTACCAAGCTTGCTGAATTCAAAAAAAGAAAATAGTTAATAATTATATATGCTATTTTTGTGATTAATATTATGCTAATTCTCGCGTGATTATATATCTACCGTGAAGTTAGAGGATAATCACGGGAAATATGTTGTTCTATCCGAAATTTTCTACTTCCTTTATTGAAGTAAACAGACCAATATGTACCCACAAGTTTAATAACGTCACATCTTAAACAACTAATGGAGCTATGAATTATCCGTACCACGCTTTCAGAAGTAAAAATTTCTCAATAATCTTTCTAAACCAGCATGCATTGCCTAGATAACCTTTTATAAGTTACTCTGTTCTTAAATATAAACATTTCTATGATTTAAATATTATAGCAAAATATAAATATTTCTGACACTTATTACTTTATATTATTCAAAATTCTTCTCATTTTATTCCCGCATTCCATTCCTCATTTATTAAGGAACATTGTAATCTTTTCTTTTCGACCTTGGTCTCTACTGAATAATCTAAAAATATTTTATATTTTGGAACGTATACAATATTTGTTATCTTTATAATATGTAATAATTCATCTAGATGGAAAACTTTCCTCTATCTCTATCCAATCATCTAATCAGAGCTCGTCGACCGTCAGCCAATTATCATAATACACAGAAAGCCTATCTTTTTGTCAGCATATATATATCACAAAAGGCTGCCTCTTTCTTTTCTCTCTTAACATATCTTCTGATGGACATGCTGTCCCTCCTTTTCTGAAGGATCTTATCTAATGTAGAGCCTGCAGGAAATTAGTTAAATAAAACAAAGAAACATCCAGCAGCATCAGCAGCTGCATACCAGCAGATAAGGGAGAGAGTATGCGTGTGTGTGAGAGAATTCAATGCAATAATGCAGCGAAGTATCACACTCGGAAGTTTGGGAAGCAACAAGCATAACAGGTCACCTGGCAGGCATGCATTAGTCTGGTAGACCATTTTTCGATTATGTTTATGCTTATAATCTAAAATTTAAACTTTTAAATTTAAATTTAAAGTAGATTCTGGGGCTTTTTATTATAGCTTTTTTCAGCATTAACTTTTAGATTAAAAAAATATAGTACAAATTTTATCGTAAATTATTTTTTATTTGAAAATATGTCGTTCAATTTTTTCAAAAAGAAAAAACAGTCTCCCCTAGATTTTAGAGGCCATTTGGCAGTCTAGCAAGAGAGGCCTTGTGATGACCGAAACCGCAGATAGATTCCCAGAGGTTAGAGATCGATGGAGACATTCACCACACACGTAGCACAAAAAAGCACTGAAGAGATCAGTATGGTTTTAATGGCCATCATGCTATGGACTAGGTCCAGTCTCAATGCATATTTTACACGGGTGTCATGTATATTAATTAGGTATTACATCAGCAAAATTGCTGACTTGGCTATGTGTGTCATATTAAATGAGGAAGTTTCATAAGATGGGATATGAATTTCATCCCCATAAAACTTATCTGGCTCGGTTATTTAGTTTACGGTTTTGGTAACTATACCATGAATATGTATTGATACTGACCTAATTAAACAAGGTTTGTGGCAAACCACGCATGGAGCTCCTTTCCGACCTCTGCAGAAAAGTTGTGGAAGGAGAGAGAGCGATCGAGAATTTATGATGGTGAAGAAGATCATGCGTCTTTCCTTTGAAGAATGGAAAGAAAAAGGAAAAACAAGAGGGGGCAGGGAGACCGATCGACAGGGAGTAAACCTTCCATTAAAATCTGATATCGCACAACATTTTAGTCTTAGGCATGAACAGCATTGACATGACGTCTGCTTCTTCGAGAATATGTCTGGTATAATTTTTGACGAGGTAAAAGCGTGTATAATAAGAGCATCTCCAGGTGATTATTCAAATCTCATCCTCCATATCCTCTTTTGGATGGTCATCCAAACAAAATATCACCTCTATATTTCTTTGCATTCCAATAAATCATCCATATTACATCATTCATATTATTCTAATATATCTTAACTTTTCAAACATTTGTAATTTTTTTAACAAGTATAGCTGGTTATTTAGAATGTCTAGAAAATTAGTTTGAACCGGTGTATATTTTAAATTTGTATAGATTTTTGCAATGACTATATTTTAAATTTGTTGGACAACTTTTATACAATGCTCTGTAAATAATATACTTCCACTGACTTCTCTCATCCTCTTTCTACTTCTCTTCATTTCTCACTCACATGCGTCGGCGGGGAGAACTACACAACCAGCGAGCTAGAGGGCAAGGGAAGCGGGGCTGGCCTCCAGGGCTTTCCAATAGCGGCGACGCAGAGGGCATGGCAGCGGGGACAGCATGCGGGGAGGGGCGGCGGGAACGGCATGCGGGCCGCGGCGGCGGGGACGGCATCCTAGGCGAGGTGGCGAGATGGCATCCGGGGCGCGATGCGGGTCGCGGTGGCTGGGACGGCATCTGGCGCGGCGCGGCGGCGGGAACAGCATCCACGGGTGCGAGGCGGCGACTGAGGCGCGACGGCGGCAGGGACAACATCCACCGGCGCGGGGCGGTGTCTAACTCGCGTCGGCGGTGACCTCGTCTCCCTGAAGGCATGCAGAGCTCGACGGGGATGTATCCAGATGCAGGCGTGAGTTCGATCTCGGAGACGACGGTTGGGGGATAGCGTGAGGAGAGAGGAAGTGCAAATTTGACGTTTCTCTCTCTCGTTTGGCGGATGCGCTATTGGATGGAGGAAGGGATGCCATATATGCTGGAGGGTGTTTTTTTCACTCTCGCATGCTATTTTGGTTTGGCGTACGTGATGCCGGCTCTCCTGGAGATGCTCTAAGAGGAAGCGGGTATATAGACTTTGACACTTGATTTTTTTTTCATAATATATTAGGAATAACTACGGTATTATTATAGGATTATAGGATTTTTGTTATGGTAACCACAAATACTTTGCACAATCTATTGCTTATTGATAGGAAGGATACTGTTACTCTTATCTCACAGGTGGTAAAACATTATTTATTATAATTAAAATTAAAATGTTGGTAATTTTTGCAGACTAATAAGGAATGCATGAAATTTTTTCCTGAATTAGATATTTAAATTTCTTGATTCTATAAAATTAAAATACATGGACCCATTATGAATTAAAATGTCAATAATTTAAATACTATGACTCATAATTATATATAATTTTGAAAAGTTGTTTGTCTTCTTTTTTGGGTTAGTATTATTGTCTGAAAAGGTAATTTTTAATCTTCAAAGTCGTACATATGTACATCTTAAATGGTAATTATTTAAAATTTCTCCTCAACCCCATACAATTCAAATTTAGTACTATACTATCAATGTTCGACCAAAAAATCATATTCAAATATTTCGAAATTCAACATATTTTTACTTTTGTCACTCATATTCAAATCTATCAATTTAAAATTAACATTTATCTGTTTTTATAAATTCAACAATTGTTGCGCAATACTTGTATGCATGGTTTAAATTTATAAAACATGGTTATGGAGTTTAATGCTTTCCTTGGATGCTGTGTTTTTGTTAATTAGGATTTGAAAATAAATAAAATAATAAATGATCAATACTGATTAATTAATTGTTAGTTCTTATCTCTAGCCTAGCGAGGTAAGATGTGGCGCCGTTAAAGAGTTCAATCATATCGTAACATCTAGGCTACTAAAGACATAATCGCCCGTCTTCTTATCCCCTCTCACCGCATGGGCAGCCAAGTCCAATGCCCCTCTCACATGGTGGGTAACAATCATAGGATCCCGTGTTACTTAATCTATCCTCTTAGCCCATCCGATATGATATAGATGAGCATGTTATGTGTGCGTCCCTCCTCTAAACCCATCTGGAGGTTCTGACCATGATACGTTTCGATGCATATGCATATTATTATGTTATCTATATATATGCTATTAAAATTTATACAATAATATAGTCTGCTACATTATTGCCCATGTTCATAGGGTGCAAGGTAGGGGAATTAATGCCTGAGATTTGCTTATAATTGCAGCTAGCTAATCTTTTCAGGACAACTAAAATAGGAGTATGTGTGTATATGTCGATGCATCTCTACTGTAGCCAATCTTCCAGAGTTGACGCAAGTTACTCTGACAATACCGTGCTTCAGGGAAAAGCAGATGCACGCACAGTTGAATGATAGTGTATACTCCATATACTACTATAACACTAGGACGACAGGCAGATCCATTCAGATCAAACTTTTGGAAGACAGGCAGGGATTGTAATGTTGATCATTTTTTTAATTTTTTTTTGCGGCGACAGGTGTACGTCCTCTCGATCTTCTGAACTATCCCTGCCGTGAACTCGCACATGTTTGATATGAACGTTCGATGAGAAAAAAAGATCAAGACACTGTTCACAAACCGGAATTCAGAGAATCGTCACTGACTGATGCCTGACAATAAGGACTTGTTTAGTTGCTAAAAATTTTTAGACGTTGGAGACGGGGTTTTTGGATACGAATGAAAAAATAAATTTCAGATTTTGTCTGAAAATCGCGAGACGAATCTTTTGAGTCTAATTAATCCATCATTAAAACATGTTGGTTATTATAGCCCTTATGACTAATCATGTTCTAATAAGGCTCAAAAGATTCGTGTGACGATTTTTTCATAACTGCGTAATTAGTTTTAATATTCATTTGTATTTAACATTGTATTTAGATATCAAATATTTGATGCGATAGTTTTGGAAAAATTTTTTAGGAACTCGGGGAAAAGTCTCATGCTGCAGCATGGCGACTGTTCATACCCATGTGTCTGACAGTGAGCCAAAATTAAATCAAAGTGACACATGTCCTCATGCCCTCGATCGATCTGCAGATCCACACGACCAAACAAATCGTCAGGAATCTTGCTTCTTCAGAGATACTAGGTAGACAGATATGCACTCTCTGCAGGAGGGCTTGGCTTGGAGAGTGTGTACGTAGCTAGTCTTGTCGTTGAGAAAATTTTTTGTTTTGCGGCCGGCGATCGCCGTCGGTCACCACGTGGGCGATGGATGCCTGCGTCGCCGTTGTGCGCTGTCGCTTTGCTCATGTACGTCCACTTGTTCCTTCCCGGCAGGGAGCTGTAGCTAGCTAGTAGACTCCATTTTCTGTCGACAGGGGCTGATGACGGGGCTGTTTGAATGGTATACTCAATTTGTCTAAGGTTGCCATAATATTTTAGCTAACTTGTCGCTAACAAAAATGGAGCCACACTTTAGCTAGCATGTGACAAGTGTGCCATACTTTCCTGTGTCATTGACATGTGGGCCATGTATATTGAAAATGGAATCTTGTCACAAGTATGGCACAAACCAAACACAGACCTAACTTGGTCAAATTTGGCTAACTTGAGGTGTGGCAAACTTAGGCAAGTTGTAATCAACCAAACAACCCCGACGCTCCGCTCCACGCTCGCACTTGTATTTGCAAGTTTCCCGTTAGTGTATTGTTAGAGTTGATCTCCGCTTTTTGAGCCCAACGGCCCAACAAGATCTTGATTGTGCCCTGATCGAGGCACCCAGCCCATTGGCTGATAGACTCCTGTCACCCTGTGCCATATAAAGGGGTGGAGGTCGGCACGGCACGACCAACGAGATTCATCACCATCGCTCTCCACCCCACAAAACCCTAATGCGATCCAGAGGGGGCGTAGCCAGTGACGGAAATTGCCACCAACCGCGCCACGACCTCGCCGGAGTTCACCCACGACCACCGTCCCTGCCGTCAGCCCCAAGCCGCAGCAAAGACGATGGCCGGGTCGTCATCCTCGGCGTCTGGATCGACTGGTCGGTAACCCCAACTCTAATCCCCTCTTCTCCCAATTGCAATCCCATTAATTCATACAAACAGAGAAACAAACTAGAGCTAGAACCCTAGATGATTCAATAGATCCTAACATGTATATCCCATGTTTATAAAGTTTAGTTTCATACATTCTTACTAATTAATTAACTCTACTTAGCCGGTATCAGTGGCGAAGCTGCATAGAAGAAGGGGGTTCCCAGGAACCCCCTTCGGAAAAATTTTTAACTAAAGTTTATGAATTTTCACCATATATTCATTCCTCCGATTCAAATTTAAATACTTGTGGCACCCCCTCTATTTCGCTCTAGCTTCGCCCCTGACCAGTATATATGTAAAACAGTTTTAACTGTACATTTATGAACGGTGAAGTATCTTGCACCGTTTTAACACTCTCTCCTCCACTTCCTCCAATGCCCCCTCCCTAGCCACGGATCTGGCCGCCATGAGTTTGGTGATGGTCAGATCCAGCCGAGATAAGTTGAGCGAAGGATGAGCGGCGGTGGCTAGCAAAGCCCACAACTCTATGTCCACACGGTGGCGGCGCAAGAGGAAGAAACCCTAACTTCATAGCCATGGAAATCATGACTGACCTCTTCACGATTGTCCTCAGAGATGGTACTGCATCTATAGTTGCATGTTCATTATTTGTTTGATTGATGGCCAGTTAATATTACTAATTTGACTTCTGGATTTGATTTGCTTGGAGGCAGAGATTGCTATAATGCTGGACTATGACAGTGTGAGGATCCTGGTCACCACGGGATGAGCACGATGTAGTCCACTGGTGATTTAGTTTTATTATTCTGCTATGTGCACGCTGATTCAGATTATGTATTCTGTTTGATTTATAATAATTTTGTGGTTAATTTCTTGATTTTGTGATAATTATATTTTGTTTGAAGCATCATCTCAATTTGTCGAGCCAGCTAGTTGTTTTTTTCTTTATCCTGGATGGCCATAGCTGCTGGTTCTTAACCCCATGGTAATGAACCATAGACATAGGAAATCAGGTTACTCTACCTTTCAAGGCACATGCCTTTCTCACTGACAATAAGGGCCTGACAAACCCTAGGACTGCATATCATTTAGGAAGGTACTTTGTCTTTAAAGGCAAACCATCTTTTGGAACCATCCTTGAAAGACCAATCCGCAGTAGTGGTTATATCTACTTGTTTTCGAATAAAGTATGGTCCACGCCATTGTCCCAATACGTTTAATATGTCAAACATCTATTAGCAACACAAACTAATTTATAAATAGAACTTTTATATTTATGCTCTTACTCACTTAAGTGTCAACGGTGAAAAAAGAAATTGCAATGAAAAACTATGAATGTCTCCACAATTAAGTTATAAAATTTAAATTTTGACAATGATATATACGTTTTAGGTCAAAAGATGTAGCCTTATATGGAAGCCATTTGTGTATTTTGTAATATACATGTCGTAACAACATTTGGACAGTAAGTAAATTGATACAGACAAAATATGGATTTTTATTGAAATTAATCTGTATACAACTTGACTATTTTTAATCATTCCCAACATTCATTAGAAATGTAACGTCTCTGCTATATATGTCAATGTCGTAGCCTAGCCGTACAACACATCATATCCCTTTCGTTGCACCGCCCTTGCCGTACTTACATGCAAAAGAAATATATACAAACTTTCACGCTGTAGCTGACAAATATATATATCGTATATTATTTGGTGACATTTGTAAATAGATAGCAGTACTTCGTTTTTATTTTCAGTTCGTATTTTTTGGAGGCTATAGAATTTTAATTAGTGATGCATGTGCATGCATGGTACGCCGGTCAGAATTAAATAAAAAAGATACTGAATATATTGTAATAACCAAGCATTTTGTTGGATATAGTGTATTAGCTTTTTGACTTGCGTGTACGTTTTTAGATTATCATCTAACGGTAATGACTAGATTTGATTGATGGAATTAAAATTTTTAAACATTTGATCACTAGACAGATGACCCTAACCATACTAATTTAGTATTTTGTTAAAGTTCTCAGATTAACTAGAAAAATCAAGCTTAAATTAAATGGACTGTATTATAACAACCATAGTTCATACCGAGAGTCGATCGGGTGTTAACATTACTTAAAATACCACTTACATCCTCCTTTATATTATAGGTGATATAAAATAAAATTCGCTCGTAAAATATACCCGGGTACTTGGGTCACTAACCACCTATGAAAATATGGCTATTTTCACAAGGGTCCTCTTACAACTGGCTCACTAAGAGGGCCGCTTCTGAAATTAGGGACATTTTAGCAAGCCTATAAAAATTGTTGGACAGTAAAAAATTTCAAGGTGAGATATGCTAACGCCCTGTTTAGTTCTAAAAACTTTTTCTAAAAACATCATATTGAATGTTTGGACGTCTAAATAAAGCATTAGATATACATGAACATTAAAACTAATTATATAGTTATGGGGAAATCATGAGACGAATCTTTTGAGCCTAATTAGTACATGATTAGCCATAAGTGCTACAGTAACCAATATGTGCTAATGACGAATTAATTAGACTCAAAAGATTTTGTCTTGCGGTTTCCAAACGGAATCTGAACAGAGCGTAAGTCTCAACCCCATGCTGCCCAATGCTGTCTTCGCCTGACCCATCCTCCACTCTCTCCGCTCTCTTCTTCACCCTCAATGTGATAAAAAACTTTGCGATTTTCCCTTAAACATCTATTTAGTGACCAATATAGCGAGTCCTTCAATCGATTTTTCTGTAGCAAAACTATTTATGTACAAGATGACATAACCACAATTAATTGCTGTTTTCTCTCTCTATGGATTAAAGCTTAAGATGAGTTAACAAAACTTCAACCAGAACTAATTTGCCAACAAATCAGTTAACAATAATGAATGAGATTGGAATGGCTGAGCATGCATATATGCTTGTTATTACTGAGACTAATACCATGTGGATTATTGCTGACTGCTATATATATATATATATATATATATATATATATATATATATATATATATATATATATATATATATATATATATATATATATATATATATATATAAAACTGTGTTAACGTACGTACTGGTGTAGGCCCATACCGTACGTACGAGCCACACTATATTAGGTTCATCTTTCTTGATTACAAAAGCAAACTCATCAAAAAATACTTTCATAAGTTGATTACGTACGTCCTCCTTGCATTAGTAGTAAGCAAATAATTAACAATTAATCAAATACGCCTGGGTTCATTGCTCTTGGAGAGTCAGACTTCAATCATTGAATATTTTGGTTGTTTTTATTTGTGACATTACCAAAATATACACACATGCATGCATATATATTCACATTGCAGAAGTCTTCCTTTCTTGCAGTTGTGTTATTCATTCCCGTTGGACTTTGTGGTGTAGAAACATTAGAAATAAGACATAAATACTAGATGATCAGAGCAACATCTGACCATATTTCCCCTAATCGAAAGGATTCATTGCCTCATTGGAGGAAAATGTATTAAAACTATGAGTTTAGCCTTTGAAATGTCGTCCTAATGCTTCCATAAATATTTGGCTATCCCTACGGGTTCGCGAAACCGCGAAAACCGCGAGGTTACGGCGGTAACCACACTCTCCGCCAGGGCACGGCTTCGGTATATCACGGTAACCGTCCGTAAATTTGATCCAAATTTAACAAATTTAAGGAAATTTATGGAAAAAATATATGATGTAGAGATTGATTTGTAATGATGTTTGGTGAAAAAAATTGATGAAAAACTAAACTTATGAATGAATAAAAATCCAATACCGAAATATGGTTAGGTAAAATAAAAAACGGTATTATTCACACTTCATAGCACCTAGTTAAGTATGTATTTGATACATGAGACACATATTTGAACGTTTGCAACACTTAATTGACTATGTAGTTAATACTTGATACATGAGGCATATTTTTTATTGCATTAGCTATTTATGATGTAGATAGTTAGTAATATTTTGTTGTAGGCTTTTTGTTAATTCTAGTACCCAAGCTAAGGTAAATTATATATGTACTAATATAGTCACATTTTTGTAAACATGTATTAGTTTTATACATAATATTTGATTGTAAGTATACTTGTGATGCCAAAATTTATTAAGAATTTACAAAAAATATGTTAAAATTTTCTTTTTTTCCCATATAACATGTCCTAAATGTCATAAATATAGCTACATACTAGTTTTCTATTTTTCTTGTATTTTTATGGTTTTTTTTCAAAATTAATTTGCACCTAATTATCGGATTACACTAGTTGTGGTTTTCGGCCAATACCGCGCAGTCTTGACCCAAAACCACGCATTAACCGCGGATATTAAATTCAAAATTTTTAGATCTAAATTTGTCACGGTTTTGACGGTATCCGTACGGGATCCGTGGGTGTGCGGTACCACGGTTTTCGCACGGTTTCGCGAACCCTTATCCCTACTAGTGCCACTTGCTGTAAAATAGAGAGTTGCAATTGTCCAGGCCGGTGGCCATTGGTGTCAACAGTCAATTGACATCATTACTACTACAATAGACACTCCTAGTTTTGTTAGGACAAATATCTGACCAAATATTACTCTGTTAAAATATAGGTTATATATATATATATAACTAATTAATAGTATATAAATTTATTCAAAAATACCTTCTTATCATTATACTTTCGTCTGTTATAAGTGATATATATTTTTTTTCAGTGAGAATCTACCGAGCTTTCGCCCATTAGTGCAATTTATAAAAGATTAAAAGTATTTACAAATGGAGAAATACAAAAGGTTACAACCTCTAAAGATCTATTAAAGTTTGTAACCAATCTATAAAGTGATATATTAATTAATAGAGTATTGTTGATCAAACTCTTATTCTAACGAAACAAAATATTTTCTATATTTAAAATTGATATTATATATATATATTAATCCTTAAATGACAAGTATTACAAAATTCGAGGACTATTAGTCTTGATGAGTAAATATGTTTTGATGAGTATACTGAGACCCACGTAATTAATTTCGAGAACACGTCTGACTGGACAGAGGAAAATGCAAACTAAACAGATGCGTGCCCTTAAATATTTCAACGTGATAAATATCACTGTCCCTAGCTAGCTAATACAATAGCAATATATCATATATTATTAAGCTCTGCATGAACCTAATCTAGCAAATGAATCATCGAGACTGATCGAGTCGCAATCGGGCGGTACATATATAAGCACCTGTATCATTTGATGCCAATGTATATATTTTGGCAGCAAAACCAAATAAACTAAAAGTTTCATCTTTTCATTTTTGCTTGTGCTTGTAAGCCAAATTTGAATTTTTAAATTTAAACTTGGAGTAGATTTTAGGTTTTTTGTTTCATCATAGTTTATTTTTCAAGCTTAACTTTTAAACCGCTAAGAACACATATATAAAAATTTTATCCCTAAATTATTTTTATTTGCAAATGCCGTTTTGTTTTTCTCGTGCAAAAGTCAAACTATCAGCCCCCCCAAAGGTGAAATGGCCATGAGAGTGTTATGTATCCACACAAACATATGGATGCCCAGGACAAAAGTATGGCTCATCATATCAATGATTTCGAGAGGGAATAGATCGATATCGACGTGCATGCCCGGCCGATCAAAATTCGGTGAGCCATGAAAACAAAAGGCACCGCATACATTATATTCCCATGTCATTATCGGTGTCCCAACTCTCTAAAATGTAGTCTTGTTGTATGTTATTCTTTTACTGGAAAAAAAGTCGTCTGTCCCCATAACTATGAACAGAATTAATTGAAATTACCTGGCTAGCTTGGGTCCTTAAGACCATGTTTTGGGAGAGAGAGAAAAAAAATGAACCCAACATGCGGTTTATGTTATGTATATTCTTGAAAATTTAGTTTCTATATAACGAATATTTTCACGAGCGTGAGACCTTATATAACTGTGGGTCGCAAGGGATCCACATAGTCAGCAGTGTAGAAAGTGGTGTAAGTGGGTCGATAGAGCCGGCTCTCCAAATATTTAGCCAAAAGTACACATATGCTTAATTGATACTGTTTTTGCTCTCTGTGGAATGTGAAATTCATGTAAATAAGCAAAAGTTCTTCTCTGTGTATATATATGCGTGAGCTCAACAACATGAATATACATGCGTTAACCGCAGTTGCACATTGTGGCAATGATCCTACTTTGTGCACTCTTCCTTTTTCATTGTATGTTAATCTTTACGATGCCTGGCTGATTTGTGATTCTGATCGATCGACCAGCTATATATGATATATATAACACTCGTAATTTTTAGTATAAAATGCATTTGGCACCATAAATACAACCTTTTAATTCCTCGATCTAATGATTTTTTTTAAAAAAAAATATGTGCGAGTTATTAGATTTTTAATATTGTGAGGACCTTTTCTCTCTTGGCTCTCAAAGGAAGAAAAAGATGGGAAATATCATGTACATACGTGTGGCCTTGCTCCGTCCAGGCGATTTGTGGTGGCACCCAAAGTATACGTCTGGATCGTCACAAATTACCAGCAACAATATTTCCATCGTTTCACATGGATTGCATGGCCCACGCAATCGATGGATCCTCCAATCCAAGCTTGTACTAGAGGCTGAATCAGTTGATCCATTAGTTCCTTATTAGGAAGTACTCTCTTCTTTGATTTCATAAAATGGATTTCATGTGCCATATTGCAAACATGATTTGGGTTTTATTTTCTCAGTCTTCTTGGCTGAGCATAGCAGCCTCATATTTTCACTTAAAGCCATAGTTTGAATTTTCAAGATTAAATTTGAAGTTGATTTTAAAGTTTTTATATCGTAGTTTATTTTTTATCTTTTATTTTTAGATCGCCAAAAACACATATAAAAAGTTCTATTTTTAAACTATTTTTTTTGTTACAAATATATTATTTTGCTCTTTATCTCGAAAAAGTGAATCAATCACCACCTTCGAGTTTTGGGCACTATCTAGTTGCCTGCACGAAAGAATTAAAAAACTAGATCAAAGCAGGAAGGAATCTAGCATGGGGGTGGTGGGGGCTTGAGTGGCCCGCTACCCCCATTGAGACTATTGGAGCCCTCACTAAGCTTTTCTAAAATTTTATGTCAATGATCAATGGAAAGGGAGCTGAGTCTATTGGTATACAGATTTAATAGAATAGACTGAGGAACCAAAGAAATACAACCGTTTTCATCACTGGTAACTGATACACCACATGTTTGGCAAAATGTTCGTAGGAGTGTCATGGTGGTTTGTTTGAGTGTATTATATTATGATCTACCGTCGTGCCTATATATTGTGATGGCTAGATACTATGCAGGAAATGTCCACATGAAACAGAAAGCAATTATTATTATTATTATTATTATTAT
This sequence comes from Oryza brachyantha, assembly GCF_000231095.2. NCBI lineage: Eukaryota > Viridiplantae > Streptophyta > Magnoliopsida > Poales > Poaceae > Oryza > Oryza brachyantha. The sequence continues at coordinate 8,895,173 of NC_023167.2, read as the reverse complement.
TATTATTATTATTATTATTTTGCCCAGTGAAAACTGGTAGGAAAGTTTCATCTCCTTAGATTCGATAATTCATTCCACGTGACAACATCAAAGTACCATCAGTGAAAGCCAAAAGTTATGCCTATATATAAAAAGTCTTGAAGCAAAAGTTATTGTGCAATTGAACTCAAGAACTGCTACATTATATAAAAAATCTAAAACAATTACATCATGTGTAGAAATATCCATATATGACTGTCACAATAAAATACATACTTAGAGAAACTTAAATTTCTAGAGGTAGTTTTCATATCATCATTACAGGAGTTATAGTGACTAGAGGCAATTTTGGAAGCACCTTAAAAATTGCAATAATCATTTTGCTCTATAGACAATTTTTCCACAAAGCATTTTTCCATAGTGCTAGTAAAGTTTTTTTAAATTTTATGATATTGCAATGAATAATCTCACATATATGTTGTACCTCAGATCAAACTTCTCCCTTTTCAAGGGCACCAAATTCATTTACCAACAACCATGCACTTTTTCTATGAGCAAGAAAAGGGTGGTCTACCACATCAAAGGAGGTGGCTTCTCTAATTTGTGCCTACCACATTTTGGCCAGCACTCCGTACATAGTACCTACCGTCCGTGGACACGACTCGTCGAGCAAATATATATATGCATGGGCCCACGACTCATGACAAATGAACATCGCAATTGAATAATTCAAGTGAGTGGACAACCAGAAAGTGAACCTGTATAGTACACATAGCGAAGGCCTTACTCCTACGTTTTAAAATTTTTTTCCAAAAACATCATATCGAATTTTTAGACACCTAAATAAAAAACAATTGCACAGTTATATAAGAAATCTTGAGACGAATCTTTTGAGCTTAATTAGTCCATGATTAACCATAAATACTACAGTAACCAACATGTGCTAATAACGGATTGATTAGGCTCAAAAGATTCGTCTCGCGGTTTCTAGGCTAGCCGTGAAATTCGTTTTTTCGTTCATGTCCGAAAATCCCTTCCAACATCCGATCAAACATTTGACGTGATATTTCTCCTAAAAATTTTCTCAATCTAAACACCACCTTAGTTTAACAGGAAATTAATGGAATGGACAATAAACAATTGGGCCCGGAGGCACCGTCCTACTATTGATTTAGAACTAGGGGAGAGACTTGTACTTGACTGACAGATGGACAAATTAGCACACTAGTAATGCAGATGGTGACTTCACTGGATGTACATGTGGACCTTTGGACACTTGTGTGGCCTCAGATTAATTCACACTAAGGTCTGTCAATTAGCTATATATAGTCTCATGTTGTTTTCTCTAGAAACAAAAATTCCATTTAATTAATTAGGGGCTGGTTATGTTCAGGCTGGGAGAGCTGAAAGAGACTAACCAACAATCTTGCGTGTTAAATCATCTGTGCTAGTCAATTGTACGTGTATTTCTGTTAGATAATAGATGAGATCATGCATCAAGAAGATTTGCAGCTGTTCCAAATTTGAGTTTATTTTCCTATACAATTGGGCTTGTTTGAGACAAATTAAATAACTAATGTACATAAATCTATACTCTTTATAAAAGAAGACGTTGGTGGTAACAGTGAATATGCCACCCCACTGGCTCTTATCAGTTACTACTTTATATTATTTAATATTACAAAAGAGTTCCTCTATATATAATTCTACCTTATTTAATCTCTCAAATTCAAGTTTGTTATGCAAATACTAAATTGTCCTAAAAACATCAAAATTAATTTAGTCCAAGCAATGTTAGACACATAGCTTATTTTGACCCATACCAAAGCACGGGTATTTAGCTAGTTTTACTTAAATAACTGTTGAATTACATGCAGGGATTGATGTTATCACTCCCCTTCAAACCACGAACTTGATGCATGCATGATGCGCTCTAATATGTATAGAACATTCTTTGTACAAAAGTATAGACCCCACAACAATCACCCATGCATGGTCTTCGTCTATCATTAAATCTTTTTGGCAAAATTTGCTATAGAAAGTAGTAGAGTTGTTAGTTTGTTAAAATGACACTTTTTAAAGAAATGACACTTTTATCCCATGCTTTGTTGCTGTCCATGGTTCTATATTTTGGATTGATTGAAAAAAAAATATGTCTTTTGAACTGCACGCCATTAGGATATCTTTCCCTTTGAAAATTATATTTTTTGAACTTGTAATTTTTAAAAATCCAGCAAAATGGAAAAGTTTGCCTAAATTCATCCAAAAATTTTGTAACTTCAATTTTGCATCCACATTTTTTTGAAATTCCATTTTATAGGTCCACATTAAAAATTTTGGATCTTGCAATTTGGGACAAATATATAACCGGGTAGATCATGTTACTTATAGTATCTTTTCTAAAATTTTACTGCAGTTCAGTTGAAAATTTTATAACAATGGCCAAGGCGTGTTTTAGCAAATTGCCATAAAACTGGACTATCCTGGGCTAAAAATTTGTTTTTCGAGTGACCACGGATTATGTCCAAATTTATGGTGTAGTGAGGCAGTTTTTGCCTTTTCTTTCCTCCAGTTATTAATCTTGTAAGTTTGGAGTGAAATTGGTTGCCTACTTATAAACTTGTTTTTGTGATAATATATTTTATATTATATTTATTACATGGTAGTGTATTTGGCCTGTTCCAGTCTTCCGGACTTCTAGTAAGTATACGGTGGAGCTAGGTAGCTCTTGTTTGTGTTATCAAAATAGCATGTCCTTGGAAGTTATAAGAAACCTCGCGAACCAAATGCATGTTAAATTAAGGGGTTAATTAGATTCATGTTATTATAAATTTACATATTTTTTAAAATATCATTACTATTTTACTAATTAGAAAGACATCACTAAAATTTGGGCATGCAGTGGCATTAAAGGTATGCGGCTAAACACATTTTTAGTGCATTAAAGGTATGCGGTGGCATATCTTGAATAGTTATTGAATTATAATTACACACACCATTCGAACTAGTTGAGTAATAACTAATGGTATTTTTGAAAACATGCAAATTTATATAGTATGAATCAAATTAACCTAAATTAAATGAACAATGCATGGCTACGAATGCACAGCAACAGTGATTTAAGTTTGGGGCTGACTCCGGTGCATTCTACTTGGAGTAGAATTTAATCCACAACATCGATTTATTTTTATCGGACGGCTGTGATTAAATTATACCACCAACAATATTAGGTATAGTAGAAATTTGAAGTTGTAATATCGTCCTTTTTATTGTGATCTTTATTGCCAAAAAACAAAATTACAAAATACTATTAATCAATTAGTTAACAAAATACCAAAATACCCTTTTAAATCAACATATGAGATTAGTTCTACTGATAGTATAATACTACAAGTAAAATGCACCGGGGAAGGACCCTTTAAATTTTGGGTTTAGTATATCGAGTGCCAATGATTTGTCTCGACCCTAACTCTTTTATTATTATTATTAAGTTATAATATATATGTCAATCAGTTTAATTGAAAATTTTACGCTCATAAGCACAAGATAGGAAATTTAATACTCTATTGCTCGTCACAACTCACGAGGAAGCTTGCTTACACATCTAAGAGCAAGGTTAGTAGCTAGGATATATAGCTAACTAATAGGTCAAAAAATTGGCATGCCATCTATAGTTAATATAATAACTCGTGAAAACAATGTTTAGCTATGTATATATGTTGAAACATTAATATGTGGTCCATATTCTCTAAACAAAGTTTATAGGATCCAGTGTCGCAGCTAGCTAAAGGTATGGAGCCAGGTTCTCTCCTCCAACTCACCGTAAATACGAGGTGGCAACTCTTAATAAACTTATAATCTGCTATGCTTATGTCACCTTACTATACTTCCTCTAGAATTTAAACTCACGAATAAAGATGCGTAATTAATTCACTTATGCTTGAAGCCTCCAACAATTGTGATCTGCCTATCTCCTCAGTGTCTGGATCTGTTTGTCAGCAGCAAATGCGAGAGGCGGAAAGCACTACAAAAGGCAACCGTGAAGCAAGCAAAATTAAAGGTTTTCAGAAAAGCAAACGAGATCGTCGCCGACCAGATCTAGAAGTTTAGAAGGAAGAGATCGATCCAGACCGACCGGCTGCGCTGGAGGGCATCTGATGCTCCATATCGATCGTCATCCAGACCGACCTTGCTAAACCTCTTCTTTTGGAGAGCACTATCAGGTCCAGTAACCTAAACATACCCTACCTAGCAAGGAGGTACCCTTGCTGTAGTGGCTAGCACCCAGCATGGCACTTTAGGGCACTTCTGTTTTGAAGGAGAAAACACGAAATGATTTGGATCCCTAAGTTATAATTGTTATAAGTGTCATTTGGTTTCGTAGGAATAAAACGTAGGAAAATCAATGATTTTCTTTTTTTTTTCTTTCCAACGTGGTGCAGGGAGAAAATATACGAAATTTTAGATTCACTTTTTCCATGAAAATAAGGCCGCACGAAGCAAGATCAAATACCTACACCCGTACCTTTATTTTATTTCATCTTTTTTTTCTATTTCGCGTTTGTCAGTAAACTAAGAGGGTAGAGTAATGAATTTCTTTATAAGAGATGTTCATACATCTATATCCCTTCATTTGTTTTCTCCATATCCCTACCGACGAATTAATGAAATTCCTTCAAAACCCAAACGAGCTCTTGGCGTACGTGGCCGGCACGGCCGACAGGTAAAGGTTGCTTAGCTTAATTAAGCTACTAGGTGCTTGCTGGCTGCCGGCCGAGCCCGAGATATTTTTGTTGTGCCTGCGGAGGGAAAGAAAGGTCGCCGATGAGCGAGTGTGAGTCTGACCTTGCAGCTGCTATGCTATCAGCAAACAAAGAGTGGGCTACCTATCTTAATTTCTTTCTCGCTCTATCCATCGTTCGGTCACTCTGCCTCTACGATTGATCGATTCCTCCGCAGCAGCACGCGCTCCACGTGACCTAAATGGACCCGGTTTTGCATTTGTATCATGTCCAAAATATATGTAAACATTTGCATGGTTTTTTTTTTCCATCGATGTGTTTCGTAATACAAGAATTTCTATCGCTGTTTACGGTGCGATGTTTTCGATTTATTTTTAGCTTCATCTATATTTTAAAACATATTGTGAAACACTGTATAGGGATTTGCCAACTTCGTTTCGTTGTGTTTTTTCTTTCTTTTCTGTTTTCAATCTAATTAATCCTGAATGTATATCCTTATGTGATTACTCCAAATCTTGGACAACTCATTTAATTTTCCAAGCCGCAAACAAGAAGCGTTTGTTCACATTTCCTTTTGGTTGGCGGATCGCTGATCAACAGTATGTAGAGTGCGTTCTTTTCTTCTCTTTTCCTATTTGTAGTTTGTCATCTACCTGCTTTCTGAATCACTAAATGATATAATTATTTAAAATAAAATTATAAAAAAATTCCTTATAAATTCATATTAAAATATTTTTATTCATTTATACCTAATACTTAATTAATTCTCTCTGACACCCATTTATTAAAAAAAATTTAGAAGGGTATTTTTACCTAGCCTCTATATATATCCAACCGGATATATGTATTCATTTTTTTTAAATTTGGGAACTTAACCCAAGTAGGAGACTTAACCCCTCAAATACCTATTATAAGATTTATGGTCCTATGAAGAATTAGACTCAGGACTTTAGGTGCTACTCAGGTCGCTGTAACCACTGTGCTACAGAGGAGATCCTCTCCGGCACCCATAGTTGCTATATTTTAACGCCACTATTTCTTTTCTTTTTATAAAGGCAATATTTCATTAATAGTAATGAAATTACATCCGCCATCTATATTCCCTAAGAATGAACACAGCCTGACAATACAAGGCACGACGTTAGAGCATCCCTAACAGCTCATCTAAATTTGGTCATCCATATCTTCATTTGGATGATCATCTAACTAGTTTCATCATTCATATCTCTTTATACTCCACTAGATCATTCATATATGACATCCTCTATATCTTTTTGGAGATGGAGAGAGATCATCCAAATATGAAGATTCTCTTCTAATATGGATGACATCTAAAAATAGATGATAGGATAGTCATTCTGTTGGAGCTCAATTTTTAGACTTTATCCTCTATTTTCAAGATAGATGAGGTGTTGGCATGCTCTTATTTAGTTTTGCTGGCATCCAATAGCACATTGTTTCCTAGTAGTAATTGCATTCACTTATCCATTCGAGAAGGCCCGTTTCGTGAGAATGTTCATGCACGAGAGGACCGCATGAGCCTGGTCCGTCTCCTTCTTGGGCTTGGCCCATCCTCCTCGATTTCCTTCTCTGTAATGGGCTGAATCCGAGTGCAGGGAGCATCGAGGCCCATTCGCACGTACTAACATTATTTTTATATTTTGTTTTAAATTTATAGATATAAAGGTTTCCCATAGAAGTAACGGTGTATAAAAATTTAAGTGCGTAAATTTTTTATATAGAAAATCTGTATTTATAGATTTTATACGAATAAACTATTTTTTAACTACACTTTTCTTCTTGGCAAGTGGGCCTATCTTAAAACGAGCTAGATTCAGGCACATAAATATGGGTTGTACAAATGATCTGGGCTGAATGGAGGAAAGAGTAGGATGAGGGCTGATTGGGGAGCAGGAGCTGATCATATCCGCATGGGCCATGGAGTATTCATGGATAGGTTTCCACAAAACAAACCGTGATTATTGCACGTATCGCCAAGATACGTAGCGGTTTTTGACAATACGGAACCGAAAAAATTGTCTCAATTCAAAAAAATTAAAAATTTTAGTAGAAAAATCTAAATAAAATCATGGTGATCCTAAACTTAATGGTGAAGAAAATTTTCAAAAACAAGATATGAATCAATTAAAAAAGGTTAAAATGTGAGAAAATTTTGTTGAAAATTTCACTATTCCTGAGGCCCAATACAGCCCAATTCGGAGAAGTTCAAAATCGTCACGATAATCGTACCAAACCGTGCGATAATCTCAGAAAACCATGTGATTATCATGATCGAAACCATGATTATCGTTGTATTCAAAATCATGCGATAATCGTACCAAACCGCGTGATTATCGTGTGAAACCGTGTGGATTGACGTCCAAAACCATGATGATTATGTTTGAATTTTGAGTTTTGAATTCGCACGGTTTTTAACGATACTCATGATTATCGTCGATCTGTCCAGGATCGGTTTGGGTCTCCTCCACGATAAATGAAACCCTGCTCATGGACCGGATGCATGTCCCTGCCATGCATGAGCCTTTTGGTATTCAAGGTTACATATATAGATATATATCACTAGACATATTTCCTAACTAAAAATCACAAGCTGTAATTATATTATAGATCTATTATAATTATAATGGCTCCCATCATTTTGTTTCTTTAGGAAAATATGAAATGGCTTATTTTCAAACAATAAATAATTTTTAGTTAAAATTTACAACAAAATTTAATATAAAATTAAGTTTAAAAATTCAAAATAAGGTCTCGTGTAAATAGAAAACACATGTAGCTCGGTGAAAAAGAAAAAACTTGTCCCGTGATACGTAAGGGTCGCTGCCTGCCTCATTGTTTCACGGCGGCCAGCGGCTCACCGTCGCGCCGTGGCCATCTTTCTAAATTCTAAGCCACCCTAAAAACATACTCTGTAGTTCGTTATTTTGGATATAAGTTTAGTCAAACTTTTAAAATTTTGATGATCAATAACTTCTAAAATATTTAGTTTTAAAAAGACAATGATAACATCTATAAAAAGTCATAATGATATTTTAATAAAAATATATGTTTATTTATTCTTTTATATATTTTAATAGAAATCATGGTCAACGATTAGAATACTGTGTTCTTATTTAAAATAATAAAAATTATCAAACTAGAGAGAGTAACACTATAGTTGCTCGTTTGGGGGCTCATCGGATATTGATCAAAGTCACCGAAGACAAAAACAAAGCCAGAGCATGAAGCTCGAGGAAGATATGAAGTTCTCACTTTTTCTATAAAAAAGATATGAAGTTCTCAAATTCATATGATTTCTTCACCTCAAAAGTAGGGGAGATTTGTTTTTTTTTTAATTTATGCTCCATGAATTAAGGTTTGACTATTTGATATCTTGGTCGATCATTATTGATTCAAGATAGTCGTATGTCTTACTTATAAGTATGAATTAAGAGGAAGCCCATAAAGAGGTTGATCCACGGGATTAACACTTTGACCAGCCTTTAAACAAAATAGGGGTAGTTTTTGGGCCTTGGAAGAAGGGTGGGAGGTATCGGAAGAGAGGGAGTGTGGAATAGCTTATACTAAAGGAGGTGCACATATTAGTCTTCTCATATATATATATATATATATATATATATATATATATATATATATATATATATTCATTAGCATTCATATAAATCTAAGCAAGACTAGAAAGTCTTATATTATGAAACAGAGGGAATAATATTCAGGTTTGCCTTTGAAGCAGAAAAGGTTTGCTTTCCTTCCACATACCGCCTACCATGGGCATGGCAGAGCAGGTTCTCACAGGAGAACAGCTTGAACAAAGTTGTACTATATTGAATGAAGGCAGGCTAAAGTTGCCAAGAGTCCATCCATCTAGCATACAGTAGGATAAAACGACACCTGTGTTTCCTGGAACCCTGCACCGACGTGCTACATGTTTCTTTGTTCATCCATTAATTGTGTGTTTGTCAAAATATTCTGAAGGGAATTTGTCGTACTTAAATATACAATGCTGAAGCAGTAAAATAGAAAACCGACCTTAGCTCAGTTGGTAGAGCGGAGGACTGTAGTGGTTGCAGGTTAATCCTTAGGTCGCTTGTTCGAATCCGGCAGGTTGGATTTTCATTTTTTACCACTTTTTTTCGTTATTGTCATATCAATCTATCAATCTTGGTCATGACTAATCGTTTAATCACAAGGCGTTATTGTCCTATCAATAACTTGGTCATGATTAATCACATGGCGTTATTGTCCTATCAATATTGGTTGTGATTATTTTTTTCCACTTTTTTTCGTTATTGTCATATCAATCTAACAATCTTGGTCATGACTAATCGTCTAATCACAAGGCGTTATTGTCCTATCAATATCTTGGTCATGATTAATCACATGGCGTTATTGTCCTATCAATATTGGTTGTGATTATTTTTTTCCACTTTTTTTCGTTATTGTCATATCAATCTAACAATCTTGGTCATGACTAATCGTCTAATCACAAGGTGTTATTGTCCTATCAATATCTTGGTCATGATTAATCACATGGCGTTATTGTCCTATCAATATTGGTTGTGATTATTTTTTTCCACTTTTTTTCGTTATTGTCATATCAATCTAACAATCTTGGTCATGACTAATCGTCTAATCACCAGGCGTTATTGTCCTATCAATATCTTGGTCATGACTAATCACATGGCGTTATTGTCCTATCAATCTTGGTTATGACTAATCACAAGGTAAGTTCTGTTTAGCATTTTGAGGGAAAAATAATTTGTTAATATGATTTTATGTACATGCTCTTATAGATCTAAAGCAAATGCTAGAAAACAGACTACAATGAAAAAAAAAAATTCAAAATCAACTTCAAATTCAAGATTAAAAATTTAATTTTGGCTTATAAGTAAAAGAAAATGACTTACAAGTATTAAGAAAAATCAAAGGATGAGGCCAAGGTTGACAAGGCTTTTGAATTTGCTGAAAATGAAAATTCGTTTCCACGTAATCAGAAGGTAAGTTCATGATTTGGTTCATGTAGAATGCAGATAGCCATTAATCTTTGACAGCTATTGACTGAATACTACCCTTCAAAATGGCATCCAGGGAAATGTGCAATAATCTCACAAAAGAAAGACGTACAAAATAAAGAACAGCCAACCGGTGTCAAAGGAAAATACATGTGTTTATTTGTCATCAGATAGCAGTACAAATGATCAGCAATTTGGCGCAGCATGATACTACATATGAAACAAACAAATTACATTCTTTTTATAGGTGCAAAACAATCCTTGTGTTGCCATGACTTCTCACCGAAAGATAACAAGCAGATGCCGCTGGGATGAGACAACAATCCCATGTTAAACTACTTGGTAATTAGCGGTTACCAACCGAGCCCTCTGCGAATACTTTGGTGGGTTACCATCCTTCAGAGGACGGATCCCAGTGACCTGAAAGGAAGGCGGAAAACAACATTACAATAAAATTAAACAAGAAGCAAGATGAAACATGGCAGTGTGAGTCTTCTCATAAAAAAAATTGTGGGGGAAGCAAACCTTCAAATCACTGAATGTGCTCGATGCAGAAAATCCAATGGATATGGGGAAAAATGTTGATGGATCAGCTGGGGGGACAACAAATTCCATGGAGCCACTGCAAACAAGGGGGAAACGAGAGGGCTAGCAACACAGGGGAAAACTAAATACAAAAACAAAACATAATTATATAAGAAGTCATATCTTACGGACCTGCGGTTTGACTGATCGATAAGTAGAATGGACCATTCCAACATGGAGTTTCTTGAATCATATCTGTGTGCACAATGAAAAGTGAAATAGTCATTAGAACAATCAGCTTTCACTATGTTGTCCACCTTACGGTCATTAAGGAAATAAGAGTTTAGCTCTATCTATTAATTCATACAAGGGATTTGGACTGAATACCGATAAATTCAATTCTCATCATTCATATGCATACAAATTAACAGTTTCCATGCCAAATGACTGTCAGGAACAAAAGCTACACTGCTATTTATCACTTCCATTTTTTTTTCAATATTAGCGTACCAAGGAGACAATTGCCACCTAAAAATATTTTTGGAGGGTTATTTTAGTATAAATATATAATAGGCAAGTTCACTAAAGAGGAATTCAAAACATTACTTCCACTCTCCATCAATCTGTCTAACATTTGGAGCCTCCCGGAGAGCAGGCAATGGTATAGATATGACAACATTGTGCAGGTCAAACATCTCAGCAGCTTCATATTCAATGTTGACATAGGTTTCACTTCCAGATACCGATGGCCAGCAGTTGACTACACAGAAAAAAAAAGCAAGTTAATACAAGTAGCAACCAAACAAGCAAAGAAAAAGCATGTTGTTGAAGTACGAGATAGATAGAAAATAAAGTAATTGTGCACCTGATAGAGGTAACGAGGACTCATCCATCCCCTGAATTCTCCATTTAACCAGAGGAGTCTCATTTTGACCACTTGGGAATGGCCTGTTTGGATCTTTTGCCCCCACAACTTGTTGACTGTTAAACAAATCTTTGTTGATATTTGGGTGCGTTTTGAAGCTAAGGCCAGGGATATCTTGGTTTTCAATCTATAACACACAAATATGAAATAATCAGCCCCGACAAATATTATCATGGACAAACAATGTTGCTCTTCAGCAACACAACCATGGCATTATAAGCAGAAACAAACACAAATGTAATAAAAGAATTGAATATCATAAGGCATGCACTACAAAAGAATTGTACAGGAATTATCTTAGCATAACAGATGCATTCTATTTACTTAGTGCACATATCTCGTATAGGTTGTCATATAAAACAAACAAAAATTACTGCGTTACATTCTTTAATTTGCTTGCTGGAAATTCTATAGTACAAACAAATTCAGGCAGAATGCTAGAAGTTCAGAAAGAATGTTACCTGCAACTGGATAAACCCATCTGCATCATTAAGGACCTGAAGAGCAAGGGTTCCTTGTACATCAAAATTATTAACACCTCCATCTCTTTTAACTGTAACATTGAGTTTTTCTTCAATTGTCACTGTAACAGGATCACTTGGTGGAAGAGGTGACACCCTTGACTGAACTGAACTGGGTTGTACATCCTCCAGAATGACTTCTCCTTCAGCTTTCAAAGACTCTAGGAACTGATTCGTCTTCTGTGTTTTGCCTAATTTCATACCAAGACCTTTACCAGGAGCAGTAGCAGCTGCAGATGGACGACCTTGTGCAAACATTGCAAGCAAACATAAGTAATACAGTATAGCTGACAGAACTTTGTCAAGCAGATAGAATAGAAAGCAATATAAAGCACTGGCATGGGAAAATTGTTTTAATAATTTAGGTCTTGAAAGATCTGAATATCAAGTACAGAAGAAATCCCTATCTTTATGAAGTAAATTGAACTAAATCCTAAACTATAATATCTGCTAAGAAAAATGTAGAGTTTTTAAGTTACCTCCTTTAGGCTTGCTAGAAAATGAGTCCATATCCATGCCCAGTCCACCTAAGCCAGAACCACTTCCAAATCCACTACCGGTAATGCTCATGTCATTGAATGATTTTTCAATTACCCGGGGACCAGATATTGATGAGTATCCTCCTTTGTCAAGTTTTCCTCTTTCCATCTGCATGAACACCAACAAAAATTCACTGCTTGCATATTAAAAAATGATAGCAATGCAGTTGTAATTTAAGTACAGAAGTTTGCACGAACTGATATCAATTGTAACCAAACAAATGACAAGCTGACAGCAAAACAGCACACAACCATAAAAGCAAACTAGAAACTATAATGTAATACCAATACCATTTTTCCTAATGATCAAAGTCCACTACATTAACCAGCATATATTTTTTCTGAGGATATAATATATATTATTAATCTGAAGAAAGGTTCAGTGCAGACCCTCATCTTATCAAGCTCATTAGCTCTCTTCTTCATCACATCCCTTGTTTCATTGATTTTGTTTTGCATCATCAGCTTGTGCGCCTTCTCTTCATGGCTCTCCATCTCACAGTATTGTTTGACTTGTTGAACTGTAACATTTTCCTTATGTCCAAGAGAGATAGCTTCATCAAAGGCAAATATAAGCTCAAATGCTGTTTTACAAACACCCTCCTCATCAAGAGAAGGGGAGTATTCAGGCACCTATACAACCGTTAAGGAGATCATAGTACTGGATTGTTGCCAAGAACTAAATCCAATGCAGCATAGTAGCATGCCTGATGGTGTATGGATATACAAAGCCCTAAAACATGACAGGTTCCATTAAAAAAGAACATGGTAGGTTCATAATTGTGTAGCTTGCATGTGGGTTTCGGTCAAAGTTGCATATTGTCAATGTAGTGCCTTTCTTAACTTGTTCCCTTTGTAGTATATAATTACAAGCTCAACTTAACAAATGCATCATAATCTTTGTTTTATAACACCAAATACTAGTAACATTATCTGATATTTATTCACTACAGAACAATATATGGGCAGGTTAAAAAAGCTTGTTTTATAAGTTCGATAATTAATTATGAAACCGGAATTTTGGACATATGAAAAAAGGATACAAGCTTGGAGAGCAGCCTCAAGGTGTCCAGATCCTCAAGAATATTGCTTTGCTTGTTTGTGATAAGGAGCAAATACAGGCCTTCTATTGGCTGATAAACATAGCGAACATTTTCAGTCTCAACATAAGTGTGCTGCTTCCCGGTTCCAACCAGTTTGGGAAAAGCTGCAAGTAATCCTTCAATCCTTATGCGAGACATGTCAACAAACTGTCTTGAAACAAGTGCTGAAATTGAAAAGCACAGAAAAGAAACAACATTCAGTCTAATCACTTAACTTTCTGGAAGGAAGCAGCAACAAATTGGTAAATGGTAAGCGAGAGAGACAACGGTGGTCACTACATTGGATTTTACGATCATTGGAGTTAAGAATCTACCAAGGGAACAACACGATTACAGCTAGTTTAGGATGCTAATTCTCTGTAGTTGTTGTAATTTTATTTTAGTTTTAATAAATTAAACTACTGGGCGGCGCCTGGTAGTATTTCTGATCAAAAAAAAAAAAAGAACGCTGATTAGCACAGGTGACTGCTTTTTTCTATGAATAACACGATTTGTTTTTGCTACAACAGAAGAATGTATATCTTTAAAAAGCCTCTCTTGGATCCTAAGAATAATACACTATATTAACCACTGAAATCCTTCAAGCCAGCTAACCTTTTCCGGACTTTGAAATGATGGAAGCAGCAAGAACCACCTGGGGTACACACAAAAACAACAAGTTCTTATAAACAGATCATCCAACTAACTTATAGTAGCAAAAGAACAAATGCAAGCATGATCCATAATACTAAAAGGAGTAATAAATAAGTCAGTAGGCATACCATTTTGAATGGCTTTCGTGATCCTCGGAATTACAGTACTTGAAATGGGGTTCCGGAATTATGCACCTACCAAGGGTGGAAGAGAGATTATTCCATCATCAATAGAAACAATCCCAGAGACAGAGACAGATCTGCACACCACCCACAGACACCTCAGAAGATCTCCTGTGAGCTAGATCCAAAGCGAGGACTAAGCCAGAGAGAAAAGGCAGCTTGCAGATCTAGCTAGGAGAGAAGCTACGATTTCAACCCAGAATCCAAACAAAAGGAAAACAATTGTGTTGGCTAGAGAAAGAAGAGAAGAGATGTGCGTGGAGAAGGATGGACTGGCGCTCACCAGCGGCAGCGCGCGGAGGATGCGGGCGACGGCGCGGCTGCTCGCCCTGGAGACCGGTCGTCGGCTCGGGCTCGCGGGGAGGGGAGAGGAGAGGAGACTACCTCCCTCCGGGTCCGGGAGCGGGAGCCGAGGTCGAGCGAGGAAGACGCGGGGTGGTGGGCAGATCGCTCGCCGGCGGGATCTCGGGGAATCAACGCGCGGCTTCTTCGGCGGAAGAAATATTGGTAGGAGAGGAGATGGCCTGGGGTGGGTAGCTGCTGGTCCCACTGTCAGTGGTATCTTAGCCCCTTCGTATGGAGATTTTGGAGAGTTGAAATTTTTTTGTGTTTGTGTTTGTTTTGTAGAAATTGGTAGGTGGTTTTGATATGAGATCTATGTGAGACTTTTGAAAGAAATGGGGGTTCAAAACCTGATTTGTTGTGTTCATATAATTGGTTTTTGTGGAAATACCAACCTGAGTCCCTTGAGTAGGAGTAACACGTTGGAATGATGGTGCCCAGCGGGTATTTCTTATTGTACTTGAATTAAATAATCCTAAAATGGTTGTATCAATTTGTGCAAAGTTCATGGTATGTGTACGGGAATGTACCGTGTTGTGGCTAAAATTGTTGGTGATTTCCTCTCATACGGCATCGAAATTTCCTTTTACCTTGATACTGTGTGATATTTGGTTAAAATTGTGAAATCATTGTTTTGATTTAAAGTATAGGGTAAATTTCCTATATACCCTTGATATAAAAAGGTGTGTCCAAGAAGAAACATAAAAATAAGGTATCATTTTTTGTTCTCTTTGTATTTTATTGAAGTCAAACCATGCAGTAGGTCTAGGGTGCTTTCATAGTACCTCCCACTTGGCGAAAGTAGTGTATTAGGTAAATTTATTATCGCTGATATTGTGGATATTTTTGTATTTTTTTAAGTAAGGTGGAGGGTCAATTTAATAATTTTAATTAATTGGGATGGGTTTTCTATTAGAGCCAAGGTAGTGCTTAAAGCTCATGTACATTTTAATGTGAGACACACAAATAGTTAGCTTTTGTTTTGACATCCTACGCAATGTGTGTGGTATGTAGTATGGTGGATATGGGTCCATTACACAATAAAATATAAGCTAGGTACCAACTATTT
Organism: Oryza brachyantha; assembly: GCF_000231095.2. Taxonomy (NCBI): domain Eukaryota; kingdom Viridiplantae; phylum Streptophyta; class Magnoliopsida; order Poales; family Poaceae; genus Oryza; species Oryza brachyantha. Next base: position 8,879,580 of record NC_023167.2, on the reverse strand, counting down.
TGAGTGTGATGATGGGGAAGAGAAAATATAGGAGAAAGACATACTTGTTTATCTATTCGTAAGCTTATGGCGCGCCATAGGTAACTTTAACTATTGCTACACAATGTATAAGATGTATTTAAAACACGTTAATTTCTTAAGGTCACCTTTTTAGAACATCGTGGTTGCCCTTGGGGAGGCCTAACACTGCTGGGGTCGATGCAGCACGTAAAACGAAAAAAAAAATGTCACCGCCGCTCATATTTCTTGTGCATCATTATTTGATTTGTAACTACATCGTATATGTTCTTTATATACCTATATAAATCTTATTTTAAATGGCACATTTCAAAATTTAGCTAAGATAAATACGCTAATGTTTATATTGTTAATTGTTACCACAAATTTTAACTAAGCTAGTAGAATTATGAACGGAAAACAAAACCTACAAAACTCAAACCAGCTAAGTGGCTGTTTGGGCCAAGTGAATTTTTTAGTCCCTTGTCACATCGAATGTTTGGACGTTAATTAGGTGTATTAAATATAGACCGATAACAAAAACTAATTGTAATTTCATTAGACAAATTTTTTAAGCCTAATTAATCCACGATTAGCAAATATGAATTGTAGCATCATATTCGCTAATCATGGACTAATTAGGCTCAATAGATTCGTCTCGCGAAATAGTTCAGAGTATAGAGTGGGTTTTATTAATAGTCTATATTTAATACTTCTAATTTGTGTCCAAACATTCGATGTGATGGGGACTTAAAAAAGTTAGAGGGAAATAAACATTGGTCTAAATGTTCTAGGGGTGGATCACATAAGCCACTGCAAAATATTAAATCGATCGGCCAATAGACAAATTTGTTTCTTTCAAAATGTACACGTTCAACTTACTGTATTCAACAAATAAATGACAATGTGATTTTCCCTGGCAAACTGAACAACAGAAGTAGGTGCTTGTCACATCATCGTCAGAACAGCAAATTTATCACGTAGCTGAATCCCCGAAGGTTGTTATCTGCAACGACAGGGTTGGCCACCGTAGAGTCCAGCATGGGAATGTTCGGCCAGCACTTGTCAAAGTTGGCGATGCAGGCTTTGGCAGCAACATTTGGTCTGCAGGAAAACTATATGACAATTGTCAGTCAGCTCATTAAGCAAAGCAAATCAAAAGCTAGAGGTAATTGCCAAACGAAACATTTGCAAATAAAAAATAATTTGTAAATAAAAATAATTTGTTAGTAAAAGCTAAGGCCGGAAACTAAATTTCGGTGAAAAGAACCAAAAAATCAACTTGAAATTTGAGATTTTAAATTTAAATTTTGATTATAAGCATAAACAAAAATTAAAAAGACAGGGTGTAGGCATCATTTGCAGTGATGCACACGAAACATTATCTTAACCTGATCCGGTCTACACTCAGAAATCATGTGCATCTTTCTTTGTCCATTAATGACAAATGATTTAACGAATGCTACTTTACACGAGTGATCACATGATATTATATTATTCCAACAGATAAAAAGGGGCAATTTAAAATACAATATTGCACCCTCTCTCTTCTATGAACTTTCAACCTTCAACTAAGCTAGAGATATGAATCAATTGAGAGGCAAGCTACTTAGCATGTATCGTACAAGTCATCTATCTGTTGACACTTTAAAGGCATGTATAAAGGGCTCTAATTGTCTGTCTCTATCGTTGCATGCTCGCTGACGTGGAAGAAAGAGATGATAGGAGAGAGAAAAGTGGTTGTTTTGCATGGAGTCAGCAAAACATCGATTCTTGGCGTATAAAACGAGGAGACAACCAGAGAATTTGCTATGTACGTGTGCTGAATCTGATAAGAGGCGTTGATTAGATGGAATGCGAATGGGGAATTAATTAGCCTGTAATTATGAAGAGTCGACTTGAAAGACCATTCTTTATATAAGAAGTTTTTTCCAGTGACGTGGTTAATGGGCTCTACCATTAAACATGCCCTAAGAGACAAACAATACTTATGGGCGTTTCATCTATGACTGAGAAGTAACTAGCAGAGGATTTGTGTATCCTCAGAGATAATACAAATAAAATCCTCTATGCTTTAAAGTTCACAATAGTTTCGCCTACCAGACCATGTCACCATGATGTCCTTGGTGAGTATGAAATATTAAGCTACAACAAACACCTACTTTTTCAGAATCAAAATTGAATGTTGAATGGTACTGAGAAAGGAAATGTAGAAGATCAGGGAATTGAAGAGTTCAGTATTTTACAAAGACCAAAGCCCCTTCATTGATTTATCTCAAATTAGTACGGAGTACCTAGTACGAGAAATTTGCTTTGTTATCGTATTTTATTTTTCAATTTTAGCTTTTAGATCGTTAAGAACACATATGTAAAAGTTTTATTTATAAGTTAATTTTTTTATAAATACCATTTGGTTTTTTATCGTATTTTATTTTTCAATTTTAGCTTTTAGATCGTTAAGAACATATATGTAAAAGTTTTATTTATAAATTAATTTTTTTATAAATACCATTTGGTTTTTTATCGTATTTTATTTTTCAATTTTAGCTTTTAGATCGTTAAGAACACATATGTAAAAGTTTTACTTATAAGTTAATTTTTTTATAAATACCATTTGGTTTTTTCCTTAAGAAGCCAAATGATCACCCCTACGTATTATTGCGTGTTTCTCAAAATAGTATGGAGGTATAATAATACGATTTGAGAAACATGCATAAATAGTATGGTGGTATAACAATACGATTTGAGAAACATGCATAAATAGTATGAAGGCATAAATAGAATAATTGTTATCATTTAATTATAGCCTGAGGTATTAATATTGTAATTCAATTATGCAGAAATTATGTATCTCCAACAGCTGAAAATGGGACAGTAATGGAAAAAACATAGTGCTCAAGAAGAAATAAATGCTAACTTGAAGAGGGTAGAATTGAGTTTTGGTTTAATTTACATTAGTTTTCAACTACATTTTGAAGATGAGTTCCATGTTATCTGTGCTACATGCGAGAGGTGCACCAACAGCCCTGCCTCTAAATTACTAACTGCCTTAGCCATGCAGCAGGATCAACCTATAAATTAGTATGGAGCCACTGAGGGACCGATCGAGACGGTAAGATTGGCAAAGAAAGTTCATGTAGATGACCTAATTAAGAATGTGATGCATTGGGAATTTGTTGGGAAGAAGAGCATGTGGAGATTGCAGTTAAGCTATCATTGTTTGTTCGGCGCTGATTGGTTTAACTGACTATGAATTAGTGGTATGGCCACAGTAACTTTGTTAACCGCTAATTGTATGTAGAGCTTGCAGTGACGTATCTACTATGTATTGTATTACATGGGCACAATAACTTGGTTGGTGTTTGGTTTGTTTCATAACTAGCCTTACGAAAAATTCAAATTTAGGGTTTTAAAAGAAAAGGCTAAATGATATATTTGTAAATGAAAAATAATTTATGAATAAAGTTTTAATATACGTGTTCATAGCGATCTAAAAACCAAAGTTAAAAAATAAATTTTGGTGAAAAAGTCTCAAAATTAACTCTAAATTTAAGGTTAAAATTTAAATTTTGGGTAATAAGAAAGATGGGGTAAGCCAGTGAGATATGTTTGTTATATAGCGCCCCACCTGGAATACCAAACGGTGATACTAAAGCAAGTTCTGGCTCCAATTATTTATTGGAGATGAAAATCACATTCCCTTCAGTCCAACTGCACAGAATGCTGTAGCCATGCATACAACCTGGGATGAGTCGAGTAGGCTCCTGTGATGGCCAGCTGCATGTATGGGTGGGTTTGGTTGATTGATATGATGAGTCCGTATTTGTTAGGATGTTTTTTGGTGGGTTGCACTGAAATTGTTGCATGAGTAGTTTGAATATAAACTAATGCTAACAAAAAATTACAAATACTTAATATGTATTATTTACCATATTAATCCTTAATAGTCCAATATATACACTAAAGTTGACTAAGCAATATTAATAACCTTATAATTATACCATAAATCCCTTCCGCTTGGTTCTGGCGAGAACTCATACTCCTCTGTGGAGAACCAGGCCGAGCACTACCTCGTGAATACAACTAACCAGAATATGACAAATGCGTAGTTAACCAAACAAACCAAACATGTACAGGCCTGTCTAAGAACCAACCAAACATGTCGTGTATGGTCCAGAATAAATTAACTCCTGAATCACTATAATTATTGTGTTGCCATTCATATATACTTGCTCTTATGAGATGGCATGCCGTGAAAAAATCCAAACAGTTCATTGACCTGTTGGACGAACAAGCGGTGCACAGCATTCCATGAACAGTGAGATGAGTGGTTAAGAATCGGATAGGCCAGAAAGCTGTGCTAGCGTTGAAACTAAAGGAGGGACTTCCTGCCGGATATTTATTTGTGTCGTTAAAATGTGTTCCTTATGGTCTAAGGAGGCTCTAGAAAACACTTTAGCATAATTGTGCTTGCTGTAACCGGTAAGAGCTAGGATATCAATTGATGTGTTTGATTTCGTGCCGTCCAAAACATGTGGTATGTGATTAAATAGTTTTAAGAAAGATGCTTGTAACATTCAGTGTAGCGCTAGATACCAATTTTTAATGCCACAAAATATTTATTTTGAGTGGACGGCACAACCCTTTTTTTTTTAAGAAAAACTTCAGATACATAGACTAATCCTTGAGCAACTGTCTCAACCCCAACTCTCAAATATAGTATATACAAACTAACCATTTGTTGTTTTATGGCCTCAATTTTCTTAATTTATTTTACCAGTTTGATAAAATAGGACATTGGTCCATAAATAAAAAAACAGAGTGCTAAAGAAGTTTTTGCTACAGTTTTTTCAACTTTAAGTTCTTTGACATTTTATGGGATAATGGAAATATATTACATTCCCGGCCCTGCCACATCAAGTTTCTATAGCAATTTAAATTTGGCCAATTGGCCGTATGTTTTAGCATGGAAGCATGCACTGAAACCTTGCCCATAAATAGCTAGCCGGTTTCCCATTGGCACGAACAATAGAACATATCTATACAACTGGCTAGTATTATTCTATCGGTAACAAGGGAAATGTGGGAGAGGGGAAGGGACACAAGCAGTAGCAAACTAGCAACTGATTGATGATGAGTCCGCTTTGAATGAGAAGCATTGGGAACGTGAGTGAAAGGGACCAGAAGCTCATGGCAACGAGATAGCTGTCAGCTAGAGTTGAATCGATTATATAGCATGGGCTCATTGATAACCAAGTGCAAAGGGTGACAACATGTTCTCGTCAATCTTCTGATTCATAGCTATAGTTGAGCCTCAGGAGAGGGTTATTGTACGCTCGATCAACATTAGGCTCGATGCTGATTACACAAAATGCACCAACGAACTGACAAAGAATTTCACATCAGCAATAGCACACCATCCGGGAATATATATTGTTAACCTGGGGTAGTTCACTTGCCTGCTAGATCGACAAACACAACTTCTAGCAAGGCAGCAATTGTGACGAACCAGGTCATACAGAATTTGAAGCAGACAAAAGGTGAAAGATCACTTAAGGAGTGTAGAGTTAACTAGAAACACCATCTGTGAGAAAGGCATATGTTTGTGTTGCAATTGGCCCATGTGCAAGAAAACAAGTAGTTGTCATAGTGCCAAAATCATATATTTGAATTCATCAGTCCTTAAGTGATGGAATAGTCCCATAAGAATGTCTACTTAATGTTGGAATAGTCCCACAATAGAAATTAAGGAATGGTTACTGCAACTTAAAAGTGGGGAAGTCTCTAACCTCCTGGCTAGCTTTGGTGTGTAGCAATTAAGCCTTGTTTCAAGTTGAGCCAACGTCTTCCATTTTAGGCCAACAAGTAGTATCAAATTTGGGTCTACGATCTCTTAGTATTGTACACACTCGGGTGGTGTATGCCCGAAGCCTAGTAGACCATGGGTGTGAGGCCCATATGTTCTCGTGTAAGAGATCTGTCAGTGTTGAGGGACATCATTAATATGTAATAACAGGGGAGATTGTTAGAATAGTCCTAAGTTACTTTCATCTCGTTCAATGACAACTCAATCCATTTTGTATAAGTGTTAGGACAAACAAACTAGCTTTAGAACAAAGAGATTTGATAGGGAAAGATTTTGCAAAACTCTGTGGAGATTAGGACACTGCATCCATCATCCGAAACACTAAAGGTGTTTGATGTTTCATAGCAGTGGTTGGTGAAGCATATATGACGTTCACTCCGGAGTTATTATTGTAATGCTTCTTGTTGGTGTCCATAAATACTTTTGCCTTCTCTCATTCTATGGGATTGAAGACCATAGAAAACCAAGAGTGCACTAACCTATGAGATTACATGAAGAAAAGTGAGGGGCAAGAACATGAAAAATACTCTCACCATTTCAAAATATAAAACAAATTATGTTTCCTTAGGACAAACTTTCACCAAAGATTACTCTATTAGAATATAATTTTTATGATACAAAAATGATATTATTAGATTTGTATTTAGAACTAATTTCTTATGAATATTATTTTGTATCACATAAGTGATATTAATAGAAGGATATTTAGTCAAACCCTTGTGCTAGCAAATCAAAATATGCACTATATTTTATAAATGGAGGGAGTACAACATCTGACCAGTTGACATCAATTGTACAATAGATAACAATATAGGTTTGGAATGGAAGGAGTTTGCAATCAGTGTAGTCCATGAATTCTGGGACACTTAGTTGGTGGTTCTCCATTAGCATATAGTTACGGTATGCTTGGCAATAATAGTGGGTTCATGGGACAACTTTGCTGGAATATTAGATATGATATACCCTATGACATAAAAACAAACATCAAGAATAACTTATAATGTTCCTAAACGTGGTGCCTAGGCACACCTAATTACTAGGTGGAGGGGCAACACCTCCCCTAAGGGGCTAGGTAGAGGTTAGCTGCTAGGCACCGCTAGGGGAGAGCCCGATGCTGCTAGTGGGGGGTCATACCACTGTGTGGAGGTCCAACACTGCTAGAACAGGGTCCGTGCTGCTATAGGGGAGTAGCACCGAGGGAGGAGGATGGGGCAAACCACCGCTTCCCGTCTAGAAGGATGGGGGAGCACAGCCACAAGAGGAGGACAGGGGAGGGGAAGGAGGATGGGAGAGCAGCACTATCACCATTGTTGCTCGACTCAATGTTGTGGGCTAAGGAGGATTGATTCCATCTATGGGATGAGGATAAGGGATTTTCTCTTCTTTTTTTTTTTTACATTTTGCCCTTTTGCTTATACATCAACCCGTCAAAGATGACACCTTATGCCCCATCACAGGTGAGGTGGTCACAATATATATATGTGTGTCAATCTCTATTGTATTCCATATCTCACTGTCCACATTTTGGGTGGGAGGTGTTGGGGTGAGTTTTTGCTATTTAATTTGACAAAAAAAGATGGAAAAAATATTTGTGCACAACAATAATAATTAAACATAGCAATAAATAACCTATACATTATTGCATTCAGTAATTAATGATTTCTTCATATTTGCATATGGACAAAAATTTGATGTACGGAGTTGATTGGTTGAGCCAAAAACATAGAAGTGGAGTCCAAGATTTTTCTTAAATTTTGCGGATTTACATAGCAATAGAAGGAACAATAAATATATGACTTGTCCATGAGTCGATTGCAAAAACAAGAAAATGTTTGCCGATAGAGTACAAATAGACTCTTATCTAATTCGTCAAGTATTTGATAAGGACTACGCATATTGGACAAGGCATGGTGATGAAGACCCACTTAGTAATATGTGCCCATCAAAGATGAGTCTTCGACAAATTATTATTATTTTTATATCACCATCTGTGAAGGGTCGTAATATGTGCCCATTACATATGAGATATCCATGACGAGCTTTTAAAGGTCCACTGGTTATCTTTGAAGGCCTTAATTTATTCCTATCACAGATGTGTCATCAGTGAAGAGCTATGAACATCATCAAGGTTGTACTTTTGGCTTATCAATGATGAGGCACATGGGTGATAGCCTTTGGTATGTCATAAGTGAGTCTTTCTCATCGGTCACCACTCGTCACTTACCATGCCACCGTCCATCACAAATATGGTTGACGGGTTCCAAGTAGTTCCACTTTTTATGTTTATTTTCATTTAAGACCATGTTCATTTTTTTCTATTTGTATGGCAACTGCTTATTTCCACTATCGCAAATTATACATACCAACATACACAATTCAAAACACCTAGGCACTCCTAAGCTCTAAGCGATGGGTCACCGCCTAATTTATACCTAAGTTTTTGTAGCATTGAACCAACCTATATAGATATACATACGAGTAAGGATATAAGGTGCTCTAGATAATAAATGGTTGTGTTATGGTTAGGTGAGGCAGTGTGTTATTCCTCCTTTGATTTTTCCATAAACAAACATGCTAGATTTCCTTGGTCATCGTTTGCTACATGGAAAAAGAAACATCAAATTCTTAGTACTTTGTAATGTTAATACAAGCTAATCTAAGTTTTCTAATTGATGTGGCACATAATTGTGAATCTATCATATTCCATAGAAGTGCTTGCTCCTCCATGTAACTAGAGTTATAGACTAATTTCCATGTAACTAGAGTTTTACAATAATGTAAAACAAAATTTTCTACCATGTAGACCATGAACCATGGAAGTAGTAGATCATTGATCGTTATCACATGACGAGCTATACAACAAAAGAAGGTACTAAAAATTCGAAGTAGTGTCAGTGATCTAATGCGCGTCAATGTAGAGGAAGTAATCGATCATTACAGCTCGATCATCTCTTCCACATACATACACCTCAGGATGCAGATTTGCCGATCAACATTGTGATCTGGGGATGCCTCTTCTACCATCCACACGTACATAGAAGGAACGTCATGCGTGGATGTGCTAGCGTCCGCATGCGGCTAGTGTTTTGGCTCGGGATGACTACTGGATGATGGCTATGGTTTTTCATGCACCGAACCAGCCACCTCACCCTTGTATATATAAGACTCGAAAAAAGGCATCCAAGGCCTGTACGAGTTCTAATTGAATCCCTGTCTGAACTAAGGTCTTATTGGATCAATATCTAACTCCCATATTCCAACCCATTAAGTGTGCGACACATAGGTTCAGGAATACTCAGTTGCAGCCAAAACTCCTTTTCGGTCCAAATGCCAACAATGCCTCTTTGCAGAATATATTGACCTGCCAAGCGTCCATGAAGATCACATTGGGTTAACCTATAGTGTATCTTTGTATTAATCCCTTTGCTCACGATATCAATTAAGCTCAAGGTTAGATATGTGTCATCCTTTAAATAACTCAATCAATTCATCGATCCTATAATAGATTACATAACAAGTGACTGACTTCTCAATCACCTTTGGTATGGCCATGCACTTCCGTAATCTATAACAATGAGGGGCCCATTGTTATCTATCCAATGGAGGGGCAAATTCTATGTTGATTATTCACATTCCACTACATGTTTTATGGTATGTTCAAAAACTACTTTTATAAGTATCCAGTCACGATGTAGCATTTAGTAGTCCCTAAGCAATCCATTACACATGTCGAGAACCATGATAGTACATCAACATTTTGTGAGAACACTAATGACACATCATATATAGCTTTCATAGTGTTTCAAATTGGATCTATCCAACATCATATTCTCCTAGATGTGTCCACATGATCGATTTGTTATCTCCATAGCATGATTCATGAGACATGATCATCAATCAATATATGTGCTAATCATTTAATCACGAACCTTTCATAAAATAGTAACTTACAACATAAAGAGTGTTATAAACAAATCACATATTCATTAATCAATAATAAGTTATCCATCTCAAAGAACAATGCATGATAAATATGTAAACATAGTATGTGATGCAACTATATATGATTGCCTATAGGGAAATTTCCTCACAACCTATATACTTTTTTTCCTTTTTTGTTGCATCAACATTTTTATGAATACAAAGATGCATAGTATAAATCACAAATCTACTGTAAGATTTGGATCAAAACAGAGAATTATTCAGACTGAGGGGACCTTAACGGAGGAGAATATTGAGTGACAGTACAATCACCCCCTCAATTTGTGCCGATCGGACCGCCACTCGATATAGTTAGTGCCACCATTTGATAGGAGGATTTCTAGCATGTTTAGGCATGGTGTCTAAATTTACGGTTTCTAGTTGCCCTGATGGCTCAAAGGAGGCGACATGTTAGAGTTTGTATTGAATAAGTGCACATAGACCTTTATAATTTAGGACATGGAGTTGTAATAGCAGTTAGCTTAGTAGACACAAACTCTATTCTAGGCTCTCTTTTGAATTAAAAGAGTCATGTTGTAACCACATGACGACTAAACTATAGTTGGTGGTAATGTTAGTTGATAGTTATTGATACCCTGATACACTTTATTATGCTAGATCGGTGAGGAGCGCTAATGATGAGGACATCACTCCTTCGGATAAACATGACAATCCTCCAATGACCATTCAAAGTCTAATTACAAGAGCTCGCGCACGGCGATTGAATTTACATGTGAGTTTGTTCCTAGGTTCTAGTTTGTATGATTTTGAGAATAGATTGCTACCTAATGATTATATGATGATTAGGAACAATGGAGAGGACAAGTAGACACTTAGGTGGGGACGTAGAGTCGTGGAGAACCAGCAAGGACATCCAAATCAACATGAAGGCCCAAACCAAGTCGACTTCGAGTATGATTCGGAGTCCATGACCAGTCTGCACTAAAACAGGCGCCCAGGTTGCATACGAACTTGGATTGGAACGTTCTTTATATGGATGGAATTCTAAGATATAACCATTCCAATGGTTCTGGTACCACATCCAAATCCATTACGAGTCAACATGAATCGTCTAAACAAGTTGATGTTCAAAATGTGTCCCAGTGCTGCGTCACCGAATTTTGGGCCTTTGGGTCATGTATTGTGTTGGAGTCCATTACGGTTGCATCAATGGGTGTTGTACGGCCCTAAACTCCATATATTAGTAGCCACCGCCATAGTCAGGGTTTAGGTTTTTTTTAGATTAATCTGTTTAGAATAGTTTCGTCGTTCATTCGGTTTGTAAGACCCCACATGTGAGTTTTATCATTCATCTGCAATTTGGTTGCGTTCTTTCTTGTTCTTGTTTGTGTTCTTTGATTCGCAAGCAGGGATTAGCCTTCTCAGCAAGGTCAATCGGGTTTTGACACGGTTGATAACCAGAGGAGATGTGGTGCTGCGATTGCGGGACTCAAGGATTTGTTCGTTCAGAAGCCAGATCGAGTTGTGTCGTGACTCTACCAAATCGAGAGATTATCAAAACCTTTTGGAAGATTGGGAACCCTAGTCCACATCAGCTAGTAATTAGGGATCGAGCTATGACTGAACCTCGTTAACAAATATTATGTCTTAGTGTCATCGACAAATTTTAGATCTTCTTCAAGCTTTGCATTAGCATTCAATTTCCAATGTCAATTAAAAGACGGTTTTATAACATAGCGTAATACACCGCACGAGATGTCTCTTATGCTTTGCCAGCCAAAACTCCATTGTTTGTATGTTACTAGACATTGTCCTTTAAGAAGAACTAAAAGAGAAAAGGTTGGTCTAAGGCACCGAGTTAACCAAATAATATAGTGATAAAAAACCATTACACCGTTATCTACCCTAAAGTGCACCAACAGAAATACTAAGTTTTAGGTCCTCACCTCTCAGATCCAACGGTCCATATCAGTCTTATCTTGAAGATCGCCCGCCTCCTCCCTCACCCTGCCCTCTCCCCCTCTGCCCCAGCGTCGCCCGCCTCCATGCCTCACCCTAGCAACACATCGCCTCCCCATCGCCCGCGCCGCCTCCACCCCGCCTCCACCACGCTGCCGCCCCTCCACCGCCTGCGTCACTTCCGCCCGTAGTCCGCCGACCAGCTGCCTCCCTCCTCATCGCTGCCATCTCCATCCCCCGTTCTCGAGCCGCCGCTTCCCTCCTCCACCGCGCAGCCCGCCTCCACCCCTCACCTCCACCATACCACAGCCCATCCAACACGCCGCCCTCGCCGCCTCCACCCCTCACCTCCACCGTGCCTGCCACCCGTACACCCCGCCACCGCACCTCCACCGCGCTGCCTCGGCTGCCGCCTCCATTGCCACCTACATCGCCGCCTCTGTCGCCGACTCGGCAGCCACCTCCACCGTCGCCTCGGCCGCCGACTACGTCGTCGCCTCGGTCCCCGCCTCAGGCAGTTGTCAGTTCATTATAGTTCACAAATCAACTTACAAAGAAACTGAACGATCATGGTCCCTGGTGTTCAACAGGTATGCATTTGTGTTTATCCTCAAGATTCCACGGTCACCATAGAACACAATTCTTGCCCATCGCGTGTACAAATAAAAGATCGTTTAAATGATATTAGTTCATAACTCTCACATTTTAAAAAGCAAGTCATTCTCTTTTCAGAACCAATTGGCAAGGAAAAACTAAATTGTAATGAGCCCTATATCAATCTGTACATTCTGATATATATGCTAGCCTTTTCCTCCTTTCAGAGTAATTATTTACTGTGCTCAAGACATGTACAGTGGTTCATGCTCTGTTTCATGCAAATTAGTAGTAAATTAAATAAAAAAAATTCAGGAATGTCTTTATTATTAACACATTGCATATGTTTCAGTGGTTTAAGGAGCAAGCCTGCAAATGAGTAAATTTAACATGTTAATTTTTTATAGATGCAAGCACTCTGTGCTTGTGTACATACCTCCGTGAAGGATTTTGATAGAGCATTAGGACTTGGTTCTTGACTGAATTTACTTGTAAGGTTTACCTCTAAGTGCATGTATGCTGTAATAACTGATCTGAGCATGCCATCGAAATATATCCATTGAACTAAGCAAAGCAGAGCTAATAATGTAGTCTTGTTTTTCTAAACTTTTAAGTACTCTGTGAATCATATATACTGAATTGTACTACTTTCTTTCAGGGAAAAAAAGTAACTCTTAAGATCTTCATGGAATTATTTTTTTTTTCGTGTAAAAAGTTTGTTAAAGATTCTTAGGTGGGTTTCTCGGTTCCTGTTCTTTGATCTAATCTGATAATTTTGATTGGTAGCCAAATTGTCTTATTTGAAGTATGATATACTAAGTATACTAAGGGAATGTGATTTTAATTGCTATTTATTGGAGAAAATTTAAATTTGCATCCAGATTAGTGGAAAGCACTGATATGTACAAGATTTCGGTAGTTATAATACTGGTTGAACTTATTAATTTAGGAGTTCAATATTGTATATCTAGAGATTATGAGTGTTTCTTTTATAGATTTATTAGACAGGGGCACCAACTTTACTTCTTTTGGTTGCTGAATTATTTATTTTCACATATGAGTAAAATGGGCAATTCAATAATATCATCACTCATTTTCACTTTTGATTATTGAGTTATTACTTCAAATCAAATTTATAATAGAAACCTTATCCCTAGATGTCCTGTTCACTGACAGCCACATGAAGACACCATTTCTGCTACATCCCTCATTGTCCTATCCACCGACGTGCACACTCATCTTTCCAATGTAAGCACCTAGCACTAATTTCAGCAATTCTTTCTTCAATTTATAATATAAAGGTAATTCTTTCAGCAATTCTTTTCAATATATATGGTTTATCCTGTTTGTATTATAATATCCTGATAATCTTCTTATATGTAAGAGATTGTCGCTTGTCGGGGTAAAGTTTGTCTGAGTTTTGATTATATATATGGTGACACATGTGTTAAGCATGGTCATTTATGATATACTAAGGGATTTTGATTTTCATTGTTTCTTATTGGTGATAATTTAAATTATAGGCTGCTTGTTCCCGTTTAATCTTAATGGCATTATTACCAACTGTATATCAGAAGAGCAACTACAGGTGGGCATGAACAAATTAACTTTTTTTCTTTTCTTGGCAATGAAGCTTTTTTCCTGCAAAACAAATAGTATATCATGTATTTGTTAGCAATGAGCTTTTTGGTAATCCTGATAATATCGTATTTAACTTTTAGTACAAGATGATTGCGGAGCTGTACTGCACTTCAAGGGCTGTTAGAGCTTGCTTCTTGTTTCTACTAGCTAATTAAGTGTATATAATAGGCCACAAAACAACGGAGATTTGTGGAGGCAGCTAAATACATGCTATTGGCGTCGGAGAAGTTGTCTTTATCAAGTATCTTAACAAACACTTTGGATTCGTACCACTTGGCAACATAGTGATCCTGTAAAAAGTTTTATGACAAGTGGGGTTTGTCAAGATTTTGTGCAAAATCTTGAAAAATGGAAATGTACATTTGCATGAATATACAGTACAAAAGACGAGAATCATAATTTACAAGATAAAAGTTCATCTAACAACTAAGTTCTGAAAATGCTATGTACTGTCATATAACTTGAGCTCCCATAGGAAGTGGGGAGTGGAGCACTGTTCAATAATCTTGAGGATAAACGCAAATTATTCCATATATATGTTCCTACCACGCGAAGACAAATTTGCAGCAGAATACTCTTAATTACGGGCAATTTGGGGGATTGAATGTGAGAGGTATTTAATTTGGTTAATTGTTTATATTTTTGTCATTCACTATAATGTGAAAATATATTTATTTTCTAATAGAGAACATCTCATATAAATTATTGGCTGTGAGTGTTCAATGGTGAGGCCTGGCTAATTTTCTCCGCTGTGCGATCAATATGCTAAACACATGCAGTATTTGTTCTTCCTAGGCAAGCAGTCATGAATTATAATTCTTTCTGGGCAAGCAGTCATGAATTATAACACCGAAAGCTATGTGAGCAAAACTGATATTTGGATTTGTAAGGAAAATGCAGTTCAATACAAATATGCGTTTAGAAAAACATATGGTGTCAATAAAAATTCAGAGATGGTCATTTCCCTCTCATATATTTTTATCCACGTCGTGAATATTTTTATCCACATGCATATTGAATATTTTCATCCACGCCATAAATATTTTTATCCACGCATATTGAATATTTTCATTCACGCCGTGAATATTTTTATCCACGCATATATTGAATATTTTCATCCATATTTTTTTTGTTATTTTATATACCCTCTCGATTATTTCTATCACATAGTCTGAATTATTATTTAAATATTAATTTCGTAGTGTGCCAGCGATTATGTATTTAGTTATATTTAATTCCGAGCCAAAACTCATGTCAACATATGCACCCTCGGGCTGCCGATGCAAATGATATTTTTGTATTGGGAGATCGACATATTGTTTGATTTTTTTATCCACCTAGTATTATTTGCGTTATATATATATATATGTATATATATATATGTATTTATATAAATATATGTACGCATGTATTTATACTCAGCATGACGTATGCATACATCGTGATTTAATTGTTCCATTGCTTGCAGACGGCGGAGTGGCAAGCATAAATGTAATTTAATTTTTTGTTGAGAAAAGCAAGGGAACCTATCGGTGATTGTTTGATTATTGTTCACTACCCTCTCCAACCAACAGAGTACGTTCTTTCATCTATATGCGAAAGATTGTATGTAATAGTGATCCATCTTTTTCTTCTCCTTTTACAATAACGTCTAGTTGATTGCTATCACCAACGATGATAGGTTTGTGCTTAGGTGATCCCCGTGGTCTGATATTTTCTATCTAAGCCATGATCATTTATTCACTCAATAATTTATTCCCTTCACTCCTGCTGTTAGAATTCATTCGACACTGCCGTGAGCGAATTAAGTCTGCTTATTCCGTTTTGATCGCTTCATTGAAGGTACAGTACATATGACATTAGATGTACAAATTTCTGAATTTTCCTTTGTATTTGCTGTTCGGAACAGCAAATTCATGTCTGTGATTAGATTTTCATAAATTTGACACTATCCCTAGATGATTAGATTTTTAATAAATTTAACACTATCCCTCGTGGATTCATATACTGACATTCGATTATCACTATTAAAAAATTATTAGGCTAACAGCACACTTCTTGAGTGCTAAATTAGTATAACTTTATTGGTTCCTCGCTGATATGTACTGCAGAATCGGTTGTGCACAATAATTTTCACTTTTCAAAGGCTACAGGTATTAAAAGATGTAAAGACTAGTCATGTTCTTTATTTTTTTTATATTAGTAATGTGTCTGTGCTAACGCTACGATGCTATAATATGTTTGATAATACATTATAAAATAATAATGTTTAAGATATTATTTTTAAATATAAAGTGCTTAATTATGAAATATAATTTAGCGCGAGTAACTCACAAAACAGTACATGAGTGATTATTAGCAAAGAGTAACACGAAGAATTATCCTGTTGTGGTTATAAAATAATATGATAGATATAGTCTTATTTGCGACTAAACAATATATGTCATGAGATGCCAGAATTATTTATAATATACTATAATCATCAAATTTATAACAAATGTCACTCACTTATTTATATCGTAATATAATCATCAGATTTATAACAAATGGAACAAAAGTGACCACATGTTTCACATAACTCCACCTTTTTTTAATATTAAGTAAATCTAATATTTAAAATAATCTTATGCATAGGGAAGAATTAAGACAACAACTTGTATTAAGAAATCAATAATTAAAAATCCATTAACACTATATAGGATGAAATTTCTTAATGTAAATGTGTGCTCAATATACATAGGAGCATGGTTTTGTGAAGTCTTAACCATAATAACAGAGATTATGTGAGTGAGACATGCCATAATACATGGGGTTTTCTCATATTTACTTTATTACTTAAAAAAATAGTCAAACATTATATTATCACTTTATATGTTACATTACATTTTTATATTTTTATATTATAATTTTAAAATTAGTAAGTATCATAACTAAGTCCAAAATGGCTTGATTTTGATTTCGAAGAAAAAATATAATAGTCTAGACCTAACAAATAAGTAAAAAATAATTTATCAAAATTTTTGGTTAAACGTATTACCAGATCAAACTCCTCTTTGCACCCTCGGCTACTGTGTCATTTAGTAAATTCAAACAATATCCAAAAGACCATATATGACACGATGACAAAACATATAATAAGGCCAGTTTAAATTTACACAAAAAGATCTATATAAAGTGTTGTTGTATTGGTAGTAATAACAGAGCCACATGTATAAAATGATACCACAACTTGTATATGCAGCAACCATCTAATTTCTTATGGGCTTTACATATTCCGGTATAGATGTAGGAATGATGTTGTAAGACTCATGTTATTATGAAACATCCACGGCATAAGAAATTAGACGTTTAGTTAGTTTCTAGCATTTTTAGTTAATAGATAACAAGATACAAGGCAAAAAATATAGTAGAAGAATGGCATGCATTTAATGTAAACTTGATTTGAAAAAGAAATATAACATATAAATTTATCCAAATATACATATCAAATACAAGTATTCATCATAAAGTAGAAGAATAAATGTCTAATCACAGTCGTCAATTTCAAATGAGAACAGAATAGGTGTGGTCAATTGTAAGTGTACGTGAGGGAAGAAAGTTTGACCATGGGATTTTATCCTACTCTTGTAGGCGAGTAGCAGTAGACACTGTAGAGTCACCAACTGACATCGTGGTGAGAAAACTATAAAGGCAAGCAGTTAGAGAAAATTAATCATATGCCACTATAGGTAGGGATGGCAATCGTGCCCACGGGTATGGGTACCCGCGGGTACCCGACGGGTATGGGTATGACCATCATTTTTTGCCATGCCTTCCCGTAACCTGATAATATAGTGGGTAGCAGCCGGGTAACAAATTTTACGCACGGGTAATCCGTACCCGATCCAAAAATTAGATAGAGGATGTAAAATAGACTTTTTCTGTTCTAGCCCACTTGACCCATCATATATATAGCAGAATGAAAACCCTAACTCCATCCAAAATCCCCATCTACATACTACAGCCACCGCAAACCCGCTCTCAGCCTCTCACCTCTCACTCTCTCAGCTTCTCTTCCAAAGTTCCAGATCCGGTGTTCGTGGGGCAGCGGCGTCCACAGGGCGACGACATCCAGGCGTGGCGGGCGGTCAGCGGCGTCCCAGGGGGGGGGAGGGGGCGGCGGGTGACCACCGATGGCGTCCACGGGCGGGCGACGGCGTTCTCGGGCGGGCAGCGGCATTCCCGGGAGGGCGGCGTCATCCAGGCGGCAGCGGCTCCAGTCGATGATTTGGCCGCTGCTGCTCGGGCGGGGCAGCGGGAGGAGGAGGAAGCAGGCAGCCAGCGGGTACCCGGTGGGTACCCGGGCGCCTATCGGGTATGAGTTCGGGTACGGTTTTTTGCTCGTGAATCAATTCGGGTACGCGTCGGGACGTAAATGCGGGTATCGGGTCGGGTATGTTCCTGCCGTACCCGACCTGACCCATTGTCATCCCTTTCAACAGGAGTGGCTTTAACAAAATATCATCCATTACTATACACTTATAAAAAATACCACCGATTAGCTTCACTTGTTAATAAAATGTCACTATGAAACAGTAAAAGCATTATTTTATTTGTTTTGCATCTATCAGCACGCGGAATGACTAAAATACCCCTACCCATCTCCGAGCAGATCAGAAAAAAATGGAGAAGACAGAGCCCGTCCGGCTCCAGCTCCGGCGCCAGTGAGAGGGAAGATCCGAGGGGAGAGCAAGGCGAGGAGAGCGATGGGATGGAGGCAGACGGAGCTCATGTCGTCGGCGAGGAAGATCCGAGGGGAGAGCATGGCGGAGCTCATGTCGTTGGCACCGCAGAACCGCTCGTCCCCGCTCACCTCTAGGTTCCCGTCCTCCCGCTAACCAAAATCTTTTATACTGCTGAAAGGAAACTTCACCCCTCTCTTTATTCTGATATAATGATTGTTATTAAGAAGTTTTAATCGTAATAAATGGCATCTTACGTCGTAGGAGGTATATGGACCATTGGATCAATTCAGAAAAGTTTGGGTGTACCTTAAAAAGGTCTATTGGAGGGTACAACCCAATAAATTGACTATTGTAAAGCTGAAATTAATGTGGATTTAAAACAGTTTCGTAAGAAATTCATATATAGAATTTTTTTTGTAAGAATAACACTGTTTAGGAGCTTGTGAAGGGCGCTGGTTAATAGTACAGCTTCATTCTTTTAAAAAGAACACAAGTTGATCAACTGATTGCTATCATCAGACGCTTGTACAGTTGTAACTATTGTAATCAGAAGAACAACATTCGGTGTATGCTTCGGTGGAGCACATGATTCTGAGGAAATTTTTTTATTAAATAAACATTTTTCGCAAGTAATTTTATGACTAAACCATCGGACATTTTTTTTTCTAAAACTGAACCTTTTAGCCATGGCAGTATTAGTGTCGTGGAAAGACAACGCTGTCATGCTGTCTGATCGGTATGGTATGGCGTCTTGCCACGTCACCGACAATAGTGTGGCAAGCCGTTTCGCCACGCGAGACCAAAAGATTCATAGAGTGGAAATATTTTAATTTCGATACTGAGTCACCCTCCGTGCCACTGTGCAGTCTCCTTGACATCCATAAATATTGCTCTTAGTGCATGTCAAGACACCGGAGAATGCACCAGCTACAAGCGTATCAGAGGAGGAGTAGCGCAAGGAATCACAAGCAGGCGTGCCGGATATGCTACAGGATCCAGATACAAGCTCGCGGGACAAACACACTAGCAGGCCGAACCGTAGGTGCATTGGGCCGGACTGGGTTAACGACATGTAGCCGCTGCTGCGCCAGCTGGCAGAGTGGGTGTGGTGCATTGTTAAATAGCTGGACGAATCGGGAGAGAGGGCTTGGCTTGGAACACGGCGGTGGCCGATCCGGTTGGATGTGGCGTTGCTGTATCGTGTTACACTCTTGATCATAATTCCAGCCCTCTTATTCTCGCTATTCTGCTGTTCTTGTTTGATCGTGTCATTTGATTGAATCTCTCTCTTTTTGGTGTTTGCGTGGAGTTTACAGTGCAGTACG
Organism: Oryza brachyantha; assembly: GCF_000231095.2. Lineage (NCBI taxonomy): Eukaryota > Viridiplantae > Streptophyta > Magnoliopsida > Poales > Poaceae > Oryza > Oryza brachyantha. The sequence goes on along the minus strand of NC_023167.2, from coordinate 8,859,532 downwards.
ACCGTCTAGCAGCTGCTTGCTTCCTAACATGTGCTAAGACCAACCATACATTCATGTTCCCGCCTCTAGGCTATAATAGTGAACCATCTCAGCCCCTCTTGCGATTTGGAAGCACTGACACCCCCATCTTTACCGAAGTATTTCGCATCCTTGACTTTTAGATCAGCATAAATACATATATAAAAATTTTATAAATACATATATAAATATTTTATTTATAAATTATTTTCCGTTCAAATATATTGTTTAACATTTTTCATTAAAAAAATGCCACACAATCACCCACACGGAAATGTAGCCAAGTGGTGCGTTAGCGAGCTAGTGATTAGCTCGATTGTGCAGAGTGCTTGCAACCGAAGAGTCGAGACCTACGTTTGGTTCAGGCCCTATTTAGTTCATAAGAACTTTTCTCAAAAACAACATATCAAATCTTTGGACATCTAAATAAAGCATTAAATATATGAACATTAAAACTAATTACATAGTTATGAAGAAAATCGTGAGACGAATCTTTTTGAGCCAAATTAGTATATGATTAGGCATAAGTGCTACAGTAACCAACATATGCTAATGACAGATTAATTAGACTCAAAAGATTCGTCTCGCGGTTTTCAGGTGAAATCTAAAATTTATTTTATAATTAGACTATGTTTAATACTTTAAATATGTGACCATATACGTTGAAGTAATCTCCCACCAAAAAACTGAATGGGGCCTCAGTCGCAGCCGGTCTGGCGCACAGATCCGATAATAAGGCCGTCGAATCAGCCTATGCACCCGTGCCTCGTGAGCGTTAACGAACACACAAGCACAACACTCGCGTCAACTTATTCCCATGTTCAGTAAAGAACTCGTGGAGTTCGGTGTACTTCTGCGCCGTCAATTTTGAACATGGCTTAGTAAATTTTGGTTAAATCAGACCAGATATCACATGATGTTGTCGAGGAGCCTCTCGTGGATCCTCGAAATTAGATGTATCAGGAATACGTGTGTTGCAGTGGCATGTCGTCGCCCCTTCTGCTACTTACGGCACTCATAATACTAGAAACTACTATGGTTTCTATACTCTAAGACAGCGTGTCAAGAAACTATCTTTCGCAATGCAACTTTTGTATCTTGTTATCACATGGCTCATCTCTCTCACAATCAGTCTTGTTTTACCTGAAGACACTATTTCTTAATCTAGAACGAGTTTATTTATTTTTTGTCTTTCTCTTTTTAATAAATTACCTGTCATATCACCGAATTGCTTATGTGGCATAACAATAAATGAAGATAGAAACTACCCTTGGGTGTGCATTACTGTAAGTGTCCTTAGGTAGTTTGTATCGTTCTGCGATCAACACTGTCTAATATGCAGATTTTAGGTGACTTTTAGTGATGATACTGAAGTATCGAGATTTGATTGAGGACTATAGGAAGGACAAATTCCAAAATTATGTTCTTGTCAGCAAGTAATTAATGACCCAATCTCATTTTAACCGTCAAACCAGCACACTTGTTTGTGTGCTTGCGCTATCGACCTTGACAATTAAATAAATTCCCATAGAAAATTGAAAAAAAAGGGTATGTGTTACTTTTGACCAGTTTATGAAAAAAAAAATCTTGAACTATTATGTTTGTGGCAAAAGCATGAGAGCACAACCGTCTGAGCTTATGAGCAGTCTCGCTTTCCTTGCTAGGGAGTACTACTTCGTACTACATATACGAATCAAACTGTCTTTGTGCACTGTCTTAATTAGGGTCTCATCCTAGTTTGTTTATAAGTTAAAATTTAAATTTAAAAGTTAATTTTAGGGTATTTTAGTTTAGTTTATTTTTCAATATCTTCTTTTACGTCACCGTGAACCCATATATACAAGTTTTATCCATAAATTATGAGGGAAAAGATAATGCCATTAGAGAGGTTCCAGGACGCTACTAAAGTGACAAATCACCAAGTAGCTCACATTACATGACAGTATCTATCGCACCAGCAAAAAAAAAATTTGAAGCAAACTCCAGAAAATAGGATGCAATGCGAATATCAGTTCAAGTGGCAGTAACCGGTAATCACACTAATTAATTGCGGAATTCATCGAGTGACTGTGCAAGTCGAGTATTACGTGCAAATTTGCTTCATCCCATAGTGAAAGAATCATTCAAAAATAAGGAAGCATTAAATTAAGTAGCAAAATCAAATGAAAATTGCCGTTTCTATAAGATGCATGTAGAGAGAAAAGAAAGAAACTTTTACGTCCACTCACCTCTTGGAAAATTCTTTATAAACTGTTGTCTGCACATGTATTTCTATTCCTAGGATGATAATTACTCCAAACCGAACAAGCCCTTAGAGAGGCTGTAAGTATCATCCCCATTGCATTGGCAACTTAAATCAAATATAAGAATTACAGACTACTTTCACGTACCCCAATTCACCGGCTGACGATAAGTGGGGGAAAACTAATTTCCACTCCTTATCCCAATTCATGTTCGTGACCATTGATCACAACAAATGCTAGTGGCCTCTTATTTATTGTATTACTCCTACATTGTTACTCATATATTGATAATCATGTTAAGAAAGTCAATTGTTTTGACCACTAACAACACCCCGAAAGCAATGTAAACAAAAAAAGAAGCATTACACAAAATTCAGAAAACATAAACATACTAAAACAGTAGAAAAGGGCAATTGACACTACAAGAAATATGATCTTCTTCCTCTTCTAAACAGTCATTTCTAAGAGGTTGGGCGAAAAATATTAGTGGAACATATAAGAAGGAGAAGGCGAGACTGTTAGCTAGAGCAGATGAACTAGACAAGTTAGCTGAAGCTAGACTCTTGACTAGTCAAGAATTGGAGTTGAAAAATTCAGCAAAAAATGCTTTAGCGAACCTTTTAAGAGAGGAGGAGCTAAAATGGTATCAACGCGCTAAAACAAAAAGAATTTTGGAAGGAGATAGGAATACAAAATATTATCAAATGATCGCAAATGGAAAACACAGAAAGACAAGATCTTTCAACTAGAACAAGATGAGGGGATTATAAAAGGAGATGCACAACTCAAAAGGTACATTACCAAGTACTATAAAGGGCTTTTTGGGGCCCCGGAGGAAAATAATTTTTCTATGCTTGAGTCCCAAAAAGAAGACATTCCCCAAGTTTCGAGAGAAAAAAATGAGTTTCTTACTAGAGAATTTTCAGAAGGTGAGGTGAGAGATGTCGTTTTCCAAATGAAACATAATAAAGCTCCAGGACCTGATGGTTTCCCGGTGGAGTTTTATCGAGTGTTCTGGGAAGTAATTAAAGAAGATTTCATGACTTTGTTTAGAGATTTCCATGATGGTAATCTTTCTTTGCATAGGCTGAACTTGGCATAATTACCCTCCTACAAAAAAATAAAGAGGCAAGACAAATTCAACAATACAGACCAATATGCTTACTTAATGTTATGCTACCCTCCTACAAAGTCTTCTCAAAGGTCATGACTAATAGGATTGCCCCAATAGCTCAAAAAGTCATAAGACCTTCCCAAACAGCCTTCTTAAAAGGAAGGAATATTATGGAAGGTGCCATAATACTACATGAGACCTTGCACGAGATGCATAGGAAAAAATTAGATGGAGTGGTGCTCAAATTAGATTTTGAGAAGGCTTATGATAAGGATGGTTGGAAGTTTTTACAACAGACTTTGAGAATGAAAGGTTTTTCAGAAGGTTGGTGTAAGTGGATAGAAAAAATGGTGGTAGGTGGCAGTATAGCAGTAAAAGTGAATGATGAGGTCGGTCAATTTTTCCAATCAAAGAAGGGACTAAGACAAGGCGATCCTTTATCACCGATCTTATTTAATTTAGTGGCGGATATGCTAGCCATTTTAATTAATAGATCAACAAAAATAGGGTTGACGCAAGGAGTTGTTCCTCATTTGGTGGATGATGGTTTGTCAATCTTACAATACGCAGATGATACAATTCTCTTTATGGAAAATGATTTGAATAAAGCCAATAATATTAAAATGGTACTAAGTGCTTATGAGAAATTATCGGGTTTAAAGATCAACTTCCACAAGAGTGAGTTGTTTTGTTTTGGTAAAGCTAAAGAAGTGGAAGAAAGTTATTCTTACTTGTTTGGGTGCAAAAGAGGATCATTTCCTTTTAAATATTTGGGTCTTCCAATGCATTTTAAAAGATTAGCTAATAAGGATCCGAAGGAATTAGAAGAAAGATTCCAAAAGAAACTCAGTAGTTGGAAAGGAAAGTTTCTATCAACGGGAGGGAGACTAGTGCTCATTAATTCCGTGCTAAGTAGCTTAGCAATGTACATGCTATCTTTCTTTGAAATACCAATAGGTATACTTAAAAAGCTGGACTATTATAGGTCCAGATTTTTTGGGCAATGTGATGAACATAAAACGAAATATAGATTGGCTAGATGGAGCGTGTTATGCAGACCAAAAGAGTGTGGTGGATTAGGAATTCATAACTTGGAAACCCAAAATAGGTGCTTGCTTAGTAAATGGTTGTTCAAACTAATTAATGAGAAGGGGGTTTGGCAAGATCTGCTTATAAGGAAGTATCTAACCAAAAAATCAATCCTTCAAGTGCAAAAGCAGTCAGGAGATTCCCACTTTTGGGCTAGTCTAATGACAGCCAAGGAATCATTCGGTTCTTTTGTTTATCTGAAGGTCGAGGATGGCAAACAAACAAGATTTTGGGAAGATCATTGGATAGGGAACCAGTCCTTTAAAAAGAAGTTTCCTAACCTGTACAACTTAGTAAGAAACAAGAACTCCTTAGTAGCTAAGGTTATGGGAAGGATTCCTTTAAACGTGAGCTTTAGAAGAGCAATTACAGGAAAAAAAACCTACAAGATTGGTATGCCTTAGTCTCTAAGGTAGTTAATATTAACTTGTCCAATCAACAGGATCAATTTATTTGGATGGCCACCAAAGATGGAGTGTTTATTGTTAAATCTATGTATAAAGCTCTAATGCTTAATTGTGTGTTACCTAGAAAAGATTTAATTTGGAAGCTTAGAATTCCGCTTAAAATTTGGTATCTTAAAAAAGGAGTAATTTTAACAAAAGACAACCTAGCTAAGAGAAGGTGGAAGGGTAGCCTAAGTTGCTGCTTTTGTAACTCAAAAGAGTCAATACAACACCTCATTTTTGATTGCATCATGGCTAGGTATATTTGGAGTGCTTGTTTCTTCACTTTTGGAATTAGACAGCCACATAGCATGTCCCAGTTATTTGGAAGCTGGTTATATGGTGTTGAAGATAGACTGAAAAAACAAATTTATTTGGGCATAGCTGCCATGTTGTGGGCTTTGTGGCTTAGTAGGAATGACGTAGTCTTTAATGGCTCCAACCCTATTTCTTTCTTGCAGGTGATCTTCAAAGGGACTCATTGGGCAAGACTATGGTCATTGCTTCTTAGGGAGGAGGACGGTGAGGCTGTGCAAATACATTACAAAACTTTGGAGTCACGGATGATGGAGTTTTATGCTTATTTTGGTTGGAACTTTAGAAGAAGAATTTACGTTTAGATCTTGGTTCTTCAGTTTAAAGTGTTTAAACTTGTGTTATCTCCCATGTAATGGGACGAGTCTCATGTACTCTTGTCACTACTATTTGGTTGTGTACACCCCTATTGGTGTAGAGGCTGGGTTAATCTAATCCTTTGTCTAAAAAAGAAATTTGATCTTCTGTGACGAATTTCTCATGACATTAGAGTTATTTGTCATTAGCACATTTCATTTTATGACGATTAGTATGAGATGGGATGGCTTAGTGACGAAAAAAGTGTTTGTCGTTAATACCAACTAGAAATCGTCATAAAGTATTTCAACAAGAGATTGTGACGAATACTAATTTGTCATAAGGGGCAAAAAGCAAACGTCACAGATTTATATAATGCATTTCAAGAAAAATATATTTAAAGTAAAAGCGATTTCATCGAGTGAATTAACGAGGAAACTAAAATTTTCCTTTAAAAATCATGGCCGAAAATATTCTTTTAATATTATACGTGGTCTGAATTATTCTCTAAAATTTTCCGTGAATTTTTGGATCTAAACAATTAATTTTAATATCACAAAGTTCATTTAACATATTAAAATAAATGAAAAACAAATTAAAATCCTCCTCTCTGTCCTTGGGACTTTTTCAGCCCAAGTATTACTCCCTCCCTTGGCCTGCAGCCTCTCTCTCCCTCTTTGGGCCGGCCTCCCCTTCCCCTCCTCCTTGGCACTTTTGCTCCTCCTCGCCAAGAAGTCTAGTTTGCCTTCCTCCTCTTAATTTATATAATTTTTTGGATAGCAAAAAATTTCAAATGGAAAAATTGTCAAAAACAAAGTTGTATAACATATCGAGATATACAACTTTTGTTTTGGTCATTTTGCTATATGACTTTGTTTCAATAATTTCTATTTGAATTTCAAATTATGATAACTTCAAACAATATTTTTAAATACTAAATGATTTCAATTGAAAACATCATCACCAACAAAGTTGTATAACTCATCAATATCTATAACTTTTATTTTGGTCATTCCTTCATCTGACAAAGTGGTACTAACATTTTGTATAAAATCTATATATTTGTCTTGTAGTTTATAAAACCATATAAGAGATATGTAATTTTTGTGAACAATACTAGTATCACTTTGTCGGGTGAAGAAATGATCAAAATAAAAGTTGTAGATAATGATGAGTTATACAACTGTGTTGTTGATGACTTTTTCAGTTGAAATCATTTAGTATTTGAAAATCTTGTTTGAAGTTGCCATAATTCTAAATTCAAATTCAAATTACTAAAACCAAGTCATATAGCAAAATAACCAAAACAAAAGTTATAGATCTTGATGAGTTATACAACTTTGTTGTTGATGACTTTTTAAGTTGAAATAACTTAATATTTGAAAATATTGTTTGACATTGTCATAATTTGAAATTCAAATTTTATATAGGTTAATCAAACTCAGATGGAGAAATAACCAAAATAAATTTGGTAGATCTCAATAAGTTATACAACTTTGTTTTTGACAATGTTTTCATATAAGTTCATTTAGTATGATAAAATTCGATTAGAAGTTTTAATACATTTTAAAATTTCCACGTTAAATGACCATTTTGTCCAAGTAACTTGTACAATAGGTTTCCAGATAGCAAGGTTATTTTGGTAAAATCGCATCAAAATTGGTACTTCCCTCAACCCTAGCAAATTCCAAATCTCGTTCCTCTTCTCTCCCCCAACCACTTCGGCCTCGGCATCCTCGGTGGCGGCAGTGGCGGCGCCGCCGGGCCCGACCAATGCCTCTCCTCCTCCTCTTCCTGCACCGCCGCCATCCACCATCCACTCCCCCACACCGCCATCCACTCCGCCGCCGTCACCGTCCATGCAACCCCACCACCGCCTGTGTGTCGTCGCCACCGTCCACTCCGCCGCCGCCACCATCCCCTTTATCGCCAGCTCGTGCGACGATGCCACTACCATCCACTCTGTCGTCGCCAAGATCCACTCCCCCACCGCCAACATCCACTCCACCTCAAGAGGTCGCATCAGCAAGCAGACCTGGCGGAGGGGAGCAGGAGGCCGAGAAGGGCAGGTGGCGGGGAGCAGAAAGTCACCGGCAGGCAAGCTCCCCTCTCCGGTAATCAGATCTGGTAGATGGGCAGGCAAGGTCCCCTCCCCGGTAATGCAGACGTTGAGTTTTGTAGAGAAATATTACATGATTTTTTAGTTCCTTCACTTTCTTTTTTTTTCAGGATTCAACTACCATGTTCAGATGCGTTCCGTTGCCTCTGCACAACGCACGATCCAGCAGAGTTTGACGTAACTCTTGGCTAGACAGATTCTAGCTTTTTCACCGAGCAATCTATACATTCATTGGCAAACCATGAACCAGGCAATGCATGCTTTTTCATGTTCTTCCTACATTCATTGCGAAGGAGTTTTTAATGTCTGTGGAGCTCAACTGTGATGGTGATGGTGGTGCATGTATTTTGTGTAATATCATGCCAGCTAGACCAAATCTTTAACTTGAGAGGTTTTATCGCCATAGGATCTTCTGGATAAATTGTGTGATGTCCTCTGTTGCCTCTATTTTGATTGAACAGTACCTTCTGTTAACTTCTATGCCTGAATTATTGTACACTGCTTAGTACTTTAGTCATTAGTTGGGTCACATTTGGGAATAATTCATAGGATTGTCGTTTATTGCAACAATAGACTACATATTTAGATTCTATACTCTAGTTCTATTTCATTTCATAAACAAAAAAAAAAGAAAAAAAGCCAATGCGTGTGTAATTGACTGTTTTGAAGAGCTTTTATCTTCTTCTGAATCTTCCCGGTTAGAGCAGTCTTACTGAGGCTATTTTCAATCTGTTATATTTATAATTCATTATCAGTTGACGGACTATATTAGAACACCACTTGAGAAAGTGGGTGGTATGATGGCATTCACTAATTGATGTTTACTGTCTCTATAACCGTGCTAGAGGGATATGCATGTGCTTTTCTGCTAAATATTTGTATGGAATTCCTTTCTTACGTGGTTCTGATATGTTCTTCTCTTGTATTTGTGTAGAGTTGATCTCACCAAAGGATCATCTGCAAGCCTATTTCCTTTTGAGAAATTTGACGTGTATGTATGTTGTGTTGCATAATAATTTTAAAATTCTTAGATGGTTTTTTTGCCAACCATTAATTTTGGTTATATGTTTTACTTGTAGATGTTGGTTTGTAGAGTAACCCAGTCAATGCTCAGGAAATATGAGAGTGGGGTGAAGATGATCCAAATCAATAAGATGGTGAAAGTTACTTTTTTTCTTTAGATATTTACATTGACACTACATGATATTTCCCATCAACTGTCGTGATACAACCCCTGATAAGCTTCATTTCAGGTTGCAGAGATCCTCAAGGATCACCCATCTTGGTACCATGATTGCGAATTCATTGATATCATCCATGTTATCCCTACGGGTAATGGTGGAACCATTGAGGTCATCTACATGCAGGTAAGTATATCCGATCGTGATTCATGTGTTGCATTTTTCTCAAGGACATCTATTCTTTGTTTTTGGTAATAACCATTGCCCCTTTTAATTCCTAAGATTTATGCACCAACAACTTTGGCGGCACCACTCGACTTTTGGATGCTACTACACCAGTGGACTTGAAGGTGGGAGTCTTCTGGTATTACTTTGATCTTTAATTACCTGTTGTTAGCTCATTAAAGAAAATACTTCCTTTCATTTTCTTGACACCATTCATGTTGTGTAGATATGTGAAATATCATTGACTCGGTTTCTGTTGTATTAAATGTTGCCTGACATCATTTCTATTCTGTAGATGTGTGAAAGGTCATTGACTTAGTCCACTGGTGGCCCATCTAGGCCTAACACTCCGAATGTATTGACTTGGTGAGTCAACCTGTGATGTAATTGAACTTGTTTTGGATAGTGATTTGTGGATGTAATTAGTTGATCTTGTAACTGACTTGTGGATAACCTATAATGTTTTTTTTTGAATCTGTGATCGACTGTTTGTGAATCTGTATTAAATGTGAGCTAGTGCATGTGTGCTGAATATTGTTAATTGGGCTATAAGATGTCTGACGTGTGCATGTTAATTGGGTTGTATTGGATTTTGATTGGGCTAAATCTGTTTGATATATGGGCTTCTTGAGTGCATGGCCCACATACAATTTTATTGTAATGCTTGGTCCTATTGGACCTTTTGAATATGTATGGCCCACTCAATATATAGATGGAGATGGTACAATTGGGCTGAATTTATTAAAATCTAATTGAACATATAATAGGCCTAGCCCATAAACAGGTTGCTCATTATATGGGCTTTAACAAGGCCTAGCCCATAAATAGGTTGCTCATTACATGGGCCTTAACGGGCCACATGGCATCTTATGACGATTTTTGGTCTTGATTGTGACGAAAATGGGCGTCATAAACTTATGACGATGGAAGGATCGTCACTGGATTAATGACGAAAAAATAAGGTTTCGTCATAGAACACCATTAGAGACACATGATAGGTGATGAATGAATTTTCGTCACGCGAGCGTCATAGATTACGAAACGTGACGAAAAATTCAATGTTTATGACGTAAATGAAACGTCATCTATCATAAGATCTCTTGTAGTGTGACATGGTACAAACGAGAATGTGACATCCCTCTGTCAGCAAAAAAGGTTTCCTAATAAAACAACAACATACAATTGATACTCACACGAAGCGTGGTCGATCAATTGCACTCTCATTTGTTCATCTAATAATAATCTCAAAACAGAACAAGCTGTCAGATGCACATGATTCTAAGTCATCATCCTCTCTCTGATATCCATGCAAGGGATTTTACAGTGTTTACGAGGTACTTAGAGGTATAGGGAGGTGGTGCAACGTGAGCCCTTGATCTGTGAGGGCAAGGTACGGAAAGAAAAAATTGTAATCAATGACAATGATGTAATTATAAGGGTATTCTAATGGCAAATGTATTTTTTGTGTATACCTTGCACATATGAAAGGTATGGATAGGTATTTTATTGGTTAGGTTGGTTGCATGCGACCAATGTATTAGTTGTACATGTTGGAGTTCTCATCATCTTGTTTATGTGGTAAACGTCGGAGGAAGGGGCACCACGCTACCTTGCGTGGTTGTTGGAGAAAGAAGTGGTGGCAGGTGTAAAGTCATCCGGGCATGGAGTTTCTGTTGGTCACACAAATCTTGTTGATCTGGGTTGATTGCCATTGAAATTTGTTGGGTACGTATATCTTCCCTTTATATTTGTTCTTTGGTCTTCTCATTACACATCGACATCCCACGTGGCACAACCCACACCCACTATGTTAAGTCTCTGAATTATTGTTTGGATGTTAATATCTGTTCAGTTAGGAATATTGTAGATATGTAATGAATGGTCTGATGCTAATAGGCATACGTATACTTATGTACTAATATACACTAAAAAGATTGCATTATTTATGAATTTATCTTGGTATTAGTTGTTTGTACATTGAGGTATTTGTTGACTCGGTTGAGTTGTACGACTATTTTACGATGATAATGTGATGAGTGCAAATTAAATAAGGTTATTTAAATTCTTTCGTATATTATATAAATTTTAGTATTTGAGTAATGTGAATGTCCCTATTTTTTTGCAATAATATATATGTTAGTACTAATTAAATATATATTGATAATGTACAGTACATGATAATTGTTTCATTATCACACAATTTTTATGGTTTAATTGTTTGATGTCTGGTAATTGGAATAGATGGTTTCATCTTGTTGTACAAAACTTAATTTTGTGAAGTCAAGTGTGAAAGACCAATCATTTTGTAAAATATATGAATTGTTACTTGTAGGGAATAAGTCATGATGTATGATAGTGGAATATCATTTGAGTATATGTTGGAGTACAAACAAATTGTAGAGAAGACAGTCAATAGTGAGAAACAAGGAGTTCACTTCTACAATAAGTATGAATGGGGTAGAGGGTTTAGCATAAGAAGATGTTATGCTGAAAGAAGGAATGTTAAAAAAAGAGATCACATGGAGAATTATGGTTTGTAGCCACAGGTGTTTCGGGTACTGAAGCATTTAGATAAAGCCAAGGAACATCACTCGTTGTGGTTGTATGGCTAGCTAAGATGGTAATAGAGGTGAATAGGGATAGAGAGTTACGGTTTATCAAGGACTTTATTAATGAACACAATCATCTATTAGCGGCTCCTGATCTAACCTTATGCTTGCTCATCTATTATAATGTTATACCTTATCGATCGTTATTTTTCCTTATGAGGGAGTATATCAGAACAAACATACCGTATAACCTAATGCATCAAACTCAACAAACATCGCAATGCGACGTAAATATGGCCACAAATTGGAAAGGTTTTTAAAGATCACGGAAATATGATCTTTGCCACATAAACTATGTAGAAATTTGGGAGCTAATTACAAGGTAAAGCAATTTTGGTCCCCACAATGTAAATAATATTTTACCGATACCTTTCAATCCACTTACGCTGGTCCTAAATATTCTTGTATATAATTATTTTTTAACCCTTAGTACCTATGTACCTTTACTACCTTTCAAGAGATACCTTTTGCCATGAGCTGTCAGATCTTTTCTCTTTTTGAAATAGAAACATTGTAAAATACCTCAAATAGATACTCTGCTCAGTCGAGTTCTATGCTGGCCTATGCAAAATAAAACTTATACTTGGCACAAATATAAATACACCTACAAAGATCAATGAACTTGGTAGGAGAATGAGTGGCAAACCATATCAGTTTCCAAGTTTTCAGTAGGAGTGGGAGGCATGGGGGAATTTAGCCTGAGTCAGTGCGTTGGCGAGGTAGCAAACAATTCTTTAGCTCAATTGCAGCTATAGAGCTCATGTGCTTACAAAGTTTGGTGAAGGGTAGAATGGGTGATTTAGCCCAAGTTAATCAAATCTCCATTGAGGCCACTGTCACAAGCATATGTATGAAACACCAAAAATTCATGTGTGGGATTTGGGATCAACTCATCTGGAGGACTGGGGCTTCAGCCAAGCAATGTGCACTGGATCATCATCGACAAACCGGTGCTGTTTGTACCTGGATCACGCCCTTTGGTATCATGGTAATCATCATTTCTTGGCATCTATAGAGGATAGGAATGCCCAGGTGTTCTCCAATGCCCATGCACAGGATGATGTCATGGTAGAGTTGATCAAGCAAGATACTTGACTTTTCACACCTGCAGGGTCGCAGCACCTGGGTGTCCTTCTTGATACTAGTGTCTCTTAGGAATGGGATGGATTGGGATCACTACAACTCAATGAAAATGGCCAAGAAATGTTTAAATGTAGATATTGTACTTGCACCGAAGTGGGAATGATATGTCACCATGCACTTTAGTATGAACAATTGTAACATCGGAGGGCAATGAGCTGCACTCTAATTTGTGAATTCTACTCATAGGTAAAAGAAGAGAGTAACTTGAGTTGTACTAGCTGGCTTGAGGAATCCGAAAACAGCGCCCTGGGCCATTCTTTTCGGATTGCCACAATTTTTTTTGGTAGATCATTTGTGCTACACTTCCAAAATTACGATTTCTTTAAAAAAAATGGTGCCAAAGCTTAGACCACTTATTCCACATGACATTTCATACTAAAATAATGAGTGGTGTCCCAATCAAAAGCATATCCTCTAACGTAAGTCATGAAGGCGTGGTTCCTAACACGCATGTCTATAGTTTATGGTTTATGGTTCTACATAGCAGTGATCACGTATAACGAAAAGCTATGTTGGAGGATCTGAACCCTCACTCTGCTCTAGACACCTCTGAATTTGACCCGCTGATCACAAACACTTGTGAATTCGACAACTATCAGTTTCATTTGTACTTGGCAGAAAAATGAAGCGCTAGTCCCTCATCTTTTCGCTTATCCTTATTCTTGTAAACCAAAATTTGAAATTCAAAATTTAATTTTGAAGTTAATTTTGAGAATTTTTCATCGTAGTTTATTTTTTAGCATTTACTTTTAGAACACATATATAAAAGTTTCACCCGTAAATTAGTTTTTAATCGTTAATAAGCGGCTTTGTCTATGCTTTTAAACAACCAAACAATGGGGCTGATAGTAATTGAACTTTATGTGAGGATGTGCCACCGTAATTTTCTTGAGCCTTTTAAGGTACTCCACCTTACTTCTGTGGTAGTAAGAGTCATGGATAAATCTTGATGCTGATGACAAACTAGGGTCCTGATCTTTCAAAAGATATGGATATGTCCATTATATATAGAGACCCGATGTTGATGATCCAAAGGCTGCGACCAGAACGATTGAACCCCTTGAATCACTACACCACTGCTGCATCGTTTGTCAGTCGTGCCGAAATATGGTCATCATCGTCAGACCCTTTAATTATTTTGATTTATCTTTTGTTCTACAAATATATTAGCTTCCCTAAATCAATAAACGGCAGAAAAAGGAAACTCATTAATGCACTTCATTACTCCTTCCATACATGGTCGTGCATGCATCTAAGAAAACTGACAACAGTAGCCGTTGATTAAATGCTTGGCATATTAAAAGAATATCTGAAAGCTAATATAAATCCACAAAAACCATAGGTGCATAAAATAAATTATCTAACAGCATCAACTAAGCAAATTTGATTCAAATCTCAAATTTCAAAATCAAAAAAAATAGAAAATAATTGGAAGAAATATTATTGCTTCTAAACAATGATATTTAAATACAAAAGATGATTTTTTTTGTGTAATTTGATCATATTTTGAAATACATGTCCATGTAGATAAAAAAATTTAATAGAAAATAAATAAAGTTGTATGGAAACTGAATTTTCAAATACGACTACAAGATTGTTGCACTAATCACTTGCCTAATGGCTGACCGATCTTATAAATAGCAAGTGTAAAGTATGTTTTGTTTTTTTTCTTTAAGATGCATGTATTACCTCATAGGAGGTAATATTCATGTCCACCGTTAGATTGGTTTGAAACCAGTGGTGTAAACAATCTTGGTGCACTATAAAATAAAGTCCAATTTTCCTTCATGGATAAAACATTTATTTTTTAGATAATGGATGAGATAGCCAAGTATTTACTTCAACAGAAGATACAGCCACCTATTACAAAGTTTGCAACTGACACAGCATTATCACAAAAATTTTGACATAGGCCAAAACGGAACTAACAGACACCAAAGTAGAGAGGTGATCCATTAAATGTAGGAAAGCCTATTTTAAAATCTACATCCAAAATTGACAAACACTTGCATAGCAGTACTTTCTAGACTTAAAGAATGAGTTCCTCATCATTATCACATATTTATATCTACACCTAAAACTGGAACGATTAAGTTGCTCCCAACGTTACCTTCAAGTAGGGTTTAATTAAAACTTATCAAAAACCATGTCATTCCTAGTTAGCATAGAGCCCAACATAAATTAAATGCTCCTACAAGCATGAGTTTTTTTTGTGTGTAAAAGTTCATCCCACGTAACCAAGTCCCAAACAAACGTGAAATACTTGCAGGTGGATTCAATGAGCTGGATATATACACAGCTCTCCAAAGAAACTTAGCCATATGACACTCAAAGAATATATGTTGGATAGTCTAATAATGTATACAAAGCAACATTTTGTACTATCATTCCAATTCCTTTTTGCTAAATTATCTTTAGTTAAAATAACTCCTTTAGAAAAATACTATACAAAATCTCTTTTTTTCATGGTTAAGAGACATACTATGCTAACTTCAAATGCACATGTAACGTAGCTACAACAAAAACTATATAGAAAAGCACAAAATTTTGTGCCACAAATAAAACATCCCTTGGTGGAGAATCAAAATGTATTGTCCTAATAAAAGGTCATCATTTAGATGCTACTCGAGCCACGTGTCAATCGATTGATCGCAACATCACTTCATAAGCTGCTGGTATAGTTGTACCTATCAAAAGAAAAATAATCAGGGAGATGTTTTGATGGAGCACATGATCCTGCCTTCTAAGTCACCTACTACTCTCTGTCACCCATAAATACTTACCTCTTTGTGTAGGAATATGACAATATATACTAGCAGTAGCAGCTGCCTTAGGTTGTGCATAAACCAATCTAACACTCATGGTCTGAACTTTAGTGATGAATTCTCTCAGCTCCTCTTGGGAGTGGGAAGCACTAGTAAATCTATTAATTGGCTTGATTATCAAGAGTGATTGCAGGTGTGGAGTTCATATGTGTGGTGGTTCGGCCACGGACCATAGGTGTAGTTCAAACATCTGAGAGTATGCAATGAAATTTGGCTATGCACATGCGTGCATGCCTTAAGGAGCACACCAGGGCAACACTCATACAAACTTATTCCACTGGTCAATCTTGAACTCGTGGTGTTTGGTGTACTCTATTACCCACATTATTTTTCTTTTGAAACCAATTAAGATCTTTCTGATTTTATATTAAGGTAGTGAAAAAATATGTAGGCCCTCGATTTCGCTAATCGGTAACCTTCTGTGTTTATCAGTACCAATCCTTGGATCAATAGTTGGTACACATATATATAGTTGGGTCATCACATATCATGACAAAAAGATAAGGTTGAAAGGGTTTAATTACGAACCTTTGGTTAAAACAAAAACCTTTACAACAGCAGCAACAGAAGCAAAAGGGGACAAGAGGGCCTATCTGACACGACACAAGTGGCGACTGGGAGACAAGAACCACTAGACGACCGCTTCAACTAGGACAACTTCGTAGTTCTACCATAGATCTGGAGCCAACTCTTCTTAAGCACTAGAGGATTGGATTTAGCAAGGGTGAGTATAGAGTACTCAGCAAATCACCACGAAAATATGCGCATGCAAGGCTGTAGCACGGAAGGCTGTAGGGTTCTTTTGCATAAAAGCGGCTTCTTAAATAGTTTTTCACTAGACCTATTTTCTAGTAGTAATTTTCATGCCATGATGTAATTAAATAGTCATGAAGGTTCTGTCAGTCATCCATTGATGGTTTCCATTCATAGCATCCATGCCATCTTCTAAATAATTCAACCCCTTGAATCCCAAGGAATGAATCACCTAGACATACCTACAACACTTTCATATTCACCATCCATATTCATCTTTTGGGTTTTAAGAGTCTAACCAAGTGTATGTCATGTCCCGGTGCTCATATCCGAGAGCGCGGCTATTCGAATAGATTTAACACACTGCAGCGGTTGTACACTTTCACCGTGCTCTATGACTACCCAACACATGTGCCTCATCCCAACACATGAGACGACCGTAGCAAAGATTTTCGATAACCTCACTTCGGCAGTGCCCGCTCCATGAACTTTAAGCCCCATTGCACTCTAGACGTACAGTTTCTAGCCGTGAGAGGAGTTCTGGCGTTCCCGAGGGAGGAATAAACCAACAAACACATAACCAACACACCACAATTCACCGGGACTGACCTTCTGGGTCATCCCTTGTGCAATAGGCTTCCTGCCTACTTGCACACTCATAAGAAACACCACGGCTTGGGCACCGCCTCCGCTCGGCTATTTACTAAGCTAGGTCTATACCCATACGAGAAACACGGTTGTACGGTGGTCGTTTCATGTATAGCTGCATGGCTCGGTCCTTAACTGATCAGGGCGGCTAACCTATCCCTGGAACCACCCATATTCTCACCATTCCGCCCCGATCGAAAACAAATTTTATTTTAATAACTCATTCTCAACATGGCCGGGTGGTGCTCATGTCTCCACCCGCCATCATGCAATTACTCTCACTGAGTACTGCCTCAACATCATAATCATTTCAAAAGTATAATAAAATGCAGCTAATAGTAGGGCTAAGAAATGTCATAAGTTGATTATGTTATAGTTGAGTAATGAGGCTACAAAGGTTTCAGGGTAATCAAGCATATGACGGGTATAACTAACTAACTACAGTGGGTCTGTAATTGTTTTGCATGCAATTTAAAGTAAAAGAATGCATTTTTGAAACATAGGTTCAACTTTGTCAAAAGGTAAGGTGACTTGCCTGGTTCGAGGCCTTGCGAAATCGGTCCTTCGCACGACTTGCTTGCTACACCCGGATCTACAGACGACTCGCTCGCTACTCCTACATCCTCGCACGACTCGCTCGCTACTCTCAACACTAACAAAGTGAACGGTCGGCTTAATCGTGAGGTCACAAGCAATAAAAAAGACTCGACGCAACTTCTATAAACGATCGGAAAAAAGGCAAAGACTTTTATAAATATTTTGGAAACAAATAACAAATAAAAGGGTTGAAATCAAATAAAGGTTTTGAAGGCAATTAAAGGTTTTGAAATAAAATAAATTTCTATTGAAAAGGAAATAAATAAACTAATTAAAATCAAGGACGACGGCTAGAAAGAGATTTTAAATAAAACAAAGGTTTTTGCCAATAAAATAGCTATAAATAAAATATAGGTTTTGAATAAATAAGTATGCTAACTTTATTAGAAAGTGCTAATATAATCATAATAGCTAAAAAGGTTTTGTCAAAATAAGGGAGTAACCAAGTATTTAATAAGTAGTTTTGAATAAATACTTAGTTCGAAATAAATATTTTAGGATTAAATAAATAATAAAGGTAAACAAATATTTTTAGAAATAAAAAGAACAACTATAGCCTGGTATTACTCTTAATCACTCGATGGATTAGGACGGGATTAATATGGAATCAAAGGAAAGGATTATACCTGAGTAGCTTAGATTCGGAATAAAAGGGGATGCGATTTGGACTTTGGAAGGTGGCAAATAAACTGATGGGCCTCAGCACTGAAAAGATGAATGGAGGACGAAAATCAGACTTTTCCTGGATGAATAAGGCTGAAAGAAAAGGAGGGATATCAGACTTTCGTTTTTTGGTACTCTCCCTCCCTTTTCTTTCTCTCTCCCCTTTTTTCTCCCTTTCCCGCAGCTTCTCTTCTTCTTTTTCTTATTTTTTCTGCCGCCGGCCGCAGGAGGCAGCAAGGTGGTGGGGCCGGCCTGGGTAGGGCCCAGTGGGGTCCACCTCATCCCTTTTCTCCCTCTCCTCTCTCTCTTTCTCTCCTCCTCTCTTGCAGCTTCTCTAGGTCTTTCATCTTAGTAACGAGTTTCAAAATTGTCCCTCAACCTCAATACCAGAAATGTTTGACCCCCAACTCATATAAACCATGCGAAAAGGTCCCCAGGCAGTATATGAGGATGGTTTCGCTTACGTGGCATACTAGTCAGCTTGTAGGACCCACCTGTAAGTCAAATAAAAATAAAAATAAAAACTCCCCCTGCATCGTCATCGCTACTGTCCAGGCGGAGGGCCGCGTCTCGGCGCCACGCCGGCGAGCCACCAGCGTCCTGCGCTCCGTGGCGGCAAGAGCGCTGAGGGTGGGGAGCTTCCTCTGCCACTCTGACATCTCGGGCATGATGCGTCGTGGCGATTCTACATCGTCGTCGACGGTTGCCGCCAGGGCCAGCCAACCGCTGGACAACGTATTGATCCCGGCGAGCAACAGCTTGAACGCAGCGACGAATGCAGTGCGTGGTGTCCTTCATCGCCGTCGGGATCAAAGTAGAGCAGTTTTGACGGTGGTGAGAGTTTTTGGGTCAAGCTCTGGCCTCCACCACCCATGCAGCCCTGTCACCATGCAGCATACGCACTGGCCAGCCCGGCGACGGCACCGGCGTGCAACCCCGGACCCATACGTCGTCCAGCTCGTCGGCGACCGGTGTGCATTGCATGCATGCCTACCTCCTGGCCACCGGACGCATGCATGCATGCATTCATCGCTAGCTAGCTGGTCCCTAGGCCTGTCGTGCATGCCTCGCCACCGTCGTCCCGTGCAAAACGCCGGAGGAAGTAGAGAGGAGGTCAGTAGGAAGAGGGGGGTGGGCAAACTTGCTCGCCGGAGGAGGAAGCTAGAGCTCGTGGGAGAGAAGGAGATCGCAGAGAAAGTAGAGATGAGATAGTTTGTCACCACCGGCTTGTCGGATAAAGAGGAGAGATAATTTTTTTATTTTTTATTAGGCTAACAGGTAGGCCCTACATTTTATTTATGTTTGCTTAAGCTAACTTGGAACTAATATGTGGGTCCCATAATTTTTTTAATTTCTTTTGCTGACTGGGACGCCACATAAGCGAAACCATCCTCATATACCACCGGGGGACCTCTTTTGCACGGTATTCATGAGTTTAGGGTCCAACATTTCTGGTATTATGGTATTATGGTTGAGTGATGATTTTAAAACTCGGTGTCAAGATAAGGGATCTAAAGTGAACTTATTCCTTCTTTTCTTCACAGAGGTGGTGGGGAGGAGGCAGGGGTGCGGCGGCCGGCGTGGGAGGCGGCAGGGAGGAGCGGCATAGGCCGGCCGGCGCGGCGGCACATGGGGGCGCAGCCGGTTGAGGCAGCGGCGCCAGTAGAAGGAAGGTGCCCAGGGAGGAGACAGGGGCAGCGGCGGCCATGGTGGAGGAGAGGAGGGCGCCGGCGGCAATTGTCGGTGGCACGACCAGTGGCGAAGCTGTGTAGAAGAAGGGGTTTCCGGGAACCCCCTCAGAAAATTTTTTAACTAATTTATAAATTTTCACCATATATTCATTTCTCTGATTCAAATTCAGATACCCGTGACACCCATCTCTATTTCGCTCTAGCTTTGCCACTAGGCACGGCCGGGGTCGACCGGTGGTGCCTGAAGGGGAGAGAGCGCGGTGGCGGCTGAGGCAGAGGAGTCTGAAGCTAAGAGGAGGGTCGACAGCGTCGGGGCTCTGCCCGCCCTTTTATAGGTGAGCCCGGGTGTGGCGAAGGTGGTGCGACGACGACGTGACATGATGCAACCGGCGGCATGACAACATGGCGACATGCAGCGTCTGCGGCGGCGTGGCGGCGGTACGGCGGCGGCAACATGGTGATGCGATGGCGCGGTTGCGGCAGCGTGGTGACGCGACAGCATGGCGGTGGCATGGTGGCGGCATGGCGACGTGCGGTGATGCGACTGGGATTTGTTGTTGCTTGCATGATTGTAGTGCATGGAAATGTATACGGTGCCCGCGGAAAATATTAGTGGTATATTGAGTTGATGAAATAGAAATGAATGGAGTTGATTTGTCTCCTGGGAAATATTCAGATATGATGAATAATTGACTTTCGCCGGAATAACAGGGTCTAGGATAAATGGAACGGATAAAGAACTATGCAAATGAGTTTTAGTCGGTCGATTGAAATTGGGAATAAAAAGGAATAGATAAAGAATGAGGCGATTAATATTTATTTGGACGATCAGGGTCCAGAATAAAAAGGAATATTGGGATGGATACAAGACCGAAAAAGATATTTAATTTGACGGTACAAGTTTGGAAATGAACGGAGGTTAAATAAGACGAATATAATCCGGCCCCGACAATTAAGGAGTGAAATAAGTAAATTTCCGATGACGGGAAATTTTATTTGTGCGATTGAATTCTCTGAAAAGAATTTTAGTCGCATGGATTTTTGGAGAGTCAGGGATGCCGAGAAAATGAATAGATGAATTATTATCTCTCTGAGACAATCGAGCTCAGGAGTTTGGTACAATAATCAGGATTTTTGAAATTGGTATTTTTGATTATCAGAATTTTTGAGCTCACAAAAATCAGGATGTTACAAAACATATGCATGCTTGCATGAGGATCTTTCACGTGATACATGCTTACATGGTTTTATATTAAGATTGCGAAGAAAATGAAAAGAATCAACAGATCAGGATCAAAGGTCTGAATTTTCAGCTCTGCATACACTCCATAGGCTGCCTTCCTCTAGGATATTTGATGCGATATGTGTCTAACTCATCTCTTTGGTTTTAATCACCCTTCTATTTCTCTCACACCAGAACTCCCAGGCTATATGAGGATGAGCATGGATTTCATCCCTTTTTATTTGCTCATGTCAGGTTTCATGGTACTCTCGATCCACCAATCAAGGATAGAATTCTGGGGGGTCATAATCCGCATTTGCCATATAAGAGTTTATTGAGAGAATTTCCTGTATGCCACTGAAATTATACCTAGTTCATTCTATGCCATGCAAAAAATCGAACTTCCCTATGTGACATTCACTTAATTTTTTTCTTCCTTACGTGCCATTGCCGTTAACTTTTCCATCCATCTCCGTTAACTTATTTTGCTTACATTCCTTCTATGCCACTACATGCCAAATGACCCGAAACATAGCATTGAAAATTGATATTTTCGAATAAAATTTGAAATTAAGATGGCAGAATTGAAAATTGATATTTTCGAATAAAATTTGAAAATTGATATTTTCAGATAAATTTGAAATGACTCGTAACATAGAATTGAAAATTTGAAAAATATCAATTTCCCTACTTTAAAGAGTACTAAAGAGCAATATTTGACCTCACTCTCTGACTATCACAACATGGGTATCTTTTTTAAACCTTTTGAAAAATTTCAAAAACTAAAATGGTTTTAAATCTCTGAAAAAAAATTAAACGAGTAAACAAAATGACAGAAAATCTCTGAAAAATTCTAAGTAGGGAAATTGATATTTTTCAAATTTTCAATTCTTTGTTGCGGGTCATTTCAAATTTATCCAAAAATATCAATTTTCAAATTTTATTCGAAAATATCAATTTTCAATTCTGCTGTCTTAATTTTAAATTTTAGTCGTAAATACCAATTTTCAATTCTATGTTTTGGGTCCTTTGGCATGTAGTTGCATAGAAGGAACATAAGCAAAATAAGTTAACGGAGTTAGATGGAAAACTTAACTGCAGCGGCACATAAGGAAGAAAAAATTAAATGAATGACCCAGAGGAAAGTTCAATTTTTTGCATGACATAGAAGAAACGGGGTATAATTTTAGTGATTGGGAATTCTCTCTAGTTTATTCTTTGTGCCACTTGATGTCATATTGAACACATGACTTGTTTGAACAGGTGTTAGGCTGTTTCTAGGTTCCTAAAACGGAATTGGCAAAAAAACAAAAAAACAAATTGTTGTGCAGTCGATTTTCTTCTGTAGGGAGTAGTCTGTGCCTGATACAATTGTAAAGCAGAAAAGCCAACAGGTTGGCGCTGCAGGACACTTCCAATCTCTGAAATTTGATTCATGAGGAAAGCGTGTTTAAGCAGGGTTGTTAGTGAGGAATAATTCTCGACACTAATTAATGACCCAGTCTCATTTCAACTGTGTTAAACCAGCACAATTACTTCTCTATGTGGTTGTGCTATCTGTCTTGACAACTAAAAAGATTCAATCACCTCGTTTCAAAAAAAAAAGATCCAATCACAAATAGAAGAAAAAAAAGGATGGGTTACTTCTGACCCTTTTTTTAAAAAAAATCTGAAACTTCTATCCTTTGGAGAAACCGTGAGAGCAAAAGGTAATGTGACACTGACGCAAACGTGATATATCCCTCCACTAGAACAAAGTTATTTCTAACAAAACGTCATCAGCCATGGGCTACATGTAATTATGAAGAAAAATCGATGGATCGCATCAAAGCTGCTTGTACCGATCATAACCAGGGTTTGCAAAACCACCTCTGCTATCACCACGAAAACCCGGATTATTGCGATAACCACAATTATCATCGTGAAGAACCGTTAAATACAGGGGAAAATCATGTGATAATGGTGATCTGTTGCACTGCACGTCGATTTCAGTGTTCTCCACGAAAAAGTGAACCCTGATCATAACCATATGATAAAAAAAAGATTTTTTTAAGGTGCGCTCAATTAATTGTGAGTCGTCCATTGTTTTTATCCAACGGATTTGATTTTATTACGGTACACTGCTGGTGGTATGGGAAGTAGAAATTCTATAAAGATAAAATTGGAACTAAAATATATGACTTTGTGATAAATTCATGTGTCATGTATCGTATTCAAATAGATGAATAGATAAATATATTTTACCAAAATTTCAAATAAATTATGTAATATATACTTATAAAAATACATGGCTAGATCTAAATTTTAGTACGCTAGCACCACTATTAATAGGTAACATTGCCCAAAAAAATGTCGGTTAGACGCTTCGATACAGCCTGTGTTTTGTGATTGTTAGAAAAAAATCAAACGACGTAGCTGCAAACGACGAAAAGTAATCTGTGAATAAACCTTTAATATACGTATTCTTAGCGAGCTAAAAGCCAAAACTAAAAATAAACTTTGGTGAAAAAACCCTAAAATCAACTCTAAATTTAAATTTTTTTAAAAAAAATGAATTTTAGCTTATAAATATAAGCAGAAGCGAAAAGACGAGAACATCAGTTAGATCTGCGTCACCCTCTGCTTGCTTTGTTTCACCCATAAATAATTTGTTTCTATCTCCACGAGTGCTAGCTACGTACAGTGAGTGGTAAGGCTAGCCTGTGCGAAAGTCCCAACTTACCGAGACACTTTTCTCTAAACCAACAACAGTCCAGTGGGAGTGGGAAGCACCAGGAATTGCAGCCGAAGTCGGTGCGACGGTGAGCGCTTGATTGCTGAAACCGATCGCTGCTTTAGAAGCCACATCGGGCAGGTGTGCTGCTCGCGTTCACGATTCGGCAGCGCGTGCCTATTTCGAGAGTCTGGCTTTGTTGGCTAGGGAGTACAGGATGCGTGCGCGCTGGCTTGTGCGCTGCGCTGCGGGTGCTTCTTGTGCTGCGCTGCGGGTGCTTCCTCGATGACGTAATTTGGGGTACTTTTTTTCTTTTTAAAAAAATCAGATTATAAGGTGTACTCTATTATCAAGGGTTACATTAGTTTATTTTTTTTTCTGTTCTAAAGTACATGTATACGAACGAAGAGAGAGAGAGTTGAAAAGGCTGGCATGATTATTTAATATATATTGTATTAAGATGTTGCATGCAGACTAAACTCACGACTAAACTATCACGCTTGTATATTCATTTTGTTTATGTCTATAAGCCAAATTTTAAATTTGAACCTTAAATTTCAAGTTTATTGAGGTTTTTCATCAAAGTTTATTTTCCAGCCAGGATTTTAGATCGCTAAGAATACATATATAAAAATTTTATTCGACAAATCATTTTTTGTTTACAAATATTCCTTTTGTCATTTTCCATTCAAAGCCAAACCATCACCCGTGTTCATTGTCTACTCCTGCATGCTCAACAATTAAGTGTCGTTAATCTACGTGCTTAAGTAAAATATGCCCCAAAGTATGACATGAACAGTACCTATTGCTCCTATAAATTGGATACATTGGGAGTTGAAGTGGCACAAACCAGCCCTCCAGGTAGCTAGTTAGAAGAGAAACCATTCCTAGGGGGAACATACAATGATCCTCTAACGTTGAAACATATCTATAACCGTGAAGATTGGGGGACACAGTAGATTAGAATCACATACACATTTCTCCACCCTCGAAAACATTTTGAAACGTATATGCTGAAAACTTAGCTTGATGTGACCAGGGCACATGTGGACACAACCAATGCTCACCTCATAGGTCAACATGAAGAACTAGGGATGGAATCTCAAATGTTTTGGAATCTAGTTCGGTCTCCCAAGACAACACTGACTTGAAACAATGTTAAATTTACATACAAGCTTAGATTTAGACCCATTAGTACTTGATGGAAAACACTTGGGCTGCTCTTTCAAACGGATCTAATCTCACCTCAATATTTGATAAGATTCAGCCAAAATTGAAGAAACATGATGTTACACCACCTACGTTGGGCCTATAGGCTTGTAGTTTCATCTAGGGCCCAGCCAACTGCATGTGGTGTGTGCTTCAAATAGGTGGATCATGACCCTAGGACCCCTAGGTCATCCTCACACCATTTAAATAGCTAATTATCCCTTTAGGATTGTTTAGATTTTGTTTATATTAAACCTTAGCAATTACTAGTTTACCTTGTATATATGTGCGTTAGCTGCTGTCTAGTTACTTATCATTGCAATCCCACCTTATCGAGTGTTTCAATATATTGTGAGCTTTAATTCCTATTTGCATTTTTCGATTTGCTGATAGGAATAAGGTTGATCTTTAACGACAAGATCAACAGCCTAAGTAGAGGTGTATTTACTACTAATACGCAACCCAACAATTTCTAGTGTTGTTAAAATCGGGTCAATAACTTCTCTCCCAAATTGTAGTTTTCTTACACTCGCCAAAAGATCTTGCCATCCCTACTCATACTAGTTGGCGTTAGAGCTTTTATTGCTCAGTGAGTTATTATCTATCCCTAACAATAAAAAGCCAAAAAAAAATATTGCATCCATCACCTAGCTATCTTTGAGCCACTACATTGTCCTTTTCATGTTTTAGTTTCTTGCTTCGTTGACTTTCCGTTACATCATTGAGTCAAGTTGTTGATCTTAGATTCTCACGTGTAGCACCATAGTCAACGTCATTGCGACTGCCACCGCTACCAACATCACGTCCACCTCCCCGCCATTATTTTTATTGTCACCAGGATAATCTTCAAACTGTATCACCACCAAAACTCTGTTTTTTCTAGTTTTTGCAAGTTTTTTGGTCGGTTTGGGTGTTGATTGAAGTTTCTAGGGCTACTGCTCCATTACCATGTTTGTGTTGGCATGACAAAGAAGAACAAAGGCGCATTAGATTGGTTTATTATCCGTTTGTCTCCTTATGTGAGTCTGAGCTCCACTAGGTAGTACCTTTCATATGTTTTTCTCTTTTTTCCTGTGTACTTATTTAAACCATTGATGGTAGCTGGGTCATCCTCTATTGGATCATGTTCTTGGGGCTTTCAGTTGCTGGTGCTAAACTGATCTGATATATGAACTCCACTAGCATGTAGTTTTGTTTTGAGGTGGTCTTTTATACAGCCTAGGCCAAGTCACAGATTGGGAATGAATGTGTCCTACTACCACATAAATTCTATGTAATTACAGCAGGACCAACCGTCAGCAGTCTCAATATATAAGCACTAATTTATCTCTTTCTTGGTTACATATATGTTTGACATAACAAGGCACATATGGGGGATGTAAATTAGACTATGCATTGCATCGGTTGACCCGTACTTAATTTGTAACTCTGTAGCTCATAAAAGTTTGCAGTAAAATTGCATGTCATGTACCAGGTGCAAGACATGTGCAAGTTGAAGAAGGAAATTTTGCTCAACAACTCTAAAGATATAGAAGGAGATGCACAATCCTATGATGATAATTTGCATCTTGAAGTTCATGATGGAGGGAATGCACAACTAGTAGAAGATAATTATCAAGCTCTTTCAGATAATGATGTAATCATAAAGTCGCCTCCTGCACCCAACAAACCAATTAATATAATATGTAAGTTTTAGGTTTTTTTTTCTCAACACATTATCCTATCACCCATAGCTGAAATGTTCATAAATGTAGGGCCAAATGGGGAGGTATGACAAGTTCTAGGAAATTTTCATTTAAAAAGACCTGGAGCATTTGAAGAAACCAAAGGTAATTGTGGAGACTGATGAAAGTAGTTATTTCAAATGATAGACCAGCCTATGTTCTTGGCTCGTATCTTGGTTAGCTTGCACAAATTCAACATTTGCACCATTTGGTATTCTAAAATGGGACTATGATTTATTCGTACGACCACGAGAGAGCATAATCGTTGATGCCTAGACAGTGGGCGTCAAGGAGGCCGCCTGCAAATATTCCGTCCTCCGTCAGATGGTCGATGCCTGTCTACCATGTCAAAATTCTGCGCGAGGCGTTTATATATTTCGTCCACTAGCTAGGCGTAGTAGTTTATATTTAATTTTTTTTCAAACAAAAATCTATTTTGAAAAAAATAAAAAATATATAAAAATAAAAGAGAATGTTATCGTACAGTATCATGTTTTACAACGAAATGATTCGTATAAGTTACCAAATATGATACCTCACTAATATCAGATCTGATATCACACCGATACCTACTAATACTCGCACAGTACTGGTTGATACTTACTCCCTCCATTTTATAATATAAGATGTTTGATTTTTTTTGCTGGTAATGTTTGACCATTTATCTTATTCAAAAAATTATAGAAATATCATTTATTTTTTTTGACTTACTTTATTATCAAAAGTAATTTAAGCACGACTTGTCATTTTTTATATTTATACTAAATTTTTAAATAAGACGAATAGTTAAACGTTATAACCAAAAAAATCAAATATCTTATATTATGAAATAGAGGTAGTAGTTATTACCAACCGATACTAGATGGTATCAGCTAACACTCGATTGGTACTAACGGATATACTATTAGTAACAATATAAATTAAACTAAAAAATAAAAATAAATGGTCTTTATAAATAAAAAGAAAAAAGGGGTCCTGTGTAAAATGTACTAATCACCATTGTGCAGTCACACAGGACCCTTTAGAAAGTTTACCGATGAAACCTAATTTTCATATATATAATTTTAAGTAGAACATTGAATTTTTTGTTCACTTTTATTTGATAGGAGAACATAATCTAAGAAAAAATGTTGAGAAGTTTATTTTTCTTTTCCATAGATTTTTCTACGGTACAATGTAAATGTTTTTTAAATAATTTTTTAATATTTAGTGGGGTAAGTTAACAAAATTTCAAATTACATAGTTAAAATAATGACATAGAAAATTGCATGCATGCATGAGCTTTTGAGTTAGCTCTTTCATGCACTCACAAATTAATATCCACGACGTGTTGAAGTGTTCGTTGATCCTTGACACACATAACATCTGAATGAAATTAATAAATAGAAACACAATTTGCCTTTTACTTTTGTAAAGTCTGAGTAAAAATACAATTAATAATAAATCTATAATCGCAGTAGCACTATGATTACATTCTATATTTTATATAAAAAAGAAACAAAACAAATGTTTCACCTAAATAGAATGAGAAATTCATGTTTAATACGGATTTCAATCCACCAGTCTAGAATTACATGATATATAAGGTTTGCATGGGGGTAGAAGGGCTTGCACACTGGGGAAGAAACGAAAAAGAAAATAAAGGATAAAAGAAAGAAAAGGAAAAAAAGAGAGAAGAAAAACAAAAAGGACAGAGTGTGTGTGCTTCGTGCATGGTGCGCTGCAATGGCCTGGGTTGCACCTCGTCCTTCGCCGATGGCAACAACGAAAGGTTGGTGGCACGGGCGCGTACCCAGGAAAATACGATCTCGATCACCAAATACACGTCAGCGAGCTTTGTGCCCAAGTCATTGGTCGAGTAGTTTCATTGTATCGTCAACTGCTTCTTCCTTGTCATCGCCCACGTCTCCTTCAGTCCGCTCGCGCCCTACTGTGCTACCTCCGTCTTACTCCTGCTCATCTATCGTCATCAGGGTTGCCATGACCAAGGGGGCGTCAAGGACCGGTGGCGCAAGCAATAGGTGCATGCCACTGCCACTGCAACCTACGTGTATATTTGTAAATATAATCTTTTATCTCTTATTTTTCATAAAAATATAGTTCTGTTGCGAAGCATGGACATATAACTAGTAATAACAATAATCGAACCGGACGGTGAACCTGCGAACATTTTGGAAAGTAAGAAATGTTCGCAGCTTCGCCATCCTGTTCAATTATTATTATTATTATTAATTTTATTTTTCAAAATATTTACAGAAATATATATTTCTGTAAATATAACAATAAAATTTATAATTAAAAAATTCTCCCTGTTCATCGTTTGGATGCGGGGTTAGGACAGACGAGTGGAGTGGATCTAAATGACAAGGCCCATCTTCTCGTTTCCCACATCCCTCAGCCCATTAAGCCTTTCGTCCAAATCGACGCCGCTGTACTCGTCTCTCCCCCCCTTCCTCTTTGAACCGTCGCTCTCGCGCGGCGTCGCCGGCGGCCAAGGCGGTATAGCTGGGGTTTCACCTTCGTCGCCGGAACAGCGGAGGGCTATATACAGCTGGACGATTGTTTTTTTTTATGCCCGCGGGGCCGGCGATGATCCGTACCTCCTCGTCAGCTGCCTCCGCGTCGTCCTCCCTCGCCGCCAAGCTCCTCCCGAAATGCCGCTCCCTCGCCGCCGTCAAGCAGCTCCACGCCCACCTGCTCCTCCTCCGCTCCGCCCACCGCGCCTTCCCTTACAACCACTTCCTCTCCAGGCTTCTCTCCCTCTTCGCCTCCGCCTCCTCCTCCTCCACCGCCACCCACTCCGCCGCCGCCGCCGCCGACTACGTTCTCCTGCTCCTCGCGTCCCACCCGGATCCCACCGCCTTCTCCTACAACGTGGCGATCCGCTTCTTCGCTACCTCCCGTCCCGACACTTCACTCCGCCTCTTCCTCCTCATGCTCCGGTCGGGGCTCCGCCCAGACTCCTACACCCTTCCCTTCCTCCTCCTGGCCGCCGCGCGGTGCCCCGCGCCGTCTCTCGCCCGCTGCGCGCACGCGCTGCTTCAGAAGATCGGACTGACGAACCATGACCACACTGTGCACTCTCTCATAACCATGTACTCATATATTGATGATCCTCGTGCCGCACGGAAGGTGTTCGACGGAATTCCCTTCCGTGACGTGGTCTCTTGGAACGCTATGATGAAGGCATATGGGCGGGTGGGGATGCCCGGTGAGGTAGGCAGGATGTTCCAGGCCATGGTGAAGGAGGGTGCAGTGGCTCCCAATGCGGTCACAGTAGCTGTAGTGCTAGCTGCATGCAGGGACGAGGGGAATTTGGTGCTTGGAAGATGGATGGAAGAGTGGTCAAGGTCGGCGGGGATGGAAACAGAATCTCTTGTTGGCTCAGCACTATTGGGAATGTATGAGAAGTGTGGAGAGATTTCAGAGGCACGGCGAGTGTTTGACAGCATCACTGACAAGGATGTCGTTGCTTGGAACGCCATGATAACCGGGTAAGATTACAAAAAATTCTTCGATTATTATACGAAAAGAATAATTAGTATTATTGGTGTGTTTATTTATTATTGCATTTGAGATGATGCAGATATGCGCAGAATGGCATGTCAAATGAAGCCATTGCCTTGTTCCACAGCATGAGGAAAGCAGGTGTACGTCCAGACAAGATAACACTGGCTGGAGTCCTCTCAGCCTGCTCGGCGGTTGGAGCTCTGGAGCTAGGTTCTGAACTGGATAATTACGCCTCACACAGAGGTCTGTATAGCAACGTTTATGTTGGGACAGCCTTAGTGGACATGTACGCTAAGTGTGGAGATCTTGACAAAGCCATAAAAGTGTTTAGGAAGATGCCATGCAAGAATGTAGCCTCTTGGAATGCCCTAATCTGTGGTCTTGCCTTTAACGGGCAAGGTGACGAAGCCATTCAGCATTTCAAACTGATGAGGAATGAGGAGGGGCTCAAGCCAGATGATATCACCTTCATAGGAGTCCTTTCTGCTTGTGTACATGCTGGGTTACTGAAAGATGGGCAGCGTTGGTTCAATTCCTTGACATCTGAATTTCAAATTGTTCCTAAGATGGAGCACTACTCATGCATGGTTGATCTATTGGCGCGGAGTGGACATTTAGAGGAAGCATGGGATTTCATTGAGAAGATCCCTGAGAAGGTAGATGCAGCGATGTTGGGGGCTTTGCTCGCGGCTTGTCGAAAATGCAAGAATGTTGAAATTGGTGAGAGGGTGATCAATATGATCATTCAGCTGGAACCCACAAACTCGTGGAACTATGTGGTGTCGTCCAAGATATATGCAAGCTCAGATAGATTAGATGACTCGGCAAAGATGAGAGGGCTAATGAGAGAAAGGGGTGTCAGCAAAACTCCAGGTTGCAGCTGGGTTGAGGTTAGAGGCAAAGTCCTTGAATTTTATGCAGGGACCGAACCACAGCATGGTGCCAACGATATGTATCAAGTCCTAGACCTACTGGTTGATGAGATGAGGCTGGAGGGATATGTTCCAAATATTGATGTGGTGTAGCACATAAGCAGAAGCAAATTATTTTCAGCTGTGACAGTCTTGTTGAATTTGCTTCTGGATTGGTGTTTGTCTCTGAGGCTGTGACTATGTGGATATGTGATACAAGGAGCCAGTTTTATCCTCTCAAAGCAGCAGAAGCATGAGTTTATCTGCTAGAAGTCTAAACAGAATTGGTGGACGTCAAAGATGGAGCTAGCAAAGGATTTGCAATCATTCCATCTGACCAGATATCTGGACTAATCCAGTGCATTGTGCTAAACCCGATTGGCATATCTACACTACAGGGCTCTTTAAATTTTGTCAGCACGTAGGTGTGTCAGTTGTTTGAGCTTGCAGTCCATAAACTTATCTTAATGAGTATTACCCACACTAGAAACAATGCAGCAGATAGGTAGACTACAGACCGGTATCATTTCATGAATGGATTTCATTGATCTTAGAAGTTATCTGAACATGCTAGATAATAGGGAAAGGCAAGGGTATGGGAAACCGTATTGCTAAAGAGTGTAAAACTGTAAATACAACATAGTCACATAGACACTGCTGATCTTTGTTTCTGTAATTTTATCATCTCATTTTGGCATTGTTCACTTTTCTTGATCCAATTATTCTATTCTTTCTGTAAAAGTCCATATTCAACCATGGTTGTATTGGACATAAGCTTGGTCCCAAGAGATTGACACAACTTTGTTTTGGTGTGGCTTAATTGGCACAAACCAGAAATTGTGTCGTGCCAATTGTCTCAGGTTTAAATCCTTTGTGACATAAGTACATGCACAGGTGAAGGCTGGTTCAGATAAGCAAACATGCCCTATATATTCTCATCTGAAAACAATGAAATGTTGACACAATTAGATGGACTAAAAAATGGAAGTCATATTTTTTTGCCTTTTTTTGCTATTTTTTATATAAATTTGAGGAGCCATTCCTAAGTTCTGTTTACTCTTGTTGATGTCACATGTGCACTTACTGATAGAATAACCATTTTTGTTCACAACAGAGTTTTCTTTTCCTTCAATTTCCCTACAGTGTATCCTAGGTAGCACATGAGCATCCTCTATATAGATGGAACTAACTCAACAATATTATTTAACATTTAGTCCTAACCTAGACTTGGATAATTTCCTTAAAAAAGCTTAGTTAATTTGATTTGTTTATCTTCAGGTTTAAATTGGAAACATGGATGTCAGGTGGTTCTTGATGTAAAAATGATTGGAAGCTGTGCTATTTTTCTGAAGCTTCAGTATTGATCAAATTTGCAAGGATCAGGTGCTCACAAAAGATAACAGAAGATTTCTGGGATGACATTTCTCCATGCAAATTAAAATGTCATATGAACCACAATGATGGATATGAGAAGGTAAGTCTTAATCTGCTCTTATATGCTGTTGTTGTTTCTTGGAGACATGTTGTACTACAATACATGTACTAACTGATATGAACTGAAAAGTTCTTATAAACCTTCCAGTTTATCTGCAATAAATTTCATACGGGAACCTTTTTTCTTTTGAGAACACTAGGGGATAGCTCTATTGGCTAGTACAAAAAAACACAAGCTTCATTGGTGTTCTTCTACTTTTGATATTTTGCATCACTATGTGCATTGTCTACTACCAGATATGGTGCATATTGTATGTCCTTTGTCAGTACCAACAATTGACCATGGCCATGGACATGAACTTACAAAGAGAGATAAAAATTAGCAACTGCATATGTACATCTATATTCTTGTTCTTTACCACAAACATAGAGTACTCAAGGATCTTCTACTTGCTATCTGGCTGAAGTTCTGCTGGTCTCATATTAATGCTCACTGCAAGTGCTATCAACTGCAAATATACAAGATTGTAAGAGTTGATATGAAGTCCATAGACAAGTTACATCATAAAAGATCCATACAAAACAAACCGTATCAATAACATGTTCAACTAGCGAGCATACCATTGCAAATCCAGCACATGCAAGGCTGAAACCTTTGAAGTTGAAAGGTGCAGTTTCTGATAGGAACCAAGCTGTGAAGCCAATTGGACACAATTATGTCTATTTTAATTTTTAAATCATTGCCTAAGTTTGTGAGCTATTGCATTGAATGATGGAGTATGTGGATGCAAAAGAAATGGTAAATTAAAACTAGTTTGTACTTGTAACATTATTAAATTAAATGGCGTACCGGTGAGAGGAGTAAAAACTATAGGCGATATCACATTTGCAGTTGAGCTTATTCCGGTCAGGCACCCTTGAGCCATTCCCTTAATTTAGTGTTGCAAAATTTCATCATTCAAATAGAATAGCTAGTAGTTACAGATGGCTAGCTTCATTTAAATCATGATGCATTTCTCCACATTTACACAATCTAGTCGGAGTAGATGTGAATTAGAAATTCCAACCTGCTCAAAAGGCCCTGCTCTTTTGGATACAATGCTCCTTATCTGTTTAAAATAGAATCATGAAATACTAACATGGCATAATAAACAGAATGGTCAAACAGAAAAAATATATATGGGGTGCTGGTATGTTACTACTTACACAGGGGTTGACCGACATGCCTATAATAAAAAAGCTTGCACCAAGGTAAGGAACCTTACAAAATAATTCCATGCTAGTTTAGTTCAATCTTAAACCTAAGAAAACTTGAAGACGAAAAATACATAAATTCAGCATTGATCAGTTACATACCCATGGCGACCATGCTATGCTGTATAGAACACACTGCAGCAGCATGCACAAGATGACATCAATTTTTTCTTTCAGAAAATTAACCAAAAGCAACTTAACAGGACTATGAAAGCAAGCATTGTTAGGTCTTACATGCATGCAGCTCCCCAAAAGTGCTATAATCAGTAGCTTCTGCTCTCCCAGCTTCGGTGCTAGCATAGGCATAATAACTAGCTGTACCATAAGTCATAAGCTGCTTTAGGTTCCCCTAGGTGAAACCTCAGAATGCAATGATCAAAATACTAACGGCGTTGCAGAAATTACCACGAAATAAACCTATACCTGTGAGAGGCTTCCAGCAATGCCAATAACAAGAAGCAAATTGGCATACTGGTTCTTTGTATAGTGGAATTGTGCCTTGAGGTAATACTGCATTTGTATTGCCAAAGACAGAACAGTTAGAAGCATTTTTCTGATATATGCATGAGGTTTTCAGGTATACGGGAAGACATCAACTTCAGCAAGGTAACAGGCTGTTTATGGTTCCTGCTTATTGAAATGTTCCAACTTCCAAAGAGTGCCATTTGCAGTACTATGTATGTTTTGCGTGCATGTAGTTCCTCCGTTTTATATTGTAAGTCGTTTTGACTATGCTTAGATTAATTAATTGATCAATTTACATTATTTATATATATGTCTAGATTTATTAGTCTACATATAAATCTAAACAATAGTAGAAAATCTTTCACGGTGAAACAGAGCTAGCAGTATATATTCCTACTGAAGAAAGAAGAGTACCAATAACGCAGTTTGCAAGCCTGTCTCTCCAAGGGTGTGGAAAAATGTCACGAGTGCTGCTCTCGAGAACGTTGAGCTGAAAATTATCCACAGGCATTCAGCAGGTAGTTTGCAGATTATATGAGGTTCATCATGTTGCAATTTTCGTTGATTATTCATGTGTTTGATCTGTTGTTTTGGCATCAGGGAAGGGGAGGTGTCAGTACCATGCTGCGCTTAGTAGTTGTCAACTGAAATTAACTTTATTGACAGAGTTGGTTGGAGCAGACCTCAGGAGTTGATGTTTTAAACTCTATTTAATTTATAGGTGTTTGGTTTCCTGCACGTAGGTTTAGGTTAATAGGTCACTGCTCGCTCAGGCAAAAATATTTGTCGTTTACTTAGTCAAACTTTTAAAATTTATAAAATCTAATAAGTTTGTAATATTATGACGGTACCTTTTGATTAAAATTTACATTTATCATTTGTCTTGTATTTAAACTACATATTTAAGAAATTATCGATGATCCAAAAGTTAGGAATTTAACTAAATCTTATCCTAAACGATAAATATTTTTGGCCTGATGAAGTATCATGAACTTCATAACTCACTCCCTGATCAGTATTTTTTGTTTCTCAGTGTATTGGTCGTGTTTAAACTTGAAATTTTGTTGGATGGTTTAGATGAAACGTATATTTGTTGTCAAATTTTGTCATCACTTTTCATAAATATTATGTACTCATATTTGCTAAACTTTGGAACCTACCAGCACAATTTTGAAAGCTGGCTTGTGCAATATACTAGTACAAATTAGGTGATGACTTTATCTGTTGGTTTTTTTCATTAATAACTCAGGACGGCTGAACAACATATATATGTCACCTGGTGGTAAGGAGGGCCGCCATTTCCGACAGCGACGCCGCTTTCCGGAGAGGCGGAAGAGTCGGCGGCGCGACGTCCTCGCTGCTGCTGCTGCAGGAAGGAACGCAGAGCGGATGGGAGTTCTCCTCTTCGTCGCCGGCGGCGCGCAGCAGCGACGCTCCGCCATCCGTCTCCTGCACGAAGGCCCGCATGTACACCGCCGCCGCCACCGCCGACACGGCGGCCACCTGCAGGCAGCACGCGTGAGTACACTACACAGCCAGAACTAACAATGCATCCACAAACACAACTAAGTTAACCAGGCATAGCGCACCTGAAACGTGGACGGGACGGTGAGGAAGCGGGCGGCCACGGTGCCGGCGACGAAGCCGGCGACGCAGACGCCGGAGAACACGCCGAAGGCCGCCGCCCGGCGTGACGGCGGCACCTTGTCGGCGACGTAGGCAAGCGAAAGGCAGGACATGCTGCCTTCGGCGACCGTGGCCGTCAGCGTCCTGGTGACGTAGTAGGCGTAGAAGAAGGCCTTCGTCCGGTTGCACGCCAGAATTACTATTTGCACCCCAATCAACAATAATTAGGAGGTAATTAAGAGGTCTTTTTGATATAAGTACACTTGATTATGCAGTGAAATAATAAGCACTAGTCGTAGCCATCCTCGATACAAGTTTCATGGACACGATTACCTAGAGTGATATGTCACCTAAAAAGTTTGAAACTAGAATAAAACATCATATCTTAATAGATAGTTTAATCTAGTGTTGTTTCGTAGTTTACATGAAAGACACAAGCTGTCTAGCTAACGGTGCAAGGTTTTATCTACATGAAACTCATTTTATCTCTCTCTTCATTAATGCTTTGTCATATCATCAAAAATATCTATATGACATCCTATTTATTTCCTATGAAACTTTTAAGGCCAACCTTAATAAAAGTTTTATGGGCAATAAATAGGGTGTTATGTAGACTTTTTGGATGATGTGGCAAAGTATTAATGAAGAGAGATAAAACCTTCTATGCACAGTTACCTAGACAGCTTGAGTCTTGCATGTAACCTAGGAAACAATAATAGATAAAACTATGCATTAAGAGATGAGTGTTTTATTCTAGTTTCAAACTTTTCAGATGACACGTCACTCTAGATAATCGTGTCCATAAAACTTACATTGAGGATGGTCTTATGTTGTGGCCATTGGTCATGATCAATTTTTCAAGTGTATTGGAATTTGGAAGTATATAGTGTGCAGAAGAAGCGTGCATACCCAGTGGAAGGATAGAGGCAGTTGCAGGGAGAAGGAGCAACGTCTTGCGACCATATCTGTCCGACAGGTTGCCCACAATCGGAGTCGCCACCAGAGCACCTAGCCCGGTAATCTGCAGCCGGGAGTATTTCACAGAGAGGATATTTAGGCCGCGCTTGTGAGATAAGTTAACTTATTTGGCATGAAAAATATAATAATATATTTATACCTGGTTAATTAATTACTAATGAGTAAAGTACATGGTCGGTCTTTAAACTTGTGACGCGATACCACTTTAATCCATAAACTTAGAAAATGCACATTTAGTTCCATAAACTCGTTTTAGTGTCTAAAATTATGGATCTGGATGGTATATTAAAACGAGTTTATGAACCTGCATGGTACATTAAAACAAGTTCATGAACCTGGATGGCACATTAAAACAAGTTCATGGATCTAAACGTGTATTTTCTAAGTTTATGGACCTAAGTGGTACCGCGCAAGGATGGCAATGGGTTCGGTTTCGGGTGGGTTTTATAAAAACCCACTCGTCACAAAACCCATAACTGTAAGATAAACCCATATCCGTAAATCTTCATGGATGTAAAACTAAACCCGTACCCATACCCGCTGGGCACCCGAAACCCAATGGATACCCACGGGTGAAACCATGTCAAATAAAAATATCTTAATCGATACATCTCCATGAGTATACTCCATGAGTATATTAAGGTTTTTTAATATTTAAATGCAAGGAATAAACAAATAAACATAGTCGATTGATTAATATAGCAACAAGAAAATTAAAAAGGTACAATAGTAAGCAAGTAAAATTAAGCTTGATGAATTCTAACATTCAATCATCCAATTATATCGACACGGACGGCCAATCACGCATCAACAATACTCTTATACTCCCGGCTTATAATATTGAATAATAAGCATGCTTCATGTCAAATATTTTAAGGCGTCACTAGATTTTTTGGGCCCCAATAGGCACCCACGGGTTAAATCTAAAACCCGTACACAACCCATAGTTTCATGGGTACCTATTCCATGAACACATGGGTACGAACCTTCACCCATACTCGTACCCATTGGGTAGAAAACCCATTGGGACCTCGGACCCATGGGTCCAATTGCCACCCCTAGTACCGCGCCACAACTTTAAGGACCGGCCATGTACTTTACTCACTACTAATTATTAAAAATATCAAATAGATTAATATAATTTTTTAAAACAACTTTCTTATAAAATTTTATTGCAAAAAATACACCGTTTAGCAGTTTGGAAAGTGTGTGCGTAGAAAACGAGAGAGATAAGTTAACTTACCGGCTGGGACGAACGCAGCCTTATTGTTAGTTTAAGGGCATGGAAGCAACTCTCCGAGGGCACCTCCAATGCAGAGTACTTAGTAAGGTGTTTAACAACATGATTAAGCTAAGCGCTATATTTTTTTACACAAGCACCTCACTTTAGCACTGTATTGGAGGTGCCCTTATAGTGTTATCAAATTGGTCTATAGTACTCCCTCCAGTTTGTTAGTTGACGCTGTTGATTTTTGGATCTAAATTTGACCCTTTGTCTTATTTAATTTTATTTAAATCTGTAAAATTATAAATCTACTTAAATTTACTAAAGTAATAAATCAAATTATAAAAAATAATTATATATTATATATTTTTTAAATAGTACAAATAGTCAAATGTGGATCCAAATATCAATGGTATTAATTAAAAGAAAAGGCAGAGGGAGTATTTATTTTGTAGCATGGAGACTATACACAGACAGGACACCATCCAGGCTTTGCTACCATCCAAGTTCAAGGCCTAGTTAAAGCCCTCAAGGTGAACTTAGGCCGCATTGACCGCCCCCACTAGTTAACTTATCCCCTCTCGTTTTTCACGCATATGCTTCCCGAACTGCTATAGAAAAGTTGTTTTAAAAATCATATTAATCTATTTTATATTTTTAATAATTAATTATTAATTAATCATGTACTAATCTATTACTACGTTTTCCATGTCAGGGCTCACCAACCGAACGCAGCCTTAGACCCTATTTGGTTTCTTTAGTCCTATGACTAAACTTTACTCATAGGACTAAAGTTTAGTCTCTACTTTAGTCTGTGTTGTTTGGTTTAAGAGACTAAAGGTTGACTAATGACCAGTCAAAGGGTGACTATTTGGTCTGGTGGGCCCTATGACACATGTTTAGTCCCTTTAGTCCCAAATAAGCACCTTAAGGGACTTATTTTAGCACCTCAAATAGAGACTTTTTAGTTCCTCTTGTTTGGGATTTTAGAGGCTAAAAAAGACTAATAGAGAGTAATAAGTAGGGACTAAATATGAACCAAACAGAGTCTTAGATGCATACTTTCTTGTCACCAATTCCTTAAAAGTTAATCCCACCATTTCATTAAAAGAGAATTTTCATTTTGTAGCTAATATACATGATCACACAAAGCCTCCCATATATAGAAAAGCATACTAGGATTCAAAATCCCATAGAAATAGTAATTAGATGTAGAAAAACACAGTGCATTGTTTACCTTTGCCTCGATTCTGTAGATATATAGGCTTTTTTTTTCTTTCTTTCTTCTGAGAATCCAAGGCAAATCAAGCTATAGAGATCTGAAGCTGATAATAAATTTAGCACATTTTGTGCAATGGCAATATATTTTACATTTTTATTAGCATGCTTATATTTCACCGATTCTATTGTTTCAAACACCTATTTTGCACGAGATCCTTGTCCTGTTGGTGGTTTTACCATTTTTTTTTGTTCTCACATTTCCCTATGTTCCAAAAAAACTCTTAATTGATTCGAAGACTACAATTCTGGAGCACTATTTTTCCGTCCGATTGCTCCCAGTTCAAATTTCTTCGGATTACTAATTTATCGTAAACATTTTTAAGAGATGGAGGGAGCAGTTGTTGCCCCCTCACCAGGAAAACCGTAGCTCACAGTATTAACACTAGTACATGATACCCTTCTTCCATAACCATTGGCACACGTTTAGGCCTTGTTCGGTTGGAGGGGACTGGTCAGGATTGGGCTACAGCCCCCATGGATTTCTCCTCCGCAGAATAAATCCTAGCCTCTAGATTCGGTTAAGCCTAGTCAGAGTTCTAGGCCAGCTCATCCTAAGATTTTTCTATTGTCTTGGTCGAGGAATTAATCCTCTCCATCGGTGGTGTGGAAAAAATTTCATCATCTTGTGTGATAATGTGTAAAATCCCAACATGCTACTTTGCTACTTTGTATAAATCCTTGCCAAAACGAACGGATATTTTTATAGAAGTGATTATGGAAAAGTTAGGTATTCAAACCTCACAAGGATTAGGTGACATGGAAGGGATTCACATAGTCCCTCGGAATAGATTTCTCTTAGGGATTAAATCTTAACTAACCCTTAGTGGGAAAAATATACGTTTAATGTGTTGCGGGTAGTATTTTTAAACGTTGTATTTCTTTAAAATATTCAACTAAATATCTATTTATTTAAAAACGAGTTGATTTTGCGTGACCGTTGCTTCCGCCTCAATCGCACTCGCGTCGAACCTCTTTTCCAATCCAAACGCAGATTGCAGCCCTGCCGTGTATTGAAAGAGCTGTCACGTTCGATGAACAGTCTCGTCCAAATAGTTTATGAATTATGCCGTGGTAGCGTACTTGCCCATCCTGTTCACTGGCTCCACCATTATCTGACAACTTGGCCTAACCTTCCGCTTCTGTAGCTGAAAACCCGCTAGAATCCCAACACAAACATGCCCATCGGGGTACGTCAGTCCTGTCGATGATGGTCGGCTAATTTAGGATCGAACTTTGGTTTAATGAAATGAATTAAATTTTATCGTAAAATAAAATTCAGTTTATTTAGTGGAGCTACAACAAATTAAGGGCTCCGGCGAGTTGAGTGCCCAATACATATACAATTTACTTAGTAGTGCAATTAGCGATTAAATTCCATGGTTGTTTACGGTACAGTGCGTATGGTGTATTGGCATGCATGCCGAGTAACAAACAGCGCAAAGAACTCAAAGCACATGAGGCCCATTATCTATCATCGATGCCTAGCTCCATGCTTGCTCTGTCTCCTGAAGTATTTTTTTTTTCTCGTTTCTATTCCACCCTCGTTTTATGCTCTCTGTTCTAAAATAAGATCATTTTTAAATTTTAGAATGTAATATTTAACTCTTCGTCTTATTTAATTTTTTTTACTATCAACATTATCTATACTACTATAAATATTGCTAGCCACCACTACCAACTCTTTATTTTTTATCTATACTCTATTTTTAAAAAAAATAATAGTGAATTTCATGTATATATATATATATATATACCGTTCCCACTAGCTTAACTTATTATGAGAAAAGAACCGAGAGATTAATAGTCTCTTATATCAATAACAAATATATGTAACAATTAAAATATGATACATGCAAAAAATAATGTTAACAACATGTTATGATATTTTTTAAAAATTAAATACCATTAGAACTTACGAGCAATATGCTAGTTATTATATTAGATGATAAAACATTACTAGTATTTTACGCGTGACTATTTTTTAAAATTTTTTTATAAAATTTTTTAAGTAAGACAGACGAAGAGATAGATAGACAGTATATAAGGTGAGTCCGGCCTGTGAGCCCTTGCCTCCTGGAGTCCTGGTACGTTCCTCCCAAGCACACCGAGCGCCGGGAATAGCGACGACCGGACAGCGTGGGATCGAGCGCGCATCAACCCCAGCCAGCGGGCGGCGTCGCGGAAGTACAGTGCGCGACTTCCTCCGATAGGGCAAGTTTCTTAACGGGATGCTGCCTCTAAGAGCAACTTTAATTGCTGATTACTAGCTTCAATTTATTTATCTATAGTTAATCTAATAGCTAACCCATATAATAGTTATCTATAAAACATTAATACATTATCTCACATGTCATACACACATTTTTATCTTGGAGTCCGTATGCAGCTGGCTACAAATTAGTAGCTTACCTCTCTTCTATCTTATCTCATCTCTTTAAAATATGCTTATAGCCTGCTATTGTACCTGCTCTAACTCATTAATTAAACACACCGCTTCTATATTACATCTACGGATGATGGATTGGTTTTATCTGGAGAAAAGCCAAATGACATATTTATAAATGATAAACAATTTATAAATAAAATATTTTATATATGTGTTCTTATAGTAATCTAAAGAGTTAAGGCTAAAGAATAAACTATAATAAAAAAAGACCTCAAAATCTAACCTGATTTAAGATTAAAAATTTAAATTTTAATTTATAAGTAAAAGCAAAAAAGATAGAGCTGCTAAATTTAACCATTGATTAGCCAATCTACTCATTTGTCTTTTTCTCACGGAGATTGTGTAGTGATTAATTTTCGCGCGAGGGTGACTCATTCACGTGT
Organism: Oryza brachyantha; assembly: GCF_000231095.2. Taxonomy (NCBI): domain Eukaryota; kingdom Viridiplantae; phylum Streptophyta; class Magnoliopsida; order Poales; family Poaceae; genus Oryza; species Oryza brachyantha. The sequence continues at coordinate 8,817,175 of NC_023167.2, read as the reverse complement.
TAAAAGGCTGGTAATACCTATTAGTTATTCTAAACCCACGTATAAAACCAATGATAATATACACCATCACGTCGACGCAACATAAGTGCGCTGTGCTACGACCACTAGACGATTAGCGGCAGGCTCCAGCAACAACGTCCCAACTTGCAGGGCTGGAGGGATTGTGACGAGGCGCCATATGTCGCTGTGACACATGCATAGGTGGGGTCATCAGTTTGGTTTTTTCTTTTTAGAGAAAAACAGAAATGGTATTTTTGCATATTTATAAAATATTTAATAGATGTTAAAAACAGTAGCCGATAAATAAACCACGATAAAAATATTTTAAAATCAACTCTAAATTTAACACTAAAAATTAAATGCTATCCGATAGTTAGCCTAAGCAGTAGCGTAAAAGATGAGATGACATCAGGGAAAGTTTGAAAAATTTAGGAGATGTGTCGTGTCGCGGGCTGTAGCTGTGGAAGCTGAGTGACACGCATGCACGAAGATTCTGTGGTGTTGTGGGCGATGAATGTGATATCTTCGCACACGCACCGTCGCTTCCGGGACCGCATATATACACATTTGTCTTCGCGCACTTTACGTTGGCACTGTTTAGGTGGTGTTTCGGACAAAAGGACTTATTTTTGGTCTCTCGTTCGATCGAATGTTTAGACACTTATTATAAATATTAAATATAGACTACTAATAAAACTTATTCGTAATCTTGGACTAATTCGCGAGACGAATCTATTAAGCATAATTAATCTATAATTAGTATATGTGATGCTAAAGTAAACATGCTCTAATTATGGATTAATTAGACTTAAAAATTTCATCTCAGGGATTACCACTTATTTATAAAATTAGTTTTTTTATTAGTCTATGTTTAATACTTTAAATTAGTGTCCAAACATCCAATATGACATGGGACTAAAAAGTTTAGCCCCATCTAAACATCCTTACTTAGTTTCAGCGGCTAACAACGCCCGCCCGGTTGCTTCGTACGGACTGCGGAGCCCTTTTATATAGGAGATTTGCTCAAAGTCTTTAAAAGGTAACTCATCTGCCGGTATTTCACGGTACACATCATTTCTGATCGTTGGATTTAATGCTCATCTCATTCAGCTAGATCCAATAATAAAAAGCAACTTAGTACATGAAGTATCAATATCTCGAGATATTTTTTCTTGGACCAATCTCTGCGGTGGAGAGCATGTGGTCTAAGTAATAAAAGAAATTCAGGACATGATTCTCGGCGCATCAGTAATTCCCTGAGTAGATGAGATGTTTGAAAATGGAATCTAAACTATACGAAATTTAAAAATTAAATGTTGATGTGACTAAAAGGGTACTCTTTAACCCGATTTTAATATTTTACAAACAACTTACAAATTATTAGATTTTGAGGAAAAATAATACCCGTGGATACGATTCTCATAATTTTGACTTTTTTTTCCGCATTGTTACTAAATTTCAATCAAAAGTACATCATGCATAAGCGTAATATTTATAGATATTAGAATCTGAACATGGTTGAATACGGTCGTCTCCAAAGGACTCTCTTCCACTTTACCATCCGTGGGGTTCGAGTTGCAGGGGGCCGATGATCATCATCTCATCGCAAAACGAAAAAAAAAGTTAACGTTGCATGCGTATTATATTATATCTTGCCTTGTGTTTCTCCTTTATATCTCTTGAGTTTATTAGCGGTTCAAAGCAGATGAAACCGACGATTAAAACCTATAAACAAGTTAAAGAAAACTAAGTTATATAATATTCACAATTGGTTCTTACAAACCAATGTTGAGGCAGGCCAGATCCCTAACTTTTGGCAGCTTGATTTCCTTGGATTTAAATTTCATTTTGCGCCAAAGGGCAGGAGGGTCATCTGTCTCCGTCAAATCGCTTTCATGCAGATCGACGTGACATATATAGAACACTTAATTAATTAATTACTACTAATTATCCTTTGTTATAGTGGTAGTAGTGGGATTTCAATTCCATTACAGTTAAGGTGCTAGCTTTGATCCTCAAGCTTTTGACTACTGGGAGGTGGTAGACAGTCCTGGCAAGTCTAGAATATATTGGTCGGTGCGACATTTTACAGATGTTCTAGATGCTTTTTACTACTTCTTTTGACAAACTGCTATCTGACCAGAATGCTTCTCAAATTACTGAGAAAACAGAGGAAAAGTATCCGGACGATATCTTTCAGCTTGTAAGCTTTTATAAAGTTTAGCGACGTGTTTTATCGTTTATGCTTAAATTTATAAGAAAAATTAAATTTTCAACCTTAACTTTTGAGTAGATTTTGAAATTTTCTTAATGTGGTTTATTTTCTAGTTTTCGCTTTTAGATTGCTAACAATACATATATAAAAGTTTATTTATACGTTATTTTTTAATTGTAAATATGGCGTTTGGCTTTTTCTAGAAAAACCAAACAGATCACCCTAGCACTCCCTATAGGGATTAGAAAAACCAAACGGATCACCCTAGCACTCCCTATAGGGATTATTGTTTGACTTTTTCAGGACAATACCAAACAGTATATTTACAAGCAAATAATTTGTGAATAAACCTTTTATAATATGTTTTTAGTGATTTAAAAAATATTAGAAAATAAACCACAATAAAAAAACCCAAAACCAACTCTAAATTTAAGATTAAAAATTCAAATTTTGACTTAAAAGCATAAACAAAAGCGAAAAGACAAGGGTGTATGTTTTATAATTTGACTCTACATCTAGATATATTCATGGATTCATATATGTACATGTTTGATTTCTATATTTATTAGATTCATATAAATCTTGGAATGACTTGAACATCATATAATGTGTAACAGAGGTAACACTTAATATTTCCTACTTTTTTATTTTTTTCTTACGGCCAAAAAAGTAATTTAATTTGATCAGTCAATCGTCTAACTAAAAAGTGTAAACAGGTTCCATGCAATTGAAGTATCGAAACTGAAAAGCAAACAGAACTAAAATTGCTAGTGCGAAAAAACCGCACACTAAAAAAATGGGGCATTTAACTTTTTGCCACTTTTAAAATGACATCTTACATATTTGCCACCCGCTGTCTATGATACGTGAGTCCTCATGTGTCAAGATATGTGGGTCTAGTGGTAAATATGTTATTGTCTTTCTAAGAGTAGCAAAAAATTAATTATTCCCTAAAAAAACACATGGTAAGGTTTAACTATATACTCATATTATTCAAGTTAATTTAAATATTGATAGGAATTACAGACAAGTGCATAAATAACAAACTGAAAGAGACCAAATATAATATAAATAGTATTTCACGTGTGCCTAATTTTTATATCTTTTAATAAAAATTTTAAATAACACGAATGGCTAAATGTGGTACATCCAAAGAAATAGAGTTTTTTTTTTTACGGACCGGGTATACGGCTGAAAACTACAGTGTCAGCCCGCATTAATTTTGAGAGTGGAAGAGTACGAATGTACGATGAGTAGTTAACTGACTAGAGTGAAGGACACCATTAAATATCTCAGAAAAATTCTAACGAAGCACACCATCTTTGCATTCGGTTGTTCACGCCATCTCCATGACCTTACAAAAAAAGCAACGACGTGCGGATGAATCTCTCTCTCTCTCTCTCTCTCATGAGCTCACCAGATGTTATTCCAAGGAGAAAAAGAAACTGACCACCAGCTGATTAACACTTTTTTCTAAAAAAAGAAAGATATAACTATATTTAAATAAACCCATGCATATATATTAATATATGCTGATCGATCGTGCAATTGCCAGTATGCATGATCAGTCGATCTGACCATCTCTCTTTCTAAGACGAAATCAACGACGACATGCATGATGCGTAAATATAGCTGACGAAATCGATCAAGAAAAAACTGATGAACTGAAGCGAAGTGATGAAATTGGATGGATGATGGATGATGGATCTTACGGCTTGCTGGAGGCCGGTGAGGTAGATGGCGAGGGAGCACTCGTCGCGGCCGGGGCAGAGCGCCGCCATCGTCACGTCGGTCATCGCCGGCGCCACCATGTACGCCGCCAGCGAGAAGAGGAACCCGAACACCAGCAAGTGACCCAGCTCCTCCGCCATTTCCATCACCTCCCCCTCCCTTAATCTCTCTGCGTTAGTGCGTATATATACTAGCTCTCACTCTCTCTCACTACCTATTCAACTACTGCTTCTTTATCTGTCGCCCACTTCTCCACCGCCCCTTTCTTCTCTCCTTTACGTCACTCAGAGGGGATCGATTAATAATTAAATTTGCTTAATTGCCAACTTTTATTCTGCCAACAGTAATGATTGGTATATTATATTATATTGTGATTTAATTAATGGGCCTCAAAGATTAATTATAGGAAGGATGGCATCACGAGCAAGTTCAAGTTCAATACTATAGCCAACTACTGACTCCAATTCATCAATAGTCAACCTAATAGTCGATTCATATAATAGTTACCTACAAAACATATACTACACTATTAATACCTGATCCCATCTGCCATACACAAACATTGCATCTTAGAGTCTGTGCTGTAGCTGACTCGCTGCTCTTTTCTCTCCGCTCTTATCTCCTTAAAATATATTTATAGCTGGTTTATAGTCTACTATTGTATCCGCTCTAAGTAACATTTTCTACAGGGCTACAGTTCCCAGATCCATCTTGGTTAAGTTGGAACCCAGCCAAATGAGTGGAGTGGGCTAGAGTGATATAAAAGAATAAATTAGCGCGGTTGAATAAGGTTCAGACCGCTCCATAACTTCACTTCGGATCAATGCCGCTTCCGTGATTAGATTTAGATGCTGTAGTGTCTCTAAGATGGACTTAATTAAGGAAAAAGGTGAGACTAATAAAGATAGTTCGTGCAACGTCTAGCTAGCTTCAGGTAGTGCATAGTGCAATCAATAGCAGTTGCACTTGCATCTCAACAAACAAATGCTGTTTCGTTTGCTACCGGTGAAAGCAAAGTGTCTCGAGCGTTCACTTTCACCTTTTTTTCCTTCAATATTTATAATGATCAGGTCGGATCATCGAGGGATGTGTACGCGCTATCACACACATTGACACATATATGTGCATTATTGGTGGCAGGGAAACATCTTTGATGAATTAATTCAGTGATATCTTAAAAAGTACGTACCCGATATGTAAATTAATAGCCGGCTTTTGCACTATTTTAGATAATAAAGTATGAAAGTAGGCCAGTTTAAAAACTATTTTTAAAAACAATCCGCTTGCTCCGCGCCCCCTCCTAACCGTGTGGAAGTAAGTCATCTTCGATCTATACAGGAGGACTGACCCTCCTGGCATAGAGGTACCTGCCTCTTGGATAGGTCATACTTAGTCAGCAAGGTCGACATTGAGCTCTGGCGAGAAGATGAAGTACCTCCGCATCTTTAGGGGTGGGGCAGAGCAAAATAGTTCATTTTTAAATAAGTTTTGAAACCACTCTATTTTCATAATTACTTCTCAAAAAAGTCAAATAGCGTAAATTTGAATGTAAACCATTATCAGGCAATAGAAGTACGAAAGTTAACTAGTGTTGCACATTCTTAGACTAGTTAGGAGGAGGTGATGCATAGGAATGGCAATTTTACCCATGGGTATGGGTACCCGTGGGTACCCGATCCGATGGGTATATGTATGGGCACAGTTTTTTGCCCATAGACATACCCGCCCGTGACTTGACTATCTAATGGATAGCGGCTGGGTTTTAATTTTTACCTGTGAATAACCCGCGTTCGACCCGAATATAATTTTTCCCCCAATTGGCCCATATAAAAAACCATATATATTTCATTGTGATACTATGTTTGGTTAGTAGTTCACTATTTTAAGTGTGATACTATGATTTTGATACCATTGTTCTTTTTATTTGTAATTTTGAGTTTATTTGTTTCTTTTACTATTTTTTAATGTATATTGGATAAGAAATTACTGATATGTTTATTTCAAAATATCCACCGGGTACCTACCCGAGCGTCCGCCAGGTATGGGTCGGATACGGGTCGAATATTCATGGGCGGGTATGAGGTTGAGCATGTTTTTGCTCCGCCCGTACCTGACCCGACCCATAGCCATCCCTAGTGATACCAGAGAATTGATATTCTAAAAAGCTTAAGGAGAGGCATCATGTTGAATTTCCAAGACCCAAGGACAAATCACGATAGATCGGTGTTGTCAATATTGCTCGGGCGAGGTAGGGACTCTCACAAAGATGATGGTCAAGATGGCCGCAATATTTAGAGTAATATAGGTAAAGAAGTGTCATACAATGTGATGGTAGCCGAGAAAAAGATAACATAATCAATGATCTATAGCGTGCAAAGACGAATGCGAAGAGTAGCGGGAGGGGTAGCTCACTCAACGGTCTGAACTGGCAATGGCAGTAACATGAGGAAGTACCGTGAAAAAAAATCTGGTGACTTATGATGACCAATGTAGACCAAAAGACATCTATCACCGTTACGAAAATGATGGGAGCAATGGGAAGCACAACCTGAAAACAACATGGCTCGACCGCAATAAAATGCTAGGAGAGAGAAGCCACTGGAATAAGGGGTGCGTTTGGTTGATTGGACATTCTTAGATAGGAGATGGCCGCCCATTTTTTAGTGCGTTTGGGTCATGTGCGAAGCTGGATAGAGGAGCTCAAGAAGAAAATATTCAGGTATGTAGCCAAATTGGCTTGATGAACTCATCCACCCTCACTAATATGGATCATTAGCGATTTATTTAGTGATAATTAGTCTATTTTTCTATTAATTAGTAATTATGTAGTTTAAATTAGCTATCTAGATATATTTTGTTGTTTATTTGTACTAATTATAATAAGATCTATGATAATTAATTTATATTATTATTTATTAGTAACTCAATACGCCCATTCCATCCATATCCATCCATCGAACCAAACAAAAGAAAATCATCATCCCATCCATCTAACCAAACATAAAACTAGATCACCCTATCCATAAAAATATGGATAACCATATCCTATCTCACCTTGACCGCTAACCAGACAAACCCAAAGATAACACTAACGCCTGACAAGATGTAAACCACAAGCAACAACATATTGCAGCCCAATGAACACACAACCAGGTTTCATTTACCGTGGATCAGGGGACCGAAACCGGTCCTCGGAGGAGCAACGATAATCACGATTATCGTTAAAAAACCGCACGAATTCAAAACCCAAATTTAAAAAAAAATCATCATGGTTTTGGACGTCAAACCGCATGGTTTGACACGATTATCGGCGATAATCATCGCTTTGATCACGATAATCACACGATTTGGCACGATTATCACCCGACTTTAAATACAACGATAATCATGGTTTTGATCACGATAATCACATGGTTTTCTACGATTATCATGATGATTTTGAATTCCTCCACATTAGGCCATATTGGGCCTCATGAACAGTGAGATTTTCACTTTTTTTCTCTCCTTTTAACCTTTTTTAATCGATTCATATCTTGTTTTTGAAAATTTTCTTCACCATTATGTTTAGGATAAACATAATTATCACCATGAATTTTTTGGATTTTTCTACTAATTTTTTTCAAAATTTTTGAATTGAAACAATATTTGTGAAACTTATTGCAAAAAACCGCAATCTTAGCTTGGCAATACGTGCGATAATCGCCGTGATAATCACGGTTTTGAACCCTACCCAAATAGCCTCAAGCTTGTTAGTGTGGTCAGGCGCTCGAAGAGTTGAGTAATTAGTCAATATATACGTGAAAGAAGACAACAACCGCAATTGTGATGGTGATAGTAGTCTATGCAAGGATGATGGATGACAGTATATAATATTTATTGCTCCACGGTATTGATCGACAGGCCTGCTGACCAAAGATAAATTTCCAATTGTGTTTTAGGACGCACTGATCATGCAGCGACAATGGAATTAGTGTGAGAGCGGCACGTGGTAGATCACATGCTCTAGCACTATGAAAACAAGTTTCCGACAGGGAGAAGATGTATAATTCTCGGTGTCATATTAAAGCCTTTGTGGCCAGTTTATACAACAGAGTGTACAGGTTCTGAGTGACAAGGATTGAGCTAGAAAGATATATTATAGGCATGCAACTCAGGTAGAATCAATCTATCGTAATATCACTTAACTCTTATACTAGCTTTGTTATAAAATATAAGCATATGTATTTCTAAGATATTTAGCATAGATTAAGGATTCTATTAGTCACTTAGTTAATTATTAAATTTTAAATTGGTTAGATTATCTTCTGAGCATAAAGCATCTGATTGACTCTGAAATCATTAGAATGATAAAAGTTATAGGAATCAATGCAAAAAAATTATATTATGGTACAAAATTTTAATCCTATAAATACTTATATTTTAGGATAGGGGGAGTATATTCTTAACAAAATACACAAGGTATTGGGGAATCACATGTAGGGTGGTCGCAGAGTCATGGGTGTATGACTTCACCCATGAGGTCTAAATCCTAGCGCCCATGAATATTACACATACACAAGTGGTTTTTCAACTAAAATTTAGCGAGTTCATATATGGGTCATTGGTTTTCACCTCTTTGAGCGTGTGTTATGAGGTGCATTCACAGTTATGTGAGTGTAGTGTTGTGTGCAGTGGTACATGTGCATGTACATCTACCAAGCAATTAAAAAGAAAACGCAAGGTATTGATGATTGTTTTACGATATGGCATGATACGGTAAAAAAAAAACAAAATCAAAACATGCCGTGATTGCAGCAAGGAACATTTATACCACTGACAAGAGTGTCCCACGTGTTTGTGTAATGGATCCCTAAACATTTTTTGGCTTATGCTAAATATTTTTACCTGGTGTGGTCGTCGATAAATTCCTGGGAGATCGATCTCACTTCAGGGACTTATCACTATTATTCAATTATTGCAATTGCACTAAGCAATATTTTTTTCCCTACGGGCAACACATAGGCATGGGGAACTTCATTATTGCCTTAATATATTATATCCACTATATAAACAGTACTAATGAGTTGCCTCTATTGGTTTTTGTTTTTTTATTCATTAAAGTGACTGTCATGTGTTTGTCAGCTAGTTAAATAGCTGTGATTTGTTTTTATGTGCAGCTCATGAAAGCTAACATTAACACTTCATTAATAGTATTCCCTATGTTCTTTTCGTTTGTCACTTCAAGATCCAATTAATGCACATGTCCTAAAAATCATTAAAAATGTAACTATACAAAAGCATTTTTTATTTTTATGGCAAATAGTCTCTTTCCAGGCAACATGCATTTGGATGATTATAGACCCTCACGTATACGTCACTGAACCTTTTGCTTGTGTTGCTCTCTTGGTTACAAAGCTGTCTCGATGAGGGCGATATATCCGTGCCCTTTTACCATCGGTCCTGGACCTCACGGCTAGGACGATGCATGGATACAGCAGGTACAGTACTATAAACACATTTTAATGAGATAAGAAAGGAAAGAACAGTGGGCTATAGATTTATAACTAACTGTAGCACGGACTCCAAAACATATTGTGTATATGACAGGTGAGATATGGACACATGGTAATACATGTTTAGTATGTAACTATTGTATAAATTAGCTATTAAATTGGTTATAGATGAATTAGAGCTAGTAGATGGCTATACTATTGAACTTTTGAACTTGCTCTAGTGTAACGTCACATGCCTAGGTATTGAACTCGAAAAAAGCTCAAAATTTATAAAATTATAGAAAAGCCTAAAAAAACTCGCAAAAGCCTGGACCGGCCAAAGAAAGCCCAAGAGTTAATTTAGCCTGGACGTGCTTTGTTTTTCCGTGTATTGTTGGGCTTGAATGGGGCATGGGGCTGGGTTTCTCGGCCAAACTTTTCCTAGGCCCGGCCTCCAAACCCAACTGATGTTGACCCGGTAGCCTGAACCATCAAATTAACTCCAATTTCAAGTCCAATTAGGGTAGTCGTTATCCTTGAGTATAATAAGGTTATTTTTATTGTCTAGTTTACATGTATAGATCGTATGATTTGAGTATCATAGTTTATATGGTTAATGTCATGATTTATTTATCGAATAAATTAAATCATTATATGCTTACATATTCAACAATTAAGTTGCTAATAATAGGTATAAAAATTTATTCACAAATTATTTTTCCTTTGCAAATATGTCGTTTGACTTCTTCCTTTAAATACCCAAAAGATGAGACCCAATAAATATTTAGGTCTAGACATGCCGTGGACCTATACTTCTCTAGCATTGCAACGCAAGGAATCAAGCCTAGTAGAGATATGAGGGTAAATAGTACGAAGAACCAATCAAACTCATCTTTTAGTGAAAATAAAACAATCTGAATAATTGTTGAGCAAACATGTCCATATCGATTGCCCTACTACCACCCGTTCGAACAAGGAACACAATTCGATATGGATCAACTTTATTGCAATAATATGTGATTACAATATACCTACAAAGCACTCTAAACCTTATTTTTTCTGTAGTACAGAGAAATTATACATTAGAGTTTCAATGCCTTATCTATTTATATCTAAAGACTCTATCACAAACTAGGAGGATGACTTATTTCTCTTAATAGGACTAATTCCTTGAATTCCAAATCAAATTGAAATTCTCTTTTCCTTTCAAAAACCAGCGACCCTCGGACTGTTGGTAGGTCGAATCAGACTCCTCGCTTCTCCATGTGGGCCAAGCAGCCTTCCAACGCCACCAAGCTCTATCGATCCATCGACCCAGCTAGCTGCATAATACGCAAGCTTGATTTTTAGAAGGCCACATCATCATTAAATCACAGACGTCCGATCAAACTCGGTGAGCTTTAGATTTTCGCCAGATATCCATAGTTTTCATCTCTTTAATCCAAAAGCCCACCATCTCTCGGCCCAAAAACAGCCCGCCATACTATCTTGAACAGTGAGATCTCTGGTGTATACACATATCAATAGCAATGTTCTATGTGTATTTTAACCGAGGATATCTAAATGCATATTAAAGGCTTATTGGAAAGAGGTTTCCTGTGCATGGGTCCTTACAGGCAAGTGTGAGCCTAGAGGGGTTTTTAGAAAATAATTACATCATGTACACATGTATACATGGATGGGTGCTCCTTATGAATATAGTCAAGTTTTAGATTTCAAGATAATTAGTAGCATTTTTTGAATCAGAACATATGGCATTTATATGAAAACAGGTGCAGCGCATAGTACTTTGTATTGTTCTATAAAGTAAGACTTCAGAAGATAATATTGAAGAGAGATAAACTGAACTTGAAAATAAGATTACTTCCGTGAAGTATGCACAGTTATCTACTAGATTTGAAGAAAAAATATATGAAAAACTACAATAAAAAAATTGAGAAGTGTTCTACAAACCATTTTGTGAACAGAGGTCTACCTATTAAATCATAATAGAAAATATTCCAATATAAACAACTGTTGAAGGAAACATCCAACTTTTTCAAGAGGGAAACCAGACAAATAGAAGACAATCAAGCAATCACATTTTGGCCAACTGAAAATAAAATGCAGATAAGTGAGACAATACTCCTAAACTTACAACCAAGCATGCAATATATTTATGCCATAAAAAATACTACAGAAGTAATATGGATAAACCTATACTTGAAAAGAATAATGATTTAAGTTATCAATAACCTAAGTTGTCATTACATACATCTCAATAGGATCCTCGAGAATAACTTTATCCCCAAATATTACAATCTGCAAGACAGTTAAAATAATGCTGAATGACAACTGAACTGATCGGAAACATTTCAACTTTTTGCAGATGAAAAACATCAATTAATAAAATGACATTCAAATAATTACTAATTAGATTAAGTATGTCTGAGATAAAAGTAGAGAAATTTGCCTGAAATAAACATTAGTACTATTTTTTATTCTATTTGCCACTTCTATATGTCTAAATTGGTTCACTTTGCAAGTTTGTATGTTCATGTGTTTAACTATAAATATCATGCTGAAATTAGCAGAATGGAAGTTTTGATTTAGATATTGACTAACAGTATGAAAGTTTTGATTTTAAAAAGAAAAAAGAGTGTACGATAAAATTTCGAGGGAAAAAACTTCACATAGGGACTCCTGTCTGTTTCCCCTGTTTTGACAAATGACAATAATTAGTCTCTGTAAAGTCAAAGCATTGCTCATTTCATGATTTAACCTAACATGTGTTAAGGTTGTATATGATTCCTTACCAAATATTGTTTGATGTGATCACCGCCTTTCTATTATTTGATGTGATCAATAAAATAATACACCTTATATATTTGCATTTACTCTGAAATTATCTCTTTGCATTGTCTTTTATACGTCTTTCATTTGGTATGATATGTATTTGTTCGCTGTGCCTGTAATCCATTACAAATTTAAATTCTTAGTTGATATTATGGTTCTCATTACAAATCTAAAACTGTACACAATTTCTAATATGTCCACGATAACGTGCAGGGTATCATGTGTGGCGAGACTGCCATACCTCGACCCCGGCTAGAACCCTCCCACCCCCTCCCCACGGTTGGTGCGAGCGTGTGACATGTTGCATGCCCATCTTCAACTCGGAGCACCGGAAGCGGCGGCATGTGGATGCGGTGCGGAAGTGGGACAACGGCGTGACGACTTCTAGCGGTCGACGCGGAGGTGGGCAGGCGACGCGACGCGCATGCGACATGCGGTCTGGGCGGCGCGCGCGGGTGCGCATGGCGCAGGCGGCAGCCAGCCAGCTGGCACTCAGGGCAGGGCCAGCTAGTCGGTGTCCTTGTTCACTCCGCGTCTCCGCCAGATCGATCGTGACACCGCCAGCAAGATCGTGACTACGTGAGACCGCCACTATCAGTCCAAATAGGTGAACTGTGATTTTTAATTTGTGAATTAATATGAAAATAAATATTTAATAATCTGAATTGTGAATCGTGATGTTCTGATTTTTTATTTATTGATTTACTGAATCATCGTAAGTGTGAATTTTTTTATATTACATCTTTGTTTGAAATTGAGAAGAATAGAAGTTGGATAAGAAAGGAAAAGGAAAGGCAGTAGCATAAAATGGTAAATAGTAAACTTGTGAAATGCGATTATTGATAGATGTAGGTTTATTTATTGACAACATATTTTGTTATACCATTGTTATGTGACTAGATTTAAAGAGCTATTGGAGTAGGCGTTCTAGTAGAACAAACCAAGTACTCGTGTAAGTGATAATATTGCCGCGGGGTGGAATTGAAATATGTTTTTAGTATGGCTTTACATTTTCTTCATATTTCTTTAGATCAATGTATCTGTCTCAATTGCCTTTACTAATATTTTGTTTTGTTGATTTTGGTTTTGCAGAGGGAGATAGCAAATTATTCATATATCAATCATTTATGTTGCTATGTGCTATGCTCCACTCCTCTATCTGTAGCGTTGAATCTTTATTTTATTAAGGAAAATTTCAGTTTCAATGTTCACTTATGCGTTTTTAATTTAAATGTTAGTTTGGTATAATTGTAACCTAAATATTATCATGTAACTGAAAAATTTTATTGTGCACTTAGCCTTACACTTATCCATCCACGGATCCGCCATGCCTCTCTTTTTTTTCCGTCCTCCGCCAATCGAGCTACAATACTCCAAACACTGTAGCATCAACTCAATAAAGTGATGCGCATGTTAGAAATATAGTTGTTGTATATACAAAGTATATGCGTGTGTGTACATGCTGCAAATAGAGTCCTGGATAGAGTTCTGGTTTAGTCCGGCTGAGTTACATGCGCTAACTAGGATTAGTTAGAGTTAACACCGATTCTATCTGTATCTTGCGCAATATTTGTTCACCACATTGGAGGTTGTTTCCAACACATCTCTATATATATGTGCGGCCCGAGATCAAAGGGTTTAACGCTTCCTAGAAGTTTTATATGGTATCAGAGCCACACCAGCTACGCATAGATCTCATCTCGCGATCTAGCGATGGCAAGTTCCTCCAATGCCGTCACAAATCCTCTCTCGGGCCAGATTGTTCCTGAGAAGCTCTCCATGACAAATTTTCTCCTGTGGAAGGCGCAAATCCTTCCAATCATCCGTGGCGCACACATGGAAGGCTACCTCACCGGCGCGACACCAGCTCCTCCAGCCGTGATCGACGTCAAGACAGATGACAAAGTCATCAGAAGCTCAAATCCAGAATATGAAACTTGGATTGCAGCAGATCAACAGGTTCTTGGTTTTCTTTTGTCCACTTTGTCAAAAGAAATACTAACCCAGGTGATCAATATGGAGACTGCCGCTCAAGCTTGGAAAGCAATTACCGAGATGCTGTCTTCACAATCTAAGGCGCGTGCCTTGAACACGCGTTTGGCACTGGCGACGACCCACAAGGGCGATCTCAGTGTTGCTGACTACATCAACAAGATGAAGTCTTTTGCCGACGAGATGTCTTCCGCCGGCAAGCCACTAGATGATGAGGACCTGATGTCTTATATCCTTGCTGGTCTGGATGATAATTACGAACCAGTGGTCTCATCACTAGTTGGGCGAACAGAAACAATTACCTTCTCTGAATTTTATTCTCAACTAATGAGTTTTGAATCTAGGCAGAAACTGCGCCACTCAGTGTCACACTCATCTGCCAACAGTGCAAAGCGAGGCAGCAAAAACAACGGTGTCAACAATTACAACTACAACAATTCAGGCCGAGGAGGCGGTCGCAGCGATGGTGGCCGGGGAGATCGCAGTCGCGGTCGCGGAAATAACACTGGTGGTCGCAGTAACAGCAAGCCGCGCCCCATGTGTCAGCTCTGCGGGAAGCCAGGGCATGTTGTTGCGGATTGTTGGCACAGGTATGATGAATCTTATGTGCCATACAACAAAGCCGCAAACACAGCTTCATATGGAACCGATACCAGCTGGTATGTCGACATTGGAGCGACAGATCACATCACAGGAGACTTGGAGAAATTAACAACCCGAGAAAAATACAACGGGAAAGATCAGATCTACACTGCAAGCGGCACAGGTATGGGCATTAAGCATATAGGTCATTCTTTAATTCATACCCCTACACACAATCTCTTTTCGAAACATATTTTACATGTTCCCAATGCTAAGAAAAATCTTGTGTCAGCAAGACGCTTAGCCCTTGATAATCATGCTTTCGTTGAAATTCATCCAAATTTCTTTGCTATCAAGGATCAGGGAACGGGGAACCTTCTGCTTAGAAGGCCCTGCCGCAATGGTCTTTACCCCATACCAAAGCTGCCTCCTTCATCATCATCCAAGAAATTTCTCGGGGTCGTCAAACCTACCATCTCCAAGTGGCACAATCGTCTGGGTCACCCATCTTTACCTATTGTTCAAAAAGTAGTGAGTAATAATAATCTCCCTTGTTTAGGAGATCTTAGTGAGTCTAGTGTGTGTGATGCTTGCCAACGAGCCAAAAGTCATCAGCTTCCCTACCCAAAGTCTGTTAGTGTGTCTCATTCTCCTTTAGAACTTGTGTTTTCCGATGTTTGGGGTCCTGCCCCTGACTCTGTTGGAGGCAAGAAATATTATGTTAGCTTCATAGATGATTTCAATAAATTTACTTGGATTTATTTGCTTAAGAAAAAATCTGAGGTGATAGAAAGATTCTATGAGTTTCAACAATTAGTTGAGCGTCTTTTCAATTGAAAGATTATTGCCATGCAATCCGATTGGGGAGGAGAATATGAAAAACTCCACTCCTTCTTTACCAAAATTGGTATTACTCACTATGTATCTTGCCCTCATGCTCATTAGCAGAATGGCTCGGCAGAACGCAAGCACAGGCATATCGTTGAAGTAGGCCTATCACTCCTTGCTCATGCATCCATGCCTCTAAAATTCTGGGATGAGGCCTTTCTTGCAGCCACATATCTGATTAATCGCACACCTAGCAAAGTGATCCATTATTCTACGCCTTTAGAGAGTCTCCTACACCAGACACCTAGCTATACTTCTTTGCGGACCTTCGGGTGTGCATGTTGGCCAAACCTTCGCCCATATAACACTCGCAAACTTCAATTTCGCTCTAAGCAGTGTACCTTTCTTGGATACAGCAATCTCCATAAAGGGTTTAAGTGTCTTGATGTTTCAATTAACCGGGTGTACATATCTCGGGATGTCGTCTTTGATGAAGAAGTTTTTCCCTTTGCTAGTCTAAATCCCAACGCTGGCGCCAGGTTGAAATCTGAGGTCGCTCTTCTACCCGTGTTCATGCTAAATCCGGACGTAACCAGTGGGGGTATGCAATTGAATGATCATATGCTTAATAACCATTATGAAGAAACTAATCCTTTTGATGAGAATGCAGCAAATCAAGGCGAAGAAACAGTGCAAAGTTCGGCCATACACGGGACGGGTGCAGAAGATCCAGCTGATAGCACGGAAATTAGTTCAACTGGCAGCACTGAAATTAATGATCCAGGAGATACAGGCGCTGGCGCACGCAGTCCTCCTCTTGGCGTGGATCCAGGAGATGCCGGCGCTGAAATCCATGAAGGCAGTCCTGTAGGACACAGCATCACTGGACGCAGCATCACTACTAGTCCCGTGCTCTCTCCCGTTGATGGCGAACAACAGCAGCAGCAGCAGTCTGACACCAGCAATAGTGATGGCCGGATTACTCTCCCGCAGACAGGTCAAGGTGATAGGCCGGTTACTAGGCTGCAAAGAGGCATACGAAAGGAGAAAAAGTATACAGATGGAACTATAAGGTATGGTCTTTTGACTTCTAATGGTGAACCAGCATGTCTAGCGGAAGCTCTTACAGATCAAAATTGAAAAGGTGCTATGGATGCTGAATTCATGGCATTAATGAAAAATAAAACTTGGCACTTAGTTCCTTCGCAAGAAGGGAAAAATATTATTGATTGTACATGGGTCTATAAAATAAAAAGAAAGGCTGATGGCAGCCTAGATCGATATAAAGCTCGACTAGTAGCAAAGGGGTTTAAACAACGTTATGGCATTGACTATGAAGATACCTTCAGTCCAGTTGTTAAGGTTGCTACTATTAGAGCTATTTTAGCCATGGCTGTATCCAGGGGTTGGTATCTTCGTCAACTTGATGTGCAGAATGCTTTCTTGCATGGCTTACTCGAAGAGGAAGTATACATGAGACAACCGCCTGGTTATGAAGACAAAAGTAAGCTCAATTTCGTTTGCAAATTGGACAAAGCTTTATATGGACTTAAACAAGCTCCTCGAGCATGGTATTCTAGACTAAGTGCAAAGTTGTGTGATCTTGGCTTCAAGGCTTCAAAGGCTGATACTTCTTTATTCTTTCTTAACAAAGAAGGGGTTATTGTTTTTGTGCTTATTTATGTTGATGACATAATTATAGCGAGTTCTACACAGGGTGCATCAGAAGCATTGTTACAAAATCTCAAACAAGAGTTTGCTCTCAAAGACCTAGGAGAGTTGCATTATTTTCTGGGTATAGAAGTGCATAAAGTTCATGAAGGTCTGTTGTTGACTCAAGAAAAATATGCATCTGATCTTTTAAAGAGAGCAGGAATGTTAGGGTGTAAGCCTGTGAGTACTCCTATGTCCACCTCAGAAAAATTGTCAGCTCATGTTGGTTCTGCTCTAGGAGAGCAAGATGCAACAAATTACAGAAGTATAGTTGGAGCATTACAATATTTAACTTTGACCAGGCCAGATATTTCGTTTGCAGTTAATAAGGTCTGCCAGTTTTTACATTCTCCTATGGAAGAACATTGGTTGGCTGTTAAGAGAATTTTGAGATACATTAAGTCATCAGTGGCTTTTGGTCTTAAGATTAGTAAGTCTCCTTCTGTTTTAGTCAGTGCCTTCTCTGATGCCGATTGGGCAGGGTCAGTAGATGACAGGAGGCTTTGCTGTATTTTTGGGCTCAAATTTAATATCATGGAGTGCCAAGAAACAAGCAACGGTGTCAAGGTCAAGTACCGAGGCTGAATATAAGGATGTGGCTAATGCAACTGCAGAAGTCATGTGGGTGCAAACACTTCTCACTGAGATTGGAGTTTCAGTTCCTAAGACGGCGCGGTTGTGGTGTGATAATCTGGGTGCTACATATTTGTATGAAATCCAGTGTTTCATGCTCGCACCAAACATATAGAGGTTGACTATCATTTTGTCAGAGAAAGGGTTGCTAGAAAGTAGTTGGAAATAAAATTTATTGCGTCTGGAGATCAGGTAGCAGATGGTTTCACTAAACCAATTTCAGTACAGCAGCTTCGAGAATTTCGTCGCAATCTTAACTTAGATAAGTTATGATTGAGGGAGGCTGTTAGAAATATAGTTGTTGCATATACAAAGTATATGCGTGTGTGTACATGCTACAGATAGAGTCTTGGATAGAGTTCTGTTTTAGTCCGGCTGAGTTACATGCGCTAACTAGGATTAGTTAGAGTTAACACCGATTCTATCTGTATCTTGTAATATTTGTTCACCACGTTGGAGGTTGTTTTCAACACATCTCTATGTATATGTGCGGCCTGAGATCAAAGGGTTTAACGCTTCCTAGAAGTTTTATAGCGCACACACATGCATGGTATCATTTTCCTCCTCTTTGCTTTCCATTTTTTTTGGCCAATTTCTTCGTGATTTCCTATCATATGACTTGTGAAGCTCACTGCGAAGAACTCCCCCACACACTGACCATTCATTATCTAACTTCGTCACCTTATATCTAACTTTGTCGCCTAGATCATTATTATCAACCTCGGCTCCCCATAAGCCTACTCTCCATACAACTGTTCACCAGTTTGACCCTAACACGAACGACCGTACCTTGCATCGAGACAAAATATCGTAGAGGTTGGCATGTCGTGGATATATAATATTCAGTTATAACTTATTTTACCTTATATTTTCTCTTATATTTTCTCTTCTGGTTATGCTTATAAGCCAAACTTTAAATTTTGAATTTTAAATTTAGAGTTAATTTTGGAAATTTTTTCACCTAATTTTTTTTCAGCCTTAGACATTTAAATTACTAAAAATACGTATATAGAAGTTTTATTTAAAAATTATTTTTTATTTACAAATATGTTGGTCGGCAATCACCCCTTTGTCATATACAAGCACCCCTTTGTCATATACAAGACTGACCGTGTGTTAAATCGGGATAAAATAATTGTTGGGTTAATATGATACGCAGTCATTTCATTGTTAACGCAGAGGGTTAAAAAAACACGTCAGATTGTGGGATGTAGTGTGATGGCGTGCCATGTGACGGTACAGCGTATGAGCTTAATACAAGTAGACAAAGAACAGTGCATCTAAGGACAGTTGCCAGATGTCATATATGTGTGTGTGTTATACCTGTTGTGTGTACGCATTTCATACACCTATTTCTAAAATTTCAGGTCCATGGAAGTATAATAATATTAAGGCTTCAGTAGCAGTATGCAGTTACCTCACGAACGACAATGGATCACGAGAAGATCGAGGACAAGGGATTAGTCACTTATCACTTTTTCTTTTTGTTGGTTTTAACATGGCATCAATATTTCTTCAATTTCATATTACAATACTAGAAATGATATGAAAATAATTAATAATTATATAATATTTATGAATAACACAAATGATCAAATGTGTATAAAAAAAATCAATGACGTCGAACATTTAGGGCCAAACGTTAGTAATATGGAGCAGTTGCAGCTGTTTTGAAGGTGTTGTTGATTTCTTCTCCGATGACAGAGTGCAGAGCAACCAGTCAAAGTGACAAACGACAAAACGAAGATTTGAGCAGAAATATTTTCCCCACCTATGCTTATAAAATTTAGAGAAAACGATAGTCTAAGGTAGAGAATTGAAGAAATAGAATCGGAGAGTCATGACTTATTGGCTGAGGGTGAGAGAGTCTATCTCCCATCTTAGATTTACTCATAGACATATCCTCTCTTACTATATAGTTCATCCACAAAGTTTAAATTCTAGAAGGCCACGTCATCGTTAAATCACTGCTGTCCAATCGAATCCGGTGAGTTATAGATCTTCACCACGTGTCAAACCCATTATCCTTAGCCCAAAAAAGCCCACCATCGTCCCCACACTGTCCACGAGCTCTTCTCCACCTCTCTCACTTCCTCTTCTCCAATCGGATGAGGGCATGCGCTGAAACGCATGGTGGTAGTGGTGCTGATGTTAATGTAGGGATATGATACAGGGCGATACGCGTGTACAAGACAGCGACGGAGGAACTGATGTATGATTCTCATTACAAATCTAAAACTACACACATGCCAATCGTTCGTACTAATGTTTAAATTTTTAAAATTTCTAATATGCCCGCAGCAACGCACGGGGTATCAACTAGTATAGATAGTGAAAGAGGAATTATCCTTCCACCTCTTGTTTACATAACCTATCTAGGGATATTTTTGGATATATTTCTCTGTTCGTATTTTCTTTAATGTTACCTATTGTTGATAACCGATGAATCATCATTTGGCTTTTTCAGGAAAAAAGGGCTTTTTCAGTGAAAATGTTAATCAGCATATTTACAAACAAAAAAAATTATAAATAAAACTTTTATATATGTATTCTTATATATTTAAAAGCAAAGTCTAAAAATAAACTAGAATAAAAGGTACAAAAATCAACTTTAAATTAAAGTTAAAATTTAAAATTTTAACTTATAAGTATAAATAAAAATATACTTATGAAAAAGATGAGAATGCTAAAGGACGAGGACGACCATGCTACAAGTCACCAATCCATCTCATTGGCAAATGGTGTGCAATTTGTCAGCATGTTCAGGTCCACTGGCATCAGCAAACAGTGTCAATTTTGGGTAATGGAGATGGTTTGATTAAGTACGATTTGCTGCTCGATGCAGATAAATTAGTTTACCACATGATGACATGAAGCCATCAAGTTGGTTCTAATTTTATCAAATTTAGATTCTTATCTACTGCCTACTCAAGCAATTGGTTCTTAAAAGTAAATACTCAGTTGGAAGATGGAGCGGATATGAACCCCTACCAATACTTCTGTAATGCAAGTTGCATAAAGACAGAACCTTTCCTATACTAATCAGAAAATGTAAGACACATGTCCGTGTTAGGGATAATAGATCAAAAGACACAGATTTAATGTGGAAACCCTTTCGGAAAAAACCACGGACGCCAACTAACAATAACCACTATAAAAAGATCAATGGTAGCAATGTCCTTTCAACACTACTGTCAATTTGCCTAGAGAACGTGGCTCTGATGTGGAGGCAGATGGTGAGAATGGCATTAAATCAATAATCCTTACACTCTGATGGCAAAAAATAAAAGTTAACTAGGAGAATGGTATTTGGAAATGCGGCAACGAATAAAGTGGCAAATAGTCAAATATTCCTATATTATATATACCTATTTGATGTTAGACCTTTTTTTTGCAATGCACTATTTTTTGAAGGGAGTTAATATAGAATTTTTTGGAGAAATATTAATATTTTTATGGAAAATCGCAAAAATGTTGGCCATTGCACAGAAATCACCAAAATAGCAGTCTGTCGAACTGCGGGCAGACGATTTGTGCCTGTTGCACAGCAGAAGAGCGACAGAGGGTCCAGTCGAACTCCCAACGTTTGACTGGGACCACAACCTGGCTGGAGCGTCGCCTGTCGAACAGCAGGCCTTCGATAGGCTACCGCACTGCCCTTGTCGAACACATGCCGTCGATAGGCCACCCGCACCGCCCCCTGTCGAACACTGGTTGTTCGACAGGCCTGTCCGTGACACCCTGTCGATTTGGGTAGGACGACAGCCACCCTGTTGAACTCCCATAGTTTGACAGGTCATGGCGACGGACCAGTCGTTCTTCGCCTGTTCGACAGGCACCCTTTCTCTCTTCCTCTGTTCGATAGGGAACTACTTTGGTGATTTCGGTGAACGGACTCTAATTTTTTCTTGGACTTCGGGACCCCACTTGTTCCCCACGGGTGTTTCCCCATCCTCACTCCTGGTAATTACTAGGGTCCCTTCCCCACACTCCCGCTGGAGAAAATCTCTCCCGGCCCCGACCCCACTGGGGAAATTGCCAACCCTACGCGTGATGGTCAGGTCGGTGAGGGGGATATGGATCACGATAAAGGGGGAAAGGGGTATATGCGAGATAGGTAATTTAAGTCGTTTGATTTGTCCAACAACTAAAATGAACTATAGGATAGATTAGTACCACATAAATACCATTGTCATTGTCATGGCCAAAACGGGCACAACACAGGAGGAAAACTAGGGAAGTAAGTTCATTTTGGCCATGCCTAGATTCTTCTGTATATTGTTGGTGTGTGTATATATACACACACATACATATGTTGCATTCATTAGCATCTATATGAAGCTAGAGAATGCTAGAAACGGAGATAATACTTTTTTAAAAAATGGTAAAATTGCTCACCATATTATTTCTATGATAGCATGCTTGTTTTCTGCTATTAATTTATGGGAATAATTAACTATTTGCCACTTTTATATGTGACGTTTAATCAATATGTCTATGACATGTGGGTCCCACATAAGATGACAAATATGTAAACTTGCTACTATAGCAGTGGTGAAAAGTTAAATGCCCCTAATTTATGAATAAACCAATTTGATTGAAGATCTAAACGACCTCACCGAATACAAACAGTTAGGTGCACCGCAATGAGCTAGTTACTTTTCAATGACCGTAAAAATGCTCCTTGTTTCAAGTATACATAACATTAAACAAACTACTTAAAGCTCAAAGGCTTAAGAGAAGTAGAAGGATCACACACCAAATGACATCACGGTGAGAGTATGATCCCAATCGATGAGATTGCTTGCAATTACTGTTGTGCAATAGCTGCAGTTGACATGCAGGCTCTATATCCCATGAGCCTACATGTCAGCCATTGTTACTGGATGATAGTAACTTCAGAGGATCTACACCCAATCCCAATATGACAAGAAGCTTTAGAGCTTACACCACTGAATTGATGAATCATATCCTACACTCAGCTCCATCTCATCGTTACTGTAATCAATGGATTTAAATAATTCAAAATTTCAAATAACCAATGGACTTAAATACATCATATTGAACATATTGCTCCAGGCTCCAGCAACCGAAGAAACAACAGACAGACGACAACCTACAAGAACCTATAGGGATTTACACCATTAATGAATCATCCTACAGTCCTACTCAGCTCTAGCTCATCAACACCACTATACTTTCAGGAAGAAGCCAAGCTTCTACAAGTAGGTCACCGCCATGGCGACGCACGCTGTACCGAGATTTGTCCGGGCTAACCATGTACTCAACCTCTAGAGAGATCCCCAGCTTCTTCATGACGATAGGGTCGATGTGGTCATGCACCGGCTGCGCCGTCCTCTCCATCTCCTCTAGCTGATCACGTGCTCTCTTCCTTTCGAGCACATGCCACAGCAGCTTCTCCTGGGCTTTAGCGATGAGCTCCTTCATCTGAGTGTCAAGAAATGTTGCTCTCTCTGTCAGCTTCTTGTCAAGTTCAGTGACTTCTTGCTCTTGCTCAGTGACTTCCTACATCTCAATCTCATCAGTTGCCAGAAGTGTTGCTATGTCTGCCAAATTCAGCTTTATATTGTGTTCAGTGACTTGTTGCTGCTCTAATGGCTTGCCTACAGCTCCAGTGGAAAGTTCAGAGGTAAAGCCATGAAAAATGCTCTTAGAGCATCCCCAATAGAAGTTGAGCTCCAGCAGATCATCTATCTCATCATCTATTTTTGGATGTCATCCATATTAGGAGAGAAACTCTATATTTAGATGTTCTCTCTCCAATCTTCCAAATAGATATAGATGATGCCATATATAGATGATCTGCTGGAGTACAAAAGGATATGAAGGATGAAAGTGTTTTAGATGATCATCCAAATAAATATATGGATGACCAAATTTAGATGAGCTATTGGGGATGCTCTTACGTGAACACTGGCCACTGCTCGCCATGTAGGAGGCCCACCTCCAGCTTGGCGTAGCTTCAGGAGGAGGCACGACGCTTGTGCAAGCTTCGGTGGTCCCATGTACTTTCTAGCGCGTGGAGCACTGGAGCGGAGAATCTGGAGCCCGATGTCACCACCTACTGAAGCCTAATTTCCCCCCCAAAAATCCCCAATCGCTCGGCCATCTCCAGCATGCACACCTTTCTTGACAAATTGACCCTTTTCGTAAACCTATTTCGATTTTGATCGTCGATAAAAACTTAAGATAAAAAGTAGGCCGTTAGGCCAGCCACTACATATGGCGCTGAGAGCGTACCTAACCACGCCAACGGACCTGGCGCTGAGCCCCTACCAGGGTGGAGGTGAGTCAAGCATGCAGCACCCGACCAATGTTACGTTATGTGCATGCATAGTTTGATGCAGCCGTAGGTGGAGAGGTGTGTCGTGATCTACTGTATCTGTGCCCCGTTTGGAAAGCTACCGTATAGGGTTCTCTCACGGTGCGTGTGGCAACGACGTAGCGGATCTCAGCGCCCGACCACCTGGCGTTGAGCTTGGTCACCTCAGCGCCACTGCACCTAGCACTGAACTCTGGCTGCATGTCTGACTCGGCCTCCACGTTGATAGGAGCTTAGCGCCAGATCCGTTGGCGTGGTTACATACACTCTCAGCGCCAAATGCAGTAGCGCTGGCCTAACGGCCTATTTTTAGTTTAAGTTTTTGTTAGGGATCAAAATCAAAATAAATTTATAAAAAGGGTCAATTTGTCAAAAAAAAAAAAAGCACCAGCATGGACCTCCTCACCTCCCGCCGTTTTTCACCCGCTTCCCGCGTCGGGGAGGGGTTAGGGCACTGAAAACCCCCCTTTTCCCGCCCACTTCTCCTAGCCTTCCATCCTTGTTCACTTTTCCGGCGTCGTGGAGCAAGCTCGCAACCGACAAAGCTGGACCACGTACGTATTCCTTTTTGCCTATCTCCGGCGGCAGACTGGGCAGGTCGGCGGAGGCGGCCAGGGCGGCGCACGGTAGGGCGGTGGGAGTCGGGCGACGCTGGGTAGGGAGGGGGAGGGGCAGGGGCGATGGGCGACGCCGGCGATGGGCAGGGAGGGGGCGGGGGCGGGGGCGCTGGTAACGGCGACGGATCTTTCTCCTCAAGGAGGCTTCATCAACTTCCTGCATGATCCGGAGACTGTCGCCGCAATGCCTCAGGGAGGGCAACCATCTACCTACCCATTCGCTCATCCCGCTGCTTTCCCTTCCCAGCCACCCCCAGCAGCATCGATCTTTCCTGCATCCTGTACGCAGCCAACCCCAGCAGATGTGACCGGCGGCACGACATCTGCGTCGTCTGCCGCTCTAGTTCGACGGGGGGATCGGGTGGCTGCTAATCCTGAAGCAGGGGACGACAATGGTAGGCAGCGTATGTGCTACACCCACGACGAGGATCTCCGGCTGGTATTACATTTATTACTTGCAGACATGTTTCATTGGACATGATATGTTGAATTGTCGGCATTTGATTTGCTTTTCATAAACAGTCTGCATTTCTGAGCTTGTGATCTGGGTTCATCAGTTTGTGGATGCTATCTTGTCACCCTGAACTTAAGCACTGTAGACAACTGAGAGTGTCGCCTACTGAATTCAGGAAATACACAATCTCAGTTTGTTTCCAATTATTCTTGTTTGGAAATACACAATCAGTTTGATGCAGGCAGGTAGATTGTGCTTACATGAGGGCCTGGTTCGCATGCATGTACAGACTAGTACTTGGTTTGTTGTACTGATTTGTACTAATTTAACTAAATCTGAACATTAATTGTTTGAAGAAAAAGCCTGAACATGCATGGTGTGCAAAGCTTTCATTTTGTGTACTGATCTTAGGTGTTTAGGACACATGTAGAAAAGCATGTGTCGATACTGCAGGAACAGCTTGATAATAGTGCATGGAAGTATACCAAAAGTGAGAACGAAGTTAATACTGTACGCATATTTAAGCATACTACAATGATCTTAATTCGTTTTCAGGGGTGTTAATTTGTATCCATGAATATATTTCTTCCTGAAAGGCTGGAACAGAACTCAAATTAGGTGAATTCCCTGTATACACCTGAAAACTTGCTCAATCCCTTCTATACCCCTGAAACTTACTCAATCCTTTCTATAGCCTTGAAATTTTAACTTGATCTCTTCAATGCCCTTGCCGTTACATTTTCCTTCATTTCATTGTTAAGTTCGTGAAAAATGTCTTTAATGCCCTTGATAATTTAAGTTTAAATATAAGCTTGAAAAATGATTGAGAAATTCGTTTGAGTGCATAGTATGCTTATTTTATGTAACTAATGAAACTAAATATTCAGTATAGAAAATTGTGACATAAATTTTAAGAACAAAACAATATAGTAAATTAATTTTTTTATTTGAAATTTAGTAGGAAAATAGATTTTTTTATCAGGAGTACTTCAAAAAAATACTGTGAGCATTAGTAGTCCTATCTTCATATGAACACTCCTCATTTTTCTGACTTTTTTTTAAAAAAATAAATACATATTTTTTATTTTATTATCTAAAAATAAACTTTGTCATAAATATTGAATCGCACATCAAGCTCATAACTATTAATAGTCTCATGCGATAAACTTTTACATTTTCAATAATATAATTCATAAACTTCTATGCTCATCCAAAGGGTAAAATGGTGAATTTATAGAAATTAGTTGGTCAACTGACGAGATTGGTATGGAAGGGATCAAAATCAAATTTTGGGGGTATATAAGGAAGCAAGCAAAATTTAGGGGCATGAAAGGGATTAGCTAATATTTTAGGGGTATACAAGGGATTATCCCGACTCAAATAATGTCCGACAGCTTGCATGGAGAGTATATATGTTCTTCATAACAGAAGTTTTGCCCACTATGTTTTAATTTGTTCATTATCTAATTAAAAATGATTTGATTTGTTCAGTCGTCTGAAACTCTACCAGCATTACAATGTTCTTGTTTCTTGAAATAACAATAATTATCATTTTGATAACTTGTTATGTCTGCTGCACTGTTGCCTGCACTGATCAGTCCAATACTCCCCTATGCCTGAATCCCTGAATTTATTATAATTGTTATAGCTGCTTTCCTATGTATGAAATTGTTTACTTTTGGGTCAGAATTTTTATGAAACTGGTTGACAGCAGCACATATAGGTGGCACAGATGCCATATACTTCACTGTTGACTGTTGCTCGTGAAGTTTATTTTTCTTTCAGACCAACACAATGTGAACATATATATTTGCAGACATCTATTGCTTACATTTGTCCCTCTTGTTGTAGGTGAGTGCATGGCTTAGAAACTCCACCAATCCAATCGAAGGCAATGCAAGAGAGGGGGAGACTTACTGGACCAAAGTTGCTGAAGCTTACAATGAGACCACCCCTGCTGATAGGAAGAGGGAAGTGCACCACCTGAAGGGCCACTGGGACAAGACTATAGAGAAGGTATCCTTCTTCAATGGTTGTTACATCCAGCTTCGGGATGCATATGCTGGTGGCAGGAGTGATATGCTGCTCATGGATCAAGCATTGGAGTTGTATCGGTCTCGTCAGGGGCACCAATTCCTGTTTGTGCACTGGTGGAAAGAGGTTGCTGACTTTCCAAAGTGGAACAGCCACACCTCATATGGTGGTCCAAGGCCTAAGAAGCGTACACCTGATCTGAACAGGAACCCAGAAGCAATGGTGCACCCAATTGTATCAAGAAGGCCAAGAAGGCCAAGAAGGGAAAGGGTTCAGCTAGTGAGTTAGCATTAGAAGTGAAGGAGCAACTGAAGAATTTGGTTGAGGCTCAAGCAAGTCAGAAGGAAGAGTTGAAAAGAATGAAGGATCTCCAACAGAAGCTATCTGACCAGAGGGTTGAGGCTGCCACCCTGCAGCTGAAGGCTGCCCAAGAGAGGAAGGAGGCCAAGCTCATAGAATATAAGAACAAAACACTGGAGACATACAATGAGCTATTGCAAGTTGACACCTCCAAGATGGAGCCATGGGCGAAGGAAGCTCACACCAAGGTTGTCACTTTCCTCTCCGATCAGATTTGGAGGACAAAGGACAGCGGTCCTGGTACTGTATGAGTCATGCCGAGGTAATTATATTCTGTTGCTGGTCATATGTATTACAATGCTATTGTTTGTACATCCATGTGTTCTCTTTTTCCATGTCTTTGTTTGAATTTCAGGTTGTAAAAGGGTCCTATATTTTGTGATCATCCATGATAGATGGACTGATCAGGTTGCCCTGGTGGAATTGCTGGAAATTTTGTGGAGGCATGGGATCTTTGAAAGATTTTGTGTCATTCACAAGTTCAAGTGACAAGGTTTCAGGTTTGTTTTAGCATTTCTCCTCTTTTTTTTCTCACTTGTGTCAGGAATTGTCCTTCATTCAGTATGTTGATGTCCAGGGATCGTCGTCGACAAGTTGGAGTTCGTGCACGCCAGGGCAAAAACTCGCTATTTTTGAGGCCTATGCTGCCATGTAGTGCTGTACTCTGGATGTATGACATATATATATATATATATATATATATATATATATATATATATATATAACTCTGTGCTCAACTGAACTATTGAGATATTATGTGTTGTCTCTGTTACTCGATTAGTCAGGAACATTGCTGGCTATCATGCTACTTTTTTATCTCTCGTGGAGTACCCTGTAGTGGTCCTTCTGTTTTACGTGCTATCGTGGTTGCATCAATTAGCTATTTTTTTTTTTCATCTCTCCCTTTATACAACTGTATTGAAGCTATGAATGGCTGATCTTACATCTGGAGAAAGAGGGTGGGGTAAACTGGACTATTCTCGTTGATGGTTGTCTCAGGCTATATGTGCAATGTGGGCAGCTTTCCTCAGCCCGAGTGACCTCAGATTTTTTGGTGGGTCATCGAGAGACACAACATTGTACAGTTAGTGGCTTCACTTTGGCCTCATCCTACACGGTAATTGATTGGAATAAGTCCATCTATTCTTAACGTCCCTTAGCTTGTCAACGAATTCGATTTCCGTACTCTAATATAAAAACCAGATACAACAGGTCCCTCATCTGTCAAAATCGGTGCAAAATAAGTCTCAAGGCGGTTTGGACGATGGCTTCAGCTAAAGTGGCGCCTACGTGGCTAATTTGACTTGGTTTTCATTTAACGTGGCACATGAAACAAAATTTAACAATTAAAAAATAAAAACAAAATATGTGAGGCAAAGATGATTAGAAGGAAGGGTAGGGGTGGCAATTTCCCTCGCAAAGCCAGGGACCTGCCCCTACGGGGATGGGGGTGGGGCTGATTTTCTACATAGGTGAGGGAGTATACCCGCAGGTCACCCACAAGGTCCCAAACGAGGAGTATTAGATTTTGTGCATAGTAAATTATAGGCCTATCTATTAGAGCTCATTTCACCCACCATATATAAATGAGGAGAAACCCTAGCTAACCCTCTTCTCTCTCTAGCTCTCCCTCTCCCTCTCCTGTCAATTCGTGCGACGGCGAGTGGCTGATGTCAGGCAGGCCGCAGGCGGGGACCTGACGAGTGGGCCATGGTGGGCAATAGGCAGGGGGCACAGCTAGCAGGGGCGGCGGGCCGACGGCTGCAAGCTGGCAGGCTTGGTCGGCGCCTGGTGACTCAAAGCGGGGCCCCAGTGGGGGGTCAGTGTCGGGGTGCAATCTAGCCCCGGAAGAGATATCGGGGATAGGGTCAGGTTTTGGAATCGGGGGTCAGGCTCGGGGTCGTTCCAAGCAAACCCGTCCCCGCCCTGCCTTGTTGCCATCCCAAAGGAAGAGAGGAGGCGGCGTCGACTTGCCATGGAGACAGAGAGGAGTGTAGGGCCTACTAATATGTGGGTCTCACGGTTTTTGTCTAACTGGTATGGAGACCTCACATTTTTTAAATTTTTATAATTTATATTATGCATTCATTGCCACGTCACTACCATGTAGGACGATGACCAAGTCAAACTGGCCACGTAGGTGCCACATCAACCAAAACTACCATCTGAACCACCGAGGAATCTCGTCTGTGCTAGTTTTGATAGTTGAGGAACCTATTGTATCTGGTATTGCTGTTCAGGGACAAAATTCGAACTCGCTGTCAAATTAGGGGAAATGAACTTATTCCTAATTGATTTGGGCATGGGACTACTCAATCGAGTGGCCTCTATTATTTATGGCCTAACAGTATAGATGGCCAGATGGGCCACCTAGCCCAGCATGGCCCAGGCACGATCGAGCCTGTGCCAAAATTCGTCGAGCCAACATGGCCTAATCAACACGCCGGGCCATGTTGTGCTAGCCCACAGGCTGCACTGAAGGCCCAAGCATGGCCTAATAGCACTCGGACCATGTCGGGCCGGCCCAAAGGCACAATGGCCCATCGTGCTTATTCAGTAAATATGTCTATATTTCGACCCTCACTTCTTTTGGGTTGTGTAAATAGTCTATTTGTCCTCACTCTTCTTTGAGTTGTCTTTTATATGGCTTAAGTCTATTTTACATACTTTTCTTTTTGACTAGGACTTATATGAATGAATTAAGTCTATTTTAGGTCCCTTAATATTTTTTCTTCCCTACTAGTTGAATCGGGCCATGCCGGGCCAGCCCATCGTGCCAAGGCGTCGGCCAGAAACGACCCAATTGTTGGGCTAGGGTGGCATGGGCCCGACATTGGCTGCGTCGTGTCGTGTTTGGGCCAAGCCAAATGACCATGCCGTGGACCGGGCCGTCAAGCCTTGGGCCTTATGGCCATCTATACCTAACAGGGTTGTTGCTTGTACCTCTTCATCGTTGTCAGAAGAGTAAGAGCCACTGCCAGAGAAGAAGGGGGGTGATGAACCGCTGCTGGATGATGTAGACGAGCCACTTCTTGAAGATGATGATTCGGAAGATGCTACCATCTCTCTCTTGGTGGTTAGGTTCGTGTTTCGTGCGGTGACTTCCTGCTACTCCACCTTCAATGGCTTTGTCTCAGCATCCATGCGAGCACCGGCGGTATCCGGGTTGCTGCTCGCACTGTCGTCATCATCGGATCCGCTGCCCGAAGATGAGGAAGAGTCACTGCAAGGTGATCTAGGTGAGCTGCAGTTCAAGCATGACATTTTAGGGAACTTGTCAACTGCAACAGGAGAGACGTCACCACTGAATTCATCATCTTCTTGCTCGGCAAGCCATGAGATGTGAAGATTATCAACGTCTACAGGAGAGGGTCGAGCGGCTAACGCAGTTCTTGATATTGGTCGGTTCTTGATCCTCCTCCAGCGGCAGAATCTTGCTCTGTTGAGCGAATTGCTCGAGCAGGTTCAGCAACCCAAACAAGGTGGCATCACTGGCGGAGTTAAGATTGATCTCCATCTCATCGCCGCTAGGGTCGACGATGCAGCGACATTATGTCTGTGTCGGCTCGACGATGTGCGGCAGCAATGGAGAATACACCGAAAGCAAGGCGATAAGGTTGTAGAGCGTTCCCTCTCCGCCTTGAGCATCATCGGCTCGATCATCTCCGCCTCCACGCCGGGCTAGTGATGATCGCCTTCCTCCTCTTGGTGAAGGCAGCCTCGTCCCTCTCGCCGGCAGTGGCCTCCGGACACAAGAACCGCCCTCTCTTCTTGCTGCGGGGTGGGAGATAGCACACTCCGGATTTCGCCGCCCCCATTGCAGCACCGTCATTGATGTCCTTGCGGCTGGCCAGCAAGGCCTCCGCCTTCTTGAGGAGGGAGCCCACCACCCGGCGCTCCGACAGGATGCGCTCACTCAGGTGGCGCCAACAGGGCAGCCCAGTAGGTGCGGGAGGAGGGCGCACCGTCCCGACGACCATGGCGGCCGGAGTGGTGGCGCGCGCGAGGGGAACTAGGGCAGATGGATGGATGGAATCGATGATGGCGAGTGATGGAGGTGGAGTGGAAGCAGAGTAATGAGAGACTACAGAGGGACGAGAAGCCAAGGAGACGATGGTTTTATCGAGGGTTCTACACTCGATTTTTTTATATTTTAAACATTTTTAATAAATAATTTTATTAATAAACCTCATAGAAAAATATTTTCACCGTACGAACCTCTTGGCTACGCTACCAACGCTAGCGGAGAGTGTTTGGCGTGGCATGTTTGCGAAGCCAGTGACACTGGCATGGCAAGACCAATGGTGTGGCAAGTCTATCGCGCTAATCGGATTACATGGCAGTGTTGCCTTGTCACACCACCAGCACTGGCATGACCAAAAGATTTATACGATACAAATATTTTTTTTGAGACTTAGTAATAAAATTATTTATTAGAAAAGTTTTAAAAAGTAAAAAAATTCTCTATGCTTTCTAGTCTCTTTTTTTTCGTTTTATTTTTTCATTGACAATAGCACGTTGGTTCTATAATTTCAAGGGTCGGAACTCAGTGCTATAGATCTTTTAGACTAATTCTTTTTCTTGTAATATATAATGTATAATCATTTCTCCTCTAAATCGACACAACTAAACATCACTAACATGAATAAATACAAATTAACAAAAAATAATTCATGAATGTCGACGATTTGGATCAACAATATATATGGGGTGGCTAGCGAGGCGTAAATATCGATGGTTAGATGGAGACACGAGGTTACCCATGTTCAGGCTCTCGATATATAAGATAATACCCTACTCCTACTTGGAGATTGTAGTCGATTGTATACAGATTAACTAGAAAATAGCCGATCTGAATATGACCCACCCTGAGGGGTGCCTCTGTCCCCATTGTATAGTGAGCGGACATGGTTATAGATAGAGACCTAATCTGATAAGACTAAGGCCTATCCGTAACGGATATAATAGAGCCCGACAATCTCAACATGTAATCCTATATATAAACCGACCCAGTACAAGATAGTATTCCCTTCTTTACATGTTAAGGATACCCCTGATACATGTATTTCACAATGAATAATATTTTTTATTTGTGTTCTTAACAATCTAAAAGACAATGGTAGAAGAAATAAAATACAATAAGAACACTTAAAATGAAATATAATGTTAAGTTTCAAAATTTAGATTTTGGTTACGGCAAATAAGCCCACAAGTTAAAGATAGAGCTATTAACCTTTGCCAATATATTATCATTTTGTAAGTTAATTGATCATCTATTTTTTAAAGAAAGAATTGATGCAAAAATTAAACCAGAAGGGTCCTCAGCTCGCCCTGGTTATTAGTACCTTATTAATTGCAATTTTATGAAGATTTTCTACTGAAAAGTTGACTTAAAACCACAAATAAACATTTTTAAAGTTTAAAATAATACCTATGTAATTAATCATGTGTTAATAGTTTATTTCGTTTTGTGCAAGTAAATTGGTTGGGCTTGTTTCGGCCCAAAAGGATTCGGCTTAGCCTTATTCAGCTTGGAGTTAGTAGTGGATACAGATCATACTACCAGACATCAAAAAAATCACTTTAGTTGTTCCAGTGAATCAAACTGGGTCAAATCAAGATGTATCTAGAATTAGTACCATATAAAATACCAGTGCCATTGTCATGGCGAAAACGGGCACAGCACGAGACGATCAAAATAGGGGAAATGGAGAGATGAAAGGTAACTCCATCCGTTTCATATATATATATATATGCTAATATTTATTATTTTTATAAATCTAGATAATGAACTCTTATAAGCTAAAATTTAAATTTTAGAACTTGATTTTGGACTTGATTTATGATTTTTCATCGTGGTTTGTTTTACACAATTGCTCTTAAGTCACTGTATACACGTATATAAAAGTTTTACATATAAATTATTTTTCACGTGTAAAAACGTGTTTTAGCCAACGTTAAATTTAGAGGTAGTAGCAGTCTAGCAGACAGCACTTGCTGCTGTGGCTGTCATGGTCGTTCGTGACGTAGACGGCCGGATTACTATAAGCTGAGGCAGGAACGTTTCATACAGGAAACAAACGGGAGAGTGTTTTTTTGGCCCCGCATATATTGGTATGCACGCAACGCAAGGGCGACGAACAGTCACAGTCGAGGCAGGAGACAGAGAATCTACCGATTAATCGGAGTGTAGCCACTCTATCCCTTTTAGCCACGACAGTACCAAATATAAGGCAGTAAAATGGACTAAAATATCTAGGTCCATATGTCCCTAAAAGAGATGCTAAAAAGGACTAAAAGTCTATAGGACACCTACTCTCCTACTCTAGGTCTATAGCTATGTGTGTAATGTGTACTATTGAGCAGGTCATTTAATAAGATTTTAGTTCATTTTAGTCCCTCCAAACAAACATGGTAGGACTAAAACGGACTTATGTTTTAGTTCTAGGACTAATTTTTAGTCCTAAGACTTATGAAAACAAACAACACCTAAAGTTGGGTTAATTAGGACACGCAAAATAAGGAAGACCATTAGCGTGTGATTATTTGTATTAGGCCATCCTCAATGTAAGTTTCATGGACACGATTATCTAGAGTGACATGTCATATAAAAAGTTTGAAACTAGGATAAAACATCCATCTCTCAATACATAGTTTCATCTATTGTTATTTTCTAGGTTACATGCAAGACACAAGCTGTCTAAGTAACAGCCATAAAACTCATTTCATCTCTCTTCATTAATACTTTGCCATATCATAAAAAATGAGAACCATAAAACTCCCAATAAGACTGGCCTTAGCTATTGTGAATTTGAAAATAGACTAATCTGGTTTTTTAAGACAACTTTTATTTATTAAAAAACATACCATTTAATAGTTTAAAAAACGTGCGCACGAGAAAAAAATTGCCTCAATTCACTTACGAACGTGACCTATACCCTTGGGATTTCCATCAATCTCATTTTATTTTAAAATAAGTTTATTTATGTAGTTTAAATTCAGATTAAAAAGCTAGGCTTATTTTCGAAACTGAAAAGATGAAATTATTTCAGCGTACGGAGGAAAGATGAATTACTTATTCTTGATTGAAAAAAAAGAGAAAAGGAACTTATCACTATCTTTTAGACATGGACATGAGCTCCCATCGTTTTCTGTTTTAGAAGAAAAAGCAAAAACACGTTTTTGTAAACGAAAAATAATTTATTAGTAAAACTTTCATATACGTGTGCATAGCGACTCAAAAGCAAAAGTTGTAAAATAAACCACGGTAAAAAAAAACCCTAAAATCAAGTTTAAAATTAAGTTTAAAAATTCAAATTTTGGCTTATAAGCAGTTACAGCTGCGAAACGATGGGAGCCTAGGTGTGTAAAAAGGCAATCATAATCAATAATTACTATTACAGTAAACATATAAATATCTACAGATATATTATTTTATTGAAATTCCTCTCCAGATTAAAATCCATGCCATTAAATATTTTAAAATGTATTCATGTTGAAGTTTTAAAAGTTTAATTACGATCCAATCAGAAACAATAAGCATCGTGGATTCGGAGCGAGGTGCAGGAAGGAAGGTAGGAATAGATGGAACCCCGGATCGAGAGGGAGGCATATTCCGCGCTCGATCTCTCTCGCCTCGCCCTCGCCGTCGCCGCGACCGACCATGAATACGATGCCGGGTCCGTCCATTCGCTCGCTCACCGGCTCACCGCCCCACCCGCTGTCGTTCGGTTCGACCTCACCTCCGGAGCAGCTTGGCTTGGCTTGGCTGGTCGATTTCATGGTTCATCGCCAGTTGCTTCATGATTTTATATTCCTGTTGTTTTTTTATTTAATGTAGGTGATTTTTCGATTTATGTTCGATTATTCGCCTTATTTTGAAAACTTTATATAAATACTAATTATTGTGTAATAATTTGATTTATTGTGAAAAGACTTTAACAATGACTTATCATTTTGCATATTTGGATAAGAAAATGGAGCAAGATGAATGGTGATTCAAAAGTCAAACAACATTCAATGGAAAAAAATGGAGTGAGTATAATTTATTCGGCTTCTCTCTTAAGCATACCAAATTAAGTCATGTGTCATGCTCAACTTGAGTATATTATTTAATTATCTATTCCGAGTCATATATGTTAGGTAAGAAACATGTAACGAGTTCGTAGATATGATACTGGAACTGATAGTAACTTGCTTACACACGTCAGTGTCACATCAACCTAAATCTAACAATCTATTATTTCTTCGTAGATACAACCCACTACCTACGGTTAAACTATACTCCCTTTATTGTAAATTTTATAGATTTGGAATATTGGAATATAAAATCAATTTAAGCTTAATATTCTCTAAATAAAAATATGTGCATCCTGATTTACGAAAATCATTTTTCATCTGTTTTGTAAAATAATATACCAAAGCCTCAGACATTTAGGCTCCTATTGTTTTGGAGTTGCATTTGAATTTTGAAACTTAATTTTGGACTTGATTTTGTCATGGTTTGTTTTAAACATTTTGCTATTGAGCCATTATGGACATGTATATAAAAAATAGCATGTTATCTAACCTCATGGAAATGTCCGTATGAGGTCATCTCACTTTTCTAATTCATGTGTTTTTCAGTACTATGTTTACACTTTGATTACTTTAAAAATCCTATGTTTTTCTATTAGTGTGTTTTTACACTTGTATTTTAAATGGACCCTCAAAGAGCTCTCATATTGAAACATGGTATCAAATTTGTTTTAGGTCTTATACTCAGCATTTATCATTTTTTCTTATAAGCATAAGCAAAAAATAATATTTTTTAACAATTAACTTGGGAGTTGACTTTGGGTCACCATGGTTCATTTTCCAGCATTTTAAATCGCTAATAAGGTTTCACTTATAATAAAT
Source organism: Oryza brachyantha (assembly GCF_000231095.2). NCBI lineage: Eukaryota > Viridiplantae > Streptophyta > Magnoliopsida > Poales > Poaceae > Oryza > Oryza brachyantha. The sequence continues at coordinate 8,780,469 of NC_023167.2, read as the reverse complement.
ATAAGCGAAATGATAAGCTTCACCCTCCACGTAGTCTCTAAGAAATAGTTTTCACCATAAATGATAATAAAAAATTAGTCTCAAATTAGTTTATATAAACCTCTAAAATCCAGTTTTAAAAATATAGTATCAACATAGGTAGTCCTCCTAATTTTTACTTGACATCGTTGAGTTTTAGTTCTATATTTGACCATTCCCCTTATTCAGTTGGTTTGCGTAAATATACAAAATTATAAGATAGGCTTAAAGTATATATAATGGTAAACCAAACACAATAAAATAATTCATAATTATGCAATTTTTGAATTAGACGAATGATGAAACGTATATCAAAAAGTTAACGACCTGAAATAAAAAGAACAGGAGAGTGTCATCTAGTATAAAATAAATTTAGTTCTTCGTGGGGTTTATTTGGCTAGTGAAATGGTGAACATGCCCTTGAAACAACTTCAAAAATTACCATTGTGATTATGAATTATAATAAAACAATAATTGCAGTAGTACTACCGTCCCATATTTTTGATACAACACCTGACTGGACGACATAGAAAAGAAATCCAAAAAATAGACGAGAACTAATAATAATAATAATTTTATGATAAACTCTATTTTGATTCCCACCCATAGCAGAACCCCGTCCCACCAATAAGGCAACGCAGCCGGCACTGCGGCTAGGGGTGAACAGAAAACTCGTGCCTCATTAACTCGCTCGACTCGTGACAAACTTGGCTCGGCTCGTTTCATTTTTCTAACGAGCTGAGCTAGTATTTTAGCTCGTTAGAGATAATGAGCCAGCTCGAGCTAGCTTATGAGCTACTCATGAGTCTAATGAGCTCGACCAAAGATACACGATTCGCCGGCGTTCATGAATTCCACCCAAAATACATGTGTTCAATACTTCATATGTTCATCATGTGATTTGTTGATTCAAACTTTAATATTTAGATAAATTTCATATGATTTGCATGCTTGAACTAAAAATTTGCTTGTATAATCTATTGAAAAATTGTTTAAGTTAACTTTTTATACATGACTCACGAGCCTAATGAGCCAGCTCGAGCTTTATAACAAGCCGAGTCAAGCTAAACTTTTAGCTCGTTACGATAACGAATCGAACCGAGCCAGCTCATTATCTTAACAAGTTAAACCGAGCCCAACTAACTCATTATCCATCCCTAACTGCGGCAACAAGCAACCCAACCACCGGGTGTTGCAGCCACGCGGGCCCCACCACCGACCTCTCCCTTAAACCCCACCGCCCGGTGACCGCACCCCCCTTCTCTTCCTCCTCCTCCTGCTGCTTCCTCCCTCCAACTGCCGCAGCCCCGCGAGCACGTGCCTCCGTCGCCCCCCTCCCCTTCCGTTTCCTCCGCCGCCGCGACCCAGCCCGACCCGGACCGCCGGAGATGGCCACGGAGGGGCTGGTGCCCATCACGCGGGCCTACCTCGCGCGCTACTACGACAAGTACCCGCTCCCCCCGCTCCCCGACGCCGTCACCGACCTCGCCGACCGCCTCCGCGCCCTCTCCGCGGGCCTCGCCGCCGTCGCCCCCATCACGCCAGGTGAGCTCCCCCCTTCCTTCCTTCCCCTGATCTCGACCGCGATCCCGCTCGCTTTGCTTTCTCCGCTCGTGGGGCCAGCCGGTTCCCCTGATCTCGCGGGGGCCGCTGCTCGCATCTCATGGGGTTCTCCGGTGCCAGCAGTTAGCTCTTCACTGCTTCGGCGTGTTTTTCTTTTTTTTGAGTTCGTAGAGATTAAGCAAGAGGAGTTGTTTATGCTGAATGAGTTGCTTTATTGCTTCAATAAATAATCTTGGAAGCTTTTGTGGATTGTTTGATTTGATGATCTCGTCCATTAGCTTTAAAGTTCTGGCTTGTTTCGACTCTATTACAGGATTATATGTGATAAACTTACGGCAGGAAATTTGCACTCTGTTGCAACTACCCATGCTCCCAATGCTGATGCCATTTGAAATACTAATACATTTGAGGTTATTTTCACTGCGGTGGCCACCTGAATCTACATAGCCGGGGTTATCTGGTACAATGCCATATTTAGTGTGAACATTCCAGCTTTGCTGTGTTTATTTAATAAAGATGAGAGGGAATCAATCTTGTTGGTTTGATCATGGTCATGCTTCCCTTGGTTGAATAGAAAATGATTGTTTACCACATTGGTTGGAATGCTCATAACGGAGTTTACATATTTTGCACAAATAGATGTACCCACGCTGGAGGGCCTTGTCGTGCCTGTACCATGCTTGCCAGTCCCGAGGATGTGATGAACCTAACTGATTTTGAACTGCAGAATAATGGGGCTATTACATAATACTCCCTCTGTTCCATATTCTAAAATGTTTTTGGCACTACTAGATTCTTCCATAGATCAATATATATGTTTTATATATGTGCCTAGATTCATTAGCATCCATACGAATGTAGGAATGGCTAGAACATCTTATAATGTGAGACAATATTTCATTGCTATTTCATTATTTTGAACTGCTGAACATTTACTGAACTGTTATTGAACCTTTGTCAGGATCACATAATTTTTCATTGGTAGTTAGTATACCTTGTCACTGTACATAGATACCTTACTATTTACTCCCAAGATGGATTCCTGTGATTGGATGCGAGTTTAGAATTTATCAACTTAATGCACACAATCTGCTGGGGAGTCTGTGATTGGATGTGAGTTTAGAATTTATCAACTTAATGCACACAATCTGCTGGGGAGTCTGTGAAAATATGCTATTGTTAAACCAACAAGATGGTGATGGAATTAATTGAAAGCTATGCTAGGGGTTTAAGACCATTTAAAATTGCATTTTTGGTTTCTTTTCATTTAAGAGGTAACACAGTAAAGCATTTGTACACTTAGTTTAAGCAAAAGCCAAAGAAAGAAAATGAATTGGAATAAACACAAAAACCAATGTCAGTCTTATAGAAATTAAAGTAGCTTGGGTGGGGTCATTGACTTATCCAGTGATTTCAGAGCTTACTTTTCTAAATCTATTTGTTTGTTCTGCTATTTATTTTTTGAGCAGTTGCAACAACAAGGTGTGGACATTGCTTATTGACAAAATATCCATGAGGACCATGATTGCATAATGCAGCAATGTAGATCACATGTTTCAGTTTCATGTTGACTCCTTTGCTCATTCACCTACATAGGAATTGATGGCTAAATCTACATAAGTGAAAGTTCCCTAAAATGCAACCACAATGTGCCACACCATCTGATAAATTTGAGCCATCGGATACACTAGGAGATAAAAGAGGGTGAATTAATCTTACCCATTGGAGCATATGGTTGGTGAAAAAATCATTCATGAGGTTTCTAGTGATGAAGGTATGAGAAGAAGGATGAAAGAAAAAAAAGGGGAGGTAAAAAGAAAAGGTTTCTAGAAACAAATAGATAAGGTTGTGAGTGTGCATATAATTTTATGATTACCCCTTTAGTAAAGACTATTTTGCAAATAAATCCTTATCCTTTAGTAAAGATTTATGAAGAGCTTCAAAACATTCAAAATATATATTTACACCGGTGGTGTGTTTATGTGAGAATGAGTTACTCTATATATAGCATATTATGACAACAATAGGATCCTCTTTGGGTGGTGGTGGACTTTGGTGGTCATGTTGCATCGGAGAATAGGAATGCAACGGCTCATGCAATCTTGGTGAGAGGAAGATCAAAACCTAACCCTAATCGTTGACCACCACCCTTTCATCTAGCCAACAATCTGGACCTATCGAAAAGTCAAAAACCATTTGTTCATGTGATTAATTTTGTTTCTAGCAATAGGTGTTTAACATGTTTGAGAAAAAAGATACTAAAATAATATGCACATTCCTTTCTTTAAAGGGTCACATGAATTTTTAAGATAAATTTAAAATAAAATAAAATAAATTCCTTAAAAGACAACAAAATGTATGTGCGTAGGCTATAAAGTGTGCACACCAATGGAAAATAAGGGGAAGATAAGAGGTTCAGGCAGCAACGAAAACGGTTTAAGGCAACAACTTATACAAATGTATAGCTAATGATAAAGGTTAAGCCATTTATTGTTAGCTGCACAATGTCACTTATACATTTTTGTCTGACCAATGTTTTCACGAGCAATGAAAACCTATGAGGGATGGACTGCCTCTCCTACATACCATGTCCTACATTTTACATAATAGGAAGGTTAGCATTGCATGAATGCTGCTAAGCTTGAAAGTTACAATTTTGTTATCTGTACATGTGTAAAGTTCTTTTTTGGTTGACACTAAAAGTCAGCTGAGACACGTTCTCTTTCCAAACTCTGAGGCTTACAACAATACATTACATTTCAGAATAGAACATTGTTTTGACATGATGCTTTTATCCATTTTTCATTTGGAAGATGAGGAGCTCTTGGAAAAAGAAGCAAGTGGGATACCTGCCCACAAAATTGATGAGAACTTGTGGAAGAACAGAGAACAGATGGAAGAAATTCTGTTCTTGCTTAGCAAATCTTGTCGTCCTGTTGCAGTAAGATTAGCCTTTGATGATTTGGTCAATTTGAATTTTGAAAGAATCAATCCTACCTTCATTTTATTGAATATTTGGCATCTGCACGTAACCAGCTTCAGCAGAATTCCACGGCAGAGGACACACAGACATTTTCTATACTTGATGATGTTGAAACTAAATTGAAGGACATGTTGAAGAAGTTGGAACAGTTTCAAATAAAAAATGCTGATAATGTTTTCAATACAGGTAACAGGCTGATATTCTTTCCTTTGTTTCTATTTCGACCGATACATTGCATAAATAGAGAACTAAATGAATATAGTTGAATCTTGTGTCATGAATAAGCAATTCTAATTTCTTTATGTATATTGAACAGCTGATAGTTTTAAACTGTTTCTTTGAAAATTGTGTCCTGCCATGTGGCTTTTTATTGTCTTATATATTATCAGATATCAGCAACTGATTTCTCTTGAATATAACAATGTCCCTTTTCTTCCCCTTGGTTACTTCATCCTTTAGTTCCATAATCTGTGGTGTATCAGTACTAGTCAAGTGCATTTGTATTGAATGACCTGCGTTTTAAAATTATAATATTGCAGTTATGACCTACATGCCACAAGATTTCCGTGGCACGCTAATCAGGCAACAGCGAGAACGATCTGAGAGGAATAAACAAGCTGAGGTAGATGCTTTAGTACTAGCTGGTGGAAGCATTCGTGATCGATATGCATTGCTGTGGAAACAGCAAATGGAGAGGTTGTTCTCATTAGTTTACAGCCTATGCCTATTCAATTTCAGTAAATCTTTAAATTACTTTTCATTATGTGCTGCAGGCGAGTGCAATTAGCGCAGCTTGGTTCTGCAACAGGTGTATATAAGACACTTGTTAGGTACTTGGTCGGCGTCCCACAGGTTAGCCACACTTTTGGAGTCATTCACCATCTTGATGACACTACTTTATTTTCTGATGAATAAATTCATGTTATCGCTACATTATATTATCTGAGCTTCTTGAAGTCTCATCATGTGTTGACATTGATGGCATGCAATATAACAAATGTAACCTTAAATTTAATAATGGTTTTTAGAATGCAACATTAAATGATGGCATTCTGATTCTTTTACTGACTATTCCAGGTTCTGTTGGACTTTATTCGGCAAATTAACGATGACAATGGGTATGTATGCTTGCAAATTTTCCTTTATCAGACAGAATTTAGCATATAGTATCATGCATATTGGATTTGTGGTTTACATGATAATGGCATGAGTAATTGATGTTTTTTTTTTCAATTTGAATTTTCTCCTTAGACCTATGGAAGAGCAAAGAGAGCGTTACGGGCCAGCACTCTACACTCTCACTAAATTGGTGCTTGCAATTCGGTTGTATCTACATGTATCCCTAGCACGATATGGGCAGAGGAAAATGTGAGAACTTTGTTGGGGAAAATTCTCCTTGTCTTTCACTAATTGTATGAAAGCATCCAGGAAGCAGGAATTACTTTTGTTTATGTTCGCATCATTTATTTGAGGCATCGTAACCGTCCCTGAAATATCTATTTATCAAAAAATTGAACAGAGAGAAGGATGACATTGCTGTATTGCAGCAGGCGGTGGTTATCTACACCGAGGAATTTGAGAAGTTCACTAAATTCATAGGGTACTGATAATTTTTGTTACCAAACTCGTCTATCTATTGCACTTAATTATGTATTTTCTGTTTAAATTGTGGCAACTTCTGTTTTATTCTGTGCAAAGCAAATGCACATTTTGCAAACTAGAAATACACAAATCTACTATGTTCCCACTTATATGTAAGACTATATATTTTGGGTTTCTTTGTGTTTTATATATTGTTTTACTAGCTATATTAAGTTTGAGGAATCATCAGTTTAACCTCTTCTTTAGCCATTTAGCCATATCCCCCCCCCCCCAAAAAAAAAAAAATTGCTCACCAAAACCAGATAATTGTATTTTCTTTTGTGGGAAGATTCAAAATGTCAAAAGGCATAAAAATGTCTAGTTACTGCATCAGTTTGATGTTTATCAAATGCACCATGCAATAGTACGCCTTTATATATTTTATGAAGAAATTTTTTAACTGAAAGTGGTACTCAATTGCAGTGAAGTTTTTGTGAATGCCCCATTCTTCATATCTGCTGAGGATGCAGGTGCTGAGTCAAGGTACTTCTCCTTGCAGTGTAATTAAGATGCGTCGTGGTCATTTAACATTTTATCTCAGATAATTTTTAGAAGAGGGAGATTATCTGCTTTTCTTCCATTCCTTTTGTAGGAACAGCGACGAATACAAAGAAACCATTATTCCAGCAGGAAAGACACATGAGGTATCAGTCGAGTTGGGCACAATTGTTTTTCTGTTTATTGGTGAATGATATGAAAAGAAAATTTTGGTCTGTGGAAATTGAAGTACCTTGAACTGTATTTCTTGTTGGAACATTTAATACCTGAAGTTTATCACTTGAGTAACCTGACGTGCTTATGTTGTGTCATTCATATTCTTCAGGTTATTCTTAGTGTCGAGGCTATCAACTCATATATTGCATGGGACTTCTCCTTGCAACAAGGGGCCCTCAACATGGTGTTGGTAAAATCTCTATCCTTGTAAACAAATCTACTTTCAAGCAATAGCAGACCTCCTGGTTTACTCCATGGAGAAAAAATGTTTCAATTTAGCCCCCTACCCAAATACAAACTCTTTCTTGCAACCCATCCCAATCTGCTGTAGTGCATATTCCTTAGGTGCTCAAAGGAGGTGATTTAATTACTGTCTTCAGAGCTAACATCTGCTTCTGCATATTTTTAGTAGCTTAGTCCTTCATTGTATTACTGTGTGCAGTTTATAGTGGTTTATCCATCTTGAGTACACCCTCCGTTGCAGAATGCAAGGTGTTTTTTAGTTTTGTCCTAAATCAACCTTCTCTAACTTTGATCAATTTTGCAGAAAAATAATTGATATCTACAATACCGAATAGTTACACTATCAAGACATTTCATGGTAGATTTTAATGATGATAATTTGATGGTGTAAGTTTGACTTTGGACAAAACTATAACACCTTACATTCTGAAATGTAGGGAGTAATTGGTACAGCTCATAGCCTAAAGGATTACTCCATCCACAAATATAATTATGGAGTTCAAATTTTGTCCGCAAATATAAGGGATTCTAGAGTAATAATTCCCCCACCCAACCACCTCATTTAATTTCCACCCAATCTTAGCCCCGACCACTCCATTCAATGCGGGCGTCATAGTCTTTTCACTTCATCCTTAATCTCTCCAAAACAACCTAAAATCCCATATATTTGTGGACATGCATATATCTAAACTATGTAGTTGAATCCATGGTTCAAGAAGGTGCTAGTAGAGCATAGGTCAAACCAACTAGTCAAATCCAAGAAATTAGCAAGCATATTTGCATAAAGTTAGACTTTATAGCACTAAAATACCAACAAAACACCACTCATGGTAGTTCAGCCGTCTAATGCTCCATCTAATGCCTAATCACGGGGGCTACCTGGTGCCTAGCACCTAGTGCTGACTTTTAAAGCACTGGCACAATCTGATGCATTTTGCATCAACCAGTTTGAAACTTGGTGTAACTTAATTTCTCACTTGAAATGCTTTGGTAGTGCATGAAATGTTCCGATACTTTTTAGTGACAGATTTGACATGGGCAGGACATTGGTTTTCATGTGGAGTACATAAGCCCATCAGGCGAGAAAACTGTAAGTTTCTTTATCTCTGGAAAATATAACTTATCTTTCATGTTCATAAAATGAACTGAAATGTCCTGAAAACAATTTTGTTTGCTACGATTTCTCATTCTATATTGATCGTACTATGGATTGATACTGGTATTCTGAATCTAGCTTCTAACGGGAACATGGTGCTTACTGTCCGTGAGTTAGCCAGTGATTTGCAATAACAGTTTACAACTGGCAGAACTGTAGACCAAATCAATTGACAGTTACTATTGGATTCCAGTTGCTATCTCGAATGCCATTTGTTTCTTTTTCATTTTACCTGAATCATGCTAAGATAATGTTTTGTTTTGACCTGAGACGCCTAGAACATTCTGATTCAGCACAAATTCTTGTTCTGTAATTGCAATGTAATTTTCACACTGCAGAGAGGCCTATTCTGGAGTCTAGACATCACATAAAAACATCAAGCAGCTTGCATTTTTGTTCATGTCCCCTTCTGTACGCCAGGACAGCAGCCCAAACAGTACTCCAGCTTGCATAAAAGCTGTTCATGTACTAGGCCTGGTTCAAACTGGTGAACAGCCACCCAGGAACTAGAATATAGTTTTAAATTTCACTATAGAGATCTACTCAAACAAATTTTAGGTAAAACCAGTTACTGGTACTGCTAATAACTACCCAGTTACCGGGTTTTGAATTGAAAATTTTCAGTTAAAACCTTTGGCACGCCTTATGTGTAGTTTAAATCGACCAAAATACATCATCCATAGTGATTAGTGACATGAGTTATATCTAGTCCACTATCATGTGTACAACAGTACAACATTGTGCAGTTCACAGTTGCAGCAGGAGTATATTTTGAGCAAGAATGTTTGTTTGGAATTAGATAGCTATTTAATGGACTATAGGTGGATAAGGACTACCCATGATTGAATAAACACAGCACATAACAGAACATTGAGAAAAAGTAGACAATCATGTCAACCAAATATTGCTTGGAACTGGTTGATTCCAGGTTTACTGGGACTGGCTGTAGTCCCATATTTCCCATTTTTTTTTTTTAAAAAGACTATACCAACCACCTCTGACTTTATCACTATTATTGACTAATAAAAAAAGGCATAAGGGGTTTAATGTAATTAAGCTGTTCACAATATCAATATATTCAAAATCTGTGAAACTTAGGATTTCCCTTTATCATTCCACCCAAAACCACCTACAGATTTGTTTTACATTTTCTATATACCTTTGGTTCTACAAATTTGTGTTAATTGGATACTTCTAGTTAATGGTATGACATTTCTCCACATTGTTTTCTTTAATAAAATTTAAAACACTGGAGTACTTCCCTATTGACGATATGTTTTGCAGTTAATACATTGTTTATTGTTTCTGTCGCTTTTTTTTTTTCTAACAAGAACGATATTTTTTGCAGTTAATACTTCCCTACCGACGATATGAAGCCGACCAAGTGAGTTCCGTTTCATGTTTATGCTCTCTTTGAAATAAAATATCATATTCTCTGATTCCATTTATAGCTCTTTTGTCTGATCAATAGATCTGGCCTGTAATGAGTAGGATAGAAGAAAGGGTTTGGAAGTAATGTGACAGTATTAACTCTAATCTGGTTCAGCTTTAAGCAGCCATGATGTGAACGGCTTTCATTTGTTTTAGTTTTGAATCATTCAGCTTTGGTTTTTCATACACAGGGTAACTTTTGCACCGTCTCTGCCGGATCATACAAGCTTGTATGGGACAACTCATATTCATCGTTCTTCAAAAAGGTATGACTAACAATATTCAACATTCATGTACATTTTTAAGGACGTACAATAAAAATCTGATAGTTAATTCTTATACTTCCTCATTGTTCTCATTATTTGTGGTCATATATACTAATAAGATATTTTGGCATTTTTTAGATTTGATAGATACTAATAAATTTGGTCATATATACACAACTGATTTATGGATGAATCTAAATAGGACTAAAACATCTTATAATATGAAATGGAGGGAATACTATCCAAATGACTTTGTCTTAAAGCTATTACCTATTTTGTTTACATTCCTGGAGAACTCTTATAGGCATATCCTGTATTCCCCATGGTGGTTCATCTAGAAAACCGCTAGCATCACTAATTGAAGTAATAGCTGAAATAATAGATTTATTTCTTTTCTAATGATGCTCTCGTCCACCGCAGAGCCTCCGGTACAAGGTAGACGCCGTGCCGCCGGTCGTCACACCGGCCGAGGCCGCCGCGGAACCCTGATGGAGCCTGCTCCCATATGAAGCGACAAAGGGCCATTTCCTGCGACGGAATAGCCGCGCAGATATACCACATGGCCCCCCACAGAAATGTTGTAACCCAATTCTTTTTTACCAAGCCGCGCACGAGCCGCGGCGCTGTAATCCTCAGGGTATCAAAACGATACAACACACACAGCAGCTGCAGCTCACGGGTGTACATGTGAGCGCAGGCAACATATATGTACCTTGGTGTGATCATGTTACGGAAACTCGCTGATGATATGCATTGACTTGACTGCTTCCATACAAACTGACGGTGATTGATTGACAAAAAGGAGCTGGAACCTTGAGATTATGCTTGCTTTTGAACTTTACTCGCTTTGCCTGTGTTTTTGTCTGTCGTTTCCAGGGATTTGTGTCTTGAGAGTCCAAATTCCAGAGTCCTTGATCATGTTCTGTTAGAGCGATTGCATTAGCTTGATGTGAGTGGGTTATAATAATTGACATATTGGATCTGTGTTTATACGAAGAAGAGAGAAACGGATAGAGAGAAAAATGAGGTACAGATTTAAGAAGATTTATGAGAGCGGGACATGTACCACTGATATTATAGTGATATTATAGTGTAAATCTATAGTTAACCATTAAATTAGTTACAAATAATGTGTTAATTCTTAGACCTAATAGTTAAATATATTATTTAATTGATGTGTCAAAGTTTTAGTTTTACACTGCCATTTTTTTTTGTTTCTGCTTATGTTTATAAGGCTAATTTGAATTTTTAATCTTAGAGTTGATTTTGAGGTTTTTTTAATCGAAGTTTATTTTTTAGTCTTAGCTTTTGGATCGCTAAAAATATGTATATAAAAATTTTATTCATAAATTATTTTTTATTTATAAATATATTGCTCGACACCCCCTTAGGCTTTGCTAATTCATCAAGGCTTCAACACCGGGCGCATCTTTCTTGTTGGCTAAGCCTCTTTTTCTTACGAGTTCTGCTTATGATTTTTTTATGCTGTAGCCAGCAAAAGTGTGCTTTGTGCTTCATGTTTTCTCCATTCATAGTGTTCTACCCTACTTTTGCACCTCTATCTTTTCACTTATACCTATGTTTATAAACCAAAATTTGAAATTTTTTAATCTTAAATTTAGAGTTGATTTTGGGGGTTTTCAGTGAAGTTTGTTTTTTAGCCTTACCTTTTAGATCACTAAGAATACGTATGTAAAAATTATATATATAAATTGTTTTTCGTTTACAAATCTATCGTTTATTAACACTTGATTCCATAAGACCATCCGTACCGTGGTTGGTGTGATGCCTAAAGAAAAGAGAAGGTTTAGGCATCACTCCACTGTGGCAAGTGATGTCAACTAGGAGGGGGCTAAATCGGTTAAATGAAAACCTGCTCTTGATTGGCGCCTCCGCAATGTTTTGAGTGGGGCGTGGCCGTTTACCACGCTATCCACATCGCCCCTTGGCTTCCAAGGGACATCTGTTTTGAGCCCTCTCCTAGCGCCTTAATTTCCCGCATGCGCGATAGCAAGTGTGGCAGACATGTGCAGCAGAGGAATGGTTGTAGAGGGAGAGCTCTGTGCCTGGTTTATAAACCTCCTCTTGGTGTACAGCCTATGACACATGGGCCCATTTAGGGGTATACTCCCATCGTCGCCTAAGTGAAAAAGAAATGTTCAGAATAGATCGACACATAAGCCTTCCGATTGTCTGCATTTATTGTTTTCACATGATGGCTTTTCATCTCCCATGCAAGGCTAAGCCAATCAGCTCACATGCAAGAAAATAAACTAGGCAAATAAACGTTCTGCGCTGCAAAGATGAAGGAACAGGATCATTTAGCGTCATGGAGTAAATGGACTGTAACTCATTTTTTTCCTCCTCGGTCTTGCTGCTGAGAAGAATACACTGATCAAATCTGGACGGAGGGAGTACTTGCTTTTATATTAACTAGGAGCATGCTCTATTGTGTGTTGATTTTTCGGCTTGGTTAGGTGGATGTCATCCTTGCTTGCTTGGGTGAGGTGCATGAACAACTCGCCACAGTTGAGTGGGCCCTCTTTACATGATTTAATTTAACCAGTGTGTTCTGTTATGTGTGTGCCCGTCCCTGCCTTCGTTTGACACGTCATTGGTCAACTGCACAAGGCGTCAGACGTAGCACTGCCATGAAAATTTCACATGCGCTCGGTCGTTGTGGCGCTCGCTGTTGGGTGGGGCCACACGGCTCAATCAGCAGACCCACCATGCACCCTTCCTCCCTCATAACAACTTCTTCTACTTTCTATTCTAACACACAAGGAGAAAATGAAAAGCTGTACAAGGAGAAACCGAACCACCCTAATCTTGCACTGATTTTTCTCATTCTTTCGAGCGAGTTCAGTGACTATGTTTTTGCCCATACTTCTCCTACATATTTGTTCAAGGGGCTTTTCTGGTGCTAAATGTTTCTTGGTTTTATGTTTGAATTTTTAGGAGATCTTAGTGTGGAAATATGGTTGACATGATGTTTGTCGGTTCTTCCTTTATAATATTGGTGTGTCCTTTTTACAGTCGATTTGAGCTTACAATGCCAAACAAATTTGATTTTTTTAAAATATATTTCGCCCTTCGTCTGTGTGCTTGTAGCTGATTTGTCTCTTCTTGGTTCAAGACAAGGACGTTTGGCTGCTTCCTTCTACTTTGGATGGTTTGGCGCAAAAAGGTATTTCTCTCGCTGGGTCTCTCATGTTTAGTTTTTTTAGGAGACTATAAACTGACATGGGTTATTTTGCCTGTTAGTTTTTTTGTTGTCATTAATCACGACATTTGCTTGAAGGGATTTCTCGGGTCGGCTGATATCAGAGGTAAGTCCCTAGATGTACGTTGAGTGTTTCCCCCCTTTGATGTGTATATGCTTAGCTATGTTTTTTTTTTCCTGTTTGTGCTTTTTTTTCCTGATCTTTTGTTTTTGTTTTTTGAAACTAAAACTGATCTTTGTGTTACTGTAGCTTTCAATGGATATATTTATGTCCTTTCGATCTTGCTCAAACATTCAACTTGGTTAACCTATGTTACACTTGTAGTTCAATTTAATTGCCCGGTATAAACTAGCATAATTTGATTTTGCATGGTACAGTACATGTATACTAATACATAGATATATCTATGCCGGATATGCTTCAAATCAATTATATATATATAAACACTTTTCCTTTCTATGTATTATAGGCTACCGATAGGACGCGTAAAGGGCGCCAAATGTCTAGTAAACCAAAAACGCAACCCGAAATAACCGGGACTGAACAAAACCATTTTTTTCAGTCGTGCTTGGTTAATAGTATGAACTAGCCAAATTTAGTTTGGTTAGTGCAGTTTGTACTCAGTTAACCAAAATAAAGAAGAGATCGATGCTTGTTTCTTGGTATAGGACACACAAATTTGCTTGGTGCACCAGCGCATTGTGGAGGGCATAAAACTAAGATGGGATTACTTTATTTATTAATAACATTTAAACTATTTACTTTCAAAGAATAGAAACTGTAGGTACATATTAATCTTGAAATGTAGCTTGATAGTATCGTATAATCTTGAAATGTAACTAGATAATATCATATGTTTGTTAATGCTGTTATATATATTATAGTAGAAAATAGTGATAAATATTTTATGGAGACAATGTGCTTATCCAAAATGATCAGGACTATGAAACCGAAGAGAAGCACATCAGTTCTATAGGATTAGTACTTAAAAATTAGGGGTGTATTCTTAGTATTATACAATAATTAACAGGTCTAAAGTTACCCCTTTTTTACATAAAGTTACGTATGAAGCCATTTCCAACGTTAATGTACAATCCCTTGCCATGCTAACTTTGATGATTTTATCATTGAACAAAGGCAAGCTATATATTCACATGGTTAACTCCTAGACGTTTCTTTTGGGAAAAATAAAATAAAATTAAATAAACCTGCTCCTTTCTCTTCTCTCCCAACACTACAAAGAATTGTGAAGTTCATGAAACTCTGTACATTGTACGTAGTTTGATCCTATTATCCTATTATCTCTTTGTAAAATCTGCTATTCTGAACCGGCCTTCCATCCTGTACATATACTGTTCCTACGTGCTCCTGTTCTTCAGGCTGCCTTCAGAAGGGAACATCCCACTGTACTCGAAGGCCCTGCTGCTGTCCATATCAAACGTCGTCGACGACGTCGATGCGTTGGAGTACGGGTACCTGGGCGCAGCCATCATCGTCGTCCTCGAGTCGATGCTGAACGACGAGCTCGCCGACGACGTGCCGGTTCTGATTCCATTCTCCTGCATTATCACCTCGATCTCCCTGACGACGGTGTTCATGGATGGCCGGTCAGCTCCCAGGTCCTCCACACACTGCAGTGCCAGCCTCAAGAACCTCACGAAGCCACGGAGATCACCTCTCTTCTGAAGGATTGGGTCCATCACCTCCCTCAGGCCGCAGTACATCTGGTCTCCCATGTCGAGTGCCGTCTTCACCTCCCGGACGATGTAATTCTGCTTGTGTATGGGCGGCTTCGCCACGATGAGCTCCAGTAGAACCACGCCGAAGCTGTACACGTCGCTCTTCGCCGTGAGCTGCTGCGTCATGTAGTACTCTGGGTCCAGGTATCCCTGCAAGGATGTCAAGTTGTTTTTTTCTTTTAATCTGATCGAGTTCTTCGCAGGGTTGTATCAGGTGCAATGGTTGCTCAAGAAGCTTCTCTGTGTCACACAAAATGCGGCCTTACCAGTGTTCCCTTGACGTTGGTGCAGAACAGGCCTTCCTCGCTGTCGGATACCAATAAGGAGAGGCCAAAATCTGCGACCTTTGCGGTCATCCTCTCGTCCAAGAGGATGTTGGTGGACTTCACATCTCTGTGAATGATTGGGGGATCGGCATGGTCATGGAGGTACGCTAGCCCTCTAGCTGAATCTAGAGCTATCTTAAGTCTCCTACTCCAGTCCAATTGTACTCCTTTGATACCTACAGTGGCCAATTTGTGATCAATTAATTCGATAAGGGAAAAAAATCTTATTTGATTAGTAGAAATTGAGGAAGAACAATTATGGCATCTGGAGTAAATCAACAAAGCATGTATCTTGTATAATTCAACTGTTGAAAGTTACTTTTTTTTTGACGTAATTGTTGAAAGTTACTAGTACTTGATAAAATCATATGGGATATCTTACCATACAAGGCTTCACTTAGTGTTCCGTTAGGTATGAACTCGTAAACAAGCATCCTTTCTCCCTTCTCAAAGCAGAAACCAACAAGACCAACCAAGTTCTTGTGGTGAACTCTAGAAAGGAGCTCGATTTCCGTCTTGAACTCAAGCCCACCCTGCATCGACCCTTGCTTAGACCTTTTGATAGCTATCAGTTGTCCATCAGGAAGTTTTCCTCGGTACACCTGTTTTATCATATGTCAATAAGGTTATGGAGCTATTTTAAAGATAGGAAGAAAAATATTTGCTGTACATCCAGTTCTTCAAACGATGGCTTGCTTAATTACCGTTCCATATCCTCCTGCGCCAATTGCGTTAATCTCTCGGAAATCATTGGTACTCAACTTGAGATCTTCCAGTTTGAAGCATCTAGCACTCTTGATTTTCGGTGCTTCACCGATATCTTGTCCCATGGATCCCCATGATGCTGAAAAACCATCATAGAAAAGATCAGGAAAAGGAGGTAAAGCAACATAAGATGGTAATCAGTGATGAAACTATGAGGTTCCATGAATTACCAAAAGGATCATTGATAGAAACAAGCTTTTGAGCCCGTCTCTTTTGCCGCACAGCATAAACTCCAATGAGTGCAAGCCCGATAACCAGGAGAACGGATCCGGTCACAACACCAATTAACACAGCTCGAGAAGCTACAACACCAATAGCCATACATGAGAGCTACCTCATTTGGTAGCATAAAAAAGCCACAAAAGAGATGAACCACTCACTTTTGTCATGAAACGGATAAGGGTGTGCCTTCACATAGTAAGGTCCAAAAATCTCCGGTGGCTTGTAAGTCTGAAGGGTTAGATTGAAGCATTTTAGCACCTGGGAGTAGTTAAATCTCTTTTGGTTTACTGGGCATGCTTTAATATCCACGTTCAGATATGCATTATCGTTTGAGGGCACCAGGCCTAGGTTGTTTGGGGTGCAGCCTTTTAGTTTGCTTGACAGGTTATCGTGCAGGATTTCAAGGTAATTAGTGACATCGCCAAAGAAAGGAGCTCTGAAGACGATGGTTTCTATAAAAGGATCTGAACACTGCACATCAGGGAGAGGAGGAGGTTGTGTTCGATATTCAGTTAGCTGGCCAGTGCAGGGCATCGTGCTCGACAGAACTGAATCATTGCAGAGCGGGTTTCCTGTAAGCCTAGCAACAAAAAGGGCCAGAAAGCATAATGTCAGAATTTGAAGAGAGTGAAGGATCATGAAAGCAAGCACCAAATGAGCAGTGAATACACACTTGAGCATGTCTCCTTTGAGGTAGTTGTACAATGTAACTGACGCAATTTTGTTATTCTGGATGTCAACAAGTTTGAGTCGTTTGCTGACATTGTTGCCCATGTCAAGCGTTTCATTCAGTTGATTATCGCTTAGTATTCTGTGATATGTTAGACAAATCAGTACAATGTTTGTGAAAAACAAATGACAGACATCCTTTGGTTTTTATACTTACACATGTTCCAACTCAGGAAAGCTGAAAAGCTTCTGCGGCAGTTGCCCAGAAAGACCAACAGACTGCATTCTTCTGCAAAAGATAAGTAAAAGAGATACGTCGATCATTTACTGCTGTAAAACTGTCTCTTAATTGGATGTACTATCAGATGAGCACGACTCTTACAGCGTTATTAACTTCTCCAATCCTGAGAACCAACTTGGAACATCAGAAGGCACAAAGCTGTTATTACTTAGATCCCTGGAGATATTTCCATGCTCAGTAATAGTGAAAGAGAAATTCTGTATAAAAGTTAATTTTAAATTGTATTAGAAGTTCTTACACATTTTCGAGCTCACCCATTCCAGTCAAATTAGGCATCAGTCCACTGAGCTTGTTATTTGAGAGCATTCTGGTGATTTTCAAGCATAAGTTACAACTGATACAACAGTTTTTATCAACTGTACGTTTACCTTTTGTAAAACTAAACCAGTTGGCACAATAACTTACAAAACATGGAGCTTAGTCAGGTTGTTCATAGCAGGAACTTGGCCCGTGAATGCATTGTTATTCAAACGGCTGTTTCAGAGAGCATGTGGAGACAATCATACACAAACCCCAAATCTGAGAAGCAATTCTAAACCAAGTTCTGTTAATCTACTTACAGTACTTCAAGCTTTGGAAGTACCCCAATAGATGATGGTATTGATCCACTAAAGTTGTTCCTGTCAAAAAGTCTGGACACACACAAAAGATAATTTCTGTGACACACATTGCATTCAAAAGTATAGAGTAAATACGACAAAGACCTGAACTTTGGAACTTACATATGCTTGAGGTTCATGCTAGAGTTGAATAGATAATCTGGGACCGAACCTTGCAGCTTATTTTGGTTGAGATGGCTGGAAAACGAAAAAGGAACAAGGGATGAGTGATGATTGGATAACAAATACGCTTAACAATAGACTCATGTTACTTGTGGCACTCACAAGTGTTCTGCCTTAAGTAGCTGGTCAAATCCAGTTCCATGGTCCCTCGAGTTTGGGATTGGTCCAATCAACTGGTTATCTGCAAGGTCTAACCAGGTAACCTCAGAAAGCTTGCCCAATGAGGGAGGAATTATGCCAGTGAATTGGTTGGAGTTTAGAGCGCTGTGGAAGAGCAACAATTCAGCAAACCACATTAAGACCGAATAACAGAAAACTCCTAACTGTCAAGTGATAGCAATTGATCTTACAAGAAATCAAGTTGTGACAGGTTCCCTAGTTCGCTCGGAAGATTACCGCTGAAACTGCAACCTATTAGTGCTCTGCACAATAGTAGAAGTTACACGTAAGATGGTAAGTAGTAAGTATGGATTGGTGATGGAAACAGAAGATTGTATATATTTCATGAGATTTGCTCCGGTCTAACAGAAAGTATCTCGAGGTACCAGTATCTCGAGGTATCGGTATCTTGCGGTACTAAATTATTTCTGATCATTGGATCTAATAGTGCACATCCTACTCAGCTAGATTTAACGATAAAAAAACGAAAAACGATTTGGTACCTCGAGATACTTTTTGTTGGACCGGAGCAAACCTCATATTTCATACTATAAGGGAGTCCATGGCCATGTATTATGGAAAACTGCCCATATATTATGGAAAACTGTAGCAACTTACAAGATTTTAAGCTGAACCAAGTTCCCAATAGCCGCTGGAAGTTTACCACCAAGGTCTTTGTTTGAGGATAAGTCCCTGCAGTGGAGTCCATCATTCGGTCATTCAGTGCCAAATATTATTTTGTTGTGACATTATAAAAGGCCATAGTACGGAGGGCACTTACAAGACCGTCAGCTCAGTCAGGTTTCCAATATCATCGCTTAGAGTTCCTTTCAAGTTCATACCGAATAGATTCCTGCGGCATTGAATAGAATTAGCGAGAACAAATTCAGGATCTTGACCAGCTACTAACATCATAGGATGATGAACTCTACTTACAGTGATGTAACCCTTGAGTTCGCATTACAGGTAACTCCATCCCATCTCGCACAAGGATCATTTGATTTCCTCCAGCTTGTAGGCACACTCTTTCTCCATCTCTTCATCAAAGATTTGAGTGCAGCGGCTGCAAGGGTGAAGCCGTGAAGGAGGGATCAGACAACAACTTGTCAACCAAATTTTACGCCACGCCATGGATAATGATTCAACTAAGAGATTGTGACATGCTTTAATTGGCGTTGGGGTTGGAGTTAATGAAATGTCAAGTTACTATTACTTCCTGAATTAAAGTGCCACAAAATCTAGTTGGTAACCCAAAAAAAAAATCAACCAACATTAATTCTGGGGATGCAGAAATTGGGATTGATCGTGTCTGTACATATATCCAACAATATCATACTACAAGGGAGTCCATGGCCATGCCATTAGCATTTTTGGCCATGTAGCTCTTATGGGCAAGAGCGTGCACACAAAGAACCAGAAGAACACCAGAGACAGAAAAGATGACACTAATAACCTTTGCAAAAGGAACATGAAAGCATATTATCCCCTCCATCATCTTTTCTTGGGGCCATTTGTAACACGCCAATCCAAAGAATTCAGACAGATTAAACACTAGTATGTCACAACCCAAGATTTCAGAACCCAATCCAATCAAGCTGTTAAGAAGCTACAAATCCCCCACAAAACAACAACCTGACTTCATCCCACCACCGAAATTGAACTTTTTTTTTCACCGAAGAATCGCCGGAACACCCAAGACAGTTAAAAACCCTCATCAAACCTAAACCAACTCTAGTTTGCATGCAAGAACTCAGGAGGAAGAAAACAAAACACGGTTATTACCATCTTGCGGGTTGGTGTCAGCAGAAGCGATTCTTGATCCAGCGAGGCAGCACAAGAACAGCAGCAGCAGCAGCAGCAGCCGCAGCCGCCTCCTCACCATCTCCTCGCCGCCTCCTGAGCCAGAACCGCAAAAGAACAACTTTTTTTCCTTCTCTTCCACTGTTTTTCCGGGATCCTCTCCTCTCCTGTAGCTTGTTCCTCTTCTCTTCAAAAAGCAAGCTTTCTTTTGCAGGGAAGATATTTCCGAGCTGGAAGAAGGCAAGAAGAGCTTGCCCACGCTGAAATACGGGAGCTTTCTTCCGGTACTTTTGTATGTATACTCAGTCCACAACACTGAAATTTTCCAATGTTTCAGATTTTTCACTTTCTCCTTTCGTTAATTATTTCCCTAAATACATTCACACTTGTTAGGTTTGACACTCTCCTTGCATAAATAGTCTACAAATTTCTTCGAAACAAAAATGTTGGTAGTTGGTAATGACTAATGAATCCTTGCACTACGTTGGTTCTTTGAACTTGCCCGACGGAGCAAAGATAGAAGAATCTTCCTGCCACTAGTTGAAACTGAAATGGGATTCTTTCCCCCCCATGTATTTTGAGGTCAGATCAATGTATCTGAACTGAGACCCCAAGTATTAAATTCACTTCTGCTAATTTCAAAATTATAAATTCTATAGAATTTTCACCACAGTTCATATTTTTTTGAGAGCACTAACCATAATTGATTGATGAAAATCATGTCAGGTTCTAGATACAGTGTGACGCCTGCTCTCTGTTTACGCTTTCCTAAACGCGTCTGCCTCTTTGGTAGCTAATCAGGTCAACAAACACGGTCATGCACCCAGTTGATGCATGAAGTCTCTATCAAATAGTGGAGCATCTCATCGAGAACCCATTCGTACTTAGCTACCACTCATCCATATTTATCTTTTAAAATTTTTAATATTCTTTATATCTTCTGGCACTACCCATGGTAGTTGATGCATGCATAAGCATTAGCAAATCTGGGCAATAATATTAAAATGTTTTGGTTCATGCAACTACAACAATGCATGAATGCAACTTTTTGTATGGAACATTTGAACTGTATTTTGATCCAGAGGATAGGGAGCAACCTGATGAAAGTTTGGTTGAAGGTATATTCCAGTGATCATGTGTAAATCAATGTTACAGAAATAGCAATAATAAATCATCAGAACCTTAAAATTAGTGTAGGTTGAAAAAAAAATCAAATACACATGGAACCAAAAAAAAGTGTGATAGGAACCTGTCGTTAAAACGGTTTTCAGGATAATTAGCAAGAGTTTTGTGATAACTTAAATACAAATCTCTAGTGTTGTGATGCCTTCTTAAATCTATAATTTTGGAATAAATTTAGTACCAAATGTGTAAGTTTTTAATACATCCTAAATATGTATGTTTATGATAATTTGATGATTAAGCTAGTTTTGTAATAACTTAAATACAAATCTTTAGTCTTGTGATGCCTTCTTAAATCTATAATTTTGGGATAAATATAGTACCAAATGTGTAAGTTTTTAATACATCCTAAATATGTATGTTTAGATAATTTGATGAAAATATCTATAGTTTTGCAAAATTTACTCGTTTTAAAATATATACATTGTTTCCAGAAAAACAATATCAAAATTTAACTAATAATTAAACAATATTAAATTAGTGTCATACATGTATTTTCATATTTTAAAAATATTTTCATGTTATATTTCGAGTCACTGAAAATATATTATAAAAATAAATGTTTAAAATACGATGATATAGACCGTGTAAAAGATGATGCGTCCTATATTTTACTAAGATGGTTGCTTTTCTTCCTTTAATTTAGTTTTGGATAGACTCAGTCTCTCGTGCACGAATTCTAGTTATCAGTAATTTTGTATCTACGTATTTATACAGTTTATTAAGGATATGACTATTTGAAAGTTTTCTTAGACAAATCTATACATTATTTTATATATATCAATTTTTTATTCTTTTCTGGATATTAATGATTTAAGATTTCGAAGACGTTATGCATATATTAAACGACGTCAAGCAAAGTTCTGTTATATTTTTAATTGCTAACTAATATGTATGAGTTTTTTGTCGGCGGTCAATGCGATACCAAACAGAATTCAAAATAATTGCTGTGCTTTGTGGCTTCTTCGGCTAAACTTCGACTCCGGCCGCGTTTCGGCAGCCCAGTTAGTTAACTTATATTTATCGTTTTTTACAAGCACGCTTCCTCAACTACTAAACGGTGTATTTTTTTAAAAAAATTTCTATAGAAAAGTTATTTTTAAAAATCATATTAATCTATTTTATATTTTTTAATAATTAATAAATAATTAATTATGTACTAATCTATTAATATGTTTTCCGTGCCAGGGTATAAGGGGTTGTTTAGATGGGGCTAAATTTATTAGCCCCACGTCACATCGGATGTTTGGACACTAATTTGAAGTATTAAATATAGATTAATCAAAAAATTAGTTTCATAATTGAGAGCTAATCCGTGAGACGAATTTTTTGAGCCTAATTAATCCATAATTAGGAAATATTTACTGTAGCATCACATAAGCTAATCATGGATTAATTAGGCTCATTAGATTCGCCTAACAAATTAGTCCAAGATTATGCATGGGTTTTATTTATAGACCACATTTACTATTTATAATAATTATAATAAGTGTCAAAACATCCGATGTGACTAGGGACTAAAGTTTAGACCCTACAAACAAACACCGCCTAAGTTAACTTATACCCCCACCGAACCCAGCCCTCTCTCTCGAATCTTTCAAATTTAAGAAAGAAAGAAAAATTATTTATAGGTTCCAGCTATAAGTTTGGTGCCCAAATTAAAAACTGCATCGTTTGACTTGTCTCCGCCGACTTCCCTGGGCTAGTCTAGTTGACCAAGGACTAGGGGCGTGCTTAATTAGCATATTAACTTTCTTTTTTTGTAAACAACATGTCCGCTAATATTATATATAAATACCTGATCAGTTCGCAGTTCCAGATTAGCAAACATATTTTGGTGAAGAATCTAAAGGTTGAACGTGTCTCAACATGTGTTTAAACTTTAAACCGAATGTGTTAGACAAACAAGAGGTCATTTCTGCGGGTTATAGTGTAGCTCTGTACTCATAATTACTACCTCCTCTGTTTCATAATGCGAGATGTTTGGCTTTTTCTTTACAACGTTTGACCATTCATCTTATTCAAAAATTTAATGTAAATATAAAAAATGACAATTCATGCTTAAAGTTATTTTGATAATAAAGTAAGTCACAGGCAAAATAAATAATATTTTCATAATTTTTTAATAAGACAAATAGTTAAACATTGCGACCAAAAAATCAAACACCTTACAATATGAAACGGAGAAAGTACTGTCTAAATAAAATAAACTAGATAATCTCAAAGCATCATCGTTTAGCTTTTACGTGGAAAAAACCTAGACAATATATTTGTAAACGAAAAATAATTTATAAATAGAACTTTTATGTTGAAAATATACCATGGTGAATAAGCCTCAAAATCAACTTCAATTAAAATTTAAATTTTGTCTTATAAAAACAAGAAGAAATGAAAAGATGAGTTCTTTGTTCAGGAAATAATGCTTGTCTATGACATGGGGAGCAATGTTCCAATGAACAACTCATTTGGCATTAGGCGTGCTGTTGACAGCGGCAAACATCACAACAGTTTCCCTTCCACTCCCTTTCCTGCAACGCTCTGAAAACACTTTTGGCAAATTAATGGCCTTCCAAATTAGACACAGCTAGGCAGTGCCGGTTTTTTTTATAAATTGTCCCTTTTCGCAGACTAATTGCAAAATTAGCTCATGAAAAAAATTCATACAAAAATAGACTACTAGGTCGTCAGTGCCAACTTTTGTGGCGCTGACATATGAGTGAAAACGGCAAGGTCATCAGCGCTAGATGCCTGCCACTGTGGACAACGACCTGATCCCATGCCGACATGGACCAACATTTGACGTTAGGCCGACCGACGCTAGCATGCCCAACATCAGCGCCCATGACCCTGGCGCTGAGATTTGGACTTAGCCGCCCAGGGGCTAGCCCAGGCTGTCACCGCTCCTAGAAATCGCGAGCAGGCAGCGCAGAGTTGCCCAATGTCAGCGCTAGGTAAAATGGCGCTGACATTGAGACTTAGCCGCCTAGTGGCTAGCGCAGCATGGCAACGCTCCTGGATTTGGCCCGCTGACGGCGTGGAGTTGTCAGAGGTTAGCACCAGATGGAATGGCGCTGAGGTTGGCCCATGATGAAATGTTCAGCGCCAAATACCATGGTGATGACCTTGACAACTTTAACGCCATTATTTGTGGCGCTGGCATATGAAAACAGTGTGTGATCACATCACGACTAGTGTACAGATTTATCTCAAAAGTTAGCATCAATTCAAAATATAACAGATTCAGATATTTACAGTCACAATCATCAAATTCGCAAAGGCAGGATACAATCTGTACATTCTTCGGTCCATACATCCATGCAATACACATGATAGGCACATTAACGTAATCTTTTCCATCCATGGATGCATCAAACCATCCAGCCATCGAGAAATCCATCTGCCATATACAAATAGTGAAATAGGGTTTAAAAGTCCATTCATCCATGCATTCATCCTAGTAATCCAGAGGTTTCACAAAATAGGTCTACAGGTTCATAACGTAACGTAGAGTGTATGGAGAGCACAGGTGGTCTGTCTACGTGTCAACATGAAAACCATTGAAGTCGCCATATCACCTCCTCTCCCTAGCACAAGGACCATCAGGATTGTATCTCTAGTCCTACTCAGGAGCTCATCTGCACCGTGGTCGAGATGGTCCCACCTGTGACGTGTGTGGTACGTCCTCAAGCTGGGATGGACCGAGCTCAACGGGATCCTCCTGTGCCTCCTCTTCCTCTTTGTCGTCAGCTTCCTCGTCGGCCTCTTTGTCATCTCTGTCCTCTTCATCATCTTAGTCCTCTTCCACTCCCTCCTCATTATGTTCTCGGATCCGCCTGGCCGGAGGCCCCCTTCGGCCGCACCACCCTACCGCTGCCACCCCGAGCGCCTCCTGGTGAGGCCGCGCCACCGCGGAGCCACTGCCTCCTCCATTCGCGATAGCTGCCGGATCTACGTCGCTGGAGCTACCCCTCGGCCTCAACTTCTGGTGCGCCATGCGGGCTTTGCCAATTTTGAACACCCTCGGTCTTCTAACTAAATTGTTGCTTCAATTCCTTATTGCTGGCCTTGTTCCTCGCTCAGGATCGAACGACTAAGCGTACGTCGCTCGTTAAGCCTAAATCGTGCACGCGCACCATTTAGATTTTACGTTCCAAATTCCGAGCGTAGGTAATTTTGGAAGAATTTAGAGAAACATGAATTCTATAGAAAAAGACATTTTTATGCATCCCTTTGTAACAATAAACAGGATCAATTCCGTGAAATCACTTTTGGACGCGATCAACGTGGCCATGTGTTTTTAAGAAATTCTCAACCCACAGGGAGAAACACATTTTTCTTGCACGATCTTCTCTCTTAATAATTTTTTTTATAAATCATTTGGACTCCAAACAGCTTACAAGTACTATAATATTTTCCTTTCGTAATAGACAATGCTCTACAATGCGTGCAGTCAAACCTCAAACTTTGAAGTTATTGATATGACTAAAACTTGTAAGATTTAATATGTGAAAATGGTACCATAAGATTTATCATGAAAAATATTTTATATAGTTAAGTTTTTTTTGAATATTACAAATATATATGTAGAAAAAACTACCAGTAACTTGGACTATGTGCATTAAGGATTACGACGTTGTCGAAGACATCAAGGAAAAAATGGGTGTTTGTTATTATGCACCTAATTAAGTTAACGATATGCATATATGTACAACGGTGGAGCTAGGTCTGTCACTGGGGAGGTATTGGCTAACTCATATCTTACCTAATTTTTTTCATACCCATTTTTAAGAAAGTTACTCATACCCAAATTAAATTGGTAAAGGAAATAGACATATGTGGGTCCGACATGTAGAAGTTGATTAAAATTTATATAAAGTTGCTCTTATGCATAATAAATCATCACATAAAATTTCAGTCAAATTTGATAAAGTTTTATAGCGTGAACAAGACTGAGTTTATACGTATTGAATCGGTATGAATAAAGCGGGTGAAATAGATAATACCATCTCCATACCCAAAATTTTAATCCAAACTTATTCTTTACCCATACCCAACCCAAATGATATAGGTGTCATTATGGA
Source organism: Oryza brachyantha (assembly GCF_000231095.2). Lineage (NCBI taxonomy): Eukaryota > Viridiplantae > Streptophyta > Magnoliopsida > Poales > Poaceae > Oryza > Oryza brachyantha. The sequence goes on along the minus strand of NC_023167.2, from coordinate 8,754,204 downwards.
GATGGATAATGAATAACCTATGGTAGGTCTAGGCGAAGCCATGTGTGGGGAGTCTTGGGCTCGGGCCCAGAGGTGGTAAAGAATCTTAATTGAAAAATACTAAATTTTATATGGAATTGCAGTGTATAAATATAAAAGAGAAAATTATCTCTATACTATTAAAACTCACGCAATCCCTCTCTACACCAAAATTTTACATGTTCCCTTATGTACCCCTAAATTTCAATTTGATCCTTTCTATGCCCATACCCTTGCATTTTCGACAGCTCCATGAGTTTGGGCCTCATTGTTACGCATTTGATTATGCTTATAAGTGAAAAGTTTGAATTTTCAATCTTAAAATTAGAGTTGATTTTGGGTTGTGTTATTATAATTTATTTTTAGTATTTACTTGTAAATCGCTAAGAACACGTATATAAAAGTAATTTCTATGTAATATTTTTTGTTTACAAATATGTCGCTTCGTTTTTCTCCAATGGGTTCTGTTTTTCTATTTGTGTGGGTTAGCCTTTCCGTATTTAAAAAGTACCAGAAGTCCCATACCAAACCCTAAGTCTACCCAAATCCAATCTCATGTCATGCCCCTATCGCTTCAATAGGTGTGGGGGCGATTGAGCGCCGTTGAGTCACCGCCGGGCGCCGGCCTCCTGTCCCGTAGCCCAACATGCATCACCAGCAGCCTCCCTTCCCATCTCGTACCTGGGGTACCCTCCGATAATATGCTCCTGCTGGTAGCACACTCTGGCACAAGCTCCTATCAGTTGTTCACCTGATGATGAGGTTGAATCCGCGGCCGCAACACGCCCAACCCACCATTTGAGCTAAAGTTTCATTAAGTTAAATTTATTAAAGGTGGGACTAATCACGATGAATCTGATAGGGCACCCATAACTATAGGCATGATTCATCAGAAGTGTACCAATGTGTACCTATAATAAGACACAGCCCCAAGTCACATTACCATGTGCTGACATGCCAACACGATATATCGAAAAGGGAAAAGGATATGTGACAGGACCCATCCATAACCCTCCCTAACCAAGCGTACCACAATGTAGGTTTCACTCCTATCCTTAACCAAGGTAGGCAGCTCCTCTTGTGCATGCGTGAATCCAAAAGCTGCATAGGCCATCATAGGGCTCGTCCAAACTCTATCACGCTCACCCTTGCTTGGATACATCGAAAAGGTTAAAGCTATACCATAAGCTCTGTCATTACTCATTCTAGCTTGTGGTTAGCATGAAGTTCTATGGTTTCATGCGAACCAGTCATCAATTGCCATGGGTATAACTATTAAAACCGTGCACCCACAACCCACATTAGGCATATTTTAGTTGAATTATCACCATGATGACACATGTCCACTATCATCAATATTAGACTAAGATATACATTAAATGTGATATTTCCCATTGATCTAGTTGATGTAAGTACGTCTAAGCATTTTCTATACCACCATCTAGCCATATTGAACCCCAGATTAACAACGAATCAAGGTAAGCAAATTATGGTTGACTAAATAGACACCATCCTATTATAATATAAATAAAATAATGCACTTTGAATAGAAAGCAAGACATTTATAAATTAGATATGATATGTTCAATCAAGATGTATGACTTGCCTTGCTCTTCTTGCTCTAGTGCTGAAGGGACCTTTGCAATGACCTGGCATTGGAAATGCTGGAATCTACGCGACAAACAAAGCACATGAGCAAAACATGTTATAAGTTTACTGAAACAGCACACGAAACCATTTTCAATAGATTCTAGGCATTTTTATGAATTTACTACAATTTAATAGACTAAAATCGAGTCAAATATATTTTCTATGAATTTTAAAAGGTACATTGTGTTTTACTCTAAATAGAAAATCATAATTGATTTACTATGCATTAGAGTTGAGTGCTGACGTTAATGAGGATGGCTGGTGCTGACACACAGGCCCTACTAGTCGGTAATACAAGCTGTTGGCCCATCATGGACTAGGACCACATGCACGGTCCATGGGCTAAAAGGGGGTGGCGGGCGCCGGTACAGTTGTGCCAACCTGGCCAGCGGGCGGGCAAGGCCACCAGCGACGGCGACCGGTGGCAGCCCACTCAGGCGGCGGTGGTGCATGGTTGTGCAACAACCATGGGAGGTGGTGGCGTGCCGCGTGCGGGGTGCGAACGATAGGATGGAAGAGAAAAGGGGGAAGCAACACCGAGCTCACTAGCGACGGGTGGGAGGGGAAACTGGTAGCTCTTTGACGGCGGAAAACCCACAGCCAGGATGGCTTTCGACGGCGTGAGCATGATGGTGGAGGCGGCATGGACTGCAGCTGGAAGCGGAAGGAGGACGGGGTACGGTGGTGAGCTCGAGTAGGGAGTCAGGGTTCGTGTCACGTAGAGAAATTTACATCAAATTTCTAAACAATAACATGTATTAAATCTCGGTTCAGGAATTGGCTCGAATACATACTATGACAAATTAATACATAGTTTTACGACTTAAAAACAAATAAAAAACAATTATCTATCGAAATGCAGCGGAAAGAGGAAACAAACTAAAACTCAACTAATCTTTAGCTTCAGCTGACGATGACGACTCCACACCACAGGTATTCTCGACGGTGCACTGAACTTCACTTCAACCTTTGGAACTACCTTCTTCTGACCTCTGACTCAGGCTCTGCCCATTGCTCTGATAGGGGAAAATTAAGTAGGGCTGAGTACAAACCACCATACTCAACAAGTAATACCCAAGAGAAGTTGAATAATGAAGCAATGGGATACAAGGAATAGGCTAAGATTAAATTGCACAAAACTTCGGTAATTTAGCAAAACAGTAGATAAAATAGACTAAATAAAAAGTAAGGTAAACAGTTAAAATAATCATCCACCGTTCAACATTACACCACATTGCAACAGGCTCAAACCACTGTCCAGCGTTACACCAGACTGCAACAGGGTCAACCCTCTGTCCAACGTTACACCACATTGCGACAGACCCGAACCACTGTCAATGTTACACCACATTGCGCAGGGTCCAACCAATTCCGAGATTAATCAAATTATTAAGGGTTCAACTAATCCCAATGAATCTGTCAGTTTGCCCAATAACCACGGGCACGGCTACCCGCAAGACATGGCTCCCAAGCATGTTACCACGCCCCAACGTATCACCACCGATACCTCAGTACGGAAACCATGATAAGACCTTTCACCTAACCCTCCCTAGACAATTGCACCACACTTCAGGTTTCGCCCCCTCCTTTACACCAAGTCGGGCAGCCCCCTCTTGTGCCTAGGTGAATCCGGAAGTAACATAGGACCATCATTACATCACGATTCCCATCCATACTCCATCACGCCCACCCTAGCCTGGGTACGTCGAATAGGGACAAGCTAGATTACAAGTTTCACCGTTGCCCACTCTGGCTTGTGGTTAGTACGTGTAAGACTTCCAGGGTTTCCTGAGAACTGGTCCTTAATTGCTATGGGCACGACTCTCAAAACCATGCACCCACAGCCCACCATAAGCAATATTTTAGTTGGCATTAATCCAAATCAGGAAATTAATAATGATCACAACCATTAAAGGTCTATCAACTCTAGCAGAAATTAAATAAAAATTGATGAGGTAGTTGAACTAAGCATGGCTAAGCATTTTCTAAGCCTATTTCTAGTCAAATTAACCCTGTGATGACAATAATAATAAGTAGGAATCAACAGATATAAAGGTAATGCCCAATAGATAAATAAAATAAATACATTTGCATAAAACAATGCATGTTTGAATGTAAAGCAGGGATTTTATAATCATGGGATCAATATGATCAAAGAAGGGTGCCACTTGCCTTGCTCAGACCCACGAAGAACTTTGGCGACAACTTCCAGAACGAACGACACTTTGACGGGGTCAGAACCTACGACAAACAAGGCAAAATAAGCAAAACAAACTATAAAACTACTGAAACAGAGAAAGAAATTATTTTTAATGGATTCTTGGTATTTTTCTGGATTTAATGAAACTTGAATGGACCTAAATGGAGACTAGATGAATTAGCTATGAATTTTAGAAGATTAACTGTGTTTTTAAACTAAACAGAAAACCTTAATTGATTTATTGCGCAATTAATTGGAGGTGCTGACGTCATCCTCGGGAGAGTGAGGCCGACAATGAGGGCCCACTGGACAGTGACTCAAGGAGAGGGGAAAGAGTATGACACATGGGGTCCACTGCTCGGGAGAGAAGAACGAAGGGAGGCTGACAGCCTGGCCCCATGGGTCAGAGAGAGAAAGAGAGAGAGGGGAATGTCGGGCAGGGCCCACATGTCGGTGAAGCAAGGGACAGACAGGTAGGACCCACGGCCCACATAGAGGTAGTGGCCGGCGGGTGGACCCCACCAGTCAGAGAGAGGAAACAGGGGAGGGGATGGGGTGAGCTCGGCTTGGCCGAGGCAGAGGAAGGGGCAGCCGGGCGATGGCGGATGACGATTGGGCGTCGGTGGCGACGAGCTCCGACGACTGGCGGCGGTCAGCGACCGGCGGCGACTGCCGACGGCACCAAGTGGCGAGCAGCGACGACAGGCGACGAATGGCAACGGTGCAACACGGTGGGTGGCGGCGAGGCCGAGCGGCGCAACGGCGCAGCGAGGAGGGGAAGGGGAGAGGCGACGGCTGCATCCGGTGATGGCAGATGCGGAGGCGAGCACCGACGGCGTGTGCACACGCAGTGGCGGCGGGGCGCAGCAAGGCGACGAGCGGCGGCGCGGCGCGGCTAGCGGTGAGGAGGGGAGTGGTAGCGCGCGGCGAGGGCAGGGAAGGAGGAAGGGGAAGACGGTGGCAATGGCCGGCAGCGCGTCGGCTAGCGACGGTGGCGGCGACGGCTTGCACGCGCGGAGGCGGCGAGAGAGAGAAGGGAGGAGGCGGGGAGGAGAAAAAGGAAGGCAGTGTCTCGCCGGCAACGGCGCGACACGCCGTGGGGTGAGACCGAGTGGCGATGAGAGAGAGAGGGGAGGACCGGGAGGGAGGAAGAGACGACGGCGATGGTGTGCATGCGCGATGGCCGGCACGAAGGTGGCGCGGCGTGTGACAGGCGCACGAGGGGGCGGCTCACGGCGGCGAGCCGAGGGAGAGAGGGAGGAAGGGAAGGGGAAGGAGAGCGGGAGCTCACCATGCGGACGGCGATGGCGGTGATGGTGCAAGGACGACGAGAGCGGCACTCCACGGCGGTGTTCGGTGACGTCCTGAGGAGGCGGCGTCGACGCTCGAGTGGCGGCGGCGAGAGCCGGGCGATGCTAGGAAGAAGTGGGCACAGTAACGGCGAAGACCGATGATGAGCGGGATGGCGGAGAGGATGGCGCGTGACGGCGGAGTTCGACGCTCGACGGTGGAGATGCGGGGTGGTGGCGACGGCCGAAAGAAGGTGGCGGCACGGCTTGGGGGATTTATGGTGGCAGTCGGCGCGTGCGGGAGGTGGTTTTGACGGCCGGCGCAGGCGCGGAAGAGGCGGGGAGGTTGTTGGCGGCGGGTGTGGGAAAGGGGACGGCGTCGGGAGAAGCGAGGAGGTGGTTACGCCAGGCGACCGATTCGGCGGTGGCCAGTGCGGGAAAAACGACGTCGGTCGTTGCACCAGCGCGGGCGGCGGGTGGCAGGAGGCGGCGTGCATTGCGCGGGCGAGCAGGTGGGCGTGGGCAAAGCGACGGCGCGATCCGGTAACGACGTTGACATCGGCAGCGCGCGGCGTGGGGTGGTGGTGGACCACGCGCACGGGCGGAGAGCGGCACAAGCAGAGGCGAGGTGAGGCGGCAAGGGGTGCGGCCAACGGCACGACGCAGAGCGCGGCGACGGGCGCGACGACGCAGACGGATTGACAACCGTGGCGCGCGAGCCTGAGGCGGTGCGGCGATGTGGCCGTTGCGCCGGCCGGGAAAGTCGTGCGGTGGTTCAGCAAGGCACGGGCGGATTGCGCGTGCGGACACGGCGGTGATGCAGTAGCTCGCACGGCACGACCAGTGGCGCGGTCGCAAGGACGCCGGCGCGGTGGTGAGGTGGCTCGGCACACGCGAGGCGGGGGCGCAACTCGGTGGCCAAGGCGCGGTGCGGCAAAGGTGGCGAGCGCACAAGCGAGCGGCGCGACACAATAGAGGCAGCGGTAGCGCGCGCGGACACCGGCTGGAGGTTGGGGATGGGCCTGACAGGTGGGGCCCACCTGTCGGTGTCCCGAGGAGGAGGGAGGTGTTGAGGACTTCAGGCTCAGCAGTTTGGGCCATGACCTGGCTCGGCTCGGTGCGGGAGGGAGAGAGGTAGGGGCGAGCTGGGCCGGGAGAAGGACTGGGCTGGCCCAGGTAAAGGAGAGGTAAAAGGAGGAGTGAACCGAGAGACGCGATGCGGACTTTGAGTGTGGGTTGGGCCGCGGCTTGGGAAATCACGAACAGAACGCGTATTCGCAGAACATAGCCAAAACGTGCACGAATTAGAAATTCACAAGACGAATTAGATCTGAAACGCAAAAACGGAAACGGTTAGCGGAACAACGACAGGAATTAACGACCCATTAAATCGAGATTTAATGACTCGTTAAACCGGAAACTAAACGACTTTAACGTTAAACCAATCTACGTGTACGAAATTAAACTCCACACTGTAGACCAATCTCACGTTAGGTAATAGATTGGAAAATCTAAGCTATTACACGTTAGATTAAAAATATATTGATTCGCATGAGTAAAACGTACGTGAACCTGAGATTTGGTGGAGAGATTAGCGACGGATTGCTGCCATTCCTCGCTGTTCGGCTAGAAAACCTGAACAATTAAACAGTAGATGAATTTAGATTGATTCACAAGAATAAAACATATACGAACCTGAAATTGAGTGGAGAAATTGTGGATGTATTGCTGCTGCTTGTGTGCTGTTTGGCACGAACAGAACAGGGACATGCAGCAGCAGAAGATTGGTGGCAAGGACGTCCAGCGAGGCTGCAACAAAGGGCTCGGCCAACGGCTGCTGTTGCTTGCTGTTTGGCATGGATGAACCTTGATGAAGTGACCGATAGGACGACCAGCAGATGATCAGCGGCAAGGAGGGTGGTGGCTGATCGGCAGGGGAGACAACTCGGCAGGGAGACGGCGTGGGCGCGATGCGGCTGAAAAAACGGGGAAAAAACGGGGAAAAGAGGCGAGGCTCTAGGGGTCTATTTATAGGAGAGGGATAGAGATAAATCTAGTTATCTATTCCCTATTAAAAAGGAACAGATAAGATTTCAAAGGGATAAGAAATAGAGTGTCAATAGTTTAGGAATTGATTTTACCATGAGGGAGAGAGGTGGGGGCTGACTCACGGCGTGAGGGTTGGCTGCAGGGGCGCACACAGGGGGAGGGAGTGGGGAGAGTACGATCCTAGGGCAAGGGGGGAGGTCGCACACGGCCTAGTGGGCAGGTGGGAGTGTGGCACAGGAGGAGGTGGGCTGCCGGGAGGAGAGGAGGGGAAGGCCTGTGGCCTTTTTGGGCTACAAACCCGAGCGAAACTGAAATTTCGGCCCGAAAACGAAAACCTATGGCTAAAGAAAGAACGGACGGATGACCGGGAGAAAGAAAGAAAAAGGAAGGAGGAAAAAAAAGAAATTGCCTCCAATTTTTGCTATTTTTATTAAGTTGATTTGAGCAAAATTTTATTTACTGAAATTCAAATATAAATCCTGTTAATAATTTAAAACGCTTTCAGAACATTTTAGAACGTTCCGAAAAGCTTCCAATTAATTAAATGAAATTAATTTATACACTGTTTTTCTCTTGAACTTTAATTAACAAATTATTTTTAATACATTATTTAATTAATTCTTGGCTTGGGTAAAACTCAGGGCGTGACAGTGCGGTGCGGGAGGGGCGATGAGGTGTAGAAATAGGAGCGAAGGGCGAAGGGGAGGGTTTTATGGGTACGAGGTGAGTGAATGGGATCGGTACCGACAATGTGGGAAAGAGGGCCAGCCGGATTCGAAATTCAAATCCACGCCTCCCACAAGTACGGGACGAGTGGTGAGGAGTAGAGGGGGAGGTGGCCGAGTGGGGGAGAGGGGCAGGGAATGTGGGAGAGAGGGGTGGTGGTGGTTGCCATGGCATGGTTGGTGGTGGGAGACCGTGGATGGATCCAACAAGTAGGGGCCACCTGTTAGTGTCCCAAAGCGAGGGAGGGGAGGGAGAGTGGACCGATGGTGGTGTTGGACCACGTCCTCCATCCGGCCCAACTGAGGGGAGAGAGAAGGGGGTTAGAGAGATGGAGAGGCTGATTTGGCAGTGACTGGGCTGGCCCAGCAAAGAGGAGGGTACATGGCGGAGAGAAAAGAGAGGGGGGTTAGAAGCAAGCCGACAGAGCTGAAATGAGCCGGAGACGAGCCATTTGCCTAGGAAAAAGGAAGAAGACAAGGAAGAAAATAGAGAGAGTTACTTTAATTCAGATAACTGAATTTTAATTAATTAAAATTAATTCCGATGCTCTTTAAATTCCTTTTAAAATCCTATTAGCGAATATGGGCCTGGGGAATTTTAGGAAAAATCCCATCAAACAACTTCCATTTAATTATGAGGATTTATACTTAAAGTTAGCTCTAGATTGATTAGACAATTTCCTTGGAAGGATTTACTTCATGAATTAGGTTTATGACAGGAAAAGAGACAGGAAAAGATACTTTGGGGGTGACACGGCAGCTTGAGAAATTGATTAGACAATTTCTCGGGGCTCTTTAATTTTGGTAAGGACAAACTAGAGTCCTAAAGGAACTCCGAAACAAACATGATCGGAAAACAAAACAAGATAGAAAAGGAGAGGGAGATAGAGAGGACCACAAATAGGAGGGATGGGAGGAAACAGGCACAGGGAGAGGGGAGGGTGCATGGCCTCGGCTTGGAGTCGGCCTTAACGCCGGTGAGAGCTGGGGCTAGGGTCCATGGCAAGAAAGAGAAAAAGAAAAAAGAAAAAAGAAAAGAAAAAAGAAAAAGGAAAGGAAAGGAAAGGTCTCCTTTTATTTAACTCACTTCAAACGACTTTTATTCATTGAAACTTATTCTGATTAATCTAAAAATGGCGCTAAAAATCCTATTAATAAATTTCAGCACAACAAATGTAACAAAAACATTTCATGGCCTTTTAATCCTTTTATCTAATAGTTTATTTTCACTTAACTAATTGTTGAGTTAAGCAAAATAATTTATTTATTCCTTTTTGTTTTACAATTTAGCCTAGAGAAAAACTCAGGTGGTCACACGAGGCATTCAACCGTGCCACTTGCCAGCCCACGTTGCTCTACATGTCGCATTAGCCGCATAGGGCTATGAATGATGGGGGAAGAGGTGACAGAGCTATCTTGTCTCATAGTCTACATGTCCCAATAGTTATATAGACATCCCATCTCTTAATGGGGAGATATACAAAAGCTGAGGTGAGGCAGCATGCGCCGTTCCCTCACATTAAATGCGAAGGCATCCATTGTGGAGGTAGTTGGTTCATTCCCGAGCCCTCTCCTCGCTAAAGCTAGTTGAGCTTGAGGATTGCTTGCTCAAAGACCCAAAGCGCAACATCCTCAGGTCCTAGTCTTGATGTTGATGCCATCTAGGGGTGAACCCAAGCTTGCCGTCGAGGTCCCTCATCTCGGGTTGGGGATGCGGTGCTTCCTCCTGCCTGTGAGGAAACATCAGTCCTAGGCGGCTCTAGGTCACTGGCCTGGGCCTAAGAGTATAGTGACGTGGTGCCAAGCCACACTGTGTTCTCAATGGTGAGGACCCTGATTACCATATCACCGACAATGACGCTAATGTTCACATACTTCCATGTGTAAGGTGGTCATTCTAAGACTTTATGGACCGAACCCATTTAGTTCTACCATACCATGTATGCACTCCTACAACATGCATCACACCTCTTTCCAATCCACTTCATCCATTGCGTGTCTTGCTCCTTGTGTATATATATTAAAGCCTCTATTATCATAACGTGATAAGTAAGCCATCCAATAAAAACATAGTTTACAATAGTAGTTATTAATAATATAAGCTGAAATGCAGTTTTCCATGACCCTTTTTCTAGGGACAAAGAATATTAGATATAAATGTGTTGACGTGTGATCTGACGTGTCACACACGAAGGTCTGGGAGTCAATCTTAGACAGTTCCAGTGCAGGACCTAAATTCTTAGAATGGTACGCGGGCGTGCTAGTAGCTTGATCCTGCAACTGACAAGATGAATGGTAAAACAAGTCGATCGGCTATCGAGCCGATAGGTAACTAATAATCCAGCCGATTAGATGTTGATGCTGCAACGGTTAGCTGATAGGATAACAATCGACTGTAAAAAGCTTGGACCGGCTAGGAACTTGAGAGAAATAAACTTAAAGTAAATATTAGACCAACATAACCCGCCAAGTCACTTATTAATCTCAGTCGATCGGACGAGCCCCTATAACTAGATCGAACTACACGTACAGAGATTGGACTTAACCAAGACAATATGCAGTCGAGCACGATATGATTATAGGAAACATGAAGATCGATAAGGCTAATAAATAAACTGAAGAATTACTTGGAATAAACAATGAATCATGTGTTGCGATCGGCTAAAACCAATTTGCATATAATTCTCATAAGCCGATGCAACCTAAATAACTGCCGACCTAACTAAATCAAGCCGATTGGTATAGAAATAATGCAGTAAAACAATCGGCTAATCTATTGATGTAAATATGATAATCATGTAGATCGACACAAATCATCGGCTATAGACGGCGGACAAACAACCAAGATCTGTAAAATACCTAGCCCAGATTGCTAAGAATAATCATAGAAGATCGTACCCAACCGAGACAGTTTAAGATTAAACCTAGCAATGTCAGGATAGATACTAAATAGATCTAGATTGCTACCAAGCCGACGAGCCGATGACTGGTAACTTATCGGCTGGTACTCCGATAGAACAATGAGTAAAATACATCAATCTGATATAAACCATATGACAAACGCAATCTACTAGATCGGACCTAACCGAGACAGTACTAGATTGAATATGTCAAATAACGAATATCAAACCAACATAGATCGTCCAAAGTGGTCGACCAGATCAACTCAAAACACGAAAGTGATCTAAGTTGAAACTAATACGATAACTAGCAATCATGCAACTAGATTAGAAGATCAGACCAAACCGATACAGTTCTATTCTAGCCGAACGATTACTGTGGCCCGGCGAAATGATGGACTTACCCCTCCGCTCGAGATCGAAGCGATGTAGCCCCGCATCAGGTGCCAAGTTCCGCTGGAGTTGAAACCTCGGTGAAGAGGGTGGAGATGCGCCGAAAGAAATTGATCTAATTGACGTGTAGATGATTTACAATGACCCAGGGCATACATATTTATACCCTCCGGTGGGGCTAGGCCGTGTTGGACATGACATACAACTCCTAATAGATAAAAAGAAATAATAAACTTCTAGATAGATTCTATCTCTAACACATAAGTCCCGATTGAACTCCAATCTCTTAGAGATAAAATCGTAACTAACTCTAATTAACAAATAAAATTAAATTACATGGACTCTGATTATTCCCGAATCTATCTGTAACAATCTAGACCTAATCGGACTCTATTTCTTATCCGATCCTGACTCCATCGGCTGAATCTGAGTTGTATTCCGCCTGGTCTTCTATGGGATTGCCCTGTTTTCCTATCCAATTCGGTCTTTAATCACAGTTTAATCTCCAGCGGCAAATTACCAAATTCTGGCGTTAACAAAATGATAATATGCTTATGAAATAAAACAGTTCCATAATTGACGGCATTAAGCTCCTATTCATCTATCTGTGTAAACCTAAACCCCTAAAAAGGCAACTATCGCAACGTCACATATAAGGGCATGCATAAAGGTGCTTATTAGCTAACTCTCTCAATTGTCATGTAAGCAAATTTGGTGACCTGGAGAAAAAACATGTAAGGAGAGAGAAAAACCGTTGTCATGCATGATAACGGCTTAGAGTCGACTCTTAGCATTTATTAAAGAAAACTTTGTTGCACGAGGATGAATATAAAGAAAACTAACGTAATAAAAAAATTATTACATTAACGAAGAAATCATACCCGACTCTACCTTTATACGTATCATTATAAAATATGTTCGTGTTGCTGACAATCAGATAAGAGTCAATAATGGGATATACCTTTGAACATGCCCTAATCTCTTCTTCAAAATCCAAATGCATATCCTTCAAGTCACACCACTAAAAGCCTGACACAAGGATTGGCAAATAATAGACAATATGCATGTAAATTATGTATTCACATGTAAGGAAAAAACATCTAATATCATCATGGCAAATTATGCTATCCATCTCTTACTCACCAACTAAATCCGTAATCCGTAATGTTATGATGAGCTTGTCACGTCCCATGTTGAATATTTCTTTTGGCATAAGAGCGCAAATTATTATTTTAGTATTATAGTACTAGATAGTATAACCAAGCATGTTATTCTAGCGGCTCAACTTATATGGAATACATAAGCTTACTAATGTATATTCTCGTCATACGCACCTAGAGTTTTAAACACGTGGCACTCACGTTGCATGTACCTTTAATTCATCATGCATCACATGCAAACACGTATCTTGTGCTGGACACGTGTCTATATAGCAACATACCTAACTAGGATATATTCTTATATCATTGAATACATTTTCAAATATATCATCTAGCTAAAACACACGCTACAAAAGCAAACATAGAAACTCAAGTATTTTATGTGTAAACAAGCATATATTAATACATCCATTGATAAATACTCCCTCAATTTCTTTTGACTCCGTTAACTTTTGAGGTATACGTTTAACCATTTATTTTATGCAAAAGATTTATATAATTATTAGTTACTTTGTTCTAATTTGATTTATTACAAAATAAACTTTAAGAGTAACTTATAATTTTAAGTATTTATACAAAACATTGAATAAGATCGACGGTTAAACGTGATCCAAAAGCCAATACCGTCGGAAAAAACAAAGGGAGTATATTTGCAAACATATCAGTATAGTAAAAACGCGTGGTATAAGAACTCCAAATTCACATTACTCCCCTCCATTCTTGCCAAAGACCAAAAAAAAAAAGCAAAAAAAAAAGAAAAAGAAGAGGAGTGAAGGGAAGATGCAACTGATCCTGAAACTCTGTATGCAACCGTTCTGCATGATTGAAGGCTGTCCAAACCCCCAAAAATAGAAAGCACAGATTCATCCGTTTCTCCCCCGACCTCGCCGCCGGCCGCCTCCGGGTCCCAAACCCTCGTCGCCTCCGCCGCCCGGGCCCGTGCGGACCTCCAACCCGTCCCTCCCCACCCGCGGAATTCCACCGCCTGATTTAGGTCGGGCTCGGCCGGCTGGGGTCGAGTTGGCGGCGGCGGCAGGCGAAGCGATGGGGGCGAACGCCGACCCCACGGGCGGGCATCTGGGCGGGCCCCACCAGCGCAACCCCTCCCCCGCGGCGCTAGCCCCGCCGCAGCACGGCGTGGCCGCGACCACCGCGGCCGCGCTGCGCCACGACCCGGGGCTCTCCGTCCGGTGGACGCCCGAGGAGCAGGCCGCGCTCGAAGGAGGGCTGGCGAGGTGACTTTTCTAGGGTTTCCTTCCCTTCATCGTTTCCTCGGAGCAAGAGAATTTTCTGCGACTGTCCATCATCCTACTTGATAGCTAGTCGGGCTGGAGCTTTGGACGTGGAAGAGCGTGGCGTCGATCTTGGGGAGTAGTTCTTGGAGCGTGGGTACTGTAGGGTTGGGTGATTATCTGCGAATCTACTGTTCGCTCATCCAGAATAGAATTCTTTTACTTGTTTGCTATACACCTATAGTTTCTATACTTTCACATCTAGGGTGGAATATTTACTTGTTTCCTTAGGAATACTTGCATGTTTATTATAGGGTATAGTTATTCTTGGTTAGGTTTTTTTTGTTGCCATCATTTGTTCAATAACCGCAAGGCATTTTCTTGCTATTGGTGAGCAAGTGATTTGAGAAGTTTTTCTGTCCTTAATGATACTGTAAAATTCACAGTTGTCGCTGCTAAGTTCCTTTTTTTTCATAATAACGACCATGGTACTGTTAGGGCTCAGGTCATGCTAGTTGCCGCATGACTTACGAGCAGGACAAGGAAATGATAATGCCCGCGTGCTTGTATAGAAACGGGTAACTGCCAATCGGTCATAGCGTTGGAGTTTGGTGGGTAATTTGGAAGCGGAAAAGGAAATTAACAGCATGACTTGCGGTACACGCATATTTTCTGCAAAGTGTAGGCAGACATTTATCATGTTGCTGGGTTTTAGTCCTTGTTAGAGGAACTGTGAAATGGCGGATAGTAGCATTTCAATTGTCATGTCCATGTCCTACTCAGTGGCAGAGGCTTTTATTTAATAGAGAAAATTACAGCTTGCAGGAGTCAAATTGACTTACGTTTCACATGCACCAGGTTAAGCATATAATTCTATTTTACACCGGGGTAAGCCTAATTTAGTTTCAGCTAGCACCAATAGATCCATTTTGTGTGGGATCTTGGGTAGCCACCCTCCTTCTGGCTCACAATGTGTGCTACTCCGTCCAGAGCTACCAATGTGCTATTGCAACCATATCTATTTGTTGTTCTGGGAATAAATGTGGTGGCGTTATGTATTTGGGTTACTGTCCCACTGGCCAGTAGTCATTCTATGATTGTTGTAAGATGCTCTATATAGCAAAATTGATTTGTAGTGTTCTTGTTTTGTCCTTGTTTAAGCTAAGCCCAAATCCTTCATTAATTTGTACTTATTTGTAGCAGCAATTAAGTTAATCCATCTTTCTGACTGCATCTGTTGTAGCTATGCGGCTGATGCAGCTGTAGTTCGCTATGCAAAAATTGCTATGAATCTGCCTGACAAGACAGTGCGAGATGTGGCCCTGCGTTGCAGATGGATGACTGTAAGTTGGATTCTGATCGCCTGCTGTGCTTCTAGTTAAGACATCTAATTGTGTTCTGGGCATGATAAAACTGGAAGGACAACTCTCATCATCTTTTTTGTATGATACATAGAAAGCTATATAGGCTCATTGTATTGTTTCCACTTTATCTCCTTTTAGCTCCTCAATATAGGGAAGTGGTGGTTATGATTAATTGACAGGTGGATTTATGTTTTATTTTGTTTTATTAATATATCTAGCACATTACAAATTGTTCTTTAATGTGTCCCATGCTAATTGAACAAATTGAGATACTTTAGTATCTCATAAGATTTTTTATCATGCTCATTTTCTTGATAAGTTGCTTAATTGTTTAAATGGATCAAGTAGGATAGTCTGTTACCATTTCCTTGTGGAATTATGAGATTCATATAGTGCACCTAACTAATAATGGCTGTTAGCATCTCCATTACCAATAGCCTGTTCAGCACTTACATCCAATGTCTGATTTCATACTGTCATCAACACATTATTATTATTACAAGTATTACTGTTGTTATTACTAATCATTATAGTCATTGTCATCATCTTTATCTTCTTCACTAGCACAAACCATTAAATCTATAGCCACACTACATCACTGCCAAAATCACATGCTCTGTTTCAAAATCAGCATATTTCTGCAATGAATCCTTCCAAGTCATTGCATCATATTTTTTTTTTCAATGTAAAGATTTACCAGAAGTTGTAGTCTTGTAACCATGCAAACCTCCCACTGTTGCCATCAATAGTAATTATGTCTCGTGATTTGTTTTTCAAATATTTTGCTCTTTCATATTACATGCACTGTAGTTCTTCTGCCGAACAAATATTATTATATGGCTCATCAACATCTTCATCTCTTACAGAAAAAGGAGAGTAGCAAGAAAAGGAAGGAAGAGTTATCTAAGAAAAACAAAGAAAAGAAGGTTACTGTCCGGCCTATCTACTAATTCCCTATTTTTTTACTGTTTTTTTTCCAGATTAGGCATGTTGTTGTTTCCATGAAAGCGACAACCCCTTTTTTTTTCTAGTGAAGTTTTAAAAGGCAGATTACTGTATTTTGAAGTGTTTTTTGCAAACTTAAAAAGGTAGCACACAAAGATAGTAGCTCACATATGTAAAAGCACAGATTTTTGGATGTAATCATTTACTTCTTTTTTTGCATGATTAAAACGTTTAATGTTTTTTACTAACCTGTAGGAGAGAGCGAATGATTCTTCATCAAAAGGGCCAGCTCACCTAGTGTCCCGACCTAATGCCCCTCCATATTCCGTTCCAGTTCTTCCTATGGATGATGATGATGTGTCATACAAAAGTAAGTATTTTGTTGACAATTAGGAAGCACATTTTGTACTTTCCTTGTGTAATGCATTTGTTTGATATTTTTTCTTTTGGTGTTATAGTTCCAGCATATGTGTAGTAAATCGTTGTTCCTTTTTTTTTCTCTCTTCCATATTGTTGATGCTGCTTTATTATATAAAAGATCTATAATCAAACTTAGTAATTTATCCAAACCTGAAGTTTTCCATAGCATGTATCAAAATTTAAAACACAATAGACAGTAAAAAAACATGATGCTTGCAAATGTTTCTACTGTATGATATTATCCTGTTTGTGATCGAGGAGTGGAGTATAATTTACTTTAAATATAGCATGAAGTTATATACTGTAATAGAAACATACTCATAAATATAACAACTAGCATTATATTGAGATTTTTAAACTTGAATTAAGATATATATATTTTTTATCAGTGATTTTCATGTCATTGCAGCAATTGGAGGCCAAACAGGTGAACTTCTTGAGCACAATGCACAGATCTTGAACCAGATCTATACCAATATTTCAAACATGCAGGTGCTTCCTATCTTCTCTGTTAAATTTCCAGCATTCAGCCCCCACATGATAAGATTATGTAAATAATACTTTGGTTATTATGATCTATAGGCTGTATAGCAGTGGTTTACATTGCATTGTCACTGAAGATGAGGTGTTAGTTTCTTAAGTTGCCCATAAATCACTCATGAACGCTCATTCTATAATAATTGCAAGGCTGTAGAAGAATCAAGTTTGATAACAGAAGTATAGCATACGGCTAATGAAAATCCATATGCAATTTACTTTATTAATATCCATTTCATGATGGCTATATACTGATAATCATACGATGGGAAAAGGAGCACCCCTTCAATTTTATATGTTATATTAAAAGTATGCATTCAAAATATTTTTGATTTTAAATTTGTTATGATTGTTTTGTTTCACAAAGATACTTGCCATTCTGTCAATATACACTTATAATCATATGCTGGGAAAAGGAGCACCCCTTCGATTATATGTGTTATATTAAAAGTATGCATTCAAAAATATTTTTGATTTTAAATTTGTTATGATTGTTTTGTTTCACAAAGATACTTGCCATGCTGTCAATATTGAATATTGATTCCATTTATTGTAGGTGCAGGAGAATATCCCTCTTCTATGTCAAACTAGGGATAATATACTTGCAGTCCTGAAGGAGTAAGATTCTCTAAACTTTTTCTACAATCTGGAAGAACTTGGGATGTTTGACCACCAAATTTCTCCTCCCATACTTGTTTTCTGCTGTCTGCTCCTTATGGGTTTTTTTTCTAAAATAAATGCATTTTTACTCCACTTATTATAAATTGCTTTACCTCCAAATAGTTCCATTACTTTGGAATCTAGCTGGCCTACCTTAATAAATTGCAATGTCATTTTAGTCCTGTCGTTATATAAACCACACACTTTGTGCTACATCTTAATAACTGAGAATTTTCTTTCATGCTATCTTAAAGTACTATATATTATTTATTGATAAAGTACCCCCTGTCATTCCATTGCTTAACCTGTGAAACTGCAATTATGTGACAACTATTTCTTTTCTCAATTTTATAGCAGGATAAGTGATGTTCCTGATATAATGAAGCAAATGCCACCCCTTCCTGTACAATTGAATGAAGATTTGGCCAACTCTACGTTGTTGCCGAGGCCTCCGCATACATGATATGTGCAGCAGTTGGCTCAATCAAATCAACTGTGCATGAAGATCCGTTTAGATAGATGGGCTGTTTGCTTATGACAAATTGCAATAGATACCAGATGCCTGATTGTAACGACTCTCTATACCTTGGTTCTATTTGTTCAGCTGATAGTAGGTGTTCCATGTACAAAGCCAGCAGTTTCAGTCAAACAAGTTCGTAGCCCTCTAGTCCATGTAGAAAAATACATAGGGTTAAGCTTCTGTACAGTTTCTAAAGAAATAGCATCTTTTCTCTTTCAGTTCTGTTTAGAAGTGGCATTCAGCTCTAATCGTACAAAAGATGTTGGGACATGATATTATACAACAAAAGCTTATTAAATTTTGTCTTGGTGTAGTTCTCTCCGACTTAATTTCCTTAATCTGTTGCCTTCGTGTCCAATCACGAGTTGCATACCTAAGTTCGAACAGATATGGTGCTTCCTCTTAGTTCAGAACTTGAGAAAGTTCAGGAACTACGGTAAGTAGCATAACGCTAGCTTGCTCTTCTGTTCAATTTGGGATCAGTGAATGATGTTTAGCCGTTATTTGTGTTAACCATCTGCAGTGGTACTATGGCAGCGACGCAAGTTGGTTGGTTGCTCTTATTTAAAAAGAATATAAGATGTGTAGTGCCGTGGAGAGGACATACGACTCAATTATACTATCTGCATACAACTGAAACACTGTAATCATTGATTAGGCAAAGGGATCAAGCGAGTAGCATCATAGCTGTTGGATGGTTGAGTCGTACGTAAATTAGATGACTGAGTCATACGCATAACAATTCTTCGAAGAGGATATGGATATGTTTAAGCTGATTTGGTTGGTTGGCTACTTGGCTTTGTTAGGGCCAGCTAGGGATGGGCAAAAATAACTGAGACCGACAAACCAAACTAACCGGTACTGAAATATTCAGTTAACATTTTTCACTAACCAAACTTATTTAGGTTAATTCGGTTATCGTCCTTCATTAATCAAAATGACCGAAATAATCAAAATTAGAAAAAGAATATCATATAGCTAGAATAATCCTGGTGATTTGGAGCATATATAAGTTGGATATGATTGGTGCTATTTTGGTAAACTATTACATTTTATATTGTTTGTTGCTATCATGTGCAATTTAAATTACAAAACATGTTATAGAAGAGGGGAAATTAATGTCACCAAAATTTTATTGCAATTTGCTTGATTTTATTATCTCATCAAACTATCACATATTTGGTTATGTTATTTCTGTAATGACAGAAACCAAACCGAACTCATCGAAACAGAATTGCTAGGTCTTAAGTTTTTTTAACGTAAATTGGTCTAACCGAATAGACCGAACGCCTAGAAATTTTTTATTTTTTAAAGTGATACGAAGGTTAACTTCAATTAAAGATGATATTTTGAATTACTTTACTATGCCATGTAAAATGATGTAATTGCGTCCATCCGCATGATCGAGATATTTGAACTTAGCGTAGACTGCTTCAGTGAATTGATGATCTACGGCCTATCTGTGTATACGGCAATACCGGTCTTAGGTGTGTACTGACCACTGAGTGTTGGTGAGAATTGTTTGAGCGAGGATACTGCGTGTGCCTAGGGCATCGTATATGACTAATGAAAGTCTGGAGGATCTCGTTTGCCTCCCAACGTCCATGAGAGCAGGAGGAGCTGATGTGCCTCTGAAGATGCTCAATAGTGGGTGGAAGTTGTGGCGAGTTGAAACACACCCCCTCTGCGTTCAGGGCGGGGCCAACTACCACAAAATCCTTTAACCCGTTAGGTAGATCTTAGATGAGCTTGGGGCAGTATTACGTTATGTTATTTACAGCTTTGTAAATTATGGATATCGTGCGAGTAAAGCTGGGCAGATGCTACAGAGTTGTAAATTATTCGAATACGTCGTGCTCCCGGTTAATAGAGATATGTCATATGGTGATTCCTATTCTCATGGTACGAGTACTCTTTTATAATTAAAATGAGGATTTGATAATGTTGAGAATAATGATGATTTAATATTGCTATTGTTTTAAAATATTGTTTTACATCTTTATGATTAAATGTTTATAAAAGTAGGGCAAAACTATTTATGATAGGCTTGTTATCAAACCCCCTTTGATGAACCCCACTCCTTTATACTCCTTACATATACATTATACTTGTTTATTTATGGTTATGGCTTGTTGGGTGTTTTTGTACTCACTCCTTGCATAAAATGTGGTTCAGAAGAACAGGTATTCATCAAGGTTGTCCGTGTTAGGGTCGTTTCCTGCGCTCAAGCTTGCCTGTGGTGTTGTTGGGTCTTCTGCTTGCTGTCTGGTTGGTCTTTTCGAAAAGTTAGGCCAACGTGCCATATTTTCGCTGCTAAGTAAGTATATTTCGCTAAGCTTGTGCTTTTATACCTTTTTTATGTACAACTACATCTTGGACAGTTGTGGCTTGTGGGATTCCTGTTTATTTCAGGTGCACCCTCAGTCACGCCGACTAGGCTACGTGACAGCGTTGTCTTGCTACGTCATCAACATTGGTGTGGTCAAAAAGTCCAATTTTGAAAAAAAATTGCCCGTGGTTTAGTAATAAAATTACTTGTTAAAAATGTTTATTTAATAAAAAAATTGGAACGCCTATACCCCTAGGGCTAGCTCCATACAAGGTCAATGAATCTATTCAAGTAAGAAGATTTAATTAATTGTATCTGAGTTCAGAATTGGAGTGACTTGGATGGTTTCAATTCGTCTTAATGTAAACTAGCATTGTGTCTGAGCATTATAAATGTTATATAATGGATCTCAACTAAACAAAAAAGGATAAAATATCCTAAAATTTGAGAGCATCGTTGTTGATGACTGGAAGAATAGAACCATATTTTATGTTTTAATTAGCATTCAGCCAATCGTATAAAAGTTGTTGGTACATGATATCATACGATAAAGACTTCACAATTTGGCTTTGGTGTTTCGATCCCTCCAAATTAAATGTCCTTAATCTGTTTCCTTCTTGTCCTAAGTTGCAAGCGGTTTTATCGTGCATCTGTGGGAGCATGGTGGTATGGTGGTGTTTGCTCAAGAACTTAGAAAGTTCAGGAATTATAATAAATAGCACGACATTTTCTTTGTCTAATATTGTCATGTCATCGCCATTATTTCCATTGCCACGTTTGCTCTAGTTTTTTTTTTATTTTTAAACCTTTTGTATAAATATTTTTATTACTAAACCTCTCATGCATAAATTTTTAGCATCTAAACATTTTCTGCCATATCACACCTCCTAGCGTGATAGGAGGCGTTGCCATGCCAAGTATCCAAAGCAGCAACGTTGTCTTGTCACGTTAAAGTTCAAACGGGATGCCATGATCAAAAGGTTCGAATAGTAAAAATCCGATGGTTTAGTAATAAAATTATTTATTAAAATATTTAAAAATAAAAGAATTCCTATTCAAAATCAAACGCACAGTAAAAAAATCCTTCTTTCCTGTTACAGTTTAGGAGATCGCTTATTATTCGTATTCTGGAAAAGAAGCTTGATCGCAGCTTACAGGAACCTCAAGAGTGAAGAGTAGGTAATCGATACATATTTGACTCAGAGAAACCACACGAGTACAAACACTACGATTGCTAGCAAGTAGCAACAACATGTCCAAGTTATAGGCTCCACATTTTAAACGGAATAAGACCAAAGATGGCCAAAAGAACCACCTCCCTGCGAACCAAAGCATCAAGTTTCTGAATGTTCGAGGAGAAAATGTAACTCAACAGACAGTTCCCAGCTCTACTGTAAACTCATACATACATACATACATAGAGATAAAGCAGAGACCTTATATCCCATAAGGTACCATATTTCTAGTGTAAAATTTAATATCTGTAGTTATTTTATACCTTAAGGTATCATAATTTTGAGTGTAAATTTTAGTGACTAAAGATACTCTCTTAGACCTTGTTCGGTTGATTCGGGGTCGGACCGAAATCCTCTTGGTTTTCACCCCAGTGGGTTAAATACGGGCCTATCTAAAATTGCGTGTTCGGTTAAGCCTAGTGGGAAAAAATCCTGGCCCATCCCGACACTTTTACATTGTCTCGGCCCGAGAAGAAATCATCCCCACCGGAGACGTGGAAAAAATCCTATTCCTATTCCTAGACGCGAGAAGAGGAGAGGCGAGAAGGGAGCTGGCGGCGTGCAGCCGTCGGCGACGTAGCTTGGAGACAGGAGCTGGACGGCAACTCTCCCCTCCTCGACATGGTTGCAATTATATTCCAAATGACCGCTTTGTTGATTATATATAATGAGCTCGTCGTGCTGCTGCTCGTCCGCATCCTGTTCGTCTGCTTGTTCAAGAAGAAGATGAATTCTTGTTGGTTCAGTTCATATTGTTTGGCATAAATACTTGCCATAGTCTTTTTGTGTTAGATTGTGCTCTGCATAGTACACGAAAAGTCCTGTTATCATCAGAAAGATGAAATGAACTGACTTTGTTCAAGTATAAACTGGACAAACCTATTAATACACGCAAAGACCTGTTATCATCACAAAGATGGCCAGTTTATAGTTTGAGATGATAATAATTGGACTGACTTTGTTCAAGGAAGTGACAAGACCTGACATGGTTGTCTGGTTGTGCAGTTCTGAAGTTTGGAGTTCCGTGGTTTTACACCAAATCATGTGGGACAGCTATGTCATTTTCTAGCTTTTTCATCCTTAGTTAAACTAGCATAAAGTTGAATATATTACATCGCATATATTTAATTTGTGTGCAATCATCTCAGAAGGGGAAAAAACGTGCAACCAATCATTTTATTTCCATTTCACATTCAGCATTGGAAATTCATTTGGAATATTAATTTTTCTGTGATCAGCGGTTTTTTAGTACAATTATTGCCGAATGCTTTCTTGATTATATATATAATTCATCAAGTTAAACAGTCGTTTGAGTGTTCTTGCAATTTCTGTGTGATTATACATAATTCTTCTTCTTGATTTATAGTTTTATACTTTCTTCTAATGGCCAGGGTAATTGAAGGCAGCTACAACGACGAAAGATCGCTCTCCCCGCTGGCACTTGTCATCACCGGATGTCACCTTCTCACCTGTAAGTCGATCTCATCATTCCTGCTAGATTCTTACATGCATAGAAATCTCGCAAAGAAATTAACTTGAATTATGCTTCCGGTCGGGTTGCTGCCTTTTTGCCCTTTGATATTAAGAAATTGCGTAGCAAGTGACCTGGTGTTGAGTCAGCTCAGTTAGTTATCTCCACTTTAGATCAATTCATACCAACTTTTTTCTCGGTTTGGTTGCTACATCCAATAATTAATGTTTGTTCTTCAGAAAAGGATTACAGCGACTGATATAGGTTTCGTTTTGTTTAGTGGGTTAGAGGCCAATTAGAGCTATGATATGTGGATCATGTCATTCATTGCCGGCTAACAGATACTAGTATCAGATGCAATTTGTCACTCTTATATGAAGGTGTAGGTCATGGTTCTCATTAGAACTGAATTTTACATTCTACTACATAACACATTTTCATCATGCTACAGAACAATATGCAAATCTTAGCAGTTTAGCATCTAAATAAAAAATCAGAAATTGCAGAAGTGTCTCAAAATGTGGATCATAAGAAGTTTTGAATCTTCACATTTGAAGTTGGGAGTAGCTCAACATCCAGCTGCTGCTGCTACTACTTCACCTGCTTAGTTTAGTCCATAAAAGTTCACCATGTAGCTACCAAATATCCATCTAAAAATCTATGTATCGATTTATTGTTGTTCCTAGATTTCTCCTTGTATGCTCTTCAGGTAAAATATATCATTGTAAACTAAAGGAAACTTCTTTTGTTCTTTGCAGGGTTTCATAAGAAGGAAGTCAATATTGGTTTTGTGCAACAGCAACAGATGTTGATCTGTGAACCTTTGAATAGATATACCTTGCTGCGTGTGGCTTGTAGTATCATATCTATTAGCTCGTTGAATTCATCTCAGAAATATGTGTGTTGTTTTTACAAGCAAAACCTTGATTTGTTCCATGTCTTCTAAATATTTCCCATTATCTAAAAAAATGTCTTGTAAATATTTCTAAAATACTCGCAACAGATTTCAGAAATATGAGTGATGCTTTTAGCTTTTTGAATGCATGAAGTATTTTCTGTCATGTGTCATCTAACCATGCAAATATATAATGTACTGCTTCACTGCATTATACTTGGTACAACAAATCCCTGCCAAAACCGAACAGGGAGTTCCAAGGGAGGGATTAGGAGAACGCAAGGGATGCAAACCCCATAGGAATTTAGTGACATAGCAGGAATTCACTCAATCTCTTCCTGGCTATATTCCCCTTAAGGGATTAAATCCCTAGAAACCGAACAAGGCTTTAAGGAGTTCTAATCCCTATATAATATATAAATTAGGAATGTGAGAGACAAGCTGCCAGCCTTCCCACACTCCTGTCTCATAACGCTTAGCCAAATCAGGGCAGCCACGAATGGTCAATCTCTTGAGACTAGGAAGTTGTTTTATGGATTCGGGCAGACGTTGAATGGCAGAACAACGCCGGACATCAAGTGAGCGAAGCGCAGAGAGTTTTCCGATGCGCTCTGGCAGTGCAGTCAATGCAGGACATCCTATCAAACTGAGATCCCCAAGGGAAGTGAGGTGCTGAATCTCCTCAGCCAGCTGTTCCAGATTATCGCAATCCATGAGGGACGTAATGCGGCCTATCGATTGAGGGAGGCTGTCTACCATTGGAGTCTGCCTGATAGCTCCGAGCCATTCAGGCAGCATGCCAAAAGCCGCTGGAGCTGGAGGGAGGTGAGGCTTCGCATGCTCAAATGTAATTGTGTGAGGTCCTCGCTGCCTTCAATATGCAAGCTCTGCAGTGCATCAAGGTACTGCAGGAATTCCCAACCACATGATAATCCCGTCATATTAATTACATACAGATTCTTCAGTCGGGGCATCGCTGACTGCACACTGCTGCGGGGTGAAGATTCGTCGGAAGCAGATGGGAAAGATAGCAGCTGCTCGTTGCCCCCTGTTACATCCAGATTCTCCAAAGATGACGGGAAGTGGGGCACCACATCCAACTTCGGACAGTGTCGTATCCATATGGTGGAAAGGACAGGGAAACAGTATGATGCCTGCAATTCATCCTCCCTGATTTCATGAAATCAGTGGTCGTGCTCAAGGGGTTGTTTAGATGGGGCTAAAGTTTTTAGCCCCATGTCACATCGGATGTTTGGACACTAATTTAAAGTATTAAATATAGATCAATAAAAAAACTAATTTCATAAATGAGTGATAACCCACGAGAAAAATTTATTAAGCCTAATTAATCTATAATTAGAGCATGTTTACTGTAGCATCACATAGGCTAATCATGAATTAATTAGGCTCAATAGATTCGTCTCTACCACATCCAACAACAAACAAGCCCAACTTTCTTAAACGAATCAGTTGTCTGAAACCTGATGGCATGCCACTTAGTTTTCTGCAGTCCTCTATATTCAAAACTGCTAGCCTTCCCAAGTTTATTATACCTTTAGGCAACTCAACGAGCTTAGTGCATCCTTCAAGTTCTATACATTCTAGAGTATCAATTAAAGTAACCCATTGAGGTAACGTGGTAATCGCAGTTCTAGAAAGATTAAGGGTACGCAATACAGGGCAGGCAAATGTGCTTGGCAGGTCTTGCAAGAGGTTGCAATCAGCTAAGTTTAATATCTGCAGGTTGTTGAACTCACCACAGGGTTTAGACGGTAGTTTTCGCAGAGCTGAACACGATGTAATATGAAGCATCCTTAGGTTCTCAATTTTGCCTATTGAAGCCGGTATGCCTTGAAGGTTGTCACAGCAATCTATTTTCAAGGATTGAAGATCTTGACAATCACCAATGGACTGAGGCAAACCCTCAAGATCATCAACTATATCCAGCTCTAGAGTTCTTAGCTTCTTAAGCTTGCCAATACACTCAGGTAACATCACAAATCCATTGTATCTAATAAAATGAAGTGACTGCAAGTTCCAACAGCCTGAGATTGCTTCTGGAATTTTTTTGCATTCAACATTGCAGATTTCAAGATATCCAAGATATTCAAACTTCAATAAGAATGGTGGAAAAGGAGTCAAGTTTTTACTGTCCAAAACTACACTGCGGACATAGCAACTCTTCTTAACTGGTTTATCAAATGATATGTTACCATCAGACATATATAGAGCACGAACCTTGTCAAGTAAGCCCCTCTTAACCTTCTCAGTTTCTGATGTCAAAGACAAATATCTACATGTGTGTGTTTGATTTGTAATCATATTCCTTGCTAGAGATGTCACCACTTTATTATTTTCACAATATTGAGCACGATCATGAATCAGGTCATGCATCTTGTAGACAGATATAAAATCAAAGCTTTCTTCTGTATCTCGAAGAAAGAACCCAGCTTTCACAAGAGAATCGAAATATTCACTTGCGATATCTTCTGGGTGCTCTTCCTTCATTGGCATGATGAATCCATGTGCCATCCATTGTGCAGCCAAGTGGTCTTTGTTGATCAAACAGCCTTTTGGAAATATGGAGCAGAATGTAAAGCACTGCTTTAGTTCATCTGCCAAGTGAATGTAACTCAATTTTAAGGATGCAAACACTCTGTCAGTTATACTCTCAACATTCCACAATTCACTCCCTCTTATGGCTCTCCAAGTGCCTATCTCCGTCTTTTCACGGAGGACACCTGCAATAGTTCTGATTGCTAGTGGTACCCCACCACATCTCTTCAAAATATCTTTTCCGACCTGTGTAAAATCTGATCCCAAATCATTCTCCACCAACCCAGAACTCTTTAGGAACAAGCTCCAACTGTCAGAATCTGATAAAAACACCAAGTCGTGTATATGTTTGCATTCTACTGCTTCTGCAACCTTTTGATCACGAGTAGTTAGCAAAATCCTGCTTCCAGGTGAACGATCCTGTAGATGCACCATGAATTGTCCCCACTCATACCTATCCGTGTGCCAAGCGTCGAGAACAAGAAGGAACTTATTACCAGATAACTCTTCGGAAATTTCCAGGACCATCTGCTGCTGGGGTTGATAATCTGGCTTTTTGCCAGTGATAGTTTCATATAGCTTGCCGATGAGCTTTTGCACATCAAACTCTTCCGACACATGGACCCAGAAAATTCTATTTTTAAATAGTTCCTTTATCTCATAGACATGGCAAATATGTTTTGCCATAGTAGTTTTGCCAGACCCACCTAGCCCGACGATAGAAACTATCCAAAAATTCTCTTCCTCATTAGAGTCTAGAAGCTTAGATACAATTTTATCCTTCTCCCGATCCCTGATAGCTATTTTTGACTCTTCAACGTTGCTCAACATGGACGCCTCCCCAATTATCTTGTTACTCTTCTGCATAGGATGATCCACTTGTAAATTATTGCGTATGGCATTGGCATCCCTTCTTTGCCCCAAAATATCATTATATTCCGCCTTGATATCCTTGAT
Source organism: Oryza brachyantha (assembly GCF_000231095.2). NCBI lineage: Eukaryota > Viridiplantae > Streptophyta > Magnoliopsida > Poales > Poaceae > Oryza > Oryza brachyantha. The sequence continues at coordinate 8,726,699 of NC_023167.2, read as the reverse complement.
CCTATGGGCCATCTTGCCGCGGAACACAAAGGATTTTGGTTTTTCACGTAACCTGTCAAATATACCATGCTTGTCACCATTAGGCCTGCTATTGGGGCGGGTTCAAATGGATATAATGGGTTGGATTGTTATTTGGATTTTGTTTGGAAGGGTTGGAATGGGTTTTAGTGGCCTTTGGATTGGATTGGACTGGATTTACATAGATGGCGGGTTGGTTGGGGTTGGAATGGGTACAAAATTTTCAGGTTGAAATGGATTCGATCCATGGATTGCCCCCAACCCCTCATACGTGGTCTCCTGGTCCTCGCTTGCGAGTTGTGACTAGTCGATGTGGCAAAGCCATGGAGGCTGATGCATTCATCGCCTGTTCTAGCCCTCCTCTCCTCCTCGTCCATATCTCTTCCACCAGCTGCCCATCTCCACCTTCCTCCTAATTTCCTCCACCCCAAGCTCCATGCTCTAGGTCACCACTAATGGAAGCAACAACTCCCTCCGCTGGCTCTCCACGATGAGATGTTGGGACCTTCTCTTCCAGGTGTCGGTGGCGCAACTCCGTTCATGATGCTTGACTGCTCAGTACCTTCATCTTACTATTCTCCTCCCTAAGTTTTTTTGATCGGTTGCTGACGGTGGCTAGAGAGTTGAGACTGGAAGCCTGCATGTGGTATGGTTTCAACCCACGGATTGAAAATGGTTTTGAGTCCATTTGAGAAGAACGGGTTGAATTAGATCGGTCTGAAATCTTGCGTGAGTTGGTTCGGTTTGGATCATAGATGTGGCAAATTGGGTTAGGTTGGATTGATTTGTTAATTCTAAAAAGCATGGGGTGGGTTGGATTTGGACTGGACTCCAACCCGTTGGCAGGTTAGTCACCATCCCTCTGCATCTTGTGTTTCTCAGATTCTAGTTGGACTTCGTGGAGTAGATCATCAATATCATCAGCAACATTCTTCAATTTAATCAAGCAGCGGAACTGCGGGTCACACTCTATTGATCCATCACGAACTGTTGACAGCCAGCTTGTAATTTCACCATGTATATCATGGAGCTCAGATAGGTCTTTGTCCACACAAGCCATGGCAGCAAACTCGCTGCCTATCAGTGAAATTAGCTTGTTGCCTGCAACCTTCAACAACCCAGATGCTACAGCAGCTTCCATTCCACTCGTATTTCAAACAATCTTGCCGAATGCCGAACAACCGTGCACAATATGAACAAGCCCCTCTGCAGTTCAGACAAAACCAATTCAATGCCAGAGATATTTAAATTGCATTCAACAATTAGTATCTAAATTACATTGTGAATTAGAATGAGCGGTCAATATATCTTATTTTTATATTTGAACCCAAACGGTTGGAGAGATTAGTATCGAAAATTAAATGAAAAATGAAACATTCACTAGGCATACTAAAGAGAGAGCAACAAATTCTAGCTTCAAAAAAAGAGAGAGCAACAAATTGATCTTAGGAACTGTAAGCTGTATAGACGATTGAAGACGGCTAATCCAAAACTAATCCAGAAGAGGGGCAGAATACGTATTACAGGCTGCCAGACGAAGAGGGGCTTCGATCAAATGCTTGTGATGTCTAGTGTCTACCGAGTAGAGTCAGCAGGGGAAAAAAACCACAAAGTCAAGCATGCATATCCAGACGAGAAAGCAAGGAGAGAGATGCAGCTAGAAGTAGATCGAGAAAGCAAATCATCTAGTATTCGGTAGTACCTCTGGATCGATCGATCGATCGGCTGCTTCCTCCCCTGCTGACCTACTTCGCTCCCAATTCCTTCACGAAATCAGCGAGAGCTTTCGGGGGCGCAGCAGCCGCAGGAATAATGGATGCACAGCTCCAGATCTGAGCCCGGTTGGTGAGAGATGGCAGGTGACAACTGCTGCTTTTCCTAGCTCCGATGCTTATCAATTCTAAGGGCTGGATTAGTTTTAAAAAAAAATTTTCAAAGACATTACATCAAATCTTTGGATATCTAAATAAAGCATTAAACAGAGATAAATCCATAATTAGTCATAAGTGCTACAGTAACGAATATGTGCTAATGACGATATAATTAGGCTCAAAAGATTCGTCTCGCGGTTTCCAAATGAGCTGTGAAATTCATTTTTTCATTCGTGTTCGAAAACTCCTTCCGACATTCGGTCAAATGTCCGATGTGACAATCCTACCAAAATATTTTACCATCTAAACACCCCCTAAGCCGGGTTCGTACAATCTAAATTATTGTAAGGCAGATTATTTTAAGTTAAAATAGACAACGGAGCATACGGTGAGTAATTGCTTTAAAATATATAAGCCCGGTTCGTTTTCAACCACAATAGATATAATCCAAATTATTAACTCAAATTATTGTAACATTGATTATTTTTAAGGTGAGTAATTGCTTTAACATATATAAGTGCCATGGTTTTTTAGTCGCATAATAAACAAAACAACACTATTAGAAGAGCTTATCACATTATAGCAACATCTTCTTAGAATCTATTACAGTAATTTATTTATTTGTTTCATATTATTTTTAATAATTTATTGAGAAAATCTAATAAATGTCATTGAAAAACACTTACTTCTAAGAAATGTTATCGACGAATGTGAATTCTGTAAAATGTTAGTACGAATGAATTTGTCTAAGAAATATCATCACCGTTAAGATTCCGTCGGCATTTCTCCGTTAAAGTTCATCGTACAAACAAATTTGTCTAAAAAATATCGTCATCATTAGGATTCCGTCAGCATTTCTCCGTTAAGTTCTATAGTATGAATTGTGCATTTAATGGCAAAAAGGACAAAACCCTAACGGCAATGGTATTTCTCAGACAAATGACATTTCCTATTACTCGCACTCATCAATGACATTTCTTAGACTTAGATGTTTATCAATGACATTTATTACATTTTCTCTAATTTAGATTAAATAATCCTGGGTAAAAACATACATGTTCTAACCCAAATCGAGCTAATATTGTTAACATACATGTGTCTCTTTTATGAAAAGTCTACCAACTTTATACATCGGTCACATGTGGAGATGACCAGGTATTCATGAGTGACAAGTTGTCTAAGGGGGTGTTTGGGTCCCTTGTCCCATCGAATTTTGGAACATTTATTATAAATAGTAAATATAGACTATTAATAAAACTCATCCATAATTTTGGACTAATTCGTAAGACGAATCTATTGAACCTAATTAATCCATGATTACCCTAATTAATCAAAAAGGGAGAAAGAAGAAAAGGAAGGGGAAAGAGAAGGAAAAGGGAAAAAGAGGGAAGGGAAAAAGGTAAAAGGAAGGAGGGAAAAAGAAGTAAGGAAGAAAGAAAAGGAAAGAGAGGAAAAAGAGAGGGGAAAAACGAAGGAAGGAAAAAGGGAAAAGAAAAAAAAAAGAAATTATCTCTAATTTTGCTGATTTTTATTAAGTTTTTTAAGCAAATTTTTTTGTCTAAAATTCAACTTTAAATCATGTCAATCACTTAAAATATTTTTGGGACATTTTAGAATACCCGAAAAGCTTCTAATTAAATTAAATTAATTTACACTGGGTTTTTCTCTTAAACTTTAACTAACAATTTATTTTTAATGTAATATTTAATTTATTTTTGGCTAGAGTAAAACTCTGGTCGTGACATCCAATAACTTCACTTAATCCGAGGGAATTATGGAGATAGAAAAGAGAATGTTTCCATGCTCAATGTCTTATCATGATACAATTGTTCTGTGAAATAAAAAGTAGGGCGATGGGCTAAGAAATTTTGGCTCTTAAGAAATATGTTTTGGATAAAGCAGGAAACTGCATGTATTACATTTTAGCTTCCTCATTTGGCATCCATTCTTGAGTTCCTGTTTCTAGATAATCTTAAGACCACCTTTTACATGATAAATTTGATCGATGTCCATATAAATGTTTACAAATGCTATAGAGACTACTATAGAGTTTACATTAGTTCTGTTTTCTCTAGAATCAACAGGAGCAAATTTTATATAGTGGTTGCTATCCTATAATTATTTTGATATCCTATAATCCTCTTTTATGTGGCATGTGATTGGTGGTAGGTACAATTAGTTTAATTAATCCACCATTGAATAATACTTTATTGTCTGACATTAAGCAGCTGATCGCCTGTTTGTGTATTTATATTCCAAATTAATTATAGTAGTTATCTAGACCAGTTCTGTTGGATTGTTTTACCACCACAATCTGAGCTTCTTTGTTTTGCTTTCAGTTCAAGATTACAAAGCAGGTCGTGGACATAACTATGATCACCTTACTTTCTGCGGAATTGGTATTGGATGGTTTCTGTAAGTGATCATTGCTTTGTTCTTCCATTTCTTATTGTAGAAACATCACCTTAGGTATTGGCTGGTTTTCTAGATATTTTTAAAGAAACTTGCTATTTCTCTTGAATCAAGTAGTGATTAGGAGTTTGCTAATGACATGACAATATATAAGAAGAATCAGTTAGCTGTGTACTGCTGTTCTGGTTCTGAATCAGTTAAAAACATAGCTTGAACATGAGGTCTGCTTGTGATTAGTGTTGTTGCCAGCAGCAATTATTCTGTTAACATCTGCAGGTCACTTGTAGCTTGTGTCCCAGGATAAACATGAAACTCATCACCGCATTTTCTGACTATCCTCAATCCCTCTCATTAACCTCTCCTGGACTTTTTATCCACTACTATCTCATTAACCTCTGAAAGGTTCCTCACAACACTAACCATGAAATATACAATACACTAATTTCAGTATTCTTGTTTTTGCACCACTTTTTTATGTCTGTTCCATGGCGATCTTAAGAATTGGAGGAGGAATTACCCATCTAGCCAACTATGGGCTATGACTACAACAAAAGGCATTGAAATCAACAATTCTGAACACTTGAACCCATGTAGGCCTGAGCTAAAAAAAAAAGGAGAAACACACATGTAGCCATTAATATGTATGATGATCATAGCTCAAACTATATGCGTATAATTGACTGAGGGAACATTATAGCTAGAGCAGTTACTTTCTTCCTCAGATGATATTTAAAAAATGTTTAATTTGCATTTTCTACTAGAGCAGTGTTAATTACAATGTGCTTTGTAGATTCCAGCAACTTTTCCTAATGGCATATCCTTTTTACAATTTGACGTATTACTTTTTATGTCACATATATTGTGAGGACATGATCGCAATATGAAGAATTACTGGGGATAAGAACTACAAGCATGCAGCTGATTTAATAAGTCACATGATCGGATGACCCCCACCTACACAACCATCAGGTATAACTCAAAGTGCATAGCTAGGTAAGATTATATATTTCTGAATTATGATGTACATTTGTGATGCAAGTCCAAGTTCAGCAATTAGTTTCACTTGAACAGAAAAATGATTTTGAAATGCATATTGTGATGGATTGCGCATTATGCTTCCCCGGACTAGCTGTGGAAGCAACTCCTTCGGTGAGGAGATTCGTGTTAATGACGATCGCACAGAACGGCGAGCAGGCAGTATGTATGTATATATATATATATATATATATATATGCATTAGAGATATAGTTAGCCGGGCCCTGATTACGTGCATGAGATATTAATTAACTCAACTAACTACCGGCCACCTTATCTCTAACACACGTGATTTACATGATAGATAAGCACAAACTCTACCACTCCCCCTCAATCTATACCTGTAAGATATAAACATCTCTAACTGTCTAACAGCCAATGTCTTGGTAAAACCATCAGCAACTTGATCTTTAGTAGATATATATTCTACCTATAGTAGCTTCTGTGTAACCCACTCCCGAACAAAGTGATAATCCACTTCGATATGTTTGGTGCGAGCATGAAATACAGGATTAGCCGTTAAATATTTTTCACCAATATTATCACACCATACCTTAGCAGTTTTAAGTGCCTGAACTCCAAGTTCATGAAGTAATGTTTGTATCCACATAATTTCAGCAGTAGCATTAGCTAAAGCTTTATATTCTGCCTCTGTACTAGAGCGAGATACACTAGGTTGTTTACGTGCACTCCAGTAGGTTGTGTACGACACAAGATTAGGCCCTATAAAGACAGCAAAACCTCCAGTAGAACGTCGATCATCCAAGCATCCTGCCCAATCTGCATCAGAAAAAGCACTAACAAGTAGAGAATTAGACTTGCTAATCTTTAGCCCAAGCTTAACTGTATGTTTCAAATTTCTCAGGATCATCTTGGTTGCTATCCAATGCTCTGTAGTTGGAGCATGCAAATATTGGCATACTTTATTCACTGCAAAAGATAGATCTGGTCTAGTCAACGTCAAATATTGCAGTGCTCCAACCAAACTTCTATACTTAATACTGTCATCCGGTCCAAGAGGTGTACCTCCATGGGCGCTTAATTTTTCTGAGATAGACAAGGGAGTATTAACTGCCTTGCAGTCACTCATATTTGCTCTCTTCAAAACATCTTTAGCATATTTTTCCTATGTTAGGATTATGCCATCATTTACCTTCTTGACTTCTATCCCTAGAAAATAATGTAGTTCACCTAGGTCCTTTAGTGCAAACTCCTGGTTAAGGCTTTTAAGCAAAATATTTGTAGCATCATGAGACGAACTGGCTACTATAATATCATCCACATAAACCAGCATAAACAATGTAATAGCTCCCTTAGTATAAAAGAACAAAGATGTGTCTGACTTAGAGGACTTAAACCCCAACTCATACAGCTTGGCACTCAACCTAGAGTACCATGCTCTAGGAGCTTGCTTTAATCCATACAGAGCCTTATCTAGCTTGCACACATAGCCATCCTTTTGTTCATACCCTGGTGGTTGTTTCAAATAAACATCTTCTTCTAAAACCCCATGCAGAAAAGCATTCTGAACATCTAGTTGACGCAAAGACCATCCTCTAGAGACAGCTATGGACAGTATGGTTATGATAGTAGCAGCCTTGACTACTGGACCGAAGGTGTCACCATACATTTGTTTAAATCCCTTTGCCACAAGTCTACCTTTATATCTATCTAAACTTCCATCAGCCTTATTTTTAATTTTATAGACCCACTTACAATCTATTACATTTAACCCCTTCTTGGGGGGAACTAGATGCCAAGTGTTATTTTTCATGAGAGCATGGTATTCACTGTCCATTGCTTGTTTCCAGTTTTTATCACCTAAAGCCTCATACAGAGATTGTGGTTCTCTAGAAGATGTAAAGCAACTATATCTGACAGTCCCATCGGTGTAAATTTTTTCTTTCCTAATTCCACTCTGTAATCTGGTTTTAGGTTGCATTACCTCAGTTGGAGCATGTTGCTGTGCTAGTCCTGTCTGCGCAGAGGATCCGGACGTTGTTGCATCCGTTGGTGTGTCACCCATTGGCTGGTGCGACGGTTGGACGTGCGCTGGGACGCGCGTGGGCGAGCACTCATGCTTCCCCTAACTTAGCGATCCTGAGGTAGCAGTCGGCAGACCTGACTGAGTGTGCGCGAGTGCGTGCACGGGCGAGTGCTCCTGCTCCCGCTGGCTCAGCGATCCCGAGGAGGCCGTGTCCCGTTGCGCTCCAGGTACCCGATCAAGTGCACCTGGGAATTCTGCACGAATATTTTTAGGTGTTCCTGCACACGATATGTTAGTGGCAATTGACATATTAAACATATGATCATGATGTTCCTCTCCCCCTTGATCAGATGGAGCGCCATTGAGAAGAGCGGGAGATAACAAGGATATCTCAGCGCGAAGACGAGCACCGGCGTTAGGGTGAAGAGCAGCAAAAGGGAACACTTGTTCATCAAAGGTGACATCCTGAGAAACATAAACACGCCCGATAGAGACATTTAGGCATTTAAACCCCTTGTGAAGGTTGCTAAAACCAAGAAAGGCGCATTGTTTAGACCGGAATTGAAGTTTGTAGGAATTATAGGGACGGAGATTTGGCCAGCACACACAACCAAAAGTTCGAAGAGAGTTATAGTCCGGTTTCTGCTGAAACAAGCGTTCAAGAGGTGGGTCAAACTAAATGACCTTATTAGGAAGGCAAGTGATGAGGTAGGTAGCTGCTAAAAAGGCTTCATCCCAAAATTTTAAGGGCATGGAGGCATGAGCTAGAAGAGCTAGACCAACTTCTACTATATGTCGATGCTTGCGCTCAACAGCGCCATTTTGTTGATGTGTGTGGGGGCAAGACACGTGATGAGAGATTCCTATCCCATTAAAGAAGGTGTGCAGCTTAATATATTCTCCTTCCCAATCAGTTTGCATAGCAAGAATTTTTTGATCAAATTGTCTTTCGACAAGTGCCTGAAACTCATGGAATTTTTGAAACACTTCAGATTTGTGTTTAAGGAAATATATCCAAACAAACTTGCTATAATCATCGATAAAGCTAACATAATAATTCTTTGCTCCTACTGAAGTAGAAGCAGGTCCCCATACATCTGAATGAATAAGCTCTAGAGGTTTATTTGAAACACTAAATGATCTAGGAAAAGGTAATTGGTGGCATTTTGCCTGCTGACAGGCATCACACATAGACTCATTGACAGACTTGCTAAGACATGGTAATTTATTTTAACTAAGGACTCTAAGCAAAACTGGTTTAGAGGGATGACCGAGACGACCATGCCAGCCTTCAAACGATGGCGCCACAGCAAAAGCTTGTTTCAGAGATGTGCCGATAGGAAGAGGATAGAGACCTCGCCGGCATGGACCTTCAAGAATTGTCCTCTTCGTGGCCTTGTCCTTAATCAAAAAATATTTTCCATGAATTTCAAGAAAAGCATAGTTGTCTGCAACAAATCTATAAACATATACTAGATTATTTGACGCTTGAGGAACATGGAGTATATTTTTGAGATGCAAGGGTCGACTAGAAGTACGAACAATAGCATGACCAATATATTTAATATCCATACCTTCGCCACTTGCAGTGTGGATCTGATCTATTCCTTGATATCTCTCCTTGGTTGTCAGCTTATCTAGCTGACCAGTGATGTGGTCCGTTGCTTCTGTGTCAACGTACCAATTTGTGTCGAAGCCATAGACGTAATTTGCAGCTCCTCCAAGCTTTTCATCGGGGACGTAGGATTCGTCGTAGCGATGCCAATAGTCGCTAGCTTGTGGCAGACTTGGCATACAGGGCGACTATCATTGCCACACCCACGCCCTGGGTTGTTGCCGCCAGGATTGCCGCGGCCACCCGTGCGGCCGCCGCAATGGAAACCACCACGCCCACCACCACAGTTTTCGCCGCTGCTGCGTCCACCGTGACCACCACGATTTGCCGCGTTTGCCCACGTGGTGAGATAAGCTTGGCGAATTTTAATCTTATTTTCATAGCTTAACAACTATGAGTAAACATGACGATTTACATGACAGATAAGCACAAAATCTAACACTAGCCACTGGTATAGGCTCGTCGTGTCAGCATGTGAGATGCCATGTGCTCACATATTCTGACGGTGCAGGCTACGGCTCCGACGACAGCTGCATCCAGGCCCACATCAAGGCATACGCCATGCTGAGAGCGTACTGCTCTTCCGTTATCACCGTCCAGAATGTTGCCGGTGCCTAATTAGGGCCCGATTGGGAGTACTGTATTTATTTACCCTTTAAACACATTATCCTTGTAAGTTTTAGGTCACCAAAAATATCCTTGAAAATATTTTCCGGTTGTATAATAATACCAGGGTGAGAAATATGTTGTTTGGGTAAATGACTAGAATTTCTTTCTTCCCCACGCAAGGAGTGATGTTGCTGTGCTCATTGAAGCACATTAGAGGGCGACATTATAGCCTGAAACAAAAATTCAGTTTTTCGGTAGTATTAAACAAGTCGCCTATCATTTTCATTATATGGCCAACACACCAAAACACAATTGGAGACTATATTTACAGTGACAGTTACTTCGGAGCTCTAAAGAAGAAGAATTCTGAAGTAAAAATAAGACGAGACTCTAACCCATATAAATGAGAGTTGATCCATGCGCTAACTGCTGATGCATACCAAGCATATGGCAGTACACAAGTGATTTAGGGTGTCTAATTTCTTCTTTATCTCTTTAATTTGAAATGTTCGGCTCATGGACACGTGATAATTTTCCGTTCTACTTGTCAGAAAAAAATTAGAACTAGATAGTAATGTATAGTCAGGTAATTGCTTACCAATTTCATATTGTTGTTTCTGTTGTAGATTCAACATATGGTCTTTAGCATTACCCCCTTAATCTATCTTATGCACTTTTTAAAGTTTGTTCAAGCATAGATTGGTCTTGGCCTTGTTATTTGCACGATGTTTTTTGTATTAGCTGCCAGCTTCTTTTTTAGCAACACAATTTGGGGTGGGGATGCTCTGGCCTACTTACCATAACCTTGGCAATTAAATTAAGAAGGTGAAAAATCGATGTCAGTTGCGGGTATATCTGGCTTTCTTCGAAGGGACTTGAAATGTTGCATACTTGGGTTTATTATATGCCTTGGCATACTATGTGTCCTTATAAATTTTGCTACTTTATTTATTGCGTCAAATTAAATATTGATGGTTTCATATAAGATTTAAGGATCCACAACAACGCACGGACGTCTGGTTTGTAAATAATTATGTATTTTTTCGTGAAACTTAACTTAACGTATAGCTCTTAATGTGTAGCTCTACGTAACAAACGATTATATTACCATATTATATTTTCGTAACGTGGATTCCACGTGCAAGCTTACTAGGCATTTAATAATATGGAAAACACATTTTTGAAAGAACTTACCAAATTATATTAATATAGACTCTGCACTGTAATAAGGTGATGTAATAATCTAGTCGTTTGTTTTCTGTTATGTTATTCCTATAGGGGCATGTTCAATGGTAGAGCCTATTATGAGCTCTATCTTAAGTCATGTCAGTAGAAAAAACATCTCGTACAAAGTACAGTTTCTTAAGTTGACTCTAGACTAATTAATTCCTCGTTTACATTTCATTTGGCCAGCGTTTCTAATCAGAGTCAGCATACATACAAAGCAGATTTTATGTTTGTCCACTCGTTTTATGCGCTAAGAGTCGATGTTTTGCTGACTCCATATAAAATAACCAATTTTCTCTCTCTTATCGTCTCTCTTACACGTCAGCGAGCATTATCAGTAGAGAGATTAGAGCCGTTTGTACTTGCCCTAATATGCAGCTTACAAGCTGAAACAAACGTGACCTCGGTTAACCGGCTCGCACGCGAGTTCTCCACACTTCGTAGCAAGGTCGCAGGCTCGCAGCCGCAGCCGCCGCCGCCGGCTTCGGCAGAAGCACCGTAGCCGTCGCCGCCCGTCGCCCCCACCGCCGCAGCCCGTCGCCCCCACCGCCGCAGCCCGTCGCCCCGGCCGCCTCGTGGAATCGCATGTAGCAGGTCGCAGCCGCCGCCGTCGGCTTCGGCTGCCGGCCCCGCCGCCCGTATCCCCCACTGCCGCCGCCCTCGCCCCCACTGCAGCCGCCGCTGCGTGTGGAGACATTTCCCCACCGCCATCAGCCATCTCCCATCGCGTCTCCGGTCGCGGCGCCCCTCGCGTCGCCAGCGGCGGCGCCCATCCTGTCTCCCCACCGCCATCGCCCGTTGCGTTGCCTGCCGCGACGCCCGTTGCGTCGTCGGCTTACGCATCCCCACTGCCGATTCCGATCTCCAATTAATCTATTTGTGTTTCTATCAAGCAAGGTCAGTGTCCAACTTGTCCACATCAAGTGTCAATCTTTTATCTGCATCATACATAGTTATTGTTTTGATTTGATATCCGAATAAATATTCGTAACCAGTATTGGTCGTATCCGTTTTAGTATGTATCCGTTCCGTATTTGTGCCCGACATTATCGTATTCGACAATATCCGTATTTGATCCAATCCAAAAGGAAAATGTGGGTTATGATATGGGAATGGTGCTATCCGACCGTATCCGACCCCTCTCCGTGTTGCTCCGCTCCTGAACCTTGTCTCCCTTTATTCCCCACCATCGTCGGTTCAACGTTGCGCCAACACCGCTAATCCACAGCCCTCACCCACACGGCTAAGCCGCGTCCTCTACCCCCATCCACCCACCTCCTCAGCCTCGCCCTCTCTTGCTCATACTCCACCATGGATCCCTACCACCACCAGTTCACCATGTCTTGCAACGGCATGGTGTTACGTCATCTTGTGTCGGGTGGCCAACAAACCAGGGCGGCTGCCGGCCTCATTTGCGTGGCCTCACACCAGATTCATTTAGTTGCACCTCTCGATTAGCAGTTACACCGGCCAATCTAAAGGTTAGCAGTTAATCTATTTGGTATTGTTTATTTGGACCTGGAGGTTAACATTCTTTCTGCACGTGATGTCAGGATGAGCAAGTCTTAGTTTGCCAATCCAATCAACGTTGTGAAAGGTTGATCCCTCATTCTATGGGTGGTTCCCTCCAAAAGTTTGCTCTCCATTAGAGAGTCACACTAATTTTGTTATAATTATCATGGTTCTTGTGTCGGACTGGTATTAAAGTGAAACTGGGGCACATTTTCTTTCAACTCTCTGTTGCTGTTATCGTGTGATGTTTTTCTATGGATGTGGTTGTCTGATCTTTGGATCCTACTACATTTGAGTAGTTATTTTCAGAGGTGGGAAATGCTGGTCAAAATAATAAGTGAAAAATTGTTTGCTTGGTAGCTTCCTGATTGAATCTTTCTTTCATTCATTCATATGTGCGCACTTGATTGTACTTTAATTCCATATAATGCACAGTAATTTTGAGGAAAATGGTTGCAATTTCAATTAGTGGGTACAACAACTATAATTAGCTGATTTTATTTGCTGGATGCAGTATGACAAATGCTAAGTGCACATATAAGCATGTTACTGAAAACCTGCAATTTTGGGATGAATGTGTGCCGAATATTAGGCTTATCCATCTTGTGAATGTGTGCTGAATGTTAGACTTATCCATCTTGGTTTTAAGGCCACAAGTTATATTATAAGGATAACGTGACCTGCTCCTCAGCTAGTATGTTTAATTTTAGTAAACATTGCTCTTCAGGACAATGAAGTAATTTTGATGGCAAAATGTGATCATTACTCTGCTAGTTGTTCAACTTTTTATGTTTTAATACTAACTATTTATTTACTTTTAGTACTGACATTGAATTAGTTTGTTTTTAAAAGCGAGATGAAAGTACATTCCCTGCTTGATTGAGCATACACACATTTTATGATATGTTGAATCATAATTTTGCTCTTTCCCAAGGAAAAAAGTTAGAGAAGTTATGTTTCAATCATTATTTGATTTGAGCTTGCCCAGCTACAACATATCTGGAACATGCTGTTATGCAAGGCCAAGCAGGAAAAAGTTGCTCACTTGCTCTCAGTTATTTCAGATCATGTTAAAAAATTATGTCTGGTAGGCTGATCAACTAGCAGATTTTGAATGGCGGTGGATAAGTCATCAGATTTCTTCTCTTTTTTGCCGTTTCCCTAGAGCATGTGATGCCATATGTTGAGATAGGTTTACATGTGAAATAAAATATGTGCATGTGGATTTACTTATCTAAAAATTTCTTAGAATTTGATTTCTTATATTCCATAGAATTAGAATTGGGTTCTGGTTGTTGCAAAGCTTTCTAAGAATTGAATCAAAACAGATGAGAAAATTGTATAGTGAGAAAAGTTGACACCTTTCAATGGCTCCCATTTGTCTTATTAGTGGTACTACTGAACTTTGATTTTTTTTTTTCACATTCCTCATAACTTTAGGAGACATTGATATAATATAAAGGACATTTTTGTTGAGGGAGATCTAAAGAAAAAATAGTTTGCTTTCCTGGTAATTACTGACATAATTGTACCGTTGTTTCTCATGGTTGATTTGAAGTGCTGTTTATGAATATAAAAGGCACATATGGTTGCTCCTATGTTATTATTTTTCCAATCTTCCTTTTAAGTTTATGGTGTATTCTGACAATCTGATAAACCTATAGTCTTGTATGTGTGCATCTATTGCAGCTCAAGTAATTTTCATTTTAAACCCCTTATCAAACCTAAGATGCTGACACATATGTAATCAAATTTTCTGCTAGGAATAGTAGTTAAACCCCTAATCAAACCTATTGCAGCTCAAGTAATTTTGAAGTTACATGATGAAATGAGCATTTACATAAACTCATCAGGATGGCTGAGAAGATTTACTCAGGTGGGACAATTTATAAACATTGTGATGATTGAGTGCTACATAGAACAAGCTTGGGCATGAACAGTTTAGTCCCATAAAAAGTGTGCATTGAATTGGTTTCAACTTTTGTGTAAAGCTGATGGATTGCATCTTACCAAATAATTAAACATAGATTTTCAAACTATCCTTTAGGGCCTGATTGGGGGAGCTTTAGATTCTGAGAAGTAGCTGCTTAATAGCTAGCTTCTGAGAATCTGGAAAAGCTCCTAAACCCAGCTTCTCCAGCTTCTAGATTCTTAGTTCATTTTCTAGAATCTATAACTACAGATTCTCAAAAGCTGTGGACCGTTTAGGCCAGCTTCTGGCGGAAGCAGCTTTTGGAAAAAGCTGCAACTTAGAAGCTCCCCCAAACAGGCCCTTAGACTTGTGATGAAATGATGGGATATGATGTCAATGAGGTCATCACTGGGAGTTGATAATTGATCTTCCATGATATTAGGTTTCAAAAAACTGATGTCCAGATAAGAAGGATTTTACAGGATAGTAGGATACTAAAATTATTGATTCTGCAACCCTGATGGATAGAATGCCAATTCCTATTTGTGATCCCTGACTTCTTTCTTCATTCACATTACATTATTTTCTATTATATGGATGTAATACATATGATATCTTTTTACTAATTGAATTATATTTGGTGATACAGTGATGCAATGGCTGTTTTTTTGAGGATTCATTATGCATAATGGTACTGTACTGCGACTATGCTTTTCAACTTGCCTAAGGCAATAAAACCAATTGGAGCACGATTCCTTTCAGGTGCAAGTGCAGCATGCTTTGGTGTAGATGTTCATCCTACTTACTTAGCATCCCTATTGAAGGAATGTAAGTCTGGAAAAACAGTTCGTCAAATTCACCAAAAGATAATTGCCTCTGGTCTTCTTTCTTTGCCCACACCATTATTGTCAGTGTCACTGCCAGCATTGCCATCTGAACCATTTATATCACCAAGATCTCTGGGCACTGGCGTTGTCGCTTCTTATCTTTCTTGTGGTGTTACCGACTATGCTCTCTTGGTGTTGGAACGTGTTACACCATCACCAGCGGTGTGGTGGAATCTACTTATCCGAGAACACATCAAACAAGGCTGCCTTGACAGTGCAATTGCTGTCTCTTGCCGCATGCTGCGTGCTGGAACTAGGCCAGATCATTTTACTCTGCCACATGTATTAAAAGCATGTGGAGAGCTACCTTCATACCTTTGTGGTATCACATTCCATGGATTGATATGCTGCAATGGCTTTGAGTCAAACGTCTTCATATGCAATGCATTAGTGGCAATGTATTCCCGCTGTGGTTATTTAGAGGAAAGCCACATAGTCTTTGATGAAATAATTCAGAGGGGTATTGATGATGTTATCTCATGGAACTCAATTGTTTCAGCCCATGTTAAAGGGAGTAATCCTTGGACTGCATTGCATCTGTTTTCAAAGATGACACTGATTGTCCATGAGAAGGCTACAAATGAAAGGTCAGACATCATTAGCATCGTCAACATCCTCCCTGCATGTGCTTCTCTAAAGGCAGTACCTCAAACTAAAGAAGTCCATGGTAATGCTATTCGTAATGGCACATTTCCAGATGTTTTTGTTGGTAATGCCCTGATCGATGCTTACGCGAAGTGTGGTTTGATGGAAAATGCTGTAAAGGTTTTCAACATGATGGAATTCAAAGATGTGGTTTCTTGGAATGCAATGGTGACTGGGTACTCTCAAAGTGGGAACTTTGAGGCAGCCTTTGAGCTTTTCAATAATATGCGCAAGGAAAATATCCCATTAGATGTGGTGACATGGACTGCTGTAATTGCAGGCTATTCTCAGAGGGGATGCAGCCATGAGGCACTCAATGTGTTCCAGCAAATGCTTTTCTCTGGGTCCTTGCCAAATTCTGTCACAATCATCTCCGTGTTGTCTGCTTGCGCTTCTTTGGGAGCATTTTCTCAGGGTATGGAAATTCATGCTTACTCAATCAAGAACTGTCTTCTAACCATGGATTGTGATTTTGGTGGTGATGATGAGGATCTTATGGTGCACAACGCATTAATTGACATGTACTCAAAGTGCAGAAGCTTCAAAGCTGCACGCTCCATATTTCATAATATACCTCTAGAGGAACGCAATGTGGTAACGTGGACTGTCATGATTGGTGGGTATGCACAATATGGGGACTCAAATGATGCCCTCAAGCTTTTTGTGGAGATGATTTCAGAACCATATGGAGTAGCCCCAAATGCTTTCACGATTTCGTGCATTCTGATGGCCTGTGCACATTTGGCAGCCCTACGTATGGGTAAGCAGATTCATGCTTATGTGCTTCGTCACCACCGATATGAGTCATCTGCATACTTTGTGGCGAACTGCCTCATTGATATGTACTCGAAATGTGGTGATGTAGATACAGCTAGGCATGTATTTGATAGCATGCCTCAAAGGAGTGCTGTTTCTTGGACATCAATGATGACAGGGTACGGAATGCATGGTCGTGGTAGTGAGGCCCTGGACATATTTGATAATATGCGGAAAGCAGGCTTTGTTCCTGACGATATAGCCTTCCTGGTTGTTCTTTATGCATGTAGTCATTGTGGAATGGTTGATCAAGGTCTAGCATACTTCGACAGCATGAGCGCAGATTATGGTTTGACACCCAGTGCAGAGCACTATGCCTGTGCTATTGACTTGCTGGCCCGGTCTGGGCGATTAGATAAGGCATGGGAAACAGTTAATGACATGCCAATGGAGCCCACTGCAGTAGTTTGGGTTGCACTACTGAGTGCCTGTAGAGTACATTCAAATGTTGAACTTGCTGAACATGCTCTGAACAAGCTGGTTGAAATGAATGCCGAGAATGATGGATCCTACACACTAATCTCCAACATATATGCCAATGCAGGCCGGTGGAAAGATGTTGCAAGAATCAGACACTTGATGAAGAAATCAGGAATTAGGAAGAGACCAGGGTGCAGCTGGGTCCAGGGTCAAAAGGGGACCGCGTCTTTCTTTGTCGGAGATAGATCACACCCACTAACCCCGCAAATTTATGCTCTTCTCGAGAGATTAATTGATCGTATCAAAGCTATGGGATATGTTCCTGAGACGAACTTTGCATTGCATGATGTTGATGAGGAGGAGAAAAACAATCTTCTTGTTGAGCATAGTGAGAAGCTTGCTCTTGCATATGGTCTCCTCACAACTTCCCCTGGTTGTCCAATAAGGATCACAAAGAACCTACGTGTATGTGGTGATTGTCATAGTGCATTCACCTACATTTCAAAGATTGTGGACCATGAGATCATAGTACGAGACCCCAGTCGTTTTCATCATTTCAAGAACGGTTCATGCTCATGTGGTGGCTATTGGTGAGGATTATATTTGCGAAAGCATCAGAGGTAGGAGCATAAGCTAAGTAGTAGCTAACTATGTATTACTATATGTTTACCAACAGAAAGGAAATGCTGTTCTAATCTTTATTCTTTATACTTGAGCCATGGAAATTTTCATTTTGGGCATCAACATGGTCTCCTAAATACAACTCTGATAACTAATCTACTGCAACATATTTGTGTGACAGTATTTTGATCACAAATCTCTAGCCATTTTATGAGGCCTAGCTGTACTTCCACTTGCATTAACCTGATAGAGATATTATTTTTGGAATTGTGGATTTTATGCTCTGGCCTTAACCTATTTGAACTCATCATGTGAGAGGATGAGACTAATACCACCATACTACTACCTTCGCTCTTTTTTAACCTGCCATTTTGGACATCGCTAGTCTCGAATGCATATATTTCCTAATATTTTTGCATGTATTAATAATTCATGATTTTGAGGTTTGACTGCATTACTGCATGCATTCTAGGATTGACAATGGAGCCATGGAGGTAGTGTATAACACATGGGCCCTATGATTTATACACCTACAGACATAAAACCCCTCAGAAAAATATGGTGCCTCGCTGACCATTGTTTTCTCCAAAACTAGTTTCTGACTGGCTATGGGAAGAACTGACTTTTCCATCATTTGGAAATATTTGAATCACATCATTATATATCACAGAGAATTGAGACAGATAAACATATTATTCTGCATTTTTGGAGTATAGCAGTCGTAATATTATACTCCCTCCATCCCAAAATAAGATCATCTTTTCTCTCTGTTGTTTGTCTCAAAATAAGTTCATTTTGGAGTAATCATTGTATTGGAGTTTGTGAAAAAGAGGGAATATATTGGATCTGTATAATGAGGACAATTGCATTGGGATTTGATAAATTGGAGGGTGTTTTAGTCACTTTGTTTTTGCAGTGTTATGCGTGAGATAAGTGAAAAATGTAGTATATGTGTGTGTGCACTTGGCTATATATATGGTCACTCCTTGGGTGTGAGATGTTTCCTCTAATCCTTTCTATATGGTATGAAATTCCAGGTTTCCTTCTGCTGCCCCAGCTTCCTAGCGCTACCCCTTCTCTAGCTGCACCTCATCTCTTCCTAGTGCCACCGCTGCCCCTCTGGACGCCATGTGTGCCTCCTCTCCTCTGAACCTCACCTCAGCCATGCTTTCCCAAGTGCATGCCCACTTCAAACCAGCACCGCCACGTCGACGATGTCAGCCACCTCGGGCGCCACCTCCAACACCTTCAGCGAGGTAGCAGGCACCATCGCCGTCAACCCGTTTATGACAGTCACAGTCAAGAATCTTGTTGGAGTTGAAGAATCTGAACTACATTAAGTGGAAGGTGTTCCTCCACACCATCTACAGGAAATTTGATCTCCTTGACCACCTTTCGCCCTCTAAGGCCTAGGAGGAAATCAACTAGTATATCTGCAGCTGGTAGTTCAGCTCCATCACCGACAACATCCTCAACCTCACAATGGAACCAGAGCAGACGATGTGTGCTCTTTCGGTCATCATCGACACCCTATTCCAGACAACCTGAGGAACCTCGTGCGATCTTCCTCAACTATGAGTTCCACTCCATGACGCAAGGTGATCAGTCCATCACCGACTTTTGCCAGTGGATCAAGACGGCGATCGATGCCTTCCACAACATCGGTTATCCGGTTTCTAAGTCCCTATTGGTATTGAACCTGCTAAGCGACGTAAACCTCTGCTTCTCCAACATGGCTGACAGCATCGCGTGTGTCAGTACTCCCTTCCTTCGCTGCCGCATGCAATGCCCTCGTCCTAAAAGAACTTCATCTCGCCAACAAGGTCAATGTGGTGACAGCAACAGAGCTGTTGGCGGCCTCGCTATGCAAGGCAGCTCCTGCTCCTCTAGGGTGATGTTGGTTGTCTCCAATCAGGGTTGCGGTGGCAATACCACCAACAAGCGCAAGAACGACAACAACAACAGCAAGTCCATGGTGGTGGCTACAGTGGTGGCGGTGGCTTCCCCTAGCCTTCCTTTGGCGCGCCACAACCTACTAGGTTGTCGTTCTACTTTTCCCCTGGGCCAGCCAACTGCATCATTGATGGGCCGACCAGCAAGGGTGGTGCCCTCCTAGCATTGAGCTTCTTTGGCGCATTCCGCACTACATCCGCTGGCCCGTACTACTTTGTGTTGACTCCAACATAGCCCTAGCCTGGCTGGGATCAGGCCAACCTTGTTGCCGCTCTGAACTAGATTGATGCTTCATAGTCCCAACCCGTGGATCCTTGACACCGACGCAACTTCGCATATCTCCTGTACCGACGGTATACTCATTACTCGTATACCAAATTTTCACACCTTTATCACTATCGGTAATGGTCATACCATCCTTGTCATTTGTTGTGGCACTACCAAATTGGATCTTAAGCATGTCCTTGTTGCTCTGTCCTTGGTTCGCAACATACTTTCAGTTCGTCAGTTTACCAAATTTCCAATACTTCCTTTTATATCCTTTAATTTAGGATCTTGTACATACACTTGGCTACATAATATATGGTCACCCCCCTCACTAGGTGTGAGGTGTTACCCCTAGTCCATTCTACAATATCTTGTTTTTAGATAAAGAAAGTTTTTATTGATCTTAGATGATTACGTCAAGGTGATACAATCACTCGAAGATCACTTCCGGTCTCTGCATAACTAAGATGCATACAACCAAAAAACTAGGCGCAAACTTTGCCATTTATTACAAAATAGAGCAAAACAGCTAAGAAGAAATCCTTAATCTAGACTGCCACCCATATTCCTTGGTAAAAAACTTCGTGACCACTAGTTCCAACTACTGACACACCATAAACACCATATTCCGTGAACTAGGCTTCTGGAGGATAGCCCATGTACGGAGCAAGTGAATAAGTCTGAAAATAACCTGTAGAGAAGAGATTATCTTTTTGTCAAACGCTGTCTCATTCTTGCATAACCATAATGACCAACAAGTTGACGTTGCCCTAGCAAGATAAGTGACTTTATATCTTTCCAAAACCCAATAACCAATTACCAAACATATGAACAGCAGAATGAGGTGGTGCCAGACCTAAAGCTATTTGAATTATGGACCACACCAATCTCGTAAAAACGACACTGAAAAACAAATGAAGAATTGATTCATCTTTATTACAAAAACAACAATTCTTACTACCCTTCTAGTTTCACTTTGCAAGATTATCCTTTGTCAGGATTACTCCTCGGCACAGACACCATAAGAAAATTTTGAGTTTTAAGTGGAATTTTTATCTTCCAATGCAACTTGTTGATATTGGGAACATCACTGTGAACTAACGACAAGTAATGAGATTTCACTGAAAATTCTCTATTTGTAGTTAAATTCCAATTGAAATCATCTTGAGCTTGCATAAGCTCTAAGTTAGCGATTCGTGTTAAAAGATTGTCCACGCCACTAACTTATTACCAATAAGATCCCTTCGCCAGGATACATTTGGTCGGTGATCTTGTAGCACATTCGCAATAGTAACCTGTTTATTCCTAACGATGTTATAAAGGCAAGGATACTATTCACGCAATGTTGTTTGACCTAACCAAATGTCTTCCCAAAATCTTATTTGAGAATCATCTCCGATGGTGAAACTACCAAAACGTACAAAATCACTCTTGACTTTAATAAGACTAGCCCAAAAATGTGAGTCCCCAACCTTCCATCGTATCTTGTAGAGGTGTAAACTCTTTTGGTCCTAATCAATTTTTGTATGTCGATCTAAATGTGGCTGCTTCTTGTACCATCTGGAATATGTAGTTAGCTCTTTCAAAGACATCAGAAGCTGTCCTTGTTGGTGCCTCCTGACAAATGCATGCACTGCAATTGCAGGAAGCCCTTTCAGGTATGAAAACTAATCAGTAATCTTTATCTGGCTGGGAGATTCTTTCATGATACTACTGCATGCCAAGTTTGGACCTTTTTTTAAGATATAATTCGTACCATTGCTTAGACCATTGAGTAACAACTGTTTGCCTAATATTGAGGTGAAGAAAATCACTAGCATACTGTTCTATTCAGATTCACCTGCTTCCGTTGTGCGATATTTTAGAAATGATTGTTATTTTTTTCAGCTAGGTAGATCCTGAGTAAAGTCCATTCATTGTCTGCTTGGAAATTGCAATTGTAAATTGTTTTTTGTTTTTTTATTACCTCAGTCCCAAAATAATGCTCTCTTCTAGTTCAAATTTGATCTAGAAGGGAGCACTTATTTTGGGATGGATGGAGTAGTATTCATCTACTTCTTTAGGGGCTGCACATGCTTCCTGATATGCCAGAAGTGAATAGAGGTCGATGCAACACCTCTATTTGACATGTTTAAGTAGCAGCAGCAATAGTAGTAATTTTAAAATTTTGCTCTACGTGGAAGGTCGATAAAAGTAATCCTAGCCATCTCTTGATTTGATCGAAGACCTCATATTTGATGTTGGATCCTAACCTCCAAATCACTCCAAAAAAAATTGCATTTGAAAGGCATCAATTTAAAACTTAATGCATTTAACAGTCATTTTAGTGCCTGTGTCCCTCTCCCTGAGAGAACTCTGTCCCATCACTGTCCTTACCTGGATTACCTTTTCATGTTCTACCTCGCATTTCTTTAAATGCTTCAGTCTTTTTTCTTCTCGTTTCAGCAACCCAGTGTGAAAATTCATTTTCTGTGCAGATGATTTAAAAGGTTTTTAAAAGATTAGACTAGGAACCACAGAAATGTGATGTTTGTCAAATGCGCAAAATGCTTTGGCACCCACCTCTCCAGCATCCAGGTTTGTAGTTGACTTCTCCGCACCGCCGCCGAGATGGCTCGCTATCACCGCAGCAGCAGCCACCTTCGCCATGCACCGCTTCAGCTGGCCACAGATCTGGGTTGACCCACTTCACTGGCAGGATATTTCTCCCACCACCTGAAGGCTGCTGCTCCACCTGCAGGTTTTGTTCATCGACCATCTCACCTCTCTCCCTCTATCTGGTCCATGTAGTTCATGTGGGATAATAACAGTTTTTGTGATGTCTGGTCAATGGATTACTTCAGGGTGAATTTTGCTTCAGCCTAAGACTTGTCCAGAATCAATCAGGCTAATTTTGCATAATAGAAGGCTATCTATTGCTCTACTTACTGATTTTGCTTCAGCCTACGACTGAGTCATGCAGATTTATTGCGTTGCTTGATGATTTTCATGAATACTTATATGTCTCACCACAGAAAAAAATGATCTTATTCTTTTTTGTCAATGTTTGCCTAAAAATATATAAGCCCCGTTCTCCGAGGTGAGATTGTTTTACTAAATAATATCATATGGCAAACCCAGAAAGTTTGCTATTTTTCACACTAGGCTGCAGAATCTGCAAAAGGGTGACAATAAGATTTTAAATGTGTATCTGGGCCATGTAATATAAATTTGTTCCTTGACATATAACTACGATATGGTTTAATTCATAAATTTGTATACATCTGAGCACAACTGATGTCAATTTATTCTGTCCAGTTAGTAATTTATCCAATAAATATTTGCCTTATCGAAAAAACATTTTGTGCTAATTACTATCTCTTTTGTTTGTCATTGAAAGTGGGTGCGGGGATAATTTCTGAGGTCGATTTATTTTGTCCAGTTAGTAATTTAACCAATGAACATTTGCCTTACCAAAAATGGATCATGTGCTAAGTACTCTCTCTCTCTCTCTCTTTCTTTGTTGTAAAAAGTTATGTTCCCTGGTTTGCAATTGACAGTGAATGCGGGGATAACCAATGTACAAGAAGCCAAGCCGATTCGTTTGCTCAAAGATCATAAAATCCAGGTGCTGTACGTCTGAACATTTCCATTTTTTATTACTATTATATTTTTTAAAGGACACTGGCTGTACGTACATCTGTGCATCTCTGAGAGAGAGAACGAAGAGTAAATTAAGGAAGAGTAAATTAAGGAGAGCATTAAGATGAGTATATCAAAGAACTAAATTGTGATGGTTTCCAGTGCAAATAAAACTCTCAGGATCAACATGAGAACGGCCTTCTTCAGTTTCAAGATCAGTGACATTGTTATAAGCGGTCAGATCAACAGCAAGGCACCGGTTGGATTGGACCAACGGCGGTGACAGGCAGCACCAATGCAGGGAAGTGGTCAGACCGATCGACGGTCAAACCACAGTTATCTGGACGGTCCGGTTAGACCGATCTCCATTTACTTCGAGAGTAACTTTTAATTCCACTAAAAGTTTTTGGTTTTTGATGTCACAACCATCTACCCCTCCTACTCTGGTTTGCTTAGTTCTTTTGTGTACTATCCAGCAGATTTTGTACTTATTTTACTAATATTGTGGAAGTACATGAATTTGTTGCTTTTAAATCAGTGACATGCACTTGGATGGTAACATATTACAATCAAACTGCCTTTAGCACAAGAAAGGTCCACGTTTTTGTTGTAAACTTTGGTATGTAATCAAAGGTAGCAGGAAGTATCATGAATTAAATCTAGAAATTGGTATGACTGCATGTTGCTGTGCCCCTCTTTCATCTCTGTTTATTCGTTAGGATCAAAAAACTAATGTTTGACATTCTTGTAGTATATGCATCGAAATAAAATTCATACAGGAATGCATGTTAAATGAATTTGAACTAGAGAATCAGTCCATAGCACAAATGTATCATATACATGCACGTGGCAAGAGAGGCAGAGAACATAGGCCAATTTTGCAGGAGGGGGGGTGCAGGCCAATTAGACATGAAAAACTATGTGAACAGCACTCAATGCTATAATGATGACACAATTCAAATTGCAGCCTCATTATTTAGCTCCTACTTATGCTAATAAGCCAAAATTTAAATTCTCAATCTTAAATTTGCAGTTGATTTGGAAGTTTTATCGTAGTTTATTTTTTCAGTCTTTGCTTTTAAATCACTAAGTACACGCATATAAAAGTTTTATTCATAAATTATTTTTTATTTAAAAATATGTTGTTTGGTTTTTTCCTAAAAATACCAAAGTCTGATTTTTTATGACCCACATTCTACTTTTTATGGGTCCAAAAATTCTTCTACAAAACAATCCATCTCTTTTATCGGTTTTATAATAAAAGGTAGATGGCATTGTAACTTCGCCAACGACTTGCCCATTAGGTACTATTTTGTTAGCCCAATGGTAAGGGTACTAGATTGATCTTCTATTGGTGGTCACCAGGAATCATTAATTCCACAATGTCTATTGCCTGACAGGAATTGAAGCTAAAATCAAACAAATGAGATTCTTTATCTATAATCTTTTAGTGACTAGAATGGGATAATTAATATCCCCTATCAATCAAGTAAGGGTCCTATAAGTATAAGGTAATCTCCAAAATGTCAGACAAGGCGGAAATCACCCCCTTGGAGTTTCAAACAAAAACTACAATCATATTTACACTATAAAAATTAAAGCATTTTTTTCAACTTTTTAAAAGTCAAAAATTGCCCTTTTTCTGATACAATATGGACTTGTTCCCCTCATACATTTGATGGTAATCAGAATTCGATGCTTATCAACGGAATGTTTCTCGGCGTGTTAAAGCTTGTGGATTGTACATGGTAACCCATAGTCCCAGACAGTACAATTTGTACTCGGTACTCGGCGGCAACTATTATATTCTTGGACTAACCTATATATTTTTATATTTAACTAGCATTTACATTGTTCAAAATGTACTAGAGTGACCACAACGATTGTTTAGAATATAGGTGTTTGACATGAAAATGATATATACACAAGTTTGTTATAATTAAATATTTCATAATAGCACACTAGCGTAAATATTTTTGGATTTATTTAAAAAAATTGAAGGCCAAAGTTGTGCCATATTAACTTTGAAAAGTAATGACATCATGTTGTGAGGAGCAGCATTTAACTCTGGCTAGCGGGATTAACTGATACAAGAAATAGTATTTTTGATAGATGATTCTCAATTTATATGCCAAAAGAAAATGAGTTCCTTGGACAAAATATGCAATGATACAATAACGGTATGCTTTACATCATAAAACCTAGCCCATTTGAGGAAAATCGTAAGGGAAAATATGGTTGTAACCAAAAAAAAAAAGCATCCATAATTTTGTACCCTTTGCTGTATACTGACTGACTGAGTGGAAACAACTCTTCAACTAAACCATGCAGTATCCATCTTGCATTTTGCTGTCTTCAACTCAGCTTGTATTCAACAAAAAAAAAAAAAAAGCATTTTGCAGCATGAATGCCATCGACTCTAACTTGAACCACCATCTTTCATCTTGGCTTCAAGATTCTTTACAACATTGGTTAGAGATCTCACATCCCGAGATTTAGCCAGCTTACCATCATTGTCATACTGCAGAAAAAGGACAGATCATTTCAGATATCGCATGACTGCAGTCCATATATCTCCTTTCGTCACAGAAAAATGACAATAAGTTTCCAAAGCAACAAAGAGGGCACAACCATTTCAACTGAAAAAGCATGTGTTACACGTTGTAAACTAACAGGATCAGAAAAAGGTCTGACCTTTTCAAGCTGCAGAGCATGCTCCTTGAGCCCATCATCAGTGAAGCCCTTCTTATGAACAGCCCTGAGGATCTTGAACAGGTGTGACTGGAGAGACTCGGAGCAGTGCTGCTCGAGGCCGCGCTCAGGGAAGGAGGAGTCACAGCCGAAGGGGCACTTCATGGGCCTCATGGGGCAGACGGTGACGCAGTGCCTGTCCATGTCGCGCCTCATGAGCCGCTTCTCGCAGCTCTGCTCACACGTGATGATCTTGAAGGGGCAAGCCGAATCGTGGTCCTGCATGCAGCGGACCGAGACCATGGCGCGGCACCCCTCGTTGGGGCAGGTGACGGGTCTGAAGTTGCACTGGGCCTTGTGATCGGCGAGGCGTTCCTCGTTCTCGTACTTCTCGGGGCAGTGGTACTTGGTCTTCAGGTCCACGTTCTTGAGGAGGACCTCGGCGATGGCTTCTCTCCTCTCCAGCGGCCAGAAGCGGGTCATCTCCATCTCCTGGACGAAGTCGTCGATCTTGTCCTCGCGGCTGTCGCTCATCAGCCACCCGGAGACGTGGCCAATGATGTTCCTCTTGGTGCTACTGAAATCATCCATGAAAATGGAGATGATCTCGAACGGGTCCTCGGGCATCTCGTTCTCCTGGTCCTGGTTCGCTTCCGATTCGATGAGCGAGTCGGAGATGAACGTCTCGCTCCTCTGCGTGACGTAGTCGACCATCTCCTTCCTCATGTCGACGGCGACGACGGACGGCTTCTTGAAGAGGTCGCCCGTGGTGCTGTCGACGCATACCGCACCCAGGCCAGGGAGCAGGAACTGTGCGAGCTTGTGCATTGCCTCTGAATCACAGTAGCTGCACTGGAGAAGCAAGCCTTCGGCCCTTACCGGCCCAGGGTCTGCAACTGGGAGCTCCATTTCTGCACAGTGATCACCACCTGCAGATGCAGTAATCCAAGGGGAACACGCGCAGGAGTCAGGATCAATGCTGGAAACATAAGCATGAATGAAATGGGGTAACGAAAAATGTGTCCACCTATTGATCAAATGTTTGAAAATTTTAATTTCATCAATTAAATCTGATCACTACTGTTATTTGAAGTCGTGCACGTAAGTTAAAAAGCCCATAACACCTCCTCCCCAATGCAATGCATTGCGTCCGTGTTTGACAGAAAAAACAAAAAATCAAACGTTTAATCCATAGCAAAAGTGATGAAAAATTGCTTGATCCTCCCAACACCAACAAAATATAATATATGAAGTTGGACTGATTAATTCAAGATGAAAGACAATTGATTGTGTCACCGACGAACATTTTGGGATTCAGAAAACTACTACCGTATTTTGGATTGAGAGAAGAAAATGGATTTTATCATCTTGAATTCGACGGCAAAGAAACCAAAGAACCGAACGGAGGACCTGGATCAAGCATTAATTCAAGCAGTTCGACAGACAGCGTCTTGCAACGGGAGTGCAGCGCGAGGAGGAGGAGGAGGAGAGCATCTCGGCTGGATCGCTCACCGGTGGGGCCGGAATCGCCGTGGGCGGGCGGGGGGCTTCTTCTTCTTCTTCCTCCTTGGGTGGAAGGGCGCGCGGCGAGGGAGGGGAGAAGCAAAGAATGGCCGAAGGAAACGATACAGAGCGACCGACTGGGAGAGGAACGCGGCTAGCGAGACGACGGTTCTTGTCCCCTTCTATTTAGGAATTTCTTTATTACTTTTATTTGCATGCCCCTCTCTCTCTCTCAATACTCTTCCGCATCCTGTCCCCCACTCTAATTTAGAACGAGTACGATACATAATGTAAAGTGAGTTTTTAAAAATATCATATCATATTTATATTTACATGGAGGAGACATAAACGAAGAGAGAAGAAAAACGAGCTATGGATTTACAGCCAGCTACAATACAAGCTTCAAGACACTGTGTGTGCATGAGAGGTGAAACATGCATTGACGATGTAGCATATAATTATGTGAACTATTATATAATTTGGCTCTATATTAGCTATTAGTGATATGAAAAAAAATTTAGAGCTATTTGTTACCTATTCTATTGACCTTGCTTTTATGCACAGTACACTGCATGATGAAACACGTAAGACCAACTTTTCAACAAACTTTAAACGATTATAACTTTTAAACTACTCCCTCTGATTTTGTTTTTTTAAAGTTGACACCGTTGACTTTTTATTTACATTTCACCCTTTGTCTTATTCAAAAATTTTGTTCAAATATATAAAATTATAATTCATACTTAAAGTTACTTTAGTAATAAATCAAATTATAACAAAATAATCAATAATTATATAATTTTTTTAATAAGACAAAGGGTCAAACGTAGATCAACGAGTCAACGGTATCAATTAAAAAACAGAGGGAGTACTTATTTGGTTTATGATTTGATTTTACTTGTTACAATTAAATCTTTAACAACATGTCATACGATTATATTTTGCTAGAAAGAGATATATCCAAAAAAAATTGAACGTTGTTTCACCCGTAACTCTAAATTGTTTCATTCATGATAAAATGTTTCAAGTTATTTTATGAAATGTTTCAAAGAGATGCACCATTTAAAAAATACGGACTATAATACTGATGAACAAGTGAAACATAAAAGAGAGTGTTATGAAACATACAATATATTTGCAAATACTAGATTTTGATTAAAATATTTTTATATCACATATGAAACATCAAGTCATAACTATTGCAACGTCACAAAAGCCTTGCTAAAACATACAAAGAGCATTGTGTGCAAAGGTAGTGAAACAATAGGAAATGCTAACCGGAACATAGAAATGCCCCCCTAGGCGACGGCGTCGGGAGGGCAGCAGCGTTCCGGCGCGGACGCTGCCCGAGAAGGGGGAGAGGTCAACGAGGAATGGTCTTGCCTGGCTTTGGGAGTGGTGGAGTACGGGACGGGGGTAGAAGCGAGGGCGGCCGGCGACCAAGTGGTGACACTTATTTCATATAGGATGATTGCATGGTCCAATGATAATTATGCTGCTACGCTGTAACCCATGTAATGTACTCCCCAAATCGTAGTACCTAATTACTAGCGTCATGCCTATTTTGCCGCGCAACGCTCCCTCGCACGACCCAAACGGGATACAAAATCGAACAAACACCATCGAGTTTTTGATAATAAATTCGTCTAATAAATAAAAAGGAAACTTACTCGTGCGCCGTTTCCAGATTTTCAATGGTATGTTGCTCCGTAAGTCCTATAAAAAAAACCCCCAACATATTATTGGATGTGACATATATACTGGATGCACGATTTTCTTTTATAAGTTCTCCCCTCCTTCCGTCAAAACTCAACCTCATACTCCATTTGCACCACGAATAGATTCATTGTTCTAATATAGATCACGTTTACTACTAAATTTACTTTCTATTTTACATTCTATTGGCCGGAGGGAGTAAGCAATTCCATTTGCACCACCATCAAACTATTTGGTTTAGATTACTAATCCGTTAGTCTCTTCATTTTAGTCTACTTTAGTCTTTAAAATCCCAAATACTAAAATTATATTAGTTTATTGGTCCCTTCCATAGATACTTATTAAGACTAAAACTTCCTTTTACACCTGTCCCCTAACAAAAATTTCTTTATATGATACACTTTTAGTCTTAACTAAACAGTAAGGACTAAAAATTTTAGTCCAGAGACTAATTTTTACTCCTAAAACTAAAGAACCAAACACCACCTACATCTACAGGACCACATGTGCAAACAATCATTCCAACGCTGAACATTATTTTTTGTTTGAAACAAAAAAAGGCCACATCATATTAAATGTAGACGTGCTCTTTTACTAAGATTCACGCAAATGACGACGTGCAGACCACTCAAGCTACATTAGTTTTTTTTTTCTTTTTATCTGAGCCTTATACAAATTGCAATCACTTGCTTTCGCTGTTCAATAAAACAAATACAGTTACAACTTGCAACAACTTCTCAAATATCACCAGAAACTAACAAGCTACACTGCTACAATGTTACACTGTCTACTGATTAGCTCTGTGATCGTTAACTAATAAGAATTATATGTTATTGTAAAATTAGGTAGTATATGCCATTCCCAGGAAAAAAGATGCAACAATTCTTCCCAGCATTGAGATATCAACTATTAAAAATCAACACCATCATAATCATCGTAGGCTCCATCACCATAGCCATCATAGTTGTAATCAGGATAATCATAACCACGTTCAAATGTTTCACCATCACCAGTGTCCTGTCCATACTGATCGTTGAAGTCCATCTCTTTCTTTGCTTTGCCGTCTTCTTCTTTGGTCTGTTCACAAAATTCAATAATTTAATATGCATTCAGTCAGAAAACAACAAAGTAGAACATAACAAAATCAGTAGTAGGATACGATTGCCATTCCATTCCACAGAATGTAGAGCAAGGAACGTCTGTCACGGGCTTGTGGATTAAGTTAATCGGGAATTGATCGCAGGGCACTAGCCACGAGCCTGTGATTGATGGCAGCACGAGACTACTAGGCAGTACCTCATTTGCCCTGGAGAAGAGTGAGACACAGAAACTGGGTTTTCTGCCTGCATGATCCTGATCCAATACACAGCCTTTCCTTAGGTCAAGGTGGCCCTAACAAATTGATCTAATTGACACTCCCTCCATGTGCAAATATATGATGTTGTGCGTCAAACAAAAAAAAAATAGGAGTAACTGTCAACAGAACAAAATCTAAACGAGCTATCTTAAAAAAAAATTAAATGACTAACAAATATTGTTCTAAACACTACTCGTGGCATGATTGCTTCATACCTGTTCTGTATATTGACAACCCCACATGAAAACATAACAGCAACTCACAGCAGCAAATGTTTTATAAAACCAGTGAATACAAAGAAAAAGAGAGAGAACATACATTGTACAATTTGTTTACAGCTTCATCATTGATCTTTGATCCAAGTCTCTGCAAGTAACAGCATTATATGTTAAACTTTAGGTCGTTTACATGCTACAAGCCCACAAGATGGAAAATGTGTGAATAGGAAAAATACATGGGAACAAGGAATCATGTTAAAACCAGAGAATTAGAAAACTGATGAATTCTCTGGGGGAATGGTGTTTGGTATGAACAGTGGAAAAATATAGGACAGAAATCTTAGGGGTCAATAGTGTTCATGCTTTTTTAATCAAGATTCAGTGTCTACTCAATCTATTTGATGTTTGCTTAATGGCTATCGTTGGAGGAAATTCCTAGCTACATTGAAACAAGAAAATTGTATAAAAGAGATGTCTCTAGTTTGCTATACAGTTTTATGGGCTAATTATCTCACTTGTTTCACCAACCAACACTACAAACATTGCCATGTTCGACCCTCCTCTTTTGTCGGTGGAGAATCAATGGTGAAGTAGATTTTGTTATGCGTATGATTACATCTAATTAACACAACATAACCATCCAAGCACCTAGCTGCTTGCACTAGGGAAGATGAACATTCCATACGTGTTAAATGACAGTAGATTTCTCTTATAGGCCATTTAAAGCGCATGTCATACTGGAAACAAAAATATACTCCAAAAAAACCTCCATTTTTCATGTTTAGACTAATCATGTATTGATGTATTGCATATTTAAGGCCATTGATTTTCAAGTTTCAACAATTTTCTACTAGATGCAACCAAACATGTGGGCAGTAGGGGCTACACAACAGTCTCATGAGTAAGCATACTATGAACATGGATAAAGCTAGGTAGTATAGCATGCACTTACCCAGTATATAGTAGAGGATCCTCTACTTTTTCCATAAAAAGTAAATGAAAAATATTAACAAGGCATGAGGATGTATCAAACATTTTCTACCTTCCGTTTCAACATGTTCTGTGTTGCTTCTGCTGGTGTCTGAGCGGGCGTTGCATTCTTGGTGTCTTCATTATGTCTTCTTCTCTACATATGAAACATCCATGGTTAATCACAAACTAAAGTGAGCATAGCATATATAGACAAAGAAAGCTTGGTAGCGCTAGAAAATCTTCGTACTTTCTTCTTCCCCTCTTCCACAACCACTCCTCTAGCCGCCAGTTCAGCTGCTAATGCATCTTTTGCTGCTTGTTCCTGTAAAAGCAATTAGCTGAGAGAGCCACATAATGTGGTTAAAATAAGAAAGTCCTAATGTTAATAAGTATAATTGGCTAAACTACCTCAAGGTACTCTTTATTCATTTCCTCCCAGATAATTTTTTTGTATTGTGTTTCTTCCTCGTTGTGAAGGTACCCATCAACCTAGAAATAAATAGCAGCACTGATAAATCACAAAGAGCATGTAAAGACGACATAACCTCAAGTTACTCTACGAAATATCTCGAAGTGATCTCATGAATAGGATAGAGTACCTCCACATCGTCAATATCAGAAAAACTTTCGGGTTCATCTGCTTTACCCTTTTTACCTACGGATAAAAAAAATGGCATTCAGCAGGAATAAACTTACCAAAAGGGAAACAAAACGGGAAAGTGAATTTCTTTTGTGGAATATCATCATTCATGGTACAGTAAGAAACCTTCTTCAGGATCTTTAGAAGCTACAGGATCAGTTGCAACATCCCCAGAAGTAATGGTCGAATTCCTATCTCCAACGAAATTCTGTCAAAATAAGGAAAACTGAGTATTCAGATTAAAGAAATATATCATGTGTGATACAACAGAAATAACTAATCCTGTAATTCAGATGTTTTAACAAATAGAGAAAATCCACAAATTCAGATACTTCAACATAATTATCACAAAACTTCAGATTAAGCCACAGATCATAGAACTGAATTGACCATTAGAAACTACAGATTTTAGGAGTTAGATCCTTAGCACTGTTGTCCTAATAGAACTTTTAAATCGGTAACTTTGTGATAAGATGCTAAATCTGTAGTTATTTGACACTGTGACAGAAATATGTAGTTCCCTAACGCCTTTCCATATGGTAGTCACATACTCATATAACATAACTGTTGTATTTGTACGGGATTTAGATGATCCAAAGTAACCTTCTTTTGCCCTTTTTGATGAACTACAAGAGTGCATATTCAGTTAACTAACAAAGGAGCAATCTATGGTAAATAGGATACCAGTAATGAGCTTAACTATGTTAAGGATATTACCTTTGTAGGTGTTGTAATGGTATTCTTAACATCGGAATCATGTGTCTCACAAATTGATTCCAGTGTTGGCTCTTTAGTTGCAGGAGCTTCCAATTCCGTAGCTTTTTTAGCAGCCTCCAGTCTTTGCTTTTCAGCTCGTTGGAAAGCTGGAGGGTCACGGCCACCCTCCAGTCCACCAGACAGTTTGATAAACTGAACAAACAGGTCATGTGTCAAGAATGAATGAAGTCTCAAAACCAATCTATTATGGACGTATAAAGGCCTGTTACTTTGTTGTAGCATTTTTTACAGAGTCCATGAGCAAAATGTTCAGCATCTTTATCCTTGTGCTTGCAAAGTACTTCTCCAGACTTTGGTGCAATTTTAATAGCAGGCACTTGTTCATCAGCCTTTGCCAAAAATTCTTCAATCTAGCAAGACGGGATGAATAGAATACATCAAATGCAAGCTAGAAATCTGTCCAACCACTTAAGTACAAAAAAAACACCTCTCTAATCATAATCCTGGTGCAATGTGCATGTTAGGGACAACTACCCTCTGCCCTTTGGCCTTGTCAACTATCCCAGAACCCAAATGGATTGACAGCAAAATACAGGTTGCAGCACAATAAGGGAAGGGAGAACAGGAGATTCATTGCTAGCTTTGACCTGCCAACACATCCCCGGACCCAAGTGGCATGACAAGACCATACAGGTTGTTGCGGAACAAGTGCACAAAACTACACTCTTGTATATTCCCTGCTTAGCTTAATGAAAAGATGCAGAACCCCATCACTATGTATGGGATGGCTTCATTTTTTAGAGTACACGGGATGATTAGTCCAGTAAGAAAACTCTATCCAAAATTAAGGAAACAAACAGATAACTATTCAATCAAATCTTATGTCTAAATTAATAAATGTACCACAAGGCACCATGAACATTGGTAATGTCCCTGGGACGGTACAGGAGGGAGGGGTGGCGCCCTTCACCCATTGCATGGGCCCTAATGGGCTGCACACCATTTATAATGTAGAGGTCAAAATGGAGACAATGAGATATTCAAGTATTAGATAATAGTTGTAACTGATGACACGAAAACATAGACATGAAAGGCAATACCCAGTTCTTTACCAGATAGACCACAGGGAACCAGATTGAAAAAATGGCACCAAAACTAGCTCAATGGACATATTCCCTCTGTTCTACATTATAAGACTCTCTGGTCTTATCTAGATTAATATGTATGTTAATGAATCTAAACACATATACATTGATACATGAATGAATCTAGACAAACCAAGAAAGTATTATAATATGGAACGGAGGAAATATGTTTTAGAAATAGACAGTTTAAAATGACTTTGTTCAAAGGGAAAAATCATACCAAACAATCAACTTACTGCTGGCATTCCCATGTTTATCACAAATACATTGCTTGCAACAAATATTACAAGTAAAAAGGATCAACTTTGGCAATTTCCTGGAAAAAGAAGATCCATACCGTTAAGCTACCCGAATCTGTATTTTCAAACTCTATCAAGCGCTTAGTTAGTGTTGCCTCGCAGACATGCACAACAGCAACCTATAAAACATAAAACAGAAAATTTATGTCACTATGTGCTGCGACATAGAATCCTTGTATTCAAGTCCAAATTACAAAACATAGAAAATGTGGCGTGCACATAGCACATGCTAACTGATACAGAAGGAAAACATTCATAATACAATTCTAGAATGTGTATGTCTGACAAAAGAATTTGGGCTTACAATATCTGCCTTGGTATAATCATATCCATGGGAGAGGGCAGCTATATATAATGCAGCACCACATAATCCACTTGGCTTCCTCCCAGTCTGCAATACAGGACAAGTTATTACAGCTATAAAAAAATAACATAAAGTTATTACAACCATAAAACAGAACCTAAAGAAGGTATTAGGAAAAAGATACTAGCCTGCATCCAGTCTCGCTTCATACTAGCTACAATTCGTAAAGCTGTGTCGGAGACAGCATTATCCCTCTTCCCCAGTAAACCTACAGACAAAACCAATAAAGTGACAAAATAAAAATATTTGGTTTCCTTACTAACCAAGCAATTGCCTTCTGGCCTTGCCAAAAAAAAAAAAAAGCTAAATGTATGATCCTCAACAATCATGCCTGGCAAATATCTCAAAATCAAAAAAGAAGAAAAGAATGCAGCTTGTGTTGCAATCGAACTCTCACAGGTGGGCAAGACAACTGTGAAACTGTTCGGCTATCATGTAGCACAGTCCGATTACACATGACTTTAACATATACAAATCTATCAAATAGTTGAAATTAAATATAATATGAGATTTCTTTTGGCCAAAAAAAGATTGTAAGAACATTGATAAATCCTTGGGGAAGAATTATCAAATAGTCTGCCAATACACTTGTTACTAGGTCTAGGTGTCAGTGCAAGAGCCTATGACTTAATCTGTTATGGGTAAAAGTTGGATTGGGACTCCACATTGTCAAGTTAAATTCGATTCTCCAAGTCAATCACATGGAGATTATGAGTTAATTCAGATTTCATGTTTAATTGCAATTTCCAAACAGAATTCCACTCAACATCTTTTCCCAGGAAAATGAAGCTGGCACCAACATTGGCTCAGCATGGGCCGGCCTCCTAGAATTGCATCAAAAACAAACAATCCTCCTACTACCATTGAATAACCCAGGCCCACATATTCAAGGTGCATGGAAAATGAATGGATGTATAGAACTAAAAGTGTTGAGCACGATGTACACAAGAAATAGCACATGTGTCATCAGACGCCAAATTTAAAAAATGCATATGCCCATACGTTTTTCATCAACCTAATTTTGCCATCACTTTCTACATATCTTGGCTCTTAATTTCTGCATATACCTTTCATTTAACAGGTGGGACTTTGGCCCCATACTCTACCCTTTTTCCCTTCACCAGAAGTAGGGAGTCAGTGGAGAATTCACCACTCACCCTCACCACTTGAGCTTCTTTTAAAGTACTATAGACACATTCCAATGCAGTATCAACTTACGTTCTGTAAAACGATGTATGAAAAGGCTGGGGTCGATGAGCTTTTGGATAATTGGATGTTCAGCGAGTAGCAAAACTTGGCAAAGCTGCAGAAAAACAGCGCCTAGGACATAACTGAAACAAAAATCCAGATGATCCATGTCACTAAGTGCTAGAAGATAAGGGAAGTAGAACAGAGCACTTACACACTTATCTGCAGATGGTCCGAGAAATCAATAAGAAGATATGCCTTTTTACTTTGCCTAGCAAGAAAGTTAGGTAAATGTGAACATTAATATCACCATAAGACTGAAAAAAGAATATAATGAGTGTCAGGAATGAATCTATATCTATATAAAAGAAGGCAATAGTGATAGCAGTGAATCTGACACCCGACCATTGGTGTTGTTTTCTTTTTTTACCAACTACCCCTTTAATGTTAAAATGGATTTTCTACTTGTTGGTAATATCTTATTTCATCTCTAGAATACAAGTTTACCATGCAAAGCCATCTGCAGGGATGAATGCATCAAAAATCTCACAATTAACTTGTTCCAACAATGTTAGCACATGTATAGTTCATTTTTATCCATAGCAAAGAATGGGTATTTAGCTACAACAAAAGTTTGAAACTCAACAACAATATCCATGGGATGTAAATAAAAAAATCAAATACTGGACAACTTAAGCATCAAAATTACTAATGAGGATACCATGAACTACCTGTGATTGCAAATATAGCACACCATTTAGGAGATGGACATAGTCTACAAATGACTTTGACTGCTCTTTCTATAACTACCTAGATGCTTGTGTATTTTCTACGAGGAAACACATTCATGCACATCATATGTTCTCTAAAAGAAATGGAAGAGATTTTTACAATACGACCATTATCAAGGTTTAAAAGGTTTGGCCTTTGTCAGATCCTAGGATTTATTTTGCAATTACAGGGAGTATTATGTAAATAAACAAAAGGACAAAGCTAGCATCACCAGCCTTTGCCAAAAAAGAAAGACAGGAAAAATGAGCAGCATAACCAGGCGGATAAGTACCCACACTTAAAAATTTAGGCAAGAGCATTTTTTACCACATGGAAGATATATTTGAGGGCCATGCATGGCAGCCTGGCAATGTTCAGCTTATGCTGTTGGTAGAATTTTACATGTATTAAGCAAATCCATCGCAAGTGTTCAGTTGTTCACTGGCATGCTTTCTAGTCTGGAATAGATTAGATGTGTTTACAGTTTAGGCATTTTATAAGTGGCTTTTAGTGCTTGTTTTATGAACTCACCTGAAAAGAATCATGTTCAAGAATTAATTCAATTAAAAGGTACTACTTGACAGGAAAACAAATACAATGGTTGAGAGGACTTTCCACAAAACTCAACAAATTAATTAGGTAACAGCATACCGGCAGGCAATATAAAGGCAAGCAGCAGCAACATGAGTTGTCCGACGTCCCCTTGTAAAATTCTTGTCAACAGCTAGCTAAACTTCAACATTAAGAAACATCAATATCACCATCTACCACACTATTTTAGACATGATAAGCTACTGAATAGTAACAAAGACGCATACTGTATAATAGCGATGAGCCATGCTAATGATAGTATCTCCACCAGCCACATGTAAACTGCTGACAATCTGCCTAATCTCCTCTTTTCCTGGTAAAACAAAACATGAACTTTAACTGAAAAGGTGTCAGGGAAATGAAATAAAGGAATGACCTGAAGTCATACCTTTTTGTATAGTTCTATCATGGGATATTGAATTGCCACTCTCAATGCTTGACAGAATACTACCAGCCAATCGGGCCTATACAGCTCCAGAACAAATCAGCATGAGAGCTATATAGGAAAAATAAATAAACCAAATACTAAGAAGTGCAGTGAAAGATCAACCTGCCCATCAGCGCCCTTTTGGAAAGTAGGCTCACCGTCATAAACCTGATCATCAAGAACCTTCCCACAGAAACCACAGCATCTAGTCACCATATAAAAAATTACATAACAACATGCACAAAAAGTGTTAGGGCAACTTCATAGAAATCCATGGTGCAACAACTAACAGAGTGACAAACAAGGCCATGCTTATAAGCAATTTGAGTTTGCACTTTGCAGTGAATCAGAAGAACAAATAAAGGACAGGAGGGGAGGCCTCACGTGTAGTTTTTGTCAGGGTCCTTTATGACGGGGCAGTTATCTTGACAATGAGAACAGTACATTGCTAAAGATAGGTAGACTGCAGAAGAGAAGACACCCCCAACTAATCAGCCTGCGAAAATTCCAAAAGACTACATTTTTCAGCTCAGTTCGAAGCCCGAATAGTTAACATTTTTCACATCAGCCAAAGAATTATACATCACGGTTCTCTTGTTTGATTTGGCTTTTTTTTTAGTTGGGTTCACATGGTTGTTTCGATTCCCCAATCCTAACAAAATCATCTTAGTCCAAAAGTTTTGAAACTTCACTAGTAAAGTGCGACGAAGCTTACTCAGATGGCGGAGCAGGGAACGGGAGCAGCGGCTTCGGCGGCGCCGTTGGGTTTAACACTCGCCACCGCCCGCAGGCACAGGAGGGGGGAACCGCTAGAGATGAGCGGCGCGCACCGGAGGGGAGGGGCGTCCGGCCGGCCGGATGGGTATGTGTCAAGGCCGCGGAGAGGCGGACGATGGGGCTCGTAAACCCTAGCTTGGCCCCGCGCGCGCCACTCGCCTCGCCTCGCGCGCCAAGGAAGGCCGAAGGAATGAATCCGGGGAGGAATTCGCAGCTATACTACTGCTGGCATGGGGGAGAGCGTGGAAGGGGGGAGCTCGTCGGCCGGCCGCCCGCCCGCCGCCGCGCGCAGTCTCCCTGCCTGCGTACGGGAAGAAAGAGCGAGGAGGAAAAACGGTACCAATCGGGAAGGGAAGGACCGAAGGAGTCGATCCACTCGCATTGAATGTAAAAGTTTTTAGCACACGGGTGTAACTACGTCTTGCATACTATATAAGTAGCCATTAAAAAATATGAAAAATTTTGATAAGATAGATTAATATGATTTTTATCACTCTACAAACATGCAAGTTTAAATTCGACTTCTATAGGTTTTAGCAAAAAAACAAATAAAAATAAAACCAACTATACGCATATTCATAATTATTTTTTGTTATTTTTACTGCAACTTGTAGAAGATGAATTTAAACTTGCATGTTGATGCAGTGATATTACTCATATTAAACTGTCTTGTTAAATTTTTTTCATATTTTTATGATTATTTAGATAGCATGCAAGCAACGGGTGTATATATACCCGTGTGCTAAAAAACTGCTTCCGCATTGAGTGGCCCTGTTTGGAAAGGCTAAGACTATGTGAAACGGTCGGAGAGAACAATATTAGCAAATTGCGGGGCATTTAAATTTTTGGCACTTTTAAAAATGTACGATAACAGATTTGTCGCTCGCTGTCTATGACCCTCGTATATTAACATATAGATCCACTGGTAAATCTGTTATGACCAAATGTAAGAGTGGCAAAAAGTTAATTATTCCACAAATTGCTCGTGTGTTACAACGAAATTTTATATTTTAAAAATATCATTAATATGTTATTAGCAATACAAGCATACTAATCTCACATGCCCGTAAGTTTTTGTTGTACATACCATGCACATCAACTAAAAGAGGAGGAACACTTTCACGATTTTATATTTCTTAGGCGGGGTCTAATTTAGACTTTCTGGTTCAACTTTAAGCTCGTTCGGCCTTCTTCCCACGCGCGCGAACACCCCTATGGACCCAAGCCGCAACCTGGTCCTCGGCCGCGAAATCCTCCCCCCTCCCCCCGTGCGCGGACTGTTTTTGGCCCAATTATTCCCGACCGTCCGATCTAGGGTCGGGCGATTGGATGACTGGCCGACGAGACAGGGGAACAAAACCCCTCGACCCAGTCGCTGCTGCCTCAAACACTAACCCTAGCCAGTGCCTTCCATCTCCCTCTCCTCCAGCGATCTTCCCCTGTCGCGGATTGGCTCGGTGGCGACAGCACTCGGCTTCTCGCCGGTGCACGTACTCCAGCCGGCCCTCACCTGCAAAGCGCTCGGCTTCTCACACTGGCACACGTACTCCAGCCGGCCCTCGCATGTGGCCCCTTCCCCTCCTCCTTCCTCTCGCCTCCTCGACTCGCCGGCGCGCGCGCTCGCTCGCGAGGGAGCTCGCCGCCGTCGAGTGGTCTCACGGCGGTGCCCCCGCTGGTACCCGCACGCATTAATTGCGTGGCGATGGCCAACCACTCGGTGGCGCAACGGCCCAGCGACCCAGTGTGTCAGTTGGCATCCTCGCCCTCCTCTAACGGTAGTTGGTACTCCCTCCTCTCTTTGCTCCCTTTTTGGGTAGGGATGGCAACGGGTCGGGTTTGGTGCGGGTAGAGCAATTACTCACTTCCCAACTTAAAGGTTGCGGGTAGAATTTCTACCCATATCCACTGGTAAAATATGATACCCATACCTGTACCCGTCGGGCGGGTATCGGGTACATGTCGGGTCTACCATTTCACATGTTAAAAGCACATCAAAATAACCATTCTAACATATACAACAAACTAAATATATTGTTCATAATACAATATTGCATCATACATAAAAAGTTTAACAAATACAATGTATTGCTCGTAATAAAATATCCAACGAATACAACAAACTAATCATAACGATAATAATAGCACGTAGCACATTATCTGACGTTCAGATTCAACCATTCAATATTGCATCACATGTTAAAATTTTAAGACATAGGTCATATCAAAATTTTTAGCTAAAAGGGAGTACATCACAAATATTATTACATGAATAACATAATAAGTTTTTAGATAAAATTCAATATGTGGGCTACGTTCGGGTATCCGATGGGCTACCCACGGGTGGGGAAAAATACATGTACCCATACTCGGGTCGGGTACGGGTACTACCCGCAGATAAAAAGTCATACCTGTACCAATCCCCGTCGAATCAGGTACTCGACGGGTACCCGGTACTCGTACCCAAATTGTCACCCCTATTTTTGGGGCCAGGCGTCATTGACTCTAGTGGTGGTGGCTGAGTCTTTTTAGTATGGTATAGATATTGGAAAAAAACTAGATATTTTAGTGAGACAATGGTCATCTATATGATTCATATCAGATTAATCACATGTTGGCATCATTAACTTTAAAAAGTTGGATCATAGTCTCGTCGTTCGTCTATCGTTTGTGCATGTGCTCCCAAGGTACGTGCGATCTGTTTTACAAAAAAAACTTTATGTATTGGTCTGCATACACATAAAAATAATATATTAAATATGATATAAACAATGGAATAATAGATAGCTCATTGTTGGCATTCTTTGTCCCCCCTCAAGTTAACATATCTCCTCGTTTTCCACGCGTGCGCTCCCCGGACTACTAAACTGTATATTTTTTTAAAAATTTTCCATAGGAAAGTTATTTTAAAAATCATATTAATCTATTTTATATTTTTTTAATAATTAATAATTAATTAATCATGTACTAATCTATTACTACGTTTTTCGTACCAGAGATAAATTAACTTACCCCCTACTTACCGAACACGGCCTTATTACACAACTTTATGCGTTTGTTTAGTTGTTTATGTATGTCAAATAGACCACATTTGTTTAGATTTATTATACATGCTCTTAGAAGCTGATTATTTTGGAGATTATATGACAAGTTGCAGGTGTCAGAAGTTGAATAAATCAGTTCAGGTTCAACCAGAAGCAATTCTATGTTGGCAGTTGGCCAAACGAGGTAACTTAGTTATTCCTCGGGGTTTGATTCACCGGACTGGTATGTTTACCTAATGCCTTAGGGACTTGGGAGAATTTCCTTGAGTTACAATCGCGTTTTCTTGATCCCACGGTTTGGGGACAAGCCCATTCTTAAGTGGGAGGGTATGTCGTGCTCGACATGGACCGGTTTAATAGCGCTGCCATGTTTGGGCTAGGGCGTTGTTGGGCCACAAAAGTTAACTATGTAATATTGGCTCTTATGTGCCGGCCGAGTCTGGCCATCACCAAATTGTCGCCGTCTGGATGCATGCCTACCAGCGGCGTCACCCGAATAGACACAAGTCATACAACCCCTCCATTAGCCATGGCACCTTCATCCACATTGGCTTCTCCCTGCTGCGGCAAGGATGAATACCATCTTTCGACTTTTACTTGGGTTTATAAATTAAAATTAAAATTTTTAACCTTACAGTTGGAGTTGATGTTCGATTTTTTTATTTTCTAACATTTACTTTTAGATCGCTAAGAATATATATATATATATATATAAGTTTACTTATAAATTATTTTTTGTTTACAAATATATCATTTGACTTTTTCTTCATGAAAAAGCAAAAAGATAACCCCTGGTCCCCGCAAGAAGTTACATTGGAGTGTCAAGGGTAGTTTAGGTATTTAGAACAAAACATAAGTCAATTAAGGCTATGTTTAGTTCCCAAAAACTTTTTCTCAAAACATCAAATTAAATCTTTGGATACCTAAATGAAGCATTAAATATACATGAATATTAAAACTAATTACACAGTTATAGGAAAAATCGTGAGACGAATCTTTTGAGCCTAATTAGGACGTGATTGGCCATAAGGGCTACAGTAACCAACATATGCTAATGACGGATTAATTAGACTCAAAAGATTCGTCTTGCAGTTTCTAGGTGGAATATAAAATGTTTTGTAATTAGACTACGTTTAATACTTCAAATGTGTGTCAAAAACTTGATGTGATGTTTTTTAAAAAAATTTGGCAAACTAAGTAAGGCCTAAATGGAACGGTTGTGGTAAAAAAAAGGAAGAAAAATGTGGCACGATGTCATTTTATAAAACTCAACTTTGTGAAATGGTAATAGTAGAATTGGTCTTAGTCGATGGCAAACTTAGAATTTCTCTAACCGTAAATCTGGCTATGCGGTTGCATCTGTTTTGGCGTATGCACTTGAAAAAAGCTCACAACAAGCTTAGAGCAGCTCCAACAGCTCTTATCCAAACTTGTGGTCTTTGTTTTTTTGGAAATTGTAAAAAAATCATCTCCAACAGTTTGGCATCTAGGTTTTTAAATTTTACCAATGTGATATATCCTCTCGTTTACGTGTATTATATATGAGAGTTCGAATTTCACTTGGCATTCAAAAAGTACGACGTTGGGTTTGTCAAGCGCCTCCGCCGGGAAAATTTGTGTACTTCATTCTTCTTTTTGTCCGCTGTCCCGTCGCCGTCCAGTGGCCGAGCCGCCGCCGCCGAGCTCCGTTTCCGGCCGCCGCTGGCCACTGCGCCCCGCGCCAGCTCGCCCACCGCCCGCCGTCGTCGCCCGTGCCGCGCCAGGTACGCCTCGCCCCACCTCTCCGCCTTCACCAGCTCCACCGCCTTCGCCTGCGTCGCCTCCACCTCGCGCTTCTGCTTCCCATTGATCAGCCCCATGAAGTAGGCGATGTCCGCGTGCGTCGTGACCTGCGCCACCAAGTGCGTTATCCCGTTGCCGATCACCACGCCGCGGAGGATTTTAAAGATGTAAGTATGCATAGTTGATGTTCGCATCAATGCATAGTGTGACGTTCCAATCATAGTTCCAAATAAAAATCCTGCTGAAAGCTCGGTTCTAGCGCAAAGAAGGACTGGAAGCTGCGCGGCAGCCGGCTGGGTCACCGGCTCGGTGGCCTCGTAGAAGGCGAAGTAGAGCGAAGCATTCGCCGGCGGGACGGGGAGGTAGACGGACTTGGCCGAGACGGCTCCTCTGGGCAACACCGCCGCGGCGCCGGCAGCCGTGGGGTGACGAGACCGACGGCAATCTATGATCTCTCAACTTTCAACAGTTTTGATGACTAAGTTTGTTTTTGATAAGTTAAATATTCCTAATAATTAGA
Source organism: Oryza brachyantha (assembly GCF_000231095.2). Taxonomy (NCBI): domain Eukaryota; kingdom Viridiplantae; phylum Streptophyta; class Magnoliopsida; order Poales; family Poaceae; genus Oryza; species Oryza brachyantha. The sequence continues at coordinate 8,682,552 of NC_023167.2, read as the reverse complement.
GATAAAATAATTTTTTTTGTCATATTATTTACAAACTTGCTAAAGCACCAGATTTGGAAAACTATTTTTATCTAACCGTTGGAGTTGCTCTTACGAGCAAACACATATGCTAATCCAGGACCATGTAATTAACTTATCTGGCAGAAAATTGGTGTTCATGCACTGGTAATAACAAAACCTCAAGGTTTAGGTTAGATGGCTAACAAATATTTCAAATCGTGATTAATTCCTGAGGGATTACATCATTTTTTTGTTACGTCCAATGAACCTTATAAATCCGGTAGGATTTCATAATGGATAAAATAGATTGGCACGAGTAATAGCCATATGCAAAGAGGTGTTGTTTACAACACGACACATTTTAGATAAGGTACATTTGATTCGACATTATCGAAAGATCTTTTAGTTAACAGAAAAACCTTTTACTTTAGCTTAGCGTCATCGAGAATTATCATTTCTTTCTTGCTGGCACTCTGTCGAGAAGCACCATTATCTCTCCGAAGCTTAGTTTTCAAGAAAAGAAAAATATTTTCGAAGCTTATCCTTTTTGCAATCCTTCTTTATCCTCAACATTTGTATGGATCACATCAGTCGAAAGCTCCATGGCAAATGTAACAACGTTAATTAGGAGTATTAAATATAGACTGATAATAAAACTAATTACATAAATAAAGGCTATTTCATTAGATAAATTTTTTAAGCCTAAATAATCTATGATTAGTAAATATTTACTGTAGCTTCACATTACGGATTAATTAGGCTCAATAGATTCGTCTCGCGAAATAGTCCAGAGTATGACGTGGGTTTTTATTAATAGTCTATATGTGTACAAACATTCGATGTGACAGAAACTTAAAGAAAAAAGTCAGAGAAAACAAACACCCCCTAATGCGATACAAGATCGATGATGTGGACGTGCAAGACCTTAAGGGTATAGCAGGAAACACATAACTATTTTATAGGAAGTTTTTTACGGTCCTTGAAGACCGGTAGATACCTGATCAAATCCAGCCGTTCATTTAACAGGGTCAGGGTGGACCGGATGAGAAAATAACAGAGAAACAAATCTGACCCACGACACAAGTCTGTGTCTCCTCTTCTCCCCTCACCTTGCCACCTGCAAAGTAGCTAATCTCTCCCCCTTCCTTGCTCTGGCCGGCTGCGTTGTGCGTGCTTCAGCCCCTCCTCGGATTTGGACGCCCTGCAAAATGTTGAGCTGGTGGTTTCCAAGGAAACGACAGCCACCACACATGGCGATGCCTGCTGCAACAACTCGTGGAGTGAGTGTGGGTAGGCAAACTCCTTGGGTTGGATGTTGGATCCGTATTCCACCGGCCCTTGCGTCGATGCGCCTGCAGGATGGAGGCGTAGCCATCGCACAGGAAGGAGGGGTCGCCTGTCGCTGCTGACGAGGTCAGGATTCAGAAGGTTGCCTGCAATCATATCTACTAGAGGAATGTGAATGCTGGTGGTCCACGTGTTGGCCTGGACTGCCGGAGACGATCCTATCCACTGGGATGAAGAAATGTGAATACGAAAATACACTTTTACTCTTCCACTCACGTATGCATGCGGATGGCGAGGAGGTACCATGCGCACGGGATATAAGTTAAAAGGGAAAATTCTCTATGTGCCCTGTCCCTCAATTTTACCAATTCCTCTCTTTACATACGAATGTTGACATGCATCCCTCCTCTACCCCTACCGTTTCATCTCCATCAGATCTCTTGGTGAAAACGTATAATACATCGCTAGTATTTTCAAATATGACAGAAATGCCCATGAAAGGAAGCCTAACCCAACGTATCTCTCCTCTCTGAATAGATCGAGACTTGTCCATCTCCTCCACCGGCGAGTGCGTGCTGCGGCTTCGGCAACGGCGGCGAGTCCGTGCTGCGGCTCCAGCGACAGCGGGCTGTGGCTCCGGCAACAGCCCCGAGTCCGTGCTGCTGCTCCGGCGACGGCGGCTGGCGGCCCCCCTCCTCTCTCCTCACGATGCGGCGGATCGAGAGCAGCGGCGTGGGCGGCAATCCCTTCTGCCCCGAGGCGGCGACGGCGGCGGCGGCTGATGCTGCAGCTTCCGGTGATGGCGGCTGGCGGTCCCCCTCCTCTCTCCTCACGCAGCGACGGATCGGGAGCAGCGGCGAGGGCGGCACTCCCTTCTGCCGTGAGGCGGCGGCGGTCCTCTCTCCCATTGCTGTGGCGAGCACGCTCCAGTCGAGCTCGAGGGCAGCGCCCCTATCGGCCCTGAGGGCGGTAGCGGTGGCGGCTGCTGCTCTAGAAAAGGTGACGGTTGCTGTCGCCGGTGGTCCCCCTCCTCTATCCTATTGTTGCGCCGGCGACGTTTTAGGCTTGACAGCAGCGGGGGGAGGGCAGCGTTGAGGACGGCGTGGCGGCAGCGGTGGTGTTCGATCCAGAGAAGTCGACGATCCCTTCATTTGCGGGTGGCGGTGGTGGCCGCTCCAGATCCTACTGTTGTCTTCCTATTTTTTGTGTCATTAGGTTGTACTGATGCTTTCGATATATTTTGATGCATGCTGCTTATGCTCCTGGTATTTTTGAATGGATACTAGTACCAGTGTATGCTTATACTAGTAGTTATGCTCCTGATATTTTTGAATGGATGCTAGTACCAGTGTAAACTATTTTTTAAGTGGAATTCTTGGTACAATGCTCCTGACATTTTTTTTCCTAATTTATGTTAATTTTTATTGCACTAGTTATTATTTAGCCTAATTATTTTTAAGTAATTATTTAGTCTTAGTCACATGAATTTTCTATCAATTTGTTTCTCTCTTTTACGTTGCTGTCAAACTGCACATTTCATCATTCCAGCAGCAAGGGCATTATGGACAATTTTAATCAAACCAACCAATGAATTGAATGGGGAGTAACGGTTGGGGTATGGAAGAGATGCCAGCCAAAACTCAAGGACAGAGAGAGGAGGTGGTAAAATTGAGGTGTATGAAAGGGATAGAGTCAGCTTTTAGAGGCACACAAGGAATTTTTTCAAGTTAAAATGGCCCATCTTTATGGGAAGTATAGATTATCTAGAGTTTAAAAGAAAAGGTTATATAAGAAAACTTAAAAATAAATCAACTCGATCCGTACAAATACACGGGTCACAACCAAACAACCACTCAACTTTACATATATAGAAACTACAAATCAATATGTAACACGTATTCGATCAATTTTCCATCACACTTTGCACATCAGGAACAACAAAAACACCAAACCAAACCAAACCAAAAGAAAAGAAAAAGAAGAGCTTAATTTACATTTTGCATGCACACACAGTCAGAGCGTGGGAAAAATCAAATAAAAGGATATATATATATATATATGGAAAATTAATTAATAAAAGGATGATCAAATGGAGACGCTGTTGGGTATCCCTTTGCCGGTGATCCCCTTGTCGTGTCCGTCGACGTCCGGGTAGAGCAGCGTGTACGGCACGGTGGCGGGGCCCCTCCGGTTCTTCAGTAGCGGGTCCCTGTTCCTCTCCTCCACCTTCTTCTCCACCTGCCGGAGCTCGTGGCGGAACCGGTCCAGCAGCAGCAGCACCTCGCCCTCGTCCGTCCACTTCGACGTGGCGCGCTGCCCGAGGTACACCTCGTCGGAGGTGTGGTTGGAGAGCACCTCGATGAGCGCCAGCCCCAGCGTGGCGGTGAACCGGTCGGTCACCGCCTCCAGGAAGAACCGCTCCGGGTCGGCCTCCAGCTGCGCCATCTCCGGCGACCCCGGGAGCGGCACGAACCGCCGGCACCGCGTGGGGCGGTTGGGCGGGAACCCCGCGTAGCCGTACTGGCCGAAGTTGACGGCGGCGTGCAGCGCGGAGGCGACCCAGATGAGCGTCGTCAGCGACTCGGCGAGGTGGCCGACGGTGTCGAGCTCCAGCCAGCAGGCGGCATCGCCGCGCCGGTCGCCGTGGCCCACGTGGCGGACGTCGTCCCACCACGCCTGGAGCTCCGCGTCGCCGGCCACCGCCCCGTCGGTGTGGTAGAAGTGGCTGCAGTAGCTGCGCACCCACCCTTCGATGGCGAGCCACACGTCCAAGCCGTCGACGGCGTACGGGTAGTCCTGGATGTGCAGGGACACGCCGCCGCGCGCCCTCTCGTCCTTGGACGCCATTCCCCTGGTTAATTTATGAATAGTCAACACACTTATAGATTTGTTTTTTTTTCTTGTCTGTTCTCTTCTTGATAAGTTAAACAGTTCATTTTTCCTCCCGAAAGTTTATACTCCCTCCAATTATTTTATTTAACATTGTTGACTTTGAACATTCATAATATGACATAAATAAAATCATACAAATTTTTATTATTGATTTTTAAGGTGCACCAAGTTAATGAGTCGTCCATCGTGCATATATCCAACGGCTGATAATAATTAGTCTTTCCTCACATGTGGCAACAGTCGTTTATTATCATTTAACATCCTTGTTTTTTTTCTTTTGTTTATGCTTGTTAGCAGAATTTAAATTTTTAACCTTAAATTTAAAGTTTATTTTGAACTTTTTATTATAGTTTATTTTCCGGCATTTGTTTTTAAATCACTACAAACACATATATAAAAGTTTTATTTTATAAATTATTTTTCGTTTGCAACATGTTGCTACATGATGTTAACATGTGCTCCTACACTATAGTTGCTAAAAAAAATCATTTTGTAGATTAAAAAGTCATAAATCTTACTAACTACTATCTCATTCAGGAACTGCAGTAAGGGATTTTCGACTATACACTGGCAATTCAGGAGCTAATTAAGATGATGGCTGCATTTCGTTGTACCTCTTGATGAGATCATTCGGCAGGGATTGGTCAGTGAACCTCCAGTTGGCGTAGATATCCGAAGACATCTGCATGGCGTACTTCCCCGGGTACATGGTCCTCTCCAGGAGGCCTCCGGCGCTGAGCAGGATGCTCCTGGCCAGGGTGTTGATCTGCATGTTGTCCTTGAAGTGCGGCTCCAGGAGCTTGTGGATCGGGTGCATCGCGCTCAGCTGCCTCCTCGCCGCGATGATGAACGGCTCCACGGTCGCGTGCGTCAACAGCCTGCTTGTTGATGGATGGATCAAAGATGGTGTGTGTGTATTGATAAAATCAAGACATCTTGTTTCAGAACAAGAATTTTATGTCAGCATATCATGTTAGAATTCAGAGAAATGCCTTGTTTCAGAAATGCATGCCAGAATTCAGAGAAATGATTTGGTTCAGAACAAGAAGAAGTTCATGTCAGAATTCAGAGAAATGCCTTGTTTCAGAACAAGAAGATTTTGATGCCAGAATTCAGAGAAATGCCTTGTTTCAGATAAAGAAGAATTTCATGCCAGAATTCAGAGAAATGCCTTGTTTCAGAACAAGAAGTTCATGTCAGAATTCAGAGAAATGCCTTGTTTCAGAACAAGAACTTGGTGAGAGCATTCAGAGTTTCAGGAACAAGATGCTCCTTGGACTGAACATTGCCCAAAAAAACAAAAACTTGATCAGAAAGGGCTGTTTTGACTGGAATGCTAAAATATTTCATAAAATGATTCAAAACAGAAACAACCAAATAGTTGATGACAGCATCATTGCAACCGAAATGTTAAAGGTATGGTAGCAAGGTGCAAAAACATTTCATCACTACCGCTGCAGGCTGCAGCACTGAATGATCGCTACTCACCAGTGGCTAATGAGCTGATGGTACCCTGAATCGTTGACCGAGACATGCGTCTTGGCGAGCAGCCACAGATGCGCCTCAGTCCCCCGGCTCGCAGGGACGAAGACCCTGCTGATATCCTCGCCGCCGGCGGTGGCGCCGTCGCCGGGCAGGCTCAGCTCGATCGCGACGGGCTTGAGGGCGCCGTCGTTCTTGAGGAAGAGCAGCGTGCGCGACGCGTAGATGCACACCCCCAGCGTGTTTATGCGCCGAAGGTACGGCATCAGGTAGTCATGGTGGTCCAGGATATACATCCGTTTCTCATGCACCGCCTGCAAATTTTGATCGAACAGTGCAACAACATAGCATTCCCTCCGGTATTCAATATACAGCACCGTTAACTTTTAGACATATTTTATTTAATTTTCTATAAATATGTAAAAATATAAGTCGCACGTGCATAAATTACATTTAATAATAAACAAGACGATATTGATTGAAGAACAAATTTATCATCCTTAGGAGGTACCACTGTTTTTTTTTGTAAAATTTCGTATCTCTTAATATATCTTAGATATTGAAGGTACCAAAATTTAAATAGAAAATAGTGGTACCTAATGATACATTCTCAGAAAATGCTCTTGATCAAATGTACATGAAACCACACACCTGTTCGATGGTCAGACCTTCAAGCTGGCTCTTGATATGCTCCGGGGTTATCGTGCTATTCTTGAGTGGAAACGCCTTGCAAATTCAAGAACTGGCCATGGTTAGCTTCCATCCGTCATCACATCGATCATCAAACCAGTGAACAAATTAACTTCGATTCATGGAAGCATGGATAGCTAGCTAGCTGCTGCTGTGAGTAGCTCAGTTTACCTCCAGCCGCTTGATCACCACCGGGTTGAGCCCTGCCAGCATCTCCCTCGCGAACTCCTCGTCGCTCCTCCACGCATCCTTGTCATCTGCAAGAACAGCTCGAGAGCTGGAGGATCAGTTGGATCGATCGAATCCAAGAAGCTGTGCGCCATGGCGAATTGGCGATGGCGTGCGTGCGTACGCTGGATGACTTGAGGGATGGGGAACTTGACGGGGGTGTCCTTGACCATCTTGGCCACCTGCTTGTACGTCTTGTGCGACGGCACGGCGGACTTGAGCTCGTCCATGACCCTGCCGTCCGCCGCCGGCTGCGGCGGCTTGCTGTAGAGGTCGCCGCGGAGCTGGTCGAGCGACTTGAAGTTGACGACGTCGCCGTGGAAGATGGCGCGCGCCTCCGGGACGACGAAGTGGGTCACCGCCTGCACGCCCATGGCGAGCACCTCGGCGAGCTTCCCGGGGCTGAACCGCTCGTCCGGCGGGATGTAGTAGTCGAGGTTGATCAGCTTGTGCCTCCGCGTCTCCGTCACGCCGTCGGCCTTGCTGAGGGGGCGGCCGGTGCGGCACCGGCGAGGGTAGGGGTGGGCCATGGTGCCGCCCAGCACGGGCCGCACGTGGTCGTCGTCCTTCTCCGGGTTGCCGAGGTCGTTGTAGTAGTCGAAGTCGTAGACGCGCTCCCACTCCTTCCTCTCCCCTCGCCCGTCCCCTCTCAGCTTCCTCAGCTCCTCCTCCCGCAGCAGCCGCAGCGCCTCCGGCGTCTTCCCCGGCAGGTAGCTCTGCACACCCAAAAATCTCAATGTCGCTGCACACACCAGCCACGAGCAAGGGAGGAGAAGAATGGTGGGTGACCGTGTTGATGAAGAAGAGGCGGTCGGAGCTGGTCTTCTTGGAGGGGTACACCCAGGAGTTGCAGTCGAAGTGGACGCTCCGGTCCTCGGCGAGGTCGAGGCGGACGTGGCGGAGGAAGAACTGGTCGCTCCGGTTGCCGTTCTTCACCGCGACGGCGCCCGGCGTGCCGAAGTCGGCGTCGACGAGGAACGTCACCTGGTACGTCGTCGTGCTCGCCTTCCCGTGCTTCGACTTCTTGCCGCCCCTCAGCGCCGCCTCCGCGCTCAGCCTCCCCTTCCTCGTCTCTGCACGCACGCCGCGGCCATCCCCCCCGAGTCAGTCAAGAAAACCACCACAGCGAGCGCCGCCGCCGCCGCGCCACCGCCACTCACCGTGATCGACCTGGGTGCCGCTGAACAGGCGGAGCGTGGTGGACCTGCCGGGCGCCGACAGCCCGAAGTGGTTGGCGACCACCACCGTGCCATTGATGACGACGTTCCCCGCCTGCGCCGGCGTCGTCGCCGCGCTCCGGTCCCACAGCTTCGGGCAGAAGGGCATTTGCATCGATCAGCACAGCACTACAGACAGCAGCCAAAAAGAAAAAATCTCACTGGCTAATTAACAGCCAGAATTAATCAGATTGTGCTGATTTGCTGATGGATCCTCCTGATGCAAACAAGGGATTAAGAGCCCATGGAGATTGGAGACTATATATACCACTACATCATCACTGTGAGGATTCTTGGAGTGTGTGCAGGAGCAATCCAGGGAGGTCAGGGCAGGGCATCACCATTGGAATGTTGGAGAAGAAAGAGATTTTGAAGGGCAGAAAAAAGGGGAGGAACGAGAATGTGTGCCAGCCTTTGGTGTCACCCCTTGCATCTGATGCTGCTTACTTGGGAGGGAAGGACAGGATGGCAGACTAAAGCAGGTCAATTAAGTACACAAAAGGATCTTCTCATCTCATCTCAGCTCACCTCAGGCCTTACCTTTTAACACTGCAGATGCTACCTGCTGTTGCTGGTGCTGCTTTCATGTACTGTTCCGTCTCAATATAAGTGCATTTTTATCGCTATAAATACAGATTATTTGTATGAAGAAATAACTTATATGTCTCTTATTAGATAAAAAAATTATATAAACTGAGCGGTACATAAGATTAAAATAGATACATATTTGAATATGATGTGATTGGTTAGATACATATTACCACACAAATACACTATTCATAAGATAAACGAAAATTTATAGAAATAAACTTTATTACGAAACATAGATAGTAACTTTATATAATAGTACCATTCTAGCGGTCAGTGGCAATAGTTTCTTCGCGGCTTATTACGCTTGCGCCCCTACACGGAACGCGTATGGGTGTGTGGACCGTATTGAAGGATTCAGGTTGTGTCGAAGGCTGAAATGCATGGTAAGTTTGATCTGGCACCACAAATCAGCACTGCTTAAATTTCATCTGCTGTCAGTGGAACAGTTATGAGGCCTGAAAGTGATCAGTAGTGTTGTACCTTAGGATAAACGGCATGTTGGATTGGACATATGGTACTACCTTGCTTTAAGATGTGATAATTAAGCAAGCAGCACACAGCAGTGCAGCACATGCCCCGACTGGGAATGGTAAAAGAAAAACCAGTTCACTTCTGATTAAAGTCCGCTCCTGCAATCGAATGGTAATGGGTTAAAAACAGGTGAACCGATCGGGTTTTTTAACTATTGGTTTTTCAATGAATTGATTGTTTTTTTTAAATCAAACTGGTTTTTTAATCTATCCTACGTCAGCATTGCATTATAAATTTACCAGTTTACCATACAATAAGTTTTTTAATGTTATAGTCATATAATAATAATAAATATATTGTTTTATTTATACATATTTTACCAATTTGGGATGATTGTATATCAAAAATAATATAAATCAAGTATAATATTAATAAATAAAAAAGTGACGGTTCGGTCAATGACCTGATGTTTCGATCAGTTAACCAGCGAAGAGCATGCCAACCTCTGGTCCGGTTTTTTACCATAAATTGCAGGGTCATCCTTTTGGCATTTTTTCCGAACAAACCAAACGATATATTTGCAAACAAAACATAATTTGCATATAACAGTGTTATATATGTGTTTTTAGTGATTTAAAAGTAATTGCTTAAAAATAAACTATAATAAAAAAACCTCTAAAATCAACTCTAAATTTAGGAGTGAATATTTAAAATTTGGATTATAAGCATGAGCAGAAGCGAAAAAAATGAGGCTACATGTTACTATCTAAAACATCTTTTTCCGTAAGGAAGAAGGTGCAATCATTTTATGAGAAAATATGGCTAAACCCTACATTACAAAGTTAATTAGTGAAAACGGAGCAAAAGCCACGACTACAACGGCCACTGAACAAGCTAACCTAACAACTACGAACGCTGAAGCAAGAGAAACTTCCACAATACTATTTGGTTCAACAAAGGTGGTGTTTAGATTGAAAAAATTTTTAGGAGAAGTGTCACGTTAAATATTTGATCGGATGTCGGAAGGGGTTTTTGGCCACGAATGAAAAAAATGAATTTCACGGCTAGCCTAGAAACCGCGAGATGAATCTTTTGAGCCTAATTAATCCGTCATTAGAACATGTTGGTTACTGTAGCACTTATGGCTAATTATAGGTTAATTAGGCTTAGAAGATTCGTCTTAAGATTTCTTTCATAACTGTGTAATTAGTTTTTTTATTCATCTATGTTTAAATGTTTTATTTAGGTATCCAAAAATTCAATGTGATATTTTTAGAAAATTTTTTTGGAAAAGAGCACGTTTCCTCCCGATTCCTCTGACAGATCTGTAGCTTTATGTTGTGTTTCATCATGTCATGATTCATGAAGGATAAAACATATGGTAGCTCACATACTTGAGTAGTACTGTATAGCTATGCACGTCGGTTCTGAGGTACAGGCAGAATCTGAAATTGGTTTTGTAATTAGACTATGTTTAATACTTTAAATGTGTGTTTAAAGTTTTGATGTGATGTTTTTACAAATTTTTTTGCAAACTAAACAATGACTAAGAAACAAGGTTAGGAATAATTGACCCCAAGAAGAAAAACTGTACTGGAACATAGCCCCCGGCCTCATGTATGTGAGACGGAGACGGGGGAATATTTGGAAACGCAGGCGAGAAAATACAAAACTGAAGAAAGCCACGTATTGTTGTGTGGATATGACATTGTTTTGGAGGATAGTTTTGTATTAGTATGACATAATATGCGTATCTACGGATTTAACATGGGGACGGTAGGGCTCGTGAGAGTTCACCTAAATTTTATTTCAAAGGTCAATGCAAAGGGTGGCTAAAATTCTATTGTAATTTAATCAGATCATCCGACATTGTTTGCTAGATCTGCCACGGTATCCCATGAAGTGAACACACTCTAGCCGTCTTCGGCACGAGGCTAACTTATCCGCACGGAAAACATAGTGATAGATTAGTGCATGATTAATTTTAAATAGGTTAACATGCTTTTAAAGCAACTTTTCTACATAAATTTTTTTAAAAAAACACATCATTTAGCAATTCAGTGAACATGCGTACGGAAAAAGAAATCCGGATCAATAGCACTCATGTGGAACGCGGCCTCTCTCATGTCACCATGCTGCAGAGAGTAGTTGGCCTGATAGGTCTCTTGCAGAGTAGTTAGGTCTGAAAGTGAGACTGGGGATAATGGCATTGGCACCATGTTCACTTTCAGGTGAGGACCGCCGAGTGGTCTGGCGTTTTTATTAGGACTGTATATGGCAGTCAAGGTCCATGTGCATTTTATGTGCTGTGCAGATTATGTTCTTTCCATAGACTATGAATAGGATGAGTGCGATGTTGGTCTTCTGACAAACAAGTCAAGAAGTTTCCGATAATGCACGTGTAATACATTTGTACCCGTGTATGATAATGTCCAAGTAGTTCTGGTTTGTGTTATCTGGTAAAAGAAGAGACCATTCTGGTCGCTATGCCTTACCATGAATTGCTTCATTATTCATTAATTACTTTTTGTAATATTTTATTATAAACATGAGAGAGTGTGTGTTTGGTAATGTGTATGCAGAGGCTGAACTGTTATCCAAACGATTATATTCATTCTCATGTAGTTGGTTGATTTCAAATAAAGCTTTATTGTCTTAAAAATGAATTACTTCATTATTCTAATACGTTACTCAGATCGATCAGGACGTAAAGATGCATATTAAATCTTGGAACCATTCATTTTGTGATATTTTCTATACAGAGGACTCTTTTGGCGGTGTCACTCGGGCAAGATCCAAAGCTTATCGACGAATATGAGATTTGATATCTTACCTTTGGCAACACCAAAAATCATACTGTCGAGGAGAAAAATGGAAACAATTACAGCTAAATAAAAGTTGGGACTGTCTATGTGACAGCCTGCTGAAAAAATTGTAATATCAGCAGGATTTGGCCGTACGATCAAAAATATTGCAGGCATGTGTACCGTCCAAAAAAACCTGCACGCGAAACAGATTTTTTTTTTGTGTCATTCAGCAGTTTTGTACGTGAACTGGGAAAAAGGTAGCCCACTATAGTTGGTCTCGGGCTTTTAAAATACTTGAATACTAAAGTGGTTTTGCCACTTAATCGAGTTTTTTCTATTTATATATGTTGTATTTAAAACTTAAAATTTTGTTTGAAAATTTACAAATCTATACCCCCACTGCCTCCGGGAGGGTTTTTTTTTCCAAAGACTCTTCTAGCAGGCGTTTTTTACAACGTGACAAACATAAGTTGAAACCCATGGGCAGCGGGCCAAACAGAGGCAAAACAATTTGCAAACGCTCCCCTTATGCACTTCCTCATAGTGGGCAACTAGGGGGTTGTCTGCAAAAGTCCACGGAAAGGGCACGCGCGGGAGAAGGGAGCCTACCAAGTGGTCCACTTGCCGCCCATGGCCATGACATTAATTCCATGATTTTTCACTAAGTTTGTTCGGTTCTATAATACGATTTACCATCACCATCTGGTTATGCTCCATTGTATTGTGTAATTTAGTTTCAGTGAAAAAAAATACTCCTAAGATGAAAACTTCTAAAAACTGGCCATGAACTCTAAAATGTCATATTGTAAACATCCAAAAATTACCCAAAAATTTAAAATATGATACTTCAGAATTTTTGTTCAAATTTTGGAAATTTTTATGTCATGGGTATTTTGGTCATTAGAATAAAATTTAGAAACTATCTTGGACCCATTGCCAACCTTTTAGATTCTATATGCAGTTCATGCATTCAAAAAATACTTAATCTAAGTTGTGGGGTTTGTATCTTGATGGAAGAGAGAAATAATACTCATTGCGCTAGCAAGGATAGCTATGGGGTGAGAATCATGATGCATTGATTGTATGATGTCCTACTAACGTTAACAAGGCAACAAGATAGTTGATAGCAGGGTTCACAAAATCACGGTTACTACCGTAGTGTAATTACACATGGATACTGCGATGAAACCACGCCAAAACCGTCTCTGTTGTAGCCTACCACAGTTTAACTAGGGGAGGTTTTTGGTTCAAATTTCTTAGTTAACACAGATTACCACGTGGAGTTCAAAAGAATGAATTTAAATGTTTGTTGTGTGAATTTGAAACAGTTTTGACGGTGCCACACGGTTATCGCCCTACCGCTAGGTGGTGGCTTTGGCTTCACAGATGATTTTGCAAATCCTAGTTGATAGTTCAAATCAAGTTTGCAAACAAAACTAAGAAAAACTCTTTATTGTCAAATGTGACAAAATATGATAGAGGATTTAGTGAATTTAATGACAGAAGTAGGTACGTGTCTTTTAGTAATAACAAAACTAAGTACTGTTAAGACTACTGACTACTAATAAATCCAACAATTAGCTAACAAAACACAAAACAAAGAATACACAACAAATCAGTATTAGCTAACAAAACATACAAAACTTTCCTTAGTTTTTTGTTGATAAGGGAAAAAAACTTACAAAACATAACTTATTTTCTTATACTAACAAAACTCACAAAACTAGGTGCTTCTAGTAAATGTTGAAATGATTGCTATGATAAGAGTATATAAATGTGGAAACTTAAAGGTAGAAATAGAAAAAGGTACAAAACAAAACACGTTTGCAACACTAATTTATTTAGCATTTGAATGAATAGTTTAGAAAAGATAACAGTGACATACAACAACAGATTACTAAGTAAATTATCTGATTTCGTATTAAGCAAAGGGACTTTTTCTCTTTCTGGGAGGCCTGACACAACCCAAAAAAACAGCCTGTTGTCGTATAGCAATTCCCATAAAAGTTACTAGCGATATAAATTATCCAGACAACATCCGGATTAAGCCTAACTTTTTTTTTGAGAGAGAAGATTAAGCCTATCTAGTACCTGACCATGCAGGTCGAAGCCAACAAAAAAGGGTGGCCCAAGCAGGTTGGTTGGAACAAGATCCTCAAGCCAAACGGACTTTATGGCTGACATGTGAGCTTGAGGCCCATATGTCAGCGATCATGCCTCTCTCCTCTCTGACTTTACATCATAGGAACTGATAGGTGGTCACGCATTGTGACGACATCAATTTTTTTTTTCTTTTTAGCAACGATAGACTCAGTCTTTTATGTGATCTATTTTCTTTCCTCGTAGCGTCAACAAAAGTTTGGGGCAGACTGTTGTCTAGGCTTTCGACCCCCATGATAGCTGGGTTTTTTGCTTTTAGGCCTTGTTTAGTTCCAATTTTTTTTCCTAAAAACATCACATCGAATCTTTGGACACCTAAATGAAGTATTAAATATACATGAACATTAAAACTAATTAAACAGTTATGGACGAAATTGTGAGATGAATCTTTTAAGCCTAATTAGGACGTGATTAAGCCATAAGTGCTACAGTAACCAACATGTGCGAATGACAGATTAATTAGACTCAAAAGATTCGTCTCGTGGTTTCTAGGCGGAATCTGACATTTGTTTTATAATTAGACTACGTTTAATACTTCAAATGTATGCCAAAAATTCGATGTGATATTTTTGTAAAAAGTTTTTGCAAACTAAACAATGCCTTAGTCCACAAGCATACGTGGAGCCCCCCATTCAAATGCGTCCATTTGGAACACTTATTTTATTCATGGAATATATATACAATATACACACTTGGTACATATAAATAAACATTACTATAAATACTTTATATAGAGAAAATTATGTATTGAAAAGTTTATACATAGAAAAAAAGTACAAAAAAGTATAGATAGGAAAATATATAAACTTTATACATATAAACACAAAAGTGTAGAAACGTTATACATAAACAAGATTGTGCAATATTATTTTGAAGTAATGATAGGTGGGGCTATGATAATTTTAAGTTAGAATCTTATCACAAGTGTGACTATGAAGTAAATAAAGTGCTAACTTGGTCAAATTTGACTAACATGAGATGTGGCAATCATAGACAATGTTATGGAATGAATGAAATAATCCCTTAGTTCGTGCCTAACTGCACTATACTGGACTTTAGTCATGTCACAATTTCTTATTTAAGTTGGATTATTTACAGATTTCACCTTAAACGCTTTAGCTCATTCTGCTCATGAAGGATGGAGATTATTGTGCAATTATTCTTCCCCAATCATCACAACAAATTCTTTTCCCATTGCCAGTACAAGACTAAGAATTATTTCTTCGTATCGAAAATATGTCAATTGAAATTTGTTGCTATTATATAGCAAAGCAAATCCTAGGTTTACAGATACAATAATCTGAGTTTTCCCTGATGGCCAATGATGAAAACATTCACTTGAAGAGTTGAAGTTGGATTAGATATTGCACATAAGGTTCTTATTTAGTTTATCCTTTTCAGCATACAATTGATTATTCATTCTCTTCCAAACTTAATCCAATGGACAAAAGCAACACCAAAGGAATTTTTGCAATGTGCAAATGAATATTTCAAGAGAATTTTTACGGTTCCCGAGAAAGTACCTAGAGGTGCTATATTTTTCATTGGGACCTAGAAATTCAGCATGTGTCTTATAAAATTCAGCACGTGCTGCTGCAGAGGAGTAAGAAAGGAACAAATATGGCTTTGGTAAAGCCATGAAAATAGTTGGAGGAACCTTGTCTAGGGAGAAGTGGATTGAGCAATTACAAAGGATATATGTAGCAAAGTGGAATTGGGAGCAGGAGGACGAGGAGAGAGGTTTTATCGTTCTTTTCCAACTAAGTTAGAGCTTCAAAGTTTGGAGGGGCGGATGTTAAAGGGATCATGTTCATTGGAATTAGAGTACAATTAAAGAATGGTTTGAGAAAGAAGAAGGTTAATTACTACCCAAAGTGTGGATAAGGGTGTTTGTTTTAAGGAACAAACTTAGGAAATACTTTACTTGGTGGACAGTTGGTTTGCTTATTGGTGATATGCAAATGGTAGACATGAAAGTCACAAGGAAAAGTGATTTTGGCAGAATTTTGTGGCTATCCTAGACCCTGCAGTTATCCCACTGAAGATAGATGTGGTGATTGATGACCACTACTTTGAGCTAAAGTTTGAAATGGAGAAAAGATGTTTTGATGAGAACGGGGATGAAGCTGAGTTCAAGCGGGAGCAGGGGTGGATCCAACATGGGGGCGGCGAGGGCTCGAGCCTCCGTTACCCCTGTTAAAGTTATTAGAGTCCCCATGAAGACCCCTCCTAAAATTTTATAGCAAATATTAATAGAAAGAGGGGCTAAAACTCTATCTAAAGTATTCAAACACCCCTAATCTCGTTGGCTAGATCCGCCACTGAGCGGAAGGAGGGGAATGGAGATGGATCCAACAAGGAGTACTTATGGGAAGAATAAAAGGATGGGGAAACACGGAGTCCACAAAGAGCAAGAAGTGATCGATGATATGCTGGTCAATGGGAAGAAGAGGAAGAAAGGGGATGGTAACGAGGCGGTATCTGAGAAAGGGGAGCTGAGAAGGGGATTAGCACTTTATTCCATCTGTCAATGATTTAATTTCTAGTCACAATTTGTATAACTTGTAGTGCTCATTTTGTTTGTCATGCTTTCCGTTGCATGCCACACTTCTGCTAAAGTCTACACTCTCTCTCCACTGTTGGCAATCTTCTCTTCTCCACTGTTGGCAATCATCCCTCGTGGCCAATCAAGCCCTCAATGGTAACGTGAACTTAGGGTGACGAAGGAACAAACACTGCAAAGCCTTCAACCCTATTTTTTTTACTTTTGCTTATGCAAGCCAAATTTTAAATTTTCAACCTTAACTTTAGAGTAGAATTTGAATATTTTAATCATTTTTATCACTAAGAACACTAAATAAAGGTTTTTTACTCGTAAATTATTTTCATTTACAAATATGTTGTTTGTCTTTTTTATTTTTTTTTAAAAGCCAAACAATCACCCCCTAAAGCATCTCCAGTAGCTCATCTAAATTTGATCATCCATTTCTTTATTGAGATGAGCATCTAAAATAATTTTATTATTTATATCTCTTTATACTCTAGCAGATCATCACATCCTCCGTATCTCTTTAAAGGATGAAAAAAGAATATCCAAATATAAAATTTATCTCTCCTAATATAGATGTCATCTAAAAATAAAGTATGCGATATGTGTTATACTGGAATTTAATTTTTACCATTAATTCTTTATTTTCAAGATTTCAAGATAGAGGATGAGATAGATGTTAGATGCTCTTATATGTTAATGTATTGATGAGACAAGAGGACAGCCGTGGTAAGGTGATGGTGCCGGTGGAAGGATAAAGATCTATATACATAGGGTCATGATAACTTATTTCCATTCACATATGGATCTGTAAAATACTAACCTTGAAATGCAAGATAACTGGCCAACATTGTAGAAATAGACATGCAAAACAACCGAGCAGTTAGGATACATCATCAGTCACAAAACGCCGCACTGTCACTGTCTGCACTGTTTACACCATTCAATCATTACTGAAGTAGCAAGTAAAAGCACCAACATTCAGTCATCTTGAACCGACAGTTCCGCATATTACTGCCAGCGACAAACTTGCTATAGACTACTGGCCAGGAAACTGAAGTCTGGTGTTTGAATATTTATACCAGACATTCATTGCGGTACGTCCTGTGGTGCCCGCCAAGGCAAAGCATATCTTTGTGAATGAGTGAACTTTGGTTATCAAACCTAGTATTCTTCAGCAGCACTGGCAGCACTCAGATCAACACTGAGATCAACGGTCTGCAAGGAGAAAAGAATTAGGAAACAAAGGATATAAAATAATAGTATAACAAAATACAGAAAAGAATGAATTCACATTTAGAATTTAAGATAACATAAAAGTCAAGCTATTAAGAAAATGTAGCACTACTCTCTATAGCCTCCACGAATTAATTTTTCATCGTCTAGAAAAAAGGTTTTTAAAAAAACATAGAAAATATTAACAGTATATAGTTAGCTTCAACTGCTAGACCGAAGCATTAAATATATTAAAGAAATGAAGAGAGGAAGCAGATCTTACCTTCCCGGTGATCAATGTATACATGTTAAGAACGTCCGTCACTGTTGTCTCAAAATGTGTGGTGGCATCGTAGCTCTGCAGAGAGAATAATCAGAGATATTTTATGGTCTAAGACAATCAAACTTAATGCTCACTTCTAAAATCATGTAATGTAAAACTTACAGTTGAGACAAAACAATTATCAAGAGATGGTTCATTCACGGGTTCATATCTATCATAAATGTCAAAAAATAGCTCATCTACTGGACCAAGTAGATCAATTCCAGGTTTTAGCTCAGACTCCGGATTGTCAGTCTCTGCTTCTGCAGATACAAATGCAATAAATTTCCCTTTTGGAGCAACATTGTGTGTGTATGAGCATCCGAAGACATACCTAACAGGAGAATACCAACAGAAATGTCATAAATGGGGACAGAGTAACATTAAAAGCAATGGGCAAGCAAATCTAGCAATTCATCATATGAGAAGTACTTGAGATCGAGAAAGGCCTCACATGTCTGATTTGCGGCCAAGTTGTTTCTGTGGCAAAATAATCTGGACTGAGTGAGAGTCATTTGTGTTTCCAATCGGGTGGCTCATAATAGCAATTGCGCGTACAACTCTCCCTATCTTCCTAACCTGTTAATTACATATGCAGAACAACAAATGAGACAGTAGTTAATAAAACTTCTCAACAAATAAAAGGAACAAAGAAAATACTATATTTGATTGTTTATGTTTTGAGACACTCTCAATATGGAAATGCCCTAAAAGAATATATTGAAACAAAATTCCTGTGCTATATAAATTGAATACAAGAAAGAAAAATGACCTTGTTTGGCAAGTATGAAGGGTCACAGACAACTTTCTTGCATTTTGCAGTTTCACCTTCTGAGGTAACGCCGCAGACTTTCCCTTCCATATCAAATTCAACCTAAGATCATGTATGACATGCTAAAAGAAGTTTAATTTGGTTGTATCCAGAGATGCAAATTATGACAGGGTTGATGATAATTGCACCTTGCAATCTGGCTTATTTAGCATGTAAGTGCCACCATAAACAGCACTTAAACGAGCAAAACCCTGAGGAATATGAATGTATTATAAAAAACCATCTTAAAAACAAGCCCATGCATTCATGGAATGTACTTAATTAGCATTAATTTCTGACTAACCTGTGGCAGCTCACCCAGCCCATACAGTGGATAAATATAAGGTGAACCTCCTTGAAAGCGTGCAAGGGACTCTGCATATAGCTACAAGCAGATAAACCAGTAAAACATAATTGAACTCCATAAAGCAAGAATATTCACAAAACAGCAATGACAGCTAAAAGGAACACTAGTAACATGGAAATCAATTATGCTTAACTAGTGCAATCTGAAGGTGTTTTACAGATGATAATGGAATGGTAGAAGATGATTAGATGATACAGATAGAAGACTATGAACCATATACTGGGGCTTTGAGCAACACCTACTTTCATCCTATTTACAGTATCAATTGCTGGTTCATTAAGGTAGCGGTCATCTCTATGAAGAGCAAGCGCATGGCCGATGAAATCCACGGTATCATCGCTTAAACCATACTTTCTGGAAAACAAAGGACAAATGGAAACAGTTATTTATCTGCAAAAGAGGTAACAAGAAATGCAAATATATCCTTTTGCAACATGTGGAAGGTTTGAGAGAAAAATCAATTATATATTCCGAGGCAGCAAACTTATTTGCTGTTATCACAAAATAGTGACTTTTTGTTGGAACACAACCAGTAGAAGGCAACAAGAATACTCATCAGGAAGTAATCTTCTTAGAAGTTACTACATCCCAGTTTATTAGGCGCATAATATTTTTCACTACAATCAAGATGGTACTTGTGTTAATCTTGTTGCCTTTTCCATGTATTATAACCCTAATTAAACGGAAGACATTTGCATGCATGCATGTATTCTGTCTCTCTGAAGCAGTTACTGCTTACAGATGCATATTCAACAGTTGTGCACGCATGCAGAAGGGTTCTATTGGGAAGAAACAGAAATCAAATTGACCAGCATCTTGCATAGAGGAACAACGTCACCAGTAACAACATTTACTGGGTTGGAAGGAGTACAAAAGAAGATAATTTGTATTTAGATAAGACGCAAATAACTAACAATACTGGAAACAAAAATTTTGCAGTAAGAATCTTATTGATGTGACACCCTTAATACCTCCAACCCATGCCCAAACATTTATGCTTTCATTTCTTTATTTTCCTTGAGTGATATCCAGAATTGTGCACTCCATAAGCAGCGCCAAGGAGGTTTGCAAGGCAGTACGCAGCACATGACAGATACCATAAATGATTAAATGTGCTGTTTGGTTCAATAATAAAAAAAATGTAACTGCAATCATAACTTAGATACATTGGTTTCTAATACCAAGGTAATTTCATTCAAAGAAATCTTTCAGTCATATCAACAGTTCATTGGTGGCCAGTAAGTTTTGGGGTATCAATATGTATGTAAACTTGTGAGGAATTAAGACTGTCACATGCCACATATGCATTCAATGCAAAAGTTCCTCTATCATATACATCCACAGTTCTACTCAATGGATTGGTGAAACAATGGATGTTCTCTTTTCTATCATCCAAACATTCAAGTGTGCATTTTCTCCTTCAGGTTAACTTGGTTTCACATATGCATCAATGACCAGTTGACCACATACTGTTGTGATGTCTGATATTTGATATATGCACTAGTACACGTACAAGTCTACTCTCTTGATGCTATAAGTCATTTTGGGTCTGTCCTAAATCAAAACCTCTTTAAGTTTGACAAAGTTTATGGAAAAATATAGCAACATTTTTTATACTAAACAAATATACCATAAAAATATATTCATTGGTGGATTTAATGAAACTGATATGGTGTTATGGATGTTAGCAATTTTTTTTATAAATTTGGTCAAATTTGAAGAGGTTTAACTTGGAACAATTCCAAAGTGACTTACAATATGAAACAAAGGAGTACAGCGATATCTCCCATATAAATATGGTAGGTATGTTCCAAATTTATTGTTTCCTTAAGAAATGGAAGGCGTGCACAACTAAGCAAGAATAAAATAAAGTTACAACAAGCACTGATGTACTCACGCTATCAGCTCTCTCGTTGTCATTGTAGTAAGATCCAACCCTTGATGTGTTTTTGGATCAGCTTCATTGTAATCTTGCACATAAATGAAGAAATTCCTTGCTCTACGTTTCTCAAAAAGACCCATCAAGGGGGATTTAAGAGCCTCCATGTCAGTAGCAGGAACCTTGTGAATCTGATTGACAATGAAAAAGAAAAGGGTTTGTTACACGGCTACCATAGGAATAAGGTCAGAATATAGATCTAGCAGACACTTACAGAAATCAGAGAACACTAGAGGAAATGTGATGCTAATGAAAATGGAGAGCATAAGCTGAAGATGTTATAGTACCTTCCCTTTGCTGAAGACATAGCTCCCATCAACAGCTTTGAATGACAAATATTTTGTCACATCAGTGTGGATGAGGGTCCTAACCAATGTCCCATTTGCCATCATAAACTGCCCAGAAGAAAAAAGAACTTAAAAAGAATCAAGCAACGCCAATACATTACTCATGGAATCATAGATTCATAGTAGTATCCATTTGTAATAAACCATCCAACTATTGACAATCAACAAAAGTCAGGACAAGTTTACTTTGCAGACTGTTTTTCCCATTTGAGTATTTATACATGCGATTTTCGTAATTTCCTAAATCAGTAAATCCACCACATCTATAACATAAAAAGATCTAAATATTTTTCATCAAGATAAACCTATGCAACATCATGGTGGTTCTGTTTACACAAATATGGTACCTCACTGCCACAAATGTTAGCTAATACTAAAGATCAGAACCAAGATAGATTTTGACGGGAAGTCATTGTTGCACCTTTGGGACCATATCCACATTGTAATCTCTGCTTGCGCCAAGATGAGCCGGGGGTTTGTCTTCCCCTCTAAACCTCTTCCACAGCTATTCCAAAAGGCGAATTGAGAACCAATGTCAGTAAACAAAGATAGAATTAAAGGATATAACGTACTCCATAAAAAAAAACATGAGCATCCCCTGACAAGAAATGAGCACACAGATATACAACCCAGTGTTTAAATTTAAGTTAATTGGAGTTGCTTACCTGGTTAAGGTTGAGCGAGGTGGAGTCTCCTCCATAGTAGTCGTTTCTGTCCATGTGCAGCACCTGCAAAAACATCACAAGTGCATATGTTAGTTGGATCTTACTGAGAATTCCGGATTTCACCATGGCCACTATTTTTAAGTGGGATGTGATGAAAGAGGCAAAGGCTGGTGAGCTGCTGGAGATCACGATAGCTCGCTGAAACCAGGCTAGGGAAGCCGTAAGCTCAGGGATGCAGCACACAAACTAGATATCAGTTCGCAGGGGCACCAACAAATACTCAGGATTTTCTCCCCTGACGCAAGCAAGCACCACAGCCGTGGCGCACCACGATCTCGGTAGAATGGCGAGCTAAGGCAGCACATCTGAGTACAGCGCGCCGTCGAGCCCAGATCAAAGGGGGGGGGGGCAGCACCGCACCCCCGATCGAACGAAACAGCCCAGATCAAAAAAGGAGAAAAAAAAAACCGAGCACGGAAGCGACGGACGGATCCCGATCGGTGAGAGAGAGAGATAGTGCGGTGTGCCTTGAGGCCATCGACGGAGAGGAGGCCGCTGAGGATGCACTCCTTGAGGCCCGTGCCCAGCACGATCACGTCGTACTCCTCATCCATGGCGGCGGGGGCGGGGTTGACGAAAGGGAGCGCGGTGGCGTTTGGAATTGGGAGTCGAGAAGCGTCGGATGCTGAGGAAACAGATGAGAATGAGGTGGGACTGGGGGGGGGGGGGGGGGGGGGGGGGGGGAAGACGATGTCGCCGATCAGTTTCGCGTCTAGGCCCTCGAGCCGTGGAGTTTTTGCGCACTTCGCGGTGTGAGCTTCCGGTGCTCCAGTCCAAGTCCAATTCCGAATTCAGAAATCACAGCCAACACACCAATGGCATTCATAGTGCAGGGACATGACATGGTCAGCGGTCTCATCGCGCCACGTCTGTCATGGAGATGAGGGAGGGTGGGGGTGAGTATCTTCGCTTTTGCCGGGACACATGCATCTTCTGCAAGACGCGAGTTATCTTGGCTTAGGATGTGTTTGGTTGGTAGTCAACGTGGGATTGAATATAGCCATCCATAATTTTAGAGATATGGTGATCTGGATTTATGTTTAGCTGTATGGATGGGACGATCCAATGTTTTGTTTGGTTGGATGGATGAGGAAGGGTGGGATAAGCGTATTTAATTACTAATAAATAATAATATTAATTAATCAACATAAATATTATTCTAATTAGTACAAATTAACAATCAAATATATCTATCGTCACTAATTAACACTAATTTAAACTTGTTAATGACTAATTAATAACAAAACACGTTAATTATCACTAAACAATCACTAATGAACACTATTAGTGAAGGTGGATGAGTTCATCCAGCCAATTTGATCGGATACACCCATCCAACATCTTCATGAAATATTCCTCTCCTAAGCCACTCTATCCATCTTCGCCCACGAACCAAACACAACAAAAAACTGAGCGGCCATCTTCCATCTAGGCAAGTCCAACCAACCAAACACACCCTTAAATGGCGCAGACAACGCAGGAGCTAGCTAGCACTAGGAGGTCGCCCTTCTAGCTCATCGTGCCCTAGCTAGCCCTGTCGTCTGTGACCAAAGAAGGGAGAGGGAGTGGCGGCAGCAAATAGATAAAGAAGTTAGAAAGGAGGTGGCAGGAGGGGTGGGCCTGGGGTCAATTTACCTCGTCGAGAAGTGGTCATCGCGTTGATTTGTGTGGTCCAAGCTCCAACGGTTGCTACTGTGTCGATCTAAAAGCACTAGATCTGGAAGGTCGTCGTCCGTCGAGCTAAACCCCCCCTTGCGATCAAGCTTATCTCCATGCCGCTAGAGCATCTCGTCTCCTCGATATGTTATGCCCCGATCTATGCAAACCATCAGGAGCTTGTTGAGCGTGTCTTTGCCTGGAGCTCTAGGCCAGATCCATATGCATCACCGTCTCCTCATCGATGGCTTGGAGCTCCAGCCCAAATCTGTATGCTCCACGTACACCGCTCCATCAAGGAGAAAGAAGCAAGTTTTCTAGGTCTTGGATATCTAGTGTAGGACTCCTAAATAAATTGCTAAAGGGGGCTGAAATATAAAAGAAGGGGGCTGATATACAAAGTGTAGACCACCCATGTAGCTACTTATATCGTGGAAAATAAATTTTGTGATGAGTGGTTTCATCTACATGGTATGCTAGAGTTCCTTCACTAGGACGCTTGCAATGTAAATGCCCTAAATCATTTTTCTATGAGTAGTGAGTTGTATTATTTAGGAGTGGGTATTTGGTTAGTTTGGTTGTTTTGTTCGGTTTGTTCAGCCACATGGGAATTTTGGCTATCAGAAAGTTATGATCAAAATTAGCTTATGAAAAACAATGAGCCAGTAATTTGATTTCAGTCATGACTAAAATTTAAAGATTTTAACAAAAAATAATGGGAATTGAAAAAAAAATGACATCTCCCCTATTTTGTGTCCTCTTTGATTAGTTCCTCTAAAATAATAGAGGGTTGACGCTCTGATAATTTGTGTGTTTTTTCAGTCAGATTTTATTTTATTGATAAAAGTATGAGCACGACTGGATGTGATTTTGACATATTATTTCAGTTTATCCTACTAATAGCTAGTTGCACTAGGAATTATTGTACGGCATATTAATAATCAAAAAATAATCTATAAATTTAATTATATATATATATATATATTTTTTCTTAGCGATCTAAAAGCTAAGCAATGAAAAAACTCTAAAACAAACTTCAAAATAAAATTTAAAAATTTAAATTTTGACTTATAAATATGAGCAGAAGCGAAAAGATAAGGCGGCCGGCCTTTGACAGACTCTGAATCTCCGATCGATCAATGTCGAGAGCACGTGGAGTCCTAAGGTGAAGGGTAACACTCAATGGTGCCAGTATAGGATAATTTAGGCCCTGTTTCTTTCAGCTCAAGATTATTATAATCTAAATTATTGAGTCAGATTATATAAGCTAGATTGTTATAATCTGTAGTAGAATAAGTTGTGAGTTATTTCTTTCCTAATTATTAGAGCCAAAATTATTGGGTTTGCAAGTCTAAAGAGAGAGTTGGGTGGCATGGTAGGTAATTTTTCACTCAATAATTTGAAAAAAAAGCTCACCTAAATGAACTTACCAGATTATAATAAGTTGGGCTTCAGATTATAATAAGCTACTTCAATAAATTGTCTGTTTCTTTCAGCTTACTCCTAATAATCTGGATTATAAGAATTTCAAGGCGAAAGAAACAGGGCCTTAGAGATGGCAGCGATTACCTCCGGTCAATGTCTGATCTACATCACATAAGGGGCCTTAGACTTCGGCTCATACCAGCAGTACAGAGACAGGAGAAGCCAAGAGGCAGGGGTAGGGCAGCGTCTTAATCCGCTAGAGTAAGCACTTGAATTTCAATAAAGAGCAACAACTTTAAAACTTTCTAAAACATTTTTCCCTAAAAATGTTGCATATGTTACAATTGTTCGGTTCTTAAAAGTTGTGGCAACAATTTTTTTCAGTTCAGTGTAATATAAACTTGGAGCAAAATGCACGGTCGAAAATGTATTCCAAGTAAATAATAACGAAAAAATATATTTTTTTGCATCGAGTTTGTTTTCTTATTCAATAATCTATGATCAAGTTTTCCTATTCCATATATACCGTTGAGTTACTTAATGCCTTTCATTGTATATATGCCATCAACATTAACCAAAATGCTCTCGTAGACACAAGCCTAACAGCTAATTACCACACTACATATGTTGAAAAATTATGAAAATAAGACTGGGTGATATCCAGGATGATGGGATGTGGTGGCTTTCTTGACAGCAATGACTACACCAATCTTTAGACGTCAGCTGGTAACAAAATGGTAATAGCCCTCCACTTTCCATAGCTCGATCTCCTCATACAGCATGATGGTGGTTTATTAACCGAGCAAAACATGCCCGTGCCGTTGCTAGAGAACCATGTAAAGAAACGGGGCACGTAATTTGCAGACTCACAGTATAAGTACAAAACATAGTTTAACACGAGCGAGCGATAAACAGTCATTTACATCTGATAATTGCTTTACAACACTAAAAATCCAGCAGAAAAAGAAAAACAACCTGCACTAGCAATTCTGGTATAGATCCCAGCACTAGGAATCTGCCACCCAACATTCTCTGTCTTGTCCTAATTCCACGGTACCTGACAGGTGCTTGCACATCATGTCTTGTAGCCAAGAAGCTAACCCACATCCAAGTTCAATAGTTTTCGGTCCATGGAATTTGCTTGTGGTACAGGGTGAATATTCCTTGAATAAATATCACCACACAATATCTTATTAACAGGGTCCCTCGGTATGTGGTATAAAACTGTTATTGACACAGCATCCCTGTAACAAAGCAATCATCCAGCTACAACATAGTATGACCTGACAAACCCGCTCCTTCAGCATGTGACACATCTCTGGGCATACGACACATCTCTGGGCATACCAGCCAAGCATCAAATGCGCATGGAATCTCCTCTCAATCCCTTTGAATTCATGCAAACTTTGAATTAAATCATGCTTCCAGCTCCTTGGAGAAAGGATCTAGGTGTATGCATGCATGATATCACCACCTGGTGAAAGTGAAAATGCTGTTTACTTCACCACGAACATTTCTGGTAATAGCACAGCCATTGCACCAGTAACAATGACAAAGGAACATATGGACTGTTTGTGTGAAATCATGTTCAGGAGTGATGGCTATACTGCCTTGCAACTTGTTATGAAGAACCAAGTAGCTATTGATTCAAATTCCTGCAGTCGGTGTTGAACCTCCCAATATATCAAAAACCTTCATGCAGGAACATATAGGAAAGTCAAGGACGAGTAGATGAAGATTCAACACATTAGCAAAGTCAAATGGCAGTCCTCGTGGGCGATCAGCAACAGCAACCCAGAGAACTCATGATAAAGCATTTTATCAGCCATAAGATGCTGTCCAAAGGAATTTCATTCGTGCATCCTCATAGTTGATACTCCACTAACCCACCCAATCAACTATGTGTTTGACATCTGCAGGCTGCAGCTGTCTTTCAATCCCATCACATGATTCTGCCAGCAATGCACCCAAAACCCTAAGCCATATACAAGAAGTCCCTTCATTTTATTTCGTTCAGGAAAGAGTGAGTGCAGCATTCTGGCAGATGAAGTTATCAATGCCTTTTGGTAAGCCTCCTAATACCTGGCATTATATAAACTTTGTGCAATTATATAGATCTTGTGACATAGCTCAGTTAGCCTTCACATCTTTGAGGGATATCTTCCATGCTGCTAACTGGGCGGTTCTCTCCGCTTGGCTTGGATCTGACGAATAGATTCAGCAACCAACAAACCAAAATTTGGGGATCGATTAAATCCAACCTTCTTGTACGCATGTGCAATCAACTTCTGAGATTTTTGAAAATGAATATTGCAAAGTGAGGGAACTGAAGCTTTCAGTATGGGCCTGCCACAGGTAATTTGCCCAAGTTGTGCTCCACTGAAAATTATTATGAATCTTGTCAGAACAAGAACTATAAAGCTGTCTTCATACTTAATAAAACAAAAATTCAAAAAATGAGAAGTAAAATATGAACCGTAGTTTACCTTGGAACATACCAGCAGCAAATGTAAGTAATATATAAATAGCACCAGATGTCTAATATCAATAGATGAAAAAACAAGATATTCCAAAAATTTATATCAAATTCAGCTTATCATTCAAATCTAGTTGGAGAAAGAATGATTAAACCTTATACTAAAGTCATCCTAAAAGAGAGCAAGTAATAGATAAGCATATTTTGACAGAAATTCAACCATATTTGAATGAATCAAAATAAGGCATTACCATTAAAAGGCTATCCTATTGATGGAGCTATAGCTAAATATAAACGACCAACAAAAATTTTGCTTATTTGTAATTTATCAGCACATAAGCATATAATTACTCTTTACATTTCTAGTAATGGAAATGACTGTAATGCCCTTGCTAAAAAAAACATAAGCATAAAATTACAGACTATTAAACTACGGATATAGAAGCAAGAATTTACGGATGATTTAGAATAAGCAAGAATTACAGATGATTCAGAAGGCAACCAAAATGATAAAAAGTACAGATTTTAATCATCCCTATTTATTATGAGGGTGTGCTTGAACTGAACTTCTATTTCAGTTCAAATCACCTTGTAAAGGAACTTTTTGTTTGGTTGGGTCTACATTCCAAGTTTTATCTTGTTCCCTCTGCATTTGGCCTAGGTTTTATCTTGCTCCCTCTGTATTTGGCCTAGGTTTTATCTTGCTCCCTCTGTATTTGGCCTAAGTTTTATATTGTTCCCTCTGTATTTGGTTAAGATGCAACCCAGCATACACCGCTACCATATAGCTAATCATCAATTTATTGCAACCTCAAGCATTGACTGGTCGAAAACAATGTACTCTGAGTCACATGATTGCTGAATACCCATAGTGCAATCAAAAGTTCTTGTGCAGAAAAATGTAATGACTCGGCAAAACAAAGGAACTCCTAGAACTTGGTAAGACCAATTTTCAGAAGAGACATTCCTGATCTACTAGTGCAAACATTTTAAGCTAAGCAACACGACTGGGATTGTAATTTAATAAATCTCAATTCTTCTACACAGAAAAGCACGGACAAATGTTGCAGAGAAACCCCAATCTGCGAATATGTTCCTCTCCACTTTAATGAAAATCTCTAACAAAATATCACCATAAACAGGGTAATTTCACAGATTTTAGAAACGTATATATACAACATAACCACAACATAAGTCAGCATAAATCCGTATTTATCACCACAACCCCATTTATCACCAAAATGGGACTCAATGCCAGATTTATCAAGTACAAATAAAGCCTAATACGAGACCAATTCGTCCCTCTCCATTGAGACTTAAACCCTAGATTATCATTAGATCCAAGCAATGACTTGCCCAAGATCCAAATGCTATCAATCTCTGCTCAACGAAGGAGGCGAGGGTTACAAGCGACTAACCTCTTGGTGATGTATGCGCAGCCCTTGTAGAGCACTTGCTTCGGATCCGAAAGAATGTGGGAGTGGCAGAACCTGGCCATGGCCATGGCCCGCACCTTGCACCCGGCGAACCCGCACTTCTTCCGCCTCGGCACCGCCGCGGACGCCGGCCGCACCACCAGCTCCCCGCCCGCCCCGGACGCGGAGGGCGGCGGCGGCGGCTGCTCGGCCTCGAGCGGGCTCCTCCCGAGCTCCCAGACGTACTGCCGGTGCCGCGCCCGCAGCTCCTCCCCGAGCGTCCAGTAGAGCCGCCGGTACACGCCGGCGAGCCGCCTGGCCCGCCGCAGCCGCCGCCGCAGCACCTCCTCGCGGGTGAGCGCCTCCGCGGTGGCCTCCATCTCCGGCGAGGGCGGGTCGCGGGGGACAATAGGGTTTCGCGGCGGCGGCGGCGGCGGCGCCGCCGCCGCCTCCCCTTCCTGCTCCGGCTCCGGCGCGAAGGGGTCGGTGGGGTTCGAAGGCGGCGGCGACGGGGACGGCGGCGGCGGGGCCATGGCGCGGCGGCGGGATTTCGTGCCGGTGCGTGCGGGATTTGGGGGAGAGTGAGGAGGGGCTTGGCTTGGCCTGGCCGAGAGGTCAAAACGATCTTTGAGTTGAGGGGAGCGCGAGCCGCGGTCGCTTCGGAGTTGTTCTGTTGCTAATTTGGCTCGGCTTGGCTTGGCCGAGAGTTTCTGTTGCGTAATCGTTTTATGTGTCGTTTTTTTTCGACAGTTTATATAATTTAAAATGTACGTATAAATTTTATATATTTACTCCAATTTAAAGGTTTCTAATTTTAAATATGGCCGTGTTCGGAAGTGGATAGTTTGTCTGGCACGAAAAACATAGTAATATAGTACATAATTAATTAATTGTTAGTTATAAAAATTAAAAAAACATATTAATATGATTTTTAAAGCAACTGTTTTATAATTTTTTTTGAAAAAACACACCTTTTAACAGTTCGAGAGACGTGCGCGCGATAAACGAGAGGATCTAGATCAGTAATTGGCAGTACCGAACACGACCTACATATGTTTACATATCTCCATTAAAATTTTATACATGTAAAATTTATATACTTAAATGTTATAGTGTAAAGTTTATAGTTTATATGGGTTTCTTAAATAGGGTGTTGGCGCACTAGGTTTAATGTGAATGTTTGCTAAATAGACTTATCATTCAAAAACAATGATCTAGAATTATTTTCAAGAGATAATAAATAATCTCTAATAGTACAAAATGTTTTTTATAAAATTATACTCAATATAATTTTTTATTCAAATTTGTTCCACAATATAATAAATTATGTGACCCTAAAAATATTTTATTTTTATCAATTAACATTTATAATACTTTATTCTTTACCTACTAACTTTCATGCCACTTTATCTTCCATCAATCAACTATTGTACTATTTTATTTTTCCACATACCATCTTTTTGTGACATGATTTGGACTATTGATACTTCCTTAAGTTTTGTAAAGTAAAACCATAATGTCTTAGAATGCGTTTGGTTTGTGAGCTACGTAGAATGAGTTAGAGCCAACCTAGGATCATCAGATGTGTTGGTTTTATTTTTTGGTTTGGTTGAAGGAATAGATTGAGCCTTATTTTATTAGGATGGAAGGATAGGATAGAATGGAGTGGTCTTATGACATATTTGGATGGAGAGACGGGGTGGGATGACTGATGTGATTACCTTCTGATATTATGTTGGTGAAATTACCTTCCACAATGATAGTGTCAAATAAAATAATATAGTTGGTTCATATTTAGATAATTAACTCAATGTAACTGTATAAATATTAATGTAAGTATAATTTGAAATTGCACGTGCCATTTTAGCAATAATAATAGATTGCGACAGTGTTGCTGCTGGTAGTGACCAAAGATAGCTCTAACCTATATGATCTAAAACTTGCAACCAAATACATCCTTATATTAGCAATAGAGGAATATATATCATCTCACTATTGTCAGTCTCCAATTATATCATGTTGTCTAAGTCATAGTTCCATCGAGTCTTCAGTATGGCTTACCGTATCATATTGGTTATCCCATAGTCTCATATGTGATCTTCCATCTTTGATTAGATGGTATTGTCCATTCCATATTAACCTCTGCACCTACTATTTATGTAAAGAATGGATTTTTTCTTTGTTTGTTATATTAAACAGTTCCAAACAGAGAGTGCATGGAGGAAATATATTATCTCTGCCACACATTAGTGAGGGTGGAATACAACTAGCCAGATATGAAAAAAACATGTCTAGCACTTGTGTTCGCATTTCCTCGTGGTGCATCCAATTCCTGATGGTTTTCCTATTGATGGCATCTACCTGGTGAAGAAGTGTCTACCGCTTCAATTGATGACTCGTCATGGAAAATGTATTTTGATGGTGCGTGTTACCGATCGGGAGCTTGTGCAGGAGTGATCTTTGTCATGCCTACGGAGAGCATAATTCCATATTCATTTACTTTAGCAACATCGATTCTAATAACGCTACCGAATATGAGGCCTTAATAATTGGCCTCGAGATAACCTTAAATATGGGTTTCGACACACTTAATGAATATGACGATTCACAACTGATAATCAATCAACTCGCTGACACATATACGGTTAAAAAGGAAGGATTAATGCCTTATTTCTTCAGAGCAAAACAACTCGTGATGTTCAACATATTGTTAGAAGCCAAAATGAGAGAGTCGATACTCTAGCAAGATTAGCGACCAACATGGCACTAAATGACGACAAAATGCAGGTTGTCCATGTAGAGGAGCGTATAGTGTTGCCAATACAGGAAATGAAAACAAAATTGCATCCATGATAATGGTAACAAATGTCTACTACTCTGTCCCCAAAAAAAGATGATTTCTAGGTTTTTTAGATCGAGCGTTTGACCATCCGTCTTATTTAAAAAATTAATTAAAAAATTGAAAAAAATAGTCACACATAAAATACTATTTATGTTTTATCATGTAGTAACAATAAAAATATTAATCATAAAAAATTTCAAATAAGACGAAGAGTCAAAAATTCTAAATAAAAACACAGAAATTCGTTTATTTTGGGACGAAGGTTGTATGCAATAGAGATAGAGGATTGGAGGACCCCACTCGTAGATTATTCTTGCATGGGTATCTTTCTTTAGAAGCATGTGAAAGGTCTAGAATATCCAGAAAAGAGTAACCCGGTATACATGTATAAATGATGCTTTATACCAGCGTGCATACGATGGGATGCTACTATGTTGCATCACCGGTAATGAAATTATAGATGCATTAAATGAAGTGCATGCTAGAGTATGTGGCCCACGTTAGTCTGGGCCTAAACTATACTATCAATTAAGTCATTTAGGCTATTATTGGCCAACAATGTTTGATGATTCAATGAAATTCTTGAAAAGATGTCACGAATGTTAGATACATGCTGATTTCATCTATTAACCTCACGAGCCACTACGTCCCACCAACATGGCTTGGCTATTTGAAATGTGGGGTATGGATGTAGTAAGGGCCAATACAACCATCATCGTCTAAAGGGCATAAATTTATTCTCGCTGCAACTGACTATTTTTCTAAAAGGGCAAAAGGCATATCATTTAAAAAAGTTAAAGCCAAGAATGTAGAATATTTTATAAGGATGCACCTTATACACCGTTTTGGCGTTCCTACCCGGATTATGTCTGATAACGGTTCCTCGCTTAAAAATACGTTACTTGAGAGACTATGTAGGAAGTTTAAAATTAAACACTTTTTTGCCGTGTATAACGCTACAGCCAATGGGCAAGCGGAGGCATTCAATAAAACCCTTTGCAAAGTTTTAAAGAAAGTGGTATTAGAAAATAAATGATAATGGCATGATAAGTTGCTCGAAACTTTATGCGCATGTAGGATAGCAACACGTACGCCAACCCGAATGATGTCTTATTTGTTAGTATTTGGAGGAGAGGTAATATTACCTTTGGAAGTCCAAATATCATCGCTAAGATCTGCTATTCATGAAAACATAGCAGAAGTTGAGCCCGCAAAACAACGCTTTGATGAGCTAGAAAAATTGGAAGAAAAACAACTACGTTCTTTACAAAATTTGGAAGCTTATCAAGCTAGAGCATCATGAGCCTCGAAAGGAGATCATTCAAGGAGCGAGATTTAGTTCTCGCAGTTATCCGCCCAATGAATACTACACACCGAATGCAAGGAAAATTTGAATCAAAATAGGAAGGGTCTTATGTCGTCAAAGAAGTATACTCTAGAAGCATATATGAATAATCTCACTAGACAGGCAATATTACCTGGCTCCAATAAATGGAAAATTCTTGAAGCGTTATTACACATAAAAAAAATGCTCCATTACATCATGAGCTTAAACTGTAAGCAACAGAAAAAAAGATATACTCCCTCCGTTCCATATTATAAGACTTTCTGGGTTTGGCTAGATTCATCCATGTATCAATGTATATGTTTTGTATATGTGTCTAGATTTAACAGCATATGTATCAATCTAGACATGGTCAGAAAGTCTTATAACGTGGAACGGGGGGAATATGTTCCAAAACCGCATGAGCCCAAACTGTGTGCCTCAATTAAACAGAATGACGAGGATGCTCCTAGTCTCATGAGTTTAAAGTGTGGTGAGTGCATATACATATAAAGCAACAACATGATGCTTAATCATTTCATGGACTAAAAATATATTAAAAATAAAGACGCCCAAAGCCATTGTAAAAAATAATCCCAAGGAAACTGCGCACACAAGAAAATCTATCCTGCATAAGTTTAAACATGGGTCATTGCGTGTATGCATGGAAAATAATAATAATAAGTTGTGACACCTTAGGGTAAATAATTTGCATGTGTGCAAATAATAGTAAGCAATAATAAACTTCTCAAATTTGCCCAGTAGTCTAGCTAGGTAACACTGAAGAACATGCAAAGTGTTGGTTCACGAAATATACCTCAAAGTTGAGCGAATAAGAGTGGAATAAAAGTCTAAATATGCTTGAATATAAATGGTTTGGAGATAAACATCTAACAATTAAAAAATCAAATACATGTTCTAAGCTGAATTAAGCAAAGTCTGTAAATAAAATTTTCTCAAATAAACATGAAACTATCCCAAACAACAAGAACCCTTAGTTGGAGTCAGAGTGGCACTTGTCTAAAATTGCAAACAACTGCTCGGCTTCCTAGGCCAAATCTGTTGTCTTTTCCTAGAGATCAACGACTCTCTTGCTTGCCTTCCCTTCAGCATCACATACTTCACTGTCCAATTTCTTCACCTTCGTATCTTGAGCAGACCATGCCTACGAAAGTTGATCTTTCTTTTGCTCCACATCCTACAATACCATGTTAAGCTTAGCAATTTCAACCAGGTCTCGGGCCTCTTGCCCATAATTATCAGCAAATCCAGAATGCACTAGGTCTCATTGCTCAGAAATAAAGATCAACCTATCTAGCATGGTCTTGATCTTTGCAATACTAGAAAACTATCCAAGAATGCTAGATGAAGCCAGTCATAAAGTAGACAGTCGGCTTGTATCCCTCAACATGGTGACATCTAGTCTATTAAGGACCTCTGCCAACACTTTGTCGGTAGTCTCCAAGAAAGCATGCTCAATAATAGCGTCCATGCTCGAGGTTCCTTCTGAAACCAATATTGCTTCACTATGGGATGGGTTCTCATTACGCGGTCGGTAATCTAAATGAAGACAATAACAAACATGTTAAATTAGCGTGTAATAAATAAATGAGACATGGATGATGTGCATGGGAGGAAATTTCTTAATGATTTTTTTTAAAAAGGAAAACTACCATTAATAAAAGAATCTATATTGACTAACTCCATAGTAGGAATAAAATCCGGGTTAGGTCGTATGTTGACTCTGAAAATCCCCACTCAACTCTGTTGTACCAATATAATTATCAATGAATGGTAGGGGTTGCAAAGTTCCTTGCACTCATAGTATGCCAAAATCTACGGGGGTTGCATCAGCATCGTCTTCTACAAGTGGAATGTTGGTGAACGCTCGACTAAAGTCTTCATTATGCATTGCAGTGACAATGATAGGAATGATCACATGGTCACAATCCACAAAGACCTCAGTAAAGACAAGCTTCTTCCTAGCTGAAAGGTCCCCCTGATCACTAGAAGAGATGACATCAGAAGATAGTCACTTCCTGTTACTTCGAGGGGGCATGCTAGCCCGATCATATATCGGATCTTCTCGCATTGGTAGATTGTCAACAAGTACTGGTTGAGATGAAAAGCATGTTATGGGATGCATGCAGAGATTATGCTCTTGCTGTAAAAAGAAAGCGACAAGTCAATATAGGTTAAAAAATGATACACACACATATATATATTCTGGTGAAAATCATAGCTAGTTCGGTAGGACTGACTGGGTGACCACCTTGTTTAGAAAATCATACAATATCCTCCTCCAACGGGCATTAGCTTGCCCTACTGGATACAACATATTGAGCTTGTTGCGACACAGACACAACTTATACTATACAATAATCATTAGAGGAAAGCCGGTGGGCAACAATGACTCTGTCTACTGCTTGTTGTAGTCTGTCTCCACAAGACACATTAACATGAGCATTACCATGGCTAAGACTATCGAGAATTGAATTAAAAGTTTCAAAAAAATTCTTATACCATTTGATCCAATACATTGAACTACTACTAATATGGGTCTTGGTGGGAAGGAAGCTTTGATCTTGTTGCACTAGATGTAAAAGATGTGCCCAATAAGCATACGTAGTCCCAAAGTCTTCTTTAGTGTACAAGCTCATGACTGGAGGATATGGAACAATTTGATCAAGTCTAAACTCTTGAGCCACCTGATCTAGATGATATGGATCCATGATGCATAAGTCAACATGCCTAAAAAGGAGCATGCAACGATGAGTAGATAAGCAAAAAGTTTGATTGACCCAGGTTGAAGGCAGTGCGATTGATCAATTTGCAGGAGCTAGCTTGGGGAACCAAAGGATATTGGCATCTTTGCATAAGAATTTAAATGCTTCTTTAGGACTAAAACGGTTGGGGGTTTTTACCATCATGTTTGCCATCAAGGGCTTCCTTGAATGGTGTCTATAATAAGATAGAGGAAGCTGCCTCACTTTATCACCAAAGATATTTTTCAGATACACTCTCATCCAACCAATAATATAGTGAACAGGTTAGCATTGTTTCATATAAGAAGGACCAACAGGGTGTGTTCTGATCAATCGTAGAGAATAGTATAATGAACATAGAGCAAGTTATGCTAAAGCATATCAATGCTCCATTGCCATCCAGGATGCCATTACTAATGATCCAGGACGAATGTGTGGTTCTCCCCCAATGACAATAAAGCTACACAACCAAAGAGATAGGAATGCCGCTTTATAAATAAGGGAAGATTCAATATCATTATGATTAGGAGGAACATCTGGTCGATTATAGAAGTAGTCACACCACTCTTGGAGCGATACCTTGCTTCCCACTTGCAACTCTTTCCATACCTTCAGAAGCTAGGCTAAGCATTTTGGATACAATAGCATAGAAGGATCTTGTTCATGATGGGGAAGGATAAATTCCTCATAAAATTCTCCATCTAATGGCAAACCCACAATCTGATGCATACCTAACAGTGTTATAGTATGGTCACCACACTGGAATAAGAAAATGTTTGTAGCTAGGTTCTATCTCTCCAATAAACATTTCAACAAAGAGGCCAGGATGGAGTAGCGTACTAACGAACAATAAATAGCTCCATAAACATAATTAGTGCCTTCACCATCTCTCCTCAAATTTAAAGAGTGATGCGCTAGCATTATAGCACCGCATTCTGCGTATCCTGATGGAATTGTTGTATACTCAATATCATAGTTTTCTTAACCTAGACCTTTGTATGTCATAAGATTGCCTAAGGTAAATGCTTTACTGGATTGAGACTTGGAGCTAGAGGATAAAAACAACGGTTAGAAATAGTTGATACTAATTTCCACCCCCATGCACTGTTATCTCTCTCCTTAGTTTGTTCAACGATTACAAGGTTAGCCTCCTCACTAGTGGCTGGTTCATACATCTGCATTTGAGCCACACAAGAAAGTGAAATTCTTCTAGGTGGTGAAGGTGTTTTGTTTTCCCCATCTACATCAAAATATAGTGTCTATACAGTGATGCATGTAAAAAAGGTGTGTAGCTAACCGCATAAAATTTTAACTAGTGATAATCGAGTGTCAGTATGTGAAATCACAAGGGATGGTGTCAAAATTATTGAAAATGTAACCATGCAGAGAAATTTGTTGTTCTGAACAGTTAATTCAAAGAAAAAACTGGAAATTAGTACATCCAATGAAATACGTACATTACGTTCAATGAAGTGATGAAAGCAAAATAACCAGCGATAATTCGCTTACACCAGCATCCATCTAATAATAGGAATGGGAGGAATACATTATTAATCGTATAAATAAACATGGCTTAGAAAAGATGAGACCACAGGGATTAACTTAGTAGAACTATGTCATCATCGGTGTTAGCTACCCTCTAGAGGGTTGTGGAAAAAGAGAAGAGAGATTGATTAGACAAGGATAACATGAAGAAGAGAGAGATTGATTAGCCAAGGATAACATGAATTCTTGTCTATGGATGAAAGGCAAACACACTATGTTGGTTTGAGAAAATAGTGAACAAAAATTAAATAACCACCGAGAAGCTTCCTTATTTTTTCTTAACAAAAATTTAAACAATATATGTGCCAACCACACTGTCAACAATGACAAAAGAAAACCGTGACGTACATATACCCCACGCTAAGTATACATACATACATACATGCAATACGTACATACGTATGTACATACATACACACATATAGATACACACATATACATACATACACAAATACATACATACATACATACATACATACATACATACATACATACATACATATACGCCACGCTGAGTATACATACATACGTGCAATACGTACGTGCGTATGTACATACATACACACATACATACATACATACACACATACATACATGTACGTACGTACGTACACATACATACATACATATATACATACATACACGTACACACGCAATACATACATACACGCATACATACATACATACATACATACATACATACATACATACATACATACATACATACATACATACAAGTACGTACGTACACATATATACATGCATACATACATACATACATACATACATACACATACATACATACATACATACATACATATATGTACACATACATACATACATACATACATACATATATAATGCAAATATTGTCAGATGGATAGAAAAAAAATCAAACAATATTTGGAGCTATCGATAAAAAATCATTTGCATCTGCATCTCGAGGGGGCATGTGTTGACATGAAAGTTGGCTTGCGTTTAAATATGAATCAATATATACTTCACGCTTGGGTTTGATCATCACGAATACCTGTCATGAGTCGTAATGAAAAGAAAGAACACAAAAAATTATGTTAAATAATATAACAAAATATATGATCACCATACTCCGCGCATGGGTTCGATCGTCATGAATACCTGCCATGAGTCGTAATAAAAAGAAAAGAACACCAAAAATCATGTTAAAATAATATAAAAAATATATAATCGCCATACTCCCTGCACATGTTCGATCATTACGAATACCTACCATGAGTCTTAGCGAGAGAAAAAACACACCAAAAACATGTTAAAATAATATAACAAAATATATCTTCGCCGCACTCCGCACATGGGTTCAATCATCATGAATTCATGCAATGAGTTGCGAAAGAGCATTTATAAATTGTGCTTAATTTTATAATAAGAATAGAGTGATAAATAAGATTAGTCAAGTCGAGCATTTGTCGCCCTATATAAGAAATAAAACTATATACACAACATAAATAAATTTACATTGGCATTTGTATATTTTATCATCCACCTATTTGGAGGGTTAGATTGGCAACCATGCATACTATAACAAAAAGAGAGAGATATATATATTATAAATTTACAACAATGTCATGATAATCGAATATAATAATAAATGAAAATCTATTTTGCTTATGCGTCACGACATCGTGGCGTGTTGGTAATAATACATGCAATAAATAACTATTCCAATTATTTTATATGTGTAGGCCCTATGTCGTGTCTTGATTACCCCACCGCCAAAATAAGCTTGTGCCTATAACTTAAAGAAAATATATATTAAACTAGTCATGCCATCCATAGGTGCCGCCTGCGTAGAACCTAAAAAAAATATATACTATGTATACGTATGCATGCTTTGTTCAATGACATTAGGAACTCTATGATAAATTTTCCTTTTTAGCTTTATAGCATCCTTGTAATTTTTTTATTTCTTTATGTTGGAATTCTTAATCATGGGTTTTCTCCTTGAGATGTAATCAATAGGATTTCTATATAAATGTATGAATTCTGGAAGTGATGGACTCACATTTTTTTATTTATTTCTCACATTTAGATTAAATTGAATTGTCTCAAACGATTGGCGAAAAATAGACCCTACCATAGGACTGTCCCGATTTTCATGTCATCAGGTAGCACCAAAACTTTTAAGTCCAAAAGTCATAACCACACACATCTTGGATTGGGCCGATCATCTTCATGATCAGATCGTCTTTGTGTTGATTGATAAGATTGATCATCATTACACTTAGGGGACGATTGATGATAATACCATTCCTTGGTCCCAACAATACTGAAAAAAATGGTCGTTCCCAATGTGATCTATATTTAATCTCCCTCAGATATGACGATGCATGCCTTCATGAACCCTCTTCCTCTTATATTTCCGAGTCAATCTAGACAAAGTTTTGATATTACATATTTCATCCCTCCTTGATATCCATTGTCATCAAGCCGTTTAGGCCTTGCAGTATGCACCATATTAATAGGCAAAGGTTGTCCATATGTCTTCATCAATGTCTTTGCATCATCAAACTTAATCCTTCCATGCTCCATAGTTGATTCAATTTGTTGACGAAAGATTATGCTCTTATTCGTATGATGAGATCCATAATTATGGCACTTGTAGTATTTTATTTTCAACTCTTCAACCGATGGAATCATGTGGTTTGGAGGCAACCAAATTTATTTTTCCTTCAATGAGAGATCAAATGTTTTATCCGCTTTATTTATATCAAAGCCGTAACTTTCTTCTTTTTTAGCACTCTTGACCCATGGGCATGATATAACATTCTTATTCTTGCTCCACTCTACCAAGACGATCTCAATATTTGAGTCTTGATTGGTATCAGACGAATACTCCTATACATGAGTTATCATTTTCTGCATCTTCTCTTTTCTGTCTTCATGGAATCGACTATCATGAGTCGATACCTTTTGCACAAGGTGTGCATCTCAAATTTCTGTAATGAAAACATTTCCTTGATAGGAGACAGTAGTCTTTGGAGAGCCAACACTACCCAGGTGTGCATTGCTCATGGTATCACAAAATCTCTTAATACTTCAGGACCAATTCATTTGATTTTTGTCAGACTGATGTCAAATCTATCAACCTCATCTCATGAATTCCAACAAAGATGTATTTATGGAATTTTTTTCAGATCAAGCCAACCTCTAATAGGATTTGGTGGCAAAGGTGCAAACCAAGTGAAAGTCGATTCAATAGAGGGGAATAGTCTAACTCTCAAAGTTTCATCAGTCGATGCCTCGCCACACCAAACTAGAAATCAGTTAACATGCTCTATTATCGATGTATTATCTTTTTCAAAAATCTTAAAAATATCAGGTACCTTGTATCAGCGAGGCAACAACACTATCAAACAATTTGGGATTTGGTCTCTAATACATGAAAATTTATTCCTTAGGCTTCAAACCAGACTGCTTCCTTGTAATTTCAGTTATCTTATTTGCCCACTCATCTTCTCATATATTTTCTAAGGGATAATTTTGAATGAGCTGATTTTTGACAAGCTAAGACTCCCTTGACTATTCCATTTCAGGTTCCCTTTTTGGTCGATTCCATTCAAGCTAATTATCCCAATAATAAGTTTTGTGATGATACCTAGGAGGTATTATATTGGACACTATATCTCTTTCCACTCCGGTCGTGTTCTAATGGAATGGTTTTGGGGTAAGTTATCCGAGGCAGAAAACATAATAATAGATTAGTATATGATTACTTAATTATTAATTATAAAAAAAGATTAATATGGTATTTTAAAGCAACTTTCCTATAAAAATATTGCATTAGCAGTTCAGGAAACATGCATGCGGAAAACAGAGGGAATCTGGATAGGTAATGGAAACAGCCGAACGCGGCTTCCATAAGTAACTTGAGGTACTTCTGTTGTATTCTTGTTTGGGAAATATTGGCTCCCCTACTCAGTATATTGGCAATTGTCCCATCCATCATATTTTTGATCAGATTTTGCAGTGTTGACCAAAACCTCATACTGGTTGATTAATGCATGATGAACAAATCTCATTGACTGTTTCTTCAAACATCATTTGACGCCTAGAAGATGGAGCTGGTGGTTGACTTGGCTGACCAATTTCTCCAAAGGATGCTTTTGGCAAGTGTGTCATCTGAACAATACCAAATGACTTCAGACATAGCCTCTGATAATCTCTAATGCTCTGTTCAACCATTTGTTTCTAGGCATTAGTTAATTTGTCAAGCTCTATTGGGATCAAGTTTTCAGTAGTGACGCACTTATCTACTCTAGACATTGTGAGCTGTTGCAAATTGGTCCCACCATGTGTGCCAAAAAGCATGTTGACACAAAATTCGTATGGAGATATGATAATTGGCCTAGAAGATCTTCTTAACTTCAGTGATGGTGCTAAATTCTTGGGTTCAAGGTATACCAGATAATTTGACCCTATAATTAAAAAGGAATGAACAAAGTTTAAGTTAGTTCAACCAGTCGATTGACCTTTGGGTTGATAGTTGTTGTTGTAGTTGGTCGATCCAATCTAAGAACACAGTAATATTGGCTGGTGTAAAAAGTAATGAACATATAACATATAATGAAATTAGTTGGGTACAACAAATTAATAATTAACTTAAATCTACCAAATATCTAATTTAACTTATTAGGAATAATCCTATGGAAACTGATTCTACCTCCAATTTGGAAACCATCAATATTCTTATGGAAAACTTCTCATGAACTCATCAGCTTTGAAATTCTATCTGCATCTTATCTTTCCCACAATGGCTAATTCACTAATGGCTAGAAGAATATTAGCATTAACAGGTCAGAAGTTGTAGTTTGGGAGAGAAGTCGTTGATCCGACTATAACCATACGAGACGTTGTTGTGTTGCGCCTTAGCAATTGATACACCTCTATGTGGCGTGTTGATCTTACCAGTGCATATCAACTTTATTCCTGTAAGCAAATAAAAAAAGCAAAGATAAGATAAAATAATTTGAATTGCAAAATATGAATTAAACCTTAGTGTTTCAAAGATAAATAACTAGGTTTTCTAGTAGACACACAAAAATACTTATAAAG
This sequence comes from Oryza brachyantha, assembly GCF_000231095.2. Classification (NCBI taxonomy): domain Eukaryota; kingdom Viridiplantae; phylum Streptophyta; class Magnoliopsida; order Poales; family Poaceae; genus Oryza; species Oryza brachyantha. Next base: position 8,639,914 of record NC_023167.2, on the reverse strand, counting down.
TAAGAACATCTAATTGATCTAAACAAAACCCTCGAAACCCTAAAGGGTACCTAAAGAGGTGTGAGGAGGCCTATGGGGTGCTAAGGTTATCTCCATGTGGTCAGGATCACACATAACATGCTCCTACTTGGGCCAGGGTCCTAGACGAATTAATAAACCCATAGGATCAAGATAGGTGGTGCAACATCTTGTTTGTTCAATTCTGGCCTACTCGGATGGAATTTGGAGATGAGAGTGTTTCCATTAGAACTCATAGAGTTTTTCATCAAGTGCTCATGGGCCCAAAAGGGAGCTCATATGCAAATTTAGTAGTTGTTTGAAGTCAACGGTATCTCTTCCAGAACTTCAGGGATTTGATCTATCGGTCTTCCTATTGACATATGATGTGAGTATGACTTGTATCCACACAAGCCATGTTCACATTAGGAGGGTTGCCATGGTCATTGACAGAAGCAAGGTGACAAATTTCCATAGCCACGGAGAGGAGAAATCTTAAGCGAATTCTTCCTTGGTACTAGGAAGACCTCTTTGGTGACAAGAGAGCCAATGAGATGGTGTCGCTACTACTGAGGATGACTACATGGCCATATCATCTGCCCTCAAAGATGAACATCAGAGACATGGGATAAGGAAGATGACAAAGCCAATTTGGTTCAAAAATTTTAGAAATGCATTGAAGGGGTAACTAGAGAAATATATTGAATAATTGTAAAATCATAATCGCATAACTCTAAATAGGTCAATACTAAAGATTATTTTCCCAATACATCGATTTTGTAACGCCACGATCCAGTTACTATAATAGTTCCAGAAATATAAGCATGGCATTGGATATGGATACGAGTGAGAACCTGCTAGCCCCATCATTTATGGGTCATATTTAAGTAAGGTAAATCTATTAATCCCTTAAATAGGCTATTAGTGGGTTGGCTTGCCGAACCGTACATCTGATATCTGATATTGGAGAACCTTCTTTAATATTTACTCCTAAATAAGCATGAAACGCATGCTCACATAATTATTCCTAGGATTGCCTGTTCTGCCATGATCAATTTTCCTGTCACTTCTCTATCGTTAGCGATCCATGTCCAAGTTCTGGCGTTATTTTTTCCTCACACTAACGACCATGGACATGCAACTTCTACAACGGCGTCGAGCTCAACAAGCCGTGCTCGTTAAACACGGCGGCGAAGCATCTTAAAAGTTGCTAGTAGCATTTGAGATAGCTATCAGTAGCACTACCGATGAACTCCACAACAAAAAAAAGGACACGCTAAAACCGAACAGGAGTTGTACGGCAGCAAAAAATATGTTAATCTTCATAGAACAATGTCGTGTGTTCTTCTCAAGAGTGGCCCAGTGTTTCTGTTTGTTCCTAATTACATCCGTGCAGAACGTCACATCCGGTCCTTCGTCAAAAGTGCAGGTCGTGTAGCTATCCGGCCATGGCATACTGGATCTCAATCTTTTAACTTTCAAAGACAACGGCAGACACCAATAGAGAGACATGTCCAGTGTACTATCAGACACTTATGATAGCTCACACCAGCATCAAACTGTTTGCCCTTCTGCAGAACCAGCACTGCAAATCTACAACTCACGCCAAAAAATGTTGTCTCCACCAAGAAGCTGCTCAATGTAGCAACGTTGCATCCTGTCACTAGGTATATATATTTATGTATGATCTCATAAATACAACTATGTAAGCTAACGTTGTACCAAAATTAGGTGCGACAAAGAACAAAAGGCTGTCGATACCATTCTTGGGGTCGATGTATTCCCTTTGGAAATGATCCAGTGGTTTACTTTGCTCCTGTACCAGCAACATGCCAGCATATCATGTCCTCGGTAATCTAGAGACCAGAAGATACCAAAATCATACCCCACCAATCTTTTGTTGGCTTTAAGCCTTCAAATATCTTGAGGGGTGGCAATTAGAGGTTGGAACTAGAAAATTATGGACAGAATGAATCCTCCAGCTGCATTTGCATTCTCATTGATCTGGTATGCTCTGCAGGAAAATACAAAGACCAGATAAATAGCTCTTTTATAAAATAGAAAAACATGTTCAAGGTAAACAACAGGAGCAGAATTTCTGTCATAAAAGGCTAGGATTGCTTCCAGAGCAGAGTAAGGCCGCGTTCAGCTTATGTAGTTTTGGGGTAAGTTATCCAGCGCGAAAAGCGTAGTAATAGATTAGTACATGATTAATTAATTATTAATACAAAAAATTTTAAAATAAATTAATATGATATTTTAAAGCAACTTTCCTATAGAAAATTTTCGCAAAAAAACACACCGTTTAGCAGTTTGAGAAGCGAGCGCACAGAGAAAGAGGGGAATCTGGGTTCTTACCAGCACTGCCGAACGCAGCCTAAGTCACAACTACTATTTATTCTAGAGCACATGTAACCCAGTTGAAGAGTTTTTCCTTTAAAAATATTGGTGTTATTTTCTTTTTACAATAAATGCTGTAGGAGAGGCTCATACAGCTAAATGTGTAATGTATTCATCTGCTTAGCAATGTGTAGATGTCACTAATATTGGAGAAATAGTTATCAGGGATCTCTAATTTTCCCTAAATAGACAAACAAAAGCACTTCATACTTGGTTGCTCAAAAATTTCACCGTATGGAGCTATAACATAGTGCACATAAGTTGTCTTGCTCCAAAATATCATGGGTCATGGCAACTACTTACCAGGCCAAGAGCCTCTGCAGCAGTTCTGTGATTACCAGAAGTACAGATGCTCCTATATAGAGACAAGAGATGAACCCTTTCTGCAACTTGTAAATTCTTTTTAAGTCCACCAGCGACCATTTCCATCTCCGCCTGTAGGGATCAAAGAAACAAAACGTGCATGAATTATTTTTCTACTAACAGGGCAATACACAGAAATAATATTCAAAATTGCTAAAAATATAAAGCTTTTTTTTTTGTTATAAGGTTGTTTGCATGCATATGCATACATAACAGAAAAATGAGCATATTCACACGACAAAGGGTCAAGACATGTTCAGATTCTGACCAATGACAATTAATCAGCATCATATGTCTTTCTGAAATCTAGTACACAAATATGCTCAGGTAGATAGATATGACTGAGAAAAATAGCACCACACATGATTGATCATGAAACTAGCATAAGAAGCACTTCATGCTTGACACATGTAAGCAGCAAGAACAAAAAAAAAAAATCACGCAACACCCCAGGGTCGAAACAGTGATACAGCTTACCAAGACATGCAAATCTCTAAGCTATTCAGTAATGGGAACAAAGCTACTGGTACTATGCCTCAAGGACGGAACAGGCTAAAGTATACACCCAGACTCCAGCAGGATAAATCATAGAAAACAACAATAGCGAATCGTTTCGGCCTTATCTGTTTACTTTTCCAAAAAAAGAAGGGTAATTTGGCCTTGGTGTTAATACTTGGCTACCTTGGATGTATATCAATAAGCTGCCCGAATATAAGCATCACAATATATAATTTTGATCACATTGACATGCACTATGTTTTGATAACAAAAAAAAACCAGGGTAAATGCATCATAAAAATCGACTATTCATAAGAAAGGTTAAATGGCTAAGGGGATATATATGTAAAAGATTGTAAGAAGAAAATAGTAGTGCTCAAAAGCATGTTTACAAGCACAAAGGCAAATGCACCACATACAGAATTTTCTTCTGGAGGAAATATGTTATGAATTCTACAAATCTTCAAGAGCTCATCTAGAGCCTCTGATCGTTTTCCTTGAATCTCTAGTGCCTGCAAGTGGTGAACACATGACATCAACATGACTGAGGGGTGGGTAAACGCACAATCAAGTTTGAAAATTGAGGTAAATTTGTACCCAACATTGCAAGAAACAAGCGCGTGTGCGAGCAGCAACTGATGCACACACCAGTGTGACAGCACGGAACTTGTCCAATCCAATATTACTAGCAAGACCAGCAAGAAAAATCCTTGGACTCTCACCATTGATTTGTGTTGCTCCAATGTCTTGTGCTGCTCTTTATTAAGCACTTATTCTCAGCAAAGTGCAGATCAGTAGAGTAGAGATGATAAAACCAAAAGTAAAACAAATGGAGGCAATAAGACTGTTCTTTCTTTATAAAAGATGAAGGATGAAAGAATTTCTGATTTTTATGATAACTATTTAATAGTATAAACGATGAAATTAACTACTACAAAGTTGAAAATCTATTTTAGAAAGGTGAGATGATGATCTTTTATATAGAATCTTTTTTTCAAAAAAAAGACCACATCATTTAGTAGTTCGAAAATCGTGCGTGCAAAAGCCAAGGAAAAAGCCGAGAATAAGCTGGCTTGAAGAACGCATCCTAAGAGCAACAGAAGTTAATGCAGAAACAAACAAAAAAGCACCTGCTGCAATCATCCAGGACAAAGTTTATTGCTGCCCTATAGAAAGAATCACGAGCATTCTCTGTGTCAAAAGAGACCTTTACACCTGATATCTTGCATAATTGCCTTAGCTACATTCAAAAGAAAGATATAATTAGGCACAGGACGGATATTTCCTAGGACAACCTGTAGAACTATTCCAATAACATCGCCAATGTACCTAAGACTAGGGTATTTAGTTTGGAGTGTTTCTGCCCAAAACATCTTAAAATCATTTGAGTAACAGCATTTAAAACAAAATAGTGAAGAATCCTAACATCATGCCTAGAAGCATATTACTGAAACCTTGAGGGTTCATTTATGTAACAAACAACTGCAATGCCTAACACTAGCATCATTCCATTAATTAACTCATACACTGCAGCAGGATTGTGATGCTTTGTCCAAAGCTCGAAAATTATTTAAGTGAAGAGTATACAACAAGACTAAACCATTCTGAAATTGCAGTCCCTCCATCCCTCCTTCATTATCTTTACACAAACAATCTACTTACAGTCAGTATAAAGTTGATGACCTAGATATGTGTTTTCAGAGTATCGGAATAATCAGGATAAGTTCAATAACTTATGTTGCAGTTAACTGAAAAACAACAGAGGAACAAAGATTTGACCAACAAGAGACACTTTGTTCTGCAATTAACATCTGCCACAAAGTAGAGGTTAATGGCATGATGCCAAGTACGGTTCCAAATCCATAACACAGTATGAAGAAGATGACAATGCCTCTTAAATACAAGCATAGGAACTATACTAACATGAATAAATGTAGCACCATATCCTTTATAAAAGTAAAAAAGAACTAACTTGAATTGCATCATCATATCTGTAATCCCTCCCCGTGATTCTATTATCAATGATTGCTGGCACAAGGAAAGATTGAAAGATTTGAGAAATGAAGCTTCAAGTTCTCATGAATATAATGAAAGATGGTTTACAATACCTGCCAACATAAAAATGGTAAGGTTATTAGGTATTCAGTTTTTTTTCTTTTTTTTTTTGTATCACACAGAAACATTTAGTAAAAATACAGGGGCAAGAAAAGTACTATGATAGATGATTCAATTGCTCATAACTCATAAGCAACATTAATGCTGCATATGGTATTTGGACCATCATAGTAAACATACAAAAAGTGTGTGTCCTTATTTTATAAATGCCAAGAAACTAAAATTAGCACTAAGCTAGTAGTTGCAAGCAACCAATTACCACACCTCACATATGGCAATGCAATAGAAGATTTTGTAATTGACACTTCCATTTTGATAGAAATATTAGAATCAGCTCAATGGCATAAAGATAGGAAAGGATTGAATTTCAAAAATTACAACATTGTTTGGTCTTGGATCACTATTGGAAAACAACTATTTCTGACAATCCGGACATCATATTCCTACAAATGAGAAATTAAATAGAACCCAAAAGAAAATCCTTTGACATTGTTATCAACCAATTGGTAACTTCGCAAGCATATGAATGATGATCATAACAAATAAAATTGTGTCAGTACCATCCTCAGCATCCCAAATGCATAAATGATTAGCAAGTATTCTCAGTTTCCACTTCAATACGCACGTTCAATCAAGCAAGATGAATCCAATGGTGAAGTAAATACTCTATATACATTAGAAAAATTAGCTGAGTATAAGAAATAACAAGGATTCACCTCGGACCAATCTATTAGCCAATCTCGCAAACTTTTCCATCCCTGGCCCCTGGTCCACCACCTCCTCTCCCAATTCCGGCCACCATTCCGGAACCCTCGCCTTTGGCTCCCTCCTCCTGGCCTCTCTCGCTGGCTCCGGCACACGGCTCACTGGAGCCGCCACCGGGGACGAGACGGCGACCACCACCTCCTTGCCACCCAGGCTGCGGTCCCTCCTCCGCACCACAGCCGCGCCGTCCACTCCGCTCCACCAGCTCCTCCCCAGGCCCCACCGCTGCCAAGCACGAAAGGCCCAACCCAGCAGCGCCCACGCCGCGGCGGAGAGCGCGAGCGACCAGAGGAGCGCGGCGGCGGCGAAGCGCAGGGACGAGCGGCGGAAGGTGAGGACCACGCGGTCCCCGCCGACGACGCGGACGGCGGAGCGGAGGTCGCGGTAGGCCTCGTCGGCCTCATCGGCGAGCCGGTGGAGGCGCAGCTCCGCCAGCCGCTGGAGGCGCCACAGCTCCGCCTCGAGGGCGCCGACGCCGCCGTCGTCGCGGGCGGGAGCCGGGCCCGGGGTGGAGGCGTGCTTCACGCGGGAGCGGTTGTGGCTAGGGTTTATGCCGCGGAAGCGGCGCGCGGCGAGCGCTACGGTGGTGTTGGCCCGGTGCACGCGTGGGAGTCGGTGGTGGAGACGAAATGGGAGAGACGGCGAGAAGGCGGCCACCGAGTTCGCCGGCCCGGCGGCGGCGGCGGCTGCCATCGCATGAGAGCTTGCGAAAGCAGGGGCCAGGATAATCTGTATTGAGATGACGTGGCACAGGTACTGGTAGCACTATCTAAGCTAGACCGATTCTCCTGCAATACATTTATGTCGTATTTAGTTCCTAAAAACATCACATTAAATCTTTTGACATCTAAATAAAGCATTAAATATATATAAATATTAAAACTAATAGCACAGTTATGAGTGGAATCATGAGATAAATCTTTTGAACATAATTACGACATGATTAGTCATAAGTGCTACAGTACCAAAATGTGCTAATAACGAATTAATTAGAATCAAAAGATTCGTTTTGCGGTTTCCAGATGAAATCTGAAATTTATTTTTTATTCATATTCAAAAACCTTTTTCGACATCCAATCAAACGTTCGACGTGATTTTTTTACCAAAAGTTTTTGCTAACTAAACAAGGGGCACAGGCCAACACAAAACTTCTCGTACAAAAACTTATGTCCAAAAATATTTTTATTTTTTATATGTATCAATTAAATAATAGAAAAGATAATACCCTTTAACTTCTTCTGTCACAAGTGCACCAACTTGTTTTATTAATTTTATATTATTTATTCATCGTTCTTTAAAATCTCCAATACACGAAATCTAGACAAATCTAATGGCCAAAACGCGTCCACGTGTCCCTACTGATCTCTCATGGAATGTATGGGTGTCTCCTCATCTTCCCGTAAAAAAGAAAAAAAATTACGCATCCTGCCCGAGGAATGAACGGTGAGAGACGGAAAAGGAAGCACGCACGCACCGTCGCCGGAGAGAGAGCGTGAAGACGTCGGGCACCACGTCGCCACCGCCGCCGTGTCGCGCCGGCGCGGCCCGTCCACGCCGCTTCCTCCGCCGCGCCACGACCGCCACCTGCCTCGTCGCAGCCCCCGCCGCGTCGCCGCCTCCGTCACTCGCAGCGCTACCGCCGCCGTCCGTCACGCTGCCGCCCCTCCGCGCCGTGAGCAGGGAGAGAGGGACCAGAGAGGTAGAGTGTGAGACTGAGGTGGGGTTCGGATGGGTAAAAGTTGGTTAAGTCTCATGTCACATCAGATAAATTGAACACGTATTATAAATATTAAACGTAAGTTATATTTATCTTTAATCTTGGACTAATTCACGAGACGAATCTATTAGGCCTAATTAATTCATAATTAGCATATGTGATACTACACTAAACATGTGCTAAGTATGGATTAATTAGGCTAAAAAATTGTCTCGCGAACTCGCTCTCATTTATGTAATTAGTTTTATAAGTAGTGTATGTTTAAAATTTTTAATAAGTGTCAAAACATCCGATGTGACGTGGACTAAAAAGTTTTAGTCCCATCTAAACACCCCTTCATTCTCTCTAGTAAATAAGTCAAATTATCTTTTTTTTCGCGCATACTTTTTGCGAAAAAATTTTATAGGAAAGTTGCTTTAAAAAATTATATTAATTATGTGATAATCTATTATTATATTTTTCGTATTGGCTAACTATATAACTGCTGAATGCGGCATAAGAGACACAGGGAAAGAGAGGGTACGGTTTCTTGACAAAAAAAATCATAGGAATCAACACCAAAATACGATAAAAGTTCTATGTTCATACAAACGTAGTATTTATTACATTATCTAGAGTGATTTACCTTACATGGAGAAAAATTAGAACTTTCATTTTTAAACAAATATAATATAAAAGTTTACTATTATAAAAGGTCACATATAAAATATCACATTACATATATTGGTAACAGCACTAAATACACACTCATAATTCTAATAACTAAACAAATAAACTGACCTATCTACAAGCGCTCGCCATGCCCCGCCGGGTGTAAAAAAAAAAACTACCTTGTCCCGCCCCACCCGTTGGGTTGAAAAAGGCATTTGGCCTTTGGCTCATATTTCATTTATTTTACAGTTAATGTCCCTATATTGAAAACACTTTTATTGAATTCTTTAAATATATTCATTTTGAAACAATTTTAAGATAAACAAACAATGTAAAAACATGCATAGGTAAAATTTCAGTGGGTCGTAAAGTAATCGTAATGAATGTGTATTTAGTGTTCGTACTAATATATGTAATTAAGTAATTTAATATTGAATTTTAAAAAATATAGATATGATGTTATTTATTATTCCACCTAATAGTTAAAATTATGTATTTATAATTTTAACTACACATTCATTACGATTACTTTACGACCCACTGAAATTTTAAAAAATATAGATATGATGTTATTTATTATTCCACCTAATAGTTAAAATTATGTATTTATAATTAGTCACCGTAAAAACTAAACTAGCCCATCTTTAGCTACGCGTAGCAAATGCCACGCGATATTTCTAGTTGATGGCTAAAATCCTGTTCGTAAAATCGAATGTCTAGGATATACTCTGCCTCTACTTATGTAGACTTTTCATATATCAAAGACTTTTTAAATTAGAAATTATATTATCAATTATAGAGTTTCCATGTTACATATTATCTTATCAATTAGAAACAAGAGACACTTTCACTCTCATTTGTATGTTTCTTCTAATGTTTATATGACAAAATTTGATTTTTAAATCTTAACTTAGAGCTGATTTTTGATTTTTTGGTCGCTAAGAATACTTATATAAAAAATATTTGAAGCGACCCACGTATTCCACTTCCGAGGTAGAATACCAGTCTATGACACATTACTCGATAAACTCCATTTATCAAGAAATATGTCCATCAGAGTAGTATAGCAGAACATTATAATGGATCCGGTTATTACAGTACCCTAAAAGCTTAGCTTAAGACAGGACTCGAGGAACGACAACAAAGATACAAACCAGAAGCTAGAAATATAAACAACAAAAGCACTCCAACTCATCTAATACTACTGCTAGTATTTAAAATACTAACGTTTTACTGCTACTACCCATGCTATGACAACACATCAAACACTACTCCCCATCGACCTCGACGTCATCATAGAGACCTTTAGGGTTCTCATCGATCGTCTGCTTTTCTTCCGCTCCTTCAGTATAATCTTCTTCTTCATTTGTATCTAATGGTTCAACATCTATATCCAAGGAATTAACATAGAGGATGAGTACAAAAGGTACTCAACAAGACCATCAATAACAATGAAGTGTTTGAATGCAATAATATAGTATCCAAGATCCTTCAAGGAATCCTATTAATTTTGGCAATTCTTTCTTTCAAAAACTCCTATTTCAATTTGAAAATCTACTGCACATGAGGTACCACAGGATAGAACCTCCGATAGGTTCCTTTCCTGCCGCGTGCGCAGTTTCTACCCGAAACAGGGAGTGACATATCACAATTCAATACACTCTGCAGAGGTGTGTCGCTGTACCCACAGACGTCTTAAACCTTTTAATGCCCACGCCCGTCGGCGCTTTAAACACACTACACGTTGTGTGCCGGCAAGGTTAAGATCATAAGCTTTTCATCGATCCTATCTGTCAGTTATCTCTGCGGGTGATCCCCACAACAACAGCAGATCAATCATCGGATCCCGCAACAACGGCAATCCATATCATTTAGTCGGATCCTGCAACAACAGCAATCCTCATCGCTAGCCCATGCTCACGGGGTTCACGGAAGTCCTTAGCCCACAGGATAAAGCCATTAAGAAAGTATTACTAAGCCAGCCCGTCCCATTCCAGGTCATGTGGTCAACACGATCGCTACGGCGCTTGTATACCAGATGGCAGTTGTTAGTTAACCTTATGATATACTCCACAACACATAAGTATCAGTTGCCATCAAATAAGATCATCAAGGAACTGATCCACATATATATCCATGCACATAATTAACATTTAAAAGTAAACTTCTGGTTTTTTTATGCAATGGTGAGGGTTATATAGGTTGCAAATACTTAAAATAACTATCAATATGATCAAGAGATGGACTTGCCTGGATAGAAAACACCAAGAGTGCCTCCGGATTCAGTCGAAATGATTGACTCCTCGGGAACTCGAACTTCTAAAAGACAATACAAAAGTCTGAATAAAACGTATTCCGATCGTATGATATATATACGCATGCAAAGCATATGCATAGTGTCTTATGAATATTAACCTCAATACATTTTATTTAATTTAACCTTGGTTCCGATGTTAATTTAAAATGTATACTTCAAGATATTTAAATCACGACACTTAAGTGATTTATTGAATATTCCTTGAAAATATACTTTATTTAATCAAGAATATGATGAAATTAAGAGTTTAAATAATTGAATGGTACAGTATATAAATTTACCATAAATAGTTTGGAAAAGAAATGAATTAATTCATTTGCTCAAGTTTTATTACTCTAATATATGGAATCAATTATTTAGCAAACCACTAAAATAACTCAATAGTGAATGCTCATTCCACCCCCTCACCTACTGTTCTCCTCTTATTATCTTCTTTCTCCTGCCTGCTCTCTCTCTCACACGCACATACATACACTCTCACCTTGCTGCTGCTATTGCAGCTCCATTTCTTCACTGCTGCTGTTGTTGTGCTCTACCTCTAGTGACTCCTTTGCTGCTGCTAATCGAAGTTCCAAGCTTGCTTCATGCCAAGCCCCTCACTCTCTACTGCTCTCTACCTTTCTCTCTCTCTTTCTCTCTCACCTAGATCTGGATATATGCAGCCCCCTTGGCCGTCGGCACCCAGCTCCAATGGTGGCCGCCGTGAAGAAGGTCGGTTGCAGTTCTGTCAACTCCGGTGACCCCAACATTCACAAGTAATTTCACTAACTCTAGGATCCCCTTTTCCCCCTTTTCTCCTGCTATACAGTACACACACATATATCTCCTCGTCTAAAGTTCTTCACTGTGATTGCATATATAGCTGGGATGTATATACTACTACTACAATCTAACACTTTAGTTTCTATAGCTTTTATATATTGGTTCAGAGTGGTTGCTAGGTTCAGAATAATTTTCCTCTAATGCAGTGTTCTGAAATAATGTCTAACTTTAAACTTCTAAAGGTAATTATATTTCAGAGATGATAATTATGACTAAATACTTATAAGGTTGATATCCATACTAATAAAATAAACTGAACACTCTAACTATGTCATATTCTTATGCATGCTCTATTTCTCACTAATTGTTTCATGAATTAAATATTTATTTTTACAAAACTATAATAGCACACAGACCAACTATGATTGTCCAGTTAAAAAAATATGCAATACTTTTCTCTCAACCTAAACTCCAGATTGATGTGAATTTATATCCATCTAAAATACGAATGCTACTGATTAGTATGCAGTATCCTCTCTCCTCCTTTGTTTTTAAAGTTTTGGTTACCTTTTTGTTGCTTCTATTCTGATACTGAAGGATGTGTGGTAAAACTCCTCTTGTGCTTCTACTGCCACTCTCTGGATCAGAATAATTTTGCTATAACAATCTTCTTCTCCTTGAACTGGGGTACCTGCTCCTTCTGGAGCTGGAGCCCCTGCTCCACCTGAGCTTGCTGGTCTTGCCCTCTTCTTGCTCAGATTTTCCTCTCTCTAACTCTCCTTTGGTTGTACTGAGTTTTACGGCTGTGCTGTGTGAATTGATTTGGAATGGCTTACTGGTGAGACTCTGGTTACAGTGAATTTGAGAGATTTTATTACTGTGTACAGTGTTTTTCTAGGCGACTCACCTGCAAAGAACTTGCTGGCAGCAGAGCTTGACAACTCACATTTGCTTGCTCGTTGGAAAATTTTGAGAATTTTACTGATTTCCAGAAAAATGGAAATTTTGGCAAAATGTAGATATTTGATACCTTTTTCATTCCAGCCCCTAAAATTTTCAAGATTTAGGAGGTAACTCTGAGTTTAGGGACTGATTTGTAATTGCCCAACAACTTAGGGTTTTCTAAAATTGAATATTCATGGAAATTTGTAGAGATAGTTCATGCTACTAATTTTGCGTCCCTATATGGTTTGGTTGCAAAATATATGACAGGAATAACTCACAATATTTCTATGGTGTCTAAAATATAAATTCGTATCCTCCTAAATTAATTTGGTGTGACAGTAAACACCACATTTTTTTAACTACTGTACTATTCACAATGACAGACACTGATGTATACTTAAAATATGAAAAAGAATGTAATATGCATATGTAAACGAAATAAATGATTTTATTTGTCTTATTCTGTTTTTCTATTGTGATGATATGCATGCGAATCAGTCGTCGAACGCGAAAAACCAAACCACAACGCGGCAATTAAATGAATAAAAAAAATATGTCATTCGGTTTTTCCGTGAAAAGCCAAATAATCACCCTATAAACATGCCATTATACTTTTAGAATCACAATATTGCGGTGACATGTGCAATAATATAAGTCGGGACAAAACAATATTAGAATATTACCAACGATACCAAAACTATAAAGTTTTGTTCAACACCATATCACAATCGTGCTAAGAATAATATTAGAAATAATATATGGTATATAAGAATGAGTATTTTGGATTCTAAAAATATTTTCATAGCAAAATATGTGAAATAAGTAAATTACTTGATTTGTTAGATAATGCATCGCTGCAGAGTATTTTTTAATCATTAAAAGATATGTGCACCTTCTGATAATAATGAACAGGAAACACAACCAATGAAAACATTATTAGTAATTTTACTTTGTTAAAAACTTTCATATATTTTACATTGATAAGAACTTGTGTGATAAATATTTGCTAAGTATTATATGATCATTTAATATTTGATTTAAATATATTTTTATGTAATATAAGAATACACAACGATTTTTTTAAATTCATAACAAATTTAGACTGAATTACGTATTATTTAAGAATTACACCATTGTTTTGTCATTTCACATATTCAAACATCAATAATTTTTTATTTATTATAAGAAGGGATGTTTGTATTGGATACAAAACATGTTTGTTTAAATTTAGCTTTATTGTGTTGATATTAGATAATGTAAGTAAATTATTTAATTAAAATTATCCTAGCAACATATGAATTTGACCTTGTAGTAATTAATGTGTTAACTTATTGTTGCAATGTTTATGAAATTAGTGTATAAACTTGACCAACGCAAGTTCTGAAATTACTATCCAACCTTGAAAAAATATAATTACAATGTGCCAACCTATAATTAAATATACAAAACTAAAAGTCATATTAACAAATAATAATCATATTAAAAAATGCTTGATAGACAATCAATTTCGAATGTTTGGTTTGTATAATTACATTTGAAAGAGTTTTTGATATCTTATTTGCATTACTATATTGAGCCATCATGTTAGCACCGGCATAATACTAGTTTTATCAAATCTCAATTCAATTTCCTTCATTTTTCACAGATTCGGGTGCAATAATTGCTTAAAAAATAAACGAGCAAAAATGATCTTATTTCCAAACGATCATGGGCTAGGGTCATCTTCTTTTATGACCAGGCTCTTAGTTTTATAAGCATTTCTACCAACCGAATTTACTTAGGACGAAGCAAGAATTACAATGCTCGACATATTTATTGATGCCTCGCAATGTATGTCTGTTTGGTTTGCTCCATAGCACAATCAATTCTAATAATGTTTGGCAATCAAGTTCAGTTTCAATCTGAAACAAGCCACAAAAGGAACAAAGGATAGCAGCATTACCGTTCCAATAGGCGACTCTGCTTTTATGATTTATTTCGACAGAACTTAGCATGTTAGATATATCCGATAACCATTTGCCCCACATGGAAACTTCATGAATTGATGTATATAAACTCTCGTAATGTTATACACAACAAAAGCAGCAGGGAAGAATAAAACACATGTTTAGAGAAGCCACAGTTGCCATTAACAAATGGCTGACACCACAAAGATTACAAAACTATTTGCTTTAGGACGAAACCTGCTGCATATTACAATTTTAATTCCCAAACCCTGTTGTAAAGATTGCATAACTTAATGCTCGTTTTACAGCAAAAAGCTTACAGAAGCTCACCAACGCTGGGTACCTTCCACGCAAAAAAAATGTATCCTGGACCAAAGGCCACTGATCTGGACATGACAGCTGAGTCAGCATATGGTAGGCAAAGAGGCACACGCTGGGGATTTGAAATCCAGAGGCCCATTTAGGAGGACGGATCATCATTTGGAGCACCACCATATGATCACTTCATGGAATGGAAGATGTGGTTGCATCGAGGAATCAACAAGGCCTCGAAAGCAATCTGCCAGTCGCAGATATCATAGAATGGATGTGACCCTGACAGAATTGTCTGCAGACCCAGTAATGTACATTGGCAGCGTCGGGTGCCAATCCACGCTTGTAATAGATGCACTATGAGCAAGCGTCCTCAGGCCACTTTCATGGCCTTGTACCTGACAAAAAAGTATAGATGATTGCACTGGTGTCACCTTTGCAAAATGAACCTGGAAGTTGGGTGGTTGTAGAAACCTGATATATAGGAGCCCGGACAAGACCTGATGTAACCAACAGCCTCTTGCCGTCGGAATCCAATGCTATCTCATGCATATGTTTGTTAAAGCTCTCTGGGCTGCAAAACCTGGTGATAGAACCACAATTAGGCGAAATGAACAAATGGTCTGATACGTTCACTTTTCAAAATATACCGTATACTGCATAGTGTCTTCAATCAGGTATAAAATACAAAAGGCTAGCCAGCTTCAGCACATACAAATCCAACTCTCCGGACTGATGAAATGCAGTTCAAAACAATGTTTCTTTCCATATAAAAAATGTATACTACGCAGCAGGCTAAATATACTGTCTTCATTCTTCAACCACATAAAACATATTATTCCTAGTACCTTCTGTGCAGACAAATGGAACTTCCAAATTTTAACCCAGTATGGCAGTATCAAGAAATATACTTATCAGATATAGATCTTTGTATTCACACGCTGTATCTAACTACATCTAAAATTACCCATATGCTGTATTCTAAACTATATCTAAATTATTCCCCAGTATTTGAAAGTCACACTACGTTCTTTTGTTAGATGAGGATAAAAGATGAAAGATTATCTGATTTCTATGACAGCTATTTCATGGTATAAACAATGAAATTAATTATACAAAGTTGAAAATCTACTTTACAAATATGAGATGATCAACTTCTATATAGAAACTTTTTGCAAAAAGTATACCGTTTAGCAGTTCGAGAAGCGCACCTGCAAAAACAAGGAATAATCTATCTAGAAAGAACGCGTGGATTGACAAAATGGTGTGATGTCCATGTGCCAAGCAAGTACTATGCCATAATGGGTTCTTGCCAGGATTTTAGAGTGGTTACAGTAACGATTTTATCTGCTATGCAAAAATAACAATTCAACCCCCCACAACTATGTAAATCAAATGAAGTTTGAATAATATTTGTACCGGTTTCAAAAAGCCCCTAACTGAGTAGACATGATAACATTGCTTGCCATTTGAGATTCAGTAATGTTTCACTACGTGCCACATATTCTTACCTACTGCAGTCTCTTGACCAAGGAATCTGACCTTGATTGTGCAGGCTCCACTCAAAAATCTAAAACCACATAGTTAACATAAGATAAAATCACAAGGACTATGAAAAATTACAAAAGAAATAATTGTACGAGTAAAAATAATGAATTCATGGACTTAAGGCGTCAACACCAACCTATAACAAATGCTACTGCAGTTAAATTTCTAATACTGATTAAGTATTGGAAAAATAAAATCACAAGGGCTATGAAAAATTACAAAAGAAAATAATTGCACAAGTAAAAATAATGAATTCATGGATTTAAGGCGTCAACACCAACCTATAACAAATGCTACAGCAGTTAAATTTCTAATACTGATTAAGGCCGCGTTCGCCCCTCCCCCTAAGTTATCTAAACCCCCTCGTTTTTCCCACACACGCTTCCCGAACTGCTAAACGGTGTATCTTTTACAAAAAAATTTTATAGGAAAGTTGTTTTAAAAAATCATATTAATCTATTTTATATTTTTTAATAATTAATAATTAATTAATCATGTACTAATTTATTACTACGTTTTTCGCACCGGATACCTAACCCACCCCACCCCCACTCCCGAACGTGGCCTAAGTATTGGAAAAATAAAATCAAAGGGTCCAGTCATACATAAGAACACACTATAGTGCTATACCGTGTTAGCATAAACATGGTTGCTAAAGGGGGCTACATACCTTTCCATCTGAGCCCAAACTAAATATGCTAGTTTCAGCAGGCCCAAAAAGAACAGAACTGACAGGAGAATCATGGGCAGGCCATCCAGTGATTTGAAGACCAGCAGACATGTCTATGTGCAGTCAAGTAAATTATTGATATGGCATCTCATACAAACAATGCAACGAGCCTTAGCTGCCTAAAGCAATAAGTGATACCAGATTCCAGATCAAAAGGAAATAACTTAATACTCCCTCCGTTCCAAAATATAAGTATTTCTAATATTCAAAATTTGCACCACAATGTAAGCATTCCTGCACTGATTCCCATAATTTCAATCATTCTAATGATTCCAGAATCAATCAGGTGCTTTGATAGGGAATCTAATTAATTCAAAATTCAAAATTTGACCACTGGAGTGACTAAAAGGGCATCTTTCAACATCACCTTAGTATTTGCTGAACAACCTACATATGCTTATATTTTAGAATGGAGTTAGTTTATATGATGCTAAATTACAATTGAAATAAAAGGATACCAAACATGTGAATCATTCCATCTGTTGCAGAAGCTGCCAAGATCTTTCCATTGTGATTGAAGCAAACTGAAGTAATAGCAGGTGGGTCCTCACCAAGTGGTAGGACTGTCTTCATAATAGAAGAACACAATGTTATCGTGAAGAGCTAACTAGCCAATAATTGACACATAGATCTAAGATAAGGAAATAAAAGCAATAGAAATACCACAGGCTTCCATGTTTTCATATGCCATACAGTCAAGGAAGCAAATCCTGTTCTGTCAAATATAGTTGATCCAGGCCTGAAAAGCAATTTGATGCTCAAAAAATAAGCAAATACCACCTAGATTATAATCACAAAGTGGTGTAAGAAATCTAGAAGGTGCATCATGATACAAGTACTTTTATAAACTTAAACGGTATGCAAAGTGACCAAAGTTTCCATCACAAAACAGAAATGCACTGGTCCCTGATCTGTAAGAAAACGAAGCTCCCATTTGAAATAACTGGCAATGGATTTCTTATGAAAAATAAGATTAAAAAAATACCGTCTCGATGCAGCTGCAGAGACAAACACAGGTTCTATAGGGCTACACTTCAAATCTAATACACTGCAAAAAAAATCAAGAAGCTCCATTAGCACAAACTTAAGTGATAAGGAAGAAAGTAAACAGTTATAACCTGGGAAAGTCTCTTGATGTACTGAGGTCGCAAACAACTCTCTTTGCATCAGCATTCCAAGCTTTAATACCTCCATTAGCTGTGCCTATGAGCAGCTATTGTCAAGAGAAATGGGTGATAAAATAAAAGTCTTAAAATATGTTTTTCAAAGGTCAAATGATGCAAAATATTTGATATAACACAAAAAGAAACTCCAACGTAGACATCACATACCAAGCGGTCAGATCTGCATTCCCAAGAAAGAGCACTGACTTCAGACCCACAGTATATAGTGGCATTTTTGGATGATGGTGTTGATGAATCATATGTCCAGATTCTTTTAACAGTTGTAAAACCAACGGATCAAAATCTATAAACTTCAGTTAGGCCACTGAGGAAAATTAATACAGCACAATTACCTCACTGTACCATCAACGGAAGAACTGGCAATATTTGATCCAGATGCAGAAAATCGACAGCAACTAATTGAACTGTTATGGCCTAAAAATGTTTCCTGTTAGCAGGTTTGATTAGTTATATAGGGAATTAAAGTGGATGATATAACACTAAAGGATAGATTATGATTACCTGAAAATCCACTTTCACTTCTGGAAAGTCGTCCTCTGTCACCAAAATATGCTCGTTCTCTACAACAAAATAAACATGTAGTGCTTCAGTGTGGTCACATATAAGAACAAATTTAGTATTGTAAAGACAAATATAGGCATCCAAAGCATTGAAGAATAGGACAATATGATAATATTTTTGGATAATGCATATAAAAATCCAAACCAAGGGGGCATCAGAAAAGATTATGGAAAAGGAAGAGTAATTTTTGTTGGAAGTGAAATAACAACAAAATATTGCTCACTTCACATAACAAATGGTAAAGAGATTCTATGTGTCACTGAAAGAATATCTACGAGCTAACCTGCATTGTTTATCTGAGAAGATTTGTGCAATTTCTCATCTCTTGTAGAAGATTTCACTGAGCTCGAAGACTGTGAATCAGAACCCTGTGCAGTGCTACCTGAAGCTGAGGATTCTTCAGAGACTCCTGGAATATTGTGTCCTTCAAGAGATGAGTCAGCTACACTAGCGTTGCGAACATTCATGTTCCCCAAATCAACACCAGTACCATTCCTGTATTTATCAATTGAGACGTAAATTCCTATGGGCAGAAGGTATCATAATCTTGGCATTTATGTGAACTCTAAGAAATGATTTTGATGTGCTATGAATCTAAATGCTTGAAATTTAAATATCGAGTTTGAATTGTTCAGTCACAGCAAAACTAACTTGATAAGAGCAATCTCAATGCAAGAAACTAGCCATGATTTCTATATCCTCAATATTATAAAGAAACTAGTACTGTGCACAACACTTAGAATGCAAACACTACTAATTCACATTTAAATTTAATGTTGCTCGTCTCTCATTATGTCTCATTATGTCTTGAGTATTGTGTAGAAACCATATCTCATGCAAGGCATGGTTTCCTTCTCTTTCTTCATTTACTCACTTGTTATATTATCTTCTATCCTATGTGGCAAATCATTTAATTCTACGGACACCATCCTAGTCGTTGCATTGTGAATGCCATAAGACAATTAGGGGCATTAAAACAAACGAAGTAAGTATTTTTCTAGTTTCTGTTTGTGAGGCTGTATATGTTTGTGGGTGGAGGTCAGAAGTCATATTTTACTTCATCCTTTACATTAACAGGATGTTGAACATAATAAGAAATGAATGTACTGACCTACTGTTAGATTAGATAGTGAATATAATTTTCCTAGATTCATCCAATCTCGACAAAAGTTATGCAAGCATCTGCAGGAAGATTAGTTATGTTGCAGTCTAAAGTATAAAGAGCATAGCTTTACCTTCTCAACTGAGATATTTCAGCCTCCTTCATCTCTAACAATGCTTGTAGCTCCGATAATTTGTTATTTAATTGCTTCATGTCATTCTTGAGGCATTTAATGGTATTCTTTTCAGTGCTAATCTTTAGAAGGGCTGGAATTCGTGGAAAAATTAAGGATAAAGCACTGTTGAGCAAACCATAATGTGTTTGTTAAATCTATAATAATCACATTAACAAACACACAATACAATTGAGTAATTGACTACATTGATGATCAACTAGAAGTAGGATAAAGGTGTTACGTTATATCCCATTAGGGGGTTCTTGCATATTATAGAAAGAAAACATATTACTACCAACTTGACGAAGAGTATAAGAATAAATCAAATAACATGTTGTCAAAGGATATGAAGACCATTGAATATCCCACTCAAAAAATTTCTAAATGAAAGAATCAAAGTGTCCAACCATTCTTTGGAGAAATATACACGGAACTGTGGATCCAAGCTTGGGCTCGTGATATATGGCATAGCTGCATATCATAATTAAGACAACAAGATGAGAATGAAGTTGACAATTGATAGAATGTAGGCAGAAGAAACTAAGAACACACACCAAACCATGGCTGCCAATCATCACGCTTCTGCAGCAGATAATTTCCATTAGCACCAAAGAACTCAACTACTTTGTCTTGTCTTCCTGATTTCAAAGCATTGACAACATAATACCGTAACACCGACATCTCCAATTTAGCAAGGGCTGAGAAAAGCTCTGCGTCCGCAGGCGAAGTGAAGCACTGCTTAAGAAAGGTAAACAGGCCTTGCAGCCTATCCAATTGGTACTTTGGTATATACACTGAGAACACCAAATCGAGGATCTTATCTACTTGAAAGTTCCTTCCGATCTCAGTCGACAATTCTGACTCGTATGATTGCAGAGTACTTGTGAAGCCTCTGAACAGAAGAAACTCCTTCACAAGTTCTTCTGCATACTGCATGTTCTCCATTGTTGACTTGTTGTCCAGTTTCACTGAAAAACAGTACAAAGAGTAAAAAGGCGAAATGAAGCTAATGCAACCAACACTGAGCCATGTTGGTTTGGTATGCAATTCACTATAGTGAGAATGCAAGTAGAAACTATGGGCCTGTTTGTTTGCCCGTATCCCTCTAGCATGGCTCATCTCTCTTATCCAGGCTGAGTTTGGCCTGTCTCTAGACATATAGATGCACTTGTTTGGTTGCATGTATTGAATGAGACCAGATATGGTTAGATGGTGTTTGGTTGCCTGCAGCAAAAGATTGCATGGAGGAGATGCTGTTTGGTTGGATTAGACACACCCTAAGTATAAATACATTCTATTGTGAGTGGTGAGGTTACCCCCAAAAACTTGTATATTGAAATTTATCTTAACTCCTAATTCTTATGCACTGCAATGACATGGCTATCTGATGGGATTGTGCAACTGGAACTCTAGCTTACCTGTGGTTCAATGTTCGGCTCACCTGTTCCATCGCATTCTGCAGGAGGAAGGAAAGATCGTCAGTAATCACAAGCAGCTCATTTCTCAGTAGATTACAAATGTTTTACATTCTGCACCTAGCTGAATTGCAGTAGAAGCAGTTTTTTTATACTCAGTAAAGATAATTATGTTTTCGTAAGCAAAATGAAAGTAAATCCCTGCCTTCATAACTATCATTTTGTATTTAAAAGTATTGTGTAGAAATAACCAACTACAAATGTAGGAGATCAACGGAGCAAGTCTTGAACATTTTAATCCACACAAATCAACCCAGAAAATGCAAACTTTTAATAGATCTAGAAGAATTATTATGGGTAAGTGCTCTAGACTGCTCACATGACAGTAAATGAAGAGGAGAAAAAATTGAGGGGAAAAGAGGAAGAGGAAGAAACTTGTTCACCTTCGCACTAACCGGAAGAGCGGATGAAGGCTGGCTGTGTGGCAGGAGCTGAACAGCGACCTGGCCGGACGGACAGCGACCGGCGGGATAGACGGAGATCGACGGGCGGAGGAGGGCGACGGGCGGACGAGGGGGTGGCGGAGGATGCCAAGCGGCGGATGAGGGCGCAGCAGAGGACGGCCGGCCGGAGGAGGGCGACGCGCAGTCAAGGGCGCGGCAGAGGACGGCAGGCCAGAGGAGGGCGACGGCCGGAGGAGGGCGCGGCGGAGGATGGCGTGCAGCGAAGGACGACGCGCCGGAGGACGACCCAAGCGCAGTGAGGCCCCCAAAACCCTAGCTTCCGAGGGGGAGAGAAATGAGGACAGATTCAGAGGAGGAGGTGACCCCTGCTCCTGGGCGAGAAAATTGCATATAAACGAGCGAATTCGCTGAAATACCATTAAGAATAGAATGGCCTTCGCTCAAATGCATCTAAAAGCTTGCGAGTTGCGAGTGAATTGTTATTCTCTCTGTTTTAATACGTTTTTATTCCTAATTTGCCCCTCCATCTCATTTTCTTTATCTCATCGTCCATCTCTGCCACACGTAGAACCGACACCGGAACCACAAAGGGAGGCGACGATGCTGGAGCCGATGCCGAGGTTGCTGGCTGTTGCGTGAGGGGAGGGAGGCGGAGAGGCGGAAGTTAGGGGAGGGAAGGGACGCAGCCTCCTAGGCTCGACGTCGGCGAGGGGGGCGCCGCCATCGCCTCGCCAAGAACAGCCAAAGGCCCTCTGCTGCGGGAGGGAGGAAGGCGGGGAGGAGGAAGCTGTGGGAGGGGAGGCAGTCGGTCGGCCTCCTGCTGCTCGATGTCGACGCTGCCGGCACTGGCCAGGGGCGTCGCTTGACGTCGACGAGGGAACGTCGCCGTCACTTCTCCTTTCTCCCCTGTGTGACCGAACTCTCTCTCCCATGTGTGCTACCGAAAGAACGAACCGATAAAACGAAAAAGAAAAGAGGAAGAGATAGAATACATGCAGGGCATATTTGGAAAAAAAATTGTAAAATGGATAAAATAATTTTTCAATCGTCCTAAATAACGAAAATGGCAAAGTAGCAAATTGTGCAACCTTTTGGATGGCATTTGGGTGAAGCCCATTTCATTAATGCCATTTGAGCGAATCCCCTCGTCTACGGGAGATTTTTCATCTTTTAGCACTCAATTCGCATGCCTTTCATCTTTTACCATCTAATTCGCGTGCCTTTCACAATATACCACAGGGAGTGTGAATTTCTTTATTCCACACCACTTTCTCATCTTTTCTTCTATTTCATTTTTTCCTTTCCATTTTATCTTTTATTTTCAGCTGGATGGACTGTTTTGCCCCTAGGTCTACCTGCCAAGATATCTGTATGTGACCTGCCAGGAGATAGTACCGGGAAGGCAAAACGACGATATCTGCATGCGGCATGCCAGGTACGAGATCCCTCAAGCACGAGAGGATAATCGAGTCTCCTTCTCTGATCCGATCGATCTTAGTTTTTCAGTATTTGTATTCTGGCAGGTGGATCTAGGGGCAAAACAGTCCACCCAGCTGAAAAGAAAAGAAAAAATGAGAAAGAAAAAAGGAATAGAAGAAAAGATAAGAAAGTGGTGTGGAATAAAGAAATTCGCACTCCCTATGGTACGTTGTGAAAGGCGTGCGAATTAGATGGTAAAAGATGGAAGGCATGAGAATTGAGTGGTAAAAGATGAAAAATCTCTGTTTACAGTGGTAAATATGCTATTTTCTCCTCCTGGGCTGCACGGGTGAGTGCGCTAGTGTAGGTGTGGGTGCAGCGAGAGCGCATGAGGAGGGTAGGCCGACGAGAGAAGGTCGATTTCTCCGTTTATCCTGAGTCTGGCTACGGAGTGCAGTAAACCAAACAGGCATCTCCCTGCATGGCAAATGTGAGCCAGGTCTGGTACAGGCAATCACATAGTCCCTATGTGTCTATAAGAAGTGCAACCGAATTGGCAGGGGCTTCCAGATCTAGAAGAGAATCTAGGGCTAAGGCAAATCCGAGAAGTGTGTTGCATACAGGGAGAGACAAAAAAGAGGATCGGAAGGAGGCTCATGCTCACAGCGAGCAAGGATGCGGCAGAAGTAGTAGACGCCAACCGCTGCTCCTCTCGCGGGATGGGGGATCGACGCAGGCGAGGGGTGGCGGGCGAACTCGCGAGAAGGCGGAAGCAATAGACGCACAGATGGTTTTTGACGACGTCGTGACACAACGCTGGGAATGCGAATTAGGGTTTCTGGGTTGAGGGAAGGGAAGGACGGCGCTGGGAGGGGAGGAGGGATGATCAACCAGATTGGGGCATTGATTGGGAGAAGACGTGGGTAGGCGATGACAAATTTCACTGCGAAGAACAAAAGAAAAATCTAGAAACTCCGCGCTACCATGGTCATAATTCATAACATGTGCATTGTGTTGTTTTCCACTAAGGCCGCATTTGGTATATGTAAAATGAGGGTTAGATATCTGGCGTGAAAAAGTAGATATAGATTAGTACATGATTAATTAATTATTAACTATAAAAATATAAAATAGATTAATATGATTTTTAAAGTATTTTTCCTATCGAAAATTTTCGTAAAAATACACTGTTTATCAGTTCAGAAAACGTGCACGCGAAAAATGAGGGAATCTGGGGTTAATTGTGGCGGAGCCAACCGCGGCCTAAGCCCTATTATGTTCTTGATCCAAAACTATAGTTATACTTAGAGCAACCATCAGTCCTTTCATCCTTTGAACCTAAATCATACTATAGTTAAACTAGACCTGGTACCCATCTAATATCGCGGTCACCACTAAATACATTAGCTATCACATCACTAGATATTATCGTGCCATCAACATCTTTTTTCTTCTTGTTCTCCCCTTAGCATACCCTGTCATATCATAGTCCATAACACTTCCACCATTTTCCTCACTAGTCTAAACTTTTGTGAAAAGTAAACTAGGATTGGACTCCTCACTGCTCGTGTGAATCAATAGACTAACATGGCAGTTTGAAGAAATAGAGGTGCATGAGGTGATTCAAAGTGATGAATTGAATAAATGTTAGACCCTTTATTGCTTTGGGGGTTGAGAAACCTCATTGATCATTATCTCAAGAAGGTTACAAATTGTGATGCTACACAAATCTCAAGTTCACTAGAGCAATATATCTTGTACTAGCTCACGACCAACTTAGTGTAGCGTAATTCTTGACCTAAGGTCATTTATTGTGCACCATATTTGTGGCCCGTACCCCAAACCTCCACCTAAGAAAAAGTACATGAAGGCACTCACAAAACTACGATCTATCCAATGCAAAAGAGGCAACATTTGTTTGTAATGGTAAGTAACCTAGATTCACTTGTTTTTCAAGCACACGCTTCCCGAACGGCTAAATAGTGCATTTTTTAAAAAAAAATCTATAAAAAAGTTGCTCAAAATCATATCAGTCTATTTTTAAAGTGTTTATAGATAATTATTAATTAATCATATGCTAATCCACTACAACGTTTTCCGTGCCGGTTCCTAACCCAACTAAAGAACATGGCCTAAGTCCTGAAGGGCCCAACATAATATTTTTGTTTCAGCACTTGTTTATTTGCAATTGAGCCCCTTAAGTTAATTTTATTTACATTTTTGTTCAAAATTATGCAAGAAACACCCTAAATAGGAAAAGAATATAAAATTCCCCCTCACACCTATCGTCACCATTCCCCTCCACCGGCCAACTCCAATCCTCTCCACGGTGCAGCTCTCCTCCATCGGCATTGCTCCTCCCTTTCTTAGGCCGATAGTGCTCTCTCCTTTCCCTCCCCCTGTTGACGTCGCCTTCTTCTCCCCCTCCACAGGTGACGCCGCCTTCCTCTCCCCTTACATAGGAGACACTACCTCTTATCCTCCCCTCATCCACTAGTGTCGGTGTATGCTTCCTATCCTCCTTCCCGAAGTAGATCAAGCACTAACACCTCTTCTCCTCCCCATTACATGGTGCCTCTCCTAGTTGCGCAAAGACACAGTGATGGCCACTCTAGATCTAGCTCGGTCTTATTGGATCTACCTTGAGCTCACCCGATCTCAGGAAGACAATGGGGGCATGAGGAGGCAGCTCGATGATGATAGTGGCACTAGAGCTTGGGGAGGCATCGAGAGTACAAGGTGGCGGGGCTGCGACCTCCCCACACAGTTTCAACTCAGCGCCCTACCTATCGCGCGGTCACACCCTAACAAAGCCTAACAAGGTTCGCGTGCCCTCGCAAAGGGACGAGCGGCCTTGCTAGGCACGACTGTCGCTGACGTGAACATGAATCTCCGAGTCGGTGAGGTGAGACCACCCGCTACCTCAGTGCACTTTGAATGGCCTAACCAGCCAGAGCGCTAACTCGAGGCTCTCTGGTCTCCTTGTAAGTTGTCATATTCATTCTAGTACAAGAAGAACTGTAGAAGTGATGGTACTTTTTTAGAAAAAAAATCACAGCAAGACTAGCTTTTCACCTGAATATTTTCATTCAATAAAGAAATGAGTGTTGCAAGATCACATAGAGGTTAGGGCACACCCAACCAAAGTGGTCTCAGCTTGCCATATATGCTACGTCCATGAGGCCATGTAACAGCCACACCACCCACAATGGAGGCCACAACAAATTACTTTTTGTGGTTTAGCTCCTCATTATTTTTGTGCCAACCCTCATAATATTTAATATGATTGAATCATTTGGAACTTTTATATTTTATACCCTGGAATAAAGAAAAAGATTAAAGGACCCACCCATCAGTATCCTTCCTCAGTATTTCCCCATCATCCATCCACCTCCCTCATCTGCCCACCAGGCATCTCTCTCCCCTGCCATTAGCAACATGGTGTGGAGGAGGTTGGCCACGACAACAAGGTATAGAGGAGGGAGATCGTGGCATCGAGGTGCTAACATGGTGGCTATGTGTGGAGGAGGAAAACTACGACAACAAGGTACTGAGCAGGGCGACTATAGTGGCAAGGTGCGGAGGAGGGCAACCACAATATCTAGGCAAGGAAGAGATTGGCAGCGGGCAAAGCAGCAGAGTCTTGTCATGGCGGCTAGTTGCGGAGGATATCAGTGGCGTGTAAGAGCCCTATGGTGGGCATAGTTGCAGAGAAGCCTAGTGGTGCTAGTGTCGACGGAGAGGAGCTAGCTAACGGCATATTATTTGGGTCGTTGTCTGGTAGCTAGGCCGACTCTCTCTTCCTCCATCATTTTTCTTCCTTCCTCTCTCCTCCTCCACTGAACTCAACTAGAAAACCGTCGTGGGGTAGCGACATTAACCAATGTGTAGCCTGCCTAAGTTCTATGAGCTCAACAGGTCACGCATGACCTTATGAGACCACAATCCCAACTAGCATGGCGACGTGCCTCTAACGTAGATGCTTGAGATCACTACCCATGGCAGAGCGTTGAGCATGACCTTAGATGGTTGAGTTAAGGATATGTGTTTTAGAGCGTTTAATTTAGGGACAGCTCAGATGGAGTGATCTCATAAAGGAATGTTCCTTTATATTTCTGTTAGTTCCATCCTAAAAAATGGCAAACTATCCATCCCACCTCCTATTTATCGATGACATGTGGAACACACCCTCCTATCTATCTCAAGAAAAGGACTATTTCATCTCTAGTAGCAAACAAATAAATAAAACCAACACATCTATTAACCTACCCAACCTCACCCTCAAACCAAATGGAACTTAAAGGAACATGCACACATGCAAATTAGCTTTTATTTAGTAATACCGCTTATATGAATTTCTATACTATCTCCCCGTTCCATATTAATTGTATTTTTAAGAATCTTATGAAAAGTTAGAGTTAAAAGAATATTTATTATTTTCAATATTTATTTTTATATGATGTTGGTTACATCACACTCCCTTCGCTTTTTATACGATGTCGTTAACTTTTGGATCTACGTTTGACCATTTGTATTATTCAAAATTTATATTCAAATATACAAAATTATAAGTCACACTTAAAGTTCCTATAATAATAAATCAAATTATAACAAAATAATCATATAACTTTTTAAATAAGATGAATGGTCAAGATGAATCTAAAAGTCAACGGTGTCATATAAAAAATAACAAAAGGAATAATAAAAAAGAAGAAGAAACGAATGAAGTAGTAAACAACCGCAACCTGTCTGAGGTTGGGGGCTTGGTAGAGCGGCGGAGGCGGAGGTGACAGCCCTCAGCCCGACTGCCTGTATGTGCGTCGGCTCCGATTCCCCTCTTCCCCGTCCTCCGTCTCCTCCTCCCTCAGCCGCAGCCGCAAGCTCGCGCCAGCCGCGAGGAGTTCGTCGACCCCCTTTCCCCTTTGACTCTGGCGGCTTCGGTTGCCGTCGGCGGGAGGGGGTCCCCAGGTAGTCAGGTAGATCCCGTAGTAGGGTAAATCTTTTTGCTTTGTTTGTGTTTTTCCTTTCTCTGTGCAGCTCAAGAGGTCATCGGTGTCACGCCCTCTTATCTTGGTGCAAAACTATGGTTGTTAATCTCCCGTGGTGGCATCTCCGAGTTTTCCCATGACGTCTTCAACTGGATATGTTGCGGGTTTGCGTTTCAGCGGGCTGTGCCAGCCTTCACATTCATCTTCGGCGATCCATCCGCAAGAACGTCGACCTACTTCGTCAACGCAGGCGGATCTTTAGCGAGTGGCTGAACTTTCTTGTTGCACTTAATGAAGCCTCAACCTCCATCGGAGGCCCCTTTTGGGTTTGCTTCTTGGCGTTCATCTATAGGTGCTTGTGGTCTTCAAATCACTGTCATCATCATCATAGGTGTCTTAGTCAAGACGGACAAGCAACGAAGAGTCTAATTGCTTTTTTTAGATCTTCGAAAATCCTTTGTTGCAAAAGTCCTGAGCTTAAGTTGATTTGACCATCTTCAAAGACCTTCTTTACAAAACTGCAGTTCAATTTTTGATATCAAGGACTACTCATGATATGTGTACTCTTCTTTACCAAATAAAGTGCACGAGTTCAAGAAAAAAAACCTGTCTGAGGTTTTGAGCATCAGCTCACCCGGAGAAAAGAAACAGAGACAAGAAAAAGAAGAGACACATAGAAGGCCACAGGGAGGTTGGCCACATGGTTGATCTGGTCAGCGCCGCTACTCGTCCGACGCGATGCCTCTCCTTTATTACGGCGTTCAGCGCGTGGGGCCCACTGCGCGAACGGACGACATTGTTCGGGGGCTTTATTCCCTCACGGCAGCCGTTGATTCCCCCCGACCGCATCATTTTTCCAGTTTTCCACCAACGAAAAAACGTCAAAAAAAGAACGGGACTACTGTACTACCCCACCCACTCACCGGCGCAAAATACATCACCTTTCGGCCATCAAATTTTATACCAAAATACTATTCTCTTGGCTTTTTGGCACGTATATAATTATACGTTCTGTTTAAAAATTTACATAATTATATATAAATATATTCGCTGTCTTAAATAAACAAATCTAGTATTTAGTATTGGACGTGACATATCTTATTACTATAAATCTAAATAGTCTTGTTTATTTAGTAATAAATCTAATCACGAGAAAATAAATAATTTTAACTATTTTAATAAAATGAATAGTCAAATGTATGCTAAAAAAATCAATGATGTTATCTATTAAAATATATATGAGGGAGTACATATATGCTCTTCAATTACACCATTCAATTTCTATAGAAAATTTCTTTTATTAACTAATCACGACCTCTCCTATTTAATTTTACCTATCTTATTAACATGTGTTTAGCTTTATTTTTTTATATTTAAGACAAAAGTATTAATTACAAGTATCATAGAGCGGTCTATTAAATTTCTAATAAAGAATGCTCTACTAATATTCTAAGAGCAAGTATAATATCAAGCGATAAGCCAGCTAAATTTTGAGGTGAAGGAGAAATGGAAGGAGAAAAAGAAGACGGACGATAAGCTTACAGTCGGTTCGGGCACAAGAACCCAGAAACTCTATAAGAAAGACGGATGGATCATGTATTAATGATAAAAAGCTATTACCTCCATTTCATAATGTAACATGTTTGACTTTTTTGTTGCAGCGTTTGACCTCTCGTCTTATTCAAAAATTTAGTACAAATATAAAAAATAAGTCGTGCTTAAAGTTCTTTTGATAATAAAGTAAGTCATAAGCAAAATAAATGATATTTTCATGATTTTTTAAATAAGATAAATGATCAAACATTACAAGCAAAAAAGTCAAACGTCTTACGTTATGAAACGGAGGGAATAACTGCTAACTGAGAGGAGGCTACAAAGAGTCTTATAACTGGCTTGCTGGCTATATTATTAGCCATGCTCCATGTGTAGGATATTTTTGCCTTATATCGAAACGGCCAAAATTAATCAGAACTTACAACTATTCATGAGCACTAATGGAGTTTCTATTTTAGAACCAAGAACAAAAGGAGGATCAGGTTCTTCTGAAAACCGTCTTGTCATGGAAAATGAGAAATCCCAGAACGGTGAACTGGAGTTATGAGGTAACCGTCTTCACGCAGGTCAGCATGCGTGCGTATACAGAGCACTTGCGTTTACACAATTGCACGGTGTGTTTTAGAAAAAAAATAAAAAGGAAAATAATAGCATCTCCAACAAGTCCCTAATATCAGCCCCTAAAGAAAATTTTTGGGAATTTAATCAAAAAATAAGCTCCAAGAGATTCCTAAAATCCCTCCTAACTTTTAGGCATGCCCAATTCAAGCATTGTCCTGACTTAAATTTTAGGAGAGTCTCTGCACTCCCAATCATGTAATATCGTGTCAGTTTTTTCTGCACGTGCAATTTCGTGCGAACCTCAAGTTAAATTGTAGTAAATTATCATATTCGGTTAAACAATATTTCATGTATATGAAATTTTGCAGAATGATAAAAAACATGTTTGGGATCTTAAATTTAAATGTTTCCATGCCTCTTCATATAGAAACGTGTACTTTAGAATTGGAATTAAATTACAGTGTTGAAAGCATAGTGCTATAGCATCATATAGAAATCATTTGCTCTTTAACCATGGTCTAGCATCGAACATCACTAGTGGAAAACGATCAGTACAGTGAACATGTATAACAAAATTCAGGGAACCAAACAAAATTTTGGGATGCAGTTTTCAGAGAACTTGGAGATGAGAAAGATCTTTTGGCCTAATATCTTTTGGGATGGTCCTAATCCAAAAATATTGGAGGCTAATTTTTGGGTATTTGTTGGAGATGCTCTAAGCACATTCGGTACGGTAAAATGCAGCTATGAGGTGTTTGAACTTATGTAAGGAAGAAGCACCTATTAAGGCTGCGTTATTTTGGACTTGAATATTTCTTGGTTTTTATGTACGTCTCCAAACCTACTATGACCTATTGTTCATAAACCTGCTAATGGATTTTAGTCTAATCCAAATCTACTCACATCCATCTCGTTACTAATTAGTCTACCAAACCAAACTAAACCACACTAATTATTTTTCATTAGGATTCAATCCAACTTCAATTTTAGTCCAACCCGCACCAAATCATTTGATTAAAATGGATCCAATCCACTCTAGCGGAATGGATGTGCTCATTTGGTATGTATAAACTCGGACCTAAAATTTTAAAACTCGCATTCACACTATAAAATTTATCAAATTTGACTGAAATTTGGTGAGATGATTTATTATATATAAGAGCAACTTTGTGCAAATTTTAATCAATTTCTACATGTGAGTCTCATGTATGTGTATTCTGCTATCCATTAGCTACTCAATTAAAGATCCATTTGTCCTCCACAGATCAAATCCATTTAAAACCTAAAATTACCTAATCAAATTCAGTCTATACGAATCCATTTGTCTCTATAACAATCCAATCCAAAACACTTGAAGTAACAATCCAGTTGCACCCAACAAAAAACTATCTAAATTAAAGCTCAACCCATTTAATCTATTTTCATCTAATCCATTAGCAGGCCTAATTGTTCATAGATAGAGATTGCTATGACCTATTGTTTGATTCACATCAATAACAAGACGTCATTTTATAATGTTACGTGCAAATGTAGAGTTATGTATAGTTTCTTCATTAATACAACAAAATAATTTTTTATTATACTATTTTCCTTTTTATCCATCACCACACAATAAATTATTTTTTAATGAACGTTAAGCCTCAACTCTAAACCGTTGTCATGCGTAACAGCAGCTTTTCTATCTCATTTTCTCTCTTTCCTCCACGTCAGCTAATAAATGTCTTTGTACGTGCCCTAAACGATGTACTTTTTTTTAAAAAATTCTATATACAAGTTCTCATCTTATTTTTATAGAGTATATTTTTAATTCTATAATATTTAATATCATTGTTTGTACTATTAAATATTTTAAAAAATTCAGATAATTTTT
This sequence comes from Oryza brachyantha, assembly GCF_000231095.2. Classification (NCBI taxonomy): domain Eukaryota; kingdom Viridiplantae; phylum Streptophyta; class Magnoliopsida; order Poales; family Poaceae; genus Oryza; species Oryza brachyantha. The sequence goes on along the minus strand of NC_023167.2, from coordinate 8,607,555 downwards.
ATTCTTTTATCAACCAAAAAGAATATATCCTAAGTACATGCTTGTGTGTCTCAAGATGAATTTAATGAAGTTAACGTATATTCACACCTATATTTCTGGGGCTTTTCTTATGCAGTACCATTTTAGGATTTATGCACTTGTGCATAATCCATACAATGTGGATGAGCTTAGGAGCGATCTGATAACGACAAATGAGCTCCATCCATACATTTTAGCATTCTCTATTTCAAATGATTACCTCTCACATTGGGAATAAAAACGGGAACTTGGACTATTTGCCATCATCTTCAATGGCCTGTTCGTAAATGCAAAGACTTTGATTTTAGTTATTTTTTTCTCGTTATTCTTGGCTACCAACTTAGCAAACTGAATAGAAAATGACCTTACTTTCATTGTTTTCTTTCCTTCTCTCATGAGTCATGACTTCCCCACAATGAGCAGAGAGGTCTAAGGGAGATCGGCCGAAGATGATGTGCACATGAAAGCTACTCCCTCCGTCCCTAAATGTTTGACTCCGTTAATCTTTTTATACACGTTTGACCATTCGTATTATTAAAAAAATTAAATAATTATTAATTATTCTTATATCATTTCATTCATCGTTAAATATACTTTTATGCATATATATCATTACATATTTTATAAAAAAATTGAATAAGACGAATGGTCAAGCATGTATAAAAAAGTCAACGACGTCAAACATTTAGGAATAGTACAACCATCGTCATTATAACTAAGACAACAAGTTGTTTGTTTTTTGACACCATGACCATATATCACCTCTCTTTCTCGGGTCGGTTATCAATGTACATAACAATGGCCATGGTGGTGAGAGCAATGACCTGAGATTGTAGAGTAGAAGGGTACCACAATGTGAAGGAGTCTAGAGGTCAAGATCTAGGTGTAAATGGCTCTTGCTGGCCATTACTAACACCGTTTCTCTTAATGATGATAACATCAACTTCTGTTAAGTTTTTAGAGCTCATGTTACGGTTGACAAAACAGATAGAGATAGTCGATTATACCATGTCTCGGTCTACATGGTCAATGAGGTGCACCATCTCTACAATTAGGCCAACACCTGCATTAGCTGCCTTGAGGGCTCGAGCGGCAGTAGGTTGCGGTTGTTATGTACTTCATATCATGTTTGATCATCGGTGCTAGCGTGTGAAGGGGACATCATTGGTATGATGTGGTAGTCAGGTGTACTATGAATAGAAAAAAAGTCAAAACCTTTCAAAAACTGTATTTTGGAATGCAATTTAAAAGGATAGGATGGACAAACTTAATAAATCTTCTTTGGTTAAAAGGAAAAAAGTTACACGATCATCCATGTGAAAAGTATGAAAACAAGAACATCTCTCATAGATGTCTAAAATTAATCACTAAAATTGAAAAAATATCTTCGTGCTGTCACTAGGGCATTTAACTTTTACGACTATTACGAATGTTTCTAACCTATTTGCCACTCGATACATGTATCATAGACTCGTATGGGGTATTTAACTTTTTGCGACTATTACGAATGTTTCTAACAGATTTGTCACTGGATACATGTGTCAACTCGTAAGAATTATATGTTATAGACCACGAGTAACAAATATGTTTTGATGACAAATAATTAAATTTGCCGCTATCCCTACGATTGACCGATGGCTACAAATTGTAACTCCCCGGAGAAAGAGGGGCGAGTGGACGCTTCCACTCTTCCCGTCCTCTTCCTCGCCTTCGCCTCCCTGCGGAAACCGAGCCACTCTGCTCGCGTCGCGGCGGCGGAGCAATGGCGCGGCTGCCTGGCGGTGGCGGGTGTCCGCCCCGCAAGACCATGGTCGGGCTCGGGCTGGGACAGCTCGTCTCCCTCCTCGTCACCGGCACCGGCTTCGCCTCCTCCGAGCTCTCCCGCCGAGGCAAGCCCGCTCGTCCGCCCGCCTCCTCCTCCGGACTGGCCGCCGCCGCCTCCTCCGCCTCGCCTCGTCCCCAGTTTCTTTTATCTCTGCTCGGATTCCTGCCGCGATTCTTTGTTCTTCCGTCTTCCTGGCTCAACCGTCGTATCTTCTTCCGAATTTCTCTGCTTCCTTCTCTCTCTCTCTCTTTTGCAGAGGCGTGTGTTCTGAGATCCTTTTCAGACTTCTCTGTAGTTCATTTTCATTTTCTTTTTTTTTTATTCGCTTTTCCCTTGCCCATTTCGTTCAATTTTCCATTCGGTCATGCATTTTTTCCCTTCCTTACCTGCTTTTTTGCTTCTTGTTTTTTCCCCCTTTAATCAGTTTCTTGTCGGGACTTCTCTCTTCTATTGCTAATCAGTCAATGTACATGTTGATCTTGCGTGTCGTTCACAAGCTTTCCTTGCTGTGTTATATTATATCTCTGGGAGCAGAGATGGCAACGGACCCGAGACCTGGTGGATATTTAAGTAATTGGGCAAAAACTTTTACCCGATGGGTATACGGGTATGAAAACGTTCGTATGATCCCCATACCCATTTATCCATGGGTAATAAATACCCGCAAAGTTTAAATGCATGTCATGGCCTAATATCAAGTTAGTATAGCCTAATTAACCAAAATCATAGGTATTTAAACCATCCATACCTTTTTCACCATATTATATGAATGTGTGATGTCATAAGAATCTAGCGTCTATGCATTTTGAACTTTTGCGGGTATATGGGTAACCCGACGGGTAAGGTTTACCCGAGCGGGTATGGATATGGGGAGGTTTTCTTATCCGTGACAGGGTATAAGTATTTTAATGATACGAAATTTTACTACTGGTATAGGTATGGGATATACCCATTGCCATCGCTGGCTGGGAGAAATTAACCCAATTAATAATGTAACGACGGTACTACTGATTTTACAACTGCAGGAATCAACGTGCCAACGTCACAGTCGCTGCTCAACTACCTGTTCCTTGGAATCGTGTACGGGAGCATTCTGCTATACAGAAGGAAGCCTCTGCAGGTTCGGTCGTATCCTCATCTTTATACCAGTTTCGTAATTTCTACGTTAGATTGCCTAATCTTTGGAGTATGGCAATCAAAGAAAATTGGGTTAGCCAATTGTTTGGGTGCCACATAGTCAATGGCCTTGCCTAACAATCATGAGTGCGGTATATGTATCTTTGTGCATCAGAAATTCAACTTCTTTTAGTTCACTGTCAGTCCCTCATTTAAATTTATTCCCATCTTACACTCAATCACCCTTCCATTCGTAAAAATCTCTCATTTAGTAAATGATATGTTGGCCATTTTTCTCCATTCATAATTTTTCTCTTTTCTAAAGTAGCCAATTATTTTGGGACGGGGGGAGTATCTCTTAATCTCTTATAGCCTCAAGCACAGGTGCTTTAGTGGTTACTTTCTATTTGCATCTAACAACAATTTGCTTTGTTTGAAAAAATGCATGTAGTTGATACACAAACTGTTCTCACAATTTTAAATAAGTAATTACATTTATCTTCTGAACCGTAATATGCATATCCTTGTCTCCTACTGATGTTGTATTATCTGGACGTGTTATTTTACTGTGGAACTGATTTATGCATGAACTGACTCTTGCAGATGAAATGGTACTACTATTTAATACTAGGCTTAGTCGATGTAGAGGCAAATTATCTAGGTATGTGCAAAATTTTGCCAGTCAATTGTTGGCTCATTGAATAGCACGCTGCACAGAGTCGTTAATTTCCTGGTCATCTCTACTGAAATAACGAGGTCCTTCCTGCCTGCTGAATAGACAAATGTTCTTGCAATGTCATACTTAATTCTTTTTTGTGTACAGTTGTCAAGGCTTACCAGTACACATCTCTGACAAGCGTTATGCTTCTTGATTGCTGGTCTATTCCGGCTGTGATATTCCTTACATGGATGTTTTTGAAGACCAAGTACAGATTCAGAAAATATAGTGGTGTGGCTATTTGTGTCGCAGGGCTTGTGCTAGTTGTATTTTCTGATGTCCATGCTGGTGATAGAGCAGGTAATTGTTCTGTGAAAGCCATTTCTCATTTCCTTACCACAAAAAAGTGCAAAGAAACCTTTTAGATTTCAGATCATTTTAAAACTATGCTGACAAAATATGCCCTGAATTCACATTTACAAGAATAGTTGTTCCATTTTCCTGAAGTAAGGATTAAAGGCTGTTGCACAGTTTGATATGCTGCTTGATGTAATGGAATTTAAAAATTGCAGCAGTCCAGTGATATTTGAATGGAGGATAACTAAATCTTATGGGTGGAATTTTAGAACTTATCTTTTGTGACTAGTCTTCAAATCCTGAATCGAAGTACAACTAATGCGATGAAATCATGGGTGTATTGTTCTCTGCAGGAGGTGCAAGCCCGGTTAAAGGAGATATACTTGTAATTGCTGGCGCCACCCTTTATGCAATCAGTAATGTTAGTGAGGTAAAGTATTGATCTCAACCTTCAAGAGAAATGACCTTTTTCTATTATTATTTTCAATACCTGTTAGAAAAACGTTATTATTGTTTTATACGAAAATATATTCTATTCACTTCTTTATTGAAAAAAATCTCAAAATCTAGCGGGAAGATGAAAATGATTCTCTCGTAGCACCTTTACCATATGGTTCTCATTTCCTGTGCTTAATTAATGCAAACTTGTGGTCTAGGTTCACTAGAGACCAGAATGCCAGATCCCTCAATATCATCATCTTTTGCATTGCAGGAGTTCCTCGTAAAAGTCGGTGATCGGGTTGAGTTGATGGGGATGTTAGGACTATTTGGAGCTATTATCAGTGCTTGTCAAATGTATCATGTTCCTATCTTTTGACTATGTTTTACCATTTTTGCTTTTATATCCCTATACTGGTTTTATGAGTGGTTTGCTCGCATGGATATAGCGGCATGCTGATGTATGTGGTTAAATATTCCCTCCGTTTCAAAATATAAATATTTCTAGGATTTTTAGCTGGGGTTAAGGTTAAGAAAAAAAATCTCTTTTGCCCCTCAAGAATATAGATGAATGGAGGTGTGATGGTAGATGGGGCAAGATGGTAATAAGTTTAAATGAAAAGTGATTGGTGTGACTAGTAGTATTATGAATATTGCTACAAAAAATGCTTATATTGTGAACAAGATTTGAATTCTAGGAATATTTATATTTTGGAACAGAGAGAGTATATTTTTCAATAAAGGGAGAGAATGGAAAAGAAGCACATTAATTAGAAATAAGTGGTTCCCAGGATCTCCCATTGGAGAGAGAAAAAGGAGTGGTTGGGTCAGCTCGGGTAAAATGCTCTAATATGTGACGAAAGGTGCTGTACGGTTGGCTTGGGATGCCCTTATGTGCCTGCAGCTATCTGTACCAGCCTTCACGCATTGTGGTCAAATACCTGGTTTCATACGTGAGGGGATTAAGTAGATGAACCAAAGTACTTTAGGCAGTTTAGTGGACCTTTTCTTGTTTATAGAAAAGTTTGTCATTAGTTTGTTGAATTCAAACTGTAGCTTTTCTTATTCGTTCAAACAGTTCATTGAGCTATTTTTTTTTCTTTGTTTGCTTGTGCAGAAGCATATTTGAACGCAATGAGATAGAATCTATACAGTGGAGTGTTGGTGCTGTAAGTCCTCCCTCTTTTATTGTCCCTATAAACATCCCCTCATGTTGATCCTGGATTTTTATTTATTTTTGTGACACCAAAGACACCTAATATTACTTTCTTTTCTACTTGCCAGGTGGTACCATTTATTGGATTTGCAGTAGCAATGTTCATGTTTTACTCTCTAGTTCCAATTTTACTAAAGGTATATTAGCAAACAATGTTTCTTTTGTGCAACTCTATGCCTACTAATTTGCTTGCTCATGACTTATGTCAGTTCTCACATCCCAAGTTTACTGTTCCTTGCCCATCTCCTTCTGGGAACAGTAGAGCTCCCATCTGACCTAAAAAATGGGATCTTGCTGTACTATGAGATGGCACTAGCCATATAAAGCACTCGACTTTTGCTCTTTAAGTTTCTCATATAGTCATATCCATGTTGCCTCATGCAGATCAGTGGTTCAACAATGCTAAACCTTTCATTACTAACCTCAGACATGTGGGCTATTCTCATCCGTGTGTTTGCCTACCATGAAAAGGTCTGATCATCCGGTCCCTCAATCTGCATACTGCAGTTTTATTGTCTTACATGTAATCAAATGCACTTTCACTTTCCAGGTAGACTGGATGTACTATGTGGCATTTGGTGCAGTTGCAATTGGGCTGGTTATTTACTCGGGGTACTCCCCTCTTTTTGTTTACTGTTATACTTTTCTGTAAGGCTAATTTCAATACATAGTTTCATGATAGTTAACAAGACTGTAAACTAGGTAACCGAGCCAGATGAGTTTTATGGGGATGAAACTCCTCTTTTATCTCATGAAACTCCTTTATTTAATGACCTTGTCAAGTCAGCAATTTTGATGATGTGACACCCTATTTAATATGCATGACACCCCATAAAACATGCATTGATACTGGCCTAACAACACCAAATACTCTCATCTCACTAGTTGGCATAAGAAACTTTAATACTGTTAACGTAAAAGATGTACACCATCTTCTGAACTAGACAAACACAGCTGTTGCTTCTGCTCACTAATGGTGACATGTTGATGCAGCGATTCGAACAGCGATGACAAAAGGGGGCAAGTTGCTGAGTCCACTGATGCTGAGGGAAGGCTGCCTGATGAGGAGGCTGCTGTTGATCCAAAATGTCAGGGTGCTGCATCATCTGGCATCAGACAATCAGATGATGGTAAAACTCCTCCCACTGTTATCATACCTAAAGAGCCACTTGATCAAACTTGTTAGTAACAATGGACACTACAGAACAATAGAGGATGCAAACATCCAAAGAGAGATTTTGTTAACGGGATTAATTATGTTTTATGTTGAAGGAAATGGCCTCTATCATGCCCTCAGCAACGAGGAGCTGAGCTGAGTTTCTCGGGAGTTACTAGGAATTAGGATTGTAGAATCATCGGGTTGAATTGAAATACACATGTACTCCAGACTCCTCCAGTAGGCCAGCATATTTCATGCAGTTTGCTGTAATGTAATTTTGGAATGTATTTTTATCTTTTCTTTGGCACTTCTAAAGGAAGTTCCAGTTAGCCAGAAAGTATTGAGTGCAGACAGTTGTATTGGGGAAATTTTCTCCATGTAAGAGCACTGAAGGTTTGATGTGCCGGTGGTAAACAAGCAGTGTTATGCTATTATCCTCTTTTTCATGTCTTCATACTAGAAGCCTTAAAGCATATATAGAGTAATTTGTGTTTCATTAACTGCCATAATATTTGAGGGTTGTGTAACCCAAAAACCTACATAGGGTTGAGAAAAGCCCTCATGATATACCAGGTCACAGACACATATATATTTTGAAAAGAAATGAACATAATAGTGGCCTTTATAGATTGCAGCAAGAGCTAATTAGGGATTTCTCAATCTTCCACAGAAACATCATGTAAATATTTTGTGGCATGACAAATTAATTATTTGCCAGCCAGACAGATCGCAATAGCAACAGGGTAGGAGGTGATTATCTCCACCATGAACTGAAATTTCAAACATCACACATGCTTTCAGTAACACACAATTGTGTTGAACGAAAACCGAACAGGACTCAAAAGAAAAAGATTACAATATACTACAATAAATTGTTGGATCCAATAAAATTATGACTGGACAGTACACTTGCTATCATCCGTGTGCTATAAGAAGAAGACGGACGATGAACAAGAGTGAAGCATTCTCCCACAACAGCCGACCCATAGATTTTTTTTTTTTCGGTTGATGTAGACTTCTATGCTACTATGACGTCGGCTGTATGGGAGTTACTTCACAAATATGCAGATATCATGCTCTTGGATAGCCCATGTAATTACAGCATGATTCACTTGCAACATCTCCAGGTTTAGTCTTCCATATAGTTCATAGATCATACAACCTACAAGGTCACATGGAAAAATCTGAGGTCAATTAATGTATAATAAACAAAGAGGCTGCAATTCAGGAACCAAGAAAAACAAAATGCGGCATTGCGCAAATGCTGAAATAGAACCAGCAACAAGAAACTTGAGTTCCATGTTAAGTTGATAGAAGCAGGCCAGCAGCCACATGGCCCTGGCTTCGCCAAAGCAAGATACCATGCATGCGGCGAATATAATCTCACGAAAGCCAAACCAACAGTCCCAACACACCGGACTAACAGTTTGAAATGCAAATAAGAATATTATCAATTAGCAACTTAGAAAAGAAAAAAGGCATTTCAACACATATATCAGGAGAATTACTATAAATTGATTTAAGAAACAAATATCACATCGGAATGTATAACTATGGAAAGGACAGTTCTTATCTACCAAAAATGATATCTTTGAGTAGAATCATATTTATATATGAACGACAGAACAAGAACAGCTGAACAAAAATTGCAATTAGAAGCAATGCTCTAATGCAAATTGTAGTATGTCATTTTATCTTAAATGATACTAGGAACCATAACAACAAACCACAATTAAATGATGCACGATCATGGATGCGAGCAACATGACTACGATGAGTAAACAAACCGAAACAAATGTTTATACCTCAGATCTTAATGATCTTGGCAGCCCTGATCACAGGATTTGCTCGGGCAATCTCCTCCCTGCCGGCAGTTTTATAATCAAACGAGCATTCATGGGTCTCAGAATGCCGGTGGCGAGGGCAGAAGAGCTCCCCGCAGCGGCACCGGAAGCCGGTCAAACCAACCCTCTTGCGGCACACGTTGCACCGATTAACAAACAGCACCGGAGACAATGGCTCGGCCACCACCACCACCGCGGCCGCAGCATCGGTGGCGGCGGCTTCGGCGAGCTTCCTCTTCTTGGAAGCCTCTATGTGAATGCCTTCACAGGTCTTGGGCAAGAACTGAGGAGCTGCCGCCGCTGCAGGTGGTGCCGGTGGCGTCGATTGTGGAGGTGGCGGCTCCGGCATTTGTGCTGTTGGTGGCGACGGGGAGGCCGTGGTCGGGGAAGGAGAAGGCGACGACGACGACGACGGCTTCAAGATCTCAGCCTCGTCCTTGTTGAGATCACAGCTCTCCTGCGCCATCGGATTCAATGCCGGCGAACAAATCAAGGAAGCAGAGGCGAATCCCAAGGTTGAACAACCAGATCAGGACGAATTGGGCGTAGGAACAGCGAGAAATGATGTTTCTTGCTGTAAATATTCGGCTCAGAAATGGGAAATCAACGGCTTTTTTTTGTTCTTGCTCTCTCTCTCTCTCTCTCTGGAATCGGTGCAGGCTGTAGACCCGAAATCAAAGAAGAAAACGAGATCTAGACAAGGACAAATCGCAGAACAATTTTGGGGGAACAAAGAAGAGTAAATACTCTAGCTTTCCTGCACCAAATCGACGTGGAAATAGACAGAAACAGGAATTCCCCTCTGACTAAAACGCAAGAGCAAATCAGAAAACAAAAATCACAAGAAGCAATCGAGGCAGGGGAAGAGAGCACACGCAGATCAGGGAGGGCACCCTGAAGAACCTAGACCAGAAAAAAAAAGCGACGACCTTTTCAGCTCACACAGCCGCACCTACCGAACCACGGAATTCCAAAATCGGCCGGAGAACGCGCCCAAACCGCGGAGGAAGGATCCCGCCGCGCCGGCGTGCCGGCGCTCGGGGCTCGAATTTCCCAAGAAACCCCAAGAAACCAGAACCAGGCAGAAAGATTTGGGGAAGAAGAAGAAAGAACAGCAAGAAGAAAAAGCTCTGAAACAAAAATCGCCGGGGGCTCCCCCTGCGGCCGCGTGGAATCGACACCGAATCCGTGCAGATTCGATCGATCGCGCCGCGGGAGAGCACCGAATTGAGGTGAGGGGGGGATGAAGCTGGCCGGAGGAGGAGGAGGCGCAGGAGGAGAAGGGAAGGGAAAGGTGGGGGCTTTTGGGTGGAGAGGAGAGGGGAGAGGGACGAGCTGCTGCTGCCCTCTCTTGAGGTCCCGAAAGGACAAAGGGAAGGGAGATAGTGGAGAAAAGTGTTTATTTACTCCTCCTAAGCTTATAAATAAATATATATGTATATATATAATAGTAGTACTAATAATAATCTCATGATTTGTTATTCCTTTTATTACTTTATCATTTCATTTTTATGTGTGGATTTTGGGTGTCACACGACGCCATTTTTTGTTTTTGTTTCTTATGGCTCACCTGTTGTTTGATTGTTTCTCCCTAGTTTCTTAACGACCACATGTGTTTTACAAACGAGAATGGAATGGAGGAGGGATGAGCAGGTGTAGGTGCTCTAGTAGTCTATTTTAGCTGTATCTTTCGTTCTTTGCTGGAGAAAGTTTTATGGTCAGGCCGCAGGAATTTTATCCTTAAAAGGAAGGAACTGGGGCTGGTTCGGTTGGGAGGAATTGAAATGTTTGATGTGAAAATCTGGTAAATTTTCTATGATATAAAGAAGCACCTGTTCAGGGGATGACATTCAATTAAAACGCTGGATATTCATTCCCTAAGAAAAACCCTTCAAAATTACAAGCATTAAGTCGAACACTTATCGTATGAAAATGGTTGCCAAATCCTTGTGTTTCAAATGATCTTTTTTAATTTCACTCTTCTTTATTTATTTTGAATATGTTGTCTTTTTAACGAAGATAAGAAATACGGGACCTATTGAATTTATTCTTTTCGAAACTGAAGTATTGCACACACATTGAAATCATTTTGTTCTTTATCGCTAGCTTTCTGTTGTCTATAATGTCACTATGTATGTACCGTCATACATGATATCTATCTTTATATATTAATATCTCTTGTTGTGTTTTACTAGCAGGATTTTTAGGGGAAAGGAACAGACTGTGAAATAAACACTTTGGCTCGTCATTTACTCACACAAAATATTCTAAATAACCATGACCTTTTTATGGTAATGTGTTTTAGGATCTGGTAGCCCGTGATAATCCAGAGAGGCTTGGATTTTCTAGCCTCTGGCTACTGTCACTGATACATGCCTATTCGGTTTGAATGAATTGCATTATAACTTAAAGGAATCGAACTGTTTTGTGAGAAAAGCCTATGAAACTTATGCGTTCCTACAGCCCAATTTCACAATATGTTAGGAGAACTTGGATTGTTTAGGAGGTGTTTGGTTGGGTGTACGCCAGCGGAGACAGGCCCAACTAATGCAGGTTTGGTTTGTTTGGTTAACTGTAGTCCTGTTGTATCGTGGCTGGTTGAATTCACGAGGCAGTGCTTTATCTAGCTCAGCACAAACGAGGATGAGTTCCGTTTGCAGTGATCTAGGCCCAAGTAAGAGGATTAATGGTATAGTTATAAGGTCATTAGTATTGTTTAACCAATATTAGTGTAAGCTAGGCTATATTAATGATTAATATGGTAAAAAAATATATTAAGTATTTGTAAAGCTTTGTTTGTATTTTTTTTCACATTAAAACTACTCATGCAACAACTCCAATGCAATTAATCAAACAACATCCTAGCAAATACGGACTCATGATATCAAGCAACCAAACACCCGACCGTTGTATTCTCATATCCTAGCTCAACCTAGAATACATGTAATTGGTTAGCCTGGTTACAAACACCATGGCAACCAAACACACCCTTCAAGAATGTGGATATTCTAGCCCCTTAGGAGTAGTCTGATGGTTAGAAATACCTCCAACGGGCCATAGGATGCGTTCTTTTCAGGGTTTAGATGAGATTTTCGATGGCACGTAAATGAAGTTATTAGTGCATAATTAATCAATATTGATTATTGCAAACTTGATAAATAAATTTATTTGATTTTTTAAAGAAACTCATATATCAAAAGCCTTTGCATGAAACATACCCTTTACCGGTCCAGGAAAAGTGCTCATGAAGAAAAAGTGTCCATGAAAAAGGAGGAAAAATCTCAGCCAAATAGTTGAAAAGAACATAACCTTAATTTGGTGACCATCATTGTAATCATTTCCAATAACATCCTCTCTTAAGGATTTTGTATAGAATGTTTTCATATCCATATATACTAAGATTGATTACCGAAGAGGTCTATGTATATCTTTAAGAAATGCACTTGATCAAGATTTTTTTCCATCATAATATAACTTACGACTCCACATTTTCATTGTTTTGAGGTAAAACTATAATATGACAAGTAATTTCAATTTCATATTATGATCATACCAAATCATAATTCAAGAATCATGATCGTCCTATAGGCTAGAGAAAGTTTAAAGTTGCCTATGTAACATAACAATAAAAATAACAGAGCAGGTTAGTTACCATGCTTGCCTCTATTTCAGCGCTCCACTTGTAAGGGTTCGTTTTGATGAGCATGGATGAGAGATGGTTATCATCTTTCTTTTAATATCTAGTTTGGAGACGATATCTCAGCCAATCTTGCCCTCAAACCAAGACCCTAAAATCATTCGTAATAAGTGCTTCCACCGGATCATACTCCTATGCATTTGGTAGTCAAGGCCAGTGGACCAGAATTTCGTCGCCAATATCCAATAGTTACTGCCACTGACACATGGGTACATATACCTCTAGACCCATATGTCCACGGTACTAACTGTTGTACAATAACCATAATGTATTTTTGTCTAACGGTGATATATAGTCCTATTAATCTTCTTAATATAGTCATTATATATAAAATTGAAGGATATTTTAAGGAGATTCTAGGCATAATGATATTTACAAGTTACTAAGTTACAATTTATAAGAGAACGCTGAATTTTTTAAACCCATCTCTCCACTGAATTTTGAGATGTCTCAGGCCGCGTTCGGCATGGGGGGTGTAAGTTAACTTACCCTGGCACGAAAAACGTTGTAAAAGATTAGTACATGATTAATTAATTTTTAATTATTATAAAAATATAAAATAGATTAGTATGATTTTTTAAAACAACTTTCCTATATAATTTTTTTGCAAAATATATATTGTTTATCAGTTCGTGTTAGGAATAATAGATCAAGACACAGGATTAAACGTGGAAAAACCCCTCTAAAATAGAGAGAAAAAAAACCATGGGAGACAAATCCACTAATAAAGGTACATGATTACATGTACAAGGGTGGTCTATATTTATAGGCATTGAATAAGACTAGCACTAGGACTAGACTAGTACTACGACTAGGATTAGGACTAGTACTAGTACTAGGATTAGGATTATATTATTTGAGTCATAACCCAACAAACCTCCCCTTGAATCAAAATCCCTATAAACATGAACTAGAAGAAAAATGTCTCCAAAACCCCGAATGGTAGCTAAGCACCATGAACACCTACTAAGTTCAGGCAATGCTTGAACTTAGTATTGGAAAGTGACTTCGTGAGCATATCTGCAGGATTGCTTTCAGTGTGTATCTTTCCCACAGTAACTTGCCCTTGAGCAACAATATCACGAATAAAGTGGTGCTTAATATCAATGTGCTTGGTCTTGGCATGAAACGTGTCTTTCTTCGTCAAACAAATAGCACTCTGGCTATCACAATAAACAACATTAGTACCCTGTCGAATACCAAGTTCAGAAACCAGACCTCGCAACCAAATAGCCTCCTTGACACCTTCAGTAGCTGAAATATATTCTGCTTCAGTGGTAGAAAGAGCAGTAACAGACTGAAGTGAAGCTTTCCAACTGACAGCTGAACCACACAAAGAAAAGATATATCTAGAAATAGACCTTCGTTTATCAAGATCTCCAGCATAATCAGAATCAACAAACCCAACAACATCATTTGTCTTCACTCTGTTCTTATCAAACATCAAGCCAAAATGAGAAATACCTTTCAAATAACGAAGAATCCACTTTACAAAATTCCAATGTTCTTTGCCAGGATTATGCATGAATCTGCTAACCACACTAACATATCAGGAAGTTTTTTCTCTGTTCAACCTATCATATTTTTGATCTGCAAATTCTTCTCGAAGTCTTTCCTCAAATTAGACATTGAGAAGTTTGATGGCAAGATCAGTTTCAGCATATGACAGATTCAGATGAAAGCTATTTTCACCCAAGTTGGTGTTCGGAAGACATTGGGGGCTAGACTAGATGGTTTGACTGATGATAAGTGGGAGGATTTAGATCAAAAGGCATTGTCTGCCATACAGCTCAGTTTGTCTACAAATGTTTTGTGCGAAGTTATTAACGAGACGTCTGCGTTCTCTTTGTGGAAGAAACTGGAGGCGCTTTATATGAAAAAGAGTCTCGCAAACAAATTACACTTGAAAGAACGTCTGTACACAATTCGCATGGCAGAAGGTACCTCTGTTCGATCTCATCTTAATGAGTTTAATTCTCTGATCATTGATCTTGAGAAATTGGATGTGAAAATTGATGATGAGGATAAAGCTATTTTACTCGTTGTCTCGTTACCTGCTACCTTTAAACATTTCAAAGAGATTATGCTTTATGGTAATCATGATACCCTTAGTTTTGAGGATGTTAAGTCAAATTTGTTGTTCAAGGAAAAATTTGACAGTGATCCTTGTTCTGAAGTTAAAGCTGAGGGGTTAATTGTTAGAGGTAGATCTTCTCAAAAGGGTGATTCTTCTAGATCAAAGTCCAGATCTAAATCAAGAGATAGTAAGTCTAGATTATTTTGTCGCTATTGCAAGCAAAATAGTCATGATATCTCTGAATGCCCTAAATTGAAAAGGAAGGAAGAGAAGAAGAGTAAAATTCAAGAGAAACCAGCTCAGGCTAGTTTTGTTACCAGTGATTCTGATGGGGAGGTTCTAATCAGTACGACTAGTATTGAGAATCAAACTGCTTGGATTATTGATTCGGCTTGCACCTTTCATATATGCCAATATAAGGAGTGGTTTTCTACTTATGATTCTGTTGATACTGGTGAAGTTGTGATTGGTGATGGTTCTCCTCTTGAAATTGCTGGTATTGGTTCTATGCAAATTAAAACCCATGATGGCATCGTTAGGACCCTCTCAAATGTTCGCCATGTTCCTAGAATGAAAAGGAATCTTATTTCTTTGGGCACTTTGGAGTCGTTGGGATATAAATATGTCGGCGACGGCCTGGTGTATTCCCCTGCTATTGTAATCATTATCTCATAATGAATATTGCCAGTTGATGCCCGTGGTTTTTCCCAGTAAGGGTTTCCACGTTAAATCTGCTTCTCGGTTATGCCTCAATTTCCCTAACAGTACGAGAAAACGAGGGAGATAAGTTAACTTATGAGTGCCGAACGCGGCCTCAGTTGTCCGTCTTGCCAAAATTTGCTTAACGGTAGTTCAAATAACTTAGAGAGAGTACTATTTAGATGACAATATTGGTGACATCATAAAAATATGAAACAACAGTTCCTGCTGCCATTTCTGGTGGGGGTTTTATCCGTAGGGGGCCTACTAGACTAGAAGTGATTATACCGTGTATCTGGCTCTCAGGAAAATGCTTTCAAGTAGATAACCCACCAGCTAAATGTGTAGTACTCCGTATAATAAAGTTCTCTATACTTTTTTATACATTAAAAGTAGGGACACCATGTGGCATGCACACCGATAGAAAGGCGACAGGTGGTAGGATTATAAACAAGTATTTCCGTCCCAATGTAAATGTATTTTTAGCACCGTTGAGTCAAATTAGTTTCAAGAAGATTAACTCAAATATACATCATTAAATAAGAATT
The DNA here is from genome assembly GCF_000231095.2 of Oryza brachyantha. NCBI lineage: Eukaryota > Viridiplantae > Streptophyta > Magnoliopsida > Poales > Poaceae > Oryza > Oryza brachyantha. Next base: position 8,591,903 of record NC_023167.2, on the reverse strand, counting down.
TTATATGATGTGAGGGGTAGATATGAGTAAAATAGATAGACATTTGAATATGAGGTGATTGTTAAGACAACAAATACTTTATAAATGTATTTTTTTTTGAATAAATTTGAATTTTAGAACAAAGATAATATTCGCTCGTACAATTGGATATCACTAGTCGGAAATTTTAGTAAAATATGGAAATTATTTTAACTAATACAACAAGATTGAAACGGCAGTACCTTTGCATTTTTCGTATATTTCAAATTTTTACAAGGGGAGCATTGGCAAAATTAAAGGTTTTGAAATATTTTTTTCCTAAATTTTCGAATTTTCACTCAAAACTATTTTTTTTCAAATGTGTAATAATTAATGTTTAATTACTAAAAGGCTAATTACTTTTCTCCTCCTCCTGCAGTCTATAACCTTAAGCCATACCATGTGCCGACCAAGGTCTAAAATTGTCTGCATAAAAAACAAGGTCGAAAATTGATTTTATAGTGTATATAGCCAACACAGTTGGAACTACTCCTATTTGATTCCGGTGATGGTGTGTTTGTCCTGAACAAACGAGAAGGCTGTCGACAGCAACAACAAAGCTTCATGAGAGGCAGGGAGAAAATGGTCAAATCGTCCAAAGATGTTTGAGAAAAAAAAATAGAGCAAAATAGGAGTATATTATATGAAAATATGTTTGACCGGTTTTTGTTAGCTAGCTGGTGATCAGGGAGAAGATAGTGTTGTGATATCTTACAATATTATTTTTATTTATCTTAATTTGTCACCTCGAATTGTGGCATCCTGTGATTTGACCTATGTTTAATTTACTTCGTCCACATCTAATATGTCATCTACCGAGTTAGAACCTCCGCATTAACAAGGCAGGGGCATCCACTTCCTCTGTGCTAGGATTATAGGATTTTTTTTATGGAAATTAAGAAAGCACGTGAAGATAAATAAGATATAGTTATGGTTGGTTGAGATAAGAAAATAAATTAAAATAGTTTGTTTAATGAATTTCAATAAAAATAAACATAATGTACACATTCCTCTGTAGACATTTTTTAGATAATAAAAACTTTATTAAACTTAATCAATTACATTAAGGTGATAAAACATACTGAGCATACCCTAGTCTTTGCATAAATAAGATGAAAAACAAACACACATTCTAATACTTAAAAAAACAGAAACATAGAACTCAACAAATATCAATCCAAACAATAGATAACCACTCATACTCTGGGCAAAACAGTTCCATACCACTATGGCCGCGTTCGGTGACACAGTAAGTTATCTTACCTCCATCGTTTTCCACGCGCACAGTCCCAAACTACTGAACGGTATATTTTTTATAAAACTTTTCTATAGGAAAGTTGTTTTAAAAAATCATATTAATATATTTTATATTTTTAATAATTAATAATTAATTAATTATGTATTAATCTATTATTACGTTTTCCGCGCCAGGTAAGTTAACTTATAGTCACCTCCACGGAACGCAGCCTATGTTCAATTACTAACATGCTGCTACAATGGCAGTTCATAACCCCTATAAATGAAGAATGGCCTAGGAATTATCCACACATAGCCCAAGAGCTAACATGTTGTTGACGCAAGATCACAGTCATGTGAAAATCACGCTGACGCATAAAGGCTTGAGATCTGCTTAAACTCTAGTGTAGGTCATATCAACTCGGGTTCAGGACAAGTCAGCAGTTAGTTTGATCATACAACTAAGAAGATAAGAGCAATCGGACTGGTCGGCTAAGAGGCCAATTATCGACAATACAACTAGCCAATATTGATCGGAGCTAGATAAGCCGATAAAGATATTCATCCGCTATGTACGTAGGCTTAATTATCAGTAAATCACTCTTTATTAAAGACAATTTTAATAGATTGATCGAACAACCAAGTCAGTATATATAAGATTGAAACTAACGAAGATAGATCTATCGGATAGCTAAGTAGAACTTATCAATGAGCAAATACATTATGAACATGATAACTAATCGGCTAGAACTCCGATGAACATTGCATAAAATTGATCGGCTTACTAAATCTAAACCTACTAGTAACAATCTAATAGATCAGACCTAAGTAAGACAATATGAGATTGAAGATAATAAGAGAAACCAATTAAGCCGATAGATCTACACAAGCGTGATGGATTTGATCGGACCAAGAGGTCGAAGGGATGTAGTCTTAGCCAACTTGATATATCATATATCCGATTATTAAGAAATTAGAATATCGGACTTAACCGAGAAAGTTCTAATTCCAATAAAAGGGTTGATGGCACTCACTTTGTTGCTAGAGGTCAGACATAACCGATGCAACACTAATTGAATATAAAAACTTGTCGGGTGATGAGATCAAATTCACTCATCGGAGGTCATCCCTAACCGATGTAGCCCAACAAAGGGCCCAAGTCGTCGAAAGCTATAAATAAGGGTGGCAATACAACAAAATATTGTTTTGGTATGTGGAGATAGGATACAAAGGCCCCGTGCTGTACACATTTATATCTTGAGGTAGTTACAAGTCTATATCGGACACGAGATAATACTTTCCTAACAAAAGGAAGAAAATAACTAATCATGGTTAATTACAAGAGATATTTTAAGAAATTATAAAACTGTCTTGTCACGGTCTTCATGATTCCTTCCTGAACTCGATCTTTCCATATATCAATCGATTTCTTTCATTCTTTAGTTGAATCCACTAAAGAATCATACAAAATTTTGGTTTTAACACATGGCCCCCAATTTTGGAGTATGAAAACTCATACTTCAAAATTATCTTCCTTCTAGCCTTTATGACTATGAATTTTTTTTCCCTCTTTCGTCTCTTTCAATTGGCTTTCATGAACTGATATTTTCTCTATTCGATGAGCCAAACATTCAAACTCTTGGGATTAAATTCTTTCTTTGATAGGATTCAATAATCTTTGAAACACCAATTTCGCCAACTGACTATACTAAAACTTAAACTGTACCATCGACTATGAATATCACGAAATCTTTGAATATACTCCAATATTAATTCATTTATCTATTGGTTAACCATTTTCGAATCCATAAGCTTCATCTCATTGAGTCCAACAAATAAATACTTATGGAATTGCTTTTTTAGAGTGGCCCATCCTCTTGGAGGTAATGTAAACCATGTGAAAGCCCATCCAAATAATGACAACAGAAAATACCTAACCTTTAGAGCTTCTTCAGCCGATGCTTTTCCATACTAAGCTAGAAATCGACTAATATGCTCAACTATCGATATGTTATCTTGCCCTAAAAACTTGGAGAAATACGAGACTCTCTATCGGCTTGGTAATGGCATTCTACCAAACCACTCTAGATACGGTCGCCGATACATGTAAGTGTGTTCCTTTGTCTTGAGTCCGAACGTTTCCTCATGACTTATACAATCTTATCAGCCAACCGATTGTTCCTATTATCCCCAACTTGAAGGGATGGCCCCCTTGCGTGTATTGATTATCATGGTATTGGTAGTGAAATCCTTCTGCTTGTTGATACCGGTGAGGTAATTCCATCTGATACTGGTTGGCTCAAGCCAATATTGTTGTTATCCTCCATGTTGAAACTGTTGTTGTTGCCCTCCCCCCCCCCCATAGTTAGTAACCCTATGATATCCAGGTGGAGGAGTAAACATGTTTGGAGGGGGTGTGCTGATAGGAAAATGGATGCAACCTCTGAGTAACTCTTGCACAATGAATCCATCTACTATCTTCTTCTTGATCAAGGCTGATAATGTGATCACCAAATCCAAGATTGATTTATCAAAGCATGACGCATGACTTCATTGATTGTTTCTTAAAACATCTTACGAGGACTACCGTGTTGAAGTTGGTTTGATTGGCCTGACTCAAATGCTAATGGTTTTGATAGTTTACTCTTTTGAATCAGCCATTATCATGTCATGTTGAATGATTCCAAACATAACCTCTAATAGTCTTTGACACTTTGGTGAACTAGATGTTTTTGTTCGTCTGTAATTTTCTCAAAATCCGCATGAATTATTCTATTAGAATGAACATTTTTCCCTTCTGCACTTGACATTGTAACTTGTATTAGTAGTTTGTTGTATCCGGTGTGCCAAATCTATCTTGAAGCAAAATTAACAATATAGTCATGTGAAAATCATGCTGACTCATGAAGGACTAGGAGGTTTTCTTAACTATAGTGTAGTCTCAACAATAGCATGTATTATATCCCGGTCTAAGACCTGCCTGGGTACACACTATGACATTTGAATAGCAATAGTCATCGTCTTACAAAACAATTAAAATAACAAAATCTTACAAATGCAGTGGAACTAAGGCATCCTTGAGTGAAGAAAAGACCTTAACCTTCCAAAGGGACATCGTCAAATTCTTAGCCATCTATTACGGAAAGGGGAACATGCAAGATTGAGTACAATCACCGTACTCAATAGGTCACACTGACGAATGCAATATAGATTCATAGGAGTACAATGGAATGTCTTAGGGTTATTTTACAAAACAACATTTTCAAAATGTTTTGTTAGCAAAGGCAAAACATTGATAATTGTTATTCAATATTCGACCCATCGCTGGACATCGTTATACCACATGCATCAGGCCCAACCATAAACTATTAACGTGCTGAACCACATAGCACTAACTTCATCCATCTATACTAACAAATTATTAACCATATCAATTAATAAGAGCTGCATAGTTAATATTTTTAAACCTTAGCCTTTAATCCTAGTAGCAATATTTTTTATCACATAGGCTGCATTCTTTTGTTAATGAAAGATTTTGGATGAAAGATAATCTTATTTTTGATAGCTATTTAATTATATAAATGATGAAATTAATCACTTAAAAGTTGAAACATTACTCTAGAAAGATAAGATGATGAACTTTTATATATAATTTTTTTAAAAAAACACATCGGTTAGCAGTTTAGAAAGCGTGTACACAGAAGTCGAGAAAAAACATGAGAAAATTCTAGTATTAGATGATGGAACATAGTGATATATCTTTATTTTTTTTTGGTGAACTTTAAGCTTTAGATGTTTAGGTTAGGTCAGTGGGTTGAACGGGTTAAACGTTTTGTGTTTCTGAACAAGAATCAAGACCAGCAAACAAGAAGTAGATGACCGTGGTTTTTCTTATAAGCTCGATACAAATGAGCTAGAAAACTCCAAATCTAGCACTGGTAGGTAAAGGAAGATAATCTCTCTCATCAATAGTAGTTGAACACTAGGTACATAATTTGAACTTGCTTTTGAATAATATTGATAGGCTCCCGTAACGAATATGAGCTTAATGAGTGAGCAAGACGTGAATAGAGCTCAACTGTAAATGTCACTATGAGAGTAGTTCCATATGCGCGATATCCACATCTAGCTCCTTGAGAATGCTAGATGGAAACCACTTTGATCATAAGATGTATTTCCTACTTCATACAAAACATACTACAAAAATACCATAAGAATACGTGATAGGGAATATTTTTAAACCGAAAGCGAATTAGAAGGTACGGTGTTTTATCAAATAAATTTATAGAGGATGTCCTTAAACTCCAAGTACTAAGCCCTATTTAGTTTCCAAAAATTTCCAAAAAAACATCACATCGAATCTTTAGACATCTAAATAGAGTATTAAACATAGATGAAACGAAAAACTAATTGCACAGTTATGTAAGAAATCGTCAGACGAATCTTTTGACTCTAATTAGTTTATGATTAGCCATAAGTACCACAGTAACCCGCATGTGCTAATGACAGATTAATTAGGTTTAAAACATTCGTCTTGTGTTTCTAGACGAGCTGTGAAATTTGTTTTTTCATTCGTGTCCAAAAACCTCTCCCTCACGATATCCAGTCAAATATATGATGTGACACCCAAAAATTTCATTTCATCGTCCAAAACACCCCCTAATATTTAGGGCGTCTTTTCGCATTTCTTTTATAAAAAAAAACTGAGGATGCCGAGGAACGGCCGGGAAATAAAAACCGCACGTGCTGCTACAGGCCAGGCCAGGCCAGGCCAGGCAGCGCCGCCTGTCGCCCGGTACAGTGTATCGGTAGGGAGAAAAGGAGGAGAAAAAAAAGCGCAGTCGCCGAGAGACAGGACGGGACCGACGAAAATTGAAAAGGTTGTGCTCGATAAGAAGAAGAAGAAGAAAAAAAAAAAAGCTCCCGTGTCGTCGTCCTTCCCCCGCAGCCGCAGCCTTTGGCGGGCAAGGGACCACCACGCACAAAGCGGAACAGAAGAAGCAGCCGCTCGCTCGCTCGCGCCGCTGGCCAGACGGACCTACCGAACCTGGCCCTAACCGAACAGGCAAAAAGCGGACAACGTTTTCATCCGTGCCACTGACGAGGCCTTCAGAAACCTTTGTTTTAAATTTTTGCGTATTTATGTTAGGAAGGCTTTATTTTTTAGAACAGATATTGTATTGAAGTTCGGTGAATGTAAGATAAATATGTTAGAAATTTAAAAGTATAATAAAAAATACGATGTGATTTGAAAAGGCGAGAGATATTTTAGTTTTTATCACTTTATATTGATCTATGAAATATATATAAATAAAGTCATTTTAGAAACAGCTACGATACTTTACTTATAACACCCTAGCCTCTAATCCCATATACCCCACTGTATATGTCGAGTGAACCCACGTTCATACTCGTTTACCTAAAAGGTTTGATCTGAGTAAACTAGCATATAAGCTAGTCTAAACATATCTAAACTTTTTACCATGGACTAATTTTACCGATCCAAAACTTAGACCTAATAAGCTCAACCGAAATGAGAGCACACACACAAATAAAACAAGAATGAAAATAAAGTATTACGGTACTAATTGGTGGTACCGTTAAGTGTCTGAGGAAGGCTAAGTGTGTGTGTGTTTTGTGTTGGGCTTATGTTGTTACAATAAAAACATGTGTGGTTTTTGCAGTACTAAATCTATAATACGATATATGAGCCTTATATGCTTATGGATCCATAAATCAAGGAGCACAACTGCATAACAACTGTATATGCAGATATAGTACTCTGTAGTACTGCAGTGGATCAGGTTCTCCATAAAACATCATCGGCTGTTCCTGTCATTTTTTTGAAGCTCTAGAAAATTCTTTAGTGGTTTGGTAGCCCTATATCACATCGGATGGTTGGATAGTATTAAATATAGACTAATAAAAAACTAATTTTATAAATGAGAGCTAATCCGTGAGACGAATTTTTGAGCCTAATTAATCCATAATTAACAAATGTTTACTGTAGCATCACATATGCTAATCATGGATTAATTAGGCTCATTAGATTCGTCTCGTGAATTAGTCCAAAATTATAGATGGATTTTATTAATAGTCTACGTTTATTACTTACTTATAATAAATGTCCAAATATCCGATGTGACTAAAAACAAACACGCCCTTAGTTGCTTTAAAAGTTAATTTGATTTTTTTATTCGTCCTTACAAAATTGAAAGGGGTTATTGCATAACTTACTTCAGTTTAAAAACTAACTGTGCATTTAATTTTTTTTTCACTTTACGTTTTTATCTCGTTTTTCAAAAATGAATCGGTCGTTTGACCTGTTATCAGGGACCGTGAGTTAGAAGTAAAAAAATAAAATAAAAAAGAAAAGGACACGTGAATATGCCCCTCTCTAACCCACTTTCCTTCCCTCCCTCCCGGTTCACAGCCAGGACGGTTTAGGGGCGGTGGCCACGGGCAGGGGCGTCAGTGAGCAGAGCGCGCGCACGGCGGCGGCGGCGCACGGCGACCATCGGCTGATCTCTCCCCGCCCCCGCCCCCGCCCCCGCGATCCGTCTCAGAACCGTCGTTTTTTTCTTCTCTAAACACGATGAACTCCGGTGAGGCCACCAACCAAAAACGGCCCAAACCACGCGGCGACCACTATTAACAACAACAACAACAAGGCTGCAGATTTTTTCTGTGAAGATTTTTGTCGATTTTGGGCTGATTCCATGTTTGGTTCAAATTTTGGACTGATTCAAAATTTTGTTTAAATTAATTTAGATTTGAGATGAATTTAGTTCAAATTTTAGTACAATTTGTCAATTTAATCAAACTTCACTAAAATATCAAACAAATTGTTCTCAAATATTAAACATAAATAAATCAAATGTTACAATTAAACTATTTGTTACAAGGGACAGATGTACAAAATTTGGCCAAATGTGCAATAAGCATTTACAAAGTAGGGTCAAATATGCAAGCATAAAAACATCCTTTCATGTCTCATTTAACACCGTTATGCTCGCTTAACGGACTAGGGTCGTCCGACCGCTTTAATTTTAAAAACCGATGTCAATATGCAAAGTGAAAAAAAATAGAGCCAAATATGTAGTTAGTTTTTAAAGTAAAAACAGTTATGCAATAGCCCCAAATTGAATCTCACTTTAACGGTAGGACGGTGAAAAGGGGATTTTTACTCTTATCTTGTTTTATACACAGTCAACAATTTTTTCATTAGTGGTTAATTGAATTTGTCATGAACCCAAATGTTAGTTTAGTAACGAAATGCTATGTAAACTACTCTAAAATTAGTCTATTGTATGAAATTAATTGTGATTGACTAGTCGTTTGTTTATAAGGCATGGACAGAATTTGAATTTTATAACTAAAGTTGATTTTGGTCTCATTGTCTTTTATTTATCCACCCTGGCTTTTGAAACTAAAATAACAGAAATATAAAATATTGTCCTAAATTATGGTGTGTTTGATTGGAGAAGATTGTTGTCACGCCCATAAATTTACACCAAATTTCTGAACAATAGCATGTATTATATCTCGGTCCAGGAATCAATCCGAGTACACACTATGACAAATTAATACACGGTTGCATGACTTAAAAATAATTATCTATCGAAATGCAGTGGAAAAAAAGAAACAAAACTAAATTATCTAATCTTCAGCTTCAGCTGGCGATGACAGCTCCACACCACAGGCATTCTCGATGGCGGACTGAACCTCACTTCAACCTTGGAAACAACCTTCTGACTCAGGCTCTGGCACTTGCTTTGGTGGGAAAAAATTAAGCAAGGCTGAGTACAAACTAGTGTACTCAATAAGTAACCCAAGAGAGTAAGAATAATGAATGCAATAGGATACACGGATAGGCTAAGGTTAAATTGCATAAAGCTACAGTATTTTAGTAAAATAGTAAATAAAATAGATTGAATAAAAAGTAAAGTAAAGAGTTAAAATAACCATCCACTGTGCAACGTTACACCACGTTGCAACAGATCCAAACCACTGCCAACGTTACACCACATTGCGTAGGGTCAAACCAGTTCCAAGATTAATCAAATTATTAAAGGTTCAACTAATCCTAGCGAATCTGTCAGTTCGCCCAATAACCGCGGGTACGACTATTCGAATAGTTTTACTTTGATCAGAGGTGTACAACTTTACCCACAAGACATGGCTCCCAAGTATGTTACCATGACCCAATGTATCACCACTGTACCTCGGTACAGAAACCATGATAAGACCTTTCACCTAACCCTCCCTAGACAATCGCATCACACTTCAGATTTCGCCTCGTTCTTTACACCAAGTCGGGCAGCCCCCTCTTGTGCCTAGGTGAATCCGGAAGCAGCATAGGAACATCGCTATACCACGACTTCCATCCATACTCCATCACGCCCACCCTTGCCTGGGTATGTCGAATAGGGACAAGCTAGACTACAAGTGTCACCGTTGCCCACTTTGGCTTGTGGTTAGTATGTGTAAGACTTCCAGGGTTTCCTGAGAACCGGTCCTTAATTGCCATGGGCACGACTCTCAAAAACATTGTCACGCCCAGAAATTCCTCACACGAATTTCTGAACTTAATTGTGTATTAAAATCCCTGTCCAAGACCAGCCAGGGTTAAAAAAAGACAATGTTGATTACATAACCATCGTTCTTAGAAACAACTAAAAATAACACTTATTCTAGCGGAAATGCAGCGGAAAGAAAAGGTAGACTAGCTCCAGCGGGTACGGCCCTAGTCCACAGGCAAAGCTTCGACGACAGATCAGCTCACTCCTGTGAGGCTCCTCCATCGGACTCGACTTCCAGCTCTGGTGGGAAAAGTTAAGCAAGGCTGAGTATAAATGCCACGCCCGGAGTTTCGTCCTAAGCCTAAGCCTAAACGGTCACTGACAGGTGGGCCCCACCTGTCAGTGGCGCGAGAGAGGAGGGAGGCGGCGCAGACTCGCGGCGCGGGCGCGGACGCGGGAGCTGGGCCGAGCGGTGGCCCAGGCAGGGGCGCGCGCGGGCGGAGGGACGGATTTCTTTTTACGGTTTAGGCTTAGGACGAAACTCCGGGCGTGGCATTTATACTCAGCCTTGCTTAACTTTCCCACCCCAGAGCTAGAAGTCGAGTCCGATGGGGGTGCCTCTCAGGAGTGAGCTGTTCCGCCGTCGAAGCGTTGTCTGTGGACTGGAGCCGTACCCGCTGGAGCTAGTCTACCCCTTGTTTTTCTTTCTGCTGCATTTCCGCTAGAATAAGTGTAATTTTCGGTTGTTTCTAAGAACGATGGTTATGTAATCAACATTGTCTTTTTGTGTACCCTGGCTGGTCCTGGACAGAGATTTAATACACAATTAAGTTCAGAAATTCGTGTGAGGAATTTCTGGGCGTGACAATAAACCACCGTACTCAACAAGTAACACGGAAAAGGGGGAATGAATGATGCATAGGGATTATCAAGGGCAGGCTAGGGTTAGTTGCATTAAAGCAGCGGTTAAACAAATAACAGAGATTAAAAAGAATAAAGGTAATTGAATACAGTAAAGGATAAGTAAATAACAGTTGTAAAGTACCACAACACTGTCCAACGTTACACCACGTTGCAACAGGCCCAACCACTACTCAACGTTACACCACGTTGCAGTAGTCCCGAGTGAAAACCAGTTTACTCAAGTTATTAAAGGTTCACTAATCACAGTGAAGCTGGGAGCTCGCCCGTAACCGTGGGCACGGCTATTCGAATAGTTTATACTCTGATCAGAGGTGTACTACTGTACCCACAAGACACGACTCCACTACACTTGAACGTGCGCCGACATACCACCATGGTATACCGGAAAGGAGACCGTGATAGGACCCGTCACATAACCCTTCCTATTTAATCGCACCACACTTCAGGTTTCACCCCCTCCTTTACACCAAGTTGGGCAGTCCCCTCTTGTGCCTTGGTAGATCCGGAAGCAGCAGAGGTTTTCGTTACACAACGATTGCCCGTCCATACTCCATCACACCTACCCTTGCCTCGGTACGTCAAATAGTTCGCAGTCATGCTTCAAATCCCACCTTACTCATTTCGGCATGTGGTTAGCACTTAATTACTTCCAGGGTTTCCCGTGAACCGCTCCTTAATTGCCATGGGTGCGACTCTCAAAACCATGCACCCACAACCCACCATTATCAATATTTTAGTTGATGTTAACCCGAACCGGGTGATGAATCATTATTACAGCTATTCAGGACTAGCCATGATTAAATGTGATCCCATGAGCTACTTGTTCTAAGCACGGCTAAGCATTAACCTAGGCCTAACTCTAATCAAGTTACCCCTGGTCCATCATGAATAAATTTGGATAATCAACGGCATAATAATAAGGATTACCCGAAGAAAATAAATACCATAAATACTTTAATTAAAACAATGCATATTTGAATAAAGAAAACGGGGGAATTTGCAATAACGGATTCAACATGATCAAAGATGAGTGCCACTTGCCTTGCTCTGGCCCCTGGGGAACTTCGGCGACGATCTCGAAGTAAACCGGCTCTTCGGCGAGGTCCGAATCTAAGCGACAAAGCACAAAAATAAATAAAACAGGCACAAACTCTACTGAAACAGCAAAAGAAAGTATTTTTAATGGATTCTTGACAATTTTATGAATCTAATGAAATTTGAATGGACCTAAACGGAGACTAGATGAATTACTTATGAATTTTAGAAGTTTTCTGGGTGTTTAGACTAATCAGAAAAGTCGTAAATCAATTATTGCGCAATTAATGGGGCTGCTGGCGTCAGCGAGGAGAGAGGAGGCGCTGACGGGTGGGGTCCACCTGTCGGTGAGAGAGAGGGGATAGGAGAGGCTGACGGCTGGGCCTCACGAGAGGAGAGAGGGAGGAGGCCGGCTGGCCAGTGGGCCCGTCCGGCCAGAGAGAGGGAAACAGAGAGGGGAGTGGAGAGCGCGGCCGGCGGCGGGAGCTTCGGGCGGCGCGGCGGCGACCGAGGGACGGTGGCGTGACGGCGGCGCTAGCGGACGGCGGCGGTGCCACGACGACGGCGACGCGGCGACGATCGCGCACGAATCGTCGGCGCAAGGGCGCGGCCGAGAGGGGGAGCGGTGGCCGACCAACACGATGGCGACTAGCGCGCGACGCGCGCACGGCGGCGAGAGGTGGCAATGGGTGCCGGCAGCGGCGGCACGGCGACCACGTGGTGATGGCGGCGACGAGGGAAACACAGCGACGGCGGAGAGGTGGCGCACGACACCCGACGACGGCGCGGGTGGTCCGGCGGTGACGGCGAGGACAAAGGGGAGGAGGAGAGGGAGGTGGGGACGCTCACCGGCGGAGGCGAACGCGGCAGAGGGTCGGCGAGGAGGCGGGACAGGTGGCGACGTCCGACGGCGCGACGGCGATGACCGGGCGATGGGATCTGGGTGGCGGTGGTGAGGTCGGGCGCGGCGGCGACCGGGTGGCGAGAGGATGCGCGGGCGCTGGAGATGCCCACCCGCGACGACAGGGGCGGCAGCAAGTCGGCGACGGCGAGGCGGAGGTGGTGACGCAGCTGGACGGCGGCGAAGGGCGTCCGGCAGCGAGATCGAACGGCGGCGATGACGGGACAGCGCGGCGGCGGCTCGGGCGGAGAGGAAAAAGTGGGCAACGGCGCGGCGGCGGTGGGGATTTATAGCACGGGGAGGCCGCCTAGGGCGGGGCGGCAGGTGGAGACCGAGTCGGGCGCGGCGAGGACTCGGCGGCGGCGGTTGCGGTGCGGCGGTTGCGACGCGGCGGCGGCGCGGCGCGGGCTTGGACTCGGCCGGCGCGGGCGCGGTCGTGGGCGCAGTCGCTGACAGGCGGCGACGGACTTCGCGGGAGCGGCACGGCCGAGCTGGGCCAACGGCGGCGGCCCAGGCGGAGGGAGGAAGCGCGCACGGGCGAGGGTGGCTCGGTTGGGCCGGCCTGGAGGGAGAGGTGGGCCGGCTCGGTTGGGCCGGCCCGGGAAGGAAAAAGAAAAAAGGAAAAAGAAAAAGGAAGGGGGAGGAAAATTGGACTTCGGCCCAATTTGAGAAGGAAGGGAAAAAGAAGGGAAAGAGGAGGGAAAAAGGAAAGCCCCACTTTTGCCGAGTTTTAAATTAATTTGTTTGGCCACATTTTATACTTCTGCAATTTGAGTTTAAAACCAGTTAGTCGATTTGCGAACCTCTATTTAATTAAATTAAGTTCTTTTAGAGGGATTTTTCCTGAGTTAATTAAGCCAATTGTTATTTACGGATTTCTTTTTACGAACTTAGGCTTAGGACAAAACTCCGAGTGTGACAAACCTACCCCCCTTAAACAGAATCTCGACCCCGAGATTCGGAGATGCTGGCGAAGAGGTGCGGATGGGCGGCCTTGAGCTCATCTTCTCTTTCCCATGTCGCTTCTTCTTCTTAGTGGTGACTCCACTGAACTCTGCAGAATCTAATCACACGGTTCCGAGTCTTCCTTTCACTGGTTTCCAGAACCCGTGCTGGTTTCTCCACATACGTCAGATCTTTCTGTAGATCGATGCGCTCGGAGTTGGTCTGTTCTTCAGGCACACGGAGAGACTTTTTGAGCTGCGACACATGGAACACGTCATGGATTCCGGCCATGTTAGCAGGGAGTTCTAACTGATACGCAACTTCTCCCCTGCGTTCCACTATCCGGTATGGTCCCATGAAACATGGTGCCAACTTTCCTTTGGTTTGAAACCGGTGTACTCCTCACAAAGGTGTGACGTGGAGGTACACATAGTCTCCTGCTTCGAAGGCTAAGTCCCTGCGACGATTATCTGCATAACTTTTCTGTCTGGTTTGGGCTGTTTTCAACCTTTCACGGATTATTCTGACTTTTTCTTCCGCCTGACTTAAAACTTCAGTCCCAAAAACTTGACGTTCTCCTGTTTGATCCCAGAAAAGGGGTGTACGACACTTCCGACCATACAGAGCTTCAAAAGGTGCCATCTGCAAACTGGCTTGATAACTGTTGTTGTATGAGAACTCTGTATACGACAAATTCTTATCCCAAGTTCCACCAAAGTCGAGAGCGCAAGCTCTAAGCATGTCTTCAAGGATCTGGTTTACCCTTTCCGTCTGACCATCTGTCTGCGGATGATAAGCCGTACTGAAATTCAGTCGGGTTCCCAATTCTTCCTGCAGCTTCTGCCAAAACTTTGAGGTAAACTGACTTCCTCGGTCAGAAACGATCTTTTTAGGTACTCCATGTAGACACATGATCCTAGCCAAGTAAATCTCAGCTAGTCTTTTCCCCGAGTAGGTAGTGTGAACTGGTATGAAATGGGCAACCTTGAAGACATACTCTGCAATTTCTCTCTTCATGCTGACCCACCAATGTGGGTTTTGTGGCAACCCTAGAAGCGCAACCCACAAGGCGACATACTCTGCATGAAGAGAGAAATTGCAGAGTATGACCAATGTGGGTTGCGCTTCTAGGGCTGGCACAAAACCTTCTTCGACTAAACCCAAATTTAGTCGTTCAAACTCCTGCTGTAACTGCTCACAAACTTCCGTTTATACAACGGCATGGCAGTAATTCTTTCGGCTTAAAGCATCTGCAACTACATTTGCTTTGCCTGGATGGTAATGGATACTTAAATCATAGTCCTTGATCAATTCCAACCATCTTCGCTAACGGAGGTTCAAATCCGGTTGCGTAAAGATATACATTAAGCTCTTATGGTTCGTATACAGTTCACACTTGTTACCAATTAAGTAGTGTCGCCAGATTTTTAGGGCATGCACTACAGCTGCTAGTTCCAAATCATGGGTCGGGTAGTTACCCTCATGTGGTCTCAACTGACGAGAGGCATAAGCAACCACCTTTCCTTCTTGCATTAGCACACATCCAAGCCGTAGCGAGTAATGAATGCCGTCTTGGGAATATCTTCCTCCCGAATTCTCAATTGGTTATACCCTGATCTCAAATCGATCTTGGAGAAGACTTTGGCTCCCTTCAACTGATCAAACAGATCATCAATCCTTGGCAGAGGATACTTATTCTGGATGGTGACATCGTTCAAAGCACGATAGTCCACACACATTCTCTTAGTTTTGTCCTTCTTCTCAAAAAAGATAACCGGGGCACCCCAAGGCGAGGTACTCGGTCGGATGTAACCTTTCTGAAGCTGTTCATCCACTTGCTTCTTCACTTCTGCCATCTCATTAGCTGCCATCCTGTAGGGTCTCTTATAGATCGGTGCAGTTCCTGGTACCAAGTCGATACGGAACTCGATCTCTCTTTCTGGTGGCATTGTTGTGAGATCATCTGGAAACACCTCCGGATACTCACAAACCACTAGTATGTCTTCCAACTTCTTCGGATCTTTGACTATTTCCGAGGGTTGCTCTTCAGCTTCCATCTGATTCAAACAAGTCCTAGTTATTACTGACTCCGGTGACTGATATGTCACAACTTCACCTCCTTTACTGATTAGGGTGACGCTACGCTTGGCACAATCAATCATTCCTTGATACTTGGTAAGCCAGTCCATTCCCAAAATGGCATCTAGGTCGTTGGATTCGAGAAGGATGAGATTGGCTAGAAACGGTGTCCCTTGGATTTCTATGGGCACATTAGGGCTATAAAGGTCCGAAAACATACTATGCCCTGGAGTACTAACCCGCATCGGGTCTCTTAACTTTTCCCTTCTTAACCCAAGCATCCCCACAAACTTTCTTGAAATAAAAGAGTGTGTAGCACCAGAATCAAAGAGTACTGTAGCAGGTACGGAGTTGACAGGAAACGTACCCAGTATCACTTCTGGCGCCGACTGTGCTTCTTCGGCGGTGACATGGTTCACGCGAGCTTGCACGAATCTCTGCCCACTGCGCTTCGGCTTCGGGCACTTGTCGGCAAAATGACCTGGGTGGCCACGGTTGTAGCACACTCTAGGCTTTGCACCTGCATCCCTCCTGGCTGGAGGAGGTTGAGCTGTTGGTCGAGGAGCGTTCTATTGTCGGGGAGCTGATGCTGGAAGAGCGCGTTGAGGTGGAGCACGCTAGGACGAACCACTGGAGAAGTTGTTGGGTTGTAGGGACGGTGTTGGCGGACAATGAAGGTCGATTGCCCTTGTTGCTGACTCTGTGGGTGCAGGCCGGTATGAAACCGGGGCTTCTGAGGAGGCAGCTGGTTAGACCTGAACTGGGAGGCCTTCCTCTTCTTATCCATCTGGAGGTGCTGGTCCTCTTGACGGATGACCTTGTCCACCAATCTCTCGAAATCAGCATAGTCGCCCGAAAGCAACTGCTTCTTCAACTCATCATCCAAACCTCCGAGGAACTTTTCTTGTCTTTCGGCATCAGTGCGAACATCCTCGGGGGCATATCGCGCTAGGCGATTAAACTCATGAAGGTACTCTGTCACGGTCTTGGCACCTTGCTGCAAAGCGCGGAACTCACGCTTCTTCTGTGTGACTACCCCGTCAGGGATATGGGCCTTACGGAAGTTAAGGCAGAACTCCGCCCAAGTCACTTCCGGGGTAGCGGTGCGGGTAACCAGGAAATTATCCCACCAAGCAGAGGCAGGACCCATCAGTTGATGTGTGGCGAAGGAGACTTTCTCTTGGTCAGTGCACTGCAGTATGTTGAGCTTCTTCTTGATGGCATGGAGCCAATCATTTGCCTCCATGGGTTAGTGGTGCTTGAGAAGGTCGGGGGACGAACACGGAGAAACTCTGGCAACTTGGACTGCACTGGGGGTGGTCCATGCTGTTGGTTGTTCTAATTCTGGTTTAAGAGCTGCTGTAGCACTGGGGATTTTTCCTAAGTTAATTAAGCGAATGGTTATTTACGGATTTCTTTTACGAACTTAGGCTTGGGACAAAACTCCGGGTGTGACACTTTCTCTATGACAAGAGCGAAACTCAAGAAATCTTCAAGAAATTTGCGAAGAGAGCGCAAATTGAGTTTGAAGTGAAGATAAAAAGAGTTCGGAGTGATAACGGAGGAGAATTCAAGAATACCCAAGTTGAAGAGTTTCTTGATGAAGAGGGAATCAAGGACGAGTTCTCCGCTCCATATGATCCTCCTCAAAATGGAATTGTAGAGAGGAAGAACCGAACACTTATCGAGATGGCTCAGACAATGCTTGATGAGTACAGGACTCCGGATATCTTTTGGGCCAAAGCCGTCAACACCGCGTGCCACTCCCTCAACCGTCTATACCTCCACAAGCTTCTCAAGAAAACTGCATATGAACTTCTAATCGGTAAAAAGCCAAACGTATCCTACTTTCGTGTCTTTGGTTGCAAATGTTTCATTCTTAGCAAAAGGCCTAGATCATCTAAGTTTGCATCCAAAGTAGATGAAGGTTTTCTATTAGGATATGAGGCAAATGCACGTGCCTATCAGGTCTTCAACAAAGCCACCGGTATTGTTGAAGTCTCAAGGGATGTGACGTTTGATGAAACTAATGGCTCTCAAGTAGAGCAAGTTGAAGTGAATGATGCAGGAATTAGAATTTCACGATAGGATATAGACAACAAGGCTATTGGTGATGTAAGAACCCGGGAGGTTGAGGAGGAGCAAGAGCAAAAACGAGGCGTTCAACAAGAAACCTCAACCGAAGATGATCCCGTACTAGTTGATGATGATGGTGGCAATAAAAACCTTGGGGATGTGATTGATGTCATGGGCACATGTGAGCAAGAATCGGCTCCGGCCCCCACGGTGCACTATCCTCGAATTCATCAAACAGTACAAAGGGATCATCCGGTGGACAACATCATTGGTGATATGAGAAAAGGGGTAACGACTCGATCCCGAATTGCAAGTTTTTGTGAAAATTACTCGTTTATCTCATCTTTGGAACCAGTGAAAATGGAAGACGTGCTTGGAGACCCGGATTGGGTAATGGCCATGCAAGAAGAGCTCAACAATTTCAAAAGAAATGAAGTGTGGTTTCTAGTGGAAAGGCCCAAGCAAAATGTCATTGGGACCAAGTGGGTTTTCCGGAACAAGGAAGATGAGTAAGGGGTCGTCACAAGAAACAAAGCACGGTTAGTGGCCCAAGGTTTTACTCAAGTCGAAGGACTCGACTTCGGTGAAACCTTTGCGCCGGTTGCCCGCCTTGAGTCTATTCGCATTCTATTAGCTTATGCCGCTAACCATAATTTTAAGTTATACCAAATGGATGTCAAGAGCGCCTCTCTCAATGGACCAATCTCCGAATTGGTATATGTGGAGCAACCGCCGGGCTTCGAAGATCCAAAGCACCCCTACCACATCTACAAGCTACACAAGGCTTTATATGGGCTCAAGCAAGCACCAAGGGCATGGTATGAGTGTCTTCGCGATTTCCTAACCAAGAACGGTTTCGAAATCAGGAAGGCCGACACTACTCTCTGCAGTAAGAAATTTAAGAATGACTTGTTTGTATGCCAAATTTATGTCGACGACATAATATTTGGCTCAACTAATGTTTCATTTACTGAAGAGTTTAGTAGGATCATGACCAAAAGGTTTGAGATGTCCATGATGGGAGAATTGAAGTTCTACCTCGGCTTGCAAGTAAGGCAACTCAAAGGATGGCATGTTCATTTCGCAAACAAAGTATGTAAAAGATGTCCTCAAGAAGTTTGACATGGACGGCGCCAAACCTATCAAGACGCCAATGCCTATAAATAGACACCTCGACCATGATGTAAATGGTATGGAGATAGATATCAAGGTAAATCGCTCATTCATCGGCTCCCTCCTTTATCTTTGCGCATCTAGGCCCGACATAATGCTTAGTGTATGGATATGTGCTCGCTTCAAGTTGCTCCAAAAGAATGTCATTTAGAGGCCGTTAAGAGAATCTTAAGGTATTTCGTTCACACTCCAAACCTAGGGCTTTGGTATCCGAAAGGATACAATTTTGAGCTAGTGGGCTACTCCGACTCGGATTACGCCGGGTGTAAGGTTGACAGAAAAAGTATCACAAAGACTTGCCAATTCCTTGGGCGGTCTCTAGTGTCATGGTCATCCAAGAAACAAAATTCCATAGCCTTATCCACCGCCGAAGATGAATACATAGCCGCCGGTGCGTGTTGTGCACAACTCCTATGGATGAAACAAACTCTCCAAGATTTTGGATACACCATGACTAGGATCCCCCTTCTTTGTGACAATGAGAGTGCTATCAAAATAGCCAACAACCTAGTCCAACACTCAAGAAATAAACATATCGATATCCGACACCATTTCTTGAGGGACCATGAAACCAAAGGAGACATTTCTCTAACCCATGTGAGAACCGAACACCAACTAGCCGACATCTTCACCAAGCCCTTAGATGAGAAAATGTTTTGTGAGTTGAGAAATGAACTAAATATCTTGGATTCTCGCAACATTGCATAAAAACGGCTTGACTTTTCAAATAGTTAAGTCAATATCATACAGATGTTAGAACAACATGAGTCTTCGTATTTCTAGAGGTCAATTCTTAAATAGAATTGGTCTTAAATACCAGGAGTAAGGCTCAAACATTCCCAAACAAAATTTCAAAATTCTTGTTTTTTAAACTTGGTTGCGAAAATGGTTGAGTGTTTTGCGAAAACTTGATTTCTAGATTGCGAAAATGGTTGTTGACTTGAGAATCATAGTTTTGTACTGATTGCTTGATCTGATTCTCAAGTTGAATAGCCAAATTTTCTTAGAGTCAGTTTCGCTTCAGCCTCTTTTACTTCCTCCAGAGTCCAGTTTGGACCGGACAGTCCGCCCCCAGCCGGACTGTCCGGCCAGCCCCCTCGGCCTGCTTCACCACGTCCCAGCCGGATGGTCTGGCCCCTATCCAGACGGTCCGATCGACAACTCCCTTAACTGCCCCCAGGCCGAGCAGAGAGAGGAAATCTCCCTCATTTCCTGTCTCCCTCAAACCCTAACTCCTTCTCACCCCATAGAGGCGATTTTGGGTTTGCACCGTCGAAAAGGCTTTGGATTCCATGTTTTTCACTGCATTGGTGGTGAGGAACTCTCCCCCGAACGCGGATTCAACTTTCCCCAACTCTAGGTATTGGTTTCAATCTTTTTCTAGGGTTTTCACCTTGTTTTAGCCCGATCTCTAAATCTGTTAGGTTCTAGTGTCTTTCGACCATAGAAAACCACTTAGTTAGATGTCTAGTTTACTGATCTACTGGCTGAAATCACATGCATAACCATATGATCTTACCCGGATAGTCCGTTGTTCTAAGTCGGACGGTCCGGCCGGCCGTCTCGGTCGGATAGAGAACTTGGACTGGACGGTCCGGCCCCCTAGCCGGACGGTCCGAATCAACTTCTTTGGCCCGACAGTGAGCTCCGACTAGACTCTCCTGTGTATGACCAGACTGTCCGACCCACAGCCAGTCAGTATCGTTCTTTGGCTCCACCTTCCACCATACTTCAATTCTTTCATGCTTCTTGATTCTTGCACTTTTTGTCCTCAGTCATGACTTCAAAAAAGTGTCAGAAGGCTCGTCAGAAGCTATCTACAAAGACAGACAGTGAGGATTCCCCTCCGGTTGAGTTGCCAAGAGGGAAAATGACTAAGGGCAAGAATGTGGCAACCAAAGGGAGAGAGGCAAGTGAGCTGGTATCCGTAAGTGCTCCATGGGATTGTGATTGAGTCTCCTCCGCATCCTCGCACTCGCAGTCAGACAAGGGAGAGACCGCTTCACCTGTCTCTCCCTCATCCCTTCCTGCCAAGAGCAAGAAAGCCAAGAAAGCTAAAAAGTCCAAGAAATCCAAGAAGAAGAAGGGGAAGGAACCAGTTGGTGGTAGCTCCTCTCAACCCCCCAGTCGTGAGTCGAGCGGCCGCCCTCTTGAGCTAAGGAAAAGAAGGGTTGTGGTGCGATGCAGCCAATTCGAGGCCCCTAGGAAGAGTGTGGACTACATGAGGTGCATGGAAAAGACCAGAGTTGATCATTTGAAGGCTCCAGAACAGCAGTACCTGTGTGAAGCGGATTACCGTTTCAAGACCCAGGTGCAAGTGGATTGGTACAACTCAGTGTTCCTCGGCAGGACCAATTCCCTCACAGAGATGAAATGGGTGGATTGGGACTACTTGTAGGCTTCTACTAATCCGGTAGCTAATCAAGTGATCAAGATGTGCATCGACTAGGATGTCGGTGGCATCATATGCTTGGAGAAGGATTAGAATGAGGAGCTAATTGGGCAGATCTTTGCGACTGTATTCTTTGAGGAGACGGAGGATGGGACTGAACAGCAGATGTGGTGGCTAACTGAAGGGGAAGAGTATACTGTGACCATGTCACAATTTGCCACCATCTTGGGACTCGATGCACTCGATCTGAACAAGCCCAGCATACATGCAGAGTCCCCAATGTCTTCGGAGGTGGTTCGTACTTTGTACGCGGATCGGATGCCGGTTGGAGCACTTGGCTCGACCAAGGGGCTCCTTCCACATTACTATCTGCTCCTTAAGTTGTTGAAGACCACTATCTCGCCCAAGAGCGGCAATAAGACAGCTCTTACCTCCCGTCACCACACCTTGCTCTTGCGTATGCGAGAAAATGTGCCTCCATTCAGCATCATGAAGTATATTTGGTATGAGTTGCAGCAGATCATCTTGGATGCTTCTCGTGGCTTGGCTTATGCTCCTTTTCTGCATCTGATGATTGAGACTGTTACTAGACTGAGGTTTGTGGCTGACTGTGCTCATCGGAGTTATAAGCCCATTCTCCCCAAAGTCAGCAAAGCGAAAGGAAAGTCCAGTGCCTCAGCTCGCCCCTCCACCTCGCAGATTCCCTAGCGCCCATCTTCAGGATCACTTTCTCCTTTCAACAAAGCGCTCTCTGCCGTCTTTGGATTTGCAAGAAGACAGCAGTGAAAGTAAAATCCAACGAAAGAAAGATCAATCAGCTTCTGCGTGAGTCTGGACATGAGATCCCCTCTGAGTCCGAGGATGAGGTCTATGAAGATCCTTTTGCTGCCTATGAGGCCGCTCGCACCATAGTCGGAGACACCGGCGCATACTCTTCTCGCCCTACTCCTGTTGATAGTGATGACGACACCGAGGAGGAGGAGTACGTTGAGGAGGGCGACGAGGAGTCCGAGGTGCCTGCAGCGGAGTCATCAGACGAGGCAGAGTCTGATGAGAAAGAGGCAGAAGCAGATGAGAAGGTAGAAGCTCAGGCAGAGGGGGAGCCAGCGCAGCAGGCAGAGCAGCAGCCAGCGCAGCTGCCAGAGCAGGAGGCCCCAGAGCCTCAAGTTTCAGGTGGCCACTCTACTCAGCAGGAGTTCGTGTTTGGTGCACCTCAGGTAGAAGAACCAGC
Source organism: Oryza brachyantha (assembly GCF_000231095.2). Lineage (NCBI taxonomy): Eukaryota > Viridiplantae > Streptophyta > Magnoliopsida > Poales > Poaceae > Oryza > Oryza brachyantha. The sequence goes on along the minus strand of NC_023167.2, from coordinate 8,569,371 downwards.
ATAGCCCGAGGTTGCTGTAGAGGCAGAGGTCACTGAGAGTGACGGCATCCAGACAGAGGACGAGACTACGAGCGTCAACTCCGGTGCCACTGAGATTATCGTGTCAGATGATGATTGACCATCTCATTCCCCTGCTTGCTCCCTTTTCTGGTGTATTGATGCCAAACGGGGAGAAGTTGCAGAATTGAGAGGGGTCAAATTGTTTCTGAGTCTGTGTCGGCCGGATTGTCCGCCCTGAAGCCGAACAGTCCAGCCCCTCTATCATGTTTCCTGAACTTTTGTGTCGCTGGGATGTTCTGATTGTAGGATAGATTGTACTTTTAATCCTCTGCCTGTGATGTTTGATGATTGCATGAACTTTGTTGCTTTATGTTGTTTTTGGTTAAAGTTCATGCATTTTTGTGTATTGATATAGGGGGAGTTAGATTTATTGTATCTCTGCATATATTCTGTTTTATTGTCATGCGTTGACTAGTATTGTCATCAATCACCAAAAAGGGGGAGATTGAAAGTGCATCTAGCCCCTAAACGAAGTATTGGATGATTAATGACAATGCTAGACAAGCATGTGTGCCCTAATGAGCTGTGATTGCAGAGAAGTTTAAAGGATCAATTCGATTGAAGGATTACGCGACTTACTTGATGCATGTGTGACCCGGAGCGACCGTTCTATGAAGATGAAGGAGATCGAAGGAGATTTTATTTTTGTTTTGAGTCATAGGAACTCCGTAATATTAAGAGGGGTCACTAGAAGCTAAGCATGCATCCAAGAGTAGTCAGAGTTGAGTCAAAGTCGAGGGGAGTCTTGGTGCTGTTTTTCCAAGCAGCAGGGACCGGACGGTTCGGCCCCTTGGCCGAACAGTTCGGTGGCAGGACGGTCCGGATCTTGGTCCGACCCCTGCTCTGAGTGAGTGAGTTAAGTGTCGGCCGGACGGTCCGGCCCCCTAGCCGGACAGTCCGGTTAGGTTTCTTTTCCAACGGCTAAGTGACGTCTGCCAGCCTATAAAAGGGGCTCTTGAGATCTAGCCTTTGGAGAGGCTTTGTGTTCGAGTTTTCTGGTTGCTAGGGCAAGTTTAGCACCTCTCAAGCCTCCCCACTAACCCAATACACCTCCTAGAGAGATTAATCGTTGGATCATGTCTTAGAGAGAGTGTTAAGTTTAGTGAGTGAGTGATAGAGTGTTCATTCTCGGGCGTTGACGGATGCATGTGGAGTCAAGGTGGCCTATTACTCTTGGAGATTGATCTCCTAGACGGATAGGCGTCGCTCGCGAGCCTCCGATTCGTGTGGATCGCCCGGGAGCAAGTTGTGAAGGTTGGTGCCTAACCTCCACAAGGGAATAGGTAAGATTGAAAGTGGATTCTTGTGCTTTCTCATAGAAAGCTGCAGGGTAGAGCGAATTGCAATCTAGGGTTGGGCAAGCCACCTTGATCTTGACCTTGGTGGTCGATTGAAAGGGTTGCTAGTCCCTAGGTGTGAATTCGAGGACCCGTGTTGGCCTTGTGGGAGGAAGCCAAGAGTGGGAAAGGATCGAGAGAGATCCCGCTCGCAGGAGCGTCTCAACGGAGAGTAGGATCGAAAGATTCGAACTTCGGGATAAATCACTCGTGTCTTTGTTCTTGTGATTTCGTGTTCTGTTTATTCCTGCGATCTTTCTGCTGTTTTCTTCCACACACAATCACATCATGTTTCCACGAACATCACTGAAAAGGTAGACTGTCAAGTTTGCATTTTTCACTGATCGGACGGTCTGGTGTTCTAACCAGGATGGTCCGGCCAGAGCTCTCGGCCCAACCCGAGATGGTCCGGCCTCTGTACTGACCGCTGCGATTTGAAAGAATTTTCAGGACACCTATTCACCCCCTCTAGGCTCTCTCTAGGGCTTCATATAGATCTTGGATGTTTGTCCGCGGTCTATAGCCGATGATTTTTGTCGATCTACATGCTTATCATATTTACATCAATAGAGTAGCCGATTGCATTATTGCATTATTTTTATACCAATTGGCTTGATTTACTTAGATCGGCAGTTATTTATGTTGCATCGGCTTTTGAGAATTACATGCAAATTGGTTTTAGCCGATCGCAACACATGATTCATTGTTTATTCCAAGTAATTCGTTGGTTTATTTATTAGCCTTATCGATCTTCATGTTTCCTATAATCATATCATGCTCGACTACATACTGTCTTGGTTAAGTCCAATCTCTACACGTCTAGTTCGATCTGGTTATAGGGGCTCGTCCGATCGGCTAAGATTAATAGGTGACTCGGCGGATTACGTTGGTCTAATGTTTGTTTTCAAGTCTATTTCTATTGGTGTTTCTAGCCGATCCATGCTTTTTTACAGCCGATCGTTTATCCTATTGGCTAACCATTACAACATCTACATCCGTTCGGCTGCATATTTATTCACCTATCGGCTCGATAGCCGATCGGCTTGTTTTACCGTTCGTCTTCTCAGTTGCAGGATCAAACTGACTGGCACGCCCGCGCATCTTCTAAGATTTAGGTCCTGCACTGGAGTTGTCTAAGATTGACTCCCAAGCCTATGTGTGTAATCGTTGATTGTTATTTTCAGCGTCAACAGAAAGAAGAGAAAAAATAAAGGAAAAAGGAAGGAGGGAAAAAAAGAAATTGCCTCTAATTTTGCTGATTTTTATTAAGTTTATTTAAGCAAATTTTATTGACTGCAATTCAAATATAAATCATGTTAATAATTTAAAACACTTTTGGGACATTTTAGAACATCCGAAAAGCTTCCAATTAAATTAAATTAAATTAATTTATACATTGTTTTTCTCTTGAACTTTAATTAAACAAATTATTTTTAATGCATTATTTAATTATTTTTGGCTAGGGTAAAACTCATGACGTGATAATTGTTACTGGGGAACAAGAGTTTGAGGGGTACGAGTTGTTAATTATACTGTTTGGTTGGTGGGTATGGGAGCTTTAGGAGGGATCGAAAGGGGGAGTTTATGAGCAAATTCTCACCTTTTTAATAACTGGAAAGGGGTGCTAATTGGAAGGACAACCCCTGCTTAATACGAGGGAATAAATGGGAGCCATAGATCATCACTTAAAATCCAATTCCACCGTAACTCCCTTAGTCTTATCTCTATTTCCAAACAAGTAATTGAGAATAGAAATGAAACTCTTAGGGCACGTACAAAGGTACTTAATAGCTGACTCTCTCACTCGCCAAATAAGCAAATTTGGTGACGTGGAGGAGAGAGAGAAAAGCCGTTGTTATGCATGGCAACGGCTTAGAGTCGACTCTTAGCATTTATTAAAGGAAACTTCCTTGCATGAGGGTGTATAAAAAGAAAACTAGCATAATAAAAATATTTTATTGCATTAATGAAAAAACCACACCCGACTCTACCTTTGTATATATCATTATGAATAGACTCTTGTTGCTGACGTGGCTTAAGATAAAGCCCATAATAGGCTCTGCTATTGAACATGTTCAATGATGGAGCCCACTATGGGCTCTATCTTAAGCCACGTCAGCAACAGAATTCTATTTTATAATGATACGTAGAAAGGTAGAGTCAGGTATGGTTTCTTCATTAATGCAATAAAATATATTTTATTATGCTAGTTTCGTTTTTATCCACCCTCATCCAAAAAAGTTTCCTTTAATAAATGCTAAGAGTCGACTCTAAGTTGTTGTCATGCATAATAACAGCTTTTCTTTCTCCTTTCCTCACTTTCCTCCACGTCACCAAAGATTGAGAGAGTCAGCTAGTAGGCACATTTGTACGTGCCACATCCCAAATTTATTCTTGGAGTTAAATGAAATTCAATTTTAGAAATTATTTAACAAAGTCAAGAGAGAAACCAATTAAATTAAAAGGCTTAAATACACTAACAACATTTGTAATGGGAAATAGACAATAATATTTTTTTCTTATATTATTGGTACCAAAATACACTAACAACATTTGTAATGGAATTTTAAGAGCAAAATAAGTATTATTAAGCACTTAAAATCCATATCAGGAATTAAGAGAATTAAGAAAAAAAATGAAATTTGCCTCCTTGATTCTAGGCTGTTTTCTACCCATTTTCTTCCCTGGCCCACTCTCTTTCCTCCCCTCCCCTTCCCTTCGGCCAACCTCGGCCCCGCTCCCCCCCCCTCCCCCTTTAGCCGGTTGGGCCAACCCACCCCTATTCAGCCTAGTTGGCTCGAGCCTCTCGGTCACCGATAGGTTTGACCTGTCTTCCCCCCTTTGGTTGTCGCCTTCATTGCGGATTTCTGCACGCCCTCATGTTGCTCCTACAGCCTGCCGCCCCACCAACAATCGTCTCCATGCCCATTTTACGCGCATGTGTGCTGCCTCCCACCCGCAATGTTCGACAAGGTGGTTATCCATCGCTCCACATTGCCCGGGGTTTTGGTTTATTTCTAAGTGTTGCCTAAGCTTGTATAGAATCGCAAGGCAAGTCACATTGCAATCCTTGAGTATATTGTAGCATATTTTAAAACACTATATTCATTTGGGATGAAACACTATATTCATTCTCATTTTACCTATCAAGCTTGAGGCTCTAAATGGAAGTAGTTCGTGATTTAGGATTTACTGCACGACTAAAACATGACTAATGGTGGGCTGCAAGTGCATGTTTTTGCTAGTCGCCACTCATGGCGGTTAAGCATCGGTTCACATTAAACCTTGGGAGAATAAATCGTACTTATCGAGCCAGCGTGGGCAATAGATGGGCTAGAAGTACAGCTCTTCCCTCTGCTAGGCAAGAGTAGGCAGGATGGAGTTGGGTTAGGTTTTGATACCTTTTGCCAATTTAATCCTACATGTTTTCACAATTTAAGTTGTTTGTTCATATTGTTCTTGCTAGTTCTCAATTGCTTGCAGGAACAAACATACTCGTGGTTGGGCTGATCGTGCATTTGTCGAGATCACAACTGCCTGGACAAGTGTAGTTGGATCGCTAACATCACTCCACTCAATCGTCTGATACTCTCATCGAAAGATTAGGACACCCTAGTTTATATCAAGTTGTATCAGAGCTTCCATTGCTCCGTGAGAGATTTCTTGTTTTGTAATTTTTGTTTTACCTACAATACAGAAAAAATCCCCCAAAAATATAGAATAGCTTACCTGTGATCCAAGACAAATTTAATCCTTTTACGAGTTGATGCTTAGTCTTAGCTTTAGTTTTCTGTTATGTCATAGTGTTTTGTCGTTTTGAGTTTTGAGTTCTTGCCACATTCATCGCCACCATCACTGTGGGATACCCAGATATGGGGTATCCTATGTACTATACGAATCTGTATGGGAAAGAAGGTTCTAAATTGTAAAGGAAATATAAAGATAGATATCATGTTGTAACTGACTAAGTACATGCCAAGGAGTAGTATTCTATGTTTGGGGTTCGATAACCAATTGGATGCGAGTCAGTTTAGACTTAGTCGAATCAAATTATGTCTCTATCTCTTGTAACCTTGTGTCCCCCAGTATATAAGAGAAGATAGGGATCCCTCGAGGGTCACAGTCTAATAGATCATTGCTAAGCATGTTCTAGGATCTTAGACAATCAATCTATATATAAGTAGGAGTAGGGTATTATCTCATTCTGAGAGTCTGAACCTAGGTAACCCCTGTTCCTTGCGCACCATTGTACTTTCAATCTCATGGGCCACCCATATATTATTGCAGATATAAAACATCGACAATCACCATCTTTGCCGCCATCCAACAAATCTCTTTTCGTTGTGCATGATCTGATTTGTTCTTTCTGTTTGTGTCATATCTATTTCATTCCTTTGAATCCAATTGCCTTTTGAGTCTGCCACCACACCGAAAAAAAACCGATATGACTGCCTTTCCCTAGAACAACCATAACTTTCTCATACAGATTCGGAATTGGGCAAAAATTAGATCCACAAACATCTATAGAAAAAGTTACATCTGGGTTTGTTCAAATCAAAATCATGAAATTACACTTGCAATATTGTGTTTTTAAGGTGAGAAGCCTCAGAAACTCGTTTGTAGAATTTTGAACATTCTACAGGTCCATAGTTTGTCCATTTGACCTCAAATTTTCTATAGTTAATTCTTTTGTGCTCTTAGGTAGAATGAAAATATCAATAAAATAAAATAAGTGCACACTCTCTCCTCTCCACTAGAGAGAGAAAGCGAAAAAGAGGAGCATATAGCGAGTTTTCTTGGAGCCTCGATATATCCTATATTTTCTATTCGTCACCTCCTTTCATCGTTCCTAATTTGTGTTTTGTGGTTAGGCTCGTGTCCCTTTTTTTCTTCTAGCCTATGACCGACACGGTACCAACCTAGAATGATTATTCATCTTCTATTCATCAAGAGATGCTAATGGGCATGTTGCATTGTGGCTTAGTAGAGAACGAGGAGGCCATTGTAGCTCGATTTTTAGGAGGTTTAGACTGAGAAATTTATGATATTCTTAGTTATAAAGAGTATAATAATATAACTCAGATATTTCACTATCCTTGCAAAGTTGAAAGAGAGGTGCAAGGACAACGTGGGCGCACAAAGGCTAATTTTTCTGCAGGTAGAGCTCCATGGATGTCTCGGAGTGGCACTGCCCAAGCAAGTCGATCATCGGTCTCGGCACTAACACCAACATCGCTCCATTCGATTGACTTATGATCTAATCGAAAGATTGGGACACCCTAGTGCACATCTTGTGTGTAAAATGAATTAAAGAGCATATTCCAATCCAAGCTTTCATAGTTTGAATAATAAATTAACTGAAGTACAAGGATGTAACCCATCCTCAACATAATCATTGGGCTCATCATTTATGTCCAGGATGTCCTCTTTACTTTTATCTCTAAGCAATATCAAGGTATGTAATTTAGGTATTGTATAATTCTCATCAATACCATAAAAATATATTTTAGCTAGGAATGAGTCCACCTCTTGATCTAGCTTGTTTGATTGGCTCCATGTAATAGGTCCATTGAATAATGCAACTAGTCCTTGCTCTTCCATATCTAACTTTGGATTTGTCATATGTGCAACCACTCCTTTGGACTTATGCAGTAACAAGGTTGGTTTATGCAATGATGGTGTTGGTTTACACAATGACGGTGCATGTTTACTTGGTGTAGCAACATAATTGGTAGGATAATTTCTATCAATATCTCTATGCATTTTTAGAATTGCAGTCATGTGTATCTCAAAATCTTCTCCCTTACTCTATGGGTATGCATTTCTATGTTAGCCAAACTTAGAGGTGGCCCTAGCAGCATCACTAGGTTGATTAGGTGTCTGTAGAATGCCAATAATAAGAGGAGGTGGTTCAGCTCAGGTTTGCGAAACCGTGAAAACTGCGATGGTTACCGCGGTAACCGCGCTCTCCGTCGGAGCACGGCTTCGGTATATCGCGGTAACCGTCCGCAAATTTGATCCAAATTTAAAAATTTAAGGAAATTTATGGAAAAAATATATGATGTAGAGATTGATTTGTAATGATGTTTGGTGAAAAAATTGATGAAAAAACTAAATTTACAAATGAATAAAAATCCAATACCAAAAAATGGTTAGGTAAAATAAAAAATGGTATTGTTCACACTTCATAGCACCTAGTTAAGTATGTATTTGATACATGAGACACATATTTAAATGTTTGCAGCACTTAGTTGACTATGTAGTTGATACTTGATACATGAGACATATTTTTTATTGCGTTAGCTATTTGTGACGTAGATAGTTAGTAATTTTTTTGTAGGCTTTTTGTTAATTTCCAGTACCCAAGCTAAGGTAAATTATATATGTACTGATGTAGTCATATGTTTGTAGACATGTATTAGTTTTATACGTAATATTTGATTGGAAGTATACTTGTGATGCCAAAATTTGTCAAGAATTTAGAAAAAAATCATGTTAAAATTTTTTTCCCATATAACTTGTCCTAAATGTCACAAATATAGTTACGTACTAGTTTTCTAGTTTTCTTGTATTTTTACAGTTTTTTCAAAATTAATTTGCACCTAATTGTCAGATTACACTAGCCACAGTTTTTGGCCGATAACGCGCGGTTTTGACCCAAAACCGCACGGTGACCGCGGATTTTAAATTCAAAATTTTTAGATTCAAATTTGTCGTATTTTTCACGGTTTTTGCGGTATCCGCGCGGGATCCACGGGTGCGCGGTACCGCGGTTTTCGTGAGTTCCACGGTAAGGGAAACCCTGGTTCAGCTCACCTGTTGAAGCCCATGCTATTAGTCACCAGATCTCTACAGTGCAAAGAAAGAAAGAACTTCTACCTAAGTTTGTGTTCTTTTCCCTGGTTATTCTCGTATTTTTTTTCTCGGCTTTTGCATGCATGATTCTCGAATTACTAAACTATGTATCTTTGGCAAAAACTTTTCATATAAAAGTTCATCATCTCACATTTCTAAAATAGATTTTTAACTTTATAGTAGCTAATTCTATTGTTCACACCATTAAATAACTATCACAAAAATCAAATCATCTTTCATCTTGAGCTGAAAAAGAACAACAACCTAAGTAAATAAATTTCTACCATCCAATTAAATGGACAAGCGGAAGAACTCTTATACCTCGTGAGTCATAAGGAGAAGCTTGCAAGAGCATTTCCAACAACTCATCTAAATTTCATCATCTATATTATTATTTAGATGACCATTCAAAATAGATTCTCTATTCATATCATGCATCACTCCAATAAAACATTCATATTGCATCATTTAATAATTTATAACCACCTCCTCTCATATTGATATTGCTCTCTCCTCTTGTGATTGGATGTTGATATATGGATGGAGGAGAGAGAACATCCATATTTGTAGTTTATCTTTCTAGTATGGATGATGCTCTATTTTTAGATGACTGGATAAATGATCTGCTGGAACCCATTTCCCCCTCACATTATCCATTTTAGGATGGATGATAGGATAGATGATCCATTGGGTTTGCTCTAAGCCTCCAAGAGTTTTGCACAGCCATCTAGTCTAGACAACCTTTAGTTGCCTATCACATTAAGAAACAACAACAATAAACATCTTTCTATATTGATTACGTGGCATGAGTAAATAAAAAATAAGTGGGAGGTAGTTCAACCTCTTTATTGAAACCTTTGTTATTTAATAGCTATTAGATTTCACTTGTTATCTTTATATTAATTACTTTATACTAATATATTCGCCTAGTAAATCCATTCATCAGTGAACAAAAAGATTCATATACTAATTATAAATTTTCAGTTGTAAATATAAATAATCACCCATAATATATCATGGGTACATATAAATCCAAAATAATTCTCAACTTTTATATAAGATGGTGGACAAGTAGACGTAGGTGTAAGTACACCGTCTCTCGAAACAATCCCTCGCACCTGATGGCTCAACCATGAGTAGTATTAGGGGATGACGGGGCCTAGGCTCAGCCATAGGGAGTAAGGACATCTTTAGTGCATATTTTCTTAGCAAGTTATAAGGTTAGACAAGTCGTGAGGTGCTGGTTTTGGTCAAGTGTGTTCCAATATTTAGACTTATATAGTTTAGACTAAGGTGGACCCATTGAGATAAAAAAATACCATCCTTCTCACCTTTTCCCACCCTATAACATTAAATATTTAACTAAAATGTTTTTTTAATCTAAGTACCAGTTGCTAAATAGGCCATGGGTGCTTAAAAAAATCTAGCATAACAACCTTACTCCAATGTATAGCATCAGTATCACATATTTATCCCTTCTTTATGCACCTCCATAGAACACACGGTAGAGCTGTCCTAGGAGGGGATGACGGGGCCCACACGTATGCCTCTCGCACTCCACACCACACCTATCCGCTCTGGGATTTTGGACTATTTACCATCTCCCCCAATGGAGCACTCCCAAATACCATCTTCCCAGAAAACTTAGATTATTTGTCACCCTAACCCTACAACTTAACTCTCCTCTGTCATTTTGAGCCCATTACAAAGAAACATGGCTGCCACATCAGCATGCAACGTGGGGCCAACGACAGGATATGTGCATCTTACCCCTTTGCCAGTGTTGACATGAAAAAATAAAGGGAAGATATTCTGACCGACAAAATTAATTCCACCGAGCCGGGCTTCTTAACCACCAGATGATACTCATTTACTCGTGGCCACTGTGTCGCACCGAATATCTGACTCTTTATCTCATAGCTAATTATTTAATTTTTTACATAACTTTATTTTTATTAGATGGTAAAACATAAATAATACCTATATGCATGACTGATTTTTTAAATTTTTTAATAAAATTTTCAAATAAAACAATTGATATTGAAATTGATATTGAGGGAAGAGTCCATCTATAAATACAATTAGGAAACATCTAAAATTTCAGTTAAAAAGAATTAGATTAGAAATACAATTTAAGAATTATAAATAAAAAAGTCCATGTGTAAAGACCGTTTAGAAAAATTCAAATCTCGATTATTAAAATAATTGATGTTGAGAGAAGTGGCCATCTATAAATACAATTCTAAAATTTCAGTTTAAAATTGGGAAAAATTAAGAGAAAAGGTCGATATATATATAAATACAATTTAGAAGTATCTAAAATTTAAATTATAAATTAAATATTATGTAGAAAAGAGTTTCTAAACAAGTATAGTTTAGAATATAGGTAAATGAGTTCCACATAAAAATATAACTTAGAAAAATTTAAATTTAAATTAAGAATTAATATGCGTGGGCCACCATACTAGTTTTATAGAGCTAGATCATCGAGCCATCACATTGCATAACACACTAAATGCAACAAAAACTAACAAGTTCTTAGGTTCTTTCACACAAGATGCTGCTAGGGGCAACACTACAATTTCACCACCCCAAAGCCACGATTACTCACAATCTGACCATAAAACTAGACAAACGTTAGATCAATAAATCTGTGAAATCAGTTAGAGTCGACCACGAAAAGTGACATTTGCGTACACCCTCTCGGGATGATAGCAAATCATTAAAAAAAAAAAGTCCGATCCGCTCTAGCCGGACCTTCGGCCGCCCCAACCGGTGTAGCACTAGCGAGCCGTCAAAAACAGTAATAACCAAGCAAACGGCAACACCAACGAACACCACCTCCCCCTCCCACGCGCGTTAGCGGGCCGCGCCGCGCATCCCCTCCCTCCCTCGCGCCTCAAACCGAAAAAATCATTTTTGGAGCGAGGCGGGGGCGAGCTAGAGGAGCGAGACGAGGAAGTCGAGAGGACGCGTCGTGGAGGGAAGTTTTGAAAAAAATTTCGTCCCCTTCTTCCCTTCCATTTTTTTCCCCTTTCCCCCACCCGTTGGGCGCCATGATCCCCTCCCCCTCCCCCGCTCGCCGCTGAAATTTTCGCCACATTAATCACCTTCCTTCGCGAGGCCACCACCGCGCAAATCCCCATCCTCGCTAGCTTCGCCTTCGCCCTCCCCAGCGAGCGAGCGCCCACTTCACATCCTCCTCCTCCTCGCCCCCTCCGATTCGACCATGGAGGCTGACGGGAACGGCGGCGGCGGCGTCGTGGTGGTGGTGCCGCGGGAGGGTGCGGCGGCGGTGAAGCAGGGGGCGGCGGCGGGGAAGGGGAAGTCCGGCGAATCCAAGGGGGTGCGCGTCGTCGGCGGGCGGATCTATGATCCGGAGAACGGCAAGACCTGCCATCAGGTGAGCTCCCTCCCTCCTCTCACCTACCTTGCCGGTGTCTCGCGAGGAGTCGTCTCTGTTCTTCCCGGTGGTTGGGTTGGGTTGGGTTGGATCTGAGGAAGCCCTTGCCTTGGCTTACCACCGGGTTTGCTCTGTTTCTTTGCTCCCCCTGCAGTGCCGCCAGAAGACGATGGACTTCTCGGCGTCGTGCCACAAGGTCAAGAAGAACAACAAGCCGTGCACGATCCTGTACTGCCGCAAGTGCCTGAAGAACAGGTGAGGGGGAAATTTCTGCTCTTCTCTTCCTCTTTTGTGAGCTTCATTCAGTGGGCATGGCGAGGCTAACCCGTGTGATTTCTGAGCGATTCTTGGCGCAGGTACGGCCAGCAAGTCGAGGAGGTGGCCAAGGACGACGCCTGGACTTGCCCCAAGTGCAGGGACATCTGCAATTGCAGCTTCTGCATGTGAGCTGACCAAAACCTGATGCTCCAGCGAGCGGCCATGGTGATTGGTTATCTATGGCTCTCGTTTTTGTTATCAGAAAGTGATGGGGCTTTGATTTGTTTGGCAGGAAGAAGAAGGGGCTGGAGCCCACGGGAATACTCGCCCATGCTGCTAAGGCTTCAGGTTGTGACTCGGTTCATGACTTACTGAGTAAGGGGAAAGATGCGGTGGCTGCCGCGCAGAAGAGCGCCCAGCAGAAAGTGAGATCTGCGCCGCTGAAGGTGCGCGGCGTTCAGGATTGGCACAATTCTTTTTGTCACATTACGATTCACCGTTGTATCATGTGATTGTTCAGTATGTTTGATATGCTTTGCTGATCCTGTTGTTATGTACAAGCAGAAGAACCCAAAGAGGGCTCCAGAGTCAGATGCTGCTACTGATGAACCTTTGGCTGAAGGGGATGAGAATATATGCATTGATTTCAATGCCTTCGCTTCTGCACCAGTGAAGAAGCAGAAGAGAAGCAGGAAGGTCGATGGTGTTGTAACTTTGATGAAGGACGAAAGCCCTGATGTTCCCCAGAATAAAGTTGTTTTGCCCAGGGGCACTCCAGTCACTAGTGTTGCCGGTGCAGAGTGGGAATCTGAAGATGTTGGTCCTGCGCTTCAGTTCTTTGAATTCTGCCGCACATTTGCTGAGGTAGTTACGAAAGAAAGAACAATGTTATTTAATAGCATGATTACACATGCCTTGTCAGAGTAATATCTTGCTAGCATTTGCAAGAGAATAAAATGCCAAGTTCTTTTTTTTTGCATGTCTGATGCATATTATGTTTTGGTATGAAGTATGACAATGTAAAAATGCATTTATTCCTGGTAAATACAGAAGTGTTGACATTAGATCTTCTTGCAAGTTTGGGATCCTATCTAGACATGGTGAGGAATGTGATGGTCTATGTGTTTAGGTAAGGCATGCCATGATGTTATACAAAAGAAAGGCAATAGATATTTGGATTAGAATTTGGAGAGGGAGATAACGAGGTGACAGCAAGTGGGCAAAAGGAAATATGACTATTTGTTGAGTTCACTGTATGCATTAAAGAAATGCAATTTCTCTCTGCAATTTGCTAACAGAAATACAGGCTATCTGTTAATTGTCCCTTTGATTTGTACAATATTCAAACAACTCTTATTTTTAATTAGAAAGTTGCATTATATTTTAAGGAACTTCTTGTCCATATGATATACATGTGCACATTAAATTGGGGACAAAACCTTTTAGTTATATTTTTTGGTTTGTAATTCAAACCATATAGTAACTTTCATATAATCAAACCATGTAATAATTTACATATAATTCAAACTAAATGTTATTATGTTCTTTCATGGATCTTTTATTGTGATAGCTGATAAGCTGTGTGTTTAGCTACCAAAGTTAATGTTTCATTCAATATGATGCCTCTTGCAAATGGTATGTATAGAGCTCTATAGTTTTGCTCTTAGTTTGAACAAAGTTTGAACTTAGAACTAAAGCAACTATTCAAATGATAGCTAAGCTTATTCTTTTTGTGCTAGTTAATCATTTATTTCTTCTATTATAAACTAAACACGAGTCCTTAAGGCATGATTTTAGTGCACTACCAAAAAATTGTAAAACTTGCTTTTTAGGCAAAGTGATAGTTATCTTAAATTGCTATGTTCATTTCTAACAGGCGCCATGAAAATAATCAGTGTGTATGTTTTTTGCAACTACTGCAAGAGTGCGAGTCCTGTTCCTTTGCGATTCGTGCACCCCAAGTTCTTAGTTTTTTTAGTAAGCCTTTGATGTGGGTCTTAGGATCGCCTTGCATTATAATCTGAAGTTTGCGATTGCTGCAAGTGACCGCTGCTAAACACAGTGCAAATGCAAGCAGAATTGAGCGTAAGAGTACCTGTATATGAGCACAAACTAACATGTACATGCCATGCTACATATAGGATATGCTCAATAATTTTACTACCCCAGGCGTATCATTTTACCGCTGATCTTGTGTATATATCATACATAACTTCAGATACTCTCTTTTTTCCATCCATGTATACTGCTTGTTTCATCAATAACAAGACAAAAATATCTCAGTAATTAATGTACTAAAATTGCTGTGGCCGTTGGTTTTGAACAATGCTTTTTCTGCTATCTTGTTTTACATATATAAAGCATGCATTTATTTCTGATGGACATAACAATTTGAGTCATGTTTTGCTTCTTTTTAATTGAATCGGAAATTTTAAAACTACACCTTGTTTCCTTAGTTAATATGCTAATCTGCTCTGAGTGTCACATGTATATTCAGATTATGTTTTTGTATTGCAAATGGAATAACATACCAAATGGTTTTTTTTCCCGTAGATTTTTCAAGTAAGGAAGGGTCAACCAGAAAGAATCCTCCGGGACATAGCTGGAGGTCGTGGACTTCGAGTGGTGTCCTCGGTCGTTTCTGACTTCCACATAACTCTGTTATCTATCATCCAAGAAGACCGAGGAATGAAGTACATACATCCCAAGCTCAGCCTTGTTTTTATTAATGCAGTTCATAAAATTATAAATGAGATTATTTTGTTCTCAGGCCTATAACATATTCAAGAGATAACGACACATGGATTGTCGATGTTGGAAAATGTATAAATGAGTCAATCATTGCCCCAAAGGAACTCCCTCTTGACTCCTTAGATCAGGGGGTATCGGGATATAAAAACCTGAGCCCTTCTTGTAAGCTCCGTGTTCTGAACTTTTTGTGTGATGAAAGTCTCTCTACTGAGTAAGTATTAGCTACACATTTGTTTGAAATTTCCTTCTCTATTATGCTGTTATTACTGATGTTTTAATTACTATTAACATTGTTCAGAAAGTTGAGGAATTGCATATTATCTGAAAGCAAAAACCCTTCCAAAGAAAAAGCTCCGTCTGCAAAAGAAAAGGTTTTGATCTTAGCTTGCCTTGCCCCCACTTGTTACATGGTTTGAGCAATTAGCAAAATTTCTCTTGTTTGTTAGGAGCCAAAAGAAGAAACAATAAAGAAGAACACAGATGAAGTAGCACTTGTGAAAACTGAAGACGGAGCTGTTACTGTTGAGGAAGATAAGAATGGCGTTTCTCAACAAAAGGATGTGAAAGAAGGCAAGCATGCAGACACAAATGGTACAAATGGTATTACTAAACATGATTGCCATAGCCTTCTAAACTGATTCGATAGAACATTTTGCATGATCTCCTGCGCTGTTTGTTTCCTGTAACGTGCTGGAGATTAAACGGATCATTGTTATTAATTTTTTTCTCAATTATGAATTATGGCAACATTAGAAAAGAAGCATGGAGGTTTCCTAAGAACTAATCCTGTCATGGTTAACAAAGCGGGAATCTATTGGAAGCTGGATGACTATTGTAACAACACAACAATGATGCTCCAAGGTTTGTTTGGAAGTGTTATACAACAAACTTTACTTCCTCTTAAGTTCTGCAATCAAAAATTGGTTGTATAACATCATGTCTATATCAGAGGTTGATGCTGACAATTCAGTGGGGAACAAAGACATGTGGTTTATGCTTAATGAAGATGAAGAGAAAATAGTAGAAAACTATATATCCACAATGTAAGGATGTTTTCATATCAGTTTATTTGGTTTCATTTTTATCTTCTATAAATCAGGTATGTCTGCTGTTTGGTACGCTGTGTATGTCACCAAAGTATTTTGGTGGAAACACTGTTTGATATTTTATCTGCAGTAGATCCACTAGTTGTGGTAACAAAATTCGTTTTTTCTAATACACTGTTTCCATGACTGAACCACCTGGACATTGTATCCTGTGAAGGAAGATCCTGGGTAATATGATGATGCATTTTCTGTATCTTGGAATATGCAGTGGGGGTATTATTTCCTGAGAAAGCAGCATATTGTTATGCTCATGAAGCTTAAATATCTCAACTGACTTATGCTTTAGTTATAAGATAAAGAAAATTGAAGAGCATAAAACAGCATATCTAACTAGAAGTTACACTGCATTGGACGGTTTATTTCACATATCAAGTTTGCATTTTCAAAGTTTCATAATCATATTACTGGATATGGATGAAATGATGAATATATTTGTGTCTCTGTACCTCACTACTATAGCTTCCACAGTCCACACATTTTCCTAGCTGAAACGATGCACCATTGGAAAGAGTTTATTTTGCATATCAAGTCAGTGGTTCCTTATTTGTTCTTCTTAATTGAAACCTTTTGTATATTGTACAGGGTTTAGAATCATAATTGACAACGGAGTGGGGTATTGAGATGTAACATCATTATACCCCACTAGCTTTATGTTCTAATTTCAGGAAATATTACAAAATTAAAATTTGACTTCAGAAGTATACAGAGAATTATTGCCAAGATTGATCTTGCCCTCACTGGCTTAATTTTTAGGAAATACTATATTAAAAATTCATCATTCAAAAAAATTATAACTTGTCATTGATTTCCTTAATTGGCAATGTTTTACTACCTACTATTGTTTTCAATAACTTTCTGTCTTCCCTCTTGTCTCAGAGAGCACACAAACTAAGTTCACCATTTTTTTTGTCAACTCCATGAATAGTAGAAATTGTCTTTGTTGACACAGTTCTTTGCTGATCTGACATGTGATTGTAACTGGTTAATACAGGCCTAAACGCAGGGGGAGAAAACCTGCATCATAGTCTACTGAATATACTGTCTAGGTTCCTCACCTAGCTGAAGGTACTTTTTAACACTTAATGCATTTTTATCTGGCAGTACACCCATTTTCATTTTCTCAGTATGTTAGAGCTTCATTTCATATTGGTCCTACATTTAGTCTGGGATAGGAGCTCCTGCATCATTTTGTATATGTGACTTCTGCCTACATCATTGATCTTTTACACGCTATCAGTCAGTTATATTTTTGTTGATTTAATTTCGAGTTGAGAACAGGATACATGCTACACATGTGCGTTTTGGTACTTTATTACTTTTTACTGGATTTTTGGTCCTGTTATGTATGCTTACAAAGATATGAGCATCTATGCGAGGACATGCCCTCATGGATACTCAACTAATTAACATGAGTTTGGTTGCAGTCGTTCATATGTATGATCATTGTTTTAACCAGTCTTATCAGCCTGTTACTATGTTGAAGTGGTATTTACTCTGGTGTGTTGATGCCATGTATTTGTTGAAGTGGTATTACAATTCTATGAGGAGTTGAAACTGTGAAATAATCATTTCTGTTCTATTTTTGGCAGGTGGGCTATGCTAGTTGAGATGAGGCAATCTCTGTTGAGGCCAGAAGGGTCATTTTGCTACAGAAAAATTGTGCAATTACAGAAGAACCAAGAATTCTTGGGGGTTCATAGATTGAATCAGAAGCTTAAACATGTTTTGTCCAGATGTCAAAACCGGCAGCTTTTGTAACACCTTTTCAGTTTCCTAGATGATACTGATGGAGAATGTTGCCGAATGATCGTGTTGTACCAAAATGTTGCACTATAGCAAGAGTTTGCTATAGTTAGTCACCCTGTAACCTTGTTGTGGTTAAAGTTAAACTGTTGTTTAACAACATGTGACTGGCGATAATGACTATCCATTCTTTCAGTTCAGTACTTCAGATGCCTTGACTTGGCTATCTTTGTTAGCTCACTTTCAGCTTGTGTGACTGACAAGTGACAATGGCAATTGCTTGCCTTGTCACAGATGAAGAAATTGACAGGATTTTCCAGATGGTTCGCATATTATTGTGTTCCAATTATTTCTGATTAGTTTGCTAATCTGCTCTTTGTAGGTTGCGGACTATGGTGTTAGGAACTATACATGAGTATCACAGGAAAAGGTAAGCAAAACCTGACATGAAGCCAAAAGGTCTAGAAATAAGTGTGCCCCATTAATTCTATTACTAGTAATTGAGAGGTAATAGAGATATAGGGCTAGTTTGATTTAAGGCTAAAAGTGACCTTACCAAAGTATTGGTAAGTTCAATAGTGTTGGAAGTAGTATTTGGTCTAAGACCAAAATTTGGCATGCCTTTGTCAAATTTGGCACTAGCCAATTCTACCAAGTGAAGATAGAGAATAATTTGGCAGAATTTATTCTGGCCTCAAACCAAATGTAATACTATTACCAAAAATTGGCAGGTCATTGCCAAAACATTATTAATGCTTGTTTTGGCCTTGAACCAACCCAACCCATAATCTATTGGATGAGATAATATAAAAGTTCAAGATCATTCTTATATCACCAAAGGATGCGTAAAATTCGTGAAAGGAATTATATGCAGTGCTGATGTGTTGTGACATTACCGCACTGGTTAATAGTTCCATCCATCTCATGAGGACCAAGGTCAAAATGTCCAAAAATGAAGGCATATTTCTATTTGTTCAAGTGATCCCAACTCAACTTTCTATAGATTCAATCCCATGGAAAAAAGAATCCTTTTAGGGCTCTGGAGGCAGGAATAAACCCATGTGATTCCTATGCTCGCAACAACTAGAGTTGGTGACCCCAAACTTTGCAACAATCAAATCTGGCCAGCCAAATCTAGCATTCTTGCATCTCCCCCTATATCATTGCTGCCCACATCTGTCACCATCACCCAACCTCATGGATGTTACTTGGACAGTATTGTTGGTTCCAAACAACCAATAGTGGAAAAGAAATATTTATGATATTAAAATGGAGATGGAAAAAAACAGCACCTAGGGCAATTGTTGATTGCTTCGTAATGTAACTCCTTGTGCACATGGTGGCTCCTTAAAGTGGTTAAGTTCCCATGGTCTTTCTAGCTCTCATTCGTTCCTGTTACCCTGTTTATGCTAGGAATGACCAAATCCACTGGCCTTGAGTTTAGGGCTACCGGATCTAACCCTACCTGTATCTGCATGCCTCTCCTCCGTTGCTCGTTGTTGTCGCCACCGCTCATCAGGGCTCTTGCTTAGGGTGGCTAGATCTAGTGTTCTTGAGCTCGCAACAACTAGATCTGGTATCCTTGCAACAACTGGGTCTGCTAACCCAGAGCTTTGGCTAACCAAATCTATCCCTGTTGCACCTCCCCTCTATCACTATTTCGTGCACACATCGCCGTCACCTTCTCCCATCACCGTCACTAGGGAAAGGGGTGTGGGTGCTACGAAGAGGGCGGGGGGGGGGGGGGGCAACACCAAGGCCTATACGAGAGGGGGAGAGCGGGCAACAATAGGACTTATGAAACAGGGGGATCAAGGGTGACTGGATGAAGTGGTGGTGGAGAAGAAGAGGGAAGCGAGCTCCGAGCGGGCATGAATTGGTGAGGGTTGAGGAAGTGTAGGGTGGATGGTTTAATTTGGCTGAAACTAGCGCAACTGCCTTTTGTCTTGAACCGATTGTAATAATTATTTTTACTAGTGGTTAAAGAATCATGGTGAATTGGCATGGAGAGAAGGTTGGGTGCACATGTTTGTGTACTAGTGCGTCATGAGCAATCTATCTTCTTAACCACGTGATGAATGCCAACCGTAACATATTTGGCATGGTGTTACAAGTGGGCATGGTCTAGGTTGCCAAGGAAGCAAATTAGACCTGCTAGGAGTGGTCCCATCGCAGTGCAAACTGCATGCAACAACATGAAACAATGCACCCTGCAACCCACCCACCCGCTCCCGAATTTTTTTATTCTTTAAAATATTTTTAATAAATAATTTTATGGCTAAATCTTGAAAAAAATATTTTCACTGTATAAACCTTTGCCACGTCAGTGTTAGTGGTGTGGCAAAACAATATTACCATGCACCCTAGTTGGCGTGGCAAGCTTACCACGCCAAAAACTCTGCGCAGCAGTGTTGTCTTGCCACACCAATGTTAGTGGTGTGGCCAAAAGGTTCATACGATGGAAATATTTTCATCCGAGGTATAGTAATAAAATTATTTAATAAAAAAGTTTTAAAAATAAAAAAACTCACTCCCCAAACGGTAAGTAACATGCAAGAATACAATGTTACGTGTTAAAAAGACTGAAGGTTTTTTCTTTTTCATGAATGATCTGAAGGTTTTTTTCTTTGAGTAAAATACATGTCATATCCTTAAAATTAGGAGCGGATATTATCTAGATCCATAAACTTAGGTGTGAATGTTATTTAGGTCTGTAAACTTTATATATATATATATATATATATATATATATATATATATATATATTAAAATTAGATCCTACTACCAAGGGAGTAGCTACACCTGATAGTAGGATAGAGGATATATATATATCCTTAAACTTGAGAGTGGATATTACTTAGGCCTATAAACTTAAAAATCACACATCCAATTTCACCATCTTAGTTTAATGAATCATAGTCCGTTCAAATCTCATTTGACCAAAGTTAACCGCCGATGTGACATCCCACGTAGATAACACATTTGCAAATAACCCTCCATGACAAAAGGTGTCGGAATAATACACAGTTTTTTCTTATGAAGTGAGATGAATATAGCTATGAAAAAAAGTCCAATTTGGCCCTTTTGTGGCCCAGCCAATTCTTGCTATTTTGGCTACCAACTTTTATGGGGATTGTGGATATTAAGCTAAAAAAAGGTTCATTGTTCCCTTGAAATTTGTTTGAAGTTATTTGGGTTGATGCCTGAGCGATTAATGGGGAAGGAAAATGAATATTATTGTCCAATTCAGCACAAAAATACCAATAAAATCCCTATTGCATCCTCTCAAATTTTTTTTCAAAACTACAAAACAATTCCTTGTGTCCTTCTGATATAGGTGGCTAGTCTTCTCACTTAGGGGGTATGAATGAGGAGCAACATATTTGGAACAAGCCATGATATAGTGACAGAAAGGGCTAGATGGAATGAAACACGAAACATATTGGCATATAAGGTGTCAAGCAACACATAGAATTATAGAAAAAACATAATGAAATATCAGGTACAACACAAAGAGTTATCTCAAAGATAAATTAACAAAAAAATAGTACCAAATAAAATAGTCATTCTCTCAATTCACAGAAAAATATGATCTCGAAGTTTGCACTATCTGGTAACTGGATTCATGTCACTTTCTTTGATACTAAGATACATATCGAGCATCGTATCATGTTCATTGTACATACTGGACGAAACGATGAACTAATTAATGACTTAATCCTCATCTGCACCAGCATCCATCACATCAAATACCTGTCCCTGCACCAGCATGTTCATATTAACCAACTCCTTCGCTATGGTTTGGTTCTTCACCTTGTCTCGAGTGTTCATTGCAATAATCATTTCTACTGCTTCAGGAGTTCTCTTTTCCTAGTAAAATAGTTGAAAGAACAATCTTGTCATGTGACCCCAGTAGTCTTGGTTTCTTTACATTGTTTGTAATACAATAATACATTGTTTGGGTGAATAATAATATGTTAAATTTACCTCTAAATCCAAGATTTGCTCAGCCAGAAGGTTGGAACTTTGGAAGGATACTGGGTTATCGGAGAATTGAGATGGTCGTAAAAATGTCATTGTTTCATTTGTTGGTTTGCATATCTTATCTAATTTAGGGAACTTGACGGCAAGTGAATTTCTCCCTTGATGAACAGTTGAGATCGCTCCCTTTGGAATGACTAGCAAATTTGTTATATGCCCACCTGTTGACAAAATGACAACAAATAACTGGTAAAACAAGAAACTTGCATAATAGGGACAGTTGTAAATTTGCCACCGGTTTGAATCGTTATGGCAAGACTATCACTAGAAAATTACAAATTTGCCATCAAAACTATCGTAAAAGTGATATCTTTGTAATTAAAAAAACGATAGCAAATTTGCAAAAGCCCCTTTATAGTATGAACTAAAATTCACCCTTTTGAAGAAAATCCGAACTGAAATAGAATTCTTGCAGACTTACCCATTTTATTTTCTATTTTCCTAATAACTTGCCATGTTCTTGTGTCCCAAATAAGGATAACGCGATCCTGTGATCCAGAAACCAACCTTGGTCCTTCAGAACTAAATGCTAACGCACTGATTGGAGCCCTGTTGGCAAGTAGGAATTGTCATTTAGTCTGAAGTTTTGGTGATTATTTCATCGATTTGCAACACATGAACTCAAAATAATTTTTTAAATGAACTAATTTTAGACTCAAAATTATTTTAGTAATTAATTAGTTTTAGATCTCAAATAGTCCAGACATTACCTAAAACAACAATTGAACATAGAAATGAACTAATACTAAATGGACATGTAAATGCACATTAAACATTATTCAAGTTTATTGTGATAAAAGGACTATGCGGTCTTCTTTTAGAACTCCCTATAGTTGTGTTTATATTCTGAGCTACAACAGATATGTTAAATTTAAAATATAGTGTGCTGCTGCCAAGAGTGACAGAGGCAAAATTTATAAATTGATGGTTATAGTCCAAATAAACACTTACCTGTGTCCTGAAAGAATTTGGCAATTATCCTCAGATAGTGTCAGCCTAGAATTTTTTGTCCCAATTTCATTCAACACAGTGACATATATGCCAGCATCACCAGCTCCGCAGAGCAGAAATTGTTCCAAAGGATCAACTGCAATCGTAGTCACTGAGCTGGACAGTGAAATTGTCTGAACTAGTATCCCAGACATTAGTTCTGTAACCTAGGAACATGCACTCGAAGGTGTCATCAGTCCTGATGGGAATTATGCTCAAATCTCTATTCTGTAAAGTGTGCTAAATCTTAACAGTAAGAATTTATTCGCGGTTTGATCTTTGTACTATTTCTGAATATTTTAAACAATGAAATAACACAAACGACAAAAGTTAACTACATTGTGTTGCCATGAGATCTAGGTACAATATGGAAGCAAAGGTTAGATACAGTAAACTGCATAGATATAAAAAACAGAATTGTATAAAAAAGAACTGGGCACATAGGACCATTTTACTCACTGTAATATATTTTGAATATCTGTATTATCTGCAGCTAAAATTCATTACTAAATTTATGAAAACTGTACATTAGACTGAGTACAAGAGCTACTGTAGATTGCACTCTTTATGATATATCAAGCTAGCTGACAAGAATCACAATACTGACCACCATACACAGAAGTTAAGAAATGATAGCTGAGATGCAACAAACCTTGCAATTGCCATCAAGTGAGCTCGTTATTAGGATGGGACATGGGCTTCTTAGCAATGTCAAAATGCCAGTTATGGACGCCTTGTGCTCATTTTGCTTCACATTATAGAAATTCAGGTATATCTCTGTACCTTCAATGGGCCGAGGCTCCTCTGCTTGAAATAAGCTGCAATACCCATAAATAATCCAGAGCCCGAAATAAGCCATAGGTCATCAAATGCATGTTTATTATGTCTTTAATTCTCTGTCAATTGTTCCCATGGTTGCTTAAAGTGATTCTCTGTCAGCAATTGTTACTGAAGCTAACATATGTGGTCATTTTGTCTTATGATGGATGGTAAATCCGTAAATACTGACACATTATGGGTTTCATTTGCTGCCTGAATAAATTCAGAAGCTTTCTACTTCCCCGTCCCGAAATAAGTTTATTTTTTAGTTTTTGGATACAATGTTTGACTCTGTCTTATTTAAAAAAAATTACGATTAATATTTTTATTGTTATTAGATAATAAAACATGAATAATACTTTATGTGTGACTATTTTTTAAATTTTTTTTAGAAATTTTTCAAATAAAATGAATGGTCAAACGTTCTACATAGAAATCGAAAAATAAAGTTTTTTTTAGACGGAGGTAGTATTAAAGGTGGTTTATAGTGGGAAATCATTTTATTGGACTATTGTGATTGCAACGACATGTTGGTCATCGTGATTGATTACAAATGATCATTGTTTTGAATATAGTTGCCTGTTGGTCTCCTTTCCAAGTCATCTGTAAAATAAAAGTTTCTGCAGAAACAGGGACCAAATGGAGCAGGAGAATGAACAAAGGAGATATGATCAACTGGATGCATGACTCTTCCAGCAGCCTGAGGATTGTCTACCAGAGATGCATCAGCGTTGCCAGGGGTGGTCCAGGTGGGCCTTATATTTGTGATTTTGCCCCACGAAGATCTCATTTATATTATTTTTCTATTTATATTACCTTTTAACTAAAACTGTCTTATATTTGTGATTTGTGGCGTTTAAAATTTTTGATATGTGATATCGACTAATGGCGTGGAAGTGTGGAACCACCCAACGAAAAATTTCTGCAGAGATGGTTTATAGGGCGGACGCGTTTTGAAACAGTCTTTTGCGCTGATGAAGTTTGCAAGCTATCTGGGATTTCTGTTGAGCTCTTATCGTTTGCCTATTGGTTTGTCCATCGCAGTAAAAATTTGAATATTCAAATTTTATTTTATAGTTGATTTTAAGGTATTTTCATTACACTGTACTTTCCAGCATAAGCATTTAAAATAGCAAATAATACCTATATAAAAGTTTTACCTATAAAATGATTTTGATGGTAGAATGGCAGGTGTAATTTGTTCAAAATAATAATAATAAAGACAGGTCTTTTATGCCTTTGATGATTTAATATAACATAAATGCTTGGTCAATTTATAGCTTTTAGAAATTACCTGATCATGGACCATGTGCATACTGTGCCATCTATAGAGCCAGAGATGAGAAGGGAAGTATCTTGAGAGAAGGCTAAACAACTTATAGCAGTTTTGTGCCCGCGCCATCTTTTCAGTAATGCTCCACTTGCGATCTGAAAGGAACAACACTTTTAAGGGATATAATATGCTTAAGTGATTACGGGATAAAGAATTTGAAATTGCTGGATATAATATGCTTAAGTGATTACGGGATAACTTCATAGAATGGCTTCAAAACAAAGGTAAGCACAACTCAAACTTTCCTTTAGTATAAAGATACCTAATTTAGAAATTGAACAGCGCATCTTGAGTCTCAGCCTGGATGGCTCATATGGACCAGGCTAGACTGATGCATACAACCAAACATGCCCTTATTGATCATAATCTAGCTAGAATAGAATGATCTATGAATAGTTTATTTTTTTGCCCTTGTTTATCTAGTTAATTACCTCCCATATGTAAGCGTGTCCAGATCGAGCACCACCGACCAAAAAAACCCCATCTTTGGAGCAAGCAATGGGCTCAATGGCTTCAGCTACATAGCTTTTTTGCACCTCCTTGATCTGTGAAAGGAAAACAATTTGTATGGAATTAGAATAGAACGAAAGGCTATTAAGAATAGAGATATAAATACTAACCAAATTTCACATACTATTACCCCCTTCAGCCCATATGGTAAAAGTAATTCATTTTTATTTTTCATACTGAAGTTAACCTTAGAGTCTTCTGGTACATCCTCTGTTGCTTGAGGGGAAACATTGTTATAGATAAATATCAGCAATGAATCCTGAGGTTTAGATGAAATAGGGAAAACAAACTTAATGTACTTGGATCATATATTTAATCTCAATTATGATCAACGTTTGGTCAGGATCACACTTTTGGATCTTGAGTCCCATTTACCTTAATTTGGCATATGATTCCTGAGTAAAATTGGAAAACATGAAATTGCCTATACTGAATAAGTTTTACTTCTACAAACATGGTAGAAAGAAATAAAACAACTTAAAAGATTCCGATATAATTTTCCATCTTCTTTTCGACGAAGCATATAATTTAGTAACCAATTATAACATAATGACCAGTTGTAGACCTAAACTTATTCTATTTGTTCTCTAGACAAATTTCCTGCCATGATCCACACAACCCAACCTATGTCTACACCAAATCTATTACCCAAACTAACAGAGAACGCGAAGACATTTCATAACGCACCAGAAGAGACAAATCTCTATCTCATGCATGGCACATAGACTTACTGCGTTTAGCTGTAGGTACATGATTAATTAATTATTAGTAAAATAAAAAAATAGATTAATATGATTTTTTTAAAGCAACTTTCTTATAAAAATTTTTTGTAAAAAATACGCTGTTTAGCAATTCGGGAAGCATGCGCGTAAAAACCAAGAAATTTGGGTTAGTAAAAAGGGAAATGACAGGAGAAAAGAACATGTACCTTACTCGGAGCCCAGAAATATATAGCACTTCCAAAGATCGGTTGATCCTTGTCGGTCCGAGATGCGGCAAGGAGAAATCCATCAACAAAAGCGAGGCCATGCGGAGGAGCGACGCAGTCCTGTATGCACACGATCTTCTCACCTGTGTTGATATCATACACCACTCCTCCTGCATCACTAGCGCACACCGCCAGCACTGCCTCTTTCTCCCCTCCCATTTTTCTGTCTTAGCATGCAGGGCAATAGATCTGGCAGAGAAGGTTAGGAAAGTGAATGTATTATTTATAGTGCATTTGGTCTCATGGAGTACTGAGATATGACAGGACAGGAGGTTAATAAAGACAATCCAAAAAAGTTGAAAACTGAAAAAAAATTCCCTTTTAGAGAGAGAAGAACATGCATCTCATGAGGCAAGGACCACACCACAAAGTTTGCTAAGTGAGTACAAATGGTTCTTATCTATCAGTTTCTTGTGGAAGGATATATAAAACTCTTCCTTGGTTATCCGCGGATGTTTTTACATGCAGAAAGCATTATTTGGTAAGATGGGCCTGGGTTTCAGCTGGGGAAAGTTCTAAGGATGTAGTTGATTGAACCGAGTTTTGTTTTTCAAAAATACTAATGGATAGACTACCGTCTAGATGAGAGAGAGAGTCTTTATGCCGGCGGCATCACTCCTCCGCGTGCCGGTGCCAATTCTCCTTGCTCCTTTCCCACCAGCACTCTCCCCGCGCTCGAGCCACCGCCACCGCCGCAACTCCCCGCGCGCAACGTCTCCGTGCACACGCACTCCCCTCTATCGGCGTCGTCATTGCTGGTCTCCATCCATGATGCTCCCCTCCGCCAGCCTCGCCGTCAGCGCTGACCTCCATCCACCCTCCGTGCCTCCTCCACACTCCACGACGACATCCATGTTGCCCTCGTCACGCGGGCGGCGATGATACTAGATGATACCAGTTGATATCATCTGGTACCAGATGGTACCAGGTAGTCGGTATCATTTGCTATCGGATGGTAACAACTAGTATCGTCTAGTTCATAATTTATCTCATTTGAACGAGATTCTTTTCTGCAGTCAGCCTGATTTTCTTTTTGCAGGGATTGGGAGTTTAGATGGATGGAGATGGGGAATTAAGAAAGAAACTTATTTTTAAACTTGGGCAAAATACATGGCTAGTCCTTAAACTTCGACATAGATGCCATTGTGGTCCATAAATTGAAGGTTCAAAGTGCATATGATGTAGCTCGAGTACAGACGTGGCTAACCAAAATGGTAAGAATTTTGTATTTAGGCCTCTATGATACAATGTCCTCTAATAGACTCTTGGCACTTTCAAATTAGATTGGGGTGATGATGATGATTAGGACAGTAGCAAAGTGCAATTTGAGAGTGACCTGAGTTGATTTTTGGTCACATTGTAGTGAAGGAGCATATAAATGCAAAATTCTTGCCATTGTGGGCAGCCATGTCAGCGCTCGAACCACATATTTGCATTTTGGATTTTGGGTGGTACATTAAAATAATATTATAGACTTAAATGTGTATTTTTCATCTTCATGGACCCAAATGACATCATGGTCCAAGTTTAAAGAACAGCCATATGTTTTACTCTTTTTAACACCTAGGGAGGGATAACCAAGCATTTGTCAACCTCCTGCCCAAAAAAATGGATGCATGTACACGGTTTCGCAAAATTGGTAACAAAAGTTGTGGCAAATCACCATGCTTCATTGCTCCCTAGGATGGTTTGTATCAACCAAAGTGCTTTTATCAAGGGGCAAAGTATTCAGGATAATTTTTTTTCTGGTGCAGCAAATAGCCACGAGGTTGCACGCTAGGAATGAACCACATGTTATGTTGAAATTGGATATCTCAAAGGCTTTTGACTATGTGTCTTGGCCTTTCTCTTTGAAGCCCTGGATAATTTTGTTTTGGTCATTTTTGGTGCAACCTATTATGCTTATTGCTTTCTACGTCCTCAACTCGAGTGATAGGGAATGGAGAACCAAGGGAAATTATCTTACATTGACACCAGCGGCAGAAAGGCGACTCCTAGTCCTCAAGGTTATTCATTATAGCCATGAATATGCTGAATTCTCTCATTGACAAGGTGGCCCAAGATGGATGGTTGTAGCCTCTTGCTACTCAACAAGCATAGCAGCGGTGCTCTTTCTATGCCGATGATATTATCTTTGTTCTCTAGGCCAAATATTGATGATCTCTCTATTATCTCGCATATTCTTGACATATTTGCCATCTCAAAAAAAGATCAATTTGTATGCCGTCGACCGTCACTCCCTAAGCCTACCTATGTTATTGATGTCGTATTGGTCATAACAGGTTTGCCTTCGTATTTAAAGGAGAGCCTACAATAGAATTCGACTCTAATTATAGCGTAATACCTAATATAACTCTAAGTTCTAATTAGTAATTGACTATGTACACATATTCGACACGAACTCTAACAAAAACCGTATGGCCTGGCTCCACCATTGATGGCCATGCGAGGTCGTGGTCCAACGCTGTAGCAGTGGGTAAGCCCACTACTGTTGGCCGAAACCCTGAAGAGCTTGCCAAGCACCTCGAACTTTGATGGAGTGAACGCCTACGGGGTCGCCTTAACCTCACCGTCACTTCTAGAGTCGCCAGTGAGATCGCCAATTGCCATTGGATGAAAGGTTGTTACTAAAAAGAAGTCCCCATGCAATCGATATGTAAACCAGTGGCAAAGAGTTCTACCGAACTGATTTCAACTGAAATGATGTATCACAGCTGATTATAAGCTATTACTGTGTTTGAATATCTCCATATATGTACCATGTTTTTTTATTCGGAAATGCTATGCAATGAGATCTCGCTCCAATCCGCTCGCATGGTATCCTACTATCAATTCTGACTTCTGTCAATGCGGCATATTAGCAGCATGGGTACATATGTCTACTTTAACTAATTAACATGATTATCTATTTATCTTAAGTAATTAACATGATTATCTGTTTCTTCTCAAGTAATTAACATGATTATCTATTTCTTCTCAACTAATTAACATGATTATCTCTTTCTTCTGAACTAATTAACATGATTCTCAATTTATTCTTAACAAACTAACTATATAACATGATTATATGTTTATTCTATATGAAGTCTCAGAGAGACAGCCTAGAGGGAGGATGAATAGATGTCCTGAAAATTCTTTCAAATCGCAACGGTCAGTACAGGGGCCGAACCGTCCGGACCTATGGCCGAACCATCCGGTCGGCACTCTCGGGTTGGGCCGAGAGCTCTGGCCGGACCGTCCTGGTTAGAATACCGGACTGTCCGGTCAGTGAAAACCGCAGACTTGACAGTCTACCTTTTCGGTGATGTTCCTAGGAACGTGATATGATTGTGTGTGGAATAAAACAGCAAAAAGATCGTAGGAACAAACAGAACACAAAATCACAAGAACAAAGACACGAGAGATTTATCCCGAAGTTCGGATCTTTCGATCCTACTCTCCGTTGAGGCGCTCCTGTGAGCGGGATCTCTCTCGATCCTTTCCTTCTCTTGGCTTCCTCCCACAAGGCCAACATGGGTCTCCGAATTCACACCTAGGGACTAGCAACCCCTTCGATCGACCACCAAGGTCAAGATCAAGGCGGCTTGCCCAGCCCTAGATTGCAATTCGCTCTACCCTACAGCCTTCTGTTAGAAAGCACAAGAATTCACTATCAATCTTACCTATTTCCTTGCGGAGGTTAGGCACCAACCTTCACAACTTACTCTCGGGTGATCCACACGAATCAGAGGCTCACGAGCGACGCCTATCCGTCTAGGAGATCAATCTCCAAGAGTAATAGGCCACCTTGACTCCACATGCATCCATCAACGCCCGAGAATGAACACTCTATCACTCACTAACCTTAACACTCTCTCTAAGACATGATCCAACGATTAATCTCTTTAGGAGGTGTATTGGGTTAGTGGGGAGGCTTGAGAGGTGCTAAACTTGTCCTAACAACCAGAAAACTCGAACAGAAAGCCTCACCAACAGCTAGATCTCAAGAGCCCCTTTTATAGGCTGGCAGACGTCACTTAGCCGCTGGAAAAGAAACCTAACCAGACTGTCCGGCTAGGGAGCCGGACCGTCCGACCGATACTTAGCTCACTCACTCAGAGCAGGGGCCGGACCAAGGTCCGGACCATCCTGCCACCGGACTGTCCGGCCAGGGGGCCGAACTGTCCGGTCCGTGCTGCTTGGAAAAACAGCATCGAGACTCCCCTCGACTTTGACTCAACTCTGACCACTCTTGGATGCATGCTTAGCTTCTGGTGACCACTCTTAATAGCACGGAGTTCCTATGACTCAAAACAAAAAATAAAATCTCCTTCAATCTCCTTCATCTTCATAGAACGGTCGCTCCGGGTCACACATGCATCAAGTATGTCACGTAATCCTTCAATCGAATTGATCTTTTAAACTTCTTTGCAATCACAACTTATTAGCGCACACATGCTTGGCTAGCATTGTCATTAATCATCCAAAACTTCGTTTAGGGGCTAGATGCACTTTCAATCTCCCCCGTTTTGGTGATTGATGACAATACTAGTCAACGCATGATAATAAAATAGAATATATGCAGAGATACAATAAATCTAACTCCCCCTAGATCAATACACAAAAATGCATGAACTTTAACCAAAAACAACATAAAGCAACAAAGTTCATGCAATCATCAAACATCACAGGCAGAGGATTAAAAGTACAATCTATCCTACAATCAGAACAAGCGACACAAAAGTTCAGGAAGCAGGATAGAGGGGCCGGACTGTTCGGCTTCAGGGCGGACGATCCGGTTGACACAGACTCAGAAACAATTTGACCCCTCTCAATTCTGCAACTTCTCCCCCTTTGGCATCAATACACCAGAAAAGGGAGCAAGCAGGGGAATGAGATGGTCAATCATCATCTGACACGATAATCTCAGTGGCACCGGAGTTGACGCTCGCAGTCTCATCCTCTGTCTGGACGCCGTCACTCTCAGTGACCTCTGCCTCTTCAGCAACCTCGGGCTGTGCTGGTTCTTCTACCTGAGGCGCACCAAACACGAACTCCTGCTGAGTAGAGTGGCCACCTGAAACTTGAGGCTCTAGGGCCTCCTGCTTTGGCGGCTGCGCTGACTCCCCCTCTGCCTGAGCTTCTACCTCCTCATCTGCTTCTGCCTCTTTCTTGGAGTCTCAAACTGGTTATAGTGCATCACAACCCTTCTTTTCCGTAGCTCAAGGGGGTGGCCGCTCGACTCATTACGGGAAGGTCGAGAGGAGCTACCACCAACTGGTTCCTTCCTCTTCTTCTTCTTCGATTTCTTGGACTTTTTAGCTTTCTTGGCTTTCTTGCTCTTGGCAGGAGGGGATGAGGGAGAGACAGGTGAAGCGGTCTCTCGCCCTGTCTGACTGCGAGTGCGAGGATGTGGAGGAGACTCAGTCACAACCCCATGGAGCGCTTACGGATAGCAGCTCGCTTGCCTCCCCCTTTGGTTGCCACCTTCATTCCTTTTGTCATTTTCCCTCTTGGCAACTCAACTGGAGGGGAATCCTCACTGTCTGTCTCTGTAGATAGCTCCTGACGAGACTTCTGACGCTTTTCTGAAGTCATGACGGAGGACAAAAAGTGCAAGAATCAAGAAGCATGAAAGAATTGAACTATGGTGGAAGGTGGAGCCAAAGAATTAATCGGACTGGCTGTGGGTCGGACAATCCGGTCATACATAGGAGAGTCCGGTCAGAGTTCACTGTCGGGCCAAAGAAGCTGAGCTGGACCGTTCGGCCAGGGAGCCGGACCGTCCGGTCCAAGTTCTCTGCCCGACCGAGAGGGCCGGCCAGACCGTCCGGCTTAGAACAACGGACTGTCCGGGTAAGAACAGATGGGTGTGCATGTGATTTTAGCCAATAGATAACTAAGTGGTTTTCTATGGTCGAAAGACACTAGAACTTAACAGATTTAGAGATCAGGCTAAACCAAGGTGAAAACCCTAGAAAAAGATTGAAACCAATACCTGGAGTTGGGGAACAACGAATCCGCGTTCGGGGCCGAGTTCCTCACCACCAATGCAGTGAAAAACGTGGAATCCAAAGCCTTTTCGACGGTGCAAACCCAAAATCGCCTCTATGGGGTGAGAGGGAGTTAGGGTTTGAGGGAGAGAGGAAATGAGGGAGATTTCCTCTCTCTGCTCGGCCTAGGGGTAGTTAAGGGAGTTGCTGGCCGGACCGTCCGGATAGGGGCCGGACCGTCCGGCTGGGACTTGCTGAAGCAGGCCGAGGGGGCTGGCCGGACAGTCCGGCTAGGGGCGGACTGTCCGGTCCAAACTGGACTCTGGAGGAAGTAAAAGAGGCTGAAGTGAAACTGACTCTAAGAAAATTTAGCTATTCAACTTGAGAATCAGATCAAGCAATCAGTACAAAACTATGATTCTCAAGTCAACAACCATTTTTGCAATCTAGAAATCAAGTTTTCGCAAAGCACCCAACAATTTTTGCAACCAAGTTTGAAAAATAAGAATTTTGAA
This sequence comes from Oryza brachyantha, assembly GCF_000231095.2. NCBI lineage: Eukaryota > Viridiplantae > Streptophyta > Magnoliopsida > Poales > Poaceae > Oryza > Oryza brachyantha. The sequence continues at coordinate 8,536,690 of NC_023167.2, read as the reverse complement.
ATTTTGTTTGGGAATGTTTGAGCCTTACTCCTGGTATTTAAGACCAATTCTATTTAAGAATTGACCTCTAGAAATACGAAGACTCATGTTGTTCTAACATGTGTGTGAAATTGACTTAACTATTTGAAAAGTCAAGCCGTTTTTCATGCAATGTTGCGAGAATCCAAGATATTTAGTTCATTTCTCAACTCACAAAACCTTTTCTCATCTAAGGGCTTGGTGAAGATGTCGGCTAGTTGGTGTTCGGTTCTCACATGGGTTAGAAAAATGTCTCCTTTGGTTTCATGGTCTCTCAAGAAATGGTGTCGGATATCGATATATTTGGTTCTTGAGTGTTGCACTGGGTTGTTGGCTATTTTGATAGCACTCTCATTGTCACAAAGGAGGGGGATCCTAGTCATGGTGTATCCAAAATCTTGGAGAGTTTGTTTCATCCATAGGAGTTGTGCACAACACGCACCGGCGGCTATGTATTCGTCTTCGGCGGTGGATAAGGCTATGGAATTTTGTTTCTTGGATGACCATGACACTAGAGACCGCCCAAGGAATTGGCAAGTCTCTTTGGTACTTTTTCTATCAACCTTACACCCGGCGTAATCCGAGTCGGAGTAGCCTACCAACTCAAAATTGCACCCTTTTGGATACCAAAGCCCTAGGTTTGGAGTGTGAACCAAATACCTCAAGATTCTCTTAACAGTCACTAAATGACATTCTTTTGGAGCAGCTTGAAAGCGAGCACACATGCATATACTAAGCGTTATGTCAGGCCTAGATGCGCAAAGATAAAGGAGAGAGCTCATGATTGAGCGATATACCTTGATATCTACCTCCTTACCATTTACATCAAGGTCGAGCTGTCCATTTATAGGCATTGGCGTCTTGATGGGTTTGGCGCCGTCCATGTCAAACTTCTTGAGGAAATCTTTTAGGTACTTTGTTTGTGAAATGAACGTGCCATCCTTGAGTTGCCTTACTTGCAAGCCGAGGAAAAACTTCAATTCTCCCATCATGGACATCTCGAAGCTTTTGGTCATGATCGTACTAAACTCTTCACTAAATGAAACATTAGTTGAGCCAAATATTATGTCGTCGACATAAATTTGGCATACAAACAAGTCATTCTTAAATGTCTTGGTGAAGAGAGTAGTGTCGGCCTTCCCGATTTTGAAACCGTTCTTGGTTAGGAAATTGCGAAGACACTCATACCATGCCCTTGGTGCTTGCTTGAGCCCATATAGAGCCTTGTGTAGCTTGTAGACGTGGTAGGGGTGCTTTGGATCCTCGAAGCCTGACGGTTGCTCCACGTATATCTATTCGAGATTGGTCCATTGAGAAAGGCGCTCTTGACGTCCATTTGGTATAACTTAAAATCATGGTTAGCGGCATAAGCTAATAGAATCTGAATGGACTCAAGGCGGGCAACCGGTGCAAAGGTTTCACCAAAGTCAAGTCCTTCGACTTGAGTGAAACTTTGGGCCACTAACCGTGCTTTGTTTCTTGTGACGACCCCATGCTCATCTTGCTTGTTCCGGAAAACCCACTTGGTCTCGATGACATTTTGTTTGGGCCTTTCCACTAGAGACCACACTTCATTTCTTTTGAAGTTGTTGAGATCTTCTTGCATGGCCATTACCCAATCCGGGTCTCCAAGTGCGTCTTCCACTTTCACTGGTTCCAAAGATGAGACAAACGAGTAATTTTCACAAAAACTTGCAATTCGGGATCGAGTCGTTACCCCTTTTCTCATATCACCAAGGATGTTGTCCACCGGGTGATCCCTTTGTACTGTTTGATGAATTCGCGGATAGTGCACCGTGGGGGCCGGAGCCGATTCTTGCTCACATGCACCCACGACATCAATCTCATCCCCAAGGTTTTTATTGCCACCATCATCATCAACTAGTACGGGATCATCTTCGGTTGAGGATTCTTGTTGAACGTCTCGTTCTTGCTCTTGCTCCTCCTCAAACTCCTGGGGTCTTACATCACCAACAGCCTTGTTGTCTATATCCTCCTGTGAAATTCCAATTCCTGCATCATTCACTTCAACTTGCTCTACTTGAGAGCCATTAGTTTCATCAAACGTCACATCCCTTGAGACTTCAACAATACCGGTGGTTTTGTTGAAGACCCAATAGGCACATGCGTTTGCCTCATATCCTAATAGAAAACCTTCATGTACTTTGGATGCAAACTTAGATGATCTAGGCCTTTTGCTAAGAATGAAACATTTGCAACCAAAGACACGAAAGTTGGATACGTTTGGCTTTTTACCGATTAGAAGTTCATATGCAGTTTGCTTGAGAAGCTTGTGGAGGTATAGACGGTTGAGGGAGTGGCACGCGGTGTTGACGGCTTCGGCCCAAAAGACATCCGGAGTCTTGTACTCATCAAGCATTGTCCGAGCCATCTCGATAATTGTCCGGTTCTTCCTCTCTACAATCCCATTTTGAGGAGGATCATATGGAGCGGAGAACTCGTCCTTGATTCCCTCTTCATCAAGAAACTCTTCAACTTGGGTATTCTTGAATTCTCCTCCGTTATCACTCCGAACTCTTTTTATCTTCACTTCAAACTCATTTTGCACTCTCTTCGCAAATTTCTTGAAGATTTCTTGAGTTTCGCTCTTGTCATAGAGAAAGAAAACCTAAGTGAAGCGAGAAAAGTCATCAACAATTACTAGACCGTGTTTGTTACCTCCCAAGCTTAGATAAGCTATTGGTCCGAAGAGGTCCATGTGCAATAACTCCAATGGTCTTGTAGTCGTCATGATGTTCTTTGTGGGGTGGAAGGTTCCAACTTGCTTCCCCGCTTGACAAGCACTACAAACTCAGTCTTTCTCAAAAATGACATTAGATAAGCCAAGAATGTGCTCCCCCTTTAGAAGATTTGACAAATTTCTCATCCCGGGGTGACCAAGGCTTCGATGCCAAAGCCATCCGAGAGTCGATTTGGTGATTAAGCAAGATTCAGAGTTAACTCTATCATTGTCGAAGTCAACAAGATAGAGATCCCCCTTTAATCTTCCCTCAAACACGTCCGATTTGTCATCTCTCCTAAAGACGGTAACATCTATATCGGTGAAGAGGCAATTAAATCCAAGCTTACATAATTAAGAAACCGAGAGTAGATTGTAGCTAAGGGACTCAACGAGAAGAACATTTAAGAGAGAATTGTCTTTGGAGATAGCAATTTTACCTAAACCCATTACCTTTCCTTTGTTGTCATCTCCAAAGATAACGTCGTCGCAATTTCCTCCATTCTCGTCGAGTGAGATAAACATACTCCTTTCTCCGGTCATATGATTACTGCATCCGCTATCGATTACCCAACTCGAGCCACCGGAGGAGTATGCCTACAAGAAACAGGTCAAGCATGCAATGTAGGTACCCAAACTTGTTTAAGTTTGGGTCCCTTAACAATATTGATCAACTCCTTTGGGATCCATATGCTTGGCCTTCGCTTCTCTTGACTTGATCCAATGAAGATAACAACCACACGTCCACGATTGTTCTTCATGATCAGATGAGAGCCATAGATAAGACTGATTTGAGCTGGATCCTCATGAACTGAGGAGAGCTCAAAGTCAGCTTTTCTGCCCTGCTGGGGTCGGACTGTCCGGCCCGTAGAACCAGACTGTCTAGCTGGTACTCTCTGCCAGGCAGACAGCTCAGGTCGGACAGTCCGGTCGTTGGGACCGGATCGTCCGGCCAGACCCTTCTGCCAGACCGAGAAGTCTGACCGGACTGACTGACCCAGACCAGACTGTCCGGTCTGCCCTTTCTGTTGAACAGAGGGGCTAGACCGGACTGTCCTGGCCGGACCGAACCGTCTGGCCTGCCTTCTCTGTTGAACAGAGGACTCAGGTAGGACTGTCCGGCCCTATTCGGATTGTCTGTCCTCAAGGTTGATTTTTGCGTCCTCTTCAGCAGTTGACTCCCATTCTTTCACAAATGCGACACATGGTTTACCATTGATCATTACTCTTTTTGGGCTTGCATTTGAGTCGGGGGAATATCCAAGACCCCTCTTATCCTTGTTGTTATAAGATGTGATTGTCTTGAAGAGAGCATCCTTGGATTGGTAAGTTCGAATGCATCAAAACCTCTCATTCTTTTTCTTCAACTCCTTGAGAGCTACATTGTTAGTCTCAACAACACTTAAGTCAATAGTTTTGCATTTCTCACAATCAAGAATGGTATTGACTATTGTGTTGTCCTTAGAGTTGGAGAGGTTGTGCTTAATATTGTCAATTTCATTCTCAAGACCATTGTGCCTCACATTCATGACACAATAGTTTCCTCAAGAATTTCATTGACATCCTTAAGATTGGTTATGGTTTGATTTGCTAGCGTGAGCTCCTTAGACAAATCAACCAACTTTTCATCCTTTCCGGCAAGGACCTTTTCAAGAGAGTCATTTTTTATCCTCTCTTGAATAAGGAGATCCTCTTGCCTCTCGAGAGATCTTTTCTTTTCTTCTAGCACTTTCATGAGTTTAGCGATATGAATGAGAGCAGGTTTGCTAAATTTTCTAAGCAAAGCATCATAATTATCATGGTCTATATCATCATCATCGCTAGAGTCAACATGATGCTTAGGAGCTAGATATACCTTGCGCCCTTGCGCCATGAGGCACAATGGCATATGATCATCGTCGTTGTCATTCAAGTTGGAGAAGAGCCGATCCGTGCTTGATGACGATATGGCCACGGTAGCGACGCCTTTGCTCTTGGTGTCGCTTGACTTGGGCTACTCCTCTTTGTCGCTCTCATTGTCGCTTGAGAACCACTTTTCACCAATGTGAGCTCTCCCGGGCCTTCTCTTGAAATACTTGGTCTTGCCCTTGTCCTACTTGTTCTTAACGAGTTTGGGGCAATCCGCTATGAAGTGCCCAAACTCCTTGCACTCATAGCATGTTTTCTTGGATTGTCTCTTGCACCGATCTTCATCCTTTCTCCCATAGCTCTTCTTGCGGAGGAATTTCTTGAATTTGTGGACCAAGAGAGCGAGTTCTTCATCCTCACTCTCCGAGTCACTTGAGCTCTCTTCTTGAAGCTTGGAGCTAGTCTTCTTTGCCTTGAATGCAATCTCCTTGTTCTTGGCTTGGGCGGCATTAGTGGCGTATTTCTTTAACTTCCTTGGCTTCTTCCTCCAAGAGTTCATGCGAGATGATCCTTGAGAGCACGTCACTTGGAGTCATTCTCTTGAAACCGCTTGACTCACGGATCAAAGTTACCAATGTAGGATTCCTTGGTGAAATTGCCTGGAGCAAGCGCTTCACCACCACATGATCCGTCATGTCTTCACTCCCAAGGCCACGGATCTTGTTCACTATGACCATCATCCGGTCATACATCTCTTGAGGTGTTTCGTCATCTTCCATCACGAACCTCCCTAGCTTTCCTTCAAGAAGTTCAATCTTGGATTCTCGAACCCCTCTTGATCCTTCATGAGCAATGCGGAGCGTGTCCCAAATCTCCTTGGCTTCATCAAGTTGATCAACCTTGTTGAATTCCTCCGGGCTCAAAGAGTTGAGAATCACGCTTGCCGCTTGAGCATTGCGGTGGATAAGGAGCTCTTGCGCCGGAGTAAGATCTTCTTCATCTTCCAGCATATCCTTCACGCCTGTGCACACAACTTTTCAAACACTTGGATGCAAGGAGATTAGATGAAGTCTCATTTTATGTTTCCATGCCCCATAGTGAGTACCATCAAAGGAAGGTGCACGGTCGGAAGAGATAGAAATGTTAGATGAGGAAGTATTGAGTTTAGAGTAATCAAACTCAATAGAGGCTCCCTTTTTGGTAGAGCCTTCTCCACCATCTTCATCTTTACGGTTGTTGTTAGAAACGTCGCTAGTCTTGTCTCCCATCTTGGATCACTTCAAGCTTTTAAGCCTTTTCAGAAGAATAGGCTCTGATACCAATTGAAGTCCCAGAGAGACAGCCTAGAGGGAGGGTGAATAGGTGTCCTGAAAATTCTTTAAAATCGCAGCGGTCAGTACAGGGATCGGACCGTCCGGACCTATGGCCGGACCATCCGGTCGGCACTCTCGGGTTGGGCCGAGAGCTCTGGCCGGACCGTCCTGGTTAGAACATCGGACCGTCCGGTCAGTGAAAACCGCAGACTTGACAGTCTACCTTTTCGGTGATGTTCCTAGGAACGTGATATGATTGTGTGTGGAATAAAACAGCAGAAAGATCGTAGGAACAAACAGAACACAAAATCACAAGAACAAAGACACGAGAGGTTTATCCCGAAGTTCGGATCTTTCGATCCTACTCTCCGTTAAGGCGCTCCTGCGAGTAGGATCTCTCTCGATCCTTTCCTCTCTTGGCTTCCTCCCACAAGGCCAACACGGGTCTCCAAATTCACACCTAGGGACTAGCAACCCCTTCGATCGACCACCAAGGTCAAGATCAAGGCGGCTTGCCTAGGCCTAGATTGCAATTCGCTCTACCCTGCAGCCTTCTATGAGAAAGCACAAGAATCAACTATCAATCTTACCTATTTCCTTGCGGAGGTTAGGCACCAACCTTCACAACCTGCTCCCGGGCGATCCACACGAATTGGAGGCTCGCGGGCGACGCCTATCCGTCTAAGAGATTAATCTCCAAGAGTAATAGGCCACCTTGACTCCACATGCATCCATCAACGCCCGAGAATGAACAATCTATCACTCACTAACCTTAACACTCTCTCTAAGACATGATCCAACGATTAATCTCTCTAGGAGGTGTATTGGGTTAGTGGGGAGGCTTGAGAGGTGCTAAACTTGCCCTAGCAACCAGAAAGCTCGAACAGAAAGCCTCACCAACGGCTAGATCTCAAGAGCCCCTTTTATAGGCTGGCAGACGTCACTTGGCCGTTGGAGAAGAAACCTAACCGGACTGTCCGGCTAGGGGGCCAGACCGTCCGGTCGATACTTAACTCACTCACTCAGAGCAGGGGTCGGACTAAGGTCCGGACCGTCCTGCCACCGGACTGTCCGGCCAGGGGGCCAGACCGTCCAGTCCCTGCTGCTCGGAAAAATAACACCGAGACTCCTCTCGACTTTGACTCAACTCTAACCACTCTTGGATGCATGCTTTGCTTCTGGTGATCACTTTTAATAGTACGGAGTTCCTATGACTCAAAACAAAAAATAAAATCTCCTTCGATCTCCTTCGTCTTCATAGAACGGTTGCTCCGGGTCACACATGCATCAAGTAAGTCGCGTAATCCTTCAATCGATTTGATCCTTTAAACTTCTCTGCAATCACAACTCATTAGCGCACACATGCTTGGCTAGCATTGTCATTAATCATCCAAAACTTCGTTTAGGGGCTAGATGCACTTTCACTATAATCTAATATGCAGATCTAAATGTATTCAAATACGGCGTGATCGAATTTAACTCTGAAGACCACACAACTTTTAATTTTATTCATAGCAATTGATACGTTTACTTCATTATTAGAAATGGTGTATCAAAGCATTGGTCTCCTTGCTGCAACTACACATTTTACACATGCCACCTATGTAATGATATTAAACCTGATACTTATTGGTTGGTGCCAATAGTTGCCAGTGATAACCTGATGCAGTCAATGCTCTAATATGATAATGGCTAGCATAAAAGCTTTTTGAGTATGGAGTAGACATCTTGGTATCAATTATTACTACCCATGTATAGGTAGATAATACTCTAGTATCAATTGGTACTTACCAAGGATCCGTTGTTATCACTTAGGTATCATCTGATATTAGTGCGGTATCAGATCTGATACCGGGTAGGAATCATCCCGTTCCAAAACAGGATACCTTACTATAACCGCCCCTTTTTTATACGACTTAGTTGAGTTTTATGTTTACGTTTGACTATTCGTCTTATTAAAAAATATAATTGTTAATTATTTTTTTATAATTTAATTTAGTATTATGGAAACTTTAAGTGTGACTTCTAGTTTTACATATTTGATAAAATTTTTAAATAAATCGGATGATCAAATGTAACCATAAAAGTCAATTGCTTTGTATAAAAAACATAAACATAGATGAAATATTATTTAATTGGGACAATTGTAAATCTGCCGATAGTTAAAACGTTATTACACTATCATTAGAAAATTAAAAAATACCATTAAATTAACATCCTGTAATTTAGAAAAAAAAACGGTGGCAATTTATTTGTACCCGGCGGCGACGAGGGTTTAAAGCATCTCACTCGATCTCGCCGCGACCGAGCGATCCGCTGCCCGCTGACAACCATGGCGACGCCGCCGTCACCGCCGCTCCTCCGCGTCGCTGCCCTCCTCCTCCTCGTGGTCGCCTCCGCCTCCACCGCGCGCGCCGATCTCGTCATCGCCAGGGCGGATCGGAAGGTGAGACTCCCTGCTTCTCGCCTCTCGCACGCTCCAGATCTCAGAGCCAGCACGCCGTCCGGCGCGCCCCCCGCGCTTTGCTTGCCCCGGATCTGAACCCTCCCTCGGCCTTCCCTTCCTTTTTTTTTGCAGGTTGACTTGACTTCGCACATCGTTCGTGTCCTGACTTCGCTCAAGGTACGCTTCCCTGTTGCCTGCAATCTGTTCCTCTCGCGGGAGATTCAGCCGATTCATTCGTCGTCATAGTTAGTTCTGGATGTGCAGCTGTTTGTCTCTTTACTCTGATAACACCAATAATACATAATACGAACGATGTAATTCGTGGATGGATGGATGTAAGTTGGCATTTCATCGACGGAGTCCTGAAATTTAGAATGTCTGATTCCATGTCTCGCGTAAATGCGCCTGCAGATTCTTTGAGCTGTGCCTTTGCAAGCTCTGGTCTGGTTGAATTTTAGTTAGGGATTTAATCCGAGAGGGGTTCTGTAATTTTCAGCAGTATCAGTTCTAAAATCTTTTGAGTAACTCAGCTTTGGATTAAACGTGTCTCTTGTCATTCTCACCACTCACCAGTAGATAGAGGAACATGGGGGGTTTTGTCCATGCACGTGGTATGATGAAGTTCTGCTCTTGTTTTATGTATTCTCTGTTTTGTTTAGGTTGAAAATAGTGGACCGGAGGCTGTCTCTCAAATTCTACTGGCGTTTCCCAATGTCCAAGCAAAGAACTTGGCAGCTATAAGAGCATTTGGTACTGAGGGAAAGGTGAAGGGTCCGAGTACTGTCCTTCCGATCGAAGTCGTTCAGCCTTCTGGAGTGCCCCCAGAACTTACATTCTTCTCAACATCTCTATCCAAAGCTTTGGAGAAGGGGAAGACGCTCCACTTGGATGTCTTGACTGTTTTTACGCACTCTGTCCAACCATTCCCTGAAGAAATCACACAAGCTGAATCACAACTTGTTGTCTATCAGGACACTGCTCAGTATCTGTCCCCTTACCCTGTTAAGGTGCAGACACTCAGTATCAGATTGCCCGGTGGAAGAGTTGAATCCTACACAAAGTACCCAAACACAAAGCTTGCAGAGTCAGAACTAAAATATGGACCATATGAAGATCTTCCACCATTTTCCTACTCCCCCATGGTTGTACACTTTGAGAACAACAACCCTTTTGCAGTTGCAAAGGAAGTTATAAGGGAGATAGAGATATCTCACTGGGGAAATGTACAGATTACTGAACATTACAACATTGCTCATGGTGGTGCCAAACTCAAGGGTGAATTTTCCAGGTTCCTCTCTGTCCTAACTCGTGCACTTTTAAGTAACTTTTAACTGAATAGAACAATTTCGTCCAGAAATAACAGGTTATGTGTTCATATTTGCAGGATTGATTACCAATCTAGACTGTACGTAAGAGGGGTTTCATCTTTTAGGCATCTTATTGCTAGACTGCCTCCAAGGGCGCACTCTATATACTACAGAGATGAAATTGGTAACATTTCGACATCACATTTATGGAGTGATTCTAAGAAGGTGCACTTGCTATTTATCTTAGTAGTCAAGGGTATATTGTTCCTGGCAAAATCGTATGAGCATATATGCTGAATAGCTATATTATTGCAGACCCAACTGGAAGTTGAGCCAAGGTTTCCTTTGTTTGGTGGCTGGCAAACAACATTTACCATTGGTTATGGTTTACCTCTTCAAGACTTTGTTTTCAATTCTGATGGGAAGAGGTTCCTTAATATCACCTTTGGTTCTCCAATGGAGGAGATTATTATAGAAAAGCTTGTTGTGAAGGTATGTTCTCTTGCACCATCTGACCCGCATGGTAAAATTTCTTTTTTTTACCCTTATGTTCCATGTTTTGTTGTTCTTAGTTCCACAGATCTAGAATTTTAGACCCCCAAAACAATGTCCATGTGCAATGACTATTTCTTTGCTGTTGAAATTAAATCGTCATTCATTGCTGGGAACTACAACTAACATACCCTTTTGTTGTCTTAGCTATCTTCTGGTGTATTGTCCTTCACTTAGGTATTTTATTTTATGTTCCTAAAAATGTATATACTACATCATGATTAGATAATGAATATTAGAAATACTAGAAAAAATGCCCGTGCATTGCAACGGGTGGAGATAAATTTAATTATATATAATTCGGCATGATATCCTCGTCTCTTACATTGGAGTAGATATTTTACATTATTCTGGCTTTGATTTTATACTTTCTATAGCAAATAAACTAATGCATAGCATTATCAATTAAAATCTATTAAAAGCTAGAGTGAGTAGTGAAATATCTATTTGGTTTTCTTTAAAAAAAATAGAAACAGAATTATAGCACTAATACAATTCTATTTTTATGTTAAGTACATTGCCACTTGGATTTTTTGAAAAATTAAAGATAAATTATGTTTCACTTTAATGATTCTATTTTTGTTGTGTGCCAGGCCGGTGGGCCAGCAGATAAAATATTTATAGTGATAAACTTTATGCATATGTATTCATAAAGTTTAAACACAAATAAAATATTTTTGTTCATAAACTTTATACATAAATAAAATATTTATATCTAGAAGTTTTTTCTCCTCAACTTTATACAACAATCAAAATTATCTACCTAAAATCACAATAATAATAATTTATTGGGACAATTTATTTAGTTGACAAAATTTTGGTGTTAAAATTTACGACCTATTGTCTATATATTTGACGACAAAAAGTTATAACAAATAACAGTATAAATTTAAAACAAAAATCTAAATTTTAACAATTAGTTGGGCTCTCCGTTGGCTGAGAGTTTGAATCGGATTTGGTGCGGGCAGGCTCGGCCACGAGTCGGCTCAAGATTCGTTTTTCGCCGTGCGCCAAACCAGCTCCTGCCACGCGCCCTATGGCCGACGCAGCTCCTGCCCGAGACGCTACCCGAACGCGCGTTCACACTACCCGGGCCCGCCTGCCAGCCACCCGCGAACGACGCACTCCAATCACCTCCGCTTTGCATGTGCTGGCTGGCCCACATGCCTGAGATGCAACAACGCCGAGCTGCGCGCGTGCCTTCGCTGGTGACTGGCCCGCATGCATGCATGCGCTGCCTCCGGCTTGGCCGCCTGCTCTGCTGGCGACGCACGCAATGGCCTCCTTGCCAGATTTGCATGAGCTGTGGCCCATGCGCGGTCTGTTCGGCCCGGCCTAGTCGGCCAGATGGCAATGACGTACCAAAACCTAGCAGAATCGTTACTCCTTTTTATAATAGTATTAGAAATATTTGTGCATATATTTCGATGAACCTGATGCTGCAGTATTAATTTTAGTTGATTGAATGCTTCCAGGAACGTAAGTAATCACGTATTAATTTTCATCCCACCATAAAAACCTTTCTTTTTGAACAGGTTGTTCTGCCTGAAGGATCAAAGGATATTGATGTTTCAGTTCCATTTCCAACAAAGCAAGGGCAAGAGGTGACTTCTTGTTGGATTATATATACATTTGGAACAACTAGCCGATCATATTCTTTCGTTGTAATGACAATGATTTGTGGTGCAGGTGAAGTATTCACACCTTGATATTGCTGGAAGGCCAGTGGTTGTCTTGGAGAAGCCTGATGTTATTCCAGAGCATAATCTATATTTCCAGGTTTGTCCTCAGAGTTAATTGATCAATTGTACACTTCTATGAAAAGTTGTTTGCTAAATTATTAACCTGACTGAAGAATATGTAAAATCTGCTATGCAAAAGGCTTACTTCATCATGAATACTTTCTATGAGTTGTCTGTGCTATATCTCATGGTGTTTTAGGTGAACCATAACAAACTTATGTGTTAATTGCCAACAATGTGCAGGTGTACTACAGGTTCAATAACATCTCTCTACTCAGGGAACCGATGATGTTGATAACTGCCTTCTTTCTCTTCTTCATGGCCTGTATTGTTTATATGCGAACTGATATGTCAATCTCTAAGAATTCTCCTTCCTATCTGGCAAAAGTGCAGTGGGATGAGGTATGGTCATTTTAGTCAAATACTCCCTTCGAGGATTAGACTTTGGTGATTTGCTAGAAATGTTTAAATATGTCCCATAACCTTTCTTCTAGTGAACTGTCGTTTGTTATTATACTGCTATGTCTAGGATGCACCATAGATCACTAAAAGCACTGCAATAAACCTAGGAATCATAATTGAAAGTATATTTTTATGAGAGCAAAAAGTGCAATCATGAAAACTTGAACTTGTAAATCTATCCCAAGTAAAATACTCTCCATGTTTTTAATGACATTGTTGACTTTTAGGTGTACGTTTAACCGTTCGTCTTATTCAAAAATTTGCATAATTATTAATTATTTTTTTGTGATTTGATTTATTACTAAAGACACTTTAAGCATGACTTATAATTTTGTATATTTGCACAAAAAATTTAAATAAGACAAATGGTCAAACATAGATCCAAAAGTCAATTCCGTCAAATAAAAAAACAGAGGGAGTATCAGATAACAAATGTTTAAGGGCATGAAAAATAGCTAGGAAATCTCTAAAAGGTCATTCGATTTCATCCAACACAGGGTTTGATGGTGGCATTGAATTTTGGGGAGGGCTTGTTTACGAATTAGTAAGAGATGTCACAATTTTACTTTCAGAGTCATTTGAGAGGCATGTGTTTTCTGTGGAAGATGGGAGTCTTGGTTGAAAAATGGATAAGTTACAAGGGAAGGGCTTAACTTGACCATAATGTGCAAAATAACTCGAAATGAATCTGGAGTTGAGCAGATCATGCTGTGCTAGAAGGTTAAAGTGAGCTTTGATAATTGGCCAGGGAAAAAAATGTTAACTTGAAAAGTCATAAATCTTCAATCCAACTTGAAAGTTTAGGATATAATAATTTCATATCATTGGTTTAGGCTCGACCAACATCAATTCTAGTTTTCCAGAATTGAAGAACTCTTTCACTTATGGAGATTTTATTTTCTGTGGATTGATATGTACCATCTATTTCATAATTTTTGGTACAGGTGCAGAGCATTATCCAGCAAATCCAGGCTATCTTTGACCAATCTATAGCAGTTCATGATAAACTGGAGGCTTCATTGCGCGATTTATCTAGGTCAGGAGATGTTCAATCTTGCAAAGCAGCTCGTAAGGCAGCTGATGCCCAGTTTAAGGAATTAGCAAAAGAGTTGAAGCCATTGTTGACATCCCTCCAGTCATCCCCTCAGTCTTACCAGATATGGCCAAAGGTTTGTGCAGCATACTTACATAGAGGCATACCTAGAAGAGAGATACTACTGCATCTTTCCGTACCATCTAATTTTGAATCTGGCCTCCACATTTAATCTGAATACGAATATGTGCCATAGTGTTTACAGTTGACCTTTTCGATGCAGGTGGAGGAATTGGTTGCAAAGGAGAGAGAGTTGCAGGATAAACTCATGACAAGGCATTCCACTGTGGTTGACAGCTTTGAGAAGAAGCTGCGAGGGCAAGATGTGGAGAACAGGATTGCTACCCAGCAGCAGGAAGTTGCTGCCCTGAGGCAAGAGGTCGAATCTCTTTTAGAGTACATCAGTGAGATATGAGTAGATACGGCGCTGCATCGCATATCATTTAGCAATTAGTCTGGAGCAGCTAATTTCATATCGTGTTGGTGAATTTGATATGTTCGAATCAAATACTCCTAGATTTTCTGTCGATAACCCGTGTTGGCTGTTCTGGCTGAATTTCAAATGCCCATGTAGCATGACAGTAACCGCCCTGAAACTGATTGAAATTTTGCACTTGATAGCAAAACACGCAGAACCTTCATCTTCGGATGTAGTTATTGTGCTGATGGCACTGCCTCCATGAAGATGGCAATGTTGCAAGACAGCAACTCTCTCCTGTTACCCTCTATTATTACTCCTTTCGTTTTAAAACATAAAGATGTGTTTTATTGCCTTAGGACAAAAACTTAACCAAGAATTATGTAGCCATCAGTGCTATTTATGTGACACAAAAGTATAATATTAAGAAACTTCATTTTATTACTGATCTAATAACATCAATTTTGAGTCACAAAATTTGCATTTTACTCTAGTAATTAGTGGTTAAACTAGAAAGGTTGCACGGCTTTGCTGTGCGTAATTAAAGATGGGCCAGTTTAGTTTTATAGCAACTAATTATAAAGGCGTAATTGTAACTATTGGGTGGAATAGTAAATAATAGAAAATTTATTTTTTAATTTCAGTGGGGTGAGAAAGTAAACATGATGAAAATGTGTTTTATTTATTTAGATAATTACGAAAATAATAGTCAATATTATTGTTTGCAAAGATTATTTCATAATTGGAAAGAAATATAGAGACCGTTTTGCAAAATAACCGTAACCTGGGGTCGAGCTTATTCACCATTTTGGCCACTTTAAAGCAATATATGACTCTGTGGACGAGGTTGTGATCGATCGTTAATCTAAAGCTTAAAACCGCGCGTAATTCTAGATATACTAGTTTAGTTATTTTGTGATTGGAATGATTAATGTATATCTCGTATTAGTTTATGTAATTTAATGTTGGATATTGTTTACATGGTTTGTTTATATTAAAAAATTCAAAATTTATATTTAAAAAAGAAAATATGCGGGAAATTTAGAACTTTCATTTTAAAGAATTCAATAAAATGTTTTAATTATAGGGTAATAAATATAAAATAAATAAAATATGAGCCAAAGCCTGGATGTCCTTTCGCTCCACGGGCGGGGCTACTCTTCAAACCCTCTTGTTATCTTTTAGTAAAAGAAATTATGGTGAAAAAGTATAGAAAAAGGGAAGAGAAGGTGTGGGAGAGAGGCAGAGCCGCAGAGGACAGTGAGGCAACATTGCAGACCGCCGGCTTGGAGCATGTCACACCCGGAGTTTCGTCCTAAGCCTAAATTGTAAAAAGAAATTCGTAAGTAACAATTGATTTAATTAACTCAGGAAAAATCCCTCTAAAAGGAATTAATTCAACTAAATCGAGGCTCACAAATCGACTAACTGGATTTAAATTCAAATTGCAGAAGTATAAAATTTGGCCAAACAAATTAATTTAAAACTCGGCAAAAGTGGGGTTTTCCTTTTTCCCTCCTTTTTCTTTTCTTTTTCCCTTTCTTCTCAAATTGGGCCGAAGTCCAATTTTCCTCCCTCTTTCTTTTTCCTTTTCTTTTTCTTTTTCTTTTTCTTCCCGGGCCGGCCCAGCCGAGCCGGCCCACCGCCTCCCCATCGGCCGGCCCAGCCGACCGGCCGCCCTCCCCTCTTCGCGCGCGCCCCGCCTGGGCCGCGGCTCCGGCCCAGCTCCCGCGCCGCCGGCTCGCCCGCGCCGCGAGTCCGCGCCGCCTCCCTCCTCTCTCTCGCGCCACTGATAGGTGGGGCCCACCTGTCAGTGACCGTTTCGCCAGCCCGTGCCCGCGCCCGCGCCGGCCGAGTCCGAGTCCGCCGCCGCGCCGCAACCGCCGCCGCCGCAACGGCCGCCGCCGAGACCGTGTCGTCGCTGACTCGGTCTCCAACCTCCGCCCGCCCTAGCCGGTGCCTCCACCCTATAAATCCCGAGCCGCCGCGCGCCGTCGCTCACTTTCCGTCGTCCGCTCGAGTCGCCGCCGCGCTGCTGCCTCTCGCCGCCGCCGCGTAACTTCGCCGTCGGACGCCTTCGCCGCTGTCCAGCCGCGTCATCACCTCCGCGTCGCTGTCGCCGACCAGTCGCCGTCCTCGTCGTCGCCGGTGAACGTCCCCGCGCCGCGCATTCCTCCGTCGCGTCGTCGCCGTCGCGCCCAGTCGCCTCGCCGCCGCCGATCGATCTCCGCCGCCACCGCCGATCTCCCGCACCCGCCCACGTCGCCACCTCCGCCTCGGTCTCGCCGACCCGCCCGCGCCCTCGCCGCCGCCGGTGAGCACCCGCATCCTCCTCCCCTCTCTCTCCCCCTTTCCGGCCGACCGCCGCCGAGTCGCGTGCCGTCGCCGGACGAGTCCGAAGCTCGCCGCTCCCGCCGGCCGCCGTGGTCGTCGTCGCCTCCGCGTCGCCGACGTCTGGCTGCCGTTGCTTGCGCCCGCGCGTGCCGCGCCGTCGCTACTCGCCAGTCGCCGTCGCCGCTGTTCTGCCGGGTTGCGCCCGTGCGTCGCCGCCCCGGCCGTCGTCGCCGTCGCCGCTCGCCGGTCGTCGCCGTCGCGCCGCCGTCGCCGTGCGCCGCCGCCGCCGCGTCGCCCGCCGCTCCCGCCGATCGCCGCCGTCCGCCCGAGACCGCGCACTCTGCTCCTCTCTGTTCCCCTCCCGCTGACGAGTGGGCCCCACTCGTCAGTCGTTCCTCGCGCCCGCCTCCTCTCTCTCCTCCCCGGGCCCACGTGTCAGTCTCTCCCTCTCCCTTTCTCTCACCGATAGGTGGTCCCCACCTGTCAGCCGTCAGTTTCCTCTCTCCTCGCTGACGTCAGCAGCCCCATTAATTGCGCAATAATTGATTTAGGACTTTTCTGTTTAGTTAAAAAAAACCTAGAAAACTTCTAAGATTCATAAGTAATTCATCTAGTCTCCGTTTAGGCCCATTCAAATTTCATTAAATTCATAAAATTATCAAGAATCCATTAAAAATAGTTTCTTTTGCTGTTTCAGTAGAGTTTGTGCCTGTTTTATTTATTTTTGTGCTTTGTCGCTTAGATTCGGACCCCGCCGAAGAGCCGGTTTACTTCGAGATCGTCGCCGAAGTTCCCCAGGGGCCAGAGCAAGGCAAGTGACACTCATCCTTGAACATATTGAACCCATTATTGTAAATTCCCCGCTTTATTACTTCAAATATGCATTGTTTTAATTAAAGTACTTACTTTATGTTATTTTCGGGTAAACCTTATTATTATGCCGTTGTTTATCCAACTTTATTCATTGCTGGACCAGGGGTAACTTGATTAGAGCTAGGCCTAGGTTAATGCTTAGCCGTGCTTAGAACAAATAGCTCATGGGATCACATTTAATCATGCTTAGTTCTGAATAGCTGAGACATTGATTCACTACTCGGTTCGGGTTAATGTCAACTAAAATATTGTTAATGGTGGGCTGTGGGTGCATGGTTTTGAGAGTCGCACCCATGGCGATTAAGGACCGGTTCACAGGAAACCCTGTAAGTAATTAAGTGCTAACCACAAGCCGAAATGGGTAAGGTGGGATTTGGAGCATGACTTCGAACTATTTGACGTACCCAGGCAAAGGTAGGCGTGATGGAGTATGGACGGGCAATCGTGGTGTAACGAAAGCTTCTCCTGCTTCCGGATCTACCAAGGCACAAGAGGGGACTGCCCGACTTGGTGTAAAGGAGGGGGTGAAACATGAAGTGTGGTGCGATTAAATAGGGAGGGTTGTGTAACGGGTCCTATCACGGTCTCCTTTCCGGTATACCATGGTGGTATGTCGGCGCACGTTCAAGTGTAGTGGAGTCGTGTCGTGTGGGTACAGTAGTACACCTCTGATCAGAGTATAAACTATTCGAATAGCCGTGCCCACGGTTACGGGCGAGCTCCCAGCTTCACTGTGATTAGTGAACCTCTAATAACTTGAGTAAATTGGTTATCACTCAGGACTACTGCAACGTGGTGTAACGTTGAGTAGTGGTTGGGCCTGTTGCAACGTGGTGTAACGTTGGACAGTGTTGTGGTATTTTACAACTGTTTATTTATTTATGCTTTACTGTATTTAAATTACCTTTATTCTTTCAATCTCTGTTATTTGTTTAACTGCCGCTTTACTGCAACTAACCTTAGCTTGTCCTTGTTAATCCCTATGCATCATTTATTTTCCCCCTTGTCCGTGTTACTTGTTGAGTACGGTGGTTTGTACTCAGCCTTGTTTAACTTTCCCAACTCAGAGCTAGAAGCAGAGTCCGATGGAGGTGCCTCCCAGGAGTGAGCTGTTCCGCCGTCGAAGTGTTGCCTGTGGACTGGAGCCGTACCCGCTGGAGCTAGTCTACCCCCTTTTGTTTTTCTTTCCGTTGCATTTCCGCTAGAATAAGTGTAATTTTCAGTTGTTTTAAAGAACGATGGTTATGTAATCAACATTGTCTTTTTGTGTACCCTGGCTGGTCCTGGACAGGGAATTAATACACAATTAAGTTCAGAAATTCGTGTGAGGAATTTCTGGGCGTGACAGAGCAGCAGGAGCTGAAGCAGTGAAGCAGCACAGCAGCAGCAGCAAACGCTGGATGGGTGCATCCCTGAGCGATAGGACATGCCACGTGGACAGGTTCTGGGCCATTAGATGTGGCTGGATTTCGTTATACAGAGACAGAGATTCTTAGCTCATATCATGCTTCGACCCACCCCACCAACGCCAAATGGCTCGCCTTTTGACTACTGTCGTAGTCCGTAGTGCAGTTTGATCATATCTGCATATGATGCATCCTGTTACATGCTTTTTATGTTGGTACCAAGTCTTGTCCAATGTAGTAGTGTTAGTGAAACTAAACGATATCTACATGAAAATTTCATCCGTTGTTAAAAGTCTTCAGAACATGTAAATGGAATTCCATGGGTAATAACTTATTCAAATGATTGTTTATCATGGATGGACAAATTATATTGAATTCTTATGAGTTGTTTAATCCATGTTAAATTTTGTTGAGATTCCATGGATTGTTTTATCCTGCAATGCCACCGGCTGTTGCTTCCCCACCGTAACATTTAGCGACGTGTTTAACCTAGTTCATTCCATCTTCCCACTAGGATTGGATGTAGAAATCGCCAACGGTTTAGCATACTTGCTTCCTAGTGGAACACAGTTACAATTAATGAGAAAAGCAAAGTATGCATTTCATTTGGTCCGCAATTTTGACAAATTGACCCTTTGCGCAAACTTATTTCAACTTTGGTCCATGCCAAAAACTTTAACCAAAAGTAGGCTCCATGGTCAGCACCAAGGGGCCTGGCGCTGAAAATGAGGAGTAGTGCCATGGTCATTGGTGCTGACATCTTGCCAGCGTGGACGGCGACCTAATCCCCATCCGACGTGGCGGGCTATGTCAGCGCCAGGAACATTGGCGCTATTGGGCCGAGCTCAGCACCAGGGTAGTTGGCGCTGACCTCCCGTACTTAGCAGGCGGCCGAGGCCGATCCAGCCATCCTCCTCCTCTCCTCCTGCTGTTTCTTGGCGGCTAGGGTTCGTCCCCACAGATAAATCACCTGTCCTCTCTCTCCCAAATCTTGGAAAGTCCATTCCAAATCGAAGGGTGTTTTGCGGAGATAACGTACGTGAACAACTGAAAAGGTAAACCCTAGTAAAACCCTCGTAAACCCTCGTAAAACCCGGTCGCTGTCCAACGCCCCCGCCACCCGGGGCCTCGCGCCGGCCCACGGGACCACCGCCAACCGCCAGCCCAAATACCAATCTATCGGACGCCGGGATGCAGGTCGGTGCCGACGACGCTAGATCTGGCAGGGCGCCCGATGACGGCTGTGGTAGTCCAGGCGAAGACCAAGGCGTCAGCCAGTGTGAACACCGGTGTGACCTGGTGCAACACACATACATTTTTCTAGTATTATATAATAAAGCGAGTACAATTGTACTATCTAATTCCGTAAAAAAAGTGTGAACATAATCCTAATTATAATATATGCAAAAATGTGTTTATTTGACTTTTTTTTCCAAAAACATAAGATGCACATAAAATTTACTCTCTTCCTTTTAAAACGTAAGAATTTCAAATACTATTTAGGTACTACGAATCTTGCACTTGGTGCCCATTATATCTCCATCCATTAATTTTTATTAATTAATATGCATTATAGTCTTCTCTTCGCAACCTACCGTCTATTATACAATCTAGAAACATTTATTTTTTTAACAAACAGATGTGGTAACAATGCTAGACTAATAATCGCTTTCCGGGTTTTCGTGTCAGGAATTTTAATTAAAAAAACCGAGCAGAGAAAAAAAAAGAAGAAGAAAAGGCAATCAAACTCTACTACCTTCCCCTCCCCGTTTTGACCTTCCCTCTCCTCGCCTCTGCGCTCCTCTTCTCCCTCTCTCTCTCTCTGCGATCTGGAGAGCCAGGCGCCACGCGCTCCCCCTCCTCTTCTCCGGCGCCGCCTCCGCCGGCTCGCCTAGCCGTCCCCGGTAGCACGGTTAGTCCCCTCTTCTTCGCTCCCTCGCTGGGCTGTGTCCACGGCCGTGGTGGAATCACCCTCGCCCCGGCTCGATCCGTGGAGGGGGGGCCCTGTCGGTGTCAGTGCCGGCGATCCGGCGGGTGAGGGTGGCGCGAGCCACGTTTACGGGGGGCGGAATTGTTGCTAGGGGAATTTTTTAGATCTCGACAGCTTGGTTTGATTCAGGAGGTGGTTAAGCATCCGCAGGAGGAGGGTTTTTGGGTTATCATTTCGTACGGACATCTGTTAGGTTTTTTTTGTTGCAAATTTCCGCGATGAGTGCATCTGTTAGGTAAGTAATAATCGAAAATTGATAGTAATGATGGCACAAACGCCACGCCGTCGTTAGATTTGGGAGAGGGTCATGCTGCTGAAAATAAGAACAAAACGGTGCTTGGCGGTGTTCTCTGACCGAAATATGTCGTCTTATATGCCTGTCTGTTTAGGCATAGTGAAAGCATTTTATGGAGCTTTAGACTTGTATACCATTTTTTTTACTTTTTTTGGTTTGGAAGTGCAGCGCTGCTCAGAACCAATTGAAAGAAAATTACTGAAATGATGTATCACAACTGATTATAAGTTTTTACTGTGTTTGAATATCACCAACTATATGTTATTTGGTTACTTTGGCATCATTTATAATCAATTTTTCCTGCATGAAAACATGAGAACGACATGTAATATTATATGACTTTGACAGATTTTCTGACTGAGGATTTGTCAAGCTTCATTTAATTTTTCATCCCTGGGAGGTGCTGAAACCTAAGGATGAGGTTGGTATTCTTACTTCCTACCGTTAGGCATTTTTCTGCTGGTTTGCATACCTTAGGCCCATGCCCACAATACGTTACCAAGTATGCTTGGTAAATTCTGTGAATTATTTGTCATTTTTAAGTTGCTATAGAATCAATTCAAGCAGACGGTCTTTCTCCATGGTTGTTTTTGTTTTTGCCTTACAAAACTTAGGTTCACGCCAGACAGTCTGCATTTGTATGTGATGGTCTAAAGAATTAACTGTTTCAGCGATGACAAAATCAGTGGATTCATTTCAGGTTACTTTAGGGTCAAATATTTCATAGATGTGAACCACTACAGTAATAAAAACTAAACATTTGAGAATTTACAGCTGTATGATTTTTAAGTATGATTTATCAGTCTTTTAGGCCCAGGCCAATAGTAGCTTGTTGATTATACTACTTGGATTTCAGAACTTGATGTTGTAAAACTAAAAGGATGAACAGAATGAGACGTCTCTTTTTTATCAAATAAACTAAAAGGATGAACCAAATGACTTTTGAAACCTAGTGCGGCCGCCACAACAACTGAAATTTAGGTCTGGGGTTATGAAATGCACTTTTTCCCTATTTTCCCCCGAGATTCCTAGAGATCTTGTAGAAATAGTTGGTTGAGCCCAAACTTGTCAAGCTAGATTCATCGTGCAATAAGAGGAAAAAAGTACTCTGTTCCTATATGTAGTCAAGGACATGTTTCCACATGGCATGAATGCGTTGTCCTTGTTCTATGGTATTAAAGGGGCCAAGGTGGTTCTCCATCTTAGATGATGGTATGGGCCAAATCCAACTATGGAAGACAAATCACCTTTTTTTTTTATCACAATACCTAATGAACCCAAATCCTATAAAGCCAGATCCATCGTGTGTATTTTGTCTATTTTGTCTGATTCATCTAAGAGTTACATGTTGTACTTTCCCTCTTATCCCACGAGTCATCTAAGAGTTACATGTAGAGTACGGGGTACTTTTCCCTCATATAGGATTTGGGTACGTTAGGTGGTGTGATAATAAAAGGTGTCTCGTTTTCCACGGTAGGATTTGGGCTCGTTAGGCTAATCATATTTCATAGGCTAACTAATTGGCGATCATATCATAAGAGCACATTTGATACCACAATTCCAGTCTAAAACATGACCCATACCATCATCTAAGATGTAGAGCCACCTTGGCCCCTCGAATACCATAGAACAAGGACAACACATTCATGCCATGTGAAAACATGTCCTTGATTACATATAGGTACAAAGTACCTTTTTTCTCTTATCGCATGATGAATCTAGCTTGATAAGTCTGGGCCCAACCAACTATTTCTATGAGATCTCTATGAATCTCGTGGGAAAATAGGGAAAAAGTACATTTCATAACCCCAGACCTAAAAGTTCGGTGGTTGTGGCGCCCGTGCTAAGTTTATTTGATAAGATTTAATCATTTTACCTCTATTGATATTTTTCTTTAGCTCTCGTCGTGTGAAGTGGAATGAAGACAACCTGTATGAGATTGAATCAAACAAACCTGTTAGGCAGAAGATAACTGAGCCTAAGACACCATATCACCCTATGGTAGATGATGATGGTATGTCTTCCCTCTCTGATCTCATTATACCTGACCATATTAGTTGCTCTGTGGCTCTTGAATCTCCTTACCATTGCTTTCTTTATAGGGTCATTGTCACCGACACGTCCTTTTGACAAGTGTCTGGATGAGTCTGTTAATGCTGAAGCTATTTTAACTGCTTTAAATGGTGTGGCTTCTTCAAGCAAAACTGATTCGAAGGATGATGGTTGGGCATCCTCAGATGATGATGCAGATGCCATGGAACAAGATGATGGTTGTGCCTCTTATTCTGTTCCCATTTTCATATTGCTACACTGCATTCAGTAATTTGCTCTTATATTTTCCCTGTTTCAGTTAAATATATTTGACGGAGATATTGAAGATATCTTGCTTTTTGGTGGATAATTTACTTAGAGTAAAATACATTGACAATCCTTAAACTTGTGTCGTGTCATTGGTCCCTAAACTTCGAAAATAAATATCCATATCCCTGAACTTGCTAAAGTGTGGGTCCAAAACCACCACATACTCCTCCAGAAGCCCATGTGGCTCTTCGGAAACCTACGTGGTGGATGTGGAGAGGGACAATGGAGTGAAATGTTGGCCATATCGGTGCCAAGTAGACCCGTCGAGGAGTATGTGGCTATTTTGGACCTAGATAATACACCTCAGCAAGTTTAGGGACATGAATCTGCATTTTCAAATATTAAGGATCTAGATGACATAATGACACAAGTTTAAGGACTGACATTGTATTTTACTCAATTAATTAATTAATTATCAGGAAATTATATGAATAGGTCTGAAAGTTTATGCTATTACATAGGTAGGGCAAGCCTTATTGGAAGTTATAGTATAACATTGACATTTCATAATAGTAAAGCACATACACCTACCAAATCCTTCAGCCTTGCTCAACTAAAGCAACATACAAATCTGGATAAGCATTTAATAGAGATTCTGAGAACCAGTTCAAAGTACATCCTTTATTTACACATGTTAAGCTGCCCAGGTCCTATCTATGAACTTCCAAAACAAACTTGCTTTTGATCTAGATGCATATGATGACGGATGACACAGCTCTTCTGACTTACCAGCTTTCTACAAGTTTTATTTTAGATAATGGATGATTACAATCCAGGCATCCGGCCTTGACTTCAACAGAAGCTAGTCACACCAGCTTTATATAAGTAGACAAACATTTTATAGTTCGTGTTCTCTCGTTGGGAAATTTCATCCATTCATCCTAAAATCATGTTGTATATTTCCTATGGGAACATACACAAGGGATACGTACCATCATTATTAATGGGCAATAATCAATTCGAAGGTAAGTTAAAATGCTGGTGTTCATGCAGACCCAGAAGCTGAGAAGGCAAGGCTGAGTTTCAAGGAACATCGTCGTGCCCACTATGATGAATTCCTCAAGGTGAAGGAGCTGATGCGCTCTGGGTCGCTGATTGACGAGGAGGCTGAGGAGGATGACAAAGGTGCAAAAGGCAGCCACTCCAAAGCTGTAGGAAGGAAGGCAGCGGACGCAGACCGCACACCCCCACCCCAAACATGAAGCAGTGAAGCTACCGTTCCTTTCCTTTTTTTCCCCGTTGTTTGCTAAAAGCTAGGAAAATGCTAAACATAGCAGAAGCATGCGGTGTGCCTAAATTGTGTGAGTATGCTTGCGTGTGTTAGATCCTTGTATTCAAAATCAGATGGCAATCTGTAACTAAACAACGTAGCCGTTCAATCTTCCCCTTTTGTTTTAAGATCTTGATGTACCTAGAACGGCTTTGATTGACCTACCGAGCAACATTTACTTCCTGAATGTGAATGGTGATCTCCCTCACATTTTCGCTTGAGACTAAAATGTGCCATCGTTTTATTTCTTTTTGAAGAATTTGTCAACATGTTAGATAAATCCTTCCGCAGATGTTTGTACGCGCTGTGGTATTTCTTTGTACAATGGTGTTTCCTTTTTTTTAAAAAAAACCATCCCTGTCCCGGGTGCCCTTGTTATCCGTCTTTTTAATTTTTCTTATAAGCCAAAATTTAAATTTTTAATCTTAAATTTGGATTTGAATTTAAGGTTTTTTACTAAAGTTTATTTTTCAGCATTGGCTTTTAGATCACTAAAAATGCGTATATAAAAGTTTTATTCATAAATTCTTTTTTGTTTATAAATATATTGTTTGACTTTTTTTTTTATAAAAGAACAAAACAATCACCATCACATCGTCCTGACCTAGGAGCGATAAATAATATATTTATAAATAAAAAATAATCTGTGAATAAAATTTTTATATACGTGTTCTTTGTGAGGTAAAAATCAAGGTGGAAAACAAATTATGATAAAAAAAATAAAATAAACTTAGTTGGAAATTTAAATTTTAGCATGTGTTTATATTTCTCTGTTACTGTGACTTTGTATTTCATTAGTTTCTGCAAACGTGACAAGTACTAACAACCCTATTTTACCATCTGAACAGTGGGAGAGGCTCTAACAGTGAGTTATGGCTTGTTCGCTGAGAAAAATAAACAAGAGAAACAAAAATTATTTTAGCGCAGGACTTGTATGCTTTTGCTGCTCTTAAAGGTTTAAAAGCCAGTTGAAAAATATAAATCGATGAAAAAACACTTAGATTAATTTAAATTAAGGTCACAATTTAAATTTGGATGTGGATTGTACTGTTTTTACCCTAATTCAAGACCACCCTCCCTCTGATAGTTATTCAAGCAAAAGAGCACAAAAAAAGGTTCTCTTTGCAGTTGAAATGGATTGGCTACTAGATTACTATAATCAGACCGCATAATACTCCCTCTATATTTAGATATATACTCATTTGGCTTTTGAACATTAAGTTTAACCATCCATTTTATTTAAAAAACGAAAAAACAGAAATATCATTTAGTTTGTTGTGGCTTGTGTTATTCCCAGAGGTATTATTATTATTATTATTATTATTATTATTATTATTATTATTATTATTATTATTATTATTATTATTATTATTGATATGCTATGCCATGCAAGTTAGATGTGCTGAGTGATCCTATATACGACACGCTCCAGTATACAATTAAACTAATGCAGCAACTAGCACAGTTTGGTGCAATGATTCTTGTTAGGCTTTCCATTAGGATGAGCATCTCTTGCTCAACTTTCCCTTCTCTAAATGTTAGGCAATCAATCAATCTAAAAGAACACCAAATAGTTATAAGCACCCATCTTTTCACTTATGCTTTATACTTATAAGCCAAAATTTAAATTTTTAACCTTAAATTTAGAATTGATTTTGAGGTTTTTTAACATAATTTATTTTCTAGCCTTGACTTTTAGATCGCTAGGAATACGTATATAAAAACTTTATTTATAAATTGTTTTTTGTTTGCAAATACCCAAACAATCTAGCAAATAATTTGAGAGCAATATGAGAAACCACTAAACTTTACACTTGATTAGCAGAATTCCAATATTGACTTGTTTATATGTTCCAAATGCCATCTGTTTATATTTATCTGCATTTTGAAACTATCTATTTTGCATATTCAATAATTTCTCTAGCTACGATGAGTCGCGACTCACGGGTTGCTTCGTGAGTCGGGATCTAAATTTTAATTTATACGGCTCAATAGATTATTTATATTAAAATTTTATAGCATGCAAAATTTTTCCATTTTTGAAGATTTTTAAGTATTTGTTTGAGATTTTTTAAAATGATGCATAACACATTGATTATTTTATTAATATTGTATAATCACTTTTAAAAATCTCAAACAAATACTTAAAAATCTCCAAAAATGGAAAAATTTTGCGTGCTATAAGGTTATAAGATTTTGATATGAAGAATGTATTGAGTCATATTGAAATTTAGAGGTGATTTGATATGCTTTTGGACCCCGACTCACGGAGCAGCCCATGAGTCTCTACGCTCTACCTGTTGAACAACGTGTGATACAACATCAGTATCTCTGACCCCACACACTATCCATCGTCCCTACCCCCACAACCCAGTTAAATTTTAACTTTTAAATAACACACCGCATATATCGATTTAAGTTAAAATTTTACTGAAACACACCAACCATCGAGCACACCAATAGCCTGAACCAACTCAAGTTAATTTTTAACTTCTTGTATTTCAATGCAGACATTCATATTAAGTGCAGTTAAAAATTTACGGAAGAACACATATAAGCAAATCATCTAGCTATAACATACAATTAAATTTTAACCGAAACACAAACATCACGTAGCATTTTTCACTTGCGTCTAGTTAATTTTTAACTCTTAGGTGTATCCTGCAAGCGTAGTATGAGTTAAAGTTTAACTCAACAACATCGTAGGGTATTAAAATATAGTCGTTTTGGTATGTCAGTTACAGTGTTTCTTGGTAGCGAATCTTCTTGTGATTTGGCACGTCAAAATCAGCACGGTTATCGCCGTGCACAGCTTTCCCGGCCTGTTCATTTTCCATTTTTCCATTGTGTGAGAATGACTCCCCCATTTTCCTCGCAACATTTTTTTCTTGAAGCGATTTCTAGCGACGGTGCAGCGCTTTCCCGATGATCTTTTTCTCCTCAATCTTAGGCGGCCACCAGGTAAGTCCAAGCATTATCGTCTTCACAGTACATTACACATGTCATTCCGTCCGTAATACCTAGGGTTTATCGCTAACTGCATCTTACACGGCACACAAGCCCGATCATGAAGGTCTTCAGAAAAATACCATCAAAGGTGAATAAGATTAGGTTCTTAGACTCCCAAAACCGGCACGGTTATCACCATGCACGCCTTTCCTGGATTGTTCATTTTCTATATTTTTCGTTGTGTGGGAACAACTCCCATATTTTCCTCATAGCAGTTGTTCTTGAAGCGATCTCCGGCGACGGCGCAGCGCTTTCCCGACGATATTTTTCTCCTCAATCCCAGGCAGCCAACTAGTAAGTCCAAGCATCATCGTATTCATAATATATTACACATATCGTCCTATCCGTAATACCTAGGGTTTATCGCTAACTGCATCTTATACCACACACAAGCCCGATCATGGAGGTCTCCGGAAAAATGTCGTCAAATGCGTAGAAGATTAGGTTCTCAGACTCTCAAAACGAGTGTGAGGTCCTGCTCCCCCAGACCCATGCCAGTGGTGGACAAACCTCATCAATGGCGGGTGACGGAGCAACGTAAAGGAGGCCCAAACGAAGACGACGTGCATCGTTGGCCAGCGATACTACGGTTGTCGATGATGTAAGCAGCATTCTTCTCTGGTTGATTTTGTTCGCTATAACATGGGTTCTTGGTAACAGTGTTCAGTTAAATTTTAACTCATATATCTCTATGTTCATTTTAACTATTAAGTATGTTTAGTTAAAATTTAACTACCTATGTGCCTCTGAATATTAAACCATATCAGCACCATTTTTATCATATGAAACATTTTTATCCAAATTCATAATCATGTTTTCCATGTTGTAGGCCAACAGAATGATTGTCCGTTCAACGATACTCCACCGGTTAATCTTCAGTCAGTATAACCAGGTCGTGACACTATACCCAGAGATTAAAATGTTCCAAGTTCATACGACAGACGATCATTCGGCATAATAGCTACAAACAAAAAAACAAATTGACTACACTGTGTGGTTTCTATGGAATGTCTAATGTGTCATAAACATCTGGAAGGAATGTCTGAAGTCAACATCATATTGCGTGTGTGCGCAACAACAATTAGGTTTCTATGTCTTTTGCTATGCAAGATGAATATATATATTTTTACTATTACTGATGTGGGTGATAAACTTTATATTATGTAACGTCATAAGTATAGGGTCTATTATATTACGTGGTTTTCTATTTACTTGATGTTTTCTAGCTATGTTTATAATCAAACACGGCACATGGCTAAAATGAGTTATTTTTTAACTCAAACATGCTGACAAGGTTTTCGTCATCATTGACTACAGTTAACAAATAACTATCTTACACAACAGCAAATTTTTAACTTATCACGAACCGAGCCATGTAATTATTGATTTGGTGCCGAGGGGCGTGTGTGTGCTATTTTTAACTCAAAACAGATGTTAAGCATGGACGAAAGTGCTTTTGTCATGACCATCGACAAGTTATTTTTTTAACTCAACAAGTACAACATCACAATAACTAGGTCATTTTCCAAGATAGCAATCTCACATAGACATTCTGAATGACAGTTAAAATTTAACTACACATCGAATGCCTACAAATGAACCAGTAAACGAACACATTCTTTTCACGTTATTATTAGTTAATTTTTAACTCCGCAAACCTTTATTGGGACTAAAAACTACGTGGGTCATTAGTTAATTTTTAACTCCTCAACTAGTGAATGCACACATTCCTTTTCATGTTGTTATCAGTTAAATTTTAACTCTATAGCATATCATATAAACACTTTCACACATATATAAGTTATTTTATAACTCAAACACCCGTATATGTCAGTTATTTTTTTAACTCCACCAGCTTTATTGGAGGTGGTGGTGGTAGGGGTGAACTGACGTGAATGTTGGTTGGTTGATCGTCGTGTGACGCGCTACGTTGTTTCGTAGCGCATATCGTATCCTATGACGCATATGACGCATTGTGTAACGCCATCGTGTGTGTTTGTGTGTGTGTGTGTGTGTATATATATATATATATATATATATATATATATATATATATATATTCTAGCTACAGTGAGTCATAACTCACCGGTCACTCTGTAAGTCGAGGTCCAAAAACATATCAAATTACCTATAAATTTTGATTTATATAGCTCAATACATTCTTCGTATCAAAATCTTGTAGCACGCAAAATTTTTCTATTTTCAAAGATTTTTAAGTATGTGTTTGAGATTTTTTTTAAAATGATACATAACACATGGACTATTTTTTTAATATTGTAGTCACTTTTAAAAATCTCAAAAATACTTAAAAATCTCAAAAGATAGAAAAGTTTTGCGTGTTATAAGATTTTTATATGAAGAATGTATTGAGCTGTATAAATCGAAATTTTGAGATGATTTGATATACTTTTGAACGACTCATTTTAGCAAAATTTAAATACCTGGGCACCAACGCCTGGCTTGGTGCTTTGTGTATGAGAGGTGACTGGCCTACTTTGAGGTTGGCTCCACCTTGCGACCAATAAGCTTTTATTCACAATGTTTACGACCGTTTCATGTAACCCTTGCTACTTATTTTTATAATAAAGTGTTTGGAATATAAGAACACGAGATGCGTGGAGGAAGGAAAAAAAAAGGTACACACCACCATTTGGTGCGTCTATAACACCCAATGACTAATGATAAATCTTTTGAGCTTACTTGTGTGCATGATATTTGTAGGCGCTAGGTTTTAAACTCCACTGAACAGAGTCATACGTCCATAACTTCACCACCACACCCTAGGTGCTTCACTAGGTTTGGGAATTTTTTTTTTAATTCCGGGAACTAATTGAATTAAAAGAGTTTAGTTTTATAAGATATTCATAAACTCAGATAAATCCATGAAAAATCCTACGTTCGTTTTAAGGTGTTTTGGGGTAAGTTA
Source organism: Oryza brachyantha (assembly GCF_000231095.2). Classification (NCBI taxonomy): domain Eukaryota; kingdom Viridiplantae; phylum Streptophyta; class Magnoliopsida; order Poales; family Poaceae; genus Oryza; species Oryza brachyantha. The sequence goes on along the minus strand of NC_023167.2, from coordinate 8,506,287 downwards.
TCCGACAAAAAAAAGTACATGATTAATTAATTATTAATTTAAAAAACTAAAAAATAGATTAATATGGCATTTTAAAGCAATTTTCCTATAGAATTTTTTTTAAAAAAACACACCGTTTACAGTTTAAAAAGCATGAACACGGAAAAAAGATGGGAATCTGGTTCAGTAGCCTTACCGCCAAAAACAGTCCTAGTGAATAAATCCAACCGAACAAAAATAGAACCCAACTCGAGAAAATAAAACTAACTTTAGCCAAGATAATTCATTTATATTATTTTTAAAAACTACATTAGGCTTTCCTTTGTGCAAAATTATTATATTGGTTGAAATATTAGCAACACAAATTTGTTTTGAGGCATCAACTGTTACATTATGCCGTTTACAAAATTCAGATAGTGCACATGAGCGCTTCTGTACAGATAACAAATTGATATCAGAAGACATAAGGCCTGAAACTATAAGCGCAAGAGGAGACAGTCCAACAGGTCATAACTCACATGAAATTATTGCGCATAGGTTTGCCGCAGACCACCAGAACAAAGTCCAACAGGCCACAGATCCATCCGTCACATGAAAATGCAAAAGCAGATCAGCATGCACAAAACAAATGAATAACGCTCAGTTTAAAACATAAAATTTATGAACTTTAGCAATTCTGTTAGAAGCTTGCTGATACCATCGAGGCAACACTGAAAAAAAATTTAACTGCTCCCATGAGGAAAATGCTTTTGCAGCAGTGGAAGAAAACAGAAAATTCTAGGCATGGGAAATCCCAGTCACAGAATGTACATCATACTCATTATTTGAAATGCTTCCGCTTAAATGCTCAAAACATTTTAATGAGAGTAAGAAACAGTGGTCACTCAGTTGACAACATCCAGCACCAACTTGCGCGACTTAAGGACCGACCACCTCATGCGACGGTAGTATGCAGCTTGGAGAAGTGCAAGTGACAGTAGGAAGATCCATTTCACTCCCATCTACAACAAATTAGAGTAGGTTGGTATTGAGAAATATTGGCAATTAAAGGAATATATCCATAAAAGTTAAGCTGGTTACCAGTTTCCTCTCTTCCATCTCAGGTTCAGCAGCCCATGACAAGAACGAAACGACATCCTTACCCATCTGTGGTAAAGGGTGACAACGATCATGCTTAGGCCTTTAATGCTAAACCAACATGTCACTATAAGCATAGAAGACTCACCTGGGCTTCAGTAGCAGGAGTACCATCTTCATATTCAACAGCTCCATCTATAAGCATCTGGGGCATAGCTATGGCGCCACCAGGGAAGTAGGGATTGTAATGCAAACCCTCACGGATCTAGAATACAAATCAAACAGAATATGTTTAACACTGCAGAAAGCAAATAGCAAAACACATGGCTGGAAACATTACAACTACAAATGAAGCAATCTATTACTTTTAGAATATTCAGGCAAATAACACTTTGTAGGATGAACTCATAATTATTAACAGAAAATAATGATGTGGTGAATTCCAAATAATAACAGACCAAAATGGGTGCTGATTGCTGAATAGTTCAACAATTAACAGATAAAAACACCCAAACAACAAATGGACATGACACCACAACATACCCGTCTTCAACCAGTATAGCAATTACAGAGATTAATACAACAGTGTCAAATTTGATGTCAATATAATGTGTGTTTAATATGTATCCATGTGGCACAAGTGATTCAAACCACGTGCAAGAGGTGGTTCTTCACCGTTTGTAAGTGAATTAAGGAAGATACTGAGATAGCAGACAGTCAGGCACCTAGAAAGTAGAAACTGCAAATGCTAAGGTAACTGACAGAAAGAAAAATATGTATGAGATTTACCTGAACACCAGCAGGTGGATCGCGGTAACCAGTAAGAAGAGCAAATACATAGTTCTGGCCATTGTGCCTTGCCTGAACATATGCAATCAAATCAGTAAGTTCCAACTTGAAGGTGACATATTAAGCAATCTAATGCAATGGCATAAATTAATACTACCTTTGTTATAAGACTGAGATCTGGGGGGTATGCCCCACCATTTGCAAAACGGGCTGCTTGCTCATTTGGATATGGCTGTGGGAAGCGGTCACTCAACTTGCCTGGACGTGTGAACATTTCACCCTCATCATTAGGACCATCAACCACCTCAATCTCAGCAGCCATAGCCTTTGTTTCTTCTTCAGTGTAGGCCACACCGACCAAATCACGGTATGAAATTAATGACATGGAGTGGCAAGAAGCACAGACTTGTGTATAAACTTGATGTCCACGCCGAATACTGATCATAGAAATGTTCAAATATAAGAAATATTAATATCCATACTTCTTTAAGAGAAGGTAGTGGCGGTGGCAATGAGTCTGCCACCCCACCTACTCCCATTGTAAACCAACCAAATTACCCATTGACTTCTTAATATTAGCAAACAATCAAATCTAAATGGATAGCTACATATATAAAATCAAATTAAGGTGAATGTTCCCCCATCGAGAAAAGATGGGTACACACATTTCATGGAAAATATATTTTTATTTATTTTAGGCAATATTATAGCATATTTTCTTTTATCCATGGCAAAGCATAGGCATTCAGCTAGTATAACAAGAACATGGTATTATGATTGAACGGATTGCCTTGGAAGTGAAACATCGTCGTGATTCTTTTCACTATCTAACAGGCAACTAAATTGGTGAAGTAAGGTTTTAAGGATTCAGGGGTAGCCAGGGGGGATCAATTAAATATAACCAAATATTTCTGTGCAATATTGCAATGAGTTAAACTACTATGACTTTTGTAACAAAAGGTGAATAAGGATGACTTACGATGCATGATCATAAGAGCTAAGAATGCCAGCATGTGGCCAGGGATAGTCAGCTGCTGCCAAACCATGCTCAGCTTCATCTGCAGATGCTATTGTAGCAAAGCTTAAAAGACCAGAAGCACCAACTCCAAGAAGAGCCAATGCTCTGAGTCCAGCAGAGGACTCTTCATGCTTTATCCGGAATGAGGATAGCAGAGATGAGCCCTAAAAAACAATGTTTATTTTTATAAATGGCAAGTAACACCAAGAAGTAGATGATCATGGCTAATGAAACTTATAAACTTTATTTATGCTGAACAAATGGTCACCGTGTCAAGTTATAAACTTTGCCAACACTATGTTAAGTAGTTGATGTCATGGTCTACTTATTTAATCAGAACAATAACAAAAAAGCATTGTATGCATAATACATGGCTTATCTGTAAAATGTAGGATAAAGGTCAATCGTGCCAAACATAAACCACTAAAAACCATGCAGTAGTGTAGTAAGCATGTTAACTGTGCTTTCTTTCTGAAACCCCATCAAATTGCATCTCATGTTACGGTGATGTACGGTGATATCTTCCGTAGTGTAATAATCAATCCAAGAATAGTTTAATGTAACATTAAGAAGATTTGGATCGATTAGTTTTGACAGATGGAATACAAAAGAAATAGTTCACTAAAATACTTACAGAGGACTGACTATGTAGTGTTCTCCTGAGGAGCTGGTTAATGCCCCGACCAGCAGCCATGATACTGCACCACATATCAAGAACTCAGATACAAAATAAGAGGTTATGGTAGTCAGTAACAGCAGCAAACAAGATAACGCAAAATTGTGACAAATAATTGAAATCTGTAGATTTCATTTATAATATCTAACCACCAAGTGGAGTGAACTGAGTAATAATTAGGAGAATTCTACAAAAATTTTTCCAATGTTAGAACTAAAACAAACACGTGATTTCAAATCATGGAAGACAGCATAATAGCAATTAGGCCATTATTTTGAACAACAATCTGATGCCTTTTTGTGTGCTAATTTATTCATCAATGTGCCTAACGCAAGACGAATATATCAATAAACGAATTACAGTAGGGTGTTGTGTGTGCATTTGCAGACAACACAATGCATACACGTAAACCACCACTGCCATATCCTATATCAATGTGCCTAAAGTATAGTGGCATACAAAATATATCAATATCATGTGAATTATTTGCTAAAAGTAGGATAAAAATGGCCAGGACTAACTATTACAACATGATTTTCGAGATAGTCAAAGATACATGGTGCATCATTGTTATCTAACACCTCATCTGGGCCATAACTCATAAATTATAGTACGCAGACCAGTGTATTTACACGAAAATGGAAAAAAAAGGTACCAGATAAGCGAACTACCTAAAACATGATAGGAAAGGAACAAGATGAAGCTCATAAAGTTTACATTAGTATAAATGGAGTGTTGCAGCTGTGTTCTAAACGTAGACCAATGGTATTCATATCAATTGTTAGCGGCCAACTGTAAGGAATACTCACAACCAGACTAAAATATTAAACATAAGTAAACACTGGATTAAATTAGTCAGACCAAAAAGTTTGATAAGGGTAAATAAAAGATTGCAATTTAATCGACTAGATATGATCCTGACAGCTTTGCTACTACTAAATCGCTTTGGACCTGTTGAATTCCGTTCATTTGTTTTTTTTTTACGATGGTAGGGATATCTCACCCGTGCCTAATGTATATAACATGGCAAGCAGGAGCGCAAGATTGATTGGCACGCGAAAAAACAAGAAAACTAGGCATGATTCATGTGCTACTCGCATACACTACAAGGGTATTCCGCTTCTCACAAATACGAAGCAAACCACAGAGAGGGGGGCAGATCTAGGCGGTTGGCAAGCACCAACTAGTCATGCTAGATCCACGTGATCCCCCAACGAAACAGAGGGGCGCCCAGATCTGCACGTCCCAAGCGGAAGGACCAATCAGGTTCCCAACCCGAGCAACAGATCGGCGCACCTCTACCGCCTTAGTCGGTCCCGACAAAATCGGAGAAGAGAACTGGTGAGGGGGTGGGGGGGGGGGAGAGCGAGCGAGCGAGCGAGCGGGAGAGAGAAGGCATACCGGAAGGGGAGAGCCCTAGCGCGTCGTCGGCCTTGCCGGGAGGGAGGGAGGGAAGGAGGAGGAGGTGGAGCACGGGAGGTACCGGCCTTCCGGGCGAGACGAGGGAGGGGAGGGGAGGAGGAGAGGAGAGAAGCGGCGCAAGGGCGAAGAGGGGCGGGGGCCAACCCTAGCTCCGCTGGACCTGGACTGGATCCCTCTCTCAGTCTCTCCGTGTTGCGTGCAATGGGCCGGAACGGCCCATTTCAGAAGTTGACTTCACACTTGCCGGCCCACTTATGCCTACTTTTTTGTACCGCTTGAGTGGTCAGGCCGCGTTAAGAGCGAATTCAATAAACAGTTATTGGCTTCAATTCATCTATAATCAATTTAATAATGAATTTATATAATAGTTACCTACAAAATATTAATGCATGGTCCCATATGTCATACACATATTTTATTTTGGAGCTCATGTGCAGCTGGCTATAAATTAGTAGCATACATCTCTTCTCTCTCGTATCTTATCTCTTTGAAATATGTTTATAACTAGCTTATAGACTGCTATTGTACCTGCTTTTAAAGGTAGGGGATGTGGGTGAGTTATCTGCTCGAAAAAAGTATTAATAAATTAGTATATGGTTAATTAATTATTAATTATTAAAAAATATAAAATGAATTAATATGATTTTTTAAAACAATTTCCTATAGAAAATTTTTTAAAAAATACACCGTTTAATAGTTCGGAAAATGTGCGTGCGGAAATCGAGAAGTTTAGATATCTTGCCGGGTGCTGAACGTGGCCTTAGATTTGCTGTGTACGCAAAAGAGGGTCTATTTACGTCAAACTTCCCGACACCATCGGATCATGATGCTCCCGATGGATCGATACGTATAATTATAATTATCTAAATAAATTATAAGAAGAAGATAATTAATTATGCGTGTCGATCAGAATGGCGGAACCAGAATTTTGCCAACGGAGGTTAAGCTTTGAACTTAAATGACTTATTTAGAGCGATATTTATCAATAATTTAGTGAAGTAGTTTATATTGTGTTGATCTATGGAAGTTAAATGAATGAGATTATTAAAATCCCCCTTGCACAACTAGCTAGCTAGACTTTTCATTGGAATGCTATTGCATGCATTCATATATTTGTTACTGCTGTGTACAGAAAAAAGGGCACGGATATACCCCCCATGTCCCCTCTCCCTCCACCATTGTCGAAGACGATGAAAGTTATTTGAATTATTTCCAAGGTATTGAAAACACAGTCATCCGTCATCCCATCCTCACCTCCCGCCTACCACATTCTCGCTTCTTGCCATATACTATCTCTGTTTTATATTGTAAAACTTTTTAACATTGTCTAAATTCATCAATTGATGAATGTATATAATTTATATGTATGTCTAGATTTATTAGCAACCATATAAATCTACGTAGACTAGAAAGTCTTATATTGTGAAACGGGGGATGTAATCTATACCATACTAAAAAGATTAGCGGTGGTGGCACCAGAGTCAATGACGTGTAGGCTCCATGTGGGCCCTGGCCCCGACCCACCAAGTCACTATCGCTGGGCAGCTGTGCCAGGCCGACGTCGAATGCACCACCGGGCAGTTGCGTCGAGCCACCGCGCCGCCCCGACACCGAGCAACTGCACTGCGTCGCATCGCCCACGGGCCGCCAGCGCCGAGCAGCCACGCCACCCCACCGCTGGAGATGACTTGGTGAGAGTGAGAGAGGGTGAGGCCGTGAGGGAGAGAGTACTTCACAGAGAAAGGGAGCGACTCACCATGTCACCGCTGTCAGAGAGGAAACGAAGACGCCCGGCCGCCGCGCTGCCCTGTCGCCCCGCCGCCACACCAGTGGGCACCCGTAGCCCTGCACCGCCACCGGGTAGATCCGGGGGCTGCCGCCCCTCCCCACCCTGCCACCGGGTGGCTGCGCCGCCGCACAGATCTACCGCCGAAACCCTAAACCCGAGCAATCGCGCCACGCCGCGCCGCCACCCCCGCCACCACGCTGCCCCGCCGGTGCTGAGTAGCTGCATCGTGTTGCCGCACTGCTAGAGAGATAGCCCCTGCCGCCGCTAGAGAGTGAGTGGGAGGGAGTGAGTAAGGCGAGAGAGAGGGTGAGAGAGTAGGTTAGGGCTAGATTTTTTTAAAGGGAAAATTGCAAGGATGCTATTATAATTTTGTAAAGTTAGAGATATGTCATCCTAACCCACATATCATTGACTCATGTGAACCCTACATGTCATTGAGATACTAATGACATATCTCTAACTTTATAAAACTATAATGACACGTTTGCAAATTTCCCTTTTTTAAATGGGCCTGTGGGCTTTTTTACGTCACGTGGGCTTTTATTTTACTTGGTCATATCAGTTTTAAAGTTTATAATGCCTACTCTTTTATTTGTACTCTGTTGTTTTAAAATATTAATGATATTTTTAAAATATAAAATCTCGTTGCAATGCATGGGCAATTTGCTAGTGTGTAAAAATTGTAGGATGAGCATGTATTGTGTGTATCTCTTCTCCCCGTCCATTCTAGGCCGACCTTGTAGTCCAACCATTACAGGGTTGGTCTATTTACTTGGAAGTTAAAACACTAACATATATATTACTAAGTACGTGTTAGAAGTTGGCTACATATATGTCCTCCATAGTGACTCAAAAGCAAAAAGTTCTAAAGCAAACCATGATAAAAAAACCCACAAAACCAAGTCCAAAATTAAGTATTAAAATTCAAATTTTGACTTATAAGCAGTGGTAAGTGCGAAACGATGGAAGCCCTAGAGAACAACACACAATCATCACTCATCACACCACACAAAAGCAGCACATATATAAGATTAAAAGGTCAAAAAGAAATACAAGATCGGAAAGAAAAAGGGGGACTATTAAAATCTCACTACTAGACCATACCACCTTGCGAGACTAAAACAAGGTAACAAAATATAATCTCCACCAAAGCATTAGAAAATATTTTATTTAGCAACTTGAGTGTAATTGTCGGTGAAACGGGCCCAGCGGTATGCCGCGCAAAGGGAAAATAATGTCCAACACATTAGAATGTTCTTTTCGATGAAAATGTCAAAGCCGCTATAGTGCAGACTTTGACCTATGACCCTCGTTACATGAAGGTGGTTGCCCCGGATCCACGTGGCCCGCTCCAGGGGGCTTGGGCCCGAGGTCTGAGAGGCAGCCACCCTCTTGTGGAGAGGTCAGGCCATCCTGACCCCTCGGGCCCTCGGTCCACGGGTCAAGCGGCATGCGGGATTCGAGGGCCCGACGCGTGGTGCCCTTTCGCCGCATTTAATGCGTCCCGCCACCTGTATGGTACCGCATTTAATGTGGCATACGAGTGGAGCAGTAAGTCACCGCTAAACTAACAAACGCGGCGGCTAACCGAAAGCATGTCAGAAGCATGCGCCTACCCCCGACAAGCATATGACTCATGTCAGCCCCGTCTCATAAGTCGTTAATGGAGAGATTTTTTTTCTCTCCTCTCTACGAGAGAAGTGGTACTCCGTTTTCGAGGCGCCCCATCATTGCTTCCGCCACGCCTTCGATACAAAGGAACCAAGGGTCTTTAGCATTTAATGCGGGAGAGTCGTCGGCCACCCCGCCCACGTCATGACAAGAGTTGGCCCACACGCGAAAATGCGTGCATTGTCGCTGCACACCTCGTATTAGATGGGCATTAAATGCCCTAAGCCAGGTATTTTCCTGTTTGCTTGTCACGTCCAGAGTTTTACCCCTAGCCGAAAATTAATTAAATAATGCATTAAAAGTAATTTGTTAATTAAAGTTCAGGAGAAAAGCAGTGTATAAACTTAATTAATTAGTTGGAAGCTTTTCGGAATGTTCTAAAATGTCCCGAAAAGTGTTTTAAATTATTAACGGGATTTAAACTTAAATTGCAGTCAATAAATTTGCTCAGATAAACTTAATAAAAATCGGCAAAATTGGAGGCAATTTCTTCTCTTTCCTCCTTCCTTTTTCTTTTCCTTTTCCCTCCTTTCTTTCTTCCTTTTCCCTTTTCTTTTTCTCTTTTCCTTTTTTTTCCTTCTTGGCCGAACTCCCTTCTCCCTCTCCCCTTTTTGTGCGATCTCCGCTTCCTCTCCAAGCCGTGACCGAGCCAAACTTCTTCTCCCCTGCCCTCTCCATCGCACATCCCTCCCCATGCGCCCTCCACCCTTCTGGTGCACGCATCCAACTCCTGTCCCAGCTCCGCAAAAACCAATTCCTAATCTATTAGGACTCCAATTTTTATCCCTTTAAAACTTTATCTATTCCCTTTTTATAGGAGATGGATTCCTAGATTGATCTCTAGTTTTTCTCCTATAAATAGACCCCCAAGCCCCCACTTTTCTCGCCTTTGTTTTTAGCCGCGCTGCGCCCACGCTGTTGCTCTGCTTCACCGACGACGCCTCCTATCTAGCAGCTGCGCGGCAAGCAGCTAGTAGCCCTGCTGCCATCCCTGTTCACAGCAGCCAAAGTCGATCTAATCCGTCACCAATCTTCAGGTTCGCATGTTTTTCTTGCGAACCAATCTAAATTAATCTACCGTTTAATTGTTTAGGTTTCCTAGTCAAACAACAAGGAACAACAGCAATCCGTCGCTGATCTCTCTACCAAATCTCATGTTTGCGTACGTTTTATTCATGCAAATCAATCTATTTTTGATCTACAGTGTAATTGCTTAGATTTTCTAATCTAATTAGCTAACGTGAGATTGATCTACAGAGCGGACTTTAATTTCGTACGTAGATTGGTTTTACGTTAAAGTCTTTTAGTTTCCGGTTTAGCGAGTCGTTAAATCTTGATTTAACGGGTAGTTAATTCCTATCGTTGTTCCGCTAACCGTTCACGGTTTCACGTTTTGGATATGATTCGTCGTGCGAATCTCTGATTCGTGCACGGTTCGGTTCTGTCGTGCGAAGGCGCGTTCCATTCACAATTTCCTGAGTCGCGCCCAACCCGCGCTCGAAGTCTCTATCACCTCCCTCGGCCCAGCTCACTCCCGCCTCCTTCTCTCTCCCTGTCGCACCAGGCCAAGCCGAGCCAAGGCCCAGCCACCACACGCCCGAAGTCCTCTCCTCCTCCTTACTCCTCGGGACACCGACAGGTGGGCCCCACCTGTAGGACCCGTCTCCCTCCTCTGGCCGCACCCGCTCGCGCCGCTCGCTGCCGTACCGAGCTGCTTCGCGCCCTCATCGTGTCGGTTGTGCCTCACCCCGTGCCATCGCGTCGCGTTGGTGATCACGCCGCGTCCGCTCGCATGCTGTCGCGTCACTCCACCGTTGCGCGCTCCTCATCCTCCTCTAGCCCGCTGCCCCGGACGCATTCTGCCGCGCCGGCGCCTGGCCTGCCCGCCGTGTCCTCCTCCTGGCGCGTCGTGGCCGTCGTTCTGCGCACATTGTCACGCCTGTCGTCGTGCTCGCGTCGCAGCACCAAGCCTCGCTCTGCCTCGCGTCGGCCACTCTCCACCCACGTGCTCGTGCCTCACCGCTGCTTGCGCTCGCCCCTCTGCGCTCGCACACCTCCTCGCTGAGGCATGCCGCGTGTGCGCTGCCGCCGCGCCGCTCGCCTCGCGCGCTCGCCAGCAGCCGCCGCTGCCCATGCAGTGCTAGCCTAACGGTCGCGTCGCCATTCTCGACCGCGCGCATCCCGCCATGCCGCGCTGTCACCCTTCGCCGCGCCCCGGTTACCGGGCTACGTCGCCTCGCCACTGCCTTGCGCTTCTCCGCCGCTCTGCCTAGTGCCGCGCCGAGTCGCCGCTTGCCTGCGCTCTTACCTCCTTTGCCGCGCCGCGCCCTGGCCACCGAGTTGTGCCACCGCCTCGCACGCCTCGAACTACCTCTCTACCGCGCTAGCGCCGTCACGCTACGCCTCTGCTCACGTCGCTGCTGTGCGTCCACACCCGCACCCATGCTGCGCTGCCTCGTGTCACGACCGTCACACCCTGTCGCTAAGCCCCCGCCCAGCTTGGCTGTCGCGCCGCCTGTCGCCTCGCCGTGTCTCCGTGCCACGCCGCCGCACTGCTTCGCCGTGCCGAGTTGCGCCGCATCCTCGCATAGCCACGCCGCCGCCTCGCTTCTGCCCACGTCCGCTCACTGTGCCGCCGCCGCACCACGCTGCCTTGCTGTGCCCATGTTGCGCCCCGCCGTGCAATCACCGGTCGCTGCCTCCCGCAACCACCGCCGCCCTATCCACGTCCCGCGCAGGCCGCCGCCGAATCTGCTGCGCCGCGCAACCACCGCATGTGCCATGCGCGCGTCTGCCGCCAACCACCTCCCTGTCCTACGCGATAGCCGCCACCTATAAATCCCATCCCCCTGGCCGCACCGCCGCCTTCCTTCTTTCGATCATCGCCGCCGCTCCGCCTCTCCACCGCCGAGCACCGAACTCCGCTGTCGCGCGCCATTTTCTCCACCGTCTCGTTCGTTGTCGGTCGTCGCATCCGTCGGTCTTCGCCGTTACCGCGCCACGCCCTCTTCTTCCCAGCGTCGCCCGGCTCTCGCCGCTGCCGCTCGAGCGCTGACGTCGCCTCCTCGGGGCATCGCCGACCGCCGCGGCTCGCCCTCGCCTTCCTCACCGACGATCATCGTCGCTGGTCGTCTTTCGCCACCCTTCGCTGGATCTCGGCGTCGTCGGCCGGCATCACCACCTTCCCGCACCAGCCGAGTTCGACTCCGCTGTGCTGCCGCAGCTCTCGCTCACCGCCGGCCGTCACCGTGTGCCACCGCCTCGCCTACGCGCCCCGACCTTCACCACCACCGGTGAGCAACTCCTCTCCCCTCTCCCCTCTCTTTCCTCTTCGCCGCCACCACCGGGCTCCCTGTGCCGTAGGGAGGCGCCAGGGGCCACGCGCTGCTGTCGCCGGGTCACCACTCGATGTCATCGCCGTAACGCCGTCGTTTTGTTGCCATCGCCTCCCCGCACCTTGCCATCCCCACCGTTGCGCCGTCGCCGGCCGTCGTCGTGTGCCGTCGTCTACGCTATCGTTGCGACCGTGCGATGTCACCGTCCCCGGACGCCACTGGCCCCCATCGGCCAAGCTAAGCTGAGGCCCCGCTCTCTCCTCTCCCCTGTTCTCTCTCAATGGTCGACAGGACCCACCCGTCAGCCACCACCCCTCCCTCTCTCTTCTCTACCGCTGGTCCCGCACGTCAGTCTCCCCTCTCACTCCCTTTCTCTCTCTCCCCGTGGGCCCCATGTGTCAGCCGTTGTCCCCTCTCTCTCGGCTGTGCCACTGCCGAGTGGGTCCCAGTTGTCAGCGATTGCCTCTCTCCTCGCTGACGTCATTCCTCCAATTAATTGCACAATAAATGCATTAAGGTTTTCTGTTTAGTTTAAAAACACAGTTAATATTCTAAAATTCATAACTAATTCATCTAGTCTCCGTTTAGGCCCATTCAAAATTTATTAAATCTAGAAAAATACCGACAATCCATTAAAAATAGTTTCTTTCTCTGTTTCAGTAGTTTTATAGTCTGTTTTTGCTTGTTTTGCCTTGTTTGTCGTAGGTTTTGACCCCGTTGGAGCGCCGTTCGTCCTCGAAGTCATCGCTGAAGTTCCTCGTGGGTCTAAGCAAGGCAATTGGCACCCGTCTTTGATCATATTTGACCTATGATTATAAAATCCACCGCTTTTACATTCAAACATGCATTGTATTCAAATGTATTTACTTTATTTATCTATTGGGCACTTACCTTTATATACCTGTTGATTCCCACATATTATTATTGTCATCCCAGGGTTAATGTGACTAGAAATAGGCTTAGGCAATGCTTAGCCATGCTTAGTTCAACTAGCTCAACAATACTCATTTAATTACTGCTAGACTTGGTAGACCTTTAATGGTTGTGATCAGTATTAATCTCCCGTTGTGGATTAATTGCAACTAAAATATTGCTTATGGTGGGTTGTGGGTGCATGGTTTTGAGAGTCGCACCTATGGTAATTAAGGACCGGTTCTCGAGAAACCCTAGAAGTCTTACCCGTACTAACCACAAGCCGAAATGGGTAAGGTGGGATTTGAAGCACGGCTTCAAACTATTTGACGTAGCAAGGCAAGGGTGAGCGTGATGGAGTATGGACGGGCAATCGTGGTGTAACGAAAGCCTCTGCTACTTCTGTAGGATCAAGATGTCGATTAGAGGGGGTGAATAGGCGATTAAAAATTAAATCACCTCTAATCAAAAAACACTAAATGGATGAACCCTAAGCTCAAATGAGTATGTGAGAGATGCAAGGGATATAAGCAATTGAAATGGTAGCCAAGAGAGCTCCCTTGCTGCTGGTGGGGGGTATTTATATCCCCACCAATAAAATCTAGCCGTTGGGGTCGAAATGCCCCAATTCTGTGTGCTGCTGGTCTGACCGGAGGTATGTGGCTGGTCAGACCGTGCTACTGTGCAACGGCTAGAAAACTAGCCGTTGAAGCTCTAACAGGTGATGTCAGGGGCCCGACCGGTCAGACCGACGTTGAGCAGCCGGTCAAACCGACCTTAGCTCGGTCAGACCGCTATCAGCTCGGTCTGACCGACTGCGGCTCCGTCGGCTCTGTATCGGCCACCCGAGGGGACAAAAAATCGGCCTCCAGGGGGGTAGTTAGACCGCCCTACGACTGTCAGTCTGACCGACCTTGGTCTTGCCGACTCCAATGAGTTTTGCAAGAAAGAAAATATGTTTCAAGTGTTTATGCAAATGACCTAATGTGGCAATTAAAATCATCTCTTTGCTATGTCATTACCCCTCTTAATAGTACGGGAAAGCTAAAGATGAACTAGGAAAAATTTGATCGCCCCTTCACCTCGATCAATTTAAAATTAAAACGCTAGATTTACCAACTCCTTCCAATTTGCTTTGGGCCATCAAATTTAATACGTCAATAATCATCCATGAGCACTTATGAGTGAATCTAAACTGAAACACATAGCTCAAGTGTAATGGTTAGTTCACAATTAGCTTTTGTCATTAATTACCAAAATTAACAACGAGGGCCTAGATGCTTCAATCTCCCCCTTTTTGGTAATTGATGACAAACACCACAAATTAAACATAGAAAATATGAACATATTGCAATAAGGCTCCCCCTTAACAAGTGCACAATAATCACGAATAACAAATAGAGATATCAAGAGCAAAAGATGGTCACACATATATCAATCTCACATCCACCATCCATCACACCACAAGTTCACAATAATAGCCATTTAACCAAAAGAGATAAAACCCATCCAAAGAGGTCTAACAAGGTGACATAGGCTATTACAAGACCACGAGGGGTCCAACGAGACAAATAGTTCAACAAAACGAAAACGAACACACAAGATAGAGTAATAGCCCATACCCCATACATAATATAGCCCAAACACTTATCCTAATAGATAGAGGTAGCTAACCTCACTACTTCTAGTCCCATGAACCAACGATAAAAGCCTAGATTTTTCTCCCCATTTTGGCATCAAGGACCAAAAAGCATCACTCTGGTGGAGGAGAAGGAGGACGTGCCGAAGTGGATGGATGGGATGAATCACGGCGATGATGCTAGACAAAGGCCTGAGAACTCTCTAAGAGCTGCACGCGGCGATCAAGAGTGCCAACCTAAGAATGCAGCCTGACCATAGAAGAGTTCAGAGAGCCAACATCTGTTCTAAGCCCACGCACATCCTCATGCATAGCCTCTTGTCCAGTGTGCAAGCGGGCAAAGTTATCGCTGAGGGTATTGAGAGCCCCTAGCACTGGGTTGAAGTAGTCATTTGGAGGCATGCCAAAGTATGCATGTTGGGGATTGAAGAAGTCATGAGGAGCAAACCCTTGAGGAGGTGGTGGAGGTGGTGGAGGTGGAGCTTGACTTGAACTTGCTCCTTGAGTGAATTGCCTCACTCTAGCACCCCTAGGAGTAGACAGCTGAAGACGTGGCTTGTATTGCTTGTGAGGCTTCAAGTTACCCCCTGTAGCCCCAAGCTTGTCTTGAATCAACCTCATGATATAGGGTGCATAGTATATTCCCTGAGTAAATGTGCCCTTGGAGATAGCAATTTCTTGCATCATGAGAGTTACAACATCAAACTGACGGCCCTGAATAATAGCATCAATGACATGCTGTCACGCCCAGAAATTCCTCACACGAATTTCTGAACTTAATTGTGTATTAAAATCCCTGTCCAGGACCAACCAGGGTACACAAAAAGACAATGTTGATTACATAACCATCGTTCTTAGAAACAACTGAAAATAACACTTAATCTAACGGAAATGCAGCGAAAAGAAAAGGTAGACTAGCTCCAGCGGGAACGGCTCCAGTCCACAGGCAAAGCTTCGACGCTAGACCAGCTCAATCCTGAGAGACATCTCCATCGGACTCAACTTCTAGCTCTGAAGGGGGGGAAAGAGTTGGGCAAGGCTGAGTACAAACCACCGTACTCAACAAGTAACACGGAAAAGAGGGTAATAAATGATGCATAGGGATTATCAAGGGCATGCTAGGTTAGTTGCAATAAAGCAGCAGTTAAACAAATAACAGAGATTAAAAAGAACGAAGACAATTGAATACATTATAGGATAAGTAAATAACAGTTGTAAAATACCACAACGTTGTCCAACGTTACACCACGTTGCAACAGGCCCAACCACTACTCAACGTTACACCACGTTGCAGTAGTCCCGAGTGAAAACCAGTTTACTCAAGTTATTAAAGGTTCACTAATCACAGTGAAGCTGGGAGTTCGCCGTAACCGTGGGCACGGCTATTCGAATAGATTATACTCTGATCAGAGGTGCACTACTGTACCCACAAGACACGACTCCACTACACTTGAACGTGCACCGACATACCACCACGGCATAGCGGAAAGGAGACCGTGATAGGACCCGTCACATAACCCTCCCTATTTAATCGCACCGCACTTCAAGTTTCACCCCCTCCTTTACACCAAGTCGGGCAGTCCCCTCTTGTGCCTTGGTAGATCCGGAAGCAGCAGAGGCTTTCGTTACACCACGATTGCCCGTCCTTACTCCATCACGCCTACCCTCGCCTTGGTACGTCAAATAGTTCGAAGCCATGCTTCAGATCCCACCTTACCCATTTCGGCATGTGGTTAGCACTTATTTACTTCCAAGGTTTTCCGTGAACCGGTCCTTAATTGCCATGGGTGCGACTCTCAAAACCATGCACCCACAGCCCACCTTTATCAATATTTTAGTTGACATTAACCCGAACCGGGTGATGAATCATTATCTCCGCTATTCAAGACTAAGCATGATTAAATGTGATCCCATGAGCTACTTGTTCTAAGCAGGGCTAAGCATTATCCTAGGCCTAACTCTAATCAAGTTACCCCTGGTCCAGCATGAATAAAGTTGGATAATCAACGGCATAATAACAAGGTTTACCCGAAAAATAAATACAGTAAATACTTTAATTAAAACAATGCATATTTGAATAAAGAAAGCGGGGAATTTGCAATAATGGGTTCAATATGATCAAAGATGAGTGCCAGTTGCCTTGCTCTGGCCCCTGGGGAACTTCGGCGACGATCTCGAAGTAAACCGGCTCTTCGGCAGGGTCCGAATCTAAGCGATAAAGCACAAAAATAAATAAAACAGGCACAAACTCTACTGAAACAGCAAAAGAAAGTATTTTTAATGGATCTTAAAAATTTTATGAATTTAATGAAATTTGAATGGACCTAAACGGAGACTAGATGAATTACTTATGAATTTTAGAAGTTTTCTGGGTTTTTAACTAAACAGAAAAGTCCTAAATCAATTATTGCGCAATTAATGGGGCTGCTGACGTCAGCGAGGAGAGAGGAGGTGCTGACGGGTGGGGGCCACCTGTCGGTGGGAGAGAGGGCAGAGGAGAGGCTGATAGCTGGGCCCCACGGGAGGAGAGAGGGAGGAGAGGCGCAGCCGGGCCAAGCGGCGGCGACGGAGTGGCACAGCGGGGACGGGAGGAGAGAGGGAGGAGGCGCGCGCGGGGAGAAGGCCGGTCGGCTGGGCTGGCCTGGAGGAAGAGGTGGGCCGGCTCGGCTGGGCCGGCCCGGGAAGGGAAAAAGAAAAAAGGAGAAAGAAGAAAAAGGGAGAGGAGGAAAATTGGACTTCGGCCCAATTTGAGAAGGAAGGGAAAAAGAAAGGAAAAAGGAGGAAAAAAAAGGAAAGCCCCACTTTTGCCGAGTTTTAAATTATTTGTTTGGCCACCTTTTATACTTCTGCAATTTGAGTTTAAATCGAGTTAATCGATTTGCGAACCACGATTTAATCAAATTAAGTTCTTTTAGAGGGATTTTTCCTGAGTTAATTAAGGCAATTGTTATTTACGGATTTCTTTTTACGATTTTAGGCTTAGGACAAAACTCCGGGTGTGACAAACCTACCCCCCTTAAATGGAATCTCGACCCCGAGATTCGGAGGTGCTGGCGAAGAGGTGCGGATGGGCGACCTTGAGCTCATCTTCTCTTTCCCATGTCGCTTCTTCTTCTGAGTGGTGACTCCACTGAACTCTGCAAAATCTGATCACACGGTTTCGAGTCTTCCTTTCACTGGTTTCTAGAATCCGTGCTGGTTTCTCCACATAAGTCAGATCTTTCCTTAGATCGATGTGCTCGGAGTTGGTTTGTTCTTCAGGCACACGAAGACACTTTTTGAGTTGCGACACATGGAACACGTCATGGATTCCGACCATGTTAGCAGGGAGTTCTAACTGATATGCAACTTCTCCCCTGCGTTCCACTATCCGGTATGGTCCCACGAAACATGGTGCCAACTTTCCTTTGGTCTGAAACTGATGTACTCCTCGCAAGGGTGTGACGCGGAGGTACACATAGTCTCTTGCTTCGAAGGCTAAGTCCCTTCAACGATTATCTGCATAACTTTTCTGTCTGGTTTGAGCTGTTTTCAACCTTTCACGGATTATTCTGACCTTTTCTTCTTCCTGACTTAAAACCTCAGTCCCAAAAACTTGACGTTCTCCTGTTTGATCCCAGAAGAGGGGTGTATGACACTTCCGACCATACAGAGCTTCAAAAGGTGCCATCTGCAAACTGGCTTGATAACTGTTGTTGTATGAGAACTCTGCATACGGTAAATTCTTATCCCAAGTTCCACCAAAGTCGAGAGTGCAAGCTCTGAGCATGTCTTCAAGGATCTGGTTTACCCTTTCTGTCTGACCATCTGTCTGCGGATGATAAGCTGTACTGAAATTCAGTCGGGTTCCCAATTCTTCCTGTAGCTTCTGCCAAAACTTTGAAGTAAACTGACTTCCTCGGTCAGAAACGATCTTTTATGTACTCCATGTAGACACATGATCCTAGCCAAGTAAATCTCAGCTAGCCTTTTCCCTGAGTAGGTAGTGTGAACTGGTATGAAATGGACAACCTTTGTCAATCGATCAACAATTACCCAAATCGAGTCATGACCGGCAGCGGTCCTTGGTAAACCAGTGATGAAATCCATCCCGACTTCTTCCCATTTCCATTCTGGAATCTGAAGAGGTTGCAACAGTCCTGCTGGCCTTTGGTGTTCTGCTTTGACTCATTGACAAACATCGCACAAGGCGACATACTCTGCAATTTCTCTCTTCATACTGACCCACCAAAACTTTTCTTTGAGGTCCTGATACATCTTGGTACTCCCGGGGTGAATAGAGTACTGGGTTTGATGAGCTTCTTGGAGTATCAACTCCTTTAACTCCTTGTTATCTGGTACACACAACTTGTTTCCCATCCAGATTGTCCCATGTTCATCTTCTGAAAAATCTCGAGCTTTACCAACTCGCATATTTTTCTTTAGCTCGGCTATCTCCGGATCATTTGCTTGGGATTGGCGAACTTGATCCACCAATGTGGGCTGCGGTTATAGAGCTGCCACAAAACCTTCTTCGACTAAACCCAAATTTAGTCGTTCAAACTCCTGCTGTAACTGCTCACAAACTTCCGTTGATACAACGGCATGGCAGCAATTATTTCGGCTTAAAGGATCTGCAACTACATTTGCTTTGCCTGGGTGGTAATGGATACTTAAATCATAGTCCTTGATCAATTCCAACCATCTTCGCTGGCGGAGGTTCAAATCCGGTTGTGTAAAGATATACTTTAAACTCTTATGATCCGTATACACTTCACACTTGTTACCAATTAAGTAGTGTCGCCAGATTTTTAGGGCATGCACTACAGCTGCTAGTTCCAAATCATGAGTCGGGTAGTTACCCTCATGTGGTCTCAACTGACGAGAGGCATAAGCAACCACCTTTCCTTCTTGCATTAGCATAAATCCAAGTCCTGATCTGGATGCGTCACAGTAAACCTGGAAGTCTTTCATCTGATCTGGCAAAGTCAACACGGGTGCTGACACCAACCTTTGCTTGAGCTCTTCAAAACTCTTATCGCACTCAATTGACCATCTGAACTTCTTTTCCTTTTTGAACAACTGTGTCATTGGCTTGGCTATCTTCGAGAAATTCTCAATGAACCGGCGATAATAGCCCGCAAGTCCTAAGAAACTTCTGACCTAGGAAACCGTCTTAGGTGGGGTCCACTTGATTACTGACTCCACATTACCGGGGTCTACTGCTACACCTTGGGCATTGATCATGTCACACCCGGAGTGTGTCCCAAGCCTAAAATCGTAAAAAGAAATTCGTAAACAACAATTGGCCTAATTAACTCAGGAAGAATCCCTCCAAAAGAAATTAATTCAATTAAATCGAGGCTCGCAAATCGATTAACTGGATTTAAATTCAAATTGCAAAAGTATAAAATTTGGCCAAACAAATTAATTTAAAACTCGGCAAAAGTGGGGCTTTTCTTTTTCCCTTCTTTTTCCTTTCCTTTTCCCTTCCTTCTCAAATTGGGCCGAAGTCCAATTTTCCTCCCTCCTTTTTCTTTTTCTTTTCCTTTTTTCTTTTTCCTCTCCTCCTTCCCGGGCCGGCCCAGCCGAGCCGGCCCATCTCCCCTCGGCCGGCCCAGCCGACCGGCCTCCAGCCTTCTCCTCCTCCCCGCGCGTGTGCCTCCGCCTGGGCCGCTGCCTCGGCCCAACTCGCTCGCCCGCGCCGCGCCCGCGTGGTCCGCGTCGCCTCCCTCCTCCTCCGTGCCACTGACAGGTGGGGCCCACCTGTCAGCGACCAAGCTTCGCCAGCGCCTGCGCCGCGCCGCGCCGAGTCCGAGTCCGCGCCGCCGCCGCCGCCGCAACGGCCGCCGCCGAGACCGCGTCGCGCCCGACTCGGTCTCCAACCTCCGCCCCGCCCTAGCCGGTCTCGTCACCCTATAAATCCCAAGCCGCCGCGTGCCGTCGCCCACTTTTCCTCTCCGCCAAGTCGCCGTCGCGCCGTCGCTGTTCGCCGTCGCCGTTCAATCCCGCTGCCGGCCGCCCGTCGTCGCCGTCCAGCTGCGTCATCGCCTCCGCCTCAGCGTCGCCAACCCTCCTCCGGCTCCCGTCGCCGCCGGTGGACGCCCCGCGCCCTTCGCCTCTCCTCCATCCTCTCCACCGCCACGCCTCGTCGCCTCGCCGTCGTTCACCGATCTCATCGCCGCGCGTCGTCAGCCGCCGCGCGTCTGCGTCACCACCTCCGTCTCGTCGTCGCCGACTCGCCCGCACAGTCGCCGCCGCCGGTGAGAGTCTCCTTCCTCCTTCCCCCTCTCTTTTCCTTCTCGGCCGATCGCCGCCGAGCCGCACGTCGTCGCCGGACGTGTGCGGAGCTCGTCCTCGCCGTCGCCCGCTGCTGTCGTCGTCGCCTTCGTGACGCCGTCGTCAAGCCGCCGCCACCCGCGCCCGTCCGTGCCCGCGCTCGTCACTCAGTCGCCGTCGCCGCGCCAGCCCGTCGCCGCTGCTTTGCCCGGTTGCGCCGTCGCGCCGCCGCCTTGGTCGCGCGCCACGCGCCGTCGCCACACGTCGGTTGTCGCCGTGGTGCCGTCGCCGTAGCACTGTCGTCGCCGTCGCCGTGCGCCGCCGTCGCCGCCGCTGGTTGCCGTCGTCCGCCCGAGCCGCTGCTCCCCTCTCTGTTTCCCCTCTCGCCGACCGCCGGGCCCACCCGTCAGTCACCCCGTGCCCTCCTCCCTTTCTCCTCCCGTGGGACCCAATTGTCAGCCTCTCCTCTCCCCTCTCTCCCACCGACAAGCGGACCCCACCCGTCAGCGCCTCCTCTCTCCTCACTGACGTCAGCAGCCCCATTAATTGCGCAATAATCGATTTAGGACTTTTCTGTTTAGCTAGAAAACCCAGAAAACTTCTAAAATTCATAAGTAATTCATCTAGTCTTCGTTTAGGCCCATTCAAATTTCATTAAATTCATAAAATTGTCAAGAATCCATTAAAAATGCTTTCTTTTGCTGTTTCAGTAGAGTTTGTGCCTGTTTTATTTATTTTTGTGCTTTGTCACTTAGATTCGGACCCCGCCGAAGAGCCGGTTTACTTCAAGATTGTCGCCGAAGTTCCCCAAGGGCAAGAGCAAGGCAAGTGGCACTCATGTTTGATCATATTGAACCCATTATTGCCAATTCCCTGCTTTATTTATTCAAATATGCATTGTTTTAATTAAAGTATTTACTGTATGTTATTTTCGGGTAAACCTTATTATTATGCCGTTGTTTATCCAACTTTATTCATTGCTGGACCAGGGGTAACTTGATTAGAGTTGGGCCTAGGTTGATGCTTAGCCGTGCTTAGAACAAGTAGCTCTTGGGATCACATTTAATCATGCTTAGTTCTGAATAGCTGTAATATTGATTCATTACCCGGTTTGGGTTAATCTCAGCTAAAATATTGATAATGGTGGGCTGTGGGTGCATGGTTTTGAGAGTCGCACCCATGGCAATTAAGGACCGGTTCACGGGAAACCCTGGAAGTAATTAAGTGCTAACCACATGTAGAGTTTGTGCCTGTTTTATTTATTTTTGTGCTTCTTGGAGTATCAACTCCTTTAACTCCTTGTTATCCGATTCGTGTATTAAATCCCTGTCCAGGACCAGCCAGGTACAAAAAAGACAATGTTGATTATATAACCATCGTTCTTAGAAACAACTGAAAATTACACTTATTCTAGCAGAAATGCAGCGGAAAAAAAAAGTAGACTAGCTCCAACGGGTACGGCTCCAGTCCACAGGCGAAGCTTCGACGGCAGATCAGCTCACTCCTGAGAGGCACCACCATCGGACTCAACTTCTAGCTCTGGGGTGGGAAAGTTAAGCAAGGCTGAGTACAAACCACCGTACTCAACAAGTAACACAGAAAAGGGGAGAAAATAAATGATGCATAGGGATTAACAAGGACAGGCTTAAGGTTAGTTGCAATAAAGCAGCAGTTAAACAAATAACAGAGATTAAAAAGAGTACAGGTAATTGAACACAGTAAAGAGTAAGTAAACAACAGTTGTAAAGTACCACAACACTGTCCAACGTTACACCACGTTGCAACAGGCCCAACCACTACTCAACGTTACACCACGTTGCAGTAGTCCCGAGTGATAACCAATTTACTCAAGTTATTAGAGGTTCACTAATCACAGTGAAGCTGGGAGCTCGCCCGTAACCGTGGGCACGCCTATTCGAATAGTTTATACTCTAATCAGAGGTGTACTACAGTACCCACAAGACACGACTCCACTACACTTGAACGTGCGCCGACATACCATCATGGTAAACCGGAAACGACACCGTGATAGGACCCGTCACATAACCCTCCCTATTTAATCGCACCACACTTCAGGTTTCACCCCCTTCTTTACACCAAGTCGGGCAGTCCCCTCTTGTGCCTTGGTAGATTCGGAAGCAGCAGAGGCTTTCGTTACACCACGATTGCCCGTCCATACTCCATCACGCCTACCCTTGCCACGGTACGTCAAATAGTTCGAAGTCATGCTTCAAATCCACCCTTACCCATTTCGGCATGTGGTTAGCACTTAATTACTTCCAGGGTTTCCCGTGAACCAGTCCTTAATTGCCATGGGTGTGACTCTCAAAACCATGCACCCACAGCCCACCATTATCAATATTTTAGTTGACATTAGCCCGAACCGGGTAATGAACCAATATCTCAGCTATTCAGAACTAAGCATGATTAAATGTGATCCCATGAGCTACTTGTTCTAAGCACGGCTAAGCATTAACCTAAGCCTAACTCTAATCAAGTTACCCCTGGTTTAGCAATGCATAAGGTTGGAAAACAACGGCATAATAATAAGGTTTACCCGAAAATAACATACAGTAAATACTTTAATTAAAACAATGCATATTTGAATAAATAAAGCGGGGAATTTGCAATAATGGGTTCAATATGATCAAAGATGAGTGTCACTTGCCTTGCTCTGGCCCCTGGGGAACTTCGGCGATGATCTCGAAGTAAACCGGCTCTTCGGCGGGGTCCGGATCTAAGCGACAAAGCACAAAAATAAATAAAACAGGCACAAACTCTACTGAAACAGCGAAAGAAACTATTTTTAATGGATTCTTGACAATTTTATGAATTTAATGAAATTTGAATGGACCTAAACGGAGACTAAATGAATTACTTATGAATTTTAGAAGTTTTCTGGGTTTTTAGCTAAACAGAAAAGTCCTAAATCAATTATTGCGCAATTAATGGGGCTGCTGACGTCAGCGAGGAGAGAGGAGGCTGACGGCTGACAGGTGGGAACCACCTGTCGGTGAGGGAGAGGGGGAGGGAGAGACTAACACGCGGGCCCGGGGAGGAGAGAGGAGGGAGGGTGCGGTGGCGACTGACGAGTGTGGCCCGCTCGTCAGCGAGACTGGAACAGAGAGGAGGGGAGCGGAGAGCACAGCCGGCAGCGGGAGCTGGCGGCGGCGGGAGCGGCGTCGCACGGTGGCGGCGCACGGCACGGCGACGATGGCGCGACGGCGACGACCGGCGACCGGCGACGACGCGCGGCGGACAACCGAGACGGCGGCACACGCGGCGCAACCGAGCAATGCGGCGCCAGCGGACTGGCGCGACGACGACGACCAGGCGACGAGCGCGGACGCGGACGGGCGCAGGCAGCGGCGGCTTGACGATGGCGTCACGAACGCGACGACGACAGCAGCGGGCGGCGGGAGGACGTGCTCCGCATGCGTCCGGTGACGGCGTGCGGCTCGGCGGCGGTCGGCCGGGAAGGGAGAGAGAGAGGGGAGGAGGATGGAGACGCTCACCGGCGGCGGCGAACGCGCGGGCAGGTCGGCGAGATCGAGGCGGAGGTGGCGACGCGGGTAGGAGCGGAAGATCGGCGGTGGCGGCGGAGATCGAGTGGCGACGGCGAGAAGGCCGGGCACGACGGCGACCAGGCGGCGAAGGAATGCACGGCGCTGGGGATGTCCACCGGCGACGACGGGGGCGGCAACCAGTCGGCGTCGGCGGCGCGGAGGCGGTGACGCAGCTGGACGGCGACGACCGGTGGCTGGTGGCAAGATCAACAGGCGGTGGCGAACGACGACAGTGCGGCGGCGACTCGGGCGGAGGCGGAAAGTGGGCGACGGCGCGCGGCGGCTCGGGATTTAAAGGGTGGCGGCACCGGCTAGGGCGGGCGGAGGTTGGAGACCGAGTCGGGCGCGACGCGGTCTCGACGGCGGCGGTTGCGGCGGCGGCGCGGCGTGGGCGCTGGCGGGGAGGCGGTTGCTGACAGGTGGGCCCCACCTATCAGTGGCGCAAGGGAGGAGGGAGGCGGCGCGGACTTGCGGGCGAGCGCGGCGCGGGAGCTGGGCCGAGCGGCGGCCCAGGCGGAGGGAGGAGCGCGCGCGGGCGGACATCGGCTGTCACGCCCAGAAATTCCTCACACGAATTTCTGAACTTAATTGTGTATTAAATCCCTGTCCAGGACCAGCCAGGATACACAAAAAGACAATGTTGATTACATAACCATCGTTCTTAGAAACAACTGAAAATTACACTTATTCTAGCGGAAATGCAGCGGAAAGAAAAAGGTAGACTAGCTCCAGCGGGTACGGCTCCAGTCTACAGGCAACGCTTCGACGGCGGAACAGCTCACTCCTGAGAGGCACCTCCATCGGACTCGACTTCTAGCTCTGGGGTGGGAAAGTTAAGCAAGGCTGAGTACAAACCACCGTACTCAACAAGTAACACGGACAAGGGGGAAATAAATGATGCATAGGGGTTAACAAGGGCAGGCTAGGGTTAGTTGCGATAAAGCAGCAGTTAAACCAATAACAGAGATTAAAAAGAATAAAGGTAATTTAATACAGTAAAGCATAAGTAGATAACAGTTGTAAAATAGCACAACACTGTTCAACGTTAAACCACGTTGCAACAGGCCCAACCACTACTCAACGTTACACCACGTTGCAGTAGTCCCGAGTGACAACCAATTTACTCAAGTTATTAGAGGTTCACTAATCATAGTGAAGCTGGGAGCTCGCCCGTAACCGTGGGCAGGGTTATTCGAATAGTTTATACTCTGATCAGAGGTGTACTACGGTAACCACAAGATACGACTCCACTACACTTGAACGTGCGCCGACATACCACCATGGTATACCGGAAAGGAGACCGTGATAGGACCCGTTACACAACCCTCCCTATTTAATCGTACCACACTTCAGGTTTCACCCCCTCCTTTACACCAAGTCGGGCAGTCCCCTCTTGTGCCTTGGTAGATCCGGAAGCAGCAGAGGCTTTCGTTACACCACGATTGCCCGTCCATACTCCATCACGCCTACCCTTGCCTGGGTATGTCAAATAGTTCGAAGTCGTGCTTCAAATCCCACCTTACCCATTTCGGCATGTGGTTAGCACTTAATTACTTCCAAGGTTTCCCGTGAACCGGTCCTTAATTACCATGGGTGCGACTCTCAAAACCTTGCACCCACAGCCCACCATTATCAATATTTTAGCGGACATTAACCCGAACCGGGTAATGAATCAATATCTCAGCTATTCAGAACTAAGCATGATTAAATGTGGTCCCATGAGCTACCTTTTCTAAGGACGGCTAAGCATTAACCTAGGCCTAACTCTAATCAAGTTACCCCTGGTCCAGCAGTGAATAAAGTTGGATAAACAACGGCATAATAATAAGGTTTACCCGAAAATAACATAAAGTAAATACTTTAATTGAAACAATGCATATTTGAAAAAATAAAGCGGGGAATTGGCAATAATGGGTTCAATATGTTCAAGGATGAGTGTCACTTGCCTTGCTCTGGTCCCTGGGGAACTTCGGCGACGATCTCGAAGTAAACCGGCTCTTCGGCGGGGTCCGAATCTAAGCGACAAAGCACAAAAATAAATAAAACAGGCACAAACTCTACTGAAACAGCAAAAGAAAGCATTTTTAATGGATTCTTGACAATTTTATGAATTTAATGAAATTTGAATGGGCCTAAACGGAGACTAGTTACTTATGAATTTTAGAAGTTTTTGGGGTTTTTTAGCTAAACAGAAAAGTCCTAAATCAATTATTGCGCAATTAATGGGGCTGCTGACGTCAGCGAGGAGAGAGGAGGCTGACGGCTGACAGGTGGGGACCACCTATCGGTGAGAGAGAGGGGGAGGAAGAGACTGACACGCGGGCCCGAGGAGAAGAGAGAGGAGGAGGGGCGCGGGGAACGGCTGACGGGTGGGTCCCACTCGTCAGCGAGAGGGGAACAGAGAGGAGGGGAGCAGAGCGCGCGGCTCGGGCGGACGGCGGCAGCCGGCGGCGGCGCACGACGACGGCGACGGCGGCGCGACGGCGACGGCGCGACGACGACGACCGGCGTTCGGCGACGGCGCGACAGCGACGACGGCCGAGGCGGCGACGCACGTGGCGCAATCCGGCAGAGCAGCGGCGACGGCTGGCACGACGGCGACTGGCGAGCGGCGAGCACGGGCACGCGCGGGCGCAAGCGACGGCGGCTGGACGACGTCGACGCGAAGGCGACGACGACCGCAGCGGCCGGCGGCGAGGACGAGCGTCGCAGTCATCCGGCGACGGCGCGCGACTCGGCGGCGGTCGGCCGGGAAGGGGGAGAGAGAGGGGAGGAGGATGGGGGTGCTCACCGGCGGCGGCGAGAGCGCGGGCGGGTCGGCGAGGTCGAGGCGGAGGTAGCGACGCGGGTGGGAGCGGGAGATCGGCAACGGCGGCGGAGATCGACGGGTGACGGCGTGGGGGACGAGGCGCTGCGGCGAGGTCGGAGGAGCTGCGACGCGTCCACCGGCGACGACGAGAGCCCGGGAAAGGTTGGCGACACCGAGGCGGAGGCGATGACGCGGCTAGGCGGCGAGATTGCGCGGCGGCGGCGAACGACGACAGCGCAGCGGCGACTCGAGCGGACGGCGGAAAGTGAGCGACGGCGTGCGGCGGCTCGGGATTTATAGGGTGGCGGCATCGGCTAGGGCGGGCGGAGGTTGGAGACCGAGTCGGGGACGACGCGGTCTCGGCGGCGGCGGTTGCGGCGACGGTGGTTGCGGCGGCGGCGCGGAGTCGGACTCGGCGCGGAGACGGCGCGGCGTGGGCTAGCGCGGAGTGGGGAAACGGTCACTGACAGGTGGGCCCCACCTGTCAGTGGCGCGAGAGAGGAGGGAGGCGGCGCAGACTCGCGGCGCGGGCACGGACGCGGGAGCTGGGCCGAGTGGCGGCCCAGGCGGGGTGCGCGCGGGTGGAGGGAAACGGCCGGCGCGGCTGGGCCGGCCGAGGGGGAGTGGGCCGGCTTGGCTGGGCCGGCCCAGGAAGGGGAAAAAAAAGAAAAAGAAAAGGAAAAAGAAAGAGGGAGGAAAATTGGACTTCGGCCCAATTTGAGAAGGAAGGGAAAAAGAAAGGAAAAGGGAGGGAAAAAAGGAAAACCCCACTTTTGCCGAGTTTTAAATTAATTTGTTTGGCCAAATTTTATACTTCTGCAATTTAAATTTAAATCCAGTTAGTCGATTTACGAGCCTTGATTTAATTGAATTAATTCCTTTTAGAGGGATTCTTCCTGAGTTAATTAAGCCAATTGTTGCTTACGAATTACTTTTTACGATTTAGGCTTGGGACGAAACTCCGGGTATGACATCGGCTCGGCTGGGCCGGCCGAACGGGGAAAGTGGGCCGGCTCGGCTGGGCCGGCCCGGGAAGGAAAGAAAAGAAAAAGAAAAAGGGAAAAAGAAAAGGGAGGGAGGAAAATTGGACTTCGGCCCAATTGAGAAGGAAAGGAAAAAGAAAGGAAAAAGGAGGGAAAAAGGAAAACCCCACTTTTGCCGAGTTTTAAATTAATTTGTTTGGCCAAATTTTATACTTCTGCGATTTGAATTTAAATCCAGTTAGTCGATTTGCGAGCCTCGATTTAATTAAATTAGGTTCTTTTAGAGGGATTTTTCCTGAGTTAATTAAGCCAATTGTTATTTACGGATTTCTTTTTACGATTTTAGGCTTAGGACGAAACTCCGGGCGTAACAAGTCAAAGCAGAACACCAAAGGCCAGCAGGACTGTTGCAACCTCTCCAGATTCCAGAATGGATTTCATCAGTAGTTTACCAAGGACCGCTGCCGGTCATGACTCGATTTGGGTAATTGTTGATCGATTGACAAAAGTCGCTCATTTCATACCAGTTCACACTACATACTCAGGGAAAAGATTAGTTGAGATTTACTTGGCTAGGATCATGTGTCTACATGGAGTACCTAAAAAGATCGTTTCTGACCAAGTAAGTCAGTTTACTTCAAAGTTTTGGCAGAAGCTGCAGGAAGAATTGGGAACCCGACTGAATTTCAGTACAGCTTATCACCCGCAGACAGATGGTCAGACAGAAAGGGTAAATCAGATTCTCGAAGACATGCTCAGAGCTTGCGCTCTCGACTTTGGTGGAACTTGGGACAAGAATCTACCGTATGCAGAGTTCTCATACAACAACAGTTATCAAGCCAGTCTGCAGATGGCATCTTTTGAAGCATTGTATGGGCGGAAGTGTCGTACACCCCTCTTCTGGGATCAAACAGGAGAACGTCAGGTTTTTGGGACTGAAGTTTTAAGTCAAGCGGAGGAAAAAGTCAGAATGATCTGTGAAAGGTTGAAAACAGTCCAAACCAGACAGAAGAGTTATGCAAATAATCGTCGAAGGGACTTAGCCTTCGAAGCCGGAGACTATGTGTACCTCCGCGTCACACCTTTGCGAGGGGTACACCGGTTTCAGACCAAAGGAAAGTTGGCACCACGTTTCGTGGGACCATACCGGATAATGGAACGCAGGGGAGAAGTTGCGTATCAGTTAGAACTCCACGCTAACATGGCCGGAATCCATGACGTGTTCCATGTGTCGCAGCTCAAGAAGTGTCTACGTGTGCCTGAAGAACAGACCAACTCTGAGCACATCAATCTACAGGAAGATCTGACTTATGTGGAGAAACCAGCACGGATTCTAGAAACCAGTGAAAGGAAGACTCGGAACCGTGTGATTAGATTCTGCAGAGTTCAGTGGAGTCATCACTCAGAAGAAGAAGCGACATGGGAAAGAGAAGATGAGCTTAAGGCCGCCCATCCGCACCTCTTCGCCAGTACCTCCGAATCTCGGGGTCGAGATTCCGTTTAAGGGTGATAGGTTTGTAACACCAGGAGTTTGTCTCAAGCCTAAAATCGTAAAAAGAAATTCGTAAACAACAATTGGCCTAATTAACTCAGGAAGAATCCCTCTAAAAGAAATTAATTCAATTAAATCGAGGCTCGCAAATCGATTAACTGGATTTAAATTCAAATTGCAGAAGTATAAAATTTGGCCAAACAAATTAATTTAAAACTCGGCAAAAGTGGGGCTTTCCTTTTTTCCTCCTTTTTCCTTTCTTTTTCCCTTCCTTCTCAAATTGGGCCGAAGTCCAATTTTCCTCCCTCCTTTTTCTTTTTCTTTTTCTTTTTTCTTTTTCCTCTCCTCCTTCCCGGGCCGGCCCAGCCGAGCCGGCCCAGCCGAGCCGGCCCATCTCCCCTCGACCGGCCCAGCCGACCGGCCTCTGGCCTTCTCCTCCTCCCCGCGCGCGCGCCTCCGCCTGGGCTGCTGCCTCGGCCCAGCTCGCTCGCCCGCGCCGCGCCCGCGTAGTCTGCGTCGCCTCCCTCCTCCCCCGTGCCACTGACAGGTGGGGCCCACCTGTCAGCGACCAAGCTTCGCCAGCGCCAGCGCCGCGCCGAGTCCGCGTCGCCGCCGCAACCGCCGCCGCCGAAACGGCCCCCGCCGAGACCGCGTCGCGCCCGACTCGGTCTCTAACCTCCGCCCCGCCCTAGCCGGCGCCGTCACCCTATAAATCCCGAGCCGCCACGCGCCGTCGTCCACTTTTCCTCTCCGCCAAGTCGCCGTCGCGCTGTCGCTGTTCGCCGCCGCCGTTCAATCCCGCTGCCGGCCGCCCGTCGTCGCCGTCCAGCCGCGTCATCGCCTCCGCCTCGACGTCGCCAACCCTCCTCCGGCTCCCGTCGCCGCCGGTGGATGCCCCGCGCCCTTCGCCGCTCCTCCATCCTCCCCACCGCCGTGCCTCGTCGGCTCACCATCGTTCGCCGATCTCGTCGCCGCGGGTCGTCAGCCGCCGCGCGTCTGCGTCACCACCTCCGTCTCGTCCTCGCTGACTCGCCCGCACAGTCGCCGCCGCCGGTGAGAGTCTCCTTCCTCCTTCCCCCTCTCTTTTCCTTCCCGGCAGACCGCCGCCGAGCCACACGCCGTCGCCGGACATGTGCGGAGCTCGTCCTCGTCGTCGCCCGCTGCTGTCGTCGTCGCCTTCGCGACGCCGTCGTCAAGCCACCGCCACCCACGCCCGTCCGTGCCCGCGCTCGTCGATCGCTCGCCGTCGCCGCGCCAGCCCGTCGCCGCTGCTTTGCCCGGTTGCGCCGTCGCGCCGCCGCCTCGGTCGCGCGCCATGCGCCGTCGCCGCACGTCGGTTGTCGCCGTAGCACTGTCGTCGCCGTCGCCGTGCGCCGCCGTCGCCGCCGCCGGTTGCCGCCGTCCGCCCGAGCCGCTGCTCTCCTCTCTGTTTCCCCTCTCGCCGACCGCCGGGGCCCACCTCGTCAGTCACCCCGCGCCCTCCTCCCTCTCTCCTCCCGTGGGACCCACTTCTCAGCCTCTCCTCTCGCCTCTCTCCCACCGACAAGCGGACCCCACCCGTCAGCGCCTCCTCTTCCTCGCTGACGTCAGCAGCCCCATTAATTGTGCAATAATTGATTTAGGACTTTTCTGTTTAGCTAAAAAAACCCAGAAAACTTCTAAAATTCATAAGTAATTCATCTAGTTTCCGTTTAGGCCCATTCAAATTTCATTAAATTCATAAAATTGTCAAGAATCCATTAAAAATGCTTTCTTTTGCTGTTTCAGTAGAGTTTGTGCCTATTTTATTTATTATTGTGCTTTGTCGCTTAGATTCGGACCCCGCCGAAGAGCCGGTTTACTTCGAGATCATCGCCGAAGTTCCCCAGGGGCCAGAGCAAGGCAAGTGGCACTCATCTTTGATCATATTGAACCCATTATTGCCAATTCCCCGCTTTATTTATTCAAATATGCATTGTTTTAATTAAAGTATTTACTATATGTTATTTTTTTCGGGTAAACCTTATTATTATGCCGTTGTTTATCCAACTTTATTCATTGCTGGACCAGGGGGTAACTTGATTAGAGTTAGGCCTAGGTTGATGCTTAGGCGTGCTTAGAACAAGTAGCTCTTGGGACCACATTTAATCATGCTTAGTTCTGAATAGCTGTAATATTGATTCATTACTCGGTTCGGGTTAATGTCAGCTAAAATATTGATAATGGTGGGCTGTGGGTGCATGGTTTTGAGAGTCGCACCCATGGCAATTAAGGACCGGTTCACGGGAAACCCTAGAAGTAATTAAGTGCTAACCACGTGCCGAAATAGGTAAGGTGAGATTTGAAGCATGACTTCGAACTATTTGACGTAACGAGGCAATGGTAGGCGTGATGGAGTATAGACGGGCAGTCGTGGTGTAACGAAAGCCTCTGCTGCTTCCGGATCTACCAAGGCACAAGAGGGGACTGCCCGACTTGGTGTAAAGAAGGGGGTGAAACCTGAAGTGTGGTGCGCTTAAATAGGGAGGGTTATGTGACGGGTCCTATCACGGTCTCCTTTCCGGTATACCATGGTGGTATGTCGGTGCACGTTCAAGTGTAGTGGAGTCGTGTCTTGTGGGTACAGTAGTGCACCTCTGATCAGAGTATAATCTATTCGAATAGCCGTGCCCACGGTTACGGGCGAGCTTCCAGCTTCACTGTGATTAGTGAACCCTTAATAACTTGAGTAAACTGGTCTTTCACTTGGGACTACTGCAACATGGTGTAACGTTGGGTAGTGGTTGGGCCTGTTGCAACATGGTGTAACGTTGGACAATGTTGTGGTATTTTACAGCTGTTATTTACTTGTCCTTTACTGTAGTCAATTAACTTTACTCTTTGCAAACTCTGTTATTTGTTTAATTGCTGTTTTATTGCAACTAACCTTAAGCCTGTCCTTGTTAATCCCTATGCATCATTTATTTTTCCCCCTTGTCCGTGTTACTTGTTGAGTACGGTGGTTTGTACTCAGCCTTGCTTAACTTTCCCCACCAAAGCTAGAAGTTGAGTCCGATGGAGGTGCCTCTCAGGAGTGAGCTGTTCCGCCGTCGAAGCTTTGCCTGTGGACTGGAGCCGTACCCGCTGGAGCTAGTCTACCTTTTTCTTTCAGCTGCATTTCCGCTAGAATAAGTGTAATTTTCGGTTGTTTCTAAGAACGATGGTTATGTAATCAACATTGTCTTTTTGTGTACCCTGGCTGGTCCTGGACAGGGATTTAATACACAATTAAGTTCAGAAATTCGTGTGAGGAATTTCTGGGCGTGACAGATCACATGGCCAAGGAACTTCACCTCACGCAGCCAGAAATCACACTTGCTGAACTTGGCATACAACTGATGTTCTCTTAACTTCTTTAGCGCAATCCGCAAGTGTTGCTCGTGCTCTTCTTCTGACTTGGAGTAGATAAGAATGTCATCAATGAAGACAACCACAAACTTATCCAGGTATTCCATGAACACCTTATTCATGAGATTCATGAAGAATGCCGGGGCATTAGTAAGTCCAAACAACATTACCGTACATTCATACAAGCCGTAGCGAGTAGTGAATGCCGTCTTGGGAATATCTTCCTCCCGAATTCTCAACTGGTGATATCCTGATCTTAAATCGATCTTGGAGAAAACTTTGGCTCCCTTCAACTGATCAAACAGATCATCAATCCTTGGCAGAGGATACTTATTCTTGATGGTAACATCGTTCAAAGCACGATAGTCCACACACATTCTCTTAGTTTTGTCCTTCTCAACAAAGATAACCGGGGCACCCCAAGGCGAGGTTCTCGGTCGGATGTAACCTTTCTGAAGCTGTTCATCCACTTGCTTCTTCACTTCTGCCATCTCATTAGCTGCCATCCTGTAGGGTCTCTTATAGATCGGTGCAGTTCCTGGTACCAAGTCGATACGGAACTCGATCTCTCTTTCTGGCGGCATCGTTGTGAGATCGTCTGGAAACACCTCCAGATACTCACAAACCACCGGTATGTCTTCCAACTTCTTCGGATCTTTGACTGTTTCCGAGGGTTGCTCTTCCGCTTCCATCTGATTCAAACAAGTCCTGATTGTTACTGACTCCGGTGACTGATAAGTTACCACTTCACCACCTTCACTGGTCAAGGTGACTATATGCTTGACACAATCAATCACTCCTTGATGCTTGGTAAGCCAGTCCATTCCCAAAATGACATCTAGGTCTTTAGATTCGAGAAGAATGAGATTGGCTAGAAAGGATGTCCCTTGGATTTCTATGGGCACATTAGGGCTATAAAGGTCCGAAAACATACTATGCCCTAGAGTACTAACCCGCATTGGGTCTCTTAACTTTTCCCTTCTTAATCCAAACAATCCCACAAACTTTCTTGAAATAAAAGAGTGTGTAGCACCAGAATCAAAAAGTACTGTAGCAGGTACGGAGTTGACAGGAAACGTACCCAGTATTAATTCTGGCGCAGCCTGTGCTTCTTCTGCGGTGACATGGTTCACGCGAGCTTGCACGAATCTCTGCCCGCTACGCTTCGGCTTCGGGCACTTGTCGGCCACCCCCTCCTTTACACCAAGTCATGTAGTCCCCTCTTGTGCGTTGGTAGATCCGGAAGCAGCAGAGACTTTCGTTACACCACGATTGCCCGTCCATACTCCATCACGCCTACCCTTGCCTCGATACGTCAAATAGTTCGAAGTCATGCTTCAAATCCCACCTTTCCCATTTCGGCATGTGGTTAGCACTTAATTACTTCTAGGGTTTCCCGTGAACCGGTCCTTAATTGCCATGGGTGCGACTCTCAAAACCATGCACCCACAGCCCACCATTATCAATATTTTAGTTGACATTAACCCGAACCGGGTAATGAATCAATATTACAGCTATTCAGAACTAAGCATGATTAAATGTGATCACATGAGCTACTTGTTCTAAGCACGGCTAAGCATCAACCTAGGCCTAACTCTAATCAAGTTACCCCTGGCCCATCAATGAATAAAGTTGGATAAACAACGGCATAATAATAAGGTTTACCCGAAAATAACATACAGTAAATACTTTAATTAAAACAATGCATATTTAAATTAACAAAGCGGGGAATTCGCAATAATGGGTTCAATATGATCAAAGATGAGTGCCACTTGCCTTGCTCTGGCCCCTGGGGAACTTCGGCGACGATCTCGAAGTAAACCGGCTCTTCGGCGGGGTCCGAATCTAAGCAACAAAGCACAAAAATAAATAAAACAGGCACAAACTCTACTGAAACAGCAAAAGAAACTATTTTTAATGAATTCTTGACAATTTTATGAATTTAATAAAATTTAAATGGTCCTAAACAGAGACTAGATGAATTACTTATGAATTTTAGAAGTTTTCTGCGTTTTTAGCTAAACAGAAAAGTCCTAAATCAATTATTGCGCAATTAATGGGGCTGCTGACGTCAGCGAGGAGAGAGGAGGCGCTAACGGGTGGGGTCCGCTTGTTGGTGGGAGAGAGGGGAGAGGAGAGACTGACTAGTGGGTCTCACGGGAGGAGAGAGGGAGGAGGGTGCGGGGTGACGGACGGGTGGGCCCCGTCGGTCGGCGAGAGGGGAAATAGAGAGAGGAGCAGCAGCTCGGGCGGACGGCGGCAGCTGGTGGTGGCGACGGCGCGACGGCGACGACCGGCGTCCGGCGACGGCGCGTGGCGCGCGACCGGGGCGGCGGCGCACGCGGCGCAACCGGGCAAAGCAGCGGCGACGACGAGCGAGCGACAAGCGTGGGCACGGACGGGCGTGGGTGGTGGCGGCTTGACGACGGCGTCGCGAAGGCGACGACGACAGCAGCGGGCGACGGCGAGGACGAGCTCCGCACACGTCCGGCGACGGCGTGCGGCTCAGCGGCGGTCGGCCGGGAAGGAAAAGAGAGGAGGAAGGGGGAAGGAGACTCTCACTGGCGGCGGCGACTGTGCGGGCGAGTCGGCGAGGATTAGACGGAGGTGGCGACGCAGGTAGGAGCGGAAGATCGGTGGTGGCGGCGGAGATCGGTTGGCGACGGTGAGGAGGCCGGGCGCGACGGCGACCGGTTGGCGAAGGAATGCGCGGCGCTGGGGATGCTCACCGGCGACGACGGGGGCGGCAACCAATCGGCGATGGCAGCGCGGAGGTGGTGACGCGGCTGGACGACGGCGAAGGCGTCCGGTAGCGAGATCGAACTGTGGCGGCGAACGGCGACGGCGAACGGCGACGGCGCGACGGCGACTTGGGCTGAGAGGGAAAGTGGGCGACGGCACGCGGCGGCTTGGAATTTATAGGGTGGCAGCGCCGGCTAGGGCGGGGCGGAGGTTGGAGACCAAGTTGGGTGCGGCGAGGTCTCGGCGGCGGCCGTTGTGGCGGCGGCGGTTGCGGCGGCGGCGCGGACTCGGTTTTGGCGCGGCGCGGGCGCTGGCGAAGCTTGGTCGCTGACAGGTGGGCCCCACCTGTCAGTGGCACGGGGGAGGAGGGAGGCGGCGCGGACTACGCGGGCGCGGCGCGGGCGAGCGAGCTGGGCCGAGGTTGCCCGGCCGGGAGGAGGCGTGCGCGCGCGCGCGGGAGGGGAGCGGAAGGCTGGAGGCCGGTCGGCTGGGCCGGCCTGGAGGAAGAGGTGGGCCGGCTCGACTGCGCCGGCCCGGGAAGGAGGAGAGGAAAAAGAAAAAAAGAAAAAGAAAAGGGAGGGAGGAAAATTGGACTTCGGCCCAATTTGAGAAGGAAGGGAAAAAGAAAGGAAAAAGGAGGGAAAAAAGAAAGCCCCACTTTTGCCGAGTTTTAAATTAATTTGTTTGGCCAAATTTTATACTTCTGCAATTTGAATTTAAATCCAGTTAGTCGATTTGCGAGCCTCGATTTAATTGAATTAATTTCTTTTAGAGGGATTTTTCCTGAGTTAATTAAGCCAATTGTTGTTTACGAATTTCTTCTTACGATTTAAGGCTTAGGACAAAACTCCGGGTGTGACAGAAATCTATGACATTTAACTCCTTCCTCAATGTGCAAAAGCGGGTTTCATCAAGAGACTTGGTAAAGATGTCGGCTAGTTTATACTCGGTTCTTATATGGCTAATGACTATGTCACTCTTGGCATCATGGTCTCTTAGAAAGTGGTGGCGAATGTCAATATGCTTGGTTCTAGAATGTTGGACCGGATCATTGGCTATATTTATGGCACTATCATTGTCACATAGGAGAGGGGTTTTGGTAAAGGATATGCCATAGTCCAACAAAGTTAGTTTCATCCAATGCAATTGGGCACAACAACTACCCGCCGAAACATATTCCGCCTCGGCGGTAGAGAGGGCTACGGAGTTTTGTTTCTTGGATGACCATGACACAAGAGATTTACCAAGCATTTGGAAACTACCGGATGTATTTTTTCTATCCACTTTGCAACCGGCATAATCCGAGTCGGAATAGCCAACAAGCTTAAACTTAGCACCTTTTGGGTACCACAACCCAATAGTTAAGGAATGCTTTAAATATCTTAGAATTCTTTTCATGGCCACTAAGTAACACTCCTTAGGAGCGGCTTGAAACCGTGCACACATGCAAACACTAAACATGATATCCGGCCTAGATGCGGTAAGGTAAAGCAAACTACCAATCATAGAACGATAAAGCTTTAAGTCCACCAGTTTACCTCCCTCATCAAGGTCGAGATGTCCATTTGTCGCCATGGGAGTCTTGATTGGCTTTGCATCCTCCAAGCCAAACCTCTTGAGTAGATCCTTGATGTACTTGGTTTGGCTCACAAACGTCCCTTCTTTGAGTTGCTTGATTTGAAGTCCAAGAAAAAAGCTCAACTCTCCAATCATGGATATCTCAAACTCCCTAGACACCATATCACCAAATTCCTTGCAATACACCTCATTAAATGAATCGAATATGATATCATCAACATAAATTTGACATACGAAGAAATCATCATCAATGATTTTTGTGAAGGTGGTGTCAACCTTTCCAATTTTAAAATCCTTTGACAAAAGAAAGTCTCTCAATCTTTCATACCAAGCTCTAGGAGCTTGTTTTAGTCCATAGAGAGCCTTTGAGAGTTTATAAACATGGTTAGGATTTTTAGGATCTTCAAAATCGGAAGGTTGTTCAACAAAAACAAGCTCGGCAATTTCACCATTAAGAATGGCACTTTTCACATCCATTTGAAATAATTTTATATCAAAACATGATGCAAAAGCAAGAAGAATGCGAATAGCTTCAAGTCTAGCTACGGGGGCAAAAGTTTCACCAAAATCCAAATCTTCAACTTGTGTGAAGCCTTGTGCCACCAATCTTGCTTTGTTTCTTACCACCAACCCATTTTCATCTTGTTTGTTTCTAAAGACCCACTTTGTCCCAATGACATTGTGGTCTTTAGGCCTTTCAACCAAAGTCCACACTTTGTTTCTTATGAAGTTGTTAAGCTCTTCTTGCATAGCATTTATCCAATCCGAATCGCGAAGAGCTTCATCTACATGTTTTGGCTCAAGACAAGAAACAAACGAGTAATGTTCACAATTAGAAGCAACACGAGATCGAGTTTGAACACCCTTACTAATATCACCCAAAACTTGATTAATTGGGTGATCCTTGGAAAGAGAGGTGCGTATTTGTCACGCCCAGAAATTTACACCAAATTTCTGAACAATAGCATGTATTAAATCTCGGTCCAGGCATCAACCCGAGTACACACTATGACAAATTAATACACAGTTCCACGTCTTAAAAACAAATAAAAACAATTATCTATCGAAATGCAGCGGAAAAAGAAAACAAACTAAACCATCTAATCTTCAGCTTCAGCTGGCGATGACGGCTCCACACCACAGGCATTCTCGACGGCGGACTGAACCTCACTTCAACCTTCGGAACAACATTCTGACTCAGGCTCTGGCACTTGCTCTGGTGGGGGAAAAATCAAGCAAGGCTGAGTATAAACCACCGTACTCAACAAGTAACACCCAAGAGAGGGAGAATAATGAATGTATTAGGGTATCAAAGATAGGCTAAGGTTAAATTGCACAAAGCTGCAGTAATTTAGCAAAACAGTAGATAAAATAAACTAAAATAAAAGTAAAGTAAACAATTAAAATAATCATCCACTGTCCAACGTTACACCACGTTGCAACAGGCCCGAACCGCTGTCGAACGTTACACCACGTTGCAACAGGGTCAACCCTCTGTCCAACGTTAAACCACGTTGCGACAGACCCAAACCACTGCCAACGTTACACCACATTGCGCAGGGTCAAACCAGTTCTAAGATTAATAAAATTATTAAAGAGGTTCACTAATCCCAGTGAGTCTGTCAGTTCGCCCAATAACCGCGGGCACGGCTATTCGAATAGTTTTACTCTGCAGAGGTGTACAACTTTACCCACAAGACATGGCTGCCAAGCATGTTACCATGCCCCAACGTATCACCACGATACCTCAGTACGGAAACCATGATATGACCTTTCTCCTAACCCTCCCTAAACAATCGCACCACACTTCAGGTTTCACCCCCTCCTTTACACCAAGTTGGGCAGTCCCCTCTTGTGCCTTGGTAGATCCGGAAGCAGCAGAGGCTTTCGTTACACCACGATTGCCCGTCCATACTCCATCACGCCTACCCTTGCCTCGGTACGTCGAATAGGGACAAGCTAGATTACGAGTCTCACCGTTGCCCATTCTGGCTTGTGGTTATTACGTGTAAGACCTTCAGGGTTTCCTGAGAACCGGTCCTTAATTACCATGGGCACGACTCTCAAAACCATGCACCCCAGCCCACCATAAGCAATATTTTATTGTCATTAATCCACATCGGGGAATGAATAATGATAACAACCATTAAAGGTACATCAAAGTGTAACAATAATTAAATAGGAATTGGTGAGCTAGTTGAACTAAGCATGGCTAAGCATTGACTAACCCTAAGTCTAGTCAAATTAACCCTGGGATGACAATAATAATAAAAAGGGATCAACGGGTACAAAAGTAATTGCCCATTAGGTAAATAAAGTAAATAGATTTGCATAAAACAATGCATGTTTGAATGTAAAGCGAGGAATTTTATAAACCTAGGTTCAATATGATCAAAGAAGGGTGCCACTTGCCTTGCTTAGACCCACGAGGAACTTCGGCGACGACTTCGAGAATGAACGGCGCTGCGACGGGGTCAAAACCTACGACAAACAAGGCAAAACAAGAAAAACAGGCTATAAAACTACTGAAACAGAGAAAGAAACTATTTTTAATGGATTCTTGGCATTTTTCTGGATTTAATGAAACTTGAATGGACCTAAACGGAGACTAGATGAATTACTTATGAATTTTAGAAGTTTTCTGGGTTTTTTAGCTAAACAGAAAAGTCCTAAATCAATTATTGCGCAATTAATGGGGCTGCTGACGTCAGCGAGGAGAGAGGAGGCTGACGGCTGACAGGTGGGGACCACCTGTCGGTGAGAGAAAGGGGGAGGGAGAGACTGACAGCTGGGTCCCACGGGAGGAGAGAGAGGAGAGAGGCGCGGGGCGGGAGCAGAGAGGGGAGCGAGCGCGGCCGGCGACGGGAGCTGGCGGCGGCGAGTGCGGCGATGCCCGGCGACGGCACGACAGCGACGACGGCGCGACGGCGACGACCGGCGACCGGCGACGGCGGCGGCGGACAACCGGGACGGCGGCGCACCCGGCGCAATTGAGCGAGGCGGCGGCAGCGGGCTGGCGCGACGACGGCGAGCGAGCGGCGGGCGCGGGCACGCACGAGCGCGGGTGGCGGTGGCTTGATGACGGCGTCGCGAAGGCGACGACGACCGCAGCGGGCGGCGGCGAGGACGAGCTTTGCACCCGTCCGGCGACGGCGTGCGGCTTGGCGGCGGTCGGCCGGGAAGGGGGAGAGAGAGGGGAGGAGGATGGAGACGCTCACCGGCGGCGGCGAACACGCGGGCGGGTCGGCGAGATCGAGGCGAAGGTGGCGACGCGGGTAGGAGCGGGAGATCGGCAACGGCGGCGGAGATCGGTTAGCGACGGCGAGGAGGCCGGACGCGGCGGCGACCGGGCGGCGAAGGAGGGTGCGGCGCTGGGGAGGCTCCCTGGCGACGACGAGGGCGGCAGCAAGCCGGCGACAGCGAGGCGGAGGCGGTGACGCAGCTGGACGACGACGATCGGCGGCTGGCGGCGAGATCAACCGGCGGCGGCGAACGACGACGGCGCGGCGGCGACTCGGACGGAGGCGGAAAGTGGGCGACGGCGCGTGGCGGCACGGGATTTAAAGGGCGGCGGCACCGGCTAGGGCGGGCGGAGGTTGGAGACCAAGTCAGGCACGATGCGGTCTCGGCCGCGGCGGTTGCGGCGGCGGCGCGGACTCGGACTCGGCGCGGCGCAGCGCGGCGCGGCGCGGGGCGCGCGAGCTGGCGGGGAGGCGGTCGCTGACAGGTGGGCCCCACCTGTCAGTGGCGCGAGGGAGGAGGGAGTGGCGACGGACTTCGCGGCGCGGGCGAGCGGCGAGCTGGGCCGGGCGGCGGCCCAGGCGGGGCGCGCGCCGGGAGGAGGGAGTGGCCGGTCGGCTGGGCCGGCCGAGGAGGAGTGGTGGTGTGCCGGCTCGGCTGGGCCGGCCCGGGAAGGAGGAGAGGAAAAATGAAAAGGAAAAAGAAAAGGGAGGGAGGAAAATTGGACTTCGGCCCAATTTGAGAAGGAACGGAAAAAGGAGGGAAAAAGGAAAACCCCCCTTTTGCCGAGTTTTAAATTAATTTGTTTAGTCAAATTTTATACTTCTGCAATTTGAGTTTAAATCTAGTTAGTCGATTTGCGAGCCTCGATTTAATTGAACTAGGTTCTTTTAGAGGGATTCATCCTGAGTTAATGAAGCCAATTGTTATTTACGGATTTCTTTTACAATTTTAGACTTGGGAAAAAAACTCCGGACGTGACAGTATTCTTGGTGGCTTGAGTGGATCTTGTGCCTTTTCCTCCTCCACTTCATTATGAGCTTGACTTGGCGTAGCGGAAGTAGATGGCTCATTTTGAGTGGAGGTGGATGGCTTGTCTTCCACTTCATTAAATTTGGCTCACCAATAGACATGTTCTTCATAGCTTTCATCAAGCCTTCATCACCTACATCATCCAAATTCTCGTGCCCCTCTTGGGAGCCATTAGTCTCATCAAATTGGACATCAGCGGTTTCTTCTACTATACCTTTACTTTTGTTGTAGACCCGATATGCCTTGCTATTTGAGGCATATCCTAAAAGAAAACCTTCATCATACTGATTTTCAAATTTGGTTAGTCTAACACCCTTTCGATAAATATAACACTTGCAACCAAAAACACAAAAATAAAAGCAACATTTGACTTTCTCCCAACAATTAGCTCATAGGAAGTCTTTTCAAAAGACGATGCAAATAAAGCCTATTTGTTGCATGGCAAGCGGTGTTTATGGCTTCCGCCCAAAAGGAGTCGAAAACACCATATTCATCGAGCATAGTTCTTACCATTTCAATTAATGTACGATTTTTCCTTTCTACTACACCATTTTGTTGAGGTGAGTAAGTGGCGGAAAATTCGTGCTTAATACCAAGATCATCACAATAGTCCTAAATATTGGTGTTTTTAAACTCGGACCCATTGTCACTTCTAATTTTCATAAGAGAGCAATTAAATTCATTTTGAGCCCTTTTTGCAAATTTCTTGAAAAGGTCGGCAACAATGGACTTGTCATGCAAAAAGAATACCCAAGTATATCGAGAATAGTCATCAACAATCACAAGACAATTACTATTTTCACCAATACTCCTAATAGGTTGTTGGGCCAAACAAATCCATGTGTAAGAGCTCCAATGGTCTAGATGTGGACATGATACTTTTGGAAGAATGAGAGCATGCAACTTGCTTGCCGGCTTGACAAGCACTACAAAGCTTATCCTTCTCAAATTTCACATCTTTCAAGCCCACAACTAGATCATGTTTTGAAAGTTTACTCAATTGATTCATACCAACATGGGCTAGTCTCCTATGCCAAAGCCAACCCAATGAAGTTTTTGCAATCAAACAAGTTTTCAAGCTTGCTTCACTAGAAGAGAAATCAACCAAGTAAAGATTTCCATATCTAAAACCCTTAAAGACACAAGACTTGTCATGAAGACTTGAAACAACAACCTCATGAGCAAAGAAGTTACATGACAAGCCAAGATCACAAATTTGAGCAACCGAGAGCAAGTTAAAATTGAGAGATTCAACAAGAGAGACATTTTGGATAGACAAGTCATTTGAGATAGCAATTTTACCTAAACTAATTACCTTTCCTTTGCTATTGTCTCCAAATGTCACTTTCTCCTTTTCTTTTCCTCCCACTTCAAATGTGGTGAACATAGCCCTATCACCGGTCATGTGTTGAGTGCATCCACTATCAAGCACCCAATGGCTCCCACCGGTGCGGTAGTTTACCTACAAAAGAAGATCAAACTCTTTTAGGTACTCAAACTTTGTTGGGTCCTTGGAGATTAGAGATCAAAGACTTAGACACCCAAATGGCATTCTTTTTACCACCAAGTATAGGGGAACCAACATACTTGGTAACAATCCTACCATCATGAGTCTTCGTAAGCATATAGTGTGAGTCAAATAAGTATGGCTTGGGAGGCTTGCCACTATGGCAATCATTTACCAAATGCCCAACCTCATGACACTTAGTGCAATACTTGCCATTGCTCTTGACAAAGTGAGTGACATGGTGAGAATGTTTCTTTCCCTTCTTTGGAATGAATCCAAGTCCCTCCTTGTTAAGGATACACCGTTGTTCACTCAAAATTTTGTAAAGAGTGTTCTTGCCCTTAAAGCATCTTTCCAAACTCTTAATGAGTTTGGTCACTTGCTCTTTGAGCTCATTGTTCTCAATGACAAGTGAGGTATGACACATTGTTCACACAAGAACTAGAGCTAGAGCTAGGCACATCCATAAGATCATCACAAGAGGTGGAAATGCTAGATGATGCAACATGAGCAATATGACAAGTAGTACTATCATCAAGCAAATCACAAGATATGCCAACATCAATAAGTGCTCCATGTTGTGTAGTGGAAAAGAGATTGTCATGAGCTTCCTTAAGCTTCTCATGAGCTTCCTTAAGCTTCTCATGAGAAATGGTTAGTTTCTCATGTGAAGTCTTTAGCTCCTCATAC
The DNA here is from genome assembly GCF_000231095.2 of Oryza brachyantha. Classification (NCBI taxonomy): domain Eukaryota; kingdom Viridiplantae; phylum Streptophyta; class Magnoliopsida; order Poales; family Poaceae; genus Oryza; species Oryza brachyantha. The sequence continues at coordinate 8,462,717 of NC_023167.2, read as the reverse complement.
AAGACTTTCAAAGAAGCATGATCTTTCTTTAGAGGCTTGAACTTGACTATCTCCTTTTCACTATAAGCATGGAGTTTCTCAAACATACTCACAAGCTCATCATAGGAAACATCATCACAATCATCATCACTTTCACTATCACTAAAGGACGATACCTTAGACGAGTTCTTTGCCATGAGACAAAGAGGAGCGAAGAGTGATGGAGCCTCCTTGATAGCAACCATGGCCATCTTCTTTTTCTTGGAGCTTGCATCATCATCAACTTCTTGTTCATCGGACTCGGATGAGGTTGTACTCTCCTCATTTGAGTCCCATTGCCCAATGAATGCCTCAATTTTTCTTCCTTCTTGAGCTTCTTCATGAGCTTGTAATCTCCACTCTTCTTCTTGTATGACTAGTCTCCATCCTCATTCTTGGAAAGACACTTGGAAGCAAAGTGTCCATTTTCACCACACTCAAAGCACCTCAAGTTTGAGAGAGTCTTGTTTGGTCTTCTATTTCTTCTTCTATTTGAGTTGGAGCCTCTTCCCTTTTCTTTTCTTCTTCCCAAGAAGTCATTGAATCTTCTAGCCAAAAGAGTGATTTCTCCTTCCAAGTCATCATGAGCTTCACTTGCCTTGCTTTTGCCCTTGTCTTCAACTTCGGCTTGAAGAGCAATGCACTTCTTTGATGGTGAGGCTTCCTCCATCTCCTTCTTCTTCAACTTGTACATGTCATTGGTGTTGATCTTCCCCAAAAGGCCTGCGGGAGTCATTCTTGACATGTCGGAGTTGATGAGCATGGTGACAGGTGTCTCATACTTCTCCGGCAAGGCTCTAAACATCTTTTGGGCAACTTCAAGATCGGTGTAAGTTGCTCCTAGCCCCTTGAGATCATTCACAATGACATTGAGTCTTCCATACATGTCATTCACACTTTCATGAGGTAACATGATGAATGTCTCATATTGAACCTTGAGAAAGTGAAGCTTGGCATCCTTGTATTCACTTGTACCCTCATGAATTTCCTCAACTCGACCCAAATCTCATGAGCGGTCTCAAGATTGCTTATCCTATCAAACTCTTCTTGGCTCAAGGAATTGAACAATGCATTCATGGCTTGAGCATTGTAAATTGCATTACGTAACTCAAGTTGAGTGGGTGCCGTGGAGTCAAGTGGCATGACACATCCTTCATCTACAACCTTCCAAATACTAGCATTCATAGCCTTAAGGTAAGTAGACATTTTAATTTTCCAAGTGGAATAATTTGTGCCATTAAACATAGGAGCCCTACCAACATTGTGAATCTCTTCCGACATCTTTTCTCTCTAGGCAGTAAAGCCTAAACACGAGAGAACAAGCTCTGATACCACTTGTAGGATCAAGATGTCGACTAGAGGGGGGTGAATAGGCGATTAAAAATTAAATCACCTCTAATCAAAACTAACCTAAGTTGCTAGGCTTGAAGGTGAGCAAGACTACACAAGCAACTAAGTTAAGTTTTGTAATCCTAGGGTGATAGTGGCTCAATTATATCACTAGGAATGTAAATTGCACAAATGTAAATGTGATAAGCAAGAGAGACAATGAGACAAGCGATTTTTCACCGAGGTTCGGAAACTCATCGGTTTCCTACTCCCCGTTGAGGCGAGCCCAACTCCACCACTCAACTACAAAGCCACCGCACGCCCCCTTCGTCAAGGGGTGGGCAAAGCTGGAGCCGGCCCAAGGAGAGGACTACCCAAGCCTCGATCACTAGGGTTGTTCTTTCTCCACTCCGGAGATGGCGAACACCGAGCCACTCACAAGCCGGCACCGGGCCTCTTCCACAACTTCTTGAAGAGATCACCGGGCAACTCCTCCACAAGCCGTCTAGGAGGCGGCAACCTCCAAGAGTAACAAGCGATGACCTGGCGTGGAGATGATCAAGTGCCACACTAGCTCTACAATGAAATAATGCACTTGATTCTTGGCTAGAACTCCCTCAAACACACTAAATGGATGAACCTTAAGCTCAAATGAGTGTGTGAGAGATGCAAGGGATATAAGCAATTGAAATGGCAGCCAAGAGAGCTCCCTTGCTGCTGGTGGGGGGTATTTATACCCCCACCAACAAAATCTAGCCGTTGGGGTCGAAATGCCCCAATTCTGTGTGCTGCCGGTCTGATCGGAGGTATGTGGCCGGTCAGACTGTAATGGTTAGTGAATCATTCATGAGCACTTATGAGTGAATCTAAACTGAAACACATATCTCAAGTGTAATGGTTAGCTCACAATTAGCGCTTGTCATTAATTACCAAAATTAACAACGGGGGCCTAGATGCTTCAACTTCCGGATTCACCAAGGCACAAGAGGGGACTGCCCGACTTGGTGTAAAGGAGGGGGTGAAACCTGAAGTACGGTGCGATTAAATAGGGAAGATTATGTAACGGGTCCTATCACAGTTTCCTTTCTGTGGTATTGTGGTGATACACCGGCGCACGTTCGAGTATAGTGACACTATGTCTTATGGGTAAAGTTGTACACCTCTACAGAGTAAAACTATTCGAATAGCCGTGCCCGCGGTTATGGGTGAACTTACAGATTCATTGGGATTAGTGAACCTTTTAATAACTTGATGAACTCGGAACTGGTTTGACTCTGCGCAATGTGGTGTAACATTGGGTCATGGTTTAGGTCTGTCGCAACGTGGTGTAACGTTGGACAGAGGGTTGACCCTGTCGCTATGCGGTGTAACGTTGGATAGTGGATGGTTATTTTAACTCTTTACTTTACTTTTTATTCAGTCTATTTATCTACTGTTTTGCTAATTACTGCTGGTTTGTGCAATTTAACCCTAGCCTATCCTTGTTATCCTATTGCATTCATTATTCTTCCTCTCATGGGAGTTACTTGTTGAGTATGATGGTTTGTACTCAGCCTTGCTTAATTTTTCTCCACCAGAGCAAGTGACAGAGCCTGTGTTAGAAGAAGGTTGTTCCGAAGGTTGAAGTGAGGTTCAGTCCGCCGTCAAGAATGCCTGTGGTGTGGAGCCGTCATCGCCAGCTGAAGCTAATGATTATATGGTTCTAGTCTTGTTTTTTTCTTTTTCGCTACATTTCGATAGATAATTGTTTTTATTTGTTTTTAAGTCGTGGAACTGTGTATTAATTTGTCATAGTGTGTACTCAGGCTAATTCCTGGACCGAGATTAATACATGCTATTGTTCAGAAATTGGTGTAAATTTCTAGGCGTGACATTGCTGCAGGAGTTGTGTCTAGGCATATGTGGGAGCCCCTTGCAGTATAAAAGGAGGCCTTGGCCTAAGGTGAGGGCGAGCTCTCGCTAGGGAACAAAACCCAAAAAGGACTTAGTGCGCTTGGTCACTAAGCTCACTCGGGTGTAATTCCTCGCGCCCCAAGAAACCAAGCATAGAAATAGGGTCTTACACTTCCCAGTGGCCCAAACCTGTCTACATCATTGTGCTTGCACTGTTCCCGAGGGGCCTGACCCCTCTCCTCTTGACTCACGCCTTAACTCTCACTCGCACCCGACCGAACCAAGACCGCTCACGGCTTCCCGCTAGAGGAGAATCACTCTCTAATAGCTGATGCGCCAGTTAGGGGGTGCATTCATGAGAGTTTGAGCTTCGTCACTATTTGGTTTCCTGCCATGCTCCATCAAAAGAAATAGAGGATGGGGCACCGGTGTTCTGCACTCCCACCCTGTTAACACCAGAATTTGACCCCTAATGGGGCTGGGAGCAAGAGCACGGCGGACGACGAGCACCGGGGCCACACCCCAAGCTTCCGTCCCCAATGTCATCCCAGTAGGACTCCACCATCACGCCGGACTCCCCCACCTGCGGAGGGGGTGCATCCTCTGATTCACCCAGAGGCGTTGACACCGCTGGAATGGTGGTTGCGACTACCGCAGGCTGCCGAGCCTATAGATGGTCATATGGCCCGAGGCCCGAAGGCCCGACCCATAGCACGACCATTTGGCCCGGCACGAGCATGGCCCAGCATGACGGGGATTGGGCTCGGGCCGACCCGGCCTGATCATTGGGCCATGCTTGGGCCACCGCCATGGCACGTGGGCCTGCCCGACACGGCCCGGTAGATGCAAAAGAAAAATGAAAGGACCTAAAATAGACTTAATTTAGTTATATAAGGCTTAGCCCAATATACGAGGTATGAGAAATAGACTTATTTTTGCTATAAAAGACACATCCCAAAGAAGAGCGATGAAAAATAGACTTATTTGCACAGCCCAAAGAGGTAAGGGAGGAATTATAGACTTATTTATGCTTTTGCCCATCGTGCTTCCGAGTCGGTCCGACACGGCCTGAGGATTATTGGGTCGTGCCTGGGCGGCCGGTGTAACCCGTGGGCCGGCACAGCCTAGCCCGGTGTAGTTATTGGGCCGTGTCGGCCCAACAGGAGTAGGCACAGGCGCGACCGTGCTTGGGCCGTGCCGTGCCGGGCGGGTCCGATGGCCAACTATAGCCGAGCCGAGGGCTCGGCGTCTTCCTAGGTTATCACCCGGGATGGGAGGCGCTCCAACAGGGCGCACCCTAACTTGCAACACAGCCGGCATGTCGAGGGCGCGCTCCTATGCCATCTGCCTATCACTCAGGGGCCAGAAACACCGGTCCAACGCTAGTTAGATGAGGTGGCCAAACTGGTCACCACGGCATAGTAGCAGTTGGGCACCAATAGTACAGCGACCGCAATAGGTCGTCTGGTTGCACGACGGGGCTATCTTTGTCTTCGAGACAGAGAGCGCATCATGCAACGCACATTACCCACACGCCTGCTGCCTCACCTTCACTCATTCGCACAAACGAGCATGGGCGTCAGGAGAACCTCTATGGCGGGGCAAACGCCTGCCTCAGGATCGAGGGCATGGCTAACGAAGATGAGGAAAAAAAACTATGTTCGTTACTCCTATGGGCACATATTGTTATACATCGATGCCTTTTGGTTTAAAGAATCAGGCCTTACTTTTCAACGCACCACTCGCATTACTTTAAGTAGCCAAATAAGGCACAATGTTGAGGCATATGTAGACGACCCAGTCGTCAAAACGTGCGACCGAGATACCTTGCTCTCGAACCTGGCAGAGACCTTCGATAGCCTCCGCTCCATGTGAATGAAGCTAAACCCTGAAAAGTGCGTGTTCGGGGTACCGGCCGACACGCTTCTTGGTTTTCTAGTCTCAGCTAGGGGCATAGAAGCTAATCCCGAGAAGATCAAGGCAATACAGTGGATGCACCCCCAACAAACTCAGGGATGTGCAGTGCATAATTCGAGCTTGATAATATATTCGATACGGAAAATACGCAGGGCTAACCAAGCTCTCCCCCATGTGGGAGGGACCGTTCAAGTGATCAGCGTCCCTCGACCGGGCTCTACCAGGATCACCATGGAATACAACACCGAGCTACCGAACCCATGGAGCATCGAGCACCTCCACAAATTTTACCCCTAGGGAGCCATGAGTGTTTGCATCCTCAGGCTTGGGCCAACCCCGCACGCACTTCGTCACATGCCACATAGGCCAAGGGCTACCATTATGCGCCTTTTTTGTATTCTTACATAAGTTTCATGAGTAGCAAACACTCTTCTTTACTTGTTCACTAAGTGTTGCTTCTTCACCGGTCTTGAGAAAGCACGTTTTAGCAGCTTAGTGTGGTCTATGTGTCTGCACCGTTCTCAAGGGCTTGGGTTGCCTAGACGCCAAGTGAATTCCAGACGCGAGCCGAGCCCCAACACAATGCAAAAATAGGCATGTCGGTTGGACTATAGCCTAGTCACCCTGATCCCCAGTCACGACGCCCGCTTGGTCAGTCTCGCTAGATGAATCCTACGAGTCTAGAGCCAACCCGCGACCCCGCGAGAAGAGGGCTTGAGCTCGAGCATTTCTGTGAAAATGTTCTAAGGCGCAAAGTCGAGTTAAGCGTCACCAAGTGGATGGCAAATTTTACAAAGTATATAATTTCCATCGCAGGCACGTAAAAGAACAATAAGGAAGGGAGAATAAGAGGATTTGTGGACAAAGTCACGGGTCACCAACGACCAAGTCTTGTACACATCAAAAGGTAAAAATGAAATGGCATTCATAACACAAAATATTTACAGGGTACAGGCAGCCTTGGGGTCTTTGGCCTAGGGCCGGCTGCTTTGTTCGGCTCCTCCCGAGGGGCCCGGGGCATCGGTCGTGTTGTCATGTCGGTGTTGTTGTCATCGTCGCTATCGACGTTGCCCGACAAGCCCTCGCCGTCGCTGGGGTCGACGCTAAGGGCGAAGCGGGGCATGATGCCCTCGAAGCCAGCCACGATCGTCCACCACGGCAGCCCCGTCCCGCGCCAGCAGGTTTGCCTCCTGCTCATGTAGGGCCGCCTCTCGCTCTTGCAAGCTTGACTCCCACTCACGCATGGAGTGCCCCTAATGACGAGCAGTAGCTTTCAATGCTGCCACGTCCTCCTCAGCGGCCCAAAGGGAGGCCTCGGTCTCTACCACCTCCGTCTCGTGGGCCATCAAAGTCACCTCCTGTGCCTCTAGGGCACGGCCGCGCTCCTCTAGCACTGCCTGCCAGGCCTCCAGGGCCTGGGTCCGCGCCTCCAGGGCCTAGAGCCACTACTCCATCTTGCAAGCGGCCTCCGCCTCCAGGGTTTGGTGCATGGTGGCCTCCGTCTCCGTCAAGGAGGCGACACGCTAGTCCAGCACCCGGACATGCTCGTCCACCCTTCGGGAGCATGTCCCCAATTGGTGGGTGCACCTCTCTAGTTCATCGGCACTAGCATTCAGAGCATCTTGGCACCGGACAAGGGATATCTCGCACCCCACCAGCCGGCGTTCGATGGCTGCCATGGTGTGGTGGAGGGCCTGGAGGTCTTCTATAGCCCCCTCTAGGGCCTGGGTGGCGACCTCGTCAAGATCCTCTCCTCCATGATGTCCCTACTCGCCACCTCCATCGTCGTGGTGGTGACCTTGGCCGTGATCCTCTCCTCCGTCGACTCCCGAATGATGACGTCCAGGACGACGACTTGTTCGACGAGTATGGCCTAGCGACGTTCGTGGGCGGTGCGCTTCCAGTCCGCCATCACTAGCACGACCTCCTCCCCAGCAACTACACGCTCCCAGTCCACCTGGAGCACGATGCCATGCCTAGTAATTTACACCATTTTCCGAACAATGGTCTGCATTAAATCTCGGTTCAGGAATCAGCCCGAGTACACACTATGACAAAGTTGAATACACAGTTTCACGACTTAAAAACAATTAACTAATGATTATGCAGCGTTAAAGAAACAAACTAAACTAAAGCTTCACGATGACGGCTCCAAACCACAGGCATCTCTTGATGGCTGGACGAACCTTACTCCTCCAAGCTTCCTCCGTCATACTTAACGTCTGGCTCTGAAGGAGGGGGGTAAAAGCAAGGCTGAGTACAAACCATCGTACTCAATAAGTAACACTCATGGGAGAGGAAGAAATATGAATGCACATGGATAACAATGGTAGGCTAAGGTTACTTTGCATAAATTAGCATTTATTTAGCAAAGCAGTAAATTGAATTAGAATAAAGTAAAACTAAACATTTGAAACATCATCACTGTCCAACGTTACATTACGTTGCAACAGGCCTAAATCATTGTCCAACATTACATCACGTTACAACAGTCCCAAACATGTTCCAAATTAACCAAGTAAAGGTGAGACTGATCCTGATGAGTCTGGGAGTTTGCCTCATAATCGTGGGCACGGCTAATCAAATAGTTACTCTGATTAAAGGTGTACAACTTTACCCACAAGACATGGTCTCACACATGTTGCTGCGCGCCGACTTATCACCATGATACCGTGGAATGGAAACCATGATAGAACCTTTCACCTAACCCTCCCTATCCAATCGACATCACACTTTAGGTTTCACCCCACCTTTACACCAAGTCGGGCAATCCCCTTCTGTGACTAGGTAAATTTAGAAGTAGCAAAGGTCATCACAAGACCCATCCATACTCCATCATGCTTACCCTTTCCTGGATGCGTCGGATAGAGAAAAGTTAAGCTACGGATTCCACCGTTGCTCACTCTGGCTTGTGGTTAGTACGTGTAATACTTCCAGAAATTTCCCGAGAACCGGTCCTTAATTACCATGGACATGACTCTCAAAACCATGCAACCACGGTCCACCATTAAGTAATATTTTAGTTCCTTACCGGGTAATTAATCATAATCAACAACTATCATCGTCTAACATTAATTAAATGCTAACCCATGAACTATGTTGAACTAAGCATTGCTAACCAAAACCTAGGTCTAACACTAGTCAAATTGGACAAGTTGGACAATAATAACAATTGGTAAACAACAACTCAACAATAGGTAATTGCCCGATAAAATGGTTTAACAAAACAATGCATAGTTAAATATAAAACATAGCTTTTAAAACATGGGATCAATATGATCAAGGTTAGAGTGTCACTTGCCTTGCTCTGGTCCTAACGGAACCTCAGCGACGACTTCAACGTAAAGCGGCGCTTCGACGAAACCGACTTCTACACGACAATCAAAACAAAACAAAGACAAATAGGCTATAAGACTACTGAAATAGGAAACAAAACTATTTTTGATGGATTCTTGACAAAATTATTAATCCACTGCAATTTGAATGGGCTTAAATGGACATCGGATTCAAAAGTTATTAATTTTAGAAGTTACGTTGTTTTCTTGCTTAACATGCAGAAAAACGGGTTAACAACTTTTTAATGACAACTTGGACGACTCGGGGAAACTGTGAATAGAACATGTATTCGCAAAACAGGACCAAAACTTGCACGAATGCGAGATTCGCACGATGAATCAGAACCGAAACGCGAACTCGTGAACTATTGGCAGAATAATGATAGGATTAACGACAGGGTTTTAATGACCAGTTAAACTGAGATTTAATGACTTACTAAACTGAAACTTAATGACTTTAACGTAAAAACGATATATGCATGTGAAATAAGATTTCACACAGCAAAATGATCTCACGTTAGCTACTGTCACGCCCTGAGTTTTACCTTAGCCAAGAAATAATTAAATAATGCATTGAAAATAATTTATTAATTAAAGTTCAGGAGAAACCCAGTGTAATAAATTAATTTAATTAATTGGAAGCTTTTCGGATATTCTAAAATGTCCCGGAAGCATTTTAAATGATTAACAGGATTTATATTTGAATTGTAGTCAATAAAATTTGCTCTAATCAACTTAATAAAAATTGGCAAAATTGGAGGCAATTTCTTTTTTTTTCCTCCTTCCTTTTTCCTTTCTTTTTCCCTTCTCCCTTTTTTCCTTTTTCCCTTTTCTTTTTCTCTTTTCCTTTTTCCTCACCTTGGCCGAACTGCTCCTCCTCTCCTCCCTGTACGATCCTCTCCTCCTCCTCCCCAAGCCATGCAGCCTCATCTCTATCTCCACCAAAAAAATCAATTCCAATTAATTAGGATTCTAAATTTTATCTCTTTGAAACCTTATCATTTCCTTGTTAATAGGAGATGGATAACACGATCTATCTCTAGCTTCCCTCTATAAATACCCCCCTACACCCTTCCCTCTTTTCCCATCTCCCTCTCCCGTGCATCTCCAGTCGCCTCTTGCGCCTCCGCTACAGCTGTGCCGCCCCTATCCCAGCAGCTGCGCAGCAAGCCGCTAGCAGCCCTGCTGCATCCTGGTTCGCAGCACGTCGCCGGCTGGTCTCTCTCCACCAAATCTCAAGTTCACATCTATTTTATTCTTGCGAATCAATCTAAATTTATCTACCGTTTAATTGTTCACGTTTTCTAGCCTAACAGCGAGGAACAACCGCAATCCGTCGCTGATCTCTCCACCAAACCTCCGGTTTGCGTACGTTTTATTCATGCAAATCAATCTATTGTTAATCTACCGTGTAATTGCTTAGGTTTTCCAATCTATTAGCTAGCGTGAGATTGATCTACAGTGCGAAATTCAATTTCGTAAGCGTAGATTGATTTTACGTTACAGTCGTTTAGTTCTAGTTTAGCGAGTCGTTAAATCTGAATTTAACGGGTCGTTAACTCCTGCCGTTGTTCCGCTAACAGTTCACGGTTTCACGTAACGGATCTAATTTGTCGTACGAATCTCTAATTCGTGCATGATTTGGTTCTGTCGTGTGAATGCGTGTACTGTCTGCAATTTCCCGAGTCGTGTCCCAACCGGCGCTCAAAGTCCACTTCACCTCCCTTAGCCCACCTCCCTCCCTCACTCCCCCTTCAGCCAACTCCTCTCTCCCTCCCGCACTGGGCCGAGCCAGGCCACGGCCCAAACCGCCGAGCCCCAAGTCCTCTTCGCCTCCCTCTCCCTCTCCCAGGACACCGACAGGTGGGCCCCATCTGTTAGGCCCGTCTAGCTCCTCCGGCCGACACCGACGCAACCCCGCCGTCGTCGAAGTGTCGTCGCGCCGCCGCGCCCGTCGCGTCGTCGTCGCCTCCCTGAGCCGCCCGGTGTTCCCGTCGTGTCGCCGCCGCATTCACCGTCGGGTGCTGCTCCCCGCCGTCGGCCATCGCCACCGGTCTCCACCTTTGCGCCTTCGCCCGCCGGTCAACGGCCATCCTCGGTCGTCCGCCGCCCCACCATCGTCGTGGTCCACCTAGTGAACTCTCCCCTTCCTCCTCAATCTCTCCCTCGGCGCCCGCCGTCGCATCGCTCCGCGCCGCCCGACGTCGTGTCGCCGCGCCTAGCCGCCACGCCGTCCGCGTTGCGCCGCTCCACCTGCGCACGCTTCCGCTCTGTCTCGCCGTGACGCGTTCCCACCGTGCCACGCGGTGCGTGCGCCTCGCGCCCGTGCTTGGCCGCCGCTCGCCGTCGTCACCGCGCCGCCCTCGGGTCACCGCTGCTCCGCGTCACCGTCACCATTCGCTCGGTCGCCTTGGCCGCTGCCGCGCCGTCGCCGCTTGGCCGCTGCCGCGTCTCCCCGGCCGCCGCCGGTCCCTCTTCGTCTCTACACGCGCAGGTCGCCACCGCTGTCGAAGTGCGTCGCCTCTTCCCGATCCCCCTCATTCCTCTCCTTGCCGCTGCCGCCCCGCTCTCGGGCCGGCGTCACCCCTCTGTGCCGACCGCGTCGCCGCCGCCGCCTTTATTCGCACGTCCCCGAGCCGTCGCTGCGCCCTTTGCCTCGCCGCCGCCAGTCGAGCTCGCGCCTCACCTCCGGTCGCCGTCGCGGAGCCGCGTCATCACCCATCCCCGTTCGACGCCGACTTGCTGCCGCCCTTCGCGCCGCCGGTGAGCATCCCCTTCCCCTTTCCCTCCTTTTCTTCCCCTTCGGCCGCCGTCGTCGACGGGTGTGTCGCCATCGCGCGCGCGCGCCGTTTGCCGCCACCGACGCACCCTCTCGGGGCTGTCTCCATCGCCCCGCCATCGTCACCGCGGAACCGCCGTCCTTCGCCGCCCTCCGCGCCGGATGCCGCCGCCCTCCTCTGCCTGCACCCCTCACCGCCATGGCACAAGCCGAGTACCCACGATGCGTCGCCCGTTGCCGCGTCGTCCTCATGCTCGCGCCGCTGCGCTGCGTCCGTCCAACCTCCTCTGCTTGCCACCGCGCCGGCACCATCGTGCTGCGCCACTGCCACGCCTCGCCGTGCACCGCCGCCCCGCTCCATCACGCCGGCGCAACCACCACTCTGCTTTCCCCGGTCGCCGCCAAATCCATTGCCCGGAGTAACCACCGCCCCGCTTCTCCCAGCCGCCAGCCGCCGCCTCGCGCCGCCGCGCTCTCCGGATTTCCTGCGCCGAATCCGCCGCTGACTCCATCTCCCACGCCCGCAACGGCCGCCGTCCGCCGCGCCCGCGTGTGCAACGTGGTCTCTAACCGCCGCCTCCGCCCTAGCCGGCCGCCCCTATAAAATTCGCCTCCCTGCCCACTGCCGCCATTTCTTTCCCCTCTCCGCCCGAGCCGCCGTTGTGCCTAGCCACCTCGCCGCCGCGCCCGATCTCGCCACCTGTGCGCTGCCATCCACGCCGCCGGTCATCACCACCCGTCCCGCCACGACGCCGACTCACCGACGTCGCCGCCGGTAAGCCGTCGTCGTCCCCCTTCCCTCTCTTTTTCCCTCCGCACGATGTCGTTGAGGTCGCCGCCGCCGCCACGTGTGTGCGTGCCCGAGACGTCACCGTCGCCCCTCCGCCCATCGTTACCCTCGCCTCGCCGTCGCCGACGCAACCTCGCCGGAGCGCCGTCGCCCTCCCATCGCGCCGTCGTCGCCGTCGGGCGCCGTTGCCGCCGTCGGCCATGCGCCTCCTCTCTACCTCGGCCGCCGCCTCACCTCGCCGATCCTTAGCGCCGCCGCTCGCCGCGCCGTCGGTCGTCGCCGCCGCCCGCTGCCGTTGCGCCGACGTCGCCGGTCACCGCTCGCGCCGCCGCCCCGCCGCCTGCCGCCTGCCGCGCCTGCTCCTCTCCCTCCTCTGCTCTCTTCCTCTGTCCAGCGGGCCCGGCCAGTCGATCTCTCTCTCCTCGTGGGCCCCCTTGTCAGCCCCTCTTCTCCTCTTGTCTCACTGCCAGTGGGTCCCGGCTGTCAGCCTCCCTCTCTTCTCCGTGCTGACGTCATGCCTCCGATTAATTGCGCAATAAATCAATAAGGTTTTTCTGTTTAGTTTAAAAACACAGTTAATCTTCTAAAATTCATAAGTAATTCATCTAGTCTCCGTTTAGGTCCATTCAAGTTTCATTAAATCTAGAAAAATGCCAAGAATCCATTAAAAATAGTTTCTTTCTCTGTTTCAGTAGTTTGTAGCCTGTTTTGTTTGTTTTGCCTTGTTTGTCGTAGGTTTTGACCCCGTCGCAGCGCCGTTCGTTCTCGAAGTCGTCGCCGAAGTTCCTCGTGGGTCTAAGCAAGGCAAGTGACACCCTTCTTTGATCATATTGAACCTATGTTTATAAAATCCCCCGCTTTTACATTCAAACATGCATTGTTTTATGCAAATCTATTTATTGTATTTATCTATTGGGAATTTACCAATATATCCGTTGATTCCCATTTATTATTGTCATCCTAGGGTTAATTTGACTAGACTTAGGGTTAGTCAATGCATAGCCATGCTTAGTTCAACTAGCTCACCAATTATTATTTAATTATTGTTGCACTTTAGTACACCTTCAATGGTTGTTATCATTATTCATTTCCCGAGGTGGATTAATACAACTAAAATATTGCTTATGGTGGGCTGTGGGTGCATGGTTTTAAGAGTCGTGCCCATGGCAATTAAGGACCGGTTCTCAGGAAACCCTGAAGGTCTTACACGTACTAACCACAAGCCAGAATGGGCAACGGTGAGACTCGTAATCTAGCTTGTCCCTATTCGACGTACCCAGGCAAGGGTAGGCGTGATGGAGTATGGACGGGCAATCGTGGTGTAACGAAAGCTTCTCCTGCTTCCGGATCTACCAAGGCACAAGAGGGGTACCCGACTTGGTGTAAAGGAGGGGGTGAAACCTGAAGTGTGGTGCGATTGTCTAGGGAGGGCTAGGTGAAAGGTCTTATCATGGTTTCCGTACTGAGGTGTCGTGGTGATACGTTGGGGCATGGTAACATGCTTGGCAGCCATGTCTTGTGGGTAAAGTTGTACACCTCTGCAGAGTAAAACTATTCGAATAGCCGTGCCCGTGGTTATTGGGCGAACTGACAGATTCACTGGGATTAGTTGAACCTCTTTAATAATTTTATTAATCTTGGAACTGGTTTGACCCTGCGCAATGTGGTGTAACGTTGGCAGTGGTTTGGGTCTGTCGCAACGTGGTTTAACGTTGGACAGAGGGTTGACCCTGTCGCTGCGTGGAGTAACGTTCGACAGCGGTCTGGGCCTGTTGCAACGTGATGTAACGTTGGACAGTGGATGATTATTTTAAATGTTTACTTTACTTTTATTTCAGTCTATTTTATTTACTGTTTTGCTAAATTACTGCAGCTTTGTGCAATTTAACCTTAGCCTATTCTTGTTACCCTATTGCATTCATTATTCTCCCTCTCTTGGGTGTTACTTGTTGAGTACGGTGGTTTGTACTCAGGCTTGCTTAATTTTCCTCCACCAGAGCAAGTGCCAGAGCCTGTGTCAGAAGAAGGTTGTTCCGAAGGTTGAAGTGAGGTTCAGTCCGCCGTCGAGAATGCCTGTGGTGTGGAGCCGTCTTCACCAGCTGAAGCTGAAGAGTGGATGGTCTAGTCTTGTTTTTCTTTTTCCGCTGCATTTCGATAGATAATTGTTTTTATTTGTTTTTAAGTCGTGGAACTGTGTATTGATTTGTCATAGTGTGTACTCGGGCTGATGCCTGGACCGAGATTTAATACATGCTATTGTTCAGAAATTTGGTGTAAATTTCTGGGCGTGACATGGTTGAGGAGGGTTTGGCTGGCAAGAACTGATGGCTTGGACCGGTGGCTGCAAAGGCTTGCGCCGGCTATGGTAGGGGTGGTGATCTGATCTGGTGGCCAGGAGGCAGCGTGAGGGCATGACTCGGCCGGGGAGAGCAGGGGGCGGTGGCTCGGCTAGGGCTTGGGCACACTGAGGCACAGGCACGGGAGGCTGAAGATAGGAGGAGAAAACGGGGTGAGGGGGATTTATAGGGGTAAGCACTAGAGATAAACTAGGAATCCATCCCCTATAAAAATTGGAATAGATAGGGTCCCAAAGAAAAATGGATTAGAGTCCTAAGGAAACTAGATTAGGATTAGGAATAGAATTAGGAGTAGGAGTCCTACTCGGATTAGGTTAGGGATAGAGGAGAGGGGTGGGCGGCCAAGGTGGGGATAGGGGGAGGGTGTTGGCCAAGGGGAGGGGTGGGGGCGCATGACTGAGAAGGAGGGAGGGGCTCAGCCGCAGGGGGAGAGGAGAGGGAGGCCTGTGGCCCCAAAGAAAACGGATGACCCGATAGCCATTAAAACTCTGAACGACTTATATTTAGTGAATTTTTACTGCGATTCCACTATAATTCACATGTACGTCCCGTTAATCGATTTTGACAAGACGAAAATGGAAACCCTTTTTTGCGGCTTTTAGGTGGGACTATTATTTCCTGGTTAAACCAACATGATTTCGTTAGAACAATTTAGAGTTTTAATTTTTAGGCTTGGGACAAAACTCAGGGTGTGACATGTGACCCTCTCCTCCTACAGGGCCTGTAGATGGGGGTTGAGGCTGGTAGCGACCGCATTGCTTGTCGCCGCCACTACCTGAAGGAGGGGCTAGAGACTGGCCTAGATCAGGTGAGGGGGAGAAGGGTGACCGCTGTTGACCTAAGGGCCTGAGACTCCTGGGCTCATAGCAAGCCGACAGCATAGAGGGGATCTCCGTCCCGCCCGCACATGGGCACGACAACAATGGGCGCAGTGCTAGGGTGAACACATCCCCCACCATGCCCTGCTCACACTGACTCGGTGACATTAGCGGTAAGAGGGGGCTGGCAGCAGACCCGACCCCTACCCGTGGCTTGCACAACGGGCTCCACTTCCATCGCCACCTTGGGGCCCCATCGACGCCCGAGGCCCCTTATCGGTGCGACGGCGATCGACCTCCTCCTGCACCCCGACTCCATGCTCGGGGGCTATGAGGCGGGGAGGCGGGCTGCCCCTCGGTAAGATGTGGGAACGGGGCCCTCTAACAAGAATAAATAACACGAACGCTAACCTTTGAGGGGGTGTCGAAAGGTCCACCTCGGGGGCTTGATGTTGTCCCCCGGCACAAGGCAGTCTCACCAATCTTTCATAGCCTCTTCTTCTTTTTCCCTGTTGCTCGAATGGTGAGGCGGCGCCCCCATGAGGTGGAGAATGTGGGGGGAGAGGGGTCCACCGCCTTCCTCTTCCCCATGGGGTCAGCTGAAGAGGCACCCCCGAGTGAGGCCCTTCGGCTTAGCCTCCTCGGGAGGATGGGCATCACCCCCTGGTTGTGGCGGCTACCGTCGACGCCACCACCGGTACTATCGCCTCCGACACTACTACCCACTCCCCTCGGCGTCCGCACAGACCATTTCCATGGCTACGACGATCGACTCCTGCTCCGGGTCATGGCAGAGCAGTGGGACGTTCTCGAGGACCAGGGTCGTCCCGACCTCCACGAGAATGAGGACGCGTTGGACCACAACCTGCAGGTCTCCATGGTTCTAGTCCCACTCCTCCCCGGTATACGATCAGATACAGTCATGGGGGCTGGTGTATGTCCACGCGCCTCAACTACGTAGTTGGAGTGACACGATCCACTGGCGAGTGAAGTCCCCAAAGACCATGGCGTCATCAGCCCCTAGGAGCACAGGCCCGATAGCCAGGCGAGGATCGGGTCATACGCGTTCCCTACCCTTGGCATCTCCTGCTAGCGTGGCGTAGACACCAGTGGTGTAGTCGGGAGGCGTAGGCGGGGGAGGGCCGGGAGGTCGGTGTAGAACCAGCCGCTCTTCCAGTCGCCCCACTTCTTACGAAGCTACTGGTCGATGTAGAGCGATGGGGACTCAGGGCGTGGCTGGAAGTTGCATCCCCAACCTCTGTCGTAGGGAACGTTAGCTGGAGGGGGAAGAATGTACAGAAGAGCCGAAGGGTTGGGGCCACACCCTGATGAACATCTCGCACAAGTGCGCGAAGATGGATAGTGCTAGCACCGAGTTAGGGGGTGAGATGCGCCATCTGGATTCCGTAGAAATCCAGCACCTCATGGAAGAAGTTGGAGAAGGGCGGGATAAGTCCCGCTATAGCATAGGAGAGGAAGAAGATCGATCAATGCGGGTACTATGGATACCACAGTGATATACAGTCCTTTCCATAGATCACCGTCGCCCTTCCCGATGACATCGTGACAAACTTCCTCACTAGCCCCGCAAACTTCTTGCTAGTGACGCGGGAGGGCGTTGTCGTCCAACAGCATTTGAGCTCCGCGTCATGGCAACAAGAGGAAGGAGAGGCGGAGAGACGAGGCTAGGAAATGGCTATGTAGTGGTGCACCAGAAAGCTTGAGAACGAGACAGGATTGATGTGCAGATGAAGGACTTGTGCAAAGTGGAAAAAGGAAAGAATGCAACATCCCCGCACCGCCCTTTATATAGCACCCCTTCACGCCCTGACCGCCTCGAATCTTGTGGCCACCACCATGCGCCTCCTCGTTTCTCGTGCCTACTTCCTCGCCTACTCACCCATGACGCGCAGCCCGGACGCAAACCGTTTTGAATTCAAAGCGTGGTAGCCCAACCGTGACACGGTTACCGAGAGATCCGCTCTATACGGTGGGTGTGCCAATGATGGCTGGGCAACTACCACATGCTGTCTAGGTGGTGCGAACATCATGACGAGATGACTTAGCATTAGTGGATGATGCTTTGACTCCAGGCGTCGATCACGCGCGCTAGATAGTCTCACGGCTAGCAAGCCGGGCCCACTTATCGTCGGATAAGTCGATGGCCCCGACACTGGCCCACCTTTAGGGGGCGCCGGCCAGGAGTCAACGCCGGGGGCTACTGTCGGTGAAACGGGCCTGAGGGTATGACGAGTGAGGGGAACATGTCGTCCAACACATTACCTTGTTCTTTTCAATGAAAAAGTCAAATCCGCTACGGTGCAGACTTTGACCTATGAACCTCATTACATGAAGGTGGCCGGCCCGGATCCACGTGGCCCGCTCCAAGAGGGCTTGGGCCCCGAGGTTTGAGAGGCAACCACCCTCTCGTAGAGGGGTCGAGCCATCTCGGCCCCTTGGACCCTCGGTCACCCTCGGTCTGCGCATCATGCAGCATGCAGAACTGGGGGGCTGGCACGCGGCGCCTAGCTGTCGCATTTAATGTGTCCTGACGCGCGCGTGGTATCGCATTTAATGTGACGTGCACAGGGGCGAACCCACGTTAAGCTTCCTGGGGTCCTCGGACCCCGGGTAAATTATCAAATTCCTAGTAAATTATATCATATTAATTAGTGTATAAGTATAAAATTTAGATATTTAGTATGTATTGGACCCCTAGTAATTTCTGTTCTGGGTTCGTCACTGGACGTGCGAGTGGCGTGGTAAGTCACTGCTGGACTGACAAACGTGACGACAGACAAAGCATTTCATGGGCATGCACCTGGCCCCCGCAGGCATGTCAACCCTATCTCATCTGTCATTAATGGCGAGATTTTGCCCTCTCCTCTCTACGGGAGAAGTGGTACTCCGTTTTCGAGGCACTCCATCATTGCTTCCACTACGCCTTGGATACGAAGGGGCTAAGGGTCTTCAGCATTTAATGCGGGAGAGACACCGACCACTCCTCCCACGTCATGACAAGACGTGGCCCACACACGAAAGGACTTGCGCTGTCGCTACACGCTTTAGATTAGATGGACATTAAATGCCGTAAGCTATGTATATCCCTGTTTGCCGAAGGTGTTTTGTCCAGGCATCTGTCGGAGCCTCTTGCAGTATAAAAGGAGGTCGAGGTATGCCACGTAAAGGGAACATGCCATCCAACACATTACGATGTTCTTTTCGATGAAAAGGTCAAAACCGCTACCGTGCATACTTTGACCTATGACCCCAATTACACGAAGGTGGCCGCCCCGGATCTACGTGGCTCGCTCCAAGGAGGCTTCTCTCTTCGACAGTAATGGATTTAGTTTCTTCCGTGGCACCAAAGTGACAACATAGAATTTCAACAAAATGATGTTATAGTTTCATTTACTTCATACATATGTTGGAATAAACCTATTGAAACGTGCCACGTTCTTACCGTTGGAATTATTTTCCCCTCTGAGTCTACATTGAATTATATTTGCATATTACAAAGTGATATATGTGCCACATTCTTATTGGTTGAAAGATTACCTGATTTTCTATAGCAATTAAGGGTATAATTGACTAAGGTCTGTGTTCGGCAGTAGGGTAAGTAAGCCGCCCGAAAAACGTAGTAATAAATTAGTACATGATTAATTAATTATTAATTATAAAATTTGAAAAATGGATTAATATGATTTTTAATACAACTTTTCCATAGAAAATTTTCACAAAAAACACACCATTTAGTAGTTCAGGAAGCGTGCATAAAAAAAGAGTGAATCTGATTTAGCTAGCTGACTAAACGAACCTAAATCAATCGTTATAAAGTTAAAATTTACTCTACAAAGTTTGAATGAAGAGTTTTTACATAAAAACTTTTACACGAAGTGTCATATGATTTATATCCTTTAAAATATGTAAAAAATCAAAATATATATAGTAAAAGAATAAGACCATAATATTATAATCTAAATTATTTAGTTTTGTTTTTTCACTCTTAGCTTGAGAAATAAGCCTATACCCTTACGAATCCGTGCAATGAAAACCTATCAAAGAACAACCTCCCTGCAATCAAAACCCTATGGAAGAACCACCGTTGCCTACTCTGCCTAGGCTCACCACCCAACCAACGGTCCAAAAAAAAAAAAAAAAAGAGCCGTTTTCTTCCTCCGGGTACCACCGCCACTGCCTCTCCTCGAGCCTCCTTCCCCTTCCCCTCCCCGGAAAAGCGAAATGACTTGGCCAGGCCAAATCGGAGAGACCAATCGCCCAAAAAGCAAAAGGCTACCACCTCCACCTCCACCTCGCCGTTGCCGACGCTGCCTTCCGTCCACCGCGCCGCGCGCTCCTCGGATCTCCACCGCGGCCGCCCCTCCACCGCGCCGCCCGCCCATTCAGCGCGCCGCCCCTCACCTCCACCGCGCCGCCGCACCTCCACCGCGCTGCCCGTACACCGCACTGCCTCGGCCGCCACCTCCGCCCCTCGCCTCCACCGCGCCGCCGCACCTCCACCGCGCTGCCCGTACACCGCACCGCCTTGGCCGCCGCCTCCGCCCCTCGCCTCCACCGCACCGCCTCGGCCGCCGCCTCCGCCCCTCACCTCCACCGCGCCTCCGCACCTCCACCGCGCTGCCCGTACACCGCGCCGCCTCGGCCGCCGCCTCCGTCACCACCTACATCGCCGCCTCCGTCCCCGCCTAATACATGCAAGTGTCTTTGTTTTGCATATCAAAATGGACCAAGATTTCAACTCTAATGCATATATTAGGTTCCAATATACTATGGTTTGTTTTCCATATTAAAATGGGCCGTGATCTCACCTCTAATGCATATATTAGGTTCGATATACTATGGCTTGGTTTCTGGTGTATTTCAGATTCTATTTGGTTGTATTTTGGTGCATGTAATGCATTATGTGAATACTTTACCAGTATAGCTAATCCTATAAAAATGGTTGTTGTTTCTTTGTTTTTCCACAAGATTGTCTTATCTTCTCTCCCTCGGTTTTCTCAATTCACTGAAATGCTATGCATTGTTCTTTCCTGCAACTTTGAAGGAAAGTGCAATTTCCAGTCTGAAGGAATGATTGAGTGATTCTGCAATTGGAAGCAATCCTGTTCTGCGATTGATTGCTGGAACTATATTTATGCATGAGCAAGACTACACTGAGGCTCTCAAGCACACACACTCTGGTGGAACCCTGGACCTGTGAGTTTCATTCTGTCCTCTTAACTTTAGATGGTTCATCCTTGCAGGAGTAGATGTGTTTTTAATGAACATAGGTGTAGAACAACATTTGTTTATTTGTGAATTTTGATCACCTTACAATAAAGTTCAAGTTTATTGGCATCCAAAGATAAGTTATAACCATGTTTCTGAAAAAAAGTTTTGGTACATATTGATTATCACTTGCATAATGTAATTCGACTCACTTTTCTTTCTTATGCTGCCAACCACATGCACTTAATGTTTATCCTGTTAAAAGTGTTGGAGAAAATGCATCATTACATCTTAAATATGCTTTCTGTTTTCAAGATCATTAGTGTGGTAACATTTTTAGTATGTTGTTCAACTCTGGTACAAATTGTTTCACTTGCTGGATTTGGATTTGACATTTTTGATCAATTAACTGCAAACCTTGGCGGTTGGAATCTTCTGCATTGGTGTTGTAAGTATGCTGAGAAGCAAGTGAAGATCATGCAACAAATTGATGAGGACCATACGCTGACACAACTTGCAAACGCATGGCTGGACATTGCTATTGTAAGTACTTGGATCCAACTTGATGGAGTACTGAAGATTCAACATTCCGGTGGTTATTGCTGGAAAAAGCTGCTTATCAACTTTTAATCCATGATGCAGGGTGGTTCTAAGATCCGTGAAGCTTATCTTATATTCCAAGACTTTGCTGAAAAATATACCCAATGACAGGAATGGTTCTAAACGGCAAGGCAGTTTGCTGTATGCACATGGGGAGCTTTGATGAGTCTGAGATTCTATTACTTGAAGCATTAAACCTTGCTATTAAATTAAAGTTAGAAAAACTTGTGAAATTTTGTGTTCTTTTTGACTTGTGGTGCTTCTTTGCGGGCGTGGCTTCAGCTGCTCATTCCTCGCCATACGGATGGTGGCTGAACATGCCTGCCGGCGTTGGCAGCCTCTGCGGCAACCGTGGTACCTTTCGCGCCTTCAGTCACCTCGCTGATGGATACGTTAACTGGCGGAGGTTGACAGGTGCTTAAAGTTTCGGTTTGCTTTCACTGCTTTCTTGTTTGCTTGTTAGTTTGTGTGCTATATGCTTGTGTGCTATATGATTATGTGCTTTTGGCTGTTCTGTCTTGCAGCAGAGGTCAGCGTAAAAAAAGTTGTTCTTTTTTGTTATCCTCAAAGATAGATATCGATAGGGTGCTCGTTGCTGCATGTTTATCGTGCTTACTGTTGTACCTTATTAATCAGCAAAAGGATGGTAATGGTAAGTGTTAAGCGGTAAAAACAATTTTGTTTCCTCTTTTACATATTAAACTCGATGTTCTGTTGTATTTTCAGTTCTTTTTTTATCCAACTGATCTTATTTTTTCAGTGCAGTGCTTAATATTTTCCCCAGACAATCATAAAAGGAATATCGAGAGTAATAGTACAAGTACTTACGTTAATAACAAAGTTTTTTTTGGAAACAAAATATAACATAGCAATATTATGCAAAAGTTCATTTTAGACTCATCCAGTAATCGAACTGGACTACGCTTTAATTGACAAGCAAATGCTATCTGCCATTTCATAATAATTTTGTTGGACAATAAAGCTTTCATTAACAACTACTAGCTTCTGAGAAGAATTATATACTGAAGAACTATATATTTACTAACCTTCAGTTTTCGCCTTTCATCTCTTTTAGGTGCTTTTTAGTCTCGCATTCAGTCCGAGTGGATGGTCTTACGTCTTGCGCTGCACTCATGGTTGTTAAGTCACACGATTAATCGCGATTAGTCGGCGATTAATCGTAAAATCGTTCAACCCACACGACCAAAAGCCTACGACTCGAACAAATCAGAAGTCATGCGACTTCTTCGACTTGCCATCGACTTTCAACGAATAATCACGCTCAGATCGATTAAGTCGGGCGACTTTGGCAGTGATGGGCTATTAGCCCATACATTGGGTGGGCACTGGGCCATATATTGGCTGGCCCATTAAGAAAGGGGATACTATAGCAAAGAGAGGAGGAAACCCTAGCCCCATTCCCACAGCCAGCCACCAGGCATTGAGCAGAAAGAGCAGGGGCGCGAGAAAGAATGGATCTGCGCCTCCGGTGGTCCAGCGAACCTCTTCCTTCCCTCTTGCTCTCATCTTCTTCCATTTCATTGGCTTCCTCTTCTCCCAAATCACTTGTTGACTTGTTGTCTTGCTTGGTGCATTAGAAGACATAGTATATACTATATAAAATACTAAAAACAGTATAATAGTAGTACAGATTATATAGTCTATCCCTGATTTTTGGCATAACAAGTCGCAGACTAGTCGTGGACAAGTTGACGACTAGTCGCCGATTAGTCGACCAAGTCGACAAGTCGTTCGAGGCATATCTCGACTCGACTTTACGACTTGACAACCATGGCTGCACTATATGCTACCAGGGTGGGCAAGTTCAGTGGCTGCCAGGGTGGTGCTTTTTGGTTGCTAACATATCATATTGTTTATGAAGGTGATAAGGTAGGCGTAGTTGAGTTTATTAGTTATCCCTAGGATTTCAGCCCCTTTTTTAGTTCATCCATTGTCTGATGATCTTCCTTTTGAAGGATTTTGTTGTTGAAGCACTCAATTGTAGAATTGATGATATATGGAGATTACCATGATCCAACATACTTCGGCTAGGTATAAAATGGGATGGTATCTTAGAGAAATATACCAGTTGATTTATTTTTCTAATTGTTATCTCTTTCAGGTTTTTCATGGAGAAACAAACCATGGCTGAGTTTGCTCGTATTTTGAGAATATCTAAGCTGTCAAGAGTGTCTCTACAGTTACTACAGACAATGAGTATCATGATCCACAATTTGAGGAATCAACATTCGGTTTGTAAGTTACTCAATATGCAATACTGTCGTATGAATCTATACTGTTGCTACACTATTTCATTTTTTAAAGGTTCTAATCTGCAAATGATCATGTTTTCTGCAGACTATTTTCAGCAATGAGCACATCAACTTCTTGATAACTTTTCCATTTGATTTTCAAATTTACGAGATGCTATCATATTACATATCCTTTGTACGATTTGTAAACCTGTCTAAACACCACTGTCATCATTTTTTTTTGGTTATCTATGGCTTACTTGATTTTTTTATTTCATGAAGGGCAATAAGTGGAAAATTGAACAAGAATACAATTTCTTTGGTTGTGAAGACAAAAAATGTACTGACCCAAACTCTTTTAGTGCACTTTTGGGCAGATATAGTGTTTATTTGTTTTCCTTGCTTCCTTTGTTTGCACCTTGGATTGTTCTGCTTTGCATCAGAGGTCAGTGTAAAAACAGGTCGTTCTTTATTGCTATCCTGAAAGACAACTATCGATAGGGTACTTATTGCTGGATGGTCATCATCTTTAATGGCCAGAAGGCTAGGAGAGGGGAGGTGGGGGGTTCGAAGGGGGAGGACAAGCCCGATGCCGGCACCGGCGCCACCGAGGATTGGTGCTACCAGTTCGGGAACAAGGTTTTTTTTTGTGTTTTTTTGCTTCTCCTCTTGATTTTGGGTGGGGTTTTCCAATTTCTTCCAGGGTTCACACTTCAGTTCCATCCTTCCACCTTCACTTTAAGACCACATCCTTTGAGGCTTTTATCTTTGTTGCTTCAATTTGTGTCAGCATTCGCTGCCGCCTTGGTTAAAGTTCATCGTTTTCTTCTCCTTGCGAGAAAAAAATAGCATTTTAAAAATTGCAGTTCTTGGTGACTGCCGCGTGAAGGGAGTAAAGGGCGGCAATAAACTCCTCTGGTTGTTTTAATGCAGGACGTTCTTGATTTGTCGGCCATCTGATCTATAAATTTTAATTTTTTTTTACATCTTCCGTTTCTGTCTCTTATACAGGAACAGTACCGGTTTGTATCTAAACCGTTCTTCACGGCACGTGATTTTCTTCTCTTTGCACTCAAGTTTGCCGATTGCGTTTCTATTGGTGGACATGTTTGGATTTTGTATCTGTTATTTCCCTTCTAATTTGTAGACACATTTTTGGTTTTCTGTGATATCTGCGAATGTAATTTACCATCCATGCCCGCCTGATGTGCAATTATTGTTTTTTTTATCTTTTTTCCCATTGGTCAACTATTTCCTATTTCACTTGTCAATTAATTCGTCCATTTCTTTCATTCCACTAAAGCTTTAGCGATGAGTGGGGATAAATCTAGGGTACAGTTTTGAGTAATACTATTAAGAAAAGGATCACTTTCATTCCACTAAAGCTTTAGCGATGATTGGTAGTTTGGTGCTGCACAGTACACAGAAAAAAGGGAGTTTTTTCATTCTTTGGCTTGCGATCCATTATTGATTTAACAAATATGATGTTCGATGTGTATATGGGCCATTTTCATTCCCTCTTTTCATGGTAACACTTGGGTAGTTCAGTTCATGAAGGACCAGCTAGCTTTCAAAATCTAATTCTTTATGTTTGTTTATCTATGAGGTCCAAAATTGATGCTTCTGAGGTTATATGTAATATGCTTCAATTATAATTATATAAGTCGCCGCACTCTTCAGCCCTTGCTTATATTTTACTTATGTTTTCTTACATATTTTGTTTGCTTGTCCTGTTCGTTTCATCGTGCACAAACAGTGAGAGGACCTTGAGTGCTCTGTGGGTAAAGCTGGCGGTTGACATGTCTATGCACTACCGGGATGTCATACTGGAGGAGCTAAATTGTTCGAACGAGATTATTGATTGAAAGGTTCACTTCAATTACTGATTTGAGACTATCGCTTCCTGATGGGTTCGCTATGTGCTTTGTATAATGTTTTTTCTATGTTCTGACAGAATTTGTCATGATCACTAAATCAACTCCAGAATACGATATGGCTGATGCATTGGACTATTCTTATCTTCTTTAACCATAAAAAGGGCAGGAATGGGATTACTGATCTATTCTTCCAGGACAGGTTTGTTTATTAAATTTCCAACATTATTGTCTTCGCCTGTCTTATGCTGTTACGGTCAATGGAAGTTTGCCTTAATAAAATTTTACGTTAAATGACTTCCTGTTACTGCTAAGTTCGTAAGGTATTAATAAATTATGTCATGGCTTTTCCAGGATAGAAACCACACCGAACCTATCAATCAAAAGAACCTATATATTTTTCATGCATTGGGTTATTACTGTAAAACATGTCTGCTGGTCGACGCAGTACTGTAAGATACATAAATTTGTCAGCTTTTATTTTCTGTGTTAGATAAATTGTAACACAATGGAAAGAACAACAGAGTTACATGGTACATTACAGACCTTTTGTGGCCTGTAAAGCATTTGCATGACTATTTTTCTGTACTATATTCCTTTTGTCTTCCCAGGTATTTCAATGCTATCTAGACAAATGCACCCCGTCTTCTAAGATACTTTGGTACGGCACGTGTTGGCAGCATAAGGAGAAAAGGAACATGTTTAAAGAGTTGATTAAAGTCCTTCAGCATGATCAGCACAGCTGTAAGGATCCTATTACTCGAATCCTGTAATGCTCGTATATTAATTACGATTTTCATGTTGCACAACATAAATTTATACAGTGTGACCAGGTATATTACCATGTGTAAAGTCCATCTCCATTATTACTTTCTTTGTTAACTTAATGCATTATTATTGAAAGACAATTCTTCTTTCTTTGTTGCCAGTAGATCCTTTTATGAATGTTCACCTGCTATATTTCTGTCATATGACGTCTGACGGAAATATAGCTATATGAATGTTCACCTGTTGTATCACTGTGATACGACGTTTCACGGATTTATGATCGGATAGTTAAGGTTTACCTCTCACTCACATTCTTATATATATCTAACATGCACGTGGTCCTGGTCTGTGTGGGTTTCTGGAGTTAAATACTCACTCTTGTTACTATATTCTCTGTTTTTCCCTTAGATAACAATTTCTTCTCTGGCCATACCAGTCATTTCACAGCATCGAATATTGTTCGCCTATTTATATATATATGTGATTGTTTTTTCAATGCTGATTATACTGTTACATAACAGTGTTTTCTTTGTTCTAATTCAGTTATTCTTTCCTTGGAAAGCACATTGAGGAAGGGAATTTCATCGCTGCTCCTTTCAGAGATGAGTTTCTTTAGAATGGTCGTCTGTTCATTCTCGAAGCGTACTGTCCTATTCATCGGTGTATTGATATTGGGTGGGTGTTTCTGTTTGAGCAGTGACTGTTTTTTACATGTCAAACTTGACATACATGAATGACGGGGGATAGTAGTTACAAATTTTTATTTTATTACAGCAGTATGATTGTCTGCTTTTGCTGTTTTCCATTTGTTTTCATCGATCATCTGCTTTTCATGTTTCCTCTTTATGTTTATCAATATAAAAATGTAATTATTACTTTAGGACAATTATTGTTTCATTGTTCTGTTTTGTTATCTCTGTTAATAATAGTTGTATGGTTTACCGTGCCTTCCATATTTAATAATTGAATTATGTACGAATGCAGTCTCTTCTAAATTTAAAATGTTCTTCCAATGCTCTACAGTGAGTCCACCCTTGGAGTTGTATGCTTATGCCATATGCTGTCGATTTTATATTTGTTTCGTTGTTTTTCTAAGTTGGTTAAATAGTGTTCTAACTTTCTGTTGCCTGTGCAGCCAAACAGTTCATCTGCATTCGTACAATGTATTATTCAAATCAGTTCAGTTCTATTGCTTTACAGTTGTACTTTTCTATGTTTGTATGGCCTGAACGCGTTTCGCCGGTTTTCTATGCATATTTTTAATAC
The DNA here is from genome assembly GCF_000231095.2 of Oryza brachyantha. NCBI lineage: Eukaryota > Viridiplantae > Streptophyta > Magnoliopsida > Poales > Poaceae > Oryza > Oryza brachyantha. The sequence continues at coordinate 8,435,492 of NC_023167.2, read as the reverse complement.
ATAATATTTATAGATACAGCTTTCTAAGATGATATTTTTAAAGTATATCTTTTACTAGATACTTTATCTGTAAATTTTTTGTCTATGTATTAATTTTCTATAGAGTGAATAATATTGGCGGTACGTAGACTTGTCAGGTGGATGTATTTTAGTATGCAAACTCATAAAATGATCATTATGGTGCATCTTAATTTAACTGCTACTTACATGCTGCACTTAACACAAATCGATCACCACGCATAGCCAGGCCGTGCGCTCACGCGCGCCCCAACCTCTAGTTTGTATATATTAAAGGTGGTGGGCTGGGCGGATGGAGGGATGGGCCACGTCACCTCATTTTCTCGGTCATCGGATCCGCCGTGGATGGGTGGGAGGCGCTGCCCGTCGGCACGTGTTGGGTCACTGGCCGCTATGCGCCGTGCCGCGCGCCTCTCTCAACCGGTGCCTCGTTGCCTCCACATCCATCGCCCCCCAAAACCCTTGCTCGCTCCGTCCACTTCCTCAATGGCCTCTGGCGGCGGCTCTCCTGTGGGTATGCAACGCTCCTAACGGCGGCGGGCGGTGTGGTCATCGACAGGCGCGCTAGGCCCCCGCCTGGCATGCCGCCAGGAGCGGCAGCGTCCCGCCCCAATCGAGGCGGATGGTGCAGCCGACGGCGATGGCCCTGTCGACAGCGCCTGCCGGCTGTTGCGGCAGCCGGCGGTCGGTCCGACCGCTTGGGGCAACCAAAGGTGGCCGTGGCTCATAGAGGCGGCAATCGTTCGCTCGGTCGGATCCGCGCCGTCCCTGGCCAGATCCCTTGTTGCTTCGGTCGGATCTGTTCAGCCGAGATGGTGATAGTCGTCGAACATCGTGGTGGGGCCCTACGCCAGGGACTCACGGGTGAAGGAGGCAGACTTCGTCAACAGCAGCGCGCGCGAGGGACTGCCCCAAGGACGACCACCTCGAGTTCGCGGTGCTGGGGTGCTCCAACATCGGCAAGTCCTCGCTCATCTCCAAGAAGAAAAGTATATATTTCACATCCAAGAACCCTGGTGATCTTTATGAATGCCTTTAAGTTTCCTTCAGCTCCTGCATATTTACTTTGTGGTTATGTGGTAGTGAGCTTCTTAGGTTGAAGATGCAATTTCTTGCGTATGGTATATATTTCACATGTTAAATAACCTTTTTGCCTACAACAAAATACTCGGTGGTTGTCGTTACGATGGTTCATCTTGTGTGAAGCGCTGAGTATGTGCTGCCATTTCCTATAGTATTTCGACTGAGGTTTCTGTTATCGCTCCCAGTTAACGGGTCTGAAGTTATGGCCAGTTGAACTCATGCTTAAGTGCTTATTATTTTTTTTGGGTTCTATATGTTTCAACATGAAGTTCATGATTGATTTCCTTGTGATTTTGGCCTTTTTTCACTTACAGTATGAACCAGTGGACAACAAGGGTTGGAGATGGCATCTATCTCGTGGTACGAGTTCGGAAAGAAGGTATTACTTATGGCTGCTTGCTCACTAACATATGTTAGAGGATGATAGACCAAGTAGACGAGGTCTTTTGCATCCAGATTACTGCGTCCTATGCTATCAGCAGGATGAAACACTAAACCACCTCATCATCGGTTGCCTGAAGACTGAAGTCGCACCAATTGTAGGGTCTCATGGGATCCAGAACTTTAGCATTAAATCATCACGTATTTGTGAAAGCAACCCTCTAAACATCTCTTCCGGTTTATTAGATTTTCTTTCAATGGGAAAGTAAGCCACTTGCCCTGTTATGGTTGATGGCGCTATTAGTAAAGCTTAGCTATTTTGATTCAACAGATAGAACAAAATGCAACTTGATTTTCTGAATATATGGATTCCTTACAGAAGTTGAGTAATTTTGTTCATTGCTATATGATTATTGAAACACTGTTCTATCCTTGTGATTATATTCAGGTCATTACATTTGCTGTCTCTTAATGATACTAAGATGCAGCCATCATTTGCCAAAATAATTGTTCATACTCTTCTTGAAACTTCAAGTGCTATACAAACTCTTGAGATATCATAAAACAATGTGGGTTCACAGGAAAACACTCTTTTTTTGTGCCTTTATTGGATTGTATTATGGAAACAATTCATGTCTTGTACATTGCAGGCTGGCTAAAGACAGTGGATAAAAGATATGCATGCTTTTCATCACCAGTGGAATCAACTATTTCTTTGCACTCCTTGACCCTTCTTAACCTCAGGTATTTCTTTATTATTTTGCACCGCCTTATTTTGGAATTTATTGTTCCTTACTGGTCTGATATTCTGATGGTCTGATTGAGTAATTGATCATTAATATTTACCATACCAGGGGTACCAATTTGAACAAGAGTGATATCGAAGATCTATGCAAAATCTTAGTTAAGATGCCTAGCTTAGGAGAGTTAGATATAGGTGACAATCCTATTTCCTGTCTAAATTTTTGGAAGATGCATATATCATAAGCTTAAGCAATGTACATTGTTAGATATGGATGAAGGAATCAGGTATCCAAACAGTGAACCCAGTCCAGGTGTCATCATAAGCTTAAGCAATGTACATTGTAGAAAGCCGAATTATTCTTACTATTTCCTGTCTAAGTTTTTGGAGAGATGCATATATCATGAATTCGTACTATATATTTTACATCTATGATTGAACAAAATTGGTTTTGGAAGAGCCTTGCACATTGACTAAGCATGTTAAAAAAAATGCAGATTCCTTATTTGTTTTATTTCAGAGACTCTTCGGAAGGCAAAATCACTTTCGAGGTTAAGAGCAGAGAGCTGTGACTTGACCAATATTGGTGTAACTGAACTTCTTGAATGCCTTCCATCTGTGAGTGAACCACTTAATCTGCTGTCTATAGCGGATAATCATCTTGGGAGGTGAGTCACTTTTTTCTAATATTTGTATTGGTCACTATTTTTCTGTTAACCTAAGTGATACTACTCATTTTACCAATTGAGAATGCCTTCCATCTGTGAGTATTGGTCACTATTGGTCACTTCTTGAATGCCTTCCATCTGTGAGTGAACCACTTAATCTGCTGTCTATAGCGGATAATCATCTTGGGAGGTGAGTCACTTTTTTCTAATATTTGTATTGGTCACTATTTTTCTGTTAACCTAAGTGATACTACTCATTTTACCAATTGAGAATCTGACTTTGCGTGATTATTCCTACTGTTTGTACGCTGCTGTCCAAGTCTTTACTGTTCCTTCTGCTGCTCTTGGAGGTCTGCATGCTTCCCTGGATGGAAACTCAGATGAGGTAACCAACATTGCCCAATTTTTCCTTTCGATTTTCCTATTCACCATGCAGTTTATTAAAGAGTTATTCATACGACCACCTCTACAAGTACCAAACAAAGTGTACGTACTATATAATTTGTTTTGTTACCAATGCTAAATCAAATCGCTTTCCATATACAAATAATTTGGCTTCGACTAAAAACAAAATTGTGCACCGTTTCTTTCTTTCCCCTATCTTACTCTGTTTATATTATTACAGTTTATTAAAGAGTTATTCATATATGATGAACAGCAAGTATTGGAATTCCCTGACATGCTACTCAGTGCTTTAAGTGTTAAATGAGATTTACGTTCCGTTTTCCTAATCATAGAAGCCTTTAAGTTGATGAAGTTTACCTTTAACGTTTTTAAGTATATTTTCGACTTACTACGAGATTTATTTGTGCTTTACGAACAGAAGGATGTCTGCCTTTCGACACCGTCTATACAACAATTATGGTCTTCGTGTTTAGGCTATCCTAAAGCTATGGAACGATGTATTCTCTACTGTGCGACGGGACTCTCTTATCTAGGTGAGTTATGCACAATTCCATTGGCCAAGTATGGTTGGTTTCTGATAACTCTATGTAACACCCTTGATTCAGTTAGTATAATATTTCATTACTCTTCTGTTCCTGCTATACGATTGTAAGTGACTCTTACCTTACGAACTTAACGCATTCTTTCCGAAGCAGTACAACAAAGGGTTCATTCTTCTCCCAATGAATATTATACAAAAAGTATACTTTGTTTAACACAGTAGGGTCGATATAATAGTTGTCACCAATTTCTTTGTCGATGTCGAAATGTTCAATAGACACTAATAAAAACTTCTCTCAATGACTTGTTCTCCACATTTGAATTTTTTTGATAAATATTATTCTTTTTATGGAAAATTGCAAAACTATAGGCCGTTGTAGCGAAATCGCCAAAATAGCATCCTGTCGACTTCCGTAGGACGATAGGTGGCATATCGAACGTCTAGAGTTCGACTAGATAGGCGATCGAACGGCGATGACACCTGTCGAATAGGGGAGGTTCGATAGGTGCCCTGTCGTTCTTTCAGAGGTCGATAGGTTGGGCACATCAACATATCGAACTCAACAATAAGCTGCTGGGACGGCCCAATCGACCTTGTGACGTTTGACAGGCGCGGTGGTGGTGGCCTATCAGTCTTCTGCAGTTCGACGGGGCTCTCCGAGCCACATATCGACTACCCGATGTTCGACAGGATGCTATTTTGGCGATTTCTCTGGGACGGCCTACAATTTTGTGATTTTCCATAAAAAGAATAATATTTATCAAAAAAAATCCTCCACATTTTATCTAGGAATGAATAGTATCTTCATGTCACGCTTGACATTGACGGAGTACTTCCGATTAGTTTATTTGTAGTTCTGAAAATGTTCATCTTTTTAATCATTCATAATATCGGCTTTGTGTTTCCGTTGTCGTTCTCCACCAAATTTACAAGTGGTTACAAATCGGTCAATGTCCAACATTCTTACCCTTCAGGAGGCGTGCTCAGGCGCGTCCCAATTGCTATTAGTACTCTCCAAACCTGGCGGGCTAGGCCGCCCCTCGCCCTGGTCACATTGCCTGGATTTTGTGGGCCGTCCGATTGGCCGTGGGTAGATGGATGCGGTCGTAGCCTCTGCCCGGCACCACGCGTAGGGTCGCTCTGCGGTGTGCGCCGCGCGCCTCCCTCGACCGCTGATTTGCTTGCTCCGCCTCCCTCGCCGCTTCTGTTGCTCCGCTTTTGTTCGTCTCCTCCAAAACCCTAGTCTGTTCCTTTCACTTCCTCGACGGCCTCTGCCGGCGGTTGTATTGTCGGTGGGCGATGCTCCTAACGGCGGCGGCTGCGGCGTCCCTTCGCCTACTCGACGTCCTTCGCTGGCGCCTATGTTGTCAGTAGGTGAGAGGTACGGAGGGGGAGAGTGAAAGCTTCCTATCATATGATCTGTTGGCTTCGTGCTACTGTTTCGCCGCGGACTCGATTGGTTCATGCCGAGCCATATAAGGGGGACATCCGGGTACATGATTGGATCTCGGGTTTGAGGGATGATCCAATCTGGGAGGTGTGTACATGTTAGGTCTTGCGTGTCATGTGCATGGGATTTTGGTGACCACCGCTTGCATACCTGAACTAATTTTTTTGGAGATGTAAATGTGAGATGAGGGACTGACGCTTCTAACTTTTGTGTGATGCTTCTGCTCACTATAGCTGGATGTTTCAGTTTAAGTTAGGATTAGGGTTTGTGGTGGATTGCAGTGCGTGCCATGCTCTTTTGGGTCATTTCATCTTTCAGGGTTTGCATACTTTTTGTGCAGACCTTGTTTGATACAATGGGTCGTGCATAACTTGTTAACTCACCGTCGCTTGTTAGGAAGTAAAGTTCATATATGTATGAAATATACATACACACACACACACACACACACACACACACACACACATAGATGTATGTATGTGTGTGCGTGCGTGTGTGCGCACGCGCATAGTATGTATCTATATTTTAAAATGCAAACATTGCTTTACCGTGTCATCCTTACCCGAATCAACCAGACTGCTTCAGCTGTTATGTATTCTTTTTGTGTGTTTCCACAGTTTTTTTGCTTGCTCACAAGTTCTCCTGCAATTTCATTTTAAAGTTGTGGGCTTATGTTTTATACTTTGGTATGCTCACGTGTGCACTTTTGCTGTATATTGGTGATTCAAATTTTTACGCGCGTCAGCGCATTCATTATAAAAGAGATCAACATCTTGGCCTGTGTGAGGTAGTTCACATCTGTTGTGTTATTCCATATCGGTTTCTGCCTACTAAAATTGTTGTTAATATCTTCTTCACTGTCTCCTGCTTAACATAGTCACCATCGTTTGGTTTTTTTCAGAAGTGTTACTATTGACCCAACATTGCAAAATGACTTTGTTTTTTCCCCTGTGCGTATGGCGTAATCTTCAACTGCTATATAATATTTTATATTGCTATCTGTTCAACATATACTTATTATATTCACCAACTATTGTAGCTATTTGTGACAACCTGAACACTAGATTTTGCACAAACTTATTTTAGTTTTACTTTCTCACAGGTCATTGACATATCCGAGGCCATCTTAAGAATTAACCAAGAGATTGACGCAGCCCTTCATGAAGAACATCAGATATGGGGTCGCATGAGCCAAATGTGAGTTCTTCTCTATTCCCACTGTCGTTGTAGTTTACCTGCTGAGTGTTACTATTGAGCCAGCATTGCAAAACGAGTTTATATTTATTTCCCTGTTCGCATGGCCTAATCTTCAACTGGCATATAATGTTTATATTGCTCTGTGTTCGAGAAATACTTATTATATTGAGTAAGTATTGTAGCTATTTGAAACAACCTCAATGCTAAATTTTACACATAATGATTTTAATTTTGCTTTCTCACAGATCATTGACATACCCGAGGCCATCCTAAGAATTAAACAACACATTGACACAGACCTTTATGGTGAAAATCAGATCTGGGGTCGCAATGAGCCCAATGTGATCTCTTCTTTATTCCCACTGTCGTTGTAATTCACTTGGTTTTCTTTCTATGTTACTCCAATGTTACTGAGTCCTGCCAATTGGTCTGGTTGAATTATGCAATTCTGTTTCAAATGGTAATCTTTTCTTCTTCAGGTGCAAGTGTAGCCACGGACTTCAATTCCAGCGCACGATCGGTATGGTGAAATAGGTAACCGTGCTTGCCATTCAAAATTGCATTGCTGATCCCTTTAGTTTCTCCTTTTTCAAAATTCACTGCCTTCCATTGGTTTTCTCCTTCATACACATGCATGCATACTTCCCTATTGTGGTCAATGGAAAGCATTACTTTCTCCTTTTTCAAAATTCACTGCCTTCCATTGGTTTTCTCCTTCATACACATGCACACTTACTTCCCTATTGTGGTCAATGGAAAGCATTACTTTTACTTGTGGTGAAAAATAGCATTTCTTTCAAGTTTCCTATCAGCAAGAGCTATTGCCACCGTTTGTATTTTTTAGATCAGTTATGAACCAGCAAACAGTAAAGTCAGAATCAGAGGTGTGAACAAGGTTGTTTCATGTCTACCTATCGAAAGTTCCTGTTACACTGTTTATTGCCCGTCATCCTTGCAGTATATTCATGTTATCAATAAGCCAAAATGGACGATATATCCGCCTGCGATGAATACGTTAGGACTCTCCTGCTGTTGGATTTGATCCTGCTGTATGGTTTCGATCAGTGAGCGATTGGCCTTTCTTCTGGTTCGTTTTGCTGGTAGATTGTTGGTTGCTTTGTGAGTTCAGGTGCTCTTATAAATGTGTTAATGAAGATAAAGATCGATATTATCCATAAAGTTTCAGATGCTATTGTTGTCTTTTAGTCTGTGTTAGTCATTTACAAACTGTTAAAACCATACAGTTTTTTTCTGCTTTTGTGTGTTCAGTACACTTCCCAATTGTTTACCACAAAATGAGCATTACTGAATTGAATTGTCAGCTGATGTAATCTGCTAATTCTAATCATATTTGTATTTGCTGAACTTAGCATCTATATTATTGTCTTCGAAGTTGAAACTTATCATATATAGTGCGTTCTACTGTGTTTTGACTTAAGTTATTCTTCTTTGTACGTTCCTGTTGCCAGGGGTACACTTGGACGCCCTTTCTTCTGGTTCGTTTTGCCGGTAGATTGTCGGCTGCTTTGTGGGCTCGCGGTGGCCTTCTAAATGTGGTAATCAACGTAAAGATCCATATTATCCATGAAGTTTCAGATGTTATTGTTGTATTTTGGTTTCTGTTGGTCATGTACAGACTGTCAAAAGGTTCAAAGCTTTTGTCTGCTTTTCTTTGCTGAGTAGACTTCCCAATTGTTTACCACAAAATAACCATTACTGACTTGGGCTATCACCTGATATAATCCTGCTAATTCTGATTATATTTGTATTTGTTCAAGTTTCTATCTGTCCATGTTCCCCTTTTGTCCTGTGAAAAACAGCAGCCGACGCTCTCTCTACCAGCATCCGTATATATGCATAGACACCCAGGCTACCTCTGAAAACCACTAAATAAATGGGCCTCTGTTTCAGCAGGCCCAGTTACTCTAATAACCATCGTAATGTACCTGATGTTTACATCGCACAATTACCGAACATAAATCATCACGCATGGCCAGGAGGCGCGCACAGGCGCCCCCACTCTCTAGTATACCGTATAAAGCTGCCTGGCCCACCCCTTATTGGAGAAGGGAAGCCTGAAAATCAAAATCGTGCTATGATATTCACCTGTGGAGAAGCTCTACAAACAATTCATATGAACCAGGTAACAAATTGACATTCTTCTCTCTTTTTTCTTTCTGATAAAGACTTTGTGCTCATAAAAGATTTTATCATGCTATTAGGACAACTATCTGGAAGAAGCTTACAATATGAGAAACGTCCTTCAAGAATTCATTAGGCATCCTAGGGGCTCACTGGAAGGTTTGTAATTTTCAACATATTTTTCAAACTTGTTCTATCTTTATATTTGAACCGTATTTTCTGTGTTTGTGTAGTGTTTCTTCACTTGCAGGATTCATGTCATATCAAGAAACAAGCTTTGTTACAATCGGACAAAGATTTCTTGCTGACCCCCTTAGGTGAAAATATCCTCTTTGTTCTCGATCGAAATAGTTTTTGTAGTGATGGCACAAACTATCTTTTTATATTTGAGTTTCTGATTTGTCATATAGTTTATGTTACATGTGTTAGTGAGTTAGATATTTAGTTCCTTCTACATGAGAAGTATTCATACTTCAATAGAACTTCTATATAAGAGGCCTTTTTATCCTTTTTTCAACAATTAGCCAGAACCTCTAGCATTCAATAAAGCAGAGCACCCAAGATGGTCCTAGGATGTGGACACTGGAAATGTGGCTGCATCCGCGGCAGCGGTGGCGGGCGACGCTGCTACAAGCAAGATTCGTCTTCTACTCTTCTTCGGTGACTTGACAAGCAGAGAACATCCATCAGAAAATCAGGTAAAGATTGCTTCCCCATGAGCTAGATTTGGTGCACATTACTTAGTTTTCTGAACATTGAACTGAACTCTATTAGTAGATCAATGGAGTAGTATTCAGTAAATTTGGTGGTCTTTTGATTTGGGTAGCGGCAACTTCTGTCTTTCTGAAACTGTTGTGTCAGACACCTAAGCATTCTGGAATGTATGTGACTAATCTCTCTTGTTCTCTTATTAACTACATTTTTCTATTCATCTAGCAATTCATGAGCAACTTAATTAGTTTTGGAGATGGCTGTAGAAGAAAACAAAGGTACTGGAGAAGTTCAGGAATCTGTCAGGGTTGTCATTGTGTGTTCTGAAGTAGCAGATACAGCCAAGCGGCAACAGGACAAGGTGGAGGAGGGAGATCAGGAAAAGGAGGGAGAGCAGGAGAAGGAAACTAAGAAAAGAAAAGCATACTCATCAAGATCAGATGTTTGGGAGAGCTATGTGAAAATTAAAATTGGAGATGAGTTGAAGAAAGCCAGATGCAAGTTCTGTAAGCGTGAGCTCTTATGTGATACAAAAAGAAATGGCACATCTTCCTTGCTCAGTCATCTGAAAGTTTGCAAGAAAAATCCTAATAGGAATACAGACTCTAGTCAAAGTACTCTACAAGTACAACCAATTAAGAGGGATGACAGTCGTGGTATAATTTCCACTTGGAAGTTTGATCTTGAAGACCTTAAGCATACATTTGCAGAAATGATAATAGAGGATGAGCTTCCTTTTGCCTTTTGTGAGTATCCAGGATTTAGAAGCTTTATGGCCAAAGCTTGCCCACGTTTCATTGTGTCCTCAAGAAGAAGAAGAACTAGGATTGTTGCTGCTCGTTGTGAGGTGCAAAAAGAGAAGTTGAAAGAATTTTTTAAGAACTATGAAAGAGTCAGCCTCACAACTGATACTTGGACCTCCAATACACAGCAAAGCTATATGTGTGTCACGGCACATTTTATTGATGATGATTGGAAGCTGCATAATTAGATCATTGGTTTTTTCCTGGTGAAGGGCCATAAAGGGGAGGACATTGGGAAATCTTTGGAGCAATGCTTACTTCAATGGGGTCTAGATAAAGTTTTCACAATAACAGTTGATAATGCTAGTGCTAATGATGATGCTGTTAATTACATGAGGAAGGTCTTGAATAGCTCAGAGTGTAGCATTGCTGAAGGTAAGCATCTTCATATGAGATGTGCTGCTCATATATAAACTCAATAGTAACTGATGGTTTGAAAGAAGTTGATGTTTCCATTACTCATATTCGTGCTGCTGTTAAGTACATCAAGAATTCCACTTCTAGGCTGGACAAGTTCAAGAAATGTGCAGAACTAGCAAAGGTGGACAGCGAAGCTTTCTTGAGATTAGACGAGTGCACTAGATGGAACTCAAGTTACCTTATGCGACATTCTGCAATAGTTTATGAAGAGGCTTTCCCTAATCCCTAGGTATGACGAGGAGTATCCATACTATGCACTTGAATTAGGTGGTGAGAAAGGTCCTGGAGTTGTTGAACCAAAAGATGGGGTTAGTGCAAAGAAGATGGCTGAGTTCCTAAAACATTTTTATGACATGACACTCCATGTTTCAGCCACACAACATGCTACATCCAACATATTTTTTCATGAGATTGCAGAACTTTTGCTCAATATCCGTGAATGGTGCAGTAGTGATGATAAAATCAAGAAGGATATGGGTAGTAGAATGCTCAAAAAGTACTGCAAGTATTGGGGGAAACCTGAAAACATGACAGCATGTTACATCGAACATATTTTTTCATGAGATTGCAGAACTTTTGCTCAATATCCGTGAATGGTGCAGTAGTGATGATAAAATCAAGAAGGATATGGGTAGTAGAATGCTCAAAAAGTACTGCAAGTGTTGGAGGAAACCTGAAAACATGAACATGCTTATTTTTATTGGTGTTGCTCTTGATCCAAGGTATAAGTTGTCTAACCATGTAAAGGTGGGCATTTTAGTGATGTTTGGTGAAAAATCAGGAAATGAACTTTGGGATTCAGTGCGTACATGCTTTCATGGTCTGTTCCATGACTACAAAAAACGGTATGGTCCCAATGACAAGGCGCCTCAATCAGTTGTTTCTGAACAGCCTAGAGAAAGGGGCAGTTTGTTGATGAAAGCTGTAATTGCTGAGAATATGAAGAGTGCTAATGGTGCAATTGGCACTTCCAAGACTGAAGCTGAAAAGTATCTTGCAGAAGAGAACGAAGAAGATCACATGGGATTTGATATTCTTTAGTGGTGGAAGATCAATTCTGCTAGGTTTTCAATATTTATCTCGCTTAGCCCGTGATGTGTTAGCAATTCCTATATCAACGGTCGCCTTTGCCTTCAGCACTGGTGCTCACGTCGGTGATGACTTCATGAGTTCACTCACACCTTCTATGGTTGAACCCCTAGTTTGCACACAAGATTGGTTGCGAAGTTCGCCTCCTACCAGCATAGAAGAGGATCCTGAAAAGTTGGCCCAAATTGAAGAAGGTAACAAAATAAAGATAAATGTTTTTACTTCTTTCTTAATTTATTGCTGCTCATTGACTAACTATTCTGCTTTCTTTTCTTTGGATGATGCTTCAGAACTTTTTGCAAAAAAAGATGACTGTACTTCCAAGTCCAAGGCTTCTGTGCCCAAGCCTAATCACCCCAAGCCCTAAAGGTCATGTATGTCTTAGGAGATATTGTTTTACTAGGACTAGGAGCTGGAACATGGTCTTTGCTAATCTTGATTAACTTCTATGTTTTTCATATTTGGATGTTAGCTGTGGGCTTTGCCATGCTGAATTTAGTGGGTAGCTGATTGCAATCAACTAATGAAGTCCTTTTTCTGTCCAAGTACTTAATTCAGTTTCATGTAATGTTGCTTACTTGCTGGTCTGCTGCATTTGTATTGCTGTATGATCTATTAATATATTATTTCAGAACTTCAGTATTTCAATATATTATTATCTAGTACGGTAAAGGTCTGTTGGAGTTCGATCTGGGATCAATTATCTAGTTATATAAGCTTTCTGTGCAATTGGTTGTCCATTTTAATTTTTAGCACTTCTTACAGCTTGCTTACTAGTGCATGTATCTAACAAGTGGTCACACCGCCACACCATGTTCGGTTGACCGAAAACTGAATTTACTGAACTGATTTAGTTCGGTTTGATTAGATCTGTTTGCTAATTTATGTAAACATGTTCAGTTGTCATTTTTCAGAAACCGTTTATTTTCAAAACTGAAAAAACCGAGCCTAAAAAACTGTAAACCGAACGCCCACCCCTAGCTACAACAGATGATTTATCCTACTTGAGGTGGCATACTCGTAATGATGCATCATTAAAGTGCTTACTGGGAAATTCTTAACCTGCAAAATACCTCTATTACAATCTTGTTCCGCTTTAGTTGAACCTTTCCTATTTTTCACTTTCACATTGCTGAGCATTTTTTTGGTCAAAAGTTTGTTTCCATTATGGAACTAAGATTGTAATCATTAGATGGATACTGCAAAGAAAAAGGGAGTTTTGCGTACAAGAGATACTAGCAAAATACTGAAGAATGTGTAATTTTATAGGTTGATTTCATGCCTTTGAAAAGGCTCATATGATGGATCCACGTTCTACAGGGAGGGTTGTTTGTCAATTTAAAACTGCACTTCTTCGTAGACTTGAACAGGTACATATACTATGCAGATAAGCCACATGCTTACAGTATAATTCCATCCATTAAGGTCTGTGTGATGCATTTAAGCTTCATTTCGTGTGCAGTTATAATGGTATACAATAACTTAGAGAGTTTCTCTAGTTTTGCAACACAAGTTCACCTTTTTTTGGGTCTCATATATGCATATCTTGTCATTAATCAGTACCATTGTTGATTAAGAATATTCCTCATGTTGGATTTTCTTTTCATACAGGATGAGAAAAGCACATTTACCAAGAGAATGGCAAAAAGTGATTCTCAAGAGATCAGATTATTTTGCAAGAAGTAAGATTCTTCCTCAGGTCATACAAGTCAGAATTGTGTGTAGACTAGTTTCTGCAATATTATCAACTCCTGAACCCAAACCAAAATGTATTGCGCTTCTTGCTGCTGTATATTTTACAGGAAAATACAAGCTAATGAGCTTAATGAACTCATGCCCATCTTGGGAGAAGTTCTAGAAGCTGTTCAGATCGGAACTGGCATTGAGGTAGTGATATATTTAACAAAACAAAATTTAAATATGTACAAAATGCTCAATGTTTAATGCTTTCGTTAAATTGCAGAAACGCATTGCTACAGAAACTTTTGCAGATAAGTCAGCCTTATGCCGATATAATATTCTTCCGTTGTTTACTGGATCGAATAAACAAGCAATTATGCTTCTCCTTGAGGTTTGCCATATTTTTTCCAACTGAAAAATATCAATAAGTGTTTCAGATTTTACTATATGCTAAAGAATAATTCTCATATGACATGCTTATAATGCCAAGTTTGTCTTCATGTTTTGTATGGTTAAAAAAGGCTTTGAAACTTTTCATGACACTGCGATCTGTACTGAGTTGTCTATATGGCATTTGGAAGAAAAATGATCAGACCTCCTTCCAACAGGATATATTTACTCAAATAATAATAGTGGCTAAGTAGCAACATAAAGATCATTTTTCAATAAAATAATGGTTTATGTAATAATGCTTTCTCATAACAAAAGACCATGTGCATTGGAGTATTCCAGTAAATTTATTGTCAGAATGAGGTCCTTTTAACCTGTTTGTTAGAGCGATTGCACCCTGTCTTTCAATTCAAAATGCATGAATTTAACTTGTGTGAAGTTAATTATAATCTATACTCCTACAAAAAGGTAGTGAATCTGCCATTTCACTACTCAACCCTGCAGTATGTTGAAGTTTTTTGCAATTACATAATATCCTACCACATTGTTATATTCTTATTTAGCCTTCTGATATGTGAATTTAACATGGAAATGTTCGAAGATAACTGGAAATGTTTAATATATATATATAGGCAATCTAATTTTATAACAAGAGTATACAATTTTGTAAACCTTGTCAGGATTCACTGTAACAAAAACCTGAACTGTGTGTTCATTGAATCTTTCATTTGTTTAGAAAAATATTAGGACATGTGTAATTCATTTTTATCTACAGAAAATGAATAATGGGAATTTATCCAGTATACTCTTTTACAGATCAAAGTTGCAGTTTCTGCGGTGTTTAATGTTCGCAGTCTTCCTTCTTCTAACACTAAGGATCATAAAAATCAGACAAATATTTTTCTATGGATCAAAAGTTGGTTTGGATTCCAGGTAGACTTGTTATTTTTCTTGGTTTAATTCTCAAATTAGTACCATGTATTGTTCTCTTGCAAGCTTTTTTTTCTTTTGACTATTATATTAAATGGTGGTCAAGATTTTACAATTCATTAATTTGGTTTTGTTTTTTTTTTCCTTCTGGGGGTTAGAAAGGAAATGTTACTAATCAAAGGGAGCATCTCATTCTTTTGCTTGCAAGTATGCATGCATGCCTGAGCCCGAAGTCGTCCTCTGAAGAAATGGTATCCATACTTGAATATTTTGCTTTGCCTATCTTATTTCCTCCGTATAGAATAATATTCTGATATGTCCCTTTTAGCTTGATGACATGGCGGTAGATGAATTATTGGCGAAAACATTTGAAAACCATCTGACTTGGTGCAAATTTTTGGGGAGAAAAAGCAACATATGGTAGACCTGCATAACATTTCATTTCTCAAAATACTTGCAAAATAACTAAAAGTCAGCTGAGGTGGATGTTTAGGAAGTATTCTATTAACAATGCTATGCGTCTTTGTACTGCATCCGCATGTTACCCTCTGTGAAACAGTAGATCCAGCAACATAAACTCCTGTTCATAGCTCTTTATCTTGTTATATGGGGAGAACCGGAGAAGCATCAAATTTACGACTTATGCCAGAATGTTTATGCTACATATTTCATCATGTAAGTCTTTTCCCTTCATATTTTTGTTCCTCTATGTACTAGTGATTCCAAACCATGGTTTGTATTGGTATTTTCTTCCAATCATTTATGTACAACAGGTCTATACTTAAGTTGCCAAGCAAATTTTTAGCTACTAGTTTGAGGTGCTCTCTCTCTCATGTGCGCGCATGCATGCTCGTCAAACTAACTTAGATAAACGACCTCTGACCATTTTATTTTATAATTAAACCTCCAGCCCCCTGACCATTGTTTTCAGAAATTTACTGCTTATTTTATAATTACACAACCTCATGACCATTGTTTATCCAGATTAAGCCTCATGTGGAGCCCACAAGAGAAATTATGAAGGTCAATGTGAATAAGTATGAGTGGCATGAATTCTTTCCTCAATGTGCTTCCTATGCTCTTCATCCATTTGCCCTTAATTCAGTATGTTATTTGTAGCCCAAGCAATCATTCCTCTTTTCTTTTTTGCACCAGTCAAAAGCAACGCTGGAGCTATTCTTGCTGTATGGGCCCCTATAATTCTTGTGGGATTTTTTTAAGGTACCCTTCCGTAACTGTGAGCCGTCCATTACTTTAGATCCAACGGATCTGATTTTCTTATACTACGCTGGTAGTAGTGTAGTAAAAAATTTATACGGGTACAATTAGAACTAAAATATATAACATCACAATAAATTTGTGCATAATATTTCATATGAAAACAAATAAATTGCTAAGTATATCTTATCAAAGTTTCAAATAAAACATTTAATATACTTATGAAAATATATAGTTAGATTTAAATTTTACTACACTACTATGCTTCCTACTTAATGTACTGTAACATTGCCCTTCTTGTGAGGACTCTGTGAACCTGTATAAAATTTGTGTATGGATCAGAAATTATTTAATTGTCTTTATAGTTCCGGTTTTTTTTTGGACACACTAATGTGTATTCTGTATTTTGTACCATCTTTGGTGGTATCCCTATGTGTGGTATTATTCATCATCTTGCTGAGGTGAGATCAGGTGACATAAAAACTGAAATTTATTTCTGGCGTTTATACATTCTTATTTGTAATAGTCATCTAGATTCGTACAATGGAAATGGTGAGAAGTCGATTTTGTATCTTACCAGAAGCATAGAATACCTATCTTGTTCCGCATTCAACGATGACAATGAAAAAGGGAATGTTGCCTAGTTTCTTGAAAAATAAAATATTTACCCTCTTTATTTATTATGTTACATTTCTTCCTTATTGCTCTTTTCTCAGATGATGCTCAATTTCAGAATTTAGGTAAAGCTGAAAGACATGATCTGACAAAGTTTGCTCTTGTTTGGAACCGGATAATAAATAGCTTCCGCTCAGAGGATCTAATAAGTAATAGGTAAGGCCTGATCTACAACTTAAACCTCATACTCTTTGTTAATTGTTTTTGTTGATTCTGCAGAGAGATGGACTTGATGACAACACCCATGTCACTAGAGGATAAGTCTGGTTCTATTCGTTGGCCCATGTTTTTACTCGCAAAAAGGTATGCTAGCATCTGGCATGTTCTATTCGTTGGCCCATGTTCTATTTGTTGTACTAGCAATATACTCACCTTTTTTGAGATGCCACATAAGTTTGTCTTGTTCCAATAAACTATGGGCATGTCACAGAAGTTTTGTGTATTTGATAGTGAATCATAAAAGACATACATCTTCAAATATAATGTAGTTTCGCACACAAGTTGCCAAGACTTTTTTATCCTATATTTTTTGTGTAAATACTTGAAAATTGTATTTCAGCTTAGCAAAAAAACTTAAGGATAATGCAAATATTGGAGTTATTTTATAGTTAGTCACAAGCACTAGCTACTTATTATTTATCACTAATGAGTTAGCACTAGCCACTAATGTATTGTCTCATCAATCACAACCATGTTGGACATAATTATTTTATCATTAGCTTTTATTCAGAAACTATTCAAAGTATTTACTAATTTCTCCCTAGCATATATGTCTTGGACTATTTATTGTAATATGTCTGTGTATCAAATCTACTAAAAGAACATATCATCTTATGCTTGTTTCCAATGGTAGTTTTCAGAAACAGTGGATATGGTAGCCAATTTTACTAGAAAAAGTGTGCAACTCTTTAGGAAAATTAAGAAGGATAATTACATGCTTTGTGCGATCAACGATTTGTATGAATTGACAAAAGGTATTTTGGAATTTTTGGTTATCAGTGAGGTAGAGAAGAGGTAATCATTTTACTTCATCATTGCATGCACTATTACATTTTTCTTGTTTCAAAGTTTTTGCAGTGCATGTCCCTGTGAATGTTATTACGATGTTCTACAGATTTATTCAAATACTAAAATCAAGAAGAGTATTCAGAATGCAAGTCTGTTGGATGATTTTAGGATGGATCGTTTGCCTTCACTGGTTGACAAGTTTGACCGATTGGCATAGCTTCTGGTAACCACTTCACTAGTATTATTTTGATACTTCTCTCCGTTCCTTTTAGCTTGATGACATAGCAGTAGATGAATTATTGGCGAAACAATTTGAAAACTATCTGACATGGTGCAAATTTTTGGGGAGAAAAAGCAACATATGGTAGACCTGCATAATATTTCATTTCTCAAAATACTTGCAAAATAACTAAAAATCAGCTAAGGTGGATGTTTAGGAAGTATTGTATTAACAATGCTATGCCTCTTTGTACTGCATCCGCATGTTACCCTCTGTGAAACAGGAGATCCAGCAACATAAACTTCTATACATAGCTCTTTATCTTCTTATATGGGGAGAAGCATCAAATTTACGACTTATGCCAAAATGTTTATGCTTCATATTTCATCATGTAAGTCTTTGCCCTTCATATTTTTGTTGTGCTCCATGTACTAGTGATTCCAAACCATGGTTTATATTGGTATTTTCTTCCAATCATTTATGTACAACAGATCTATGCTTAAGTTGCCTTTTCTATCCAGCTAACTTGCATTGGTTGGCAATAAATCTACCATGTAATGTAGTTTTTTTTTTTAGTTCTATGTTGTTTTTTGTAGTACTACTTAGCATTGGTGGGCAATAAGAATTTCCTTTAGCAAACTCTTAGCATCTGGTTAGTGCTTTATATGTTTCTAACTAGGGAAACAAAACTACTTCACTTACCTTTGGTTATAAGTAATTTCTGTTTCTAAGTAGTATACCTGGGTTCTCGAGTAAACATGTTTAGCCCAAAAGGTGTTCTCACTCTAAGAGATAAAACTACTTCACTCTGATGATAGAGTTCCTCAGCGCGGGGATGTAGTAGACTCTGGTGAGCAGCCTGTGCTCGCCAGACTTGGTGGTGAAGATGACGGTGCCGGTGCCCTTGATATCCACGCCAGAGGCATCCCCAAACTTGACGAAGCCTCGGACGCTGGGATCAAGCTCAGTGAACTCCCGTCGGTCGGTCATGTGATGGGTGGCCCCGGTGTCGAGGACCCACCCATCAGTCTTGTCGTTGTTGGAGCCGTCGCCAAGAAGGGCGTGTGCCTTTGGCTCTTCTAGGTGGAGGAAAGCCGATGCGGCCGGTGCCGCTGGAGATAGCTCGATGCTTGCGTGTGCCAGGAGCAGGGCCGGTTCTACCTCCACTTGTGCGGCGTTGGCCTAGCCTTGTCGTGGTTGTCGGCAGTCCTTGGCCCAGTGGCCAGACTTGCCACAGTTGCGGCAGGCGTCGTCTAGCGTCGGCCTGCGGTTGCCGGTGGTGCCGCCGTAGACGCCTCCGCGGGCTCCACCCCGGATGCGTCCTCGCAGCCTGACCTGGACGCCTCCGCACCCTTACGTAGATTGCTGCGCTTGCGGCCGCCTACCGAGGAGGACTCCCTCTTTTTCACATCACCCTGGCAGGCCTCGCACTGCTCCCGAGTGAGATGGAGCTTCCCGCCAATGGTGATGGGCCCGGAGAGGGGCTGTGGCTCATCGCCGTCAACGACCTTGAGGCAACCAATCACCTCCTCAATCGTCATCATGGAGGTCCAATAGAGACTCGATGGTGCGGGCGATCTGCTTGTACTTCTCTGGGATGCAGCGGAAGAGCTTCTCGATAGCTCTCTCCTCGTTGCAGGTGTCATCGCCGTACTGCACCATCTTCTGCAACAGTGTTGAGATGGAGGGCAAAACCATCGATGTCCTCACCTGGCTTGAAGGCCAGGTTCTCCCACTCCTTGCGGAGTGCTTGCAGCGTGGCCTTGCGGGCGCGGTCGCTGCCGATGCGTGCCACTGCGATGGCGTCCCAGGCCTCCTTGGCAGTCCGCTTTTGCGAAAGCGAGAACTGCATCTCGAACGGAACTGCAGCGATGAGGGCATCCAGCGCCCGTTGGTCTTCATCGTAGTCGATGTCGCCATACCGAACTGCCTCCCACATGTGCCGCACCAGGAGCCTCACCCTCATCACCGCAGCCCACTCGATGTAGTTGGTCTTGGTGAGGGTAGGCCACCCACCACCGGGACCAAAGTCTCTGACCATCGCTTGGATGCCGTGGTAGCCATGGCGCCGGTCAGGGGAGGGAGAGTCGCGCTGCCTGTGGGGGCCGCGCTCTCCGTAGATCCGGCCGCCACCACCGGGAGGGTAGCCACCGCCGCGTGTGTGCTCTGGGCTGCCGTCGGCACGCCTGGGCCCGTCTGGGCTACCGTTGCTGCGCGCGCCCCCGCCTGGGACGCCGTCGGCGGGTGCGTGGTCCCCTGGACCGCCGCCGCCATGGGGGTGCGTTGCTGCCCATCGTGCTGTCCGCTCCCGCGCCCTTCCTCTTGCCAGCTCCTCAAGGTCCCTGTCGGCGGTGATGTCGCCGACGATGGAGCCGTTGATGCTGCTGCGCAAGGTCTCAACCTCAGCCTCCGCCGCACGTGCTACATCTTCCGCCTCCTCTGCTTCTGCCTCTGCCCTGATCGCCACCAACTCCGCTGCCGCCAGCCTTGCTGCCCTTGCTGCTGCTGCTGTGGTCTGTGCCGCTGCTCGCCTGCGCTCTTGCGCTGCAGCGAGCTCGGCGTCCTGCTGACGCCGTGTGCTCGAGGCGCCTGAACGCCGAGACTGTCCGTCGGACATAGCGCGCCTCCAAGGGGCTGCTGCGTGGAGAAGGGAAAGGGAAAGGGGCAGGAGCAGCCGGTGCTGCTGCTGCTGGTGGTGGTGGCTGAGTGCTCACTCGAGCTTGGGAAGGGGGAGCAAGAGATGTTCAACCTACAGGAAAGTGTGGCTCTGATACCAGATGTTAGTATCTCAATTGTTACTCTCATTGGTGCGAGGATGACACTCAAACTTGGAGCAATTTTCTGTTTACTTATCACCAAATGTCATGCCTTTCGGGGAGGGTTGGATACATATTTATAGCTGCCTACTAGTCTAAAAGATGATGTCCTAGAGCATCTCAACAACCTGTCCTAGAGCACGCTAACCACCTGTCCTAGAACATCCTAACAACCTGTTCTAGATGATGTCCTAGTAACTGAAAGCTGAAAAAACAAGGGTAGGACACCGCAAGACCAAGACCAAACAGCCCAAGACTTATTCCTTCACCCTAGACCGCCCTCGATCTCACCCCCCCCCCCCCCCGCCTCTGGTGCCGCTCGCCAGTGTCGATCTCGTCCGCCGCCCCCAGGGCCCTTGCCTGAGATCCTCTCCGACGGCGCGCCCTGACGGGGCCATTCGCCGCCATGAGGCCGTGCCGTTGTTCGACGTCGGCGAGGTGGTTGAGGTGGGCAGTGGGCGCCCCTCGACCTCCTCCACTGCCCCCCAGGGCCCGCACTTGAGATCCTCTCCGGCGGCGGCTAATGGATCGAGCTCGGCCGGCGAGGGCGACATTGGCGGGCGACGAGCGACTTGCGGCAGCAGCTCCTCGCCCCCTCTCCCGCTACGTCCGACCTCTTCTCCCTTGCGGCGGTGGCTCCGCGTGCCTCTCCAATCTCCGTCGTCTCCCTCCCTGGCGGCGGCAGATCCAACAATAACTTCGACGGATCCAGCGCCTACCTCGGCGGATCCGGCGTGCGCAGCGGCGACGACACATGGAGCACACGCGGTGGCAGCGGGGCAGCCTCGGCGGCGGCGCTGGCTGACCTTGACTTCTAATTTTTGTTTTGTCAATGCTTCTTCTTGTTGTCGAGCTGTCCACAATTATCATGTTATTTCGTACCTTGTGGTATTGTGCATTTTCTCCCGGCCATTCCTTTAATAACAGTTTGAACACTAACTGTTTTTGTAGGCAGATCATCGAATCTCCACAAATATCCAGAGAAGAATATATGGTTACTCCAGTTAGGTTGAGATTCGGCCTTTCAACGAGGACAAAGCATTCCAGGCTGCTTCTGATCTTATTGGGGAGCTCTTTGTTTTCTCCGTATTTACAATCTTTCTTTTAAATTTTTCTTTGTGCAGTTGCTGTAATTTTGGGTTGTCAGCTTTGCTAAAATCCTTCCTGAATTTTCAGGTGAAGATTCTCCCTGTCTCACAAACCTTGAACTTTTATGTCAATAATATGTCATATCCATCTACCAGAATACTTGGTTGTAAAATAAAATATAAATATTCATGTTCTACAGAAACAAAGAAAAGTTTTAATGACCTGCACTATTTAATTTGAGTTTCTGGTCAATGCCTTGGAGTTCACATAACAAAGAAACAAGAGTCTGCATTTCTATTGTAGAGGTGAACAGAACTATAATTTTAATCATTCTGGATTACGACATTGTTCTTTCATTGATAATGGATAAACGATCCAGAGATGAAAGCTTCATCCTTTTGTTTGCCACTGTATAGCTGTACTCATGATCTACATTTACTTCCTTGCATCTCACCTGATCGAAAGCTTCTGATGATTCGTATCTATCATTTGTTTACTTTATACTGATCCAAGCTAACTCAGATGAATTTGAATGGCTGTCCAGTCACTGCTGCTTCTTGGGAAGCCAGCCATATGAGGTCTTGCAACTTTTGTTAGTACTGTATTGCGAAACTACATGTCGTTGTAGTGTTAACCTCTTTTAAACCACCTGGTTGCATCAGGAAAACACCATAAAAAGCATCACTTCCTTTTGTAGGATTGGCTTCTTTGGTGGTGTTCAATTTAAGTCGATTTGGCATATATGTTGAAGGTTGTGAAAACTTTAAAGGTAACTGTAATGTCAATTGCTGACAGGCTGGGATAATTTGGTTTCCAATTTGTAATATATGCAACCATGC
Source organism: Oryza brachyantha (assembly GCF_000231095.2). NCBI lineage: Eukaryota > Viridiplantae > Streptophyta > Magnoliopsida > Poales > Poaceae > Oryza > Oryza brachyantha. The sequence continues at coordinate 8,412,977 of NC_023167.2, read as the reverse complement.
ATGTTTAACTGACTTCAGGTCAGTAGTAATTATGGGCCATTGAAATGTCAGTAGTAATTATGGGCCATTGAAATCAACCAGGACATACTTTGCATAAAAGGTGGAATAATTGTCCATGGAACTTTATGCCCTCATTATACACTAAGAGATGTAATAACTGATGTCATAAAAACTTCTCTATGGTGTGGAATCTGTCTTCTGGTCGTTGTGTTTCACCATTACTAGGACACAACTGTTCTGTGTGGTCATTTGCTTACAGGTAATCACTGTCTGTTGCTGTGGTAGTAAATAATAGCTTATGTATTGAATACAACACAAGATGAAAAGAGTAAGGTTCATGCGACCTATAAGCAGTTGATTTATTTAGAGAGTAAACATTGTCAAAATTTTCATGTTGTTTTCATTTTTTTTGTTGGTTATTGGTTAGTGCTCCATTACTCTTGGTTGTAACAATAGCTACCATTGCTATCCTGTATTCCAGTTAGACCTTCTGACAATCACAGTTTTTCATAAGAAATCAATTGAAACCAACAATACTATTGCTGTATTATAGGTATATACTCATGAGTTTATTATACTGTTCACCCAATTCAGTTCATCGGTCCGCAAATTAGGGCGGCACATGGCGTCTGGACATGAAGATGGAATCATCATCCTGTCGGATCTGTCATCCAGTCGTTGTGTTTCAGCACTGCTGGGACACAACTGTTCTGTGTGGTAATGTGCTTACAGGTAATCACCGTCTGTTGCTGTGGTAGTAAATGATAGCTTTTGTATTGAATACAGCAAAACATGAGAAGAGTAAGGTTCATGGTAGGCATAAGCAGTTGATTTATTTTAAGAGTACACATTTTCAAAATTTTCATGTTGTTTTCAGTTTCTTTGTTGGTTATTGGTTAATGCTCCATTACTCATGGTTGTAAAAATAGGTAGCGTTGATATCCTGTATTCCAGTTAGACCTTTTGACAGTCACAGTGTTTCATAAGAAATCAATTGAAACCAACAATACTATTTCTATATTTAGTTTACATTAAATACACCGACGGAACTCATGTGGGGGACAAAAAAAGATACTGAGCCAGATCTTTTATAAGAAAAAGAAACAAAACGATAATTTTTACCATCATCAGGATTCTGTTAAGGTTTCTACCATTGTATGTTACAGGAATAGGCATATATATCTGTCAATATCCTGATCTGATCATCTACTACATCAAAATTGGGATCAATTATGGGTACGATTCAATCTAATTATATCCACCTTTTATTTTTCTGGTATATACCATTTTCATTTACGTAAGAACCTCACGTTCAGCTTATTTTCTTTTATTTTTTCACTAATCATGACAGCTTTGGTGCAACTATTTCCTTATATTTATTAGAGATAGAAATAGTTTTTCGTCATTTGCTTCTATTTTTTAAGGATGGTGTATTATTTCCTGTTTGATTTGCCATAATGAACTTTTTTGGATGGATGAGCACATTTATTTATCAATGATGATATAGAAAAAAAATCTTATATGATACTTTATTGGGTTTTACCTATAAATTTATTTTAAGCATGAGGATGAACTGTTGCAATGTAGTGGGATGTGCAGTTATTATAACCCTCAGAGTGTGCTTAGGAACAAACTTTCATTATCCTGAACTATCACGTAAAGTAGTGTTATTTTGTTTATCAGTTATCGCTGACGGGGCAATTTTTCATGTAGGAGGATGTAACCCTTCCTAATTATTTGGTCGATGTAATGGTTGTTTTACCCGACCGTCTAATTGTTGTCTGCTTCCTTGTGATTGTAAATTGATAAATATAGCGTGTTTTAGTGTTGAGAAGCTGTTGGCTCACACCAATTTATGCATGTTGGCTGGTGCATGTTTGTATTTGGGTCAATGATCTGGTCATCGTGTAATCTTCTTTTAGGTTCAGCGAGACATGTGAACTGTGTTATGGGAGTTCGAACATTTTGAAGGTTCACTTATTCTATTGTATTTTTTGTGGCCATTCTTATTGAAATAAGGTTCTGATTTCATGGTATCATATGTTATTGCAGTTATGGAGTTACCAGAACTGCAGCAAAATGGTTTTGCCTGGTGGACTTATCCCCTTATGCAGCCAGGTTATGGATGACTCAATATTTATTGTTATTACAATCCCTATAGGGGGTATGGGATTATTGAATGTCAAGGACCAGTCTAGCCTTTGCTTATTATTTGGCCTTACGCTACCTTCATTTTCATTAGCACTGGAAGAGGGCGGAGCTGGGGTTCAAGGTGTTGGAGCTGGAGGCGGTGGTCGAGAAGGAGAAGCGCCTTACCAGGATCCTCCACCGCTCGCTCTAGGGCCATGTCATCTGCCATTGCTGCCACTCCACGCTCTTTCCCACCAAGGTATCTCTTGATTTTATTAACCTCTCTTCATCTGAATTTTCTGCACATTTATCATGCCGTGTTTCGTCAGTTCTTTACAGTGTCAACTGCTATGCTTGAAAAGTGCTCTTTCGCAGCTTTCGGTGAAATTTTGAGCGGTTTCTGTTTTTGCTTTTTTTTTTTGTCTTTTCCATTGAGAGATTTTACTGTACTTGAGGAGGTATCGGTAAAACAGTGAAAACATGTCATATTTTTCAACGACAATAAAATCACTCTTTCATGTTTTAAGAACTTTGCAGTCCATCTCATTACTGGGACTGTTGAGTCTGAAGAAGTCCAATCCGCACCGGAGAAAACATGATTACAAGTGAAACATTCCACTACAGTCCAAGGAGGACATAAGATTTGGCACCTGATACTGATACTGTCCAGTTCATAAGATTTTGCAGTCCACCAGCATTGACAAAATAACAGCTAAATAGGATGATATCCACTAGCATTTTTTACGTTGGTTATTTCATGCATGTGCAAGTCCTGATATGTTTTTGTGGGGTAATATTAGAACTATTGTTGCTTAGTGAGTAAAGCTAGTCATCTCCCAATATGTTTTCATAGGGCTTGTTTGGGGGAGCTTTAAGATTCTGAGAAGCAGCTGGTGAGAAGTCAGCTTCTCAGAATCTGTAAAAGCTGGGTTTCCCAGCTTCTGAGTTCTAGTTCATTTTTTGAATTCTAACAACTTCAAGTTCTTGGAAGCCGAGTGTTGTTTAGGAGAGCTTCTGACTTTTAGAGATTTTGAAAGAAGCTGCAACTACCATAAGCTCCCCCAAATAGGCCCATAATCTCAAATGCAGAATTTGACTATGGATTTTTAATCATGATATACAATAAAAAAAATAATATGCCATATATGATGGAATACATGAAAAAGTAATTATATAATATTTTTTCTTCATGTATAAAATTGATTGTTTACTTTATTGTATGGTGCACTGCATATTCTAGAGAGAGAGAGAGAGGAGCATTTTTTTATGCAGAATTGATATTAACTCTGCAAGTTCTCAAGCTTACACTATCATAAATTTCCGCGTAGAAATATCTTATCATGAAATGGAAGGTTTTTTCATGTGCATTCACATCTCACATATTCATAGATTGAAGTGTATTTACATGAATATAATACTATGAATGTTCACTAGCTTTTGCTTAATCTTTCTTGGTATTGCATATAGCGTGCTCCAAGTGACACATCTCAACGGAAGTGGCTAGGAAAGACATTTTGTTGAGGTCAGATCATTTTGGCATATCTTTAGAAGCTTTGATAGGATGTGGACACTCCTTGTGCTTGGGCTTCAGCTCTGGTTCTTACATTAATAGTTATGGAGTGGGTTCTTTCATAATTAATCTTATTCTTCTTATTCTGATGGAACTTTTGGGCACATTTTTCTTGTTTGTTTTATTTCAGGTTCTTGGTGTGGCATGGATTAGAAAGTTCTGTTCAGTTAATTGATCCAATAATTTTCAGGAAGTGCTAAGTATTTTCATAACCAATGCAGTACTTCGAGTTATTCAGGGTTAACTTGGCTTTTGTTGTTTCTTATATACTGATCTACTTAGTCCCATAATATAAGGGATTATGTCAAAAATTGAGGAAGTAGCAAACGTACAAGTCATGTCACAGAAGTTGGGGGAATACAAAAGTTGGTAGGTGAGAAATAAAGTAGTACAAAAGTTGTAGGTGGGGAATAAATTAGTAAAAAATTGATAAATTACGAAGAAAGTACTGCCTCGGTATCACAAAATCTCTTATATTTTGGGACGGTGGGAGTAGCTATATTCATTTATTTCTTGTGCTCTATCTTCTCTTAGTAATATACTTATTTTGTGCAGTTGTTCTTGGTATTGCTTTCTCATGGAGAACCAAGCGAACGATGAGATTTAGTTAGAAGTTAAGATTTGTTGTAAAACGTTCAATTGTTGTGGTTCCAATGTTCTTCCCATTTTTTTACGCTAGTTCCCAAAATTACATATCTTGTTCAACTAGATGACCTAAAACTTTTCTAGGGATGTTCTGCTTGTCAAAATATGTGGTAGTTGTTGCATTGTACCTTACAAGCAATGTGATTGGGATGGCATTGTTTCTTGTTCCTGCTGTAAGCAGCTTTTTAGAGACATCTACTTGGAGAATTTGCAATATGTTAAGCCTGGTGGTGCCAGGTATGTCTAGCCCTTCTCAAAGTTGAAATGTGGAACATATGCTTATCGTGTCTTTCATTTGATATTAATTAAGTGGAATACACTGTGATTCATGTCAAGAAACCAGTTCAGTAGAATACATTGCCATGATATTTTACTTTCTAACACACTATCAGTTACTGAAAGTTCAAAAAAGAAACCTTATCCTTTTGCGAGCTTCTAGGTAGTTGTGTGCAATATATCAGTTGCCTTTCAATCTTTCATATATTGTGCATGGTGATATAGCAAAATGAAGTAACAATAATGATATGTGCAGCCTGAGTTATATGTTGGATGAGGAATGCAAGAAGACCAAGTACCTTTACTAAAGTAAAATATGTGTATTATCTTTCCTATACTTCATTTCAATATCTGATAAATGAGTTAAAAATATTCTTTCTATGCCTTACAGATATACAATATTTTGGACAATTCTCTTGTCAAGCAAAACTATAGCTACTACTTTGAGGTGCTCTCTCTCTCTCTCTCATGTGCGCGCATGCATGCCCGTCAAACTAAGTCAGATAGATGACCTCTAACCATTTTGTTTTATAATTAAACCTCCACCCGCTGACCATTGTTTTTGGAAATTTACTTCTTATTTTATAATTATACCACCTCATGACCATTGTTTATCCAGATTAAGCCTCTTGTGGAGCCCACAAGAGAAATTATGAAGGTCAATGTGAATAAATATGAGTGGCATGAATTATTTCCTCAAGGTGCATCCTATTCTCTTCATCCATTTGCCCTTAATTCAGTATGTTATTTGCAGCCCCAGCAATCATTCCTCTTTTTTTTTGCACCAGTCAAAAGCAACGCTGGAGCTATTCTTGCTGTATGGGCCCCTATAATTCTTATGAGGACTCTGTGAACCTGTATAAAATTTGCGTATGGATCAGAAATTATTTAATTATCTTTACAATTCCAACAGGTCTATTTTTATGGACACACAGATGTGGTGTTCTGTACCATCTTTGGTGGTATGTGTGGTATTATTCATCATCTTGGTGAGGTGAGATCAGGTGACATAAAAACTAGAATTTATTTTAGGAGTTTATACATTCTTCATTGTAATACTCATCTAGATTCTTGCAATGGGAATGGTGAGAAGTCGATTTTGTATCTTACCAGAAGTATTCAATACCTAACTTGTTCCGCATTCAACGATGACAAGGAAAAAAGGAATGTTGCCTAGTTTCTTGAAAAATAAAATATTTAAGGTGACAGTTGTCCATACCTTCTTTATTTGTTATGTTACATTTCTTCCTTATTGCTCTTTTCTCAAATGATGCTCAATTTCAAAATTTAGGTAAAGTTGAAAGACATGATCCGACAAATTTTGCTCTTGTTTGGAACCAGATAATAAATAGCTTCCACTCAGAGGATCTAATAAGTAATAGGTAAGGCCTGATCTTTATACTGCAACTTAAACCTCATACTCTTTGTTAATTGTTTTTGTTGATTCTGAGAGAGATGGACTTGATGACAACGCCCATGTCACTAGAGGATAAGTCTGGTTCTATTCGTTGGCCCATGTTTTTACTCGCCAAAAAGGTATGCTGGCATCTAGCATATTCTATTCGTTGGCCCATATTCTATTTGTTGCACTAGCAATATACTCACCTTTTTTGAGATGCCACATAAGTTTGTCTTGTTCCAATACACTATGGGCATGTGGCAGAAGTTTTGTGTATTTGATAGTGAATCATAAAAGACATACATCTTCAAATATAATGTAGTTTCGCACACAAGCTGCTAAGACTTTTTTATCCTATATTTTTTTTGTGTAAATACTTGAAAATTGTATTTCAGCTTAGCAAAAAAACTTAAGGATAATGCAAATATTGGATTTATTTTATAGTTAGTCACAAGCACTAGCTACTTATTATTTATCACTAATGAGTTAGCACTAGCCACTAATGTATTGTATCATCAATCACAACCATGTTGGACATAATTATTTTATCATTAGCTTTTATTCAGAAACTATTCAAAGTATTTACTAATTTCTCCCTAGCATATATGTCCTGGACTATTTATTGTTATATGTCTGTGTATCAAATCTACTAAAAGAACATATCATCTTATGCTTGTTTCCAATGGCAGTTTTAAGAAGCGGTGGATATGGTAACCAATTTTACTAGAAAATGTGTGCAACTCTTTAGGAAAATTAAGAAGGATAATTACATGCTTTGTGCAATAAATGATTTCTATGAATTGACAAAAAGTATTTTGAATTTTTTGGTTATTTGTGAGGTAGAGAAGAGGTAATCATTTTACTTCGTCATCGCATGCACTATTACATTTTTCTTGTTTCAATGTTTTTGCAGTGCATGTCTCGATGAATGTTATTACGATGTTCTACAGATTTATTCAATAAATAGCTACCATCTATACTTAAATCGAGAAGAGTATTCAGAATGCAAGTCTATTGGTTGACAAATTTGACCGATTGGCACAGCTTCTGGTAACCACTTCACTAGTATTATTGTCATACTTCTCTCTTTTCCTTTTTGTAGTTTCGATCACTGTTTAATTACAGTGACCTGTTGATATTCTTATCTATTTTCTGGTTTTCCAAATTTAGAGTATTTTACCATTGCATCTTGTCAAACCTTTAGCTAGGGGTAGGGTTTCAATAGGCACAAACAACAATAAAACCAGACGAGTTCTAGGCTTTTGTCAGTCAGGTCAATCTTCTATAGATTTTCTTGTCGTATCAAAATTTTGGAAACTTATACTTTACAAGTTGAGTTTTGGATGTGAATTAGATGCAAGTTGTTACAACCCATACTGTCTTGGCCCATATTTATGGCTATATATACTACACAGTCTAATGACTGATTACTTCCCTAATCCCAAGGTTAGTAATGTGGTATCAGAGCAGATTTATGGTAAGGGTTAATCCAACCCCTAATCCCGCCTCATTTCTTTCCTCTTTTTTGGCCTACCATCTTCAAGCCAATCTTTGGTCATGACGGCGACCGATCAAGCCTCCATCATAGCCACGATCCAGGCTGCTGTCGCGGCCACGATCCAGGCTACGTCGCAGCGCCGACCACGATCTAGGCCGCGGTTGCAGCCCTTGTTTTGGCCATCTGCAGCTGCTGCCATCGGAGATCCATCTCGTGTTCTCTGTCTTTTGCCCAAGAGCACGTTCCTGTCTTCCTGCACCTGCTGAATTCTGTTGTAGCTGATACACGGTGGTATGTGCTAAATTCTGTTGTAGCTAATACACTGGTATTTTTCCTGTCCTATTCTTGGTCCTGTTGTTACTGATAATTCTTGTTCCTTGCAATTGCAACATGTCACAGTCTAATGCGATTCTAGTCAGTGTCATTCTTGATGGTCAGAACTATAGAGAATGGGCCTTCTGTTTAGAAACTGCATTGAGATGTTATGGTCTTGCTTTTCATCGGACTGATGGTCCACTACGCCCACTGCAAACAAAGTAATTCTGTTGATATTAAAATCAATGATGGGAATGTGATGGCTGCCATTGTCAATAACAACAAGCAATCCATGATTATGAGTCTTTCTTCCCATAAGACAGCTAAAGCCATGTGGTCCTGTTTAAGTGAGCGCTATGTTCAGGACAATGGTTCTCTTCTTCATACTCATGTAGAAAATACACTCAAAAAACAATCCATGATATGACCATTGATGACTGACGAGTATTATTTTGCCTTTGAACGTTTGATAGGACTTTTGCTCTCTATGGTGCCTCAACATACAACAAATGAGTCTCTTATATGGCCTCAAGCAAGCTCACCAAGCATGGTTCGAGCGCTTTGTTTCTATCATCAAGGCTGCTGGTTTTTCACCCACTGATCATGATCCTGCCTTGTTTATTCATGTGTTCTTCACGTGGCCAGTCGTACTTTGCTCCTCTTATATGTTGATGGCATGCTGATTATAGGAGATGATGAAGAGCATATTTCTCTTGTGAAAGAACTTGGTGACCAATTCCAAATGTCAGACTTAGGCCCTCTTAGTTATTTCTTGGGCATTGAGGTTACACATTTGGCAAAGGGTTATTTCTTCTAGTATCATTGATAATCAGAAAGTTGTGATGGATCTCTCTCGATATTACCATATTGTAGGAACTCTTGTCTATCTCACTATCATAAGGCCGGACCTTGCTCATGTCGTTCATATTTTAAGTCATTTTGTCATTGGTCATTAGTTCGTTATGGTCATCTCCTTATGCTGAGGTATTTAAGGGCTGCTGAGGTATTTAAGGGGTATACCTTCTGGAGCCTTGTTTTATGCTCGAAGCAATTCCCTTAAGCTCCATGGTTACTCAGATGTCACTTGGGCAAGTGATCCTACAGAACGGGGCTTTTTTTTTGACTGGAAGTACTACCAAGACTTTGCCTAGTAGTGTATTTTTATTTATTTATATATTGACAAAGTGACAAATTACGGCAAGTTCCTCTCCCTTGTATATGGAAGGCCAAAGAAGCAAATTGCTATATCAAGAACTACTACAAGGGCCGAACTTCGAGCACTTCTCTCTCTGCCACGGCTGAGATTATATGGTTTCGTTGGTTATTGGTTGATTTTAGTATGACTTGTGACTCCCCTACACCTCTCCTCTATGTGATAGTATTGACACTATTCAAATTGTCAATAAACCCGTGAAGCATGGCCTCATGAAGCATATTGGTGTTGATGTTTCGTTTATGCCCTCTTAGTTATTTCTTCGGCATTGAGGTTACACATTCGTCAAACGGTTATCTTTCTCAGTCCAAATATATTGATCTTATTGATCGTTCTGTTATCATTGATAATCGAATAATTGCAACGCCTATGGAACTCCATTTGCAGCTTCCTCCTGATGATGGTACACCTCTTGAGGATCCCTCTCGATATCGCCATATTGTGGGAACTCTTGTTTATCTCATTGTCACAAGGCGTGACCTTGCACATGTCGTTCATATTTCAAGTTAGTTTGGCTTTGGTCCTACCTCAGTTCGTTACGGTCATCTCCTTCATGTGTTGAGGTATTTAAGGGGTACATCTTCTCGAGGGTTGTTTTATGCTCGAAGTAGTTGCCCTAAGCTCCATGCTTACTTTGATGCCACTTGGGCAAGTGATCCTATAGAACGTGGTTGTCATATTTTTTTTACTGGAAGTACTACCATGATTTTGCCCAGTAGTGTATTTTCATTTATTTATATATTGACAAAGTAACAAATTATAGGAGGTTGCTCTCCCTTTACATGGAAGGCTAAGAAGCAAACTGCTATATCAAGATCTACTATAGCAGCCGAACTTCGAGCACTTGTCTCTCTGCCACAACTAAGATTATATGGCTTCGTTGGTTATTGGGTGATTTTGGTATGACTTGTGACTCCCCTACACCTCTTTGATGTGATAGTACTAGCGCTATACAAATTGTCAATAAACATGTGAAGCATGGCCTCATGAAGCATATTGGTGTTGATGTCTCATTTATGTCGTCTTAGTTATTTCTTGGGCATTGAGGTTACACATTCGTCAAAGGGTTATTAGCTTTCTCACTCCAAATATATTAGAGATATTATTAATCGTTCTGGTATCATTGATAATCGAACAATTACAATATCTATGGAACTCCATTTGCAGTTGCATCCTGATGATGGTACACCTCTTGAGGATCCCTCTCGATATGGCCTCCAATGACGTTCATATTTTAAGTCACATTGTCAATGGTCCTACCTCAGTTTGTTACGGTCATCTCCTTCGTGTGTTAAGGTATTTGGTGTACATTTTCTCGAGGATTGTTTTATGCTCGAAGCAGTTCCCGTAAGCTCCATGCTTACTCAGATGCCACTTGGGCAAGTTGCCCTATAGAATTTGGCTATCATATTATTCTTGGTTCCTCTCCCTTTACATGGAAGGCCAAGAAGCAAACTGCTATATCAAGATCTACTACAGGGGTCGAACTTCAACCACCTGTCTCTGTCACAACTAAGATTATATGACTTGATTGGTTATTGGTTGATTTTGGTATGACTTGTGACTCCCCTACACCTCTTCTATGTGATAGTGTTGGTGTTATACAAATTGTCAATAAACCCTCTTAGTTATTTCTTGGGCATTGAGGTTACACATTCGGCAAAAGGTTCTTATCTTTCTTAGTTGAAATATATTTGGGATCTTATTGATCGTTCTGGTATTGTTGACAATCGAACAATTGCAACGCCTATGGAACTCCATTTGTAGCTTTGTCTGATGATGGTACACCTCTTGAGGATCCCTCTAGGTCTTGTCTATCTCATTGCAACAAGGCATGACCATGCACATGTCGTTCATATTTTAAGTCAATTTGTCATTGGTCCTACCTTAGTCTATTACTGTCATCTCCTTTGTGTGCTGAGGACCTGAGGTAGTTAAGGGGTACACCTTCTCAAGTGATCCTAAAGAACGTGGCTATTGTTTTTTTTTTTGACTGGAAGTACTACTAGGACTTTGCCTAGTAGTGTATTTTTATTTATTTATATATTGATAAAGTAATAAATTACATGAGGTTCCTCTCCCTTTACATGGAAGGCCAAAAAGCAAACTTCTATATCAAAATCTACTACAGGGCAGAACTTCAAGCACTTGTCTCTCTGCCACAACTGAGATTATATGGCTTCATTGGTTATTGGCTAATTTTGTTATGACCTGTGACTCCCCTACACCTCTTCTATGTGATAGTACCGTGACTATTCAAATTGTCAATAAACCCGTGAAGCATATCCTCACGAAGCATATTGATGTTGATGTCTCGTTTAGGCCTTAGTTATTTCTTGGGCATTGAGGTTACACATTCGGCACAGGGTTATTATCTTTCTCAGTATAAATATATTCGTTCTGGTATCATTGATAATCGGACAATTGCAATGCCAATGTAACTCCATTTGCAGCTTCGTCCTGATGATTGTACACTTCTTGAGGATCCCTCTTGATATCGCCATATTGTGGGAAGTCTTGTCTATCTCACTGTCACAAGGCCTCACCTTGCTCATGTCGTTCATGTTTTAAGTCAATTTGTCAGTTCATTACGTTCATCTCCTTCGTGTGTTGAGGTATTTAAAGGGTACACCTTCTCGAGGCTTGTTTTATGCTCGAAGGACTTCCCCTAAGCTCCATGCTTACTAACATGCCACTTGGGCAAGTGATCCTACAGAGCGTGGCTATCGTATTATTCTTGGTTCCTCTCCCCTTACATGGAAGACCAAGAACCAAACTGCTATATCAAGATCTAGTACAGAAGCCGAACTTCGAGCACTTGCCTCTCTACGACAGCTGAGATTATATGGCTTCATTGGTTATTGGCTGATTTTGGTATAACGTGTGACTCCCCTACACCTCTTCTATGTGATAGTATCGATGCTATACAAATTGCCAATGAACCCGTGAAGCATGGCCTCACGAAGCATATTGGTGTTGATGTCTCGTTTACCCGCTCTCATTGTCATCAAAAAATAATGGCTCTCCTATATGTGCCATCAAGATCAGAAGTTGCGGATTTCTTCACTTCAGAACTGCCTTAAGTTTGAAGGGGCTGTCACAGTCCAGATTCTCTTGGCCCATATTGGCCCATAATTATGGCTATATGTAGTACACGGTCTAATGACTACTTACTTTCCTAATCCCAAGGTTAGTAACACGTCACATAACAATAAGCATGTTATACAGATGAATGTGGTTTGAAGTGAATCTAGGCCAGGCACCAAAACCCAAACTAGTTGTTTCTTCAGGATTTTTACTATTATTCCTTTTCTTCTTCTTCCTCTTTTCTGAACCTTAACCCCTGAGCAAAGGAAACAATGGCGGTGGCTGGAGCAATAGAATTAATCATCAGGAATGGTGATGTGTATTACTCCCTCTGTATTTTAATAGATAATGTTGTTGACTTTTTGGTACATGTTTGACTATTTAACTTGTTCAAAAATTTTGTAAAAATATGTGAAAACATAAGTGATAGTTAACATACATTTAGTAATAAATCCAATCAACAAATTAATAATAATTACATAGGTTTTTTTGAATGAGATAAATGCTCAAACGTATACCAAAAAGTCAACGACTTCATGTATACTTCCCTGGAGTTCAGGGAACAGATAGTTACTACCCTGGAGTTCAGGGAATACAGAAATATGTAACCATAGTTGTACTATAAAGTGAGAAGGTATAGAGTGCAATGCTATATGATGATATGTCAAATAAGTAAGGAGGGGATGCAACAACTTATAGCAAAAAATAATTTAGACTAGATAATTATCTTACGTTATGATTTAGCAAATAGAAATTTTGTGTTCTTTAGATCTAAGTTTTGTTAAATTTAAATATCTTTTCGACCTTTCTAATTTATTAGTATGACAATACATTTTTTTGATGAGAATACATTTTTTCATTATAATGTGTATTTCCATTGACATTCTTTATTTTGAGAACTTATGAATTAATCTCTCCAAGTTCTTAGACTAGTGTGCTTACTTGAAATTATTTACATAGGAAATATACCGTATAAAGCTACCTGACCCACCCTATATTGGAGAAGTGAAACCTCAAAATCAAAATCATGCTATTATATTCACCCATGGAGAAGCTCTACAAACAATTCATATGAACCAGGTAACAAGTTGACATTTTTCTCTCTTTTTTCTTTCTGATAAAGACTTTGTGCTCATAAAAGATTTTATCACGCTATCAGGACAACTATTTGGAACAAGCTTACAATATGAGAAACATCCTTCAAGAATTTGTTAGGCATCCTAGGGGCAAAGCTCCAACTATCCTTGGGATTAGAGAGCATATCTTCACTAGAAGGTTTGTAATTTTCAACATATTTTTCAAACTTGTTCTATTTTTATATTTGAACTGTATTTTATGTGTTTGTGTAGTGCAGGATTCATGTCATATGAAAAAACAAGCTTTGTTACAATTGGACAAAGATTTCTTGCTGACCCCCTTAGGTGAAAATATCCTCTTTGTTCTCGATCTAAACAGTTTTTGCAGTGATGGCACAAACTAACTTTTTATATTTGAGTTTCTGATTTGTCATACAGCTTATGGTACATGTGTTAGTGAGTTAGATATTTAGTTCCTTCTACAGGAGAAGTATTCATACTTCAATAGAACTTCTACATAAGAGGGCTTTTTATCTTTTTTTCAACAATTAGCCAGAACCTCTAGCATTCAATAAAGCAGAGCACCCAAGATGGTCCTAGGATGTGGGACACTGGAAATGTTAAACTGCCTCCCTATTACAAGCCCATTGGTTCCTACAGGGCATAATTTATACAAGCAATATTTAAAAGGTCACTCCCATGGCTGCATGGTGCGGTTTCACTACGACCATCCAAACATTTTTGATCGGATGTTTCATTTGACAAGAGGTGGCATAAGCAAAGTGTCGAAAACTATTAACTTAAGTGTGGATTTGTTTGCTGGTAAGCTGAACCTTTTCTTCTGTTAAAATTGAAATTTTACCATTAAATTGAAATGCAGTTGCAGCTTTAACCTTTTCTTCTATTCATAACATGGTATCAGAGCAAGTTAGACTTCTCATCTCCTAATTTTTCTCCACGATTTCTCTTTGCATGATCTTCATCAAGGATGATCGTGCTTCTTCATCTTAAAGCCACGATGTTCCTATTGATCTAGCATGATGTTGTCAAGATTCTAATCAATTTCTGGTCGTCGTGAGTTGTTGATTTCAGCAAAGATTGTCATTGGTCGTCGTCGCCCAACCTGGTTTGCGGGCCTCCGGCTGTCAACCGCTGTCACCCCTGGTCATGGGCCGCGGGCCGTCGTTGCACCTGGTCACAAAACGTCGGCCGGCATCACCTCTCGTCGCTAGTAGTTGTCGCCTCCAGTCGTGGGCCACCGTCACCTCTCCTCTCGTGGTCGTGGCTGCTGGCCACCGTCACCTGGGTCGCCATCCTCTCAGGCGTCGCTCGGTGACTTATTTCCCTGATCCAGATCTAGATCGTGAGGTATAAAAAATAAAAAAAGGTAAGAAAAAAATCTTCTCAGCCTCTACTAGTGATGTGCTCTGCTCGCACTCAGTGGCTCTAATTTTTGGGTTGAGGCATTAAAAAAATCTTGCTACCGTACTTGTTCCTCGATTTCAGCTTTATTCGGCACTGTATTTGTTCCTCGTTGCCTAGTTCTTTTTAATGGTGTCAACTACAATCACTGGGCTTAGCACATGCGTGGTCAACGTCTTTCGGATGTTTTATCTGGTGAGCTACCTTGTCCTCCTTGCCCTATTGCTCAAACTATGCCTTCACTTGCAAGTTGGGCTATTGATGACGCCAGAGCAAACGCTCAAGAGCAGTTTGATGAGGACATGGAAAATTATCATAATCAGTTTGCTTTATACAAGGGTTGGTTGGATGAGGATGCTCGAGCTTCTGCTATTCTTGTAGCTAGTATGGAGGTTCATCTTACTGGTGAGGTGGTTACTCTTCACGTCATGTGAACACACCTATGTGCTCGTTATGATCCTATTGGAGATGCCTTTTATCTTGCTATGGTGCATCAGGAGCAATCTATGCAGCATGGGAATAGTATAGTGGATGAGTTATACACAGTTATCCTCTATTTGGCGTTAGCTTGATTCTTTGGGACAAGATATTTGTCATATATGTCGGTGTTGTCAGCGTTAGCGTTCTCACATGGATCTTCGTCAGATCTACGATTTTCTCACATGTCTTTGAACGAAGTATGAGTCCACTCATGCCTAGTTACTTGCTCGGCACCTGCGTGTTACTATCATGGAAGCTCTTATGGAGATTCGTTGAGGAGATTCATTTTCGAGAGGCGGGTTTTCTGCCACTTCCTTCTTTGGTGTTAGTTGGTCGGACTGTGGCTTCTTCAGCTTCTTCCACATCGGTTGTTCGTTCTACAGTTTCTTCCTCTTCTTCATCGGCGCGTCCTACCACCACAGTTGTGCCATCTGCGAGGAGTCACCTTCACTGCACCTATTGTGATAAAAGATGGACATGTGGGGTCATTTTGCTTTAGGAAGGAGGATTTACGCCGTGGTAGTTCTTCGAAGGGTGCGGGTGGTTCTTCTCAGAAGAGTACTGGAGGTTTAAATTCATAGGAAATTCTTATGTTACTTCATCGCCTTACTGCTTCTGCTACGACAAGTTCTGTTGGCTCTACCTTCAGCTGGTTCTGTTGTTCCTGGTTCTCCATCTTTCACTGAGGGATCATCTTCTGCTTCAGGTATTATTCCATGGATTCTAGATTCTTGTGGTTCCTTCCATATAACTCATGATAGATCTAGTCTTTCATCTCTATGTTCTCCTTTAGTTCCTACTACTGTTCATACTACCGATGGCACTCCTTGGAGTTATTGGTCATGGGACTCTTTCTACTTCTTCCTTTAGTGTCCCTGTTGTATCTTACGTTCCCAAATTGACCATGCAACTCATGTCAGCTAGCCAACTTACGGATCATGGTTGTGTAATTCTTGATTCTGACTCTTGTTCCGTCTAGGATCGTTGCACCGGTCTCCTGGTTGGTACTGGCCCTCGCTGTCATGATTCTCAGCGCCTTTGGGATCTTTACTAGCTTTGTCTTCCGCTGCGTCTGCTAGTCTTCTTGCTTGTACTGCTTCATCTACCGTGTCTTTTGCTTAGTGGCATCATCGGTTGCGACATCTTTGTGGTTCTTGTTTGTCACCTTTAGTTCGTCATGGTCTTCTAGGGTCTGTGTTAGGGTGTTAGGTGTGATGTCTCTTTATATCAATGTCAAGGTTGTAAGTTTGGAAAGCAAATACAACTTCCCTATCATTCTAGCGAGTTCGTATCTAAGTGTCCTTTTGATCTTGTTCATTCTGATGTGTGGGGATCAGTTCCTTTTGTTTCCGAAGGAGGCCATCGCTATAATATCATATTTATAGATGGTTTTTCTCGTCATACTTGTATTTACTTCATGACTCGTCGCTCCAAAGTTTTGGCTATTTATAAGTCTTTTTCTCGCATGGTTCGTACTCACTTTGATACTCCCATCCATGTGTTTCTTGTTAATTCTGCCGGTGAGTACCTTTCTAGATAGTTGTGTTGTTTTCTTTCCGAGCAAGGTACTCTTTCTCAATTTTCTTATCTGGGTCCTCATGCTTGGAATAGTGTAGAGGAACATAAGCATCGTTATCTTCTTGAGACTGCTCGTACTCTAATGATTGCTTCTTCTGTTCCTCCCCACTTTTGGGTTGAGGCTATTTCCACTGCAAATTACTTGACCAACATTCAACCTTCTTTTGCTCTACAAGGTGGGATTGCTATTGAGCATCTTTGTGGTCAGCCTCCTAATTATTCTAATCTGCGTCTTTTTGGTTGTGCTTGCTATGTGCTTCTTGCACCACGTGAGCGCACAAAATTGACGGCTCAGTCTGTTGAGTACGTTTTTCTAGGGTTTAGTGCTGAACATAAGAGTTATCATTGTTGGGATCCTATAGGTCGGTGGATGCGGATTTCTCAGGTGTCACTTTTTGATGAGTCTTGTCCTTTCTTTTCGCGTCCCAACTCCACATCCTCTCACAATGACTCTCTTATGTTCCTTACTTTTCATGGTGCTCCTGTTCATGCTAGCATCCCTCTTCCTGTATCATCCTCTTGGCTGGAACCTTCCTCTGAGAATTCTCCACTTTCTTTTGAGAATTCTGCATCTTCTTATGTGCCTCCTCTTACTCAGGTTTATATTCGTAAACCTCGTGTCCAGGAGCCTTCTGTAGCTGCTTCTCCTGTTACTCCTCCTTGATATAATCTTTGTGACCTTTTAGTTACGATTCGTCTAGAGGATCGCTATTGTTATGTTGCTCTAGTTCTTGAAGAGCCTAGTTCTTATCGTGATGTTGTTGTCCATCCGAAATGGCAATATGCAATGGTAGAAGAGCTTGCTGCACTTGAGTGTGCTGGTACTTGGGACCTTGTTCCATTACCTTCTTATGCTCGTCCCATCACTTGTAAGTGGATCTTTAAGGTCAAGACTTGCTCCAATGGAACACTTGAATGCTTAAGGCTCGTCTTGTAGCGCGTGGTTTCCAACAAGATGACTATGATGTGATTTTTGCTCTTGTGGCTCACATGACTACTGTTCGAACACCTCTTGCAATAGCTTCTGCTCGTCATTGGGATATATCACAACTTGATGTCAAGAATGCTTTTCTCAATGGGGAATTGCATGAAGAGGTTTACATGCAGCCACCTCAACGCTATTCAGCTCCTGAGAGTATGGTTTGTCGTCTTCGACGCTCTCTTTATGGTCTCAAGCAGGCTCCTCGTGCTTGGTTTCAACGGTTTTCCTCCGTATTCACGGAAGTTGGTTTCTCAGCTAGTATTCATGATCCTACACTCTTTGTTCATACTTCACCCCGCAGTCGCACAATTCCACCTCTCTATGTGGATGATATGCTAATCACGGGTGAAGATGCTGAGTTTATTACTTTTGTTAAAGCACGCCTCAGTGATATGTCTGATCTTGGTTCTCTTCATTATTTTCTTGGCATTGAGATTTCCTCTACTGCTGAGCGATTCCATCTCTCTCAAGCCAAGTATATTCAGGGCTTCTCTCAGTTATCAACACAGTTGAAACTCCCATGGAGCTTAATCTTCATCTTTCTGCCACTAATGGTGAACCGTTAGCTGATCCCACTCGCTATTGTCATATTGTAGGGAGTCTTGTTTATCTTGGTGTCACTTGTCCTGATATTTCATACTCTGTGCACATTATGAGCCAATTTGTTTCTACCCCCACACAAATTCACTATAGTATCTTCTTCATGTCCTCTGTTATCTTTGTGGGACTATCTCGCGTTGTCTTTTTCTTTCCTCGCTCCACATCTTCACATTATGGCTACGATGGTTACTTGAGGATTTTGGTGTTTCTGTGACTTCACCGACTTCTTTATTGTCGGACAGTACTGGTGCTATTAGTATTGCTCGTGATCCTGTAAAACATGAGCTTACTAAGCATATTGGTGTGGATGCCTCGTATACTCGCACATAGGTACAGGATCAGGTGGTTGCTCTTCAGTGGGTGCGTATCTATATTTGGGCATTTGCCCTCAAATGAATATGAGTTCTATTCATAACAAAATAAGCTATTTTTTTTAGAAAATGGAAGCTTTATTGAACTCAATTAATTATAAACTGAGTGCACCCCTACCATCTGCATAACTATATTGATATTGATAATCATGATCTCAGTCTACTATAACCATTGAGATCACTGAATCTAATTGTTTCCATTGGTCCATGTGTTTGCAGATATCAGTTGTAGGCGTTTATGTTTTCCTCTATGGGCTATTGTATTTGGTTCTTAGCGGCCTGCGGAAGGCTTTGTTAGTTGAAGCTCAGACTCAGAATATGAAGTCCTTAGAAACTGCATTGGTATCTTAGTCTTTTCTCCAGCTAGGTCTGCTTACAGGATTACCTATGGTGGTGGAGATCGGTCTGGAAAAAGGTTTTCGAGTAGCTTTGAGTGATTTTATCCTCATGCAACTGCAGTTGGCTTTAGTTTTCTTCACATTCTCTTGGAACAAAAAGCTCACTATTATGGATGTACTATTCTTCATGGTGGTGCAAAATACCGACCAACTATAAATTACTCAAAACTATTATGTAAATTTGTCGCTTTTCATGCAAGCTTTACTGGAAACTATAAATTATATTCCCGAGGTCATTTTGTCAAAGGATTTGAATTGGTCTTTCTTTTGATAATTTATCATATATTTAGAAGATCGTATGTGAGCACTGTGGTACATGTGATGATCACATACTCAATATGGTTTATGGCAGTGACTTGGCTATTTGCACCTTTTCTTTTTAATCGGTTTTGCTTGGGATTGGGCAGACTAGACTATATGGATGAGAAACCAAGGGGCCATAGGGGTGCAAACAGAAAAGAGCTGGGAATCATAGTGGAATGCAGAGAATGCACATCTCCGTCACTCGGTATTGAGTTCTAGGATTCTTGAAGTGTTGCTCTCCTTATGTTTCTTCATATATATCAATATGGACTTGTCTATCATCTCAAGATATCTCAAGACAACAAAAATTTCCTAGTTTACTTGCTTTCTTGGGTTGTTATTATTGCCATTGTTGGGTTAGTTAAGGTGCATGCTTCATCTCCAAAGTTTTGATGCCTTATTGTATTCGTTCATTCTCGTGCCCATTTACTTAAAAATTCTTATGGTTGTGTAATACTCTATGCAGCTTGTTAACTGGGTAGCTATCGGTTGAGCTCAAAGCACCAACTTGTCTTCAGGCTTATCAAATTGTTAATATTCCTTTCAATGATGACCTCCTTAATTCTTCTCTCTTGCCTCTGCCAACTATCCATCATGTTGCCTCGCTTTCATGCCAACCGGTTGGGGTCTCCGTCTCCTTCTAAGTGTAAACAATATGGTCAATTTACCATTTACCCAAGATTATTTTTTCGTTTTGTCAACATAATAGTTTCTTGCTCGTACAGATCGTTCAAATTTTGAGACCAAAAATAGAATACTATGCGATATGGGAGCCTATTCAGGTTATTGCTCATGTTTTCGACTATGGAATGGGTTCACTGCTCTTTTTTCCAATTGCTGCATTAGCATGGATGCCTGTTATCTCAGCCATCCAAACCAGGGTTCTTTTCATCAGGGCATTTTCCAGGCAATTGCAGGGAAAACTAAACGCAGGTAACTGATGGTTTCGTTTGGATGCGAACTGGAATTGTAATATGATCCATTGGTTGGTCAGGATAGTAATAATTATCTCTTGTGTACATATTATATGGTATAATTACGGTGATCCATCGTTCTTTGTCCTATAGAAAGTTTACAGATCTAACATCTCAGACTTGGTTCTATCTTCACAAACCATTTGTGTTACAAGAGAATTCTGTGCTGTTGCTGTTGAACAGAAGTCATGTTAGATTATGCAGTATCACGGATATTTTCTTTCTAACAACTGTACACCTGTTGTTTGATTGGGAGATTTCAGCATCAATTCCTCGCGTTTCTTGGAGCAGCTTAGTCTATATTATGATTGCTTTTTTTTTTCTTTTTGCTATGTCTGTCGTGGGGGTATGGGCATTATGGGAGTTCACGGGACGGATATTTCTGTAGGATGGTTCTCCGAACTCATTTGTTTTTTTGCCTGCGAGCTATGAAAGGTTTGATTGTTCTACCAGAGCAACAACAATAGTGTAACTTTTCATTTCTTTTTGAGTAAATTTCACAAAACTATAGATTCTTTGACCAAATTATCCCAAAACTGTATATTTAATGTTGTGTATCACAAAACTACATATTAGCAGCAAATTTATCAGAAAATATATCTAAGATCGTGTATCACAAAACTATATAGTACCTTTTCGTTACCTAGATTTGCGCGCATGCTCCCCCAGTTGCTAAACGGAGTGTTTTTTTAAAAAAAATCCATTGAAAAGTTGCTTTAAAAAATTATATTAATCTATTTTATACTTTTTATAACTAATAATTAATTAATCATGTAATCTATTACCTCCTGCCGAACACAATCATAATGCTAATGGCTCCCATGATTTCACGTGCCACGGAAAATTCATTGGATACCTTACCTCCTACCGAACGCATCCATAATACTAATGGCTCCCATGATTTCGCGTGCCACGAAAAATTCATATAAACCTCTCCATTAAGTTGCGGCACCAACAGCCGTCGTTGCTCCTCCTCCGGACGCCCAGAGCGCCAGTGCAACGAGCGGCATCGTCGCAAAACACACCCGCACCCAAGCCTATGATCTTTGTGTTTTGCCCTCTCTCTTTCCCTGTTACTCCCCCGTATATCAATAACTCTATCTACATTTAATCATTTTTCTTATTTTAAAAAATTATAACTACTTATTATTTTATTATAATTTAATTTATTACTATATGAACTTTAAGCATGACTTATAATTTTAATTTTAAGTATTTTGATAAAATAATTACCTGAACGGTCCAAACAGTTAACGGTGTTAAATGAAAAAAAAAGAGAGAGTAATTGTGTTTACTATGTGATACTTCGTTCTTCCGCTGTTTCAGACGTTCAGTCACGGCTGATGTATAAATTTGAACGTCCGATGCGCTTACACTGCCTTGTGCAGGTTCAGGGATTATTGATTCATGATTCATCAGGGTAAAACTGCATTACGGCTTCCTCACATAAACTGTTTCCTTTGACCTTTTGCAAATATATATATTATTATAGAAACGTCTATTCCCCTCTATCTTAAAGCTTGGCACGTATTTTAAGATTTCACTCTTGTATTATATTATTTGACCAGCAGTTCGTATAATCTATAATAAATTTTATTTGATAAAAAATAAAGCTTAATTGTACTTTGCACCAAGTAGATTCTACATTGCTTTACTTTGGATTGGATTTACTTTTATTCTACACCAGGGTATATCAAAATATGTTTCCCTCTGTACTATGTTGTCCTATAATTGAAGAAAAATCTTGTAAAATATGGGTAGAACTAATAAAACCTTTTGAATTTAAACCAAGTTTTACAATAAAATTCGATGGCTCCCATCGTTTTGCTTTTGCCTATAAGCCAAAATTTAAATGTTAAAACTTAATTTGAAGCTAATTTTTCCATCATAGTTTATTTACAACATTTGCTTTTAGATCATAATCAAAACGTATATAAAAGTTTCACCTGAAAATAACTTTGTTTGCTAATTAGCTATTTCGCTTATTCTTTCAATAAGCAAACAATTGGAGCCATGAAATTTTATTAATTTTTTAGGCATGTAAATTGAAATGGTGTATATATTTTACCCATATGAAGTGAAATTTACTCTAAAATTAATATATTTGAAATGACATTTGATTGTACTTTTTCCATAGTTATGATTTGTTGTTATAACACGGCAGTTTTAGAGACTGTCTCAGTTTGACGGGGTCCGAGGGAGTATGAAGGCCTCTTCGACATAATCAGGTGGAAAAATCTAAACAATATTCACCAGGAGAGTCTGATGAAATGTACTATGATTAGGCATCATTATTCAATGACAAAACAATCAAACAAAGTAATCTCTTCCAATATATATTATCTCTAAATGAGGACAGATTCATCGACGTTTATATGGCAAGGAAAGGAAATTCATTCAACACGAAGTTGAAGCAATGGCCATACTTCCGAAAACATTTTCTTCATTGCTTTCCCAATTGGGAGCTACCAATGGTTTGTACATGTAAGCTTTATGTCGGCAAGAAACATCAACTTGTTACATTGGTCACAATAAAGCTGGCTAATCCAGAAACAATTAGATAACACAATAACTTGTTGCATGCCATCAAATTAGAAATGAATTGGGATCATGTAAATCTGAAATAAATATCAAGAAATGCAAATCAATGGTGGCTCTATTTCGATTCTAATGTCTCCCTAGGGAAGCTATCTAGGATGAGTTATCTGAAATTTCTGATCTATGCACGGCACTATGTATCTACATTATTGTCCATCCCATCCTGCGGGGTGGCATCTGCCACTCCTGATGCTATCTGATCCACTAGACTGCTATCGAATGCTTCTTTTCATCGCCATTAGTTCTGGTCCTTCTGGGAGCTTAGCCGTCTTCAGCAACCTACCAAGTGTGACCCCTCGGCACAGGAATTATTAAAGCTACTTGATTGTTCTATTTCCTTCCGGGTAATCTCAATCCCAAGCAGCTTTATAGTGGGGTTAGTGGAGTCATTAACTGCTGTTGCCATCACAGATTCCGAGGGGAGTTCGGTTCCAACAGAAGAAATCCTTGACGACCAATAGTCCAAGCATTGGTGACCAGGATCTAGAGCCTCAATTTCCTGTTGAATGATAAGGGAATTTTGTGTTATATTCAACAAATTAATATTAATGAAGTGACCAAGTTCAACAAAAATATATACTGTACATATCATGAAAAATCTACCTTAATTATAGGGGAAGACAAGAACCCAAACATTTCAAGGCCATTCACAGAATTCATGGATAGCAGGTCAGGAAGGCCAGATTTTCCAACACTTTGTTGTTTTTCTATTTCTTCATTTACTCTGTCTCTTACACTATCCCAACATTGCATTGGTGATGTATGAGTAAACGAAACTTCTGGGAGACCTTCCACAGATACCTGTTATTAATTTAGTAAGAGAGATTGTGAGCACAATGAAGGAAAGAAGACTAACAATGAAGAAAAATCGACTAAGTCTGAAAACAAGATTTATAATAGAAGAGTACCCTAAACAACGGTCCAAGAAGTCCAGCATCAAGAACTTCTGAAATATAGTAGCATGTCCCTGTTGGGTCTAGTACACTGTGAAATGTAACTCGACTCCTAAATCCTGCACAGATGTATTTCTATTAGTGAGATTTCTAAAGGATGTCAATATTACCCACTACCTTGAAGACAAAAAACAACAATTGCACTGTTTGGTGTACATACCTTTGGGGAATATGCCTTGCCGATTGCACCACTTTTTACCAACCATCATTTTCCCATGGTCTAGCAGCTCAACTGAATACTTCGATATGGTGGTCTTAGAGACATCATAAGGTTGGCTTCCTGTTTGAACTCTTGAAGACGGTAACTCAAATGAATGGTTCAAGGAGTGTGGGCAGCTGCAGTCAGAATTTGACCTTGTTGGATTACTAGCTGTGGCAGGAGACTCAAAACTGACAGACATCTTGTTATTGTTATGTACTTCTGAATCAATCTGCGTCCCATTCTCTTGCTGGTATCTTACAGGCTTTGCAGGGTCATCATGATAGCGTTCTTGGTTGACACCTAAGCTGCAGCCATGATTGACGTCAGTTGCTGATTCCAGAAACCTCGTGCTTTCACCCAAGTCTATCTTCTTGTATTGCCCAGAACCAGATGGGCAGACTAAACCTAGATCATTCTGTCCCCACTGGTAAACAGCAGTTGGATCACCCTCTAGAGCTGCAACAAGAGTATCCAACTCCTCTATGTTGTACCGGATTAATGCAAATTTTGTGTCCATTTCACATGAACACAGAAGGCTTGCATGGTTTAAGCAAGCAAAACGGTTTGGTGAGCATTGGCAACTGACAGCTGAAAAATGGAGATCATAAAAGCACGAAAAGCATTCCCGGTCAGTTGAATCATAATCGCTGCCCATTTTCTTATATTGCAGCAACGCATTCACTCTCCGAGCGGCCTCCTCCATTTTAACCCTTGTCTGCAAAATAGTACAACTAAAATATGAACAATAGCCATTTGATGAAAAACATGTCTAATAGTTAATCCTTTAGTCACAGCTGATTAATAATCAGTGAAAAATAACAAGGGACTAAATAGTAAGGAGTACCTTAATTGCATTAGTCAGAATTCCATTCTTTCCGCAGGTATCCTGCCATCTGTATACTCCTTGGCTACTCTTGCAATCACAAAGGTTCATCCAAAGCTGTCTGACAGCTTCATTTGCAGTTGTTAGTAATAATTTGTCATGCGATATGGATGTCTTGCGCCGCTGCTCCCTATAAAGCTCAACGGCACATTGTCCATGAGGCAGCCAATCCACAGGTGCGACATTGACTGCCTCTGCACAGTTGAAGCCACAATTGAATCCAGAATGGTAAGCCCGCGGTAGTGTTAGAACAAACTCGCCTGGATTCTGAACAACACGATAAACAGGAACTCCTTCTGATTTTAGAACAGACGGAGATAATTGTGTAACCTGCACCACGAAAATTCAGAATGAAAATGAATGAAGATGCAGAAACTTATTTGTACACTGCAGTCTGCAGGAATAGAAATTATTCTCTGATGAACCGTTGTGTTGTCAGCTGGAATTTATGACGGCTAGCACGAAATGATACTAAATAAAGTGTTAACATGGAACAGGCAATGATGGTCTCCGATGAATTTGAAAGCATGGATGCTAAGTGGTTTCCAGTTTGCATGAAAGCTTAGTTGCACAATACATCCAACAAGTTTATCATGTTATTAGAATCCCAGGGTATTACTCATTACATAACAAACACACAATGGCAAATGGTTACCAGCTCATGTAGGAGATCAGGCTGTTCTTCAAATAGTCTTGGTAAGTTCTTTCTCATAGCTTCTTCCAGCTTCACTGCATCAGCACCAGGAACACCATACCATACTTTTGGTTCACCAAAATGCATGTAATTCATAGAATATAGGAAATGATCTTCCACGTGCTACAATGTTTAAGAGAGATATATTATGGGCCAAGAATAACAGATATAATAATCAATTAATCATAAATCTACCTACTATTTAAACAATCATCTCAATGATAATCCAATAAGAAGATGAATAGCAATAGGCTGCCAGCATATTCTAACCCTTTAAAGCAGTAATATAGTTGAAATTCTTCAACAAGTAATGAAACTAATTCTACTAGATTACTTTTACCTACAGAAATTAGGGCTAGTATGCTATTACCAACACAATGATAAGATTGAAAAAATGGTCGCTGAAAAACAAAAACTTACCCAACAAAATGATGAGAAGCACATCCCTACATAAAGCCAAGGGACTACAACTCCTGATATATCCTCAGTTTCAAACGAAAGAACAGAGCCAGGAGTTCGTGGAAGATTATTTAAATTCCAACAGGACAGACCATATGAATCTTGTTTATTTGAATCTGAAGACAATTTAGAGAATCCACTACTGAACATTGAAGTGTCCAAATCAGCACCATAATCCACCTAGTTAAAGAGAGTTTTGTTTATCAGCATACATTAATTAATAGCTGAATAGGAAGATGATCTACAGATAGCAAATAAAATACCTCAACTTCATCAGTGGGGCATACGACTATACGCCAATATTCGCCCTCTATTTCGTCGACTGATGGTTGCCAAATCTTTTTCTTCTTTTTAATTTCAGAAAGAGGGATTTCATCACTTCCTTTCATTCCAAAATACTGCTGCTTAAACTCATCCGCATATGTCCTGAACTCCTCTAGTGTGAAATCAGAGCCAGATTGAAAGCCAAACTTCTCTTCCGTGTCTCCGCAGTCAGAGCTTTCTGATGTATTTGTACTGGGACGCCTGTGAGTCATCCCAAATCTCAGTCTCTTTCTCCTCTTCCTTTTCTTCTGAGCTCGAGGCTGTGGTTTTTTCTTTGTGGGTTCCCTGTTTTGAAGCTTGTCAACTTGCTGAACTCGGGTATTGAACTCTGTACATTCCCAGAAGGTTTTCTCCTTCAGAGAACAAGGCGGTCTCCAAGAAGATGGTGGAACAATGCGACAAATTCCATATTTTTCTGCTTGTGGTCGAATCGTTGTAATGTATCCAATTGGATCTTTAAACTCCTGAAGGGAAAGAAAACAATTAGCTGAACCATGTAAAACAGCATGTCTCATGGAATTTGTTTTGCAAGTTAAATGTATGCAAACCTCTTCTGTTGGAGTGAAAACGGGGGCATCATCAATATCAGGTCTGTGTGATTCATCTGGATGCCACTTTCTATCAGTCTGTCCATGAAAGTAAGATAGAATTGAATGAAAAATTAGGCAGCCGATAATGATACAACAGTAGCGGACTGGAAATCATAACATTGAGTTAATCAAATCAAAAAATTTCAAGGACTTACAGTTGTAGCTCCATCACCTTTGTCCTCGCAAGCTCCTGATGGGCAGAGATCCTGAAAAGGAGTAGTCTTTACAAGATTAGCTTCGTAGATGAATGTTTCATTCATCAGGAAAGTAGTATAAACAGATTGGATGTTCTTACAGTAAAATTTATACAACAAACCAATTTAACATTTAACAATGGTAAAATAAATAATACTTCATGATACCATTCATCAAAATTTGTTTACATATTGACATGAATTCATGATTGATTAGTTCCAACATCATTACTTGGGAAACATTGATTTCATTTTTGAGTAGATTTTTTCATAGATTAGCATATCTTTAATCATACAATCATGGATTTGGCAAACCAGACGTGCAAGGGCAATACCCAAATTTCCCCAATAGGCCAAGAACATCAAAATAATTAGAACCTCTCAAATCACTCATAAATTCACATCACTAATTTACAGATCAACATGGTATGGTGGCAAAATATGTTCCTTTAATCGCAAATCGGACTCAAGAGGACCCAGGGAGAGATGCCCCCCCCCCCCCCTTGCAATTTTCAACCTACCAGTTCCCCAGGATACATAATTTCTGTTCAGGGCACATTATTTCTCGATGCCATCCCGATCTCAGCCGCCTCCAGGAACCCCGAATCAAACACATTACATCCAGAAAATTCGCATCAGCCAGATAGCACTCAGACGACACAACAAGAATTCCCCGGTCCCCCGCATGCTCCATACCAAGAAACTAACTAAGATTCACAATCCACACATACACAGCACAATTCCATCTCTCCCATCAATCCCATCAATCACTACGAGCTCCTACGAGACACGATTCCTCGCGTGCAACGGTCGCTTACCAAGAACAGGTTCCTCGAAACATAATAATAAAAAAAACACACACACACACAATCCCATCATGTATGAAATGAAGTCGCGTCCCTGATCTACTACTTTACTAGAGAGGGCCGAGCGGGCAGAGGGAGGGAGCACGTACCTGCGGCGGCGGCGACGGAGAGCAGCCGCGCATTCGCCTCTTCTCGCCGCGGCGCCGGGGGCCGTCGCGGGAGGCGGTGGGGGAAGAAACCATGGGCGAGATTTGGTGGGCGGCCGCAGGCGAAGCCATCCCCTCCTCCTCCCCTCCCCGTAGAAAATACAAGGAAAGGAGAGAAGTCGTGCTTGGTTTCACGAGGGAGGGTAACGACCTCGCACGTGCGCAGAGTGGTGGTCGGGCTGGTGGGCCCGCCCTGTCAGCCTCGGCCCTACCCTCTCCCTCTCCCTCTCTATCTCTATCTCTATCTGTGTTCTACTCGGACCCGTCGGCCGGTTCACAATCCAGCTTCGGCTAGGTTTTGCTGGATGGAGCCTCCTCCGGTGGTGAGGAATTGTGGAGGTGATGGTGGGTGGGTGGGTGGGTGGATGGATGGAGGGGGGAGGGGCTATGGCGGGGTGGTTTTTATAGGCGGCCACGGCGTAGAGGACTGAGCATTAAAATCCTAGTAAACATGTATCGAGAGAGATTTATGTGTGAGGATTCGACGCATTAATACTTGGATTCGACGGCGGAAAACCAGGGTTGCTTAGGTGGTAGTACAGTTGTCGCTTTTAAGTTATGGTGTGGTTGGTGTAAATATAGCATTTAGTAACGTCGTTACAACTTTGGATGCGAAAAGATTTTATTGTTTATTGTTTATCTAGATTTGTTTCGATAAATATTTCACAAGAAGTGCATTAATTGAGCAAGATACGATGTCCATGATGTAACAAATGCTAGATACAATGGGCGCGTTCGCAAGTGCCACCGGAGAGATATTTTTCTCTCTTCTTCCATGCGCATGTTTTTTGAACTGCTAAACTATATGTTGTGTAAAAAAAAGTTATATGAAAGTTGTTTTAAAAAATCAGATTAATCTATTTTTCAAATTTGCGAAAGCTAATGCTCAATTAATCATATGCTAATGAATTTCTCATTTTATGTGCACTGACTAGACCAGTTAGCACTCCTAACTTAGAACACGCTCAATGTTTAGAAAACACAATTGACTTGACATGTTTATAGGTAGCTCGCTGACGGAGCATGAACTCCTCAAGCAGGTGACCGAATAGCCCCCTTTTTAGTTCGGCCTGGGGACTGGGTGAGAAAGAGCAAGAAATTTACACATGTATAAGAGAGACAAAGAGTTTACATAGGTTCGGGCCACAAGATGTGTAATACCCCACTCATGTTTACACATTTTTTTTTTTTGTGATTTTTCTTTTCTTCTTAACTTTTGTCATGCAGAAAATAAAGTGTGTCAAACTATCACATATGTTTAAAGGGAAGACTAACCTCAGTAGTAGCCTGAAAGTGTTGCCTTCATTGTCCAATCCAACCCAGCTCATGCTCCTGCCTTTTTATTTTTTTAATTTGTCAATTGTTTTTGTTTTTAACTTGTTATGTGTATTTTTAATCTTTTTCATATGTTAGTAGTGATGGCCATTTTCATTTTTTTCTACCTCTTCATTTTTTTTTCAGTTTCTAGATTTTGTCCAGTCATGTTTTTTTTTTCGTTGACATCTTCTGTTTTGTTTGTACTAGTGACCATTGAATTCTGCACCAAAAAACCATGCATAAAATGTGGTTCGTTTTTATAAATTTGTGTTGAATATTATGTAATAATGTAAGGAAAAATGTAATTATTTTGTATCACCTGAAATATGAAGTATCTTCTGTACCAGAAACATTTTCATGCTCTCCTCCAGCCATACCATGGTGCATTGGAATTTTTTTTATTTTTTAAACATTTTCAATAAATAATTTTATTACTAAACCTCCAGGGAGAATATCTTCACCGTATAAACTTTTAGGCCACGTCACCAATATTGGCTTGGCGAAATGGTTTGCCACACCATTATCGGTGGTGTGGCAATATCGTCTTGCCACATCACTGACATTGGCGTGACAAAACTGCCACGCAGATCAGGCTGCGTGGCAGCGTTGTCTTGCCACGTCACCAACACTGGCATGGTCAAAAGGTTCAGTTTTGGAAAAATTTTGCCCGGTGGTTTAGTAATAAAATTACTTGCTAAAAAGGTTTATTTAATAAAAAAAATTCTGGTGCATTAGGGTAGTAAATATTCCAGGCAATACCTGCATATAGAAGTCATTATGCAATTTATAAATTTTCCAAGCCATTCAGTTTTGTATTAAGAATATGTAACATATTTTTTTGCTTACAATTGAATCTTGATTGTGTATTAAACCTGATGGATGAGGCCCTTGACAATTCCTGCTTTGAATATGAAAGGATGTGTTATTTTATAGACAAAAATATGTTTACCATTTATTGATGTCTCACTAAGAACAACTCATCAAATTGATTTCCCACATGATTAGGAATTACTGTGCAACCATGTTTATCCAAGTTCTGTCCAAAAACAGAACATAATGTTACCATTTATTTTTTAACTTTTGCTATCAAAAATTAATCATGTATATAAACAAGGATATAATCATGCATGATGTTTTATCACTGATTATGATATTTGAATTTTCTCAGCTAATGATGTTTTATGTCATTATTTTGTTTGCTGTGATGTGAGATTTGTTAGTTTGTACTAAATTGTGCCAGTTTTTTCTGTTATTTTGTAACATCCGTCATCTTAGTTCTGACCATCTAAAAGAAAATTTTGTATCTTTTTTATATTAGCAGTAATTATTTTTGTCAGTTTTGTTTTGTTAGCCACGAAAGGTACTTATAAATTTATAATCATGACAATACATATTTTTAATGAAGTCCATAGTTTGTGGGATACATGGAAAATTTATGAAAATACATACCTAGTTTTGTTAGTTTTGTGAAAATTTTAGCTAGTGGGTATTTGGTTACATATTACAATTTGTTTTTTAGCTAGTTGTTTTTGTAGGTTAGGTACTTAAGTTCTTGTTTTTGTGAAAAAATTAGCTAGAAGGTATTTGGTTAGATACTACATTTTTTTTGTGAAAAGTTTTGTTTTTCAAATTAAAACTAAACATGATATAATAATAGGAATTTGCATACCATGATACATAGGTGAGTCATGGTAAGCACTATGAGTGAAGTATGCACCTGGAGGAGTTGGGTATGTTTCTAGGTCTTTTAATATCAGTTCGACAAGTCTATTTCGAAACATGATCACGATTTTTATGTTTCTAGTAGTAGTTCTGGACATTTCAGTTTTGAACCTCTTGTTGAACCTAGTAATGTTTCTGAAGATTTAGTTCTGAACCTAGTAACATTTCTGAAGACTCATTCTGAAACTAGTCTTGCAAATGGCAAGTCATTTTTTTTCAAGTTGAGATACTAATTCCATCTTAGATCTAAAATTGGCCAAGTGGTAGGACATAGCAGATAATTTTGGCTTTGACTGGTACTTAATTGAAGGAGCTTTTGCATTCTTGGCCGATACATGCAAGGGGAGGTAAATACATACACTTGTAGCCAGCACACAACATACATACTTCCAAGTCGTAGAATCTGGAGAAACACTTAGGGGTCTTCTGGCTAGTTCCATGAAATGGTGGGTTTGTCAGTCTGGGTTCAAAGCCTCACTTCTATCTATCTAATTAATATTAGGTCCTTCCCTAATATCTAGGTTTTTTAAGTTGTACAACCTGAAGCATTTTTTTTCTTTTGTTTTCTCGGTGCTCAAGTTAAATCAATTAACTACATGCAGGGGGTTGGGGCATAACACAAACTTCTACAAGTTGAAGAATCTGAAGCTAAGATC
This sequence comes from Oryza brachyantha, assembly GCF_000231095.2. Taxonomy (NCBI): domain Eukaryota; kingdom Viridiplantae; phylum Streptophyta; class Magnoliopsida; order Poales; family Poaceae; genus Oryza; species Oryza brachyantha. The sequence goes on along the minus strand of NC_023167.2, from coordinate 8,381,056 downwards.
AATTTAACTCCTTGACATGTATCTAATCACTTTCTCTCTTTTTTTTTCCCCGCATGTCAATTTTGTCTGTCAAGTGTTAGACACCACCTAGCTATGAATGTGATCGTGCCACCACCGTCACCATATTCAAGACATAAGAATCTGTATTTATCAAGCTACTATTCTCCCTCACAAATGACAACAATCTCAATCTCAAGAAAACAAGGTGAAGGTGGAAACTTGTCCATTCTTAAACGTAGATTAAAAAGTCAAAAGGATTTCATGGAATTAAACCTAAAAAAACAAAAAAGGAGAGGGGCAAAAGGAGGTGTCTACCATTTTGTCCTTTTATGCTCTCTGGCCCCCTCTTGATTCATATGAAGCCATGAACAATGGACGCCACTCGATTGAGTAGTCCCATGCCCAAATCAATTGACACGTGGAATGAGGCTGAAGTGAAGCCACCGGCTATATTGGTGTCTCTGGATGGCCCACCAAAAAAATCTGAAGCCACTCAGGCTAAGGAAAGCTGCCCACATTGTACATGTAGCCTGAGACAAAGCCATGATCAAGAATAGTCCAATTTACCCTCTCACCTCTTTCTCCAGATATAAGATTAGCAGATCATAACTTCAATACAATTGTATAAAGGGAGAGATGAAAAAGATAGCTAATTGATGCAACCATGATAGCACGTAAAACACAACACTGCATGGAGAGGGAAAAAAAGTAGCATGATAGCTAGCAGTATTCTAGACTAATCACAAGAGTAATAGAGATATGGCATAATGGGCCTGTTTGGGGGAGCTTTAGATTCTGAGAAGCAGCTGCTTGGTAGCCAGCTTCTGAGAATCTAGAAAACCTCCTAAACCCAACTTCTCTAGATTCTGGATTCTTAGCTCATTTTCCAAAATGTAACTACAGATTCTTAGAAACTGTGGACCGTTTGAGGTAGCTTCTGGCAGAAGCAGCTTTTGGAAAAAGCTACAGCTAGAAGAAGCTCCCCAAACAGGCCCAATATCTCGATAGTTCAATAGTTTAGTTCAGTACAGTCATATATATCTGTCATACATCAAATAGCCCATAGTTGGGCTATTTCAGAGTACAGGACTACATGGCAGCATAGGCCTCAAAAATAGTGAGCTCCTCCCAAGTTTGTGCCCTGCCTTGCGCCTGCGTGCACGAACTTCCAACTCGTCGATGACGATCCCTGGACATCAACATACTGAATAAATGACAATTCCTAACACATGTGAGCAAGAGAGAGAAAGATAGAGAGAGATGCTGAAACAAACCTGAAACCTTGTCCTTGAACTTGTGAATAGCACACAATCTTTCAAAAGATGCCATGCCTCCATTCACAAAATTCCAGCAATTCCACCAGGGCAACCTGATCAGTCCATCTGTCATGGATGATCACAAAATATAGGACCCTTTTGCAACCTGAAATTCAAACAAAGACATGGAAAAAGAGAACACATGGATGTACAAACAATAGCATTGTAGTACATATGACAAGCAACACAATATAATTACCTCGGCATGACTCATACGGTACCAGAACCGCTGTCCTTTGTCCTCCAAATCTGATCGGAGAGGAAAGTGACAACCTTGGTGTGAGCTTCCTTCGCCCATGGCTCCATCTTGGAGGTGTCAACTTGCGATAGCTCAGTGAATTTCTCCAAGGATTTGTTCTTATGTTCTATGAGCTTGGCCTCCTTCCTCTCTTGGGCAGCCTTCAGCTGTAGGGTGGCAGCCTCAACCCTCTAATCAAATAGCTTCTTTTGGCGATCCTTCGTCCCTTCGAACTCTTCCTTCTGATTTGCTTGAACATCAACCAAATTCTTCAGTTGTTCCTTCACTTCTAATGCTAACTCACTAGCTGAACCCTTTCCCTTCTTGGCCTTCTTGATACCAATTGGGCGCACCATTGGTTCTAGGTTCCTGTTCAGATCAGGAGTACGCTTCTTAGGCCCTGGACCACCATTTGAGATGTGGCTATTCCACTTTGGAGAGTCAGCAACCGCCTTCCACCAGTGCATAAACAGGAATTGGTGCCCTTGATGAGACCGATACAACTCCAACGCTTGATCCATGAGCTGCATATCACTCCTGCCACTAGCATATGCATCCCGAAGCTGGACGTAACAACCATTGAAAATATCTCTAGTCTTTGGCAAATATGTGACATAGCGAATATGTAACAGTTCTTGTAATTATACTGTGCTGGTTTGTAGGGGAAAAAAACTTGACAATCACATGCTAAACCTATATGTACAGTACACATGTTATGGAGTTCTGTTATGCTCCTACCAATTTTCACATATGTAATATACATATGTTCACATGTTCTGTTATGGTCCTACCTATTTTGCCTACAATCTAACATCTAGCTTTTTAGTGCTATAGGGGAATATATAATTGAAATACTTGCAGCAGAGAATATATAATTTTATAATTGAATATATAATGCAAGCTCAGTACATGTTCTAGTACAGAAGGATGCAATTCTATATGTTGGTTGTTTTTATCTATAAAGGCCATCCAAAGTACACGTATAACAGCGCCCTTAACCCTATAACTGTCCACTGAATCCGTGATCCAATCTCAGACGATGATCTCATCAATATTTCAGTCTCCAATCATGAGGCCATGACTGAATTTAATTTTTTTTTAAACCAACCAACTATGACCTCCTAACGAGTCCATATCCAAAAATTTTAAACCTTTGACATGTTATTAGAATGCTACTCTGAGTTATTTTTAGATGTTTTTGAATATTTTTTTTTGATACAACAGGTACATGAATGTCCATTGTGACCCTGCCCTATTCTAGATAGATCCAGACAAGATCGGGCAGACCAAGCTCTTCTCAAGTACTGTCGTCGCCACCTCACCTTCCCCGGCCGCCGCGGCCTCCACCAATCAGAGCGGTCTTCCCCGCCCCCTTCAACTGCCTCTTCTATTTAAGAAAACAGGGCAGGGGCATTTTAGCCCTTTCCCATGTTATAAAATAATGGAAAATAGCTAAAAACATCATAATAATATTGTATTAAGAATCTTAGATTGGGAGGGTGCGGTCTAGTACGAGAAATTTAACAAAATGCCACTCTATGCAAAATGGCTTTACTAACATGCCATTTTTTACGGAGTACTTGTAAAAATGACACTGTCCATATCAGATTGTTAACAAAATGTCACTATCGGGTATTTGAAGGGTATTTTTCTTTTTCTTTTGCATAAAAAAATACGCAAAAAGTCCAGCTTACCCCTCTCCTATTCGAATAGATCGTGGTGGCATCTCTCTCTGGAACAGATCGAACTCCTCCCCATTCTCCACACCGACGCACGCGAGCCATCGTCGGCGATCTGCCCGGCGTCTCCGGCCACCGCCGGAACCGGACCGGAGAGCCCCAGCCCGGGGAGCCGCAGCGCGACGACGTGGGAGCCGTCGCCGCTGCAGGTGACCCCGGCCCAGTTGCCGCAGACCCGCGGCGACGACGCCCAGTTGATGCGCCCCCGGCCGCCGCCCACCCAGGAGAGGAAGTCGAGCAGCGCCGCCCGGTCCGCGTCCGGCTCAGCCGCGCCCATCATCACCAGCATCAGCAGCAGCAAGAACGCCGCCAGGAACAGCGGCAGCCTCGGCGGCGGCATGGCTACGGCCCAGCCAGCAGAAGAGGAGAGTTTGTTGATTTTGATTTTTGATGGTTATTGTTTTGGAAGATATATTATGTGATGTATTTGTTGGTTGAGATGAAGTTGATGTTTATTACATGATGATGAATGTCTGGGATTTTGTTTTATTGTTTACAAATCAGTTCAATGCATGTTGCTGTCTGAGATTACATTTTTTGCTGGGTGCTGTTGTCCTGGACAGACCGGACAGAGGAGAGGATTTTTTTTTTGCTGGGCGTGGTGGCTCTCGTGGCTGGACAGAGTAGAAATCGGTGCCTGGAAAGGGGCTGCATAGCTTTATATTGAGCAGGGGCATTTCGGTCTTTTTCACAAATCATTTTTGGATGAAAACAAATAAGAATACCCAGTGATATTTTGTTAACAATCTAAGATGGAGAGTGATATTTTTATAAGAACTCGGTAGAGGGTGGCATTTTGTTAAAGCCACTCATATGAAGTGGCATTTTACTAAATTTCTTGGTCTAATACGCACCCGCTCGCTTGCGCTCGACCCCCGGGGTCGGTTCAGACTAGTGTGTGTGTATATATATATAAAAAGCGGTAACGATTTTGTCTAACTTTTTCGTCCGTAGCTGATGCTTTAGGCCACGCTCGGGCGCGCTTTGCGCTGGGTGGCGCCGTAGTGCCGTACCACCTCACCTTGACTCATGGGCCCATCGTCCGATCAATCACGTGCAACCATGATCATTTTTGTCCACGCTGGGCCACACTCGCATGCTTTACACTGGGCCGGTGCCATACCGCCTCACCCCCGCCGTCCGATCAATTGCTGAAACAAGAACATTTTTGCTCGCATACCAAATCACCTACCTATAGATCAATGTATATGTAGTAGTATTACGTATAAATAATAAATCATCTATGATCAAGGCACGGCTGCCCTCTACGTCAAGGTAATGCCGCCGTGAATATGGAAGATAAGGTAACTAATAATTTAGATGTTCGCCAAGAAAAGAACTAATTAAGCAGTTCGACTTTGTTATTTTGTTGGCATATATAGCTCTGTATGTAGTTTAGAGGTCCAATTAATGATAGTTGATTTCTGCTAAAATTTCACAGTTGGGTGATCGGTAAATTATTTATAAAGCTGACCTAGATCTCATAACATCCTAATTATTATAGGTGGATTTGTTTGTTAATCAAATAGGAGTAAGTCATAATTAATATATATTATGGTAGCCGTAATTATGATTGGCGATCTGTAAATTATTTATAAGCTGACCTAGATCACGCAACATCCAAATAGACGTGAGTAGATCGTAATTAATATATAGTAAGGTAGCCATAATTATATTAAGAATTCCTATATCTTCTCTACTATTATAAAAAAAAGAGTAAAAATTCTGCTAGAAATTTTTCTTCGTTCTCTGCGAGCGTCGTCTGTCATCCACGAGCGCAAGACCAGTGAGTGGGCCAGCGCGTAGTCTGTGTCGCCCGAGTGGGCCACGCGTGAGCACAGGGCTAGCCTCGCTTGAGTGGGCTACGCACCTTCGTCCGCGAACGCATGATCAGGTTGATTTTTTCTCATTACACGTTGCTCACAGAACTGAGTCATCTAAACTCCTGTCAAGTTATTAATTCACTCTTACTGATATATATCTCTCTATTATGATGCTAATACCATATTAATCAATCTATTTTAATATGTACACATACATATGGATATATTTCCGATAGTGATTTTGTACATATATCCCATTGTTTCTTTTTATTTGGCGCTATTTACTTTTAGATCTATGTTTGATCATTCATCTTATTAAAAAAGCATGTGATTATTAACTATTTTTATGATTTGATTTATTAATATATAAATTTTAAGCATAACGTATAGTTTTCCATATTTGGGTAAAAAAATTTGAATAAGACGAGCGCTCAAATGCAAATCTAAAATTTAATAGCTTCAAATAGAAGAGAGAGACAGAGAGAGTATATTTGGTGGTTATAACTTTCGTAATTCTTTTGACCGATGTTGAAATATGAATTAATTTTAGCTTTCTCCCGTTGCAACGCACGAGCACTTTTTAATATATATATATATATATATATATATATATATATATATATATATATATATATATATATATATATATATATATATATATATATATATATATATATATATACACCCACTTAGTATAAGCTATTCTACACTCTCCATTTCTTCCAAGGCCTCCCAAGGCACATCTCACCTCACACCCTTCTCCCAAGACCAAAAACCACCTCCATCTTGTTTAAAGGCTGGTCAAAGGGTTAATCCCATGGATCAACCCCTTTATGGGTTTCCCCTCATATCTATCTAAGCTCGTCTCTCGTCTCAGCAATTGTGCAGTAACACGATGATAAAAATACAGTAACGCGACGACTAATTTGTAGTAACAACGTCGAAACATACCCATGAGGTATCTATTTTTTAGAACAATTTTTTTCAAACAATATGGTACAAAAGTGCTTAAAAAATAATATGAGGTGAGAGATAAAGTTGTTTAAAGTTCAAAATCTTAAGAAATATCTACATGTGCAGTGATGATGTGCCTCCTATACAGTAATAGCGTTACGTTGCTATAAAATATATGTATTGTTACTGCACAATTGCAGTAACGTCATGATAGATGTGCAGTAACATCGCGATATACGTGCAGTAACACGTGTGTTGCACAGTTGCAGGAACGTCATGATAGAAATACAGTAACATTGTTGTTATAGTACAACTAATGCATGTGAGGGAGATAAAAAATATTGTATTCCCAATCTTTAGAGAATAATATCTCATGTGTTTTATATTATTTTTCAAAACCGTTTTCACCATATTAGTTAAAAAAATGTGATTTAAAAAACTAGATCCATCATGACTATATTGTAACGTTGTTACTGCATTTTATAAGGCATGTTATTATATTTTTGGCTTCGTGTTACTGCACTTTTCAGATAGACGGGAGTTGGCAAATGTGAGGTGTGGAAAAAGGTCAAATGACGGGTTTGATCGGTGGGAGAGTGCTTTGACCAGGCTAAAAGAGGGATTTTGGGCCTTTGGAAGGGGGTGGGAGAGGGTTTGGGCCTTATGAGAGAGGGGGCATAGAATAGCTTATTGTAAAAGGTGCACATATTAGTTTATATATATATATATATATATATATATATATATATATATATATAATTTTAGGCATATAAACTTTATACATACAAACTTTATACGTATAAAACTTTAGACGTACAAACTTACATGTGCATACACACACATATGTACATATAAATTCTCTATATGAAAAGTCCATCTATTAAAACATTATATATACACAAAATAGTATAGATATAAACTTATATATATTATACATATGAATTTATATATACAAACTTTATACACATAAAATTATATATATATACATACATATAAATTCTCTATATAAAAATCCATATATACAAATATTTATATATACACAAAATAGTATATATAAATATTATAAATATTTTATATATACAAACTTTATAATATAAAATTATTTATATAAATAGAGAGAGGAAGAGAAAGAGAGAGTGATGTTGTGTTGCACAGCAAAAGCGTTCGTGGCTGTATGGCACCAGCTACCGATCGCCAATTAGCCTTTTCGGATTGGGAGTGGCATTTTAATAAGTCTTATGTAAAAGGTGGTATTTTATGAAAAACACATGTATAGAGTGGCATATTATGAATTTTCTCGTGCGACACGGAGGGAGGGGTGGATTGGTGAAAATTTCGGTCGCATGGGGAGTGGTAGAGCCACGACCTATGCAATGTGTGTCCACATCCGAGAAAATTGCATATGCACCGTAACAATTGGTTTCTATGTAATACCTTAATAGCATGTGCTTTAATAAAATACCACTGTTAACTGTCGGTAGCGGTTAGAATACCATTTTACCTTTCTTTTATTTTGCTTAATGTTTTAAGAGGTTTTCAGTTTTTTTCGGACGAATTGGCCCTGGTCAATTTGTAATATTCTTTCGTTTCTCTTCCCTGTCTGTCGTTCTTCTCTGTTTGGGGTGCAGACGCCATCGCCTCGGAACTGGCCGCCGCAGCCTCGGACCCGGCCGGCGTCGCCTCCCCGGTGGCCCAGCGGTACTTCCCCACGCCGCCGGCGCGCGCACAGGAACCCACCGCCCCCGACGGCGCAGCCATGTCGACCTCACGCCAGTTCATGCATGCATACAAGAGCTATTTTACAGTTTCAAAAATATAAAGGACACTTGAACAACACAGACTCTGCACCATTCATGCAGAAAATATGCACCATTCATGCACTAGCTTAGTACTCGTGCTAATGCTACCACGACAGTATTCATATATAGCTTCGAGTTCAAATCTTCATATATCATATGAGTATAAATTTCAGATTAAATATTTGAAGGGCTAAGTACTGCATATATCTGAAAAATAAAAAAATATACAAAAAAATGGTGTATATATTGGGGGCAAATTACATATATTCTCATCGAAAAAGGAGGAAACAACAAATTCACAGCCAAGTTTAAGGATGGCATGAACCAGAGTGGGCGCCGATTTCTTTTGTAGTTCGGTGGATTGGTCGTTAACCAGCACAGAAAACACGTTAATAGATTAGTATATGATTAATTATTATTAACTATTAAAAATTAGAAAATTGGATTAATCTGAATTTTTAAAGCAACTTTCATGTAAAAAAATTTTACAAAAAAAAAAGATGTGTGCACATAAAAAATGAGGAAATTTGTGTTAAGCCTAAGTAGGGTTGGCATGTGGAAGGAGTTAGGGGAGGGATGGCTCATAAGGGCATGTGCAACAGTCTTGTTATCCCACTCTCCAAACTAAAAAGTAGCCAACAAAGCAGAAAAACGAGGTCCAACGACCTCTCTATTTAGATGGCTATCTCACTGGCCAAATCAGTAGTTTTGGCCACCCTAAGCAGTCTTGCCATCTCCTCCCAGCCGTGGGGCCCACCCTGCACCACCTCTCCTCCTCCTAGCCACCTCTCCTCCTAGCCGTTTGCGGTCGTTGTGGTCGCCGTCGTCGCCGGGTCGTGGACGTCGTCGAGGTTGACGACGCGAGCCGCCGGCGCCGGCGCCATCCCGAGCTTTGCCATCGTCGTCATCCCGAGGTCGTCATCGAGCAGAGCGGCGAGGAGATGGAGCACCGCCGCCGCCGCACTGCCGCCACACCGCCTCCCAGCGCCGCTCTGGCGTCGCGGCGCCGTGCGCGCTGCCTCCCCACGCTGCTCCGGCTCACGGCGCCATGCTGCCACCGCTCCGCCTCCTTGCGCCTCTTCCCGCGCCACTCCGGCCGCCTCCTCCAGCCGCGCCGACGCTGTGCCGCCACCCCACGCCGCGCTGCTCCCGCCGCCCCGGTGCCGTGCCGCCACCCCCACGCCGCCTCGGCTCCGGGCGCCCTACCGGTGTCGCGCCGCGCCACTCCGACCGCATCGGCGCCATCCCCGGCCGCGGCCCGCCACCGCCGCACGGCTCCGCGCCCGGCGACGATGCTCAGGCTGGAAGGAAAGAAAGGGGAAAGAAAGAAAGAGAAGGAAGAAGAGAGAGAGAAAGTGGGGGGAGAAAAGGAGCAGAGGCTGACATATGATCCAATTTTATTTTAGGGAGGATTAATAGAGTCTGTTGGACCAAACATCTAGTTTGATTGGCCAAATCAGACGGAGAGTTGACTGTATGGCTATTTGGAGAGTATAATTTGCAGAGACTGTTGGAGATGCTCTCTAAGTCATAGCAGCTAGCAGACCTGCCTCTGTTGAGAGCATGAAACAATATATACAAGGTACGTAAGTAACAAAACTTTCATATGAAAAGGAATTCTTTAAATAACAAAACCTGCTTTTTTTTACATGATTGCTGATTGGGACATGCTTTAGCTTTTGGAAATTGGAATCTGGATAGCAGTATAAATTGGCAGTTTGTTTAAAATAAACAAACAAAATGTAATTTGGATAATTTGCATGAGCCTTCAAAAATAGTTTACTAGAATGGCATCAAGATAAATGAAGTTGATTAAGGCATGTATGTAGCAATGCTTGGAGAAACAGGATTTAATTTTCATGCAAGTTAGATGGACAAAGGTCATGTTCGGCACCTCCAACAATTTATCCAGATTCTCTCGTTTTTCACGTGCACGCTTATCGAACTACTAAACGGAGTGTTTTTTTGCCAAAAAAGAAAGTTATAGCAAAGTTGTTTTTAAAAATCATATTAATCTATTTTACATTTTTATAATTATTAATTAATTAATCATGTGTTAATCTATTACTACGTTGTTCACGCCAAATAACTACCCCTCCATTCCCCCTTCCAAACGTTGCCAAAGACTATGATGTTGTATGGCGTAAAAGAAAAAAAAAAGAAAGAAAGAGAACACATTCTTGATTGGATTGTGGGAGCGGACGACAAATGCCATCATCTCAAACATTGGCACGTCCTAGAGCAGAAGCCTCACCAGCTCAAACCAATTTCTCATTTTTCTTAAAATACATGTAGGATATATAAATCCCCTTGTACCAATTCTTGGCTGCTAAGCATGATGAGTTGGTGACATGGCTTTTGTCTTTTTATATCTCCTGTCCCTTTTGGGCTGGGGAAACAATTTTCTTGTGTTTGTGTTCTTTTAGAAAAAGCATGTTATGTTGCTGGGCTCCCACCTTCAAGGCAATGAGGCTGCCGTTGCTTTTGGACTGTATTATTTTTCTGGTTCTTTTCGTTAAAATTTGGAAAAAGTACACCTAAGATCCCTCATCTTGTCACCGAGTTACAAAATCATTCTCGATCCGAAAAACCATATATGACACATCCTTCAACTTCCAGAACCAGTGCAAACAAGGTCCATTGGTGGTTTTGTCCCTAGTTTTGACTGATGTGGCATCTATATGGCTCCTTTGACTAAGGTGGTGTTTAAATTGAGAAAATTTTTGGGAGAAGTGTCACGTCAAATGTTTGACCGAGTGTTGGAAAGGATTTTCGGACACGAATGAAAAAACGAATTTCACGGCTAGCCTAGAAACCGCGAGACGAATCTTTTGAGCTAATTAATCCGTCATTAGCACATATTGGTTACTGTAGTACTTATGACTAATTATGGACTAGTTAGGCTCAAAAGATTCGTCTCAAGATTTTTTACATAACTGTGCAATTAGTTTTTTGGTTCATCTATATTTAGGTGTTCAAAAATTCGATGTGATGTTTTTTAAAAAAAATTTAGGAACTAAACAAGGCCTAAGTCATCGTCCTATGTGGCGTTGACGTGGCGTGTATGTGAAAATTTGATCCAAAAAAATAAAAAACATGGGCCCACCCACTTGACAGTTACACTAGAAAATAATAAAAAGAATTGATGGCCCCTTGTGGGGCCCTGTCATCCTCTCTATCTCTCCTCTCCTCCTTTCTCCTCGCCACACAGCGTCAGGCGGAGCGGGCAAGCTCGCCGGTCTAGGGATGGCAATGGGTAAATACCCATCGGCTATTGCTATCCCATATCCATACATATTAGTAAAATTTCGTACCATTAAAATACTCATAAATTTCCCCATACCCATACCCGCTTGGGTAAACCTTACCCATCAGGTCACCCATATACCCACAAAAGTTCAAAACAATCTAAATATCACAGTTTTCATATAGGATATGCATAGACCCAGATAATTATAACATCACACATTCATATAGTGTGATGGAAAATATATGGATGGTTTAAATACCTATGGTTTTGGTTAATTAGGCTAGGCTAATATGATATTAGGCCATGACATGTATTTAAACTTGCGGGTATTTATTATCCATGGGTAATCGAGTATGGGGATCATAAGAACGTTTCTATACACGCGTACCATCGGGTAAAAGTATTTGTCCAATTACTTACCCACGGATAATATATTTAGCTCATTCCCATACCCTAATAAAGTAAATATCTATCGAGTCTCAGGTCACGGGTCCCCGTTGCCGTCTCTACTGCGGCCTCGTCGGCCCTGACTCCTCCCTCTTCGTCTTCGTTCCCCCTTTCTTATCTTCCAGCCGATGAACTCCGACGAGCTGCACTAAGACACTGATATGATATACCAAAGCTAAATATGACCATTTACTCAAAACGGATACAGATAATTTGAATCGCACATATCAGATTGAAGTACATGGTAAGAATGCAACCTGCATTGGAGAAATTTGAGACGCCAGCAAGGTGTGGATCAACTTAGTTGCTTCAATTTGTCAAAGATATCCAAACACCTAACCAATCACCCACAGTAAAAAAAAGACTAAAATCCTACTCCCATTAGTCAAGCTTTAGATCTAGTCCGAAACCCAACAATACGAGCCCAAACAGATCCAGCAAATCCCCGCCCGCTCTAAGCATTTCAAACCAAATCAGCTTTTCATATTTTGAAAAAAAAAACTGCACCGATAAGAGAGCATCAGCACAGAGCATCAAGCTATACGTTTGCCTCCTCCGAGGACCTTGTGGATCAGCTCCTCGCGGCCGAAGAGGCGGAAAACCTTGGCCTCGGCGGCCGCCGCCGCTGCTGCCTTCGCTCGTTCGCGTCGGAGTCTGACGACGGAGCCGTCCCCTCCCCGGCCCGTTGCCGACTGGAGCTTGTTGGCGATCTTCTCCATGAGCGTCTCCGGCTTGGGGCTTGCGCCGCCCTCCTCCGGCCTAGAGGAGAAAACTGTGTGCGAGAGAGGGGAAGGGAGAGGGTCCCACGCTGACTTGGCTGCCATGTCAGACAAAACCGGGTCAGAACCACCTAAAAACCTGAACAGTTTTTATAAGTTTAGGGTGTATGTTTTACAGTCTAGGGACGATTTTTTAACTTGATGATAAGATAAGGGACTTGGGTATACTTTTTCTTTAAAATAAACAAAAACGCCCTTGGGTATACTTTTTCTTTAAAATAAACAAAAACGGACATCAAGCCCTGATCCACTAAGGAGGGATTCCTTATAAATTTGCTGGGCTCTCTCCTGCCAAAGCCCAGATCAACAAAATGGTCTTCTTTATTTGTTGGGCTTCAAACCCAAACCGACAAAATTAGGCCCGTGCTACGTGCGACAGACCATGAGAGAGTGCGGGCGATTGAGGAATAAGAGATGTTTGACATGTGGCGCATGCCGCGCATTGGATGGCCACAAATTCGGCTGTAGGCCCCAGAATTTTCAGCCAGCAATTACATAGACTGTCCCGATCTTCGAGTCTCCATGCCACCTTCAGCAAATATGCTTCTTTCCTAACGCAGCTATAAATTGATTGGGAATATTACCTTCGATTTGTTTATGTTTGACGCAGTTACATTTAGATTGTTTTATCATTCGTCTTATTTAGAGAAATTACGTAATTATTAGTTATATTATGTGATTATTATAAATGTTTTAAGTATATTTATATGTTTTTATAAACTTTTTGATAAGATGAATGACCACCAAATTTTGTTAAAAAGTCAACTAACGTCAAACGTTCAAAATAGGAGGGAGTACTGCTCATTGCAACAGAAGTACTCCGTTTTTATAAATTGCTTTCTGAAACTGTGTACAGCTTCTCCGCCAATTGCAGTTCTTTAACGACTGACGTTTGACTTTCTTTCATTGACCTTGAGTCTTGAGATGTGATATTGAGCACGAAGCTCCCATTTGAACAATCCTATAGATCTAATAAATTTACGAGGCTCTAAAAGGAACTTTTAAGAAAAATATACTCATGATACTTTTATGTTCTCAGAAGTTCATTACAAAAGCCAACGGCTGTACGTGTGAACCTGAGTATAATTTTGTGTACTCACTTCAATTTTTATATTATAAGATATTTTGATATTTTTTTCAAAGTTAAGCTTCATTAGGTTTAACTAAATATATAGAAAAATAGAGCAATACCTATAACACTAAATTAATATTATTAAATCTAATATTGAATATAGTTTGAGATAATATTTGTTTTGCATTAAGAAAATGTTGATAAGATTTTTTATAAACATGTTCAAACTTATGGTTTATCTTTAAAAGTTAAAATATCTTATAATATGAAATAAAGGGAGCAGGTCTCGGTATTTTTCAATACAAATATAATTTTCATTATTGTCAACATAGGAACAGAATTAAGGATTTTGCTTTATTTACGCTTATAAGACAATTTTTAAATTTTAAATTTTAAATTTAAATGGAATTTATTTTAGGGTTTTTTATTATATTCTATTTTTCTATCTTCATTTTTTATAGCTAAGAACAAATGTATACAAGTTTTAATTATAAATTATCTTTTATTTGTAAATATGTTGTTTCGTTTTTCCCTTAAAAGGTCAGAAGATAACTACACAAGATGGAGGAAGCTGAAATGCATACAATTTATCAATGCTATAAACATTTTCCTCGTGATAAGATCAAATGCATAAAAGCACAGTACTCAGAGTGTAGGAACTAGGAGAGACTGATGTTGGAAATGAACTTAGCTTATAAGGCACGTACAAAGGTGTCTATTAGCTGACTCTCTCAATCGTCACATAAGCAAATTTATGACGTGGAAGAAAGAAAGGAGAGAGAAAAGTTGTTGCCATGCATAGCAACGGCTTAGAGTCGACTCTTAGCATTTATTAAAAGAAACTTTCTTGCGTGACAATGTATAAAAATGAAACTAGCTTAATAAAAAATATTTTATTGCATTAATGAAGAAACCACACCTGACTCTTTGTACGTATCATTATAAAACAGTCTCTTTGTTACTGACGTGACTTGAGACAGAGCCCGGCCTAATGCAGTTGCTGGAGAAAAATATCGTTCGTCCGTGTTTTAATAGAGAAGGCCATTTGTTTTTTAACCTATGCTTCATCATTCATCTTATTAATAAACTTATACAAATATATAAAAATACAATTTATAATTAAAATACACTTAGTAATAAATCTAATCAAAATAAAATAAATGATAATTACATGATACCTCACCTCATACTATAAGACTTTTTAGCTATGCACAAATTCATCTATTGATTGATTATATTATTTATATATATGTCTAGATTCATTATATATGATATAGGCAACATAAAAAGTTTAAAACAGAGGTAGTATTTTCTTAAATAAGAAAAATACTCAAACATATACTTAACAATCAACAATATTATTTATTAAAATATGTGTTGCAATAAACAATTAGCCTCGGATTAGTCTTCATCGATTTCGTTAAACTTCATGCTAATCCGCCTTAAGTTCCGTGCCGTGTTCGTCCATCGTTATGCTAACTTATATTTATTACCTTCATACTTTTGATACCGTAAAGAATTACGCTATTCTAAATTAAATAAACGTAATACTTACTCCATATTCGTTTATAAGATGCTTAGTTTTTATTAGATTCATATAACCAAGGTATCTCATATATATACATATAAGTATTAATATGAATTTAGAGAAAACACAAAATATCTTTGTAGCCTAAAGAGGAGGTAACTAATATATGTAATAGAGCAAAGTCAGTATAGTCAACTACTATCTCCAATTCATATACAGCTAATCTAATAACTAAATCATACAATAATTACCTACAAAATATATACCACCATGTCTCACATATCATACACATATTTTGGATTAGAGTCTATGCTTCACTCCTCTTCTCTCTTCTCTCTTATCTTCTTAAAATATGTGTATAGCTGGCTTATAGCCTGCTATGGTACCTGCTCTTAGGTATTATCTTACCTAAGGGTGATTTTTGAAAAAAAAGTCAAACAACATATTTGTAAACGAAAATTAATTTGTAAATAAAAATTTTAAATGTATATTTTTAGCGATTAAAAGTTAATGCTGAAAATAAACTTCGGTAAAAATCTCAAAATCAAATTTAAATTTAATACTAAAAATTTAAATTTTGCTTATAAATATAAACAGAAGCGAAAATACGAGGGTGTTAGATTTAGGCACTGTTTTTTCAGCTTAAGATTGTTATAACCTAGATTATTAAGACAATTACTATAAGTTAGATTGTTATAATTTTGTAGTGGAATAAGATGCGCATTGTTTCTTTCGTTGATTATTAGAGCCTAGATTATTGGTTTGCAAGTCTAAAGAGAGAGGATGGCATGGTGAGTAATTTTTCACCTAATAATCTGAACAAAGCTCACCTAAATAAGCTTATCAGATTATAATAAGCTAAGCTCTAAATTATAATAAGCTATTTTAATAAATTGTTTTTTTCTTTTAACTTACTCTTACCTCCTAATAATCTAAATGGTCTTGTTCATTTTGGAATGTAACACGTATTAATTCGATGGTCAGTTAGGAAGCCAAGAGCAACAAGTAAACGCAATTAGAGCTAGCAGTGTGCCACAAGAATCACATTCGTGGCAGGCACACCGTGCACACGCGTCCCACGTCACGCGATCTACAAGGTATCTTGTTCATACTGCGTAGCAGAATATTCGCCAATACCAAGATCTGTCACATGACCGATGATTCTCTCTAGAAAAAGAATTCAACACGCTTACACATACATGTCCAAAGCCGCTTTAAAAAACTGCCCCCGTTTTAAAATAAAATTATTTTTCAATTTTTTAATACAGACTGTTCGTTTTATTTAAAATTTTTTATGATTAATATTTTTATACTTACTAGATGATAAAACCTGAATAGTAACTTATGTGTGACTAATTTTTTTAAGTTTTCTACAATTTTTTTAAATAAGACGAATGGTCAAACGTGGATATGAAAAAACGAAAAATAAAGTTATTATAGTACGGAGGTAGTAGTATACTCATTGCAATTTGTTATCAAGAAAAAGAAATTAAGAATGGACAAATCAAAGAGTGAAGAGTGTATGTGAGTAAAATGATAATAAGTTAAATAGAATGTGATTAATATGATAAGAAAAATAGTGTAGGCTACTTTATATTAATTTTTGGACAAAAATTAAACCTTAGAATTTCTTATATTTGAGGATGGAGAAAGTAGTATTTAGAATGTATTCTATGTGCCAAAATAAGTGTTTTTTAGTTTATATTTGAATTATATATATATATATACAGGTATTATTGGAAGGAGGTAGTATATGATTCTAAACAAGGAACCGGCTCAATCAGCCAGATGTGTATGGAGTATGATCGATTCTCTTTCGAACACTATTTAGCATATGTTTCGCAATTTGGCTTTCCAGTTGTGAGGAAAAATCTTGTGTTTAAATCGCGTGCATTTGGATCATATTTTTTAGTATTAGTTATGTGTTATCATGGCCATGTTTTCTAAGATTAAACTGTTTTGTAATATATATATATATATATATATAATAATAATTCATCATCAGACCATTTAAAGCACAATTTTAACTAGTTAATTTAGATGTGTATATCCTTAAATAGCTATGATATAATTAAATGATAAAAAAATAAAAATCTCATTGCAAAAGGACATTGCCTTACGGAACTAATTTAAATTTCACAAGGTTTAGTTCCATAAATTTAAATGTGTGTTAGGTGTGTCATGTGTACGTGCATTTCTTAATGAAAAAATATGTAAATATTTCCATAAAATATCACTAAATATAGCAAGATGCTCAGGTCCTAGAATTTTATATTATTCACGGAGAAAAGATTACTCCCTGTGTTTTAAACCATAAAATTTTTATATTATTTAGCACATTTAAGGTTTGGTTAAAAGTACTACCTCAGTAAAAAAAACAATTTACATTTGACCATCTGTCTTATTTGAAAATTTTATTTAAAAGAACTTAAAAAAATTTAGTCATGTGTAAAGTACCATTCATATTTTATCATCTAATGACAATAAAAATATTAATAGCAAAAAAATTTTGTTGTATCCTAAAATGAAAAAATAAACTTATTTTAGGATAGATAAAGTACATGTAGTTACTTCAGTGGATAGTTTTTAAATTTTAAATGGTTTAGATTCTCTTTCAAAGCTTTTGATTGGTTAAACTTTTCCATTATGTGATGAGTATTATCAAAATTAAAGCGGATATGTTTATACTGTGATACAAAATTTGGATCTAGAAATATTTATATTTAAAATGGATGATTGCTTCTTTTAACTTTCTTGGCGTGTTGGATGTCATCGTAGATCTCATTGCGCAAGTCTATAACAATTATATCTTTGAATTCAACATAATGCTTTAAATACAAGTTGGATATGAAAGCTGCGCCAAACTGCCAACTCAGCAAACAATTGCAACGATGGTTAACCGAGATGAAATTCCATTGCACTCAACCCTAATTTTCAAATCAAGGAAGACCGTGTGTTTCGACAAGAACAGAAGAAGACCATTTCCTCCTAAAAACCCAATTTAACACGTAAACTCCTCTCCAATCTGCGAGCTAATCACTCAACCCCAATCTAATCTAATCCAAATTAAAATTTGGAAAAAAAATCCAAACCAAAACCCAAATTAATAAAAAAAACAACCAAAAAAACCAACAAAAAAAAAAACCACATCGCTTTAAAAATCCCCACCCTTTGGTTCCCCACCCCTCCACGCGGCCGTGTGTGACCTTCACACTGCTCGAGAGCCATCCATCCATCCGCCGCCACCGCCGCGGCGCGCAAACCCTACCGCCGGCGATCGAATCCACCTGGTCGGGTCGGAGGCAGTCCGGCCAGGGAGGTGGGGTTGTTTGGGGGGGGGGGGGAGGCGAATCTCGGCGGGGCATGGCGATGGGGGTGTTGGATTATTTGGCCGGCGAGGAGAGGTGGCTGTACCCTGGGTTCCTGGCCATGTACGCGGCCATCTACTGCGTCGGCCACGCCGCGCTGTTCCGGCGGTGGGCGCGGCCGCTCCGGCTGGACGGCGCGAGCTGCCTCATCTCGCTCGCGCACGGCACGCCCGCCGCGGTCGCGGCGGCGGGCGCCATCCTCGCGCAGCCGCCGCGGGCGAGGGGGTTCGCCGCCCCCAACTCCAGGCTCCAGGACCACGTCCTCGACTACAGCGTGGCGTACTTCACCATGGACCTGCTCCACTACCTCGCCTTCCTCCCCGGCGACGTCCTCTTCATCGCCCACCACCTCGCCACGCTCTTCGTGTTCGTCACCTGCCGCTACCTCGTCCGCCACGGCGCCTACGCGCTCCTCGTCCTGCTCGTCCTCGCCGAGGTCACCAGCCTCCTCCAGAACGTCTGGACGCTCGCCGGGATCTGGCGCGCCGAGAAGCCCGCCGCCGCGAGGGTGTACCGCGCCCTCTCGCCGCCCTTCTACTTCCTCTACACCCTCGTCAGGGGCGTCGCCGGCCCGCT
This sequence comes from Oryza brachyantha, assembly GCF_000231095.2. Taxonomy (NCBI): domain Eukaryota; kingdom Viridiplantae; phylum Streptophyta; class Magnoliopsida; order Poales; family Poaceae; genus Oryza; species Oryza brachyantha. Next base: position 8,362,167 of record NC_023167.2, on the reverse strand, counting down.
CTTCTTCCTCAAGATGAGCCTCTTCTACCTCTCAGGCCAGGCCGTCGACGTCATCCCATGGTGGGTGCGCATTTCATGGATCGTCGTCGTTGGCACCGCCATCACCGTCAGCAATCTCTGGATTTGGAACCTCTGGAAGGAGCTTTTCAGAGAACGGAAGCAGAGCGCGGCAAAGAAAAGCAAATAAATTGTATCATCAGCCAGCCAACCATGCCCGTAGGATAATCTATCGAAATTATGCCGGTGATCAGATGATTGACAATGACGAACATTTTGAATGGCATTTGTGGAGAATGCTGTTCTCTACACGACAGGTCTCAATTCTTTCATTCAGGTCAGAAATCTCATGTCTAATTAACTAGCGAATAGTCCGATGCGCATTCCCGTCGCGTTGGAATTTTACTTGTTGATCATTCACCTGAGAACACAATATCTCTATTGATCCTGAGTTCTCTGGAGTGATTGGTTTCCTTAAGCATTTAGATGAAGACACTGTAATGCTGCATAGCTTCATAACTAATAAATGGTCCACTACGTTGTCTGTCACAATCTGTTCATGGTTTCATGTTTTTTTACTTGGATTTGGTCACTTGCGCAGATGAAGAATTTGTTCGTAATGCTTCAATTAAAACACTAGGAATGCTTTTTTTTCTGTACATGATATGAATTGTATGCAAATCAGTGTTCTTCTGGTTATGGCAAGATGGTATATACCATCCATCTGAACCAAGATTCCAAAGTGATGCCTAACTGTATAAATTTCCAACCAACTTGATTCAGAATAAAGTTGACCTACCAGACTAATTCCTCCCAATGATTACCTGAAAATATTTACTACAGCTGCATGTGCTACTACAGTTGGTGTTGATGCCTGTTTCTGGGAGTTTGTCTGCCAATTGGAAAATCTAGATCTACATCTACTGTCTTGTAGAGTTGGTGTAGTATTCGTAACTTTCTGGAATTGTGGGCAACATATTTACTTGTGGACAGGTTTTGGCTTCAGTATTCTGCCACTGTTAGGCAAAGATGATGCTTGTCTGTGGGTGGGTGGATTGTAATGTTTGAGCTTTTGTCAGAGTGAAGGAGTGCTACAATCGGCCATCATCATTTATTATTGTTGTTGTTATGGAATTTTGCACCACCTTGTTCTAGATTGTGACGGATCATGCGCGTACAAGTGCTCTCCCATTGATACAGCCGTCGATGCAGTTCTTTGTTGGTTATGGTAGGTTGCCATGATCAACCTGCTGTCCTGCCGTATTTGAAGGTGACCAATCTGCTTTGCGGGTTGGCGTCGGATTGTGCAAAGTGAAATTCTCCTAAAAATACTGTGAAATTTGCGAAGTATGATTCTCCTAGAAATTCAGTAAAAGTTAGGCAAAATTTGCGCAGCATGATTCTTTAAGGCTTAGTACTCTGTAACGGAGGAATGATAAAAATACGATTTTTGATAGGGCTGAGTGTGCAAAATAGTAAAATAGTTGCGGAAAAATCTGCATGGACCACAGAAAAAAAAAATGCAGGAACTTGAGAGGGGAAGAGTTGGGCCTCACGTTAAATTCCTCCAAAAACCCATGTCTATGTCACTCCAAAGGAATTGTTCGAATACCTTAAGAATCACTCCGAAAGAATTTGTTCAGATAACAAGAAAAATTCCCATGCATTAGTGCATTACCATGCGACTCAAATCATACCATATTCCTATAAATTCCACTGGCTCCAGACGCGGCCTTCAAAAATTCCTACGTTCTTGAGCACTACCTATCCAAAATGAGAAGTACTACGCTACAGTGTACCGTATGAACAGTATAGTTAATTAATATAACATCTATCTGACGTTGTATGGTTAAAATCTCACGCCTCCGTACCGACACGTCGTGCACGTCTCCTCCACGCCAGGCGCACCTCCTCTGTGGCGACGTGTCGCGTATGCGCACGCCTCGCGCTGACGTATCGCGCGCCTCCTCCGCACCGCGGCGTCGCACACGTTTCACGCCGCCACACTTCCTCGCTCCACTGCTCCTCACGTCGCTGCCTAGCCACTGGGTTCTAAATGGTATCATATAGTATCAACATGTATCAGATGGCATCCCGCCTCCGCGCTTGATGCGTCTCACGTATGATACTAGATGATACCAACTGGTATTATTTTGTACCAAATGATACCAGTTGATATCACCTGATATCATAGCGCCACGTGACGAGGGAATCTCAAAAAGATGTATGTATCACATAATACCAGGTGGTACTAGATGATACCGGATGATATCAACTAGTATCATTTGGTACCAAATAATACCAGTTGGTATCATCTGGTATCATAGCGCCACGCAACCAGGGAAGCTCAAAAAGATGCATGTATCACATAGTACCAGATGGTACTAGATGATACCGGATGATACCAACTGATATCATTGAGCCGCACAACGAGGGCAATTTAAAGGATGCAGATGAAAGTTGGTGTCTGGTGTGCGGGGCAGTACGAAGGAGCAACGCCGACGTGCCAGGCAGCATGGAATGTTGCTGGCGTGAAGGAGACGACGCCGACGAGCAACACGGAGGGGCACAAAGGAAGCGACGCCAATGAGCGGGGCAGCATGGAGGAGATGCATGAGTGCGGATAACCAGCGTCGGTGTGTCAATGCGGGGAGACGACCCAGCGAGCGAGCATCGGAGAGGAGGCGCCCGCACGGTCATGGAGAAAACGATGCTGATGGAAAAAAATAATAGAGAAAACGATGCTGATGAAAAAAATAATAGACAGACAAGTGGCTCCCGTTCGTACGGGATCCCGTTGTTTAGTTTTTCCGATCCAAAATTGTCCAAAATTCCTCTTTCCAAAGAATAATCTTTTAATTAGTTTGATCGCTAGATCGTACTACTTATCCTAGATCTGCTACTCCGCCCCAAATTATAAGAGATTTTGACTTTCTATATGTTTAACCACTCGTTTTATTTAAAAAATTTAAAAATATTATTTATTTTGTGTATTATTTTCTTTATTATTAAAAGTAGTTTAAGTATTACTTATAAACTTTTATATCTGCACTAAATTTTTGAATAAGATGAATGGTTAAAAATTATAAATGAATAAGTCAGAATCATAAGGAGTACTTCCCAATTCCTAATGCAGTCCTAAAGAGTACAAATTATCCAAAAATTTGTCTTCGAAGACTTCTTAATGAGATGCGTGAAAAGTCATCAAGCCGTAAGAAATGTCCTACAAGAAACGCCATTTGAAGTCAGCAGAAATGTCCTGCGAACAAGTCAGCCTCTACTACAATGGTGGTTGCTACGATTGACAAGAAATGTCATGACATTTGCCTTAGATTAATACTTAACACATGAGCAGGAGTGATAACCTCACAAGGAATGTCATGACATTTAGCAGAGATCAATACTGAACAGAAGTGATAACCTCCTCCATTTGTAGTTGCTACGGTTGGCAAGAAATGTCCTGAGACTGGGCACAGATTAATAATGAACACGAGTCTAGACTATATAATGACCTAGCAACCGCATCAATAACAAATCTCATGAAGCCGTCTTCGATGCCGCAGAACAGATCACTCAGACAATAACTTGGCATGTTTCAACCAACTGGGAAAACTCGTTTTACTCGATCCCCCCAACAAAAAGGATACTGGCTGGCATAAGCATCTGCCACGGATACAACACACTCAGCAACCTCACCTGAGGACTAACATGTAAACGGTGTCCATACATTAAATTTATTCAAACGAAACAGCAATCGAAAGTGAAGGAGCACCTAATATGTCCATAGTTCCCACTGCTTATCATCATCATCATCATCTAATCTTAGCCGCCGCCAGAACCATACTTCTTACCAAAGACGATCACCTGCAGCTTGTCATATCCAGCAAGCACACCAGCACCAGCGACAGCGCGAAGGATGTTGGCACCAGCACCCTTGAAGAGTGACTTAGTGCCCTCCTTTGCAACAATCTGCTTGAATGCATCCAGGGAGCTGTTGTACTTGACAGCCTCACCAGACGTCATCATCATCCGGCGACGAACAGTGTCAATTGGGTATGACGCAAGGCCAGCACCAATGGTAATGCCCCAACCAAGTAAGAAGCTGGCAAGGAAGTTATCCTGAAAATTGCATATATTACATATTATCAGTTGTAAATATAACAATTCAGGAGTATAGAGTGAGGCATTGAAAAGATGTAACGCAACCAAACATAGCTAATGCAAAGCTAAGATAAGGTAAAATATTTGACTGCAAAGTATTTCAGTGGAGCAACAATAACCTGAAGGGTGCCAACAAGGAGGACTGGCTTGAGAGAATCATACATTCCAAAGTACAGTCCACGATAGACAATGATACCAACACAGGAGATGTTGAATCCACGGTACAGACCACGAATACCATCAGTCGAGAGGGTCTTGCGGTAAACATCAACAAGTCCATTGAATTGCCTCTCACCACCCCCCTTTGCAGCCTTGGCGTCATTAGCCAGACGGGTACGAGCATAATCCAGAGAATACACAAAGAAGAGAGAGCAAGCACCAGCAGCTCCTCCAGAAGCCAGGTTTCCAGCAAACCACTTCCAGTAACCATCCTTGTCCTTCTTGAAGTTAAACATGCGCTTGAAGTGGTCTTTGAAAGCAAAGTTCAAGGCCTGAGCAAATTTAAAATATCAGTCAATGTCCAAGAGTAGAAGTCTTCAAAAACGGTCAGTAGGATGCAGTACCTGGGTTGGAAAGTAACGGATGACATTGGCGGTGTTCCCTCTCCACAGGGAAATCATACCTTCATCCTTAATTGTGCGGCCAAAGCAGTCACCAATACCTTTGTATGGGTGAGAAAGCCTGCCACTCTTGATCATTTCATCCTGGTTTTGAATGAGAAGCTTGACTCGCTCAATGGGAGCAGCAGCAGTCTTGGAGACAGCAGCAGAAACTCCACCCATCAGGAAGTCAATCATAAATCCAGAAAAACCTTTCTCCTTTGGAGCACAAGCAAAGACAGGGGATACAGGTGTGACAGATGAGAACACAATGTTCTCCATCCCATTGTATGACCTCAGAGGCACACTGTAAGAAGTATTGGCATTGTAGAGTGCAGGATTCTTCATTGAAGAATAAGGAGAGATCTTGCTGAACAGCATGGACTGTCCATTTATCTTCTGGAGCACAGTGGGAGGGCCCAATTCGTCAGCCATCTTCAGAAAGCAACCTATGAAAGAGCAATTTCAGGACATGTATTCAAGTTAGATGGCAAGGGATACGATACATCATGCACGAATTGCCTAGTTATAGAACGGGAAAATGCTCTACTGACAACTATATAACATGCACGAATAGAATGTTCAAAGTAAGAGCATGTCTGGTAGTTAATTACTATAATACATCCAAACATAATAATCTGGAAATTAGAATTGAATTGAAGACATGAATTTCTGTTAGACTGCAGGTGGTTTTAATAAGAAACCTAAATTACCAAGTCACACTACAATGAACAGATGAAAATAATACAATCTACAACTATTTGTGGTGCCTCAATGTCCAAAACTACAATGGCAGTGAAAATCAATTCCTACAAGAAAATGTCACACGATGACAGAAAGTAAATAAAATGTTTAAATGAACATGGAATCATCTTTTGCACAATGTCTAGTCATCAAAAGAATATATATTATCTGATAAAAGAATAAGTTGTTAGATGGTTGGGGGTGAGGGTAAGATGGGAAGGAATTTTTATGGGAGGTGATTGATAGGACTAGTAGTACTGTAGAAATGCTTATATTCTCACACAATACTCAAATGCTTTGAATGCTTATATTGTTGGACAGAAGGAGGGTACATCCCCAAAGCTCAAAGTAATACACAACAAAAAAAGAAGCAACTAACTAATTAATCAAACTATACATAAACAGAAAAGCATTTGTCATTGCTGATATCACGCTTCATCCAACTGATGTGAACTCATCATCTGCATGAACAAACAACAGTTCACACACTACTCGAGATAAAATGTTGGGCACAACCATCGCACATTTTAAACAGTGCTGCAAGCAACTCTGTTACTACTTGAGAAATGTAAGCACTACCCAATGAATCATACAAAAGTTCTACACTAACCAGTCATTTTTGTCATTCCTAAACAGTGCTGCTAGTTGGAATATCAGTACCCAACTTGTTGCGAGAACAAAAAAAAAACTAAGCTAGGCTAGGTGTTCCTCATGCACACAATGGCTAAATCCAGTGAAAAGACGGTAAGTGCACTTCACCTGAGCAATCGAACTAACTATAAGAAAAAGAACTAACAGGTGCAGATTTCAGATGGGACATAGGGTTTAGTTGAACCACCAAACATTTTTGGCAACAAGTACTGGCGTAAGGCAAATTAAGGGAAAAGCAAACACAGTTCCCATTCCCAATAGCTCCCTTCATCCAACTCATGCAAAATATGAGTATTGACATCAACAAACAACAGTTCACACACCACCCAAGATAAAGTGTGCTCCATAACCACACCGCAGTTCAAACAGGGCGGCAAGCTATTGTTAGAATTTAAGGACTGTAAAAATCTACACGAGTTCTACGGGAACCAATCGTGTTTGCCACTCCTAAAATGGCATCCTTTGTCCAGTTCAAACACTTTGAGCTCGTTAGGATGGCATTGCCGCCACAGCGGCTGCGGCAGATCAAAATCACTGCAGCTTTGCAGCGGCTGCCACCGCAACCGATCAAGGTATATGGCAATTCAAATTGAGAGGACCATATCCAACGCTCCTCGACTCCAATCTAGTACATGAGAAAATTCAACTAAATCATACACTCGGACGAGGGAAAAGAAAAGAAAGAACAAACTAAAATTGAAGATTCCAGATCTTCCCGTGGATGAAAAAATTGCCACAAGACATCGAGAGAAGCTACGCTGAAAACGGACGCGCTGTTCGCAGATGACCAAATGAGGAAAAAAAAGGTAAGACCCGAGCAATCAACCCGTTAGAATATCCGGGCCCCAACTTCGTGGGAGAAAAAGGCATATACCAGGAGCTCCCCACAGATGCCGAATGGTCAAATCCAGAAAAAGAAAGTGCAAGCGCACTTCACCTGAAGAATTCAACCTGTTGGTAGCAAGAGAAATCCAATCCAACATGTTGGGAGATACTACTGCTACTCTATAATAAAAATCCCAACTTGATGGGAAACGTACATACGAGAATAATCCCAACTTGTTGGGAAATAACCCGCGTTCTCCTAACTCTTTGGAATCCCAACTCCTGACCCCGAGGAGTGAACAAATCCAACGAAAATGGCACTAACTCGCAAAATTTGCAGGGAAAAAAAAACACCTCGACCACTACAGATCTAGTGTCTCCGGGAGCACAACATCGCAGATCTAATCGCCCTAAACCAGCGAGCGCCCAGCCATCGGTCACAGCACGAAGCACAAAAAAGTCCCCGAGTACGAACAGCGCACGGGACGGCAGCAAGCAGCGCGCAAAGGTGGCGATGCGGGGAGAGCACACACAGGACCACAGCAGAGCAGAGGAAGCAACGGAGGCGCTAGCAAGGAAGGGGAGGGGAGGAGGCTCACCTGAGGGGGGTGGGGTTGCTGAAGTCGACGACGGCGAGGGCGAGGGCGGCGGCGGCGGGTGCCGTGGCTCCGGGCTAGGGTTCCGCCCAGGAGTCCAGCTGGTGGTCGGCTTGGCTGGCTGGCGGCTACGCTCTCCTCGCGCGTGCCTACCCTGCTCGGATGTCGCCTCGCCGTCGGATGCCGCCCGGATGCCGCCCCGCTACACGCCTGCCGTCGCCACCCCGCCGCCGCTCGGATGCCACCCCGCCGCCGCCTGGATGGATGGAGTTGGAGTGAGGGTCTGAGGGAGCAGACAGATAGGGTTTTCTTTCGGAAGGGTATATATATATATATATGGTTGTTTATATGGGCCACTTGGGCCAAAACAAAAGAAGTCTATTAAACATCATCATTTATATAATTTTTAGGTCGGGTACGGGTTATCCATTGATAAAATTTATCATTTATATAATTTTTGGGTTGGGTACGGATTACCCACAGGTAAAATTTAAAATCCGGCTGCTACCCACTAGATAATCGAGTAGCGGGCGGATGTCCACGGGCAAAAAATGTCTCTCATACCTGTGCCCATCAGGTCGGTACCCACGGGTACCCATACCTAGGGATGAAAATATCCCGAACCGAAACCGTACCGTTTTCTACATTTGACCGGATCTAATTCGTATTTTCGAACAAATTCGGAATATTAAAATTCAAAAACAGAACAAAAAATTTGGAATACGAAAACGGAACGAAAACGGTTTTACACTTGTTCGACTGATTTCTATATTTCTACATTTTATTCAGAATATTCCATATTTCAAATTCGGTTGAAACCGAATTTAGCACACTACCATGCTAACAGCACCAGGCCCAAGCCCATTAGGTGAGAACCATATCCCTGTCTCCCCATGACCGTGAGGCCTCACGCATTCATCACGAAGCGGATTGGTGGCGGCTGCGTCGACTCCTCCTCTTCCCCACAGGTACGAGTACGAGACGAGAGAGACGTGGCTCCACCAGCGCGGGGAGCTCCCGGTGGCGCTCCATCCACCGCCTCCAGGACCGTAGAAGCCTCCGTCGATGGCTCCTCCTCCTCCTCCTCCTGCCCCTCCTCCCACAGGTCTCCATCCACCGGTGTCGCCGCCTCCAGGACTGTAGATGCTTCCCGCCGGCGGCTCCTTCTCCTGCTTTCCCTCCTCCCACGGGTCTCCAACTCGCCGACGGCCAAGTTGCTAGTCACCCCTCCCTCCGGCAGCTCCTCCTCTTGCTGCTAATCCTCCCGCAAGCGGTGCTAATCCTCCCGCAAGCGGCGAGCCTGCCCTCTATTTTTGTTGTTTTATGTTCGCCTTTATTTTTAATTGTGGCTACACTAAAAATTGGATGATATTAATAGCTCATTTTAATTCGCATTGTAAACTCGTAGGAAAAGAATAAGGATGTGATAAGGACTTTAAGAAGGACAATGAATAAGGAAAAGACATGAAAATTGATCCTAACATGAATGGTGCTAATGAACCGTAGTTATCTTAGTTTAATTGCTACTTAATTGCTTGTCCTTTACATGTATTTTTGTGTTGACGAGTTGATATTTCGTATTATTTTTTCGTATACCGACCCATATTTGACATAATTCCGTTCGAATTGGTTCGTTTTCGATATTCTCGATATTCCGCAAGTTCGTGTTCGTTTTCGTGTTCGACTTTACCGATTTTGTTTTCGTTTTTGTATTCAAATATAGAAGTAGAAAATGGTTGAGATGTTTTCCGACCGTTTTCATCCCTACCCGTACCGGTGGTTATAATTGTCATCCCTACTCGTACGCGAATTGGGGGGACGGTATTTTTCCCGTTGTCTGTGCTGTAATGGGTCAGGCCCATGCAATGGTGTGCTGGATGGATCCACTGCCTCCAGATTAGGAATAAATCTACTTTGACTCCCTCACTTGACGCTCCAGTCTAATTCATAGACCTCATGTGCAATACCAGAAACCTGGACACTCCATCTGTTGAAATCAGTGCACAGATGGACTCCCAAAGTAGTATGGACACCGGTTTTTGCCCACGTGGCATGTTGGCCGCGGTCGAAAGCGTTAAGTCACATCGAGCTGGTAAATATCACGTCTAGTGGAAGTCGTCTCACGCTCTCGCACTTGGAGCACTCATGATGTGACCAGAGTACCAGACAAGGAGGAGGGCGACGTGGAGGGTGAAAGAGTGTGTGGCATTGCAGGGCAGAGCAGAGGTCGACCCGGAGGGCAATGGGCAAAGCAGCGCAATCGTCATCTCGGACAGCCGAGGTTGGATCTACGCGGCTTCCATTGATATGAGTTGCGAACGTCATGGTGTTCCTTTTTTCTAGGGTTTTGCATTTTTTATTTAGGGGATTAGTCAATCTGGTTTGATTTGTTTATATGATGGGTATTGATTTGTATTTTTTCTTATAGTTTGCATCTAGGTTTGTTGTTTGTTGGTACCGTGAATGTGTTGGACAACCTTCTAAGATTCCATTTCAATGGGAAGTTTGTGTTGTCCGGAGGATAGGTCTATTTCGGTAGCGGTGAGCAAACATCATCCATAGAACGAGACAAGCTATCCCTCCTAAAACTTGTAGGGCATTTGTAGGGCCATGCCAAGGTGGCTAAAGGAACAATGCTACATTGGTTGTTCCCAGGGAAAGATCTTGAATATGGGTTGAGGTTATTGTTAGATGATAAAGTTTGCCAATAAATGTTTGATTGTATTGTGGAAGGAGGTGTGGCTAAGGTTTATGCGGAGGAACCAATTGTAGTTGATTTGTCAGATGAGGGTGACGAAGGTAGTGACTATGAGCTTGAGATGAAAGAGGTTGATGACGATGATTCCGAGGGACATAAGTATCACGCCTACAAATTTACACAAATATCTAAACAATAGTATGTATTAATCTCGGTCCAGGAATTAGCCTGACTACACAATATGATAAATTGAATACACAGTTCCACATCTTAAAAACATATAAAAATAATTGTCTATAGAATGCAGCGGAAAAGAAACAAACTCAAACTAGCTACTCTTAAGCTTGTGAAGACGGGCTCCACACCACAGGCAAGTCTCGACGGTAGGACGAACTTCACTCGTATGAGATACCTCCTTCTGACATCATGCTCTAGTTCTGGTGGAAGAAAATTAAGCAGGGCTAATTACAAACCACGGTACTCAATAAGTAGTATCCAAGAGGGGAAAGTAAATGAATGCAAATGATAACAAGGAGAGGCTGGGTTAGTTTGCATAAAGCGACAATATTTAGCAAAACAGTAAATTAAATAGAATGGAATAAAATGAAGTAAATATTTAGAATAATCATCCACTGTCCAATGTTACACCACATTGCGGCAGACTCAAACCAGTTCCAAATTCATCAAGTTATTAAAGATGAGACTCATCCCGCTGAGTCTAGCGGTTAGCCCCATAACTGCGGGCATGACTATTCAAATAATTTTACTCTAACCAGAGGTGTACAACTTTACCCACAAGACATAGTCTCACACACGTTATCGTGCACCAATGTATCACCACGACAGAATGAAATCGATGATAGGACCTTTCACCTAACCCTCAATATCCAATCGTATCACACTACAGGTTTCATATCATCCTTTACACCAAGTCAGGCAGCCCCCTCTTGTGCCTATGCGAATCAAAAACAACATAGACCGTCGCAGGGTCCATACATACTCCATCACACTCACCCTTGCCTGGATATGTCAGATAAAGACAAGCTAAGCTATGAGTCCTACCGTTGCCCACTCTGGCTTATGGTTAGTACATGTAATACTTACAGGGATTCCCAAAAAACGGTCCTTAATTGTCATGGGCATGACTCTCGAAACCATATACCCACAACTCACCATTAGCAATATTTTAGTTGTCATTAACCCTCACCGGACAATTAATCATGACCATCATCTATCATTGTCTAACATTAATTAAATAATAACCCATGAGCTAGTTTAACTAAGCAATGCTAAGCATTTCCTAAGCCTAAATCTAGTCAAATTACCCCTGATATAACAAGAATATTGCATGATAACCGATGGACAAGTAATAGGTAAATGCCAAATAAATAAATAAAGTAAATTAATTAAATACAATAAATATTTGAATATAAAATGGAGATTTTATAAATGTAGGATCAATATGTTCAAGGTCGGGGTGTGTTGATGTCAAAATGTAAACGTTGACGCGTCACACACGAAGGTCTGGGAGTCAATCTTAGACAACTTCAGTGCAGGACCTAAATTCTTAGAAAAGGTGCGCGGGCGTGCCAGTCAGTTTGATCCTGCAACCGACAAAATGAACGGTAAAACAAGCCGATCGGCTATTGAGCCAATAGGTAACTAAAAATCCAGCCGATAGGATATTGATGCTGCAATGGTTAGCCGATAGGATGAATGATCGGCCATAAAAACTTGGATCGACTAGAAACTCGATAGAAATAAACTTGAATTAAATATTAGACCAACATAATCCGCCCAATTACTTATTAATCTTAGTTGATCGGACGAGCCCCTATAATCAGATCGAACTAGACGTATAGAGATTGGACTCAATCAAGACAGTATGCAGTCGAGCACGATATGATTATAGGAATCACGAAGATCGATAAGGCTAATAAATAAACCGATGAATTATTTGGAATAAACAATGAATCATATGTTATGATCGGCTAAAACCAACTTGCATGTAATTTTCATAAGTCGATGCAACATAAATAAATGTCGATCTAACTAAATCAAGCCGATTGGTATATAAATAATGCAGTAAAGCAATCGGCTACTCTATTGATGTAAATATGATAAGCATGTAGATCGGCAAAAATCATCGGCTATAGACGGCGGACAAGCAACCAAGATCTATAAAATACCTAACTCAAATTGCTAAGAATGATCATAGAAGATCGGACCCAACCGAGACAGTTCAAGATTAATCCTAGCAATGTCAGGATAGATATTAAACAGATCTAGATTGCTATCAAGCCAATGAGCCGATGACTGGTAACTTATCGGCTGATACTCCAATAAAACAATGAGTAAAATACATCAATCTGATATAAACCATCTAACAAACTGAATCTACTAGATCGAACTTAACCGAGACAGTACTAGATTAAATATGTCAAATAGCGAATATCAAACCAACATAGATCGCCCAAAGTGATCGATCAGATCAACTCAAAACACGAAAGTGGTCTAAGTTGAAACTGATACGATAACTAGCAATCGCACAACTAGATTAGAAGATCAGACCGAACCGTGACAGTTCTAATCTAGCTGAACGATTACTATGGCCCGGCGGAAAGTAGGACTTACCCCTCCGTCGGAGATCGAGACGATGCAGCCCCACGTCAGGTGCCAAGTTCCGACGGAGTTGAAACCACGGTTAGGAGGGTGGCGATGCGCCGAGAGTAATTGATCTATCGATTGATGTAGATGATTTACAATGACCCTGAGCATACATATTTATACCATCGGGTAGACGCTAGGCCGTATTGGACACGACATACAACTCCTAGTAGATAAAAAGAAATAACAAACTTTCATTTAGATTCTATCTCTAACACACAAGTTCCGATCGGACTCTAACAACCTTAGAGATAAAGGAAAAATCTAAACTAACTCTAATTAACAGAGAAAATTAAATTACACGGACTCTGATTATTCCCGAATCTATCTGTAACATTCAAGGCCTAATCGGACTCTATCTCTATCGGCTGAATCCGAGTTGTATTCCGCCTGGCCTTCTATCCGATTGCTCAGTTTCCTATTTGATTCGGTCTTTAATCACAGTTTACTCTGTAACGGCAATTATGCAAATTCTGGCGTTAACAGGGTGCCACTTGCCTTGTTCTAAATCCCGAGAGACGACTTCAAAAAGGATTGGCGCGTCGATGGAGTTGGAACCTACACGACAAACAAGGCAAACAAGCAAAAACAGACTATAAAACTACTGAAACATAATCCGTGTTGGATCACTATATTCATACTCATCAATAATTTGAGATGTGTTCTCACAATGAAAGTAGTTCATGTTATAGGTTTTTTACTAAAACAACTAAAATATGACTAATGGTGGACTGTGAAGCGCATGGTTTTGATGGTCATGCTCATGGCAATTAAGGACTGGTTCGAGGAAAACCCTTATAGGACTTAGCCGTAATTACCGCTAGCCATCATGAGCAATGACGGGGTTTGGCATAAAAAATGATGTATTAAATACTGTACATACAACCAAGTAGACTATCCATTGTACAACTTGTTTGTTTAGTTGTATAGGTATATCAAAAAGACAACCGTTGTCTGCACTATTGTACATGTCCTAAATCCATTTCTCTTTTTCCAAATATGTCAGGTTGCATATAAGACCTTTTTAGTGAAATGTGATGATGAATAATTCCCTCTTGCAATATGTAACATGTTGGAAAATGAAGTAGAAGTATCTCAGTGAATGTCCAATGTATTACATCACTGTCTACTAAAAGGGCAGGCAAAAAAAATAGATGAATAAAATCATCCGTGACATTCTGATCACAAAGAACACAAGTTAAATCACAGTGTTCAGATGCACAGTGCTTTCTATCCAACATGTCCCTTGTATTTAATCTATCAATCAACAACATGAAGCCAAAAACTTTAATCTTCATAACACACTTTGCTAGATCCATTTGAGATAATCAGGTGGCTGCACTGTCAATTTAGATGCTAGAGCTGCGTCCGACGAGGATCCGTTGATAGATAAGACGAGTTGCTAAGCTCAAGAGCTACCCGTAAGCCGTGTCCGCTGCTACTTAACTTTTAGCTGCATTAGTTTTTTTTCACTGTGTTGCTTAAAACTTGTTATTTTATTTTTTTAAGACGACGGATCTATATTAATTTATCCCAGTATGTACTCAGGCTGGTTATATACCAAGATTTAATACATGCTATTGTTTAAAAATTGGTTTAATTTTGGGTATGACAATGGTTCAGCTACTAATTGTGCCTCTATATGGTCTGGTTGCAAAATGTATGACATGAATTACTCACAAGATTTCTATTATGTCTAAAGTGTAAATTCTGTAAACCTCCTAAAGTAATTTAGTGTTGGAAGAAATTAACAACATTTTAATTAGTTACCATATCTTTCACAGTTATAGATAATGTATAAGAGGTACTTGAAATATGAGAGGAGAATGCATTATGCATACGCGAATGCATATGTGAAGGAAGTTCATGATTCGCTTGTCTTACGATATTAATTTTTTGCGTCTACTTGTGCTTATAAGCCAAAATTTAAATTTTCAATTTTAAATTTAAAGTTGATTTTAAAGTTCTTTCATCGTACTTTATTTTTCAGCCTTAGATTTTTTATTGCTAAAAACTTGTATATAAAAGTTTTATTTATAAATTATTTTTTGTTCGTAAATATGTCGGTTGACCCGTGTTATGTTTTAGGTTATATGCATACAAGTCGGCGTTCTAACGCAAAAATACAATCCATCAAGTAGAAAATAAAGCTATGAACTTATGATATATCTAAACATCAACATAAACAGATTTATGATATATTCGAATATCAGCATACATAGGGTCTGTTTAGTTTCTAACAAGTTTTTCTCAAAAACAACACATGGAATCTTTGGACACTTAAATAAAACATTAAACATAGATAAAAAAACTATTTGCATAATTAGGAAGGGAATCATGAATCTTTTGATCTTAATAAATTCATGATTAGCAGTAAGCGCTATAGTAACCAATATATGCTAATGATAGATTAATTAAACTCGAAAGATTCGTCTCGCGGTTTCCAAACAACCTGTGAAATTCGTTTCTTTTTTATTCATGTCCAAAAACCCGAACAAATATCTGGTCAATCGTCTGATTTAACACCAATTTTTCTTCTTCTTAAGCTAAACACACCCATAAACGAAAACTAACATTTGGCAGCTCTCTCGCTGGCCGCTAATCGCGTAGGGGTGGGTAGCGTAGCATTGGGTCTCGCGGCCAGAGAAAAATGCTATTTACCATCTACGAAGCTTCGCTAAAATACCACTCTCTGTTTTGGATTCGTTAGAATGGCATTCTCATATGAGAGCAGTTTGTCCAAATGCCATTTTTCCTATTTCCTATAAATAAAAATTGTTTTGCCCCATTTTCCAATTTTAGTGACCAAATTGTCCCTAGTTGAATCAATTCATTCAGGTGAGCTTACATGCGTCGATTCTAAGTGACTGTAATACAGCAAACAAAAGATCTTTTGCATCAATTACCTCAAACTTTTTTTTAAAAAAAAACTAGCACACTCGTAGAGATTTAGCATCAAGGCATTGTTTGAGAAAAAAAAAGCAAGGCTAAATCAATATCGAAAAGCACTCCAACATTTAAATACTTCAATTAATTTAAACTCAACAATAAGAAAAGACAACAACGCAAAAAAATTCTATCCATCATGTGCAGCATGGGGTAGTTTATAGTCAAATCCCCATGAAAACAGTGCCAAATTTCTTTTATTTATCATAAGGAGGAAATCAATGACATTTTAGAGTATTGCCCCATTTGAGTGTAGTGTTCTAGCGAATCTAAATTGTAAAGTCCTGTAGCCTAGTGGTTACAAGGGTCTTAGTAGCACCTGAGATTCTGGGTTCGATTCTTTGTTAGAGTGATTATTTCAGGATTCTAACGGCTTTATACTTTTAGAGATAGGCGTCATCCCACTGATCAGGCTTCGGAGGGTAGGCGCCGCCCTCACTGATCAGGTTTCAGAGGTGCTTATAGATGTAGGGTGTGACGTTATGAGCATTTACGTTGTAGTGTGTCATAGAGTGATATGTCAGTGAAGCCATATTTTGAAAATGGTATAATAGCAATTTTGTCTCGCGGCCATTCATCAGCCACATGATTCCAGTCCAGCGACGCACCCGCCATGCCGGCAACGGTCCGGTCCAGAAGAGGCTGTGCTGCGCTGGCAGAGGTGGCCCCCACCTGTCGGCTAGACGGTCCGGTGCATCTCGCGGACGCGGCCGAGCGGGGCGTCGCATTCTTCATTTCTTCTCAACGCCTCCGCGAGCTTCCTGCGCGTGCCCGCACCGCACCCGGTCCCGTTGCTTCCAGAACGTTCCACAGCCTCCCGGATGCGCTGCTCCGGCCACATCACGCTGCCCTGCCCGCCCCGTGTGGCATCCGGAAGCCACCCACACCCGACAACATAGGATCGGCCTGTGGACGAGGGGCTGACAACACTGATGATATGCATTTTATTAGTAGCACTAATCAAAATTTTCTTTTTGAAATTTCACTAATCAAATTTTGAGAAACCATGGAGTATGACATTATTATTATGTGGGTATTTTAATATTGTGAAAAATAAGTGGGCATTTTCTGTGTGAGTGACAGTATACTTTCTTTTTTGTCCAATGTGAAAACATAAACTATAAACTCTGAACGTTCTAATAAACTAAGGTCGCGATCTTTGTCTCAGTTTCATAATTAATATTTTCTGGTTTTCAGTAAGCACGCCTCCCAATCTGTCGAATAGAGTATTTTTTTATAAAATATTTCTATACAAAAGTTATTTTACAAATCATATGAATTCATTTTATAAATTTTTTATTGTTAATAATTGATTGATCACATATTCACGTACTAATCTGCTATTATATTTTACGCACTTAACCATCAAAACATTAGAAGAACACGATCTAGTTGGGCTCATATACTTTTATTTGATATGAACACGTTTATCAAACTAATGAACTGTATGTTTGGTGATAAAATTTTAGTTGATATAAAAAATAAAAACATATTTAAAGTTCTTAATAATTATTCAACTAAACATAGAACACTGGCATACACTTTGTTCCAAAATAAATAAAAGTTTTTACAACCGATAAAAATCTGAGAGAAGAAGAGGCCACAGGGTGGCCTCCAGAGTGACGTGGCCACACGCAGAGTCTATAAAACCCTCCTCGCCTTCCTTATCCTTCCCCAACCTCTCGCCATTCCTTCTCGCAATCTCCCCCCTCAGAAACCCACCCACTCGAATCCGCCACACTCCTCCTCCTGCCTCCCCTAGGGTTTCTAGAAGCTCTTTCTCTCTCTCCTTGGCTTGGCGTCCTCTCTCTTCTGGGTGGCCATGGCGACCACGACCTTCCCCACCTCGACGCCCTTCTTCGCCCACCAGGGCCGCCGCCGGCCGTCCCCGTCCGTCTCCGCCCGCACCGCCGCCGCGGCGGTGTACGGGCGCGGCGGGGGCCGGAGGTGGCGCCCGCTGCGCGTGGCGTGCGAGAAGGTGGTCGGGATCGACCTCGGGACCACCAACTCCGCGGTGGCGGCCATGGAGGGCGGCAAGCCCACGATCGTCACCAACGCCGAGGGCGCCCGGACCACGCCGTCGGTCGTCGCCTACACCAAGGCCGGCGACCGGCTGGTGGGCCAGATCGCCAAGCGCCAGGCGGTCGTCAACCCGGAGAACACCTTCTTCTCCGTGAAGCGCTTCATCGGCCGCAAGATGAACGAGGTCGACGAGGAGTCCAAGCAGGTCTCCTACCGCGTCATTAGGGACGACAACGGGAACGTCAAGCTCGACTGCCCCGCCATTGGCAAGCAGTTCGCCGCCGAGGAAATCTCCGCGCAGGTATAACTCTTATACTTTGTGGCTGCCTGTGTTTTGCATTCTAACGTTTTGCAATCCAGCCAGTAACGGTCGTGCATTCTTTATCTCGTGCTGGAATTGTGCATCAATTAAGAGGTGATCCCTACAATATAGAAAACGATGCCTTGAAATCCTGTTGCAGTGTATAGATATGACGAATTTCCATTTCTAGCTTACAGAATTGTGACTGTCCATGAAATTCTATGGAATATTATCTTAAAAATGGAGTTCTATGGGCTAATTTCTTTCCTTGACTTTTTTGATGCCAATAACACAGCTTCCGTTGTAGTGTTTTTGGTGTCTCACAATTGGAATCCCATCATCTTGTATGCTTTGGGTCGCATATTGTTCACAGGTCTACAGAAGACATTTGAAAGAATAAAAAAACTCATCTTGACAGGGTGCATACACGGATAAACTTTTTGTACCGAACAGTTCCTTTCTATTTGTATCTCCATATATCTAAGGATGTGCACATTGATTGTTCGTGCAGTCTATTTTTATGGACTTTGGTTCAATGCTTATAGTGCAAATCATGTGCCTGTGGGTTCCCTTCATTCTTTGCGTTGTTTTCATTAGTGTAATATTTGCTACTGGTGCTTTTTCTTCCTACTGGTGGTGTTCTTTGATCAATTATTACTTGATGGGCGATTTTAGTGGACTCACGTGCACCATGTTCTTATGGGGGTCTGTTGGCAAAAAAACTGAAATAGTGGGCATGCACATGTTTCTTTATGCCAGTAAAATAAGTTCTATGGTACAAGTTGATTTTGATCTGACCGTTGAACATTTTATGTTCTCCAGGTACTTAGGAAGCTTGTGGATGATGCATCAAAGTTCTTGAATGACAAAGTCACAAAGGCAGTGATCACAGTCCCTGCATATTTTAATGACTCGCAAAGGACAGCAACAAAAGATGCTGGCCGGATTGCTGGTTTGGAAGTTCTCCGAATCATAAATGAGCCCACTGCCGCATCATTGGCATATGGGTTTGAGAAGAAGAACAACGAAACCATTCTTGTTTTTGACCTGGGAGGAGGCACATTCGATGTTTCAGGTATCTATCCTATATTTTTGGTGACTTTCTGAACACTGTTTGCAACTACCAATCGCAACTAGTTATTGTTGTTGCATAGCCAAGTAAATTATTTGTATGAGAAAAATGAAGATGTATTATTGTTGCATAGCTAACATAGCCAGGTAAGTGTTTGTTGAAAGAGAAGATTCAGAACATTTTTTATGTGGTTATGGACTATTTTTCCAATATTTAATAGCATTGAGCATGGCAGTTCTGAAAGTTCAAGGGTATGTTTGTACTAAAGCTGGTCCAAACAACTTTTTGCTGAGTACTGTGAGGACTTTGTATGGTCAATACTATGTAATACTATGGTCAATACTGTGAGGACTTGTGGCAGGAGAATTGTTAGGTAGGTTCCTCATAGGAGGAACACTCCCAGACCGAAGGGACTATTACAGTAATACTATGCCATTATGGTCACATTGTGGTGTGGTGATAAGATTAAATATGTTCCGTGAACTTTATTTGTTTATTCATCCTTCTGGGTATGTTTTTCTGGTGTATGTCAAATGTTTTCAATTGAATTAATGCTTTTCAGCTCTTAGATCCGAGTTCATTTCCTAATTATATTTTTGGCACTGATTTCAGTTCTTGAAGTTGGTGATGGAGTTTTTGAGGTGCTGTCTACATCAGGTGACACTCACCTTGGTGGTGATGACTTTGACAAGGTTAGTTTTGAAATTTCCTGGGATGTTGAGAGACTTGATACCAAGAGACATGATAATTAAGGTGATTATAATATTATTATGTTGATATGGACTCAAGTAATTACTTTTACACCTGTGAATGTGAAGAATTTTGATTTGATTAGTTGCGAGTCTTTAGTTCTGGTTGATTAGGGGATGGTAAGTGGACAGTAGATTGTAGTTAAATCCCTCATCATGGTGTGATTTTAGATGCACCAAATTATTAGAATCCTCATTAAATATGACGGTTTGATGAAACAAACAGATGTACTATTACTCATAACCGTAACTTGTTAATCTTATGGTATCCTTATCATCCTCGTATTTGGAGAGTACTCCGTGTGATATATGATAATTTTTGGTTGCTGCTAGTTACTGTTATGCTAGATCTGTATGCTAACAAGTCAATTGTTATTTGCAGAGAGTTGTTGATTGGCTAGCAGGAAACTTCAAGAACGATGAGGGCATTGACCTACTAAAAGACAAGCAGGCCTTGCAGCGTCTTACAGAAGCAGCTGAGAAGGCAAAGATGGAGCTCTCATCCTTGACCCAAACAAATATTAGGTTAGCTTGCTTGACTGCCTGATTTGCTGCTTTGACTGTTGGGATCATTGATTCCCTCAGTTGATTCTAACCTGTTTATGCTTCTTTCAGCTTACCGTTCATTACAGCTACTGCTGATGGGCCCAAGCATATTGAGACTACTCTTACCAGGGCTAAATTTGAGGAGCTATGTTCAGATCTTCTTGACAGGTACATGATCATGCCATGTGTTAATTAATGCTCATGTGAACCATCGACATGCATGTATTTCTTTGTATATGCACCCGACAGCTACTTGAAGATGTGTGATAATTCTATTCTGATAAATGAAAAATCAAAAACCACATGCTACTAATGTTTTATCAACTGTCGTATAGATTGAGGACCCCTGTGGACAATGCCCTCAGAGACGCAAAATTGTCGTTTAAAGATATTGATGAGGTGATTCTCGTGGGTGGCTCCACCAGAATTCCAGCAGTACAGGATCTTGTGAAGAAAATGACAGGAAAGGACCCCAATGTGACTGTTAACCCTGATGAGGTTGTTGCACTTGGAGCAGCTGTTCAGGTGAGTTGATGACAACCCATTGCTCAGTGCTGCCTAAGTGAGAGTCTGACATGCTACTATATTCATATTTACATGTTAGCATATCACCCCATGCATTGCATGGATCTTGAATAAATTTGCTCTTATTTCTATCCTGAACTAAGGAGAAATTACCAACATTGTTCACATTAATAATATGAACATCTGCAGAGAAGGCAACCATGTACAAATTTCGTAAAAAAATTGATTGTTTGCCAATGCGATAGGTATATAACTTGTTATCACAACCAAACCCCATTTGTCGCATTATGGAGATAGTGGTTGGAAAAAGTTGTTCCAAAATTGAAATTAAGTTCAATATGTTGCTCTAGATAAATAGTTACTAATGGCAAGACTCAGAGACATTTTAGAACACCATATGCATGGTAATTGAACTTTAGATTTAGGAAGGTCTCAATGTGTCTAATTGTGTTTCTAGGATTGATTAGATTCTGTAGTCATTGGACGAATGTACTCTATTGAACAGCAGAATCTGATTGGCAAATTTTGACAACAGGCAGGAGTGTTGTCTGGTGATGTGAGCGACATTGTTCTTCTTGATGTAACACCACTTTCTCTGGGATTGGAGACACTGGGTGGTGTCATGACCAAGATTATCCCAAGGAACACAACATTGCCCACTTCCAAGTCAGAGGTGTTTTCAACCGCTGCTGACGGCCAGACTAGTGTGGAAATCAATGTCCTCCAAGGAGAAAGAGAGTTTGTCAGGGATAACAAATCTCTTGGTAGCTTCCGGCTTGATGGAATTCCTCCTGCTCCACGGGGTGTTCCACAAATCGAAGTTAAGTTTGACATCGATGCCAATGGTATCCTGTCTGTCAGTGCTGTGGACAAGGGTACTGGAAAGAAGCAGGACATTACAATAACTGGAGCCAGCACACTGCCAAAGGATGAGGTATGTCTTGAGAAAACTTGTCATTCACTGATCCATTGAGCAAATGTTGGAGGACATGTTTGCTCTCTCCGGAGTTTGGCCTGCCTAATGTTCTTTGTATCTGTTTGAATCTTATTGACTAATATGGCTAAAAAAAACTGCTCAGGTGGAGAAGATGGTTGAAGAAGCAGAGAAGTTTGCCAAGGAGGACAAAGAGAAGAGAGACGCAATCGACACCAAGAACCAGGCAGAGTCTGTCATCTACCAGACAGAGAAGCAGCTGAAGGAGCTGGGTGACAAGGTCCCAGGCGACGTGAAGGGTAAGGTTGAGGCGAAGCTGACGGAGCTCAAGGACGCGGTCGCAGGAGGCTCGACGCAGACGATGAAGGATGCTCTCGCTGCTCTGAACCAGGAAGTGATGCAGTTGGGGCAGGCCCTCTACAGCCAGCAGGGCGCCCCCGGAGCAGGACCTACCCCGGGAGCCGACGCCGGCGCCGGCGGCGGCTCTGCTGGCCCGTCCGAGAAACCAGGAGGCGAGGAAGGCGATGTCATCGATGCTGACTTCACAGACAGCCAATGAGCAGAAGAAGAGTAGGGTAGGCCCGACGTTTGAAGGGAAACATCTCGCGACGAGTTTGGCATTTTGTTCCACAAGATTTGTAGGATCTGGGGTGTATCTTTTTGTTAGATGGGCACCTTGCTTCCTTCCTATCTGTGGAGTTTTGGGCGGTGGAGTTTTTCGAGTTCAGGAAATTCGACTCCTAAATGGATTATGCATAGGCTTTCGTTGCTTTTGCGTACATTTTCTGATGCTGTGTAGATTCGGTCTGGCAAATGGCACCACCAGCACTAGAAGTGTTTATTGGTTGAGCAATCAACCGTAATTATCAAATCAATAAGAAATGCCTTTCCAACTCGATAAATGGAACAATGTGATACACTATAAACACTTGAGGCAGCAATACTGGGATGCTTTTAAGGCCAAGTTGGTTTTAAGCTTGGGCTAATTTGGTTTGAGGCTAAAAATATGTTATATCAAAATGTTGGCTCTTTAAAACGTGTTTACAGTCACGCCTAAGTAACACGCAGCGTGCTTGTTACTACCTTGTTCTTGTTCTGTAGTAACTATATTTCTGAAATTTAAATTTATCGTATAAAAATACATTTGAAAAATATATTAAAAATATGTTATATCAAAATGTTGGCTCTTTAAAACGTGTTTACAGTCACGCCTAAGTAACACGCAGCGTGCTTGTTACTACCTTGTTCTGTAGTAACTATATTTCTGAAATTTAAATTTATCGTATAAAAATACATTTGAAAAATATATTTGTGAAGTATTGTCTTATCAACCGTCTCATATTTAATCTTTATCCATTTTATCCCTATTCTCATTTCATACTATCTGCTTAATTAACTATGGATATTTATGTTTTTTTATAACTAATTTGGCTATAAAGTGTTAGAAATACATAGATATTAATACTTATTATTATGTTACTGGTCCATCGTATCATATCATGTTTCACCGTGCTCTCTCATGCCCCACGGGCCACGGTATCCAACAAAACGGCACGAAAAACATAGTAGTAAATTAGTATATGATTAATTAATTATTAGTTATAAAAATATAAAATGGATAATATAATTTTTAAAACAACTTTTTGATAAAAAACTTCCGTAAAACATACCTCGTTTAACAGTTTGGAAAATGTGCGTATAAAAAACGAGTAAATCTAGGTAAGCAATAATGGAGAATAACACGGCTAAAGTCGTTGAAATATACCTGACAAACACAATAAAACACTAGTTATCCTCCCATTTTAAGAATGCCGTTGCAATATATGGCGGGCCTCTCGTGTACTATTAGTTCTGTAAAACGAGGCATAACAGCTCGTTTACTTAATCCATATCAATTAAATTGTACATGATACAGTACTTATATTTATCTTGCAATACCAATATAAATAGTGTAAATGTACGGCTGCACAACCTCTGTCCTCAGCTCACTTGAATTTATTTGCTATATATGATTTGTATTATTAGTATAAATATAGCATAACTCTACGAGCCGTTAAATTTACATTATTTGCTATATAGCCCTGTGAACTATCGTCACCGGCTTACGTGATTGCATTTACTATCTCTTCTATGTTTCAACAAGATCATCTACGCTGACTACGTCGCTAGTGGTCTTCATCAACATTGTCGCCGCTTCGTCCACAAGAATAGACGTCTCATGTCATCTGACAGGTATCTCTATAAGGTGTTTCCTCGATGACGACATCGATTGCATCATCTATAACGAAAAAGTATGCATCAACGTTGACCCTATATTGAAAATTGGTCGTAATCAACATGTTAACATGCTACCGCTGCTTTGTATACAATGATGGACACATATCTTGTGTCCTCTAACAGAAATATGTGTAAGATGCTTCACTAATAACGGCATCAACCACGTCATCTACGATGAACAAAGACCGCATTAACATGGCATCAAACTACGGTGATGATCTACTTCATCGCATATAGAGTTTAATAAAAAATTAGAGACCTAACATCAAGACGCTCTCTAACATCTGCAAGATGATCGAAGGACATTCTTTAACATATGTAAAGATGCTTCCAACAGCATCTACCAATATCTGCAAGGTGCCTCATCTATAATATAATTGTAGCTTTGTCTCCAATTTTTTTCGCCTTTGGCTAGAGTGATCCGATAAAATATTTATCTTGTACTTCAATTCTCTCTCTCATATATGTTGTATATACACTTTACGAGGGTCAGTTAATATACAACACAACTTAGGATTTCTCTCGCATCCAATATTTTTCCACACCCTCGACTAGAAAAAAATGGTTTTTTCAGTCGCGATTCTAGTTGTATAAACCGAGAAATAACTCGTTAACTTTATTCATATCCATTAAATCTTACCGGATACAGTACCTTATATTTGTCTTACAATACCATTATACCAACTTAAAAATATAAGGCGAACATCCGCTGTTCCGTTGTAGAATCCTTAGTACCACTGTCCCTCGTGCTCTCCATACATTTGAATTTATTTGGTACTATATATGTATCAGTATGAATAAAAGATCTCATAACTCCACGTAGCCGTTAAATTTGCATGTCCACCACAAGCGAGGTCTCCCCTTTGTCCACGGCGAACGTCTTGAGCGTCTTCCCCGACGCCGTCGTCACCTCCACGACGTACGTGCCGTGGTACCCCCTGAACCTGAAACTGCCGACGCCGTCGACGCTTCCGCGCGCGTCCGACATCCACTCCCTCCGGAGATTCACCAGCCTCTGCCCGGCCTCGTTGACGCCGCCGTCGGCGTCGACGAGGGCCGCGTCCTGGCGCCACATGCGGCCCTGCATGAACCCCCACAGCACGACGCCGGCCACGGCCGGGTGCGCGTACGCCTCGCGGAGCACCACCTCCAGGTCGTCGGCGCGGAGGGACACGTCGGCCTCGCTCACGTCCAGCTCGGTGATCCAGACGGGCAGCCCCGTCGTGGCGAGCCTGTCGAGCGCGTCGCAGATGACCTCGCCCGACGGGTTCGAGACGTGCCCCTGCAAGCCGATGCCGCCCACCGCCGCGCCGCCGCGCTGGAGCGCGGTGATCAGCTCGATGTACTTCTCCGGCGTCGCGTTGGGGTCGTTGGCGCACTCGACGTTGTAGTCGTTGACGAAGAGCTGCGCCGCCGGGTCCAGCCGCGCGGCCTCGCGGAACATGAGCGCGGCGGCGTCGTCGCCGAGCCGGTCGCGGTAGAAGCGGCCGTGCAGCATCTCGTTGTTGACGTCGTAGTGGCGGAAGTGGCCGGCGTAGCGGGACAGGAGGCCGTTGAGGCGGCCGTGCACCGCCGAGGCGAGGTCGTCGCGGCCGAGGTCCTTGACCCACTGCTGCACGTCGCCGTCGACGGCCCAGAAGATGCAGTGGCCGCGCGCTGGCTTGCCGTGGCGCTCGCAGAAGTCGAGCAGCGCGTCGGCGTCGCGGTAGTTGAGCTGGCCGCGCTGCGCCTCCGTCCAGTACCACTTGAGCTCGTTCTCGAAGACGGCCCAGTCGAAGTTGTTGGTGAAGAAGTCGACGAAGCTGGGGTCCTGGATCACCGAGCCGTTGATGCAGGTGCCCAGCGGGAAGGCGGCGTCCATCTGCACCACCCGGACGGTGGCGCCGGACATGCTCGCGGCTACTCCGGCCGCGCCGCCGAACTTGAGGACGACGTCGCGCTTGCGAACCTGATGAGAAAGGTCAAATGGGCAGTCAACGTCATGGACTCATGGATCATGGTTGTGAGCTACGTCCTACGTGGTGCTGAGCTAATTACTGTTTTCAGTAGAATTGCTACTGTCAATTCAGCTAATTGTCTTAATTTTTTATACTCATTCCGTCCCTAAATGATTGACGCTATTAACTTTTTTATACACGTTTGATCATTCGTCTTATTTAATTTTTTTAAAAATATGTAAAGCTATATATATATATGCATAAAAGTATACTTAACAATAAATGAGATAATATAAAAATAATTAATAATTATGTAATTTTTTTGAATAAGACAAATAATCAAACGTATATAAAATGTTAATTGCATCAAACAGGAACGGAGGTAGCGCAAATGACCTTGTGGAGAAAATTTCCAAATGGAACCATCTATTGGTCAATTGATTAGTTTTTTTTAACCACTACTACATCAGCAATGGAATCATCAACATTGGAAGCTAGCTAGTTAGTATTCCTTTTTATCCAGTTACTCGACAGTCGACAGTGTCCACTTGTACGGTATATTTCAAATTTGACCAAGGATTATTTATTTATTCTAATATTATGATGAACCTAAATTTGATGCAACATATTTCTGATACTACGATGCATTTTCAAATATTTACAAATTGTTCATTAATTAGAAACAAAACTTAAATATGAATAGTTTATATAGTGACAGATATTTGGAGGAAGTAAGGTTCTAACTTAAAATTAGAAAGTATCACTTTACTGTAGATGGTTGTCAATAAGGAAGAAATAAATTGTACTCAAATTGTGAACTATAACAAAACAAAAGGTGGACGTTTGTGCAAAACTAGCCTATAGAAATTTTATTCTCCATTTTTATACGACTTAGAAGAAAATATTCTCTATATTTAAAATGTAAGAATTTATGAGATTTGAATCTTATATCAAAATATAAATATTTCTCACACTATTCAGGGTGAATAGTTGTACTTATCCCATCCATCAGTTTTCATCAAAATTTTTATATTTTATTCCCACTACTCTTTCACTCTCCTTCATTTCTCGTTTATTAGGAGACAATAATTTTACTCTACAAGCTTAATCCCTGATAAACAACTTATAAATTGGACGGAGACAGCAATATAATCAATCCATATCATCACGATGTGTCACTCCCTTCTATGGACATGTACTTGTGCACTTGCGTCACTCTGCTGCTCACACGAGAAATAAACACAACAAGTAGCCACTGCCGTGCGCCGACTTCTACATTTCTCCCTTAAACTAGATAATCGAATTAGATAAGTTTTATAGGGATAAATTTCTCTCTCATCTATTGATGTGACACCCTATTAAACTGACTAGCCTTATCACTTTCTGACACATAAGTATGGTCGTGGCACCCAGAAAATAGGATGCTGATGACACGGTACAATAGACAATCATTTACTACCCCTGTCCCTAAATGTTTGATACTGTTGACTTTTTTATACACGTTTGACTATTTGTCTTATTCATTTTTTTTTTGAAAAATATGTAAAGCTATATACATAAAAGTATATTTAACAATAAATAAAATAATATAAAAATAATTAATAATTAAAATTTTTTGAATAAGACGAATAGTTAAACATATATTAAAAAGTCAACGACGTTAAATATTTAGAGAGGGAAGGCGTAATTAGCAGCAAATTAACTTAGGATTGGCTATTATATATTGCCTAGAAAAATGATAAGATGTGTGTTCAACTTATCATGCATATCGTGTGAGTTTTGTTGTACGAGTTTGGTCGATGGGAAGGATAGCTCACCTTGTCAGTCTTCTCCCTGAGCTGCTTGAACCTCGCCTTCCGGTCCTCCGCGAACACACGGAGGTCCATCACCTTCACGTCAACGCCGGCGGGCGCGCCGTGGACGTGTACCGCCACCTCGCCGGCCGGGGTCTCCTTCAGCCGGAACGCGCCCTTGATCTCCACCCAGCCGCCGGCCACGCCGGCACACACCGCGCCGCAGTCGAGCAGCCGAAACCCGCCGCCGTCGCCCACGCGGAGGCTGACACGCACCACGTGGCCGACCTCGGCGCCGGCGCAGCCGCCGCCGTCGCCACCCTGCACGGCGACCCACCCGGCGACACGGTACGTGACGCGGGGCACGAGCGCGCCCGCCGGGACCGCGTGCCGCAGCCCGTCGTCCTCGCCGTCACGGCGCGCCGCAAGGACGTACCTGCGCTCCTCGCGCTCGCCGATGCCGTCCACGGCCGGGAGCACGGCCTGATCCTGCTCGACTACGTGCTCCTCCGACAGCGTCGTGCTCGCGCCCAGCGGCGCCCAGCCATTCCCGATCAGGTTCACGCCGAACGGGACCTCCTGAGTGCGAGCCATAGCAAAAGCGATCGGTGGTCGAGCTAGCGAGAGTGCAAGAAGTGAGCTCGGTTGCTCGATGTCTTGTCTTGCTTGCAGTAGTGAGTGTGGAGTGAGTCGCTCCGGTGGCTGCATGCGTATTTATAGGGCACACGCAGCCTGCAATCTCTGCGACGGCGCCGCCAAATATCATGGATGCTAGCTTGTGTTTGAAGCGTACGTATGGACAGGCTAAAACTTTTTTTTATTTATTTTTTGTTGTTGTTGGTGTGGATGAACTTGGCTGAAGCAATCACAGTGAATCTCGCTTGAGTAGCAGTAAAGATTTTGCAACACAGGAGATCAGGTTATTTCTGATTGGCAGATAGATCTCCTTTCCTTAAGTTCAGAAAACAACAGAAAAAAATATTGTGCATACAAGTATGTGATCACGTGACCATTATAAATATATGCAGGCCATCTTTTGGCATTTTATTTGAAAAAACGGAACAACATTTTCATTGTTGGTAAGGACAATATTCTCGTCAAACTTGTATGATGGCTAGTTATCGTATCGATCTAATTTAAGTAACTTTTGGCTATTGAATTGTTCTGATCAATCACTTTGAGTACCTTATATTCAGTTTGTTAATTGATATTTGTTATCTTCAATCTTATACTATCCCAGCTACATCTGATCTATAGGATTATTATTAGATTGTGTTTATCTCACTCATTGTTTAATCGGAGTGATAGCCGAGGAGTTATCCTGTTACTATTCAAAATATATGTCATAAAGTGTTGGAGCTGTTTTGCAATCCATAAACCTATAATGATTTAGGACCTTGTCCACATAATGGGTTTGTGAAAACATAATCCTATCCTTGAATTTAATCAATTTCATGTTTCAAATAACATTAGGTTCCCCCAAATCATTCGTGTCAAAATTTTGGTGAATTTTTTTAATTCATTCACGACATTAATATTTATCCCAAATATTAGTATGTCATCAACATAGAAATACAAAATCACACCCTCTCCCCCACCAAACCGTTAATGCACACACTTATTAAGGAAGCCGGTGCATGTTAATGTTCAGTCAAAAATGCCACTGTTTATGTGCTTGTTTTAGGCCGTACAAAGATTTCGTTAACTTAACTATATAGAGAAATAAAATGGTCTCTCTCAATTAATTAAATGAGATTAATAAAAAATATTTGATTCATGCACTAACGGAATAGATTGTTAGAGATCAATGAGGTGAAGCAGTTTAGCAACGACACAGTGCGGTGACTTGACCAACACCAACGAGTCGTGGGAGATGAAGACGATCGTACTCCTTCGAGGCTCACAGCTATGGCAGGGAAAAGATCAAGTTGTGGATGACATTGAGCTGTCGTGTACTATACACGTTTCCTTACACTTACACCACCCCTATGTAGGTGCATATGCGCTCAAGGCTCAAAGACACTGCTCAAGGGATGCTCGAGCACCATGGCCATCTTGTTCCGACCGGCGACTAAACAAAATGGTTGTACTCCCTCCGTTCTTAAATATTCGACGCAGTCGATTTTTTTATACACGTTTGATTATTCGTCTTATTTAATTTTTTTTATCAAATATGTAAAACTATATATATATATGTATAAAAGTATATTTAACAATAAATAAACTGATATAAAAATAATTAATAATTATGTAAATTTTTTAAATAAGATAAATAGTCAATATAAAAAAATCAACGACGTCAAATATTTAGGGACAAAGGTAGTATAAAATTTAGAGAGAAGATGATTGTTATTATGTATTTATCCAAGGATGTCAACCTAACTCTCTTATAGAGCTCAACACAAAATGGCAGCCCATGCGCTTGTTCGTTGCTGTGCTGCATGAAGATTTTTTTTATTTTCTAAGTCTTTTTAAAAAATAATTTTATTACTAAACCTCTAGGGAACATATTTCTAAATCTGAACCCCAAAAGAAATTGACTCGACATGAAGCGCCGCAGCCAAAATCTCAAAGGAAAATATTTCCAAATCTCACGTCACTCGAGGCCATGTCTTCAGGTCGTTGACGCAAGGACATAATTCACCAAGAAATGAGCAGACGTTGTTCTATCTGCATACAAGCATGCAGCTATCCAACTCACAGGTATCATGAGGCTAGCATTAAGCATTGAAATTGATGAAATAATTAATATCTACCGGGCACAAGTAAATAGGGGTTGTAATAGTGAATCTGTGTCACATTCCCTTCATATGACACCAGCTTACCATGATGTTATCACATTGTCAGTGACCGGTGTCGCATCAAGGATTTTAGACACCAGTGCCAACTCTACTTCCACCGATCGATCAATCTCGGTATGCCCTTACTTCAGAATTCCCATCCACCATCCATCCATATGCAATCCATGGAAATCCCCTAAAAATTGGGCTAAAAAAATCAGGCGTTGTTTCATCACAGATAAAAAATCTTTTATTATTCACTAAAAGAATGTTATTGATCTTGAAATGGTGAAACACACACTTACATTTTGATGTATATTATGAAACATGGAGTTTTCATCTATTAGAATAACAACAATATGTGCAAAAGGGCCTGTAGCCCTAGTGGCTATAAAGGCAGGTCCTGTGTTTGACTCCATGTTAGAGCGAATTTTTTAGGACTCTAAGGAATATTTTAAGTTGACACAAAGAAACTATGAAAACATATTATTGATTGAAACAATGAAAAAAATCACAAAAGAGTACAAAGTATCCAGTGGAGCATTTAAATCCAACACAAAGATACATCAAAACACATTGGCTAAAACCTGACTGGTGTCGCTAGTGGCCCGGCCAAGCAAACATCCTCTCCTCTGTAAACTTACGCACAAATCTAATATGTTAATTCTTATAGCCCACCTACATCACCTTATTGTACTCACTATAATAATATGACAGTGAAAGTAATGAACACCATGTGACACATTAATTAACACTAGAGCGTTATGGCCTTGGGCAGTAGGCATATATATGTTTGTTCCCATGGTGTGTTTTTTCTTGATGAAATATGAAGAATGAAAATTTTTATGATTTTTTTGTAAAAATAGAATTAACTACTATAAAATTAAAAATTTAGATGATAAACTTCTATATATAAACTTTTGGTAGAAAATATATTATTTAACAATTCAAAAAACATGCGTTTAAAAGTCTAAGGAAAGAGCTAGGAATAAGTTGCTTCTAAGAACCCACTTTTTACAAAAAGGGCATGGTTTAGTCAATCACAGCATACATGTCTCGTAAACTAAGTTGGGTTTAGCATATAACTTGTGTTAGCTATTTCTTATTTGAAGGTGTATATACATTGTTCGAGTTACACAAACCGAAAGCATTGGGGAACTTACTCTCTCGTTTTCCGCGCGCACGCTTTCCGAACTACTAAACGGTGTACCTTTTACAAAAATTTTCTATAGAAAAGTTATTTTAAAAAATCATATTAATTTATTTTATATTTTTTAAATAATTAATAATTAATTAATCATATACTAATCTATTAGTACGTTTTCCGTGCCAGGTAAGTTAACTTATCATGGCTCCAAACAAACGCGGCCATAATCCTCGTAATTATGGTTTTAGAGTTTCGTAAAACCACCCTATTAATTTATCAATATAACATGCTGTTGTAGCATTATAAAGAAATACGTCAATTAGATGGCAATAACTCTTATACGGTGGACTAGGAAATGCATAGTTTTTATATTTGATTTTAGAGTGCATAACTTATACAGTGGATCAACACAAAGTAATCAACGCTCTAATTAATTTTGTGACACTCTAATAATATTACAGCACCCGTTACCTTTCATATGCTTAATATCCAAATTAAACCATATAACTATATACGACATGAGATATATACTAGTAAAAATTGTTCTATTATATTTAAACACATACAAAGCCTTCAATGATTTACTCCCACCATCCTTAAATATTTGACGTCGTTGAATTTTTTTTACATATTTGACTATTCGTCTTATTCAAAAATTTACATAATTATTAATTATTTTATATCATTTCATTTATTTTTAAATATACTTTTATGCACATATATCTTTACATATTTATAAAAAAAGTTGAATAAAAATGAACGGTCAAACATGTGTCAAAAATTAATTCAACGGTGTCAAATATTTAGGGACGGATGAAGTATAAAATAAGAACAGTTTGTACATTATTGTGACGTTATTTCCAAGGCAAATAACTCTTAATTAGGAGTACATTTCTAGATGAAATTATTTTTCTTTGAGAATATTAATAAAATATAGTGTCACCGTTTCATAGTATAAGATGATGTATCTCTTCTAAAATTTATATAGGTACAAATACATCTAGACATACATATATAACATATACATTGTGTCGGAGCGTGAGCTCCTTGAGCAGGAGTCGGAGAGACCCCTTTTTGAGTTCGGCCTAGGGGTGCAAGTTGGAGCCCAAAAGCCTCGGTGGGAGCAAAAAAGTAAATGCGAAGTAGATCCTGGGATCAGGCTCCCCGATGGACAGAAAGGAGTTAGACAGGTTCAGGCCACCGCGAGGTGTAATACCCTATTCCTGTTGCTTGAGCACTATGTGAGTAAATGTGTTCAAGCTTATGTGAGAATGTTCTCGTTCTTTTTGTCATCCATTGGCCAGGGCCTCCTTTTATACTAGCAATGGGACACCACGATGGCCGCCATGTTCACCAACTATCAATACATAGGTCATCATTCGGCTATGACACGTAGGTTGTCATCCTTCTTGGGACCGCTGCGGAGGCCTGCTGGTGCCACGCTGCTTCCGTCCAGTCTCATCAGTTAGAGGTTAGGCGGAGGGGGGCGTCCATGCCCCTCTCATCCGGTCCCATCGGTCAGCGAGTAGGCGGAAGGGGCGATGCTCCTTAGGACTCAGCGGTTCGAATAGGGCAGCCGCCCTTGCCCCCTTGCAGTTGTACGTCGCATTTAATGAGACGACGATGGAGGGGGATAGCCCATCCCCGCGGTGACAGAGATGTCATTGTGTTGTCAGGATGCCCTGTCCCCTCTTGCCTTTTCCCTGGGGAGAGCAAACGGGGAGGAGGGGGGCGTGCGTCTGCGCCACATTTAATACGATGCAGGCGCATGCCTGCACCCATCATGAGGGCGACGCGGTGCATCAGGCGCCCTCCCATCGCAATAAATCCAGCGGTTGGGCACCGAGGCCACGCCTGATGTGGGGTGGGCCCCGTGATACGTAGCCCTCGCGCTGAGGGGGTTGGGGGTGCCCTGACCTCCAGCGCTCGTTCAGTTGGCCCCCTTTCGGGCTTGACCCCCTTCCCCTTTCCCCTCTGGGGCTTGGGCCTTTGGGCCCACAGTCGCCGCACGCCAACCATACACAGGGGATATCCCCAGGCCCATATCTCCGACACATTGATCCATTTATAAATTTAGATATAGGTATAAAATCTTATAAACATAACGAACAGGGAGAATAGAATCTTGTGTGTTCGATTCAGGCTCCTTTTAGTTCACGAAAAGAAAATTTATGGGTGTCACATCGAACGTTCGACCAGATATCGAAAAGTGTTTTTGGACACAAATGGAAAAAAAATTCATAGCTCGCCTAGAAACCGCATAACAAATCTTTTGAGTCTAATTAATCTATCATTAGCACATGTGGATTACTGTAGCACTTATGGCTAATCATTCGCTAATTATGCCTGAAAGATTCGTCTCACGAGTTCCCTTCTATTTGTGTAATTAGTTTTTTTTATTTATGTTTAATATTTTATTTAAATGTTTAAAGATTTGATGTGATGTTTTTGAGGAAAGAATTTTGAAAACTAAACAGGACCTCAGTAGCTCAACCAATCAAACGGAAGGGGTAGAATTTTGTGCGGTCAATTCAATAGCTGAACGAATCAAGGAAAGTAGGCAGCCCAGCCCAGTGCTGAGCTTGTCCGCTAAGGATGACGGCGCCGCCGGCGTGCCCGAGTTCGCATCTTGCCGCCGCCGCGTGCATAATTAATGACGGCGCACTGCACACACTACGCATGAGCACATGCACGACCCCAAGAATATCCAGATACCAGTTCGTTGAGGCGTAGAGCGTTTGCAATACATGCCTTGAAGACATGAAAAACGGCTGAAAAGCTGAACAAAGTTTATAAATAATACTCCCTGTCTAATATTATTATACTTTTTCGGTTTTACGTAGATTTCATAAGTAAACATGCAAATCTAGATAAGATCAAAAGTTTTTATAAAGTGAAACAGAAAAAAAATATGAAAGTAGTATGGAAGACGGTGGAGCTATTATATCGATCGATCGATCAAGCCAAGCTTGCTGTGTAGTGTAGTGTGTAGGCTGTAGGCACACATACATGCATGTGCATAGTTGGGATATTTTTATCTTTCTTTTTCTTACAAACGCAGATTAAAATTAAAGTTTTTAATTTTAAATTTAGAGTTGATGTTTGTGTTTTTTTAGTTTATTTTTTGACCTTTGCATTTAAATCGTCGAGTACCTATATATATATATAGTATTTATAAATTACTTTTATTTGTAAATATATTATTTTGTTTTTTCTTAGTAAAACCAAACTATTAACTCCATTCTGACCGAACATTCTAGCTTAATTATGCAGCTTGGTGGCGCAATCGATCGGTTCTCACGTACGCTACGGGCAACGGCCGGCGGTGAGATCGTTAGGTGCGCGTTCGTGTTCAGTAAAAAGAAGTTAGTAAGACATTCCTTTGGTTAATCCACTCTTGAATACGTACGTCTTGACCGTCGACGACTGCGCAAGCAAGCCGACCGCACCATGCATTCGAGTACGACGGCTTACTCAAAAACCTTCGGCTACCTATCTAAATATACGGATAAGTCTATTTTAGCCCTGAACTCTCCTCTAGAATTATCCCAATGATACGTACTTGAGCAATTTTATAGTATTTGAGATGAGAATGTACCAGGAGATACTAAAATTATTTTAGGATGCGTTTGGTTTGTGGATGAGGTGGGTTGGGTTGGCTCCATCCCTTGATTATAAGATGAGTTAGTTCTATTTTTCTGTTTGGTTGGATGGATGGGCTGGAACCTGTTTTTTGTTTGGTGGAAGGGATGAGATGGGATAGGTTGGACCTGTTTTTTGTTTGGTTAAAGGGATGAAATGGGATAAACGTTACCTCTCATATCCAAAATAAAATATTAAATACTAGGATTAATATATGAATAACCTAAAGTAATTGAATGTATATTTATACAAGTAATATAAATAAATTTAATAAATAAAATGAACACCCCTCTGGCATCGTGGTCGTCCTAGGACGGATCCGTCCCACCATTTTGATGGGATGGGTTGGACCTAGATCTGGAAGGAATATTCTTCTTCTAGGTTCAACCCATCTCACTTATCCACCACCCAAACAGGGTCAGGGATAGGTTGACTCTGTTCCAACCCATCCCATCTGGAACCAAACGCATCTTTAGTGTAAAATTTTGGTATCTCATGATATCTAAATACTAGAAGATACCAAATTTTACACTAAAATTTTGGTACCTCCTGATACCTACTCAAGGACTATAAAATTACTCTACATATAATACAAAATCTAGATAATGAACAAGTAGAAGAAAAGGTTATCCTCAAAATGCAACGAGGCATATGCAAATATTGTGGCCTCTATGCAAATAGTTATTGCATCGCTTCCTTTGTATAAATCAACTTAAATAACCACATAGAGAAGTGTGTGGGGGTCGTGCACTCGTGCGTGCTCGGACTAGGATCCTATGCCATTATGTATTGCCATACGGTCACTAAAACGTGGGTCGCATTCTCAATTAAATTCGTACTTCAATTTCATGGGCTCTTATTTTCGGGCTCTAGAGGCTAGATGGCCAAAATAAAAAAAAATAACTCTAAATTTGGAATAGATCATTAAGAACACGAATAAAAAATTTTATTCATAAATTATTTTATTTATAAATATGTGGTACTCACCCCTTTAGTAGACTATATGCAAAAAGTTTTTTTTGCCATCCTCAAGTATCTTGAGTTACCAAAATTTTTTAGTGCAAAATTTTGATACCTTATGATACGTCTTACCTCAAGGTCCTAGATTTATACACTGAAAAATATAGTATCTCAAGGTACTTTTTTTCGATTCTTGAGAAAGTAATGGAGGAACCATCATCTATAGTATAAAATTTAGTATCTTTGGATGAGATACTAAAATTTTAAGCGTAAATTTTGATACTATGCTTTTCAAACATGATAAAATTGATCGGTGAAAAAGATCAGCTACGGAAAAGTTTCTACAATGGTTCTCAAACTTAGTGTTATTATTATTATTATTATTATTATTATTATTATTATTATTATTATTATTATTATTATTATTATTATTATTTATTATTTCAGGTTATCTAGGAAAATCTGGCCGGCGATTAGATAGATCATCCAATTTTTTCTATTAGTTATGAATTTCACCTATCAAACCATAAAAAAGCCTACAAGTAAGACTATAAAGTAGAGCAATTTTACAGTATTTGAGAAGGCAACAGGAAGTACTAAAATTTTAATGTAAAATTTTGGTAACTCTTGGTACCTAGTACTATAAGGTAACAAATTTTACACTAACATTTTGATACCTCTCAGTATCTACTCAAGGATCGTAAAATTGCTCAAAAGTATAAACTGAATGCAAATCGATATTCATTATTACAAAATTTAAAATTATTAAATCATGATCCAATCTTTTGATATTTTTAAGGGATAATTGCATATCTGACCCCACTTTAAAGGCTAATTATGGATCCGACCCTTCTTTTTCAACATTGCAAATTTGACCCTCCTTTTCAAAAGCGAACCAGCCTTCTGACCGTAGTTGATGCATGCCGTTAGGGTTTAGGGCGAATGAATTAAAATAAATAAATTTGGAATATGAATGGACTATTTTGCCCCTCAAGTCATATTTTCTCTCTTTCTCAACTCATTGCCTCTCCGATCTGAGAGGAGAGCCCGAGGGAGGACTGAGGAGGCGGTGCCGAGCGGGCCCGGGGAAGGAGCGGCATCAACCGAGGCCGAGGGAGGAGCGGCGCCGAGCCAGCCCAGTGGCGTCGTCGGGCAGTGGGCGGCTGGCCGCCAACGGGCGCGGTGTGGGAAAGCCGATGCATGGGGGAGGCGGCGGTGTGAGGGGAGGCGACACCGGCGGCTGTCGGTCGGCAGTGGGGGAGGCGACGGCAGCCACAACGGGCAAGGAGGAGGCGGCGCTGGCGATGGCCGGCTCGGCCACAGTGAGCAGTGAGGGAGGAGGTGGCGCCGGCGGCCGTCGACAGTGGGGGAGGCGACGCCGGCCGCAGCGGGTAGTGAGGGAGGAGGCGGCGCCGGCGGTGGCTGGCAGTGGGGGAGGAGGCTGTGAAGACCCGATCTGCTCTCAACTCACTGTCTCAACTTTCTAGGTGCCGCCGTGGATAGATGAAGACCCGATCCGCTCTCTTCTATACCTGATGTTGTACTGCAACGTAGGTAGAAATATTGTGTGAATGTTGTACTGCAACCTAGGAAGAGGAAGAGTTGCAAGGAGACAATGTGCTACTAGAGATGGTAGTACCGATTCTCCTACAACAAACACATCTAATTAAGTTCTTTATCCTCCTTCCTTTATTTCAGGTTGAACGTTTTTGCGAACTTTAACTCTCATAATAGTGCAAGTGAACGTAGAGATCGCG
Organism: Oryza brachyantha; assembly: GCF_000231095.2. NCBI lineage: Eukaryota > Viridiplantae > Streptophyta > Magnoliopsida > Poales > Poaceae > Oryza > Oryza brachyantha. The sequence continues at coordinate 8,323,841 of NC_023167.2, read as the reverse complement.
GTGGTAGAGGTGACGGTGGTAGGGGAAGGGGTACAACAAGAGGAAGAGGTGGCAGTGGTTTAGGTGCATTGTTTGGTGCCTAACCGTGGTCTGATTTGGATTGGGAGGTGCTTTGATCCATTAATGCTTGATGCTTTGGGACTGATGATGTAGTATGTGACTGATGATGCTTTTGTTGGGCTTATTGGACCTTGAATGTGTTGTTGGAGACTTGTCATTATGTTGATCGATATGTGGACTTGCATGTGTTGTTCAATCCATGTTCTTTTGATGTTGGATATGATTATGTTTTGAAAATGCATAGACCTATGCTTGTGCTTCCTATATGTTGCTCGAAATTAAAATAATACGTTGTTATGCTGTCAAAATTTTGTAAGATCATCTAACAATGATTGTACCTATTACATTCAACTATTTCAAACCAATAATTTTGAATTTTATTAATTCAAGTTGAAATTATATATATCAAATTAACCTCAAATCTATCAAAGAAAACTCAAATTTTGAAGTACATTAAGTTACATATCAAATTTATTGAATTTAGAATTATATATATCAAACTAACCTCAAATCTATCAAATAAATATCAAATTTCGAATTATATTAATTTAAATTCAAATTTATCAAATTTGAAAAAATATATATATTAAACTAACATCAAATCTATCAAATATAGTTCAAACTTTATTCCAATCTTTCTGAATAACTATTTACATTTATTTCCTATAAGTTAATATACAATAGGGTCAAAAGAGCAAGGGCAAATCGGTCAAGTTGCCCTTCACTTAACGGTGTTAAATGACTTAAACGGAGTAGGGTCACTTAGCTGCTTCGTTTTTGAAAAAGAAGGCCAAATCTGCAAAGCTAAAAAAGTAGGGTCAAATTCATAGTTCGTGTTTAAAGTAGGGTCAGATTTGCAATTGTTCCTATTTTTAAATATCCATAACAATAGCCATGCACGTACATTAGCGACCGGTAATGATAATAGTGATTCAGATGGACTGGTAGAACTAACATAATGTGTTACGGCTGACGATTTTGCGTGCTTACATAGCCTTGGCCGAGTAGTCAGTACAAATGCACATATACCCTGTTTTCTTGTAGAGACAACAGAGGGAACACTGTCTCCACCGTTTTTAATTGTAAGAACATTCATTCACATCCTCACAAACTTTATATACTTTTTTCATAGTTAAGGGATACTGTTTTTTGAACGTAAGGACAGGAGCTCCATCTGCCAATCAGGATTAACCTGGCCTGATCTCCTGTTTTGCGAAATCTTTACTGCTACTCAATCTCAGATTCACCGCGTGCGTGGCCGCCATGCTCGATCCGTGGAGCGTGATTCTAAGCTCTCTCGCGTTTCCTACTCGGTTTCTCGTGTATTACATGTTATCTAAAATCTTTTTAGAGAAGAGTATTTTTACCCAGCCTTTATATCCACTCGGATATATATAGCCATTTCTCGTCTTTGTATTCTATCTAAAATTTCTTTCTTAGATAAGGGTATTTTTACCCGGCCTCTATATCCACTCGGATATATAGCCATTTTTTATTTTGGAAACTTAGTCTAAGTAGGGAACTTAGCTCCTCAAATACTCAATCTGAAATTCATGCTCCTATGGAGATTTGAACCTAAAAGCTTATGTGCTACTTAGGTCACTGCAAACACTAGCCTACATGCCCTTTCACACATACATGCTATCTAAATAGTTATTAGAAAATATAATTTTTTTTACACAAACATGCAGGATAAAATATAATTTTTATGATTCATAACAAAAAAATAACAAATTAAACTGGAAATAATATATATATACTCACGATCATATATTCGTTAGTTTTGATATGGATTGTAGAAGTCATATTTTAACTTGCATGTTTGTGTAGCGGATATATAACATATTTAATCTATCTTCACAAAATTTTTTATATTTTTTAATAAATATTTAGATAACCTACGATAATCGAGGGACGTCCGTCGAGAGCTTAAAAACAGTGTGCGCACTCACCACCACCGCAAGGCAGCAAGCAGGCAAGAGAAAGAGAGAGAGAGCGAGCTCATTTCTTGCACTCTTGCTAACCGGCTAGCTAGCTCACCGAATCACCGATCACATTTGCCATGGCTTGCACCGAGGAGGTCGCTTTCGGCGTGAATCTGATCGGGGATGGCGGCGTCAGCTGGGCGCCGCTCGGCGCTCGCACGACTCTGTCCAAGGAGCACTACACGTCGAGCAGGGTACGGCCGTGGCCCTGGACGTGCACGGCGAGCGCGGCCGGTACGTCCTTGCGGTGCGCCGTGACGGCGAGGACGACGGCCGGGCTGCGGCACGAGGTCCCGGGCGGGCGGGCTCGTGCCCCGCGTCACGTACGTACCGTGTCGCCGGCTGGGTCGCCGTGCAGGGTGACGGTGGCTGCGCCGGCGGCGAGGTGAGCCACGTGGTGCGTGTCAGCCTCCGCGTGGACGACGGCGGCGACGGTGGGTGTCGGTTGCTCGACTGCGGCGCGGTGTGTGCCGGCGGCTGGGTCGAGATCAAGGGCACGTTCCGGCTGAAGGAGACCCCGGCCGGCGAGGTGGCGGTACACGTCCACGGCGCTCCCGCCGGCGTTGACGTGAAGGTGATGGACCTCCGTGGGTTCGCGGCGGACCGCACTACGCCAGAACGTCACACCTGTGACAGGATACCACTGACGGACCAAAGGTCCGGTCAGAGCTATCCATCATTTCTGACGGGTTGTAACCACATCCGTCATAGGTGTGGCATCCTGCCACGGACTGAGCTAGGCCTGGCAGCGGCCCGTCATTGGTGTTCGATATCAATGACGGGCCAACGTGGAAAGCCGTCACAGGTGATATCCCATCACTTGCGACGGGCCGTACAGCTTAAACCGTTTCTAGTATGCCATCACCTGTGACGGTTTTTCTAGTTACAAACCGTCACAGTTAACGTCTCACTATCTTTGGCAGGTATTTCTATAAAGATTAATTAGATCGATGCCATTATAAATATGCTAGTTTAGAAAAATGCCATTAAAATTTTTGTATTTATATAGATACCATTATAATTCCTTCTCCATCATAGAAATGTCATTTTCTACGTCTAGAAGACTACCGGGCCCACGTATAGGCTACTGTAATTTCGTATTCTCCGAAATACCCCCTCTCTCCACATCACTGGCAGGTGGGTCCCACCCCACAGCCCAGTCCTCTTCCCCAACTCCGGTGCGGTGACGTTGGAGTGGCGTGATGGTCTCTACTCGCCGAGTCGACGGCAGCGGCCATCCGGCGAGGCGACAGCGTGACGGCGAGGGCCAGTGTGCGACGACGGCTGGGGTGGCTTCTGCTGGACGAGAGGACGGTGACGGTGGCAGCGCCGTCGATTCCCTTGCGGCGGCCGTTTCGCAAGTACACCGGCAAGGCGCCGGAAGGGCATGCTGGCACCACCGTGTTCCATGCATGCAGCTCAACGAATCCCTGAGCTTTTTCCAAGATCTTCCTGTGTTTTTCCTCTTAGAGAAAAAACTAAAAAGATTTCTTGAGCTCCTCGTGCTCAGCTCAATCTAGTACTACCAAATGCCCAAATATAACATTGAGATTCCTCGTTCGAGCTACTCAATAGCCCATATGCCTAAGAAATGTCCAAAACCACTAAAAAGATGAGAACAAAGCAAACGAAAGCTATGAACAAATCCTGCGTAGTTTCTGTTTCTTATCTGAATCAAGCATCGTCCAAGATTTCACCCCACACCGAGCATTGCCACCAATAAATCGACAAGAAACAAAAAATGCATCGCGCGGAGAGAGCGTGCAGCACAAGAACTTGTTCAAAACCGCAGGAAATCCACAGCCACAGCCACTGGGAGCAGCAAATCACCCAAGGAGGGAAATGGACAGAGCTAGGGGCGGAGCGAGCCCTGTGCCTCATAGCCATCGATCGAGCAGAGCTGAGCTGAGCTCCTGGCCGCTGCTCCTTCCTCCTTCCTTGGGTTGCTTGCTGGACGAGCTGAATCGAGGGGAGGGAGGATGGAGAGCAAGGCACGAGCAGCGCGAGGTGACGAGATGAGATGAGCAGTGGAGCGCGAGCCTGCACCACGCCGTGGATGGAGGAGGGGGGCAGGGCTGTTGGGTGGGGCCCACCTGTCAGCGAGGGGGTATTTTAGACAATACAAAATTACAGTGGTCTGTATGTAGGTCCAATGGTCTTTCAGTTGTAGAAAATGGCATTTATACTATGAGGGAAGAATTGTAATGACATCTATACAAATACAGAAATTTTAATGGTATTTTTCTAAACTGACATATTTGCAATGGCATGAATCTAATTAACCCTTTTATAAAACCGTCTAAGACGTGTATTTGTGCTATAAATACCCCCACTGCCAACTGTTTTCTATCTCGACCAGTGCATTGTTCATAGTTGGGTTGGGAGGACAAAGAAGGCGAATTTTTGCAAAACTTGGAGGTAAAATAAGATGTTTGACTTTTTTCTTTCAATGTTTGACCATTTGTCTTATTCCAAAAATAATGAAAATATTTTATAATATTTTTTCAATCAAACATCATATAATATTTCTCTATGTTATTTATTACAGATGGATCGGAAGTGGATGTACATTGTTCATCATTTATCCATGGAGTATAGGGAGGGGGTCACTGAATTTATTAAATTTGTGGACAATGACAGAAAAAGCAGGATGAGCCTGTATATATGTGTCCATGTAATGACTGTAGGAATGAAAAGATGATTCCTGATAGTTCAGATGTGCATTCTCATTTGATAAGGAGAGGATTCATGGAGAATTATACATGTGGGAGCAAGCATGGAGAGCAAGAGGAACCTGATGTTGATGCTCATGAGGAAATGTCGGATCAAAATACAGTGAACGTCGTCGCAGCTCCAGAAAGCATGTTTGTATCGTCTCCGTTAGGTGGAGATACCATTGATTTCGACATTGAATGTCTATCTTAAATGTTGCATGATATTGAAGACGCAAATAACAATGACAGAGACTTTGAGAAGTTTAATAAGTTGGTGGAAAACTATCAAATGCCCTTGTATGATGGATGTAAGTCAAAGCACACCAAGTTGTCCTGTGTGTTGGAACTCATGAAGCTTAAGGCAAGTAATGGATGGTCCGATAAGAGTTTTACAGAACTTCTTAAGCTATTAAAGGACATGTTGCCAGAGGGGAACAAATAACCACAGATGACATACGAAGACAAGCAAGTGTTATGCCCGTTGGGTAAGTTAGAAGAATTCATGCATGTTCGAACGACTGTATTTTGTATTACAAGCAATATGCTGACCTGAATGTTTGCCCTGTATGTGGGGCTTATAGATACAAACGTGCAAAAAGTATAGGTGAAGGAAGTAAGTCAAAGAGGGGATGACCTGCAAAGGTTGTGTGGTATCTCCCAATTGCGAAGCGTATGAAGAGAACATTTGCGAATAAGGAACAAGCAAAACTAGTGCGTTGGCATGCCGAAGAACGGAAAGTCGATGGCAAGCTAAGACACCCAACAGATTCAGTACAGTGGCGGAGAATCGATAGGATTTACCAGGAGTTCTCAGAGGACCCAAGAAGCATGCATTTTGCTATGTGTACAGATGGCATTAATCTATTTGGTGATTTGAGCAGCCGTCATAGTACATGGCCAGTTCTTCTTGTGAACTATAATCTTCCTTCCTGGTTTTGCTTCAAAAGAAAGTATATTATGCTTGTCATGCTCATTCAAGGACCGAGACAACATGGCAACGATATTGATGTGTTCCTTGAACCAATGATCGATGACTTCGCGACGCTTTGGAATGAGGGCACACGTACATGGGACGCATATGGACAGGAGTATTTCAACCTCCATACGATGGTGTTTAATACCATCAACGATTATCCAGCCCTTGGCAATCTTTCTGGCCAAACGGTCAAAGAAAAAATGGGCGTGTTTGGAGTGTATGGAGGAAACAAGAAGCAAATGGTTGAAGCATTTACATAAGATGGTCTACATGGGTCATAGGAGATTTCTCCCACGGTATCACCTTTATAGGAATATGACAAAAAATTTCAACGGCCAAAGAGATACAGCCAGACCCCCACAACAGCTAACAGGGACAAATGTGCACAACTTACCGATGGGAATAGCCAACAAGTTTAGAAAAAAGAGAAACGCTGTAAAGGGAAAAGATAAGAGCATGTGGAAGAAAAAGTCAATATTTTGGAGACTACCATATTGGAAGGATCTTGACGTTTGCCACTGCATAGATCTGATGCATGTCGAGAAGAATGTATGTGAGAGTTTGATTGGGTTACTGCTTAACCCTAGTAGTACAAAGGATGGTCTGAACGCCCGACGAGATTTGCAAGACATGGGTGTTCGTCCGAAGCTACATCCCGTTACCATGGAGTCCAGCAGGGTGTACCATCCTCCAGCCTGCTACACTCTATCGAAAGATGAGAAGATAAATTTATTGACATGTCATAGTGGTATAAAGGTTCCATCTGGTTACTCGTCAAGAATTAGTAGGTTCGTTTCACTGCAAGACCTTAAGCTGGTAGGAATGAAGTTGCACGATTGTCACATTCTTATCACACAGCTGTTGCCCGTTGCAATAAGGTATATTTTGCCTCCAAAGGTGCGACACACGATAATGCGGTTGTGCTCCTTCTTCCATGCTATCGGCCAGAAGATCATTGACCCCGAGGGACTAGATGAACTACAGGCAGAAATTGTGAGAACGCCATGTCATTTGGAGACGTACTTTCCTCCTACTTTCTTTGATATAATGGTACATCTTCCAGTGCATCTTATCAGACAAACAAAGTGTTGTGGCCTGCTTTCATGACGCAGATGTATCCGTGTGAAAGGTATATGGGGATCCTAAAGGGTTTTGTACGGAACCGATCCCACCCTGAGTGAAGCATCGTTGAGAGTTACACCAGTGAATAGCTCATCGATTTTTGTGTGGACTACCTGTTAGAAACCTCTTCAATTGGATTACCACGATGTCATCATGAGGGGAGGCTTGACGGTGTGGGTACCGTTGGACGGAAAATAGTTAGGATGGATCGAAAGGTGTATGACAAGGCTCATTTCACGATACTCACACATATGACCGAGGTAGTGCCGTATGTTGATGAACACTTGGGATTTCTCCGACATGACAACCCAGGCCAATCAGATAGTTGGGTTTGAAAAAAGCACATGTCTTCCTTCAACGAGTGGTTTAAGAACAAAATTGCGATCGAGCAGAACTTATCCAGTGAAACACTGAAGTGGTTGTCACAGGGTCCTGAATGGAGTGCCACAACCTGGCAAGGATATGACATAAACGGATACACCTTTCACACAATCAAGCAAGACAGTAAATGCACAGTGCAGAGCAGTGGGTTGCGCATTGAGGCCGGTAGCGATGATGGTGGTAGGCGTGATCAGTACTACGACAGAGTAGAGCAAATATTGGAGCTAGACTACTTGAAGTTCAAAGTCTCGTTGTTTCGTTGTCAATGGGTCGATCTTCGCAATGTAAAAGTTGATACGGAAGGTTTCACCACTGTCAATCTGGCTAACAACGCCTATAAGGATGAACCTTTCGTTCTCGCCAAACAAGTTGTTCAGGTCTTCTATATGCTTGATCCGTGTAACAGGGAGCTACATGTTGTTCGTGATGACAAAAGAAGAATTGTTGGATTGGATAATATCATAGACGAAAATGACTACAACCAGCACGTGCATGGCATAGGTCAAGAAATACCTCTAGAAGAGGAGGAAGAAGAATATGGTGTTCAACATGCCCGCGTTGACCATGAGGAAGGATTATTTTTGTAATTTATGTCCACATGCACGCGCAGAAATGAAGTGGATGAATTTTTCGATGAATTTTGAATTATTATGATGAAGTGCATGAATTATGGATGAATTTAGGATTATTTTGATGCAGTGGATGAATTTTTCGATGAATTTAGGATTATTTTGATGTAGTGGATTAAATTTTTGATGAATATTAAATTATTATGATGAATGGATGAATTTACGATTATTTTAGTGCAGTGTGTTTTTATTTTACTAATTAATTAGAAAATAATACACTGGGTTAACTTTCAAGAGGCCGAACCCTAGGTCAACTAGGGTCAACCTTACCTTTGACGGGTTGCAACAATAGAGCCGTCAAAGGTCCTGACATCTTTGATGACTCCATATCTTCAACCCGTCACAGGTATGTTTACCTGTGACGGGCCTGTTGTTGGCGCCCGTCACAGATATCTTTGACCCATGTTGACTTAGGGTTCGGCTCTTCAAGGTTAACCCGAGCAGTGCGTCTCTCACTCCCTCCCAAACTTCGTCGCCGCCTCCCCGCGCTCCCTGCCTCCGCCGTCGCCACCGCCAACGCCGAACCTCACCCCGACCTTGTCGTCGGCTCGCCTCCCCAACCTCGCCATCCTACTGTGCCGCCGGCTCCCCGACGTCGCCCTCTGCGCCGCCTCCACGACGCCGGACATCGTCTTCGTCGCCGCCTCCCTATCCTCGGCATCGGCTTCGGCTTCGGTGCCGCCCCGACCTCCACTGCCTCCCCGACCTCGGCCCCAACCTCCACTGCCTCCCCGCCTTCCCGCCCGCCCTCCCTGCCTTTTCTCCGACCAGGTAGGCCGCCCCCCTTTTGATGAATGGATGTTTTTTTGATGTATGAATGCATTTTAGTTACTGCATTAGATGAATGGATGATTTTTTGATGAATGTAGTTAGTGCATTACATGAAAGGATGAATTTTGGATGAATGAATATATGAATTTTGGATGAATGGATGCATTTCAGTTAGTGCATTAGATGAATGGATAAATTTTGGAGGAATGAATGGATGAATTTTAAATAAATGAATGAATGGATGAATTTTAGACACATGAATGAATGGATGAATTTTGGATGAATGAATGGATGAATTTTAGATAAATGAATGAATGGATGAATTTGCGATAAATGAATGAATGTATTAATTTTGTATGAATTTGAATGCAATGTGTACATTTCTGTTAGTGTATTTTAGTTCATTGAAATAATGTTCCTGTATGAATTTTGCATTTCAGTACATTGAAATATATGTGAGAATGTTCGTATGAATTTGATGTATTTATATTTTTTTATTTCGATGGATGAATGGTCAGTGATGAATGCTCAAGAATGGATTAGCTACACTTGATTGTTTTGTTAGTTTTAAGGTTGCCATTTTTTGCTTAAGAATAGATTACCGACAATTGGTCTTTCTAGGTTTTCATGTCAGCTGTTTTATGCTGACAAACAGATTATGTCAACTTGGTCTTTTATAGGTTTTAATAACGGATTTCTGCATAGCTCAAGAGCATATTAGCTACACTTGGTTATTTTTTTGGTTTTAAAGTTGCCATTTGTTGCTCAAGAACAGATTACCTGCTTAGTCTTTTTTAGTTTTCATGTCGGCTGTTTTATGCTGACAAACAGATTATGTCAACGTGGTCTTTTATAGGTTTCAATGACGGCTTTATGCTTTGCTCAAGAACAAATTAACTACACTTGATTATTTTTGTGGTTTTAAAGTTGCTGGTATTTGGCTCAAGAACAGATTATCTACACTTGTTCTTTTTTTTGTTTAAAAGTTGGTTGTTTTAACGTCGCATTTTTTCCTTTAGGCAAATGATGATATTTGATGCATACTTTCTGAGCAAATCTGAGGCCATACCTTAGTACAATCAAGTTCTAAAAAAATATGAAATTACATGTTGTAACAATGATAGAAGGCTTGTAAGCGTTTACAGATAAATTGACCATGACAACGCCCGCCGCATCCCCGTCCGCCGCGACGCCATCGAGGCAATAGGCAGAACACGACCAAGCCACAGAGGCGGTCAGGGCAATTGAACCGACGACGTCAGTGCTGCAGGCACAAGAGGACACAACTCTGGAGCCGGTCCTGGCTGGTGATCCATCGACGATGACGGCGGCCGGACAACTCGAACCTTGAGGTAAATTGTAGAACAAATTTGCAATACATGACAATTTCGCAACACCAACGTCCTATCTATGTTACAGCTGCGCCGCAGGAACAACAGACCTCGATGTCGGGGGGACTAGTGCAAGTAGGTCGAGTAGAAACCCTCAGACACAAAACAAATGGCCGACCACGGTGCAGGTCATAAGAGATGTCGATGCTAGTGGTAGGCCCACAGCGCCGAGAAGTGTCATAGCAAGATGGTCTAACTGCTGTGGGGTGGCGGCACGTGACAATTTTGGTATCCTACACAAGGATATAGGGAAGGTCTCAGAAGCCGAGAAGGAGCGAGCTTGGACGACTATGGAGAAAGGGTTCACATTTTCGGATGAAGCAAAAGACAGGCTTAAGCGGAAGGCAATCCAGAAGATGGGTAAAGCTTGGAAGAATTGGAAGTCCAAGCTCCTAAACGAGTACGTCATCCCGCCCGGCAATCGGATGTCGTTCGCTGAGTACCCACAAATTATAGATATAGTGTGGGAGCAGTTCCGCCAGCTGAAGAACACCAACGAGTTTAGGGAGTCAAGCGAGGCACATCGCCGACTACAATAGCGGAATGAGCACCTGCATCGTCTGGGCACGGCCGGGTACATTGGCAAGGAGCAGATATGGGTCCAAGAGGATGCAGCCGCTGTAGCTGCGAATCTCCCCGCCCCGTTCTCGGACATTCTAGAACCTCGAGCTCGCAACTGGGCAAGGGCAAGGGGTAAGGTCAACCCGGACGGCTCCATCACATTTGAGAACAAAAGTGATGCCGTCGTCTATCAGGACCTGGTAAGATCGCACCTTAGCATTAGTAATTCACGTTAGTACGAGGTGAATGATTATTAAAACTTTTCTCACTTTTTTATAGTTGAATTTGGTTGCCGAACAAGCCTCATAGAGCGATCTGAAGTCTGTGCCAAAGATGCGCGAGGATGACATTCTTACGAAGGCGCTCGGGACCAAAGAACATCCTGGCCAGACACGGGGAATCGGCGTCAACGTGCCCTGAAAACATGGTCTGCCACAGTACAACTCACAGTACAGGAAACGTAAAGTCTCCAAGGAGGAGAGGGAAGCTTGTTTGAAGGCTGAGCTTAAGGTGGAGGTCATTCAAGAGCTACAGGCAACCATGGATGCCAAGGTGGAAGAAAGGGTTAACAAAGTCTTGGTCGACATGAACATACCCCGAGGCACACCACAAGTTGTTCATCCAACTCCTCAGACACATCATGACGCGAGCCCTATCTCTGGTAGGAGCAGTTGTGCATCCACAAAGGTGCGGCCCCTGGTCTCCCTATCGCACCACCACTAGCGGCAGTGGACAATATAGAGGTAATTGATGTTATCCGATCCAAATGTACTCCAACACTTTTGCACGTTCAAATATTAATTCATAACTTTACAAATGCAGAACGTAGTGCAATGTGCCCTATTGGTGAGGGTCCACCCAACTTTCTCTCAGGAAGTCGCCGAGGGCATGGCTTTCAAACCATCGGTGACAAAAAAAGTCCATGGCGCAGCACTGCTATCTGGGTACGTCAAGGTGTCCATCGATTCAGTAAAAGATAACTGGTCAGCCTATCCACTGCCTGTGCCCCCCAATGATGAAATCATGACTTTGGGTGATGCGTGCAAGACATTCATACAGTGGCCTAAGGAAGACATAGTTGTCAAGATGATTCCTTGTCCAAGTCGACCGACGGAGCTCACACCTCCCAAGTCTCCCAAGTCAAAGCTTTCTATCGAGGGACCACTGAAACATGACCGCGGGGGCGCTAAAGGCAAGGGGAAGGTCGAGGAGTCGGCGCCGGCACCCAAAAGGGGGAAGGCTGCAACTTCAGCGGGGGACACCAAATTGAGGAAAGTCGAGAAGGCGCCGGCCCAATTTGAATTGGGCAAGCCATTGGTGGACGACCATCTGTTAGTCATGATGGGCATTGCTTGTAGAGAGCTACATAAACAATACATGGAGCTGAGCAATGCCAAGCGGAAAATGAGGGACTCATCAATAGTAGGACATCACGACCACCAGCCTTTCATGTCAGCGCCTACCTATATAACTATTGGCTTTGATGACCTCCTCGACCTGTTCAGGATCCGGAAGTTGGACACAGGTCTTCTAAAATGCTACTCCTTGTAAGTGCAAAACTTACTCCTTCCGATATTACTGAAGTATGTCCTACTTAAATTAGTGCTAATACGTACATGATTTAAGGTTGTGTTGGATCGAGAGTCGTCGCCTTGGTAACCAGGTTGGGTTCCTTGATCCATCGATGATCAACGAGGTTACTTTACGGTAGAGCTTCAACGACGTAGTTGAATATGTCAACCGATGTTTATGGGCCCACCAAGACAAGGAGTACATCATGTGCGCACACAACCAACAACAAGAACCCAATACTCTTCGTGCATATCACTTCTGAAGTTACGGTTCTTAGTACTAACGCTAGCTAACCACCCTGCAGGCAACATAGGGTTCTCCTAGTCATCATATCTAAATGGAGTAGGGTCGCCTATCTTAACTTCAATAAGGACAAAGAGTATGATTTCATTGAAATCATCAAGGCCTTAAATTTGGCTTGGGGCCCATATGTGGCAAAGGGTGGTAGGCACAAGGACGGCAAGAACGAACTTTATCATGACACCAAGTTCGCATGCGCACAACAGATCGGAGACCAATGTGGGTTCCATGTGTGGCACAACATGTCAACACTTATAAGAGCGGTGAAAGATTTTGACCCTGAGGTTGTTGCTAATGGCAAAGCTCATTTTGACATCAACTTTATTCTTCTAACCATTTTAACCCCTGATTTAATTAACAGAAAGGTAAAGCTAGCACGAAGATTGCACTCATCAACCCTCCTGCTATCAGAGGAGAATTGTGTGCCTTCATTCTTACCGAAATAATGAACAAGAAAGGACGTTTCCGCGCCACTTAGACATTTGAAGTAGTCTAATTTATTGTGATGTACAAATTAACCATTAGCTTGTGATGTACATATGAGCACAATACAATTTGTCCTTGTTTTTATGTTTCTGTGCTATGGAATGCTATGTAATTTACTCATTTGTACAATATTACGGCAGTTTGCTAAATTTTCGTCAGTTTTAATCAATCACTGATTATGTTGGACTATTCAAATGGTTTCTCAATTTTAAATACGACAGGGAGGTTCACAACGACGACATGATATTTGCAAGGTATGAATGTGTGGCTTTCATGCATTTGTTGGGTAAAATGCTGTCAATTTCAATCGTATATGTTGGGCAATATGTTGATATGGATGTGTGATTTGTATTGCCGTATGTGAAGTTGTGCAATATGTCAAGTTGGAGACAATATGTGAATTTGAGCAATATGTGACTTAATTACCTATGATTTTTTACTGCCATGTGTATCTGTGTATTTTCAGAGGACATGGCTAGCGAGTCTTGAGGCTAGCCAATTTTTAGTATTTATTTTTTTCTGAATTTAACTCATCACTGATGGGTCGGTATTAAAATCCGTCATAGCTAGTTACTACTCTTGCGTGTTCTCACTCAAGGACCGTCACAGGTGTGTTACCTATGACGGCTGCTACCTTTGGGCCCGTCACATGTGTGTTACATCTGATGGGTCCTAACTGACCCAAGGGTTGCAGAATTGTACACCTCTAACGGGCCGACAAATATATACCCGTCAGAGGTGAGAGTCACCTCAGACGGCTTTTGACCCGTTAGAGGTGACTCCACTCATCAGTGACCACTGATCACAAACCATGGCCTAAACTGTCACAGGTGAAGGTTTGAGCCCGCCACTGGTGATCATGTCCAGTGTAGTGCCGGAAGACGAGGTTCAAGCAGCTCAAGGAGAAGACTGACAAGGTGACCTATCCTTCGTATCGACCAAACTCGTACAACAACACTCACACGATATGCATGATCAGTTGAACACACATTTTATCATTTTCTAGGCAATATATAATAGCCAATCCTAAGTTAATTTGCTGCTAATTAAATGATTGTCCATTTGTTTATGCCAAGTAAGTACCGTGACGTCGGCATCCCATTTACTGGGTGCCTCGGCCATATGTGTCACAACCTGATAAGAGCAAGGGAGAGTGACGCAAGTGCACAAGTACATAAACATGCACCGAGTACATATTAAATATGATAGCTCTGCACAAGTACATAAACGTATAATTGTTTTTTGTATTTCGAGCATAGCTATTTTCCTCATTGAAAACAATTCACACTGAAGTACAACTTTCCAGTTCAATTACCTCAATTGACAGTAATCGTTCTACCGAACAGCGTAACTACCTAGATCACGACTATCACATCTGATGTTTTTGCAGGTTCGCAAGCGCGACGTCGTCCTCAAGTTCGGCGGCGCAGCCGGAGTAGCCGGGAGCATGTCCGGCGCGAGCGTTCGGGTGGTGCAGATGGACACACCGCCTTCCTGCTGGGCACCTGCATCAACGGCTCCGTGATCCAGGACCCCAAATTCGTCGACTTCTTCACCAACAACTTCTGCGACGGAGGCGCAGCGCGGCCAGCTCAACTACCGCGACGCCGACGCTGCTCGACTTCTGCGACCGCCACGGCAAGCCCGCGCGAGGCCACTGCATCTTCTGGGCCGTCGACGGCGACGTGCAGCAGTGGGTCAAGGACCTCGGCCGCGACGACCTCGCCTCGGCGGTGCACGGCCGGCGCCTCAACGGCCTCCTGTCCCGCTACGCCGGCCGCTTCCGCTCCAACCCCGACGGGTTGGAGTCCAACCCGTCGGGCGAGGTCATCTGCGACGCGCTCGACCGGCTCGCCACGACGGGGCTGCCCATCTGGATCACCGAGCTGGACGTGAGCGAGGCCGACGTTTCCCTCCGCGCGGACGACCTGGAGGTGGTGCTCCGCGAGGCGTACGCGCACCCGGCCGTGGCCGGCGTCGTGCTGTGGGGGTTCATGCAGAGCCGCATGTGGCGCCAGGACGCGGCCCTCGTCGACGCCGACGGCAGCGTCAACGAGGCCGGGCAGAGGCTGGTGAATCTAAGGAGGGAGTGGATATCGGACGCGCGGGGAAGCGTCGACGGCGACGGCAATTTCAGGTTCAGGGGCTACCACGGCACGTACGTCGTGGAGGTGACGACGGCGTCGGGGAAGATGCTCAAGACGTTCGCCGTTGGACAAAGGGGAGACCTCGCTTGTGGTGGACATGCAAATTTAACGGCTACGTGGAGTTATGAGATCTTTTATTCATACTGATACATATATAATCACATATAGCACCAAACTAATTCAAATTTATGGAGAACACGACGGACATTGGTACTAACGATTCTACAACGGAACAGAGGATGTTCGCCTTATATTTTTAAGTTGGTATAATGGTATTGTAAGACAAATATAAGATACTGTATCCGGTAAGATTTAATGGATATGAATAAAGTAAACGAGTTATTTCTCGTTTTATACAACTAGCTAGTATCACTGTAAGAAAAATCATTTTGCTAGGCGAGAGTATGATAACTGCACAAGAGGGCCGAAATTATACCCCGGCCCGTGCAACGTGATTGGTGGCCTAGAGCAAGCAACAGCTGCCTTTGGTATTGTCATAGGCTTAGGAGAGGAATGATGTTCTAGCCATTTGAGATGTGTGCTTAAGATAACAAGAGGAACACACGCACGTATGGCATGAATGTTCGTCAAAATTAGATCCTTGTCCTTGTGTACACACAACTATATTTTGCAATTTTGTTTTGCTGCAATTCGGCTGCAATTTGATTTTGTTTTATCCGAGTATCTTGGTGCATGCAATGATATTGCGGTGTGGAGTCCAGATAAGATACACATGACTTACCCGGTTCGGTTATGTGAAGTAGATATAAGACATGCGCTCTGATCACGTATCCTGTAACCTTTATATATACCGAGCCACCGCTCCATCGCAGAACATAGAAACAAAAAAGCAATCTAGTTTTGCCTCCTCCTCTTTACTGTCCCATCACTCGTACTCTACTCCGTCCCGCTCTTCGGCATGCACCGGTGATCAGGAGAGCAGGTCTTCGGAACCTTTTCCTTTTGACGTCCTGTACTGGAAGAACACGAAAATATGGTTTTGGGTAGCGTATGCGCGCCTGCCCACTGATATTCCACAACGGCTCGTCTACCTCTAGTCTCGAGGGTTGTGCGCGGACGACACCGGCTCGTCTACCTCTAGTCTCGAGGGTTGTGCGCGGACGACACCATCCAACACCGTACGTCGTTCCTCTAGTATGCACAATTCCTCGTTAATACGATCAACAATAAAACCAGAACACTCGGTATGTATTCATCATATCTTTTATATATGATTTATTCATGTTTTACTGTCTATTTTAGATGTATAGGTCATATGATTTGAGTATCATAGTTTATAGGTTTAATGTCATGATTTATTTATGAAATAAATTAAATATTATATGTTTATATATTCAACAAGGTGAACCTAACAATTAATCATAATGTGATCCGTAGCCTGATCCAGAAGAATCAATCACTACCACCGTAGCCGCATCCTCCAATCTGTGACGTTTGGAAGAGTCTTCAGTACTGCTATTTGGATCGTGAGAATTAACATTATTTTAATGGAAAATCGCAAAATTAGAGGAAATTCGTAAAAAATCGCAAATTTAGGGTCCTGTCGAATGTCCAGCAGTCGACTAGAGAGGAGATCGGACTAGATCGCCAGCGTTGCAGTTTGACAGGGTCTGTCTAACTTTGGCAATTAGACAGGCCCCAGCAGTTGAACGGGTGACCCTGTCGAACTCTCTCTGTTCGATTCGCCCCAGTCGAATGCCCACCGTTCGATAGACCCCTAAATTTTCGTTTTTCTCTATGTGGCCTTCACTTTTAGGATTTTCCATTAAAATAATATTAATTCTAAAAAAAATTCGATCCTCTTATCAGTTTCAATGGTGGAACTTACAATGATGTTTGCCCCCTCCCTGACATCCACATCCATGCACCATAATCCACATATATAGAAATGGGAACAGTTTTTAGCACACAGGCTATCTAAATAGTCATAAAAAATATGAAAAAAATTGATAAGATAGATTATATGAGTTATATCACTCCACAAACATACAAGTTTAAATTTAACTTCTACAAGTTGTAGAAAAAAAAACTAAAACTAAGTATACGCAAGCATATTCATAATTGTTTTTGTTATTTTTCTGTAACCTGTAGAAGTTGAATTTAAACTTGCATGTTGGTGGAATGATATAAATCTCATTAAATATCTTGTTAAATTTTTTTATATTTTTTGATGACATGCAAACAACGGGTGTAAATACATCCATGTGCTAAAAAACTACTTCCATATAGAAATCAACAGATAAAAGGTCAAGAACTTTCACAAATCAAGAGGAAGAATATCCACATCAAATACATTGATTAGTTATGTTCAACTAGCATCATCAACGAGACCAAAACACATTGAGGTCTAAGCTTGTAACAACAACAAAAATCTCTTTGTGTCATGTTCCATAGCAATCTGGTATGTAGATCCGTACGAGTATTAGAGTGAAAAGCTTAAAAAGAACATATGGATTGAGAGAGAAGAGAAGGAGCACCATAAGGGATGAAGACTTAATTATCTCGTTCCATCCCTATCTATAACCTTGTCACTCATATGCACGTGGAGAATCTACCACCTTTTCCGCTGCCTTGGAAGGGAGTTATCACCGTCAAACATGCCGCACTGCTGATCTGACGACGCCCAAACATGTGGAAACCAAATTCACACTTCCATTTTTCCCTTTTGCTTATGTTTATAAACTAAAATTTGAATTCTCAACCTTAGACTTGGAGTCGATTTTATGTTTTTTCACAGAAGTTTATTTTCTATTGGTTTTTAGATCGCTAAGAATATGTTTTTTTACATAAGTTTATTTTCTAGCATTGGTTATTAGATTGCTAAGAATACGTATATATCAATTTTATTCATAAATTATTTTTTTATTTGTAAATATATCGTTTGACTTTTTTTATAAAAAAACCCAAAGAATTACCCCCTGAGCTCATGGCAACTACATCAAGCTCATGGCAGCTAAATTGGTGATGGGACTCATGTGGATTTAAACGAATGCTCACCGAAGCTATGGCCCCAACCAGGGTGGTGAGGGAGATAGTCATAGGGTGGTGGGGCATTGGGACTTGGGAGGATGACAGAGATGGAGAGCAAGAGGTGGAGAGGAAAGAGTTAGGCCACGCTCGGAGTTGGGTTAGTTATCTAAACCCAAAAAACATACTAATAAATTAATATATGATTAATTAATTATTAGTTATAAAAAATTAAAGAATAGATTAATATGATTTTTTAAAATATATTTACTATATATTTTTTTTAAAAAAAACGGAAGCGTGCACGTGAAAAACGAGATAATCTGGATTAGCAGGAAGGGAAGAAGAACGCTCAAGTTGAGAGACTAGAATAGGGAAAGATAAGAGCTAATGGGGACAGGATGACTAATTAAGCTTAGGTCTTGTGAAAAGCAGTTTTTTTAGCACACGGGTGTACATACATCCGTTGCTTGCATGCCATCTAAATAGTCATTAAAAAATATAAAAAAATTTAACAAGATAGATTAATATGAGTTATATCACTCCACCAACATGCAAGTTTAAATTCAACTTCTACAAGTTGTAGCAAAAATAACAAAAACAATTATAGATATACGTATACTTAGTTTCAGTTTTGTTTGTTTTTTGATACAACTTCTAGAAGTTGAATTTAAACTTGTATATTTGTGGAGTGATATAACTCATATTAATCTATCTTGTTAATTTTTTTTTACATTTTTTGATGACTATTTACCCGTGTGTTAAAATCTGTTTCCCAGGTCTTATGAGATCTGCTCACTTTTCCTGTATCGACTATTTACGTAGGTAGACCGGCACCGATAAGAAGTCATCAATTAAGGGTGCACTGAACCGACACTCATAATTCCTCTTCACCAGCACTGGTCATTTGTACGGGTAATATATAGTTTTACGTTTTAGCAGTTATGCATCAGTGAATTGAATATGGTTTGTGGGAAGAAGAGAGAGGCTGCATGCGGTATTTGGCCCGCAACCGCAATGCACGAGATGGCCGGTATTGTCGTCAACGCATTAACCCATCCTCCGTGGACACGAACGGATCGAGAGGAACGAAGAGCCGCAGCCGGTTCTCCACGATGACGCCTGCATTTCGCCCCGGCCGTGTGATCACATCTCTATCCTTTCCCACAAGTCAGCGACGAGCTAGGTTCAGAGCGCAGCGGCATCTGAATCCTACAAGTCAGAACTTGCTGCTTCGCACAAGCTACACAGTTACTCATAAACACGGGAAAGTATTCTAAGCTCTTCAGGATCCCCTCATCTATTATATGCTATCTAAATAGTTATTAAAAAATTTAAAAAAATATGAAGATAGATTAATATAAGATATATCACTACACAAACATAAAAGTTCAAATATGACTTCTACAATCCATAAGAAAAATAATAAATTAAACTCTGAATAGTATACATATACTTATAGTCATATTTGTTATTTTTGTTATGGATTGTACAAGTCATATTTGAACTTGTATGTTTGTGTAGTGATATATCTTATATTAATCTATCTTCATAATTTTTTTTCAAATTTTTTGATGACTATTTGAATAACATGCAATAAACGAGATGATATGGTTTAAAATCCACTCCCATAAATAAGCATGCATGCATGCATCCATATGCACAGAGAATTAGATTTTGAGATATGCATCGTTGATCTGCAGGTAGTTGCTTCCCAGTCTCTACTCCCTGTTTGGGCATTCCCAACCCAATGGCTAGAATAGTATCTATAGGATTAAATAAGTTGTCACTTATGATGAAAAATGATGTGGCAAGTGAATAGATGAGAAAAGAGAATGAAACCATATCTCGCATGAGACATGGTTTCTACATAACATCCAAGATATCATGTGAGATAAGTAACATTAAATTTAAGTGAAAAATAGTGGTGTTTGTATTGGAAGAGTAATGTCTAATACTAGTTTCTTGATGATAGGGAGTTTATAGAACATATCTAGTGTTATGGGTCGGGAATGCACTTATTGCATTCGACTATCTATCCATCGAACAGTAGACGAGATATAGCAATCCGCCGGCGACGATGTCACCTATAAATACGTACATACTGCAGCCATGTTCAAGCCAACGCAAGCTAGCCACTAGCAGGTTAATTATTAGATCTTAATTGCAATGGCGTTAGCGCATGATCAGTTTGCCTTTGGCGTGGACCTGATTGAGGTTGAGCACGGCCTCGCCGGCTGGTCGCCGGTCGGCGCGCGCACGGCGGTGTCCGCGCACGTCGAGCGCGAGCGCGACGACGCCGCCGTGCTCCTCCCGGCCGTGGCCACCGAGGGGCAGAGCGAGCGGCGCAGGCCCAGGCCCAGCGGCCCGTACGTCGTCGCGGCGCGCCGCGCCGGCGAGGAGGACGGGATGCGGCACGCGCTCCCGGCCGGCGCGCTCGTGCCTCGGGTCACGTACCGTGTCGTCGGGTGGGTCGGCGTAGTGCAGGTGCAGGTGCAGGTGCGGGTCGAGGGCGGCGGCGGCGGCGCCGCCGGAGGCCAGCAGCACGCGGCGGCGGTGCGCGTCGGCCTCCGCGTGGACGACGACGACGGGTGCGGCAGATGGATAGACTGCGGCGCGGTGTCGGCCGCCGGCGGGTGGGCGGAGATCAATGGCGCGTTCCGGCTCAGGACGCGCCCGCTCGCCGCGGCTGTTCACGTCTGCGGCGCGCCTGCCGGCGTTGACGTGAAGGTTATGGATCTCCAGGTGTTCGCGACTGATCGGAAGGCGCGGTTCAGGCAGCTGAAGGAGGAGACTGACAAGGTGAGCAATAAGCGATAGCATGCAGTCATCAGTCGTCACAATCACTCCATATAATTTTGCACGATCGATGTATTTTGCTGCAGCTACTGTGTTACGTAAGTTTCGGTTAATAAGGAAAAAGAACTTCGATTAATTATATCATACAAATTGAGACAAACCCCACAAAAGGAAAAAGAAGCATGCTGTAAAAAGTATTATATTTTAGTGAGGATAAAATTGTGAGGGTAAATTTTAGTACTTAAAGTTATTTTCTTAAGAATGACAAAATGCTTAAAAAAGTTGAGGTCTTTCATTGTTACTGCGTGACCTAGACTAAATATATCTCCCATTGTTTCATATCAAAAAATAGTTAAATATTTTGACATGTACTTTACGTTGTAAGTTGCAAATATATATTTCACTGTAATTTCATACATGCCTCGTAAGGTATTCCAACTTCCAAGTGTATAAAGAGGTGAATAGTAAAAGTTAACACATTACCCATATAGGGCCGTGTTCGGGAGTGTGGGTGGAGAGGGTTAGTTATTTGGCGTGAAAAACGTAGCAATAAATTAGTACATGATTAATTAATTATTAAAAAAGTAAAATAGATTAATATGATTTTTAAAACAATTTTCCTATAGATTTTGTTTTGCAAAAAATACACTATTTAGGGGTTCGGAAAGTATGCACACATAAAACGAGGAGTTTAGATAACTAGGAGCAGGTACAATAGCAGGCTATAAGCCAGCTATAAGCATATTTTAAAGAGATAAGAGAGGAGAGAGGAGAGAAGTGGGCTACTAATTTGTAGCTAGCTGCGCATAGATTCCAAGACAAAATGTCTGTATGATATGTGGGACCATGTATTGATGTTTTGTAGGTAACTATTGTATGAGTTGGCTATTAGATTAACTATAGAGAAATTAAAGTCAGTAGTTGGCTATACTATTAAACTTGCTCTAAGCCTAAGAGTGAACGCGACTTAGGTAAGACAACAAAAATAATCAATACAGTAAAAATTAGCTGGAAGAAATACGTAGACCTGCACATGACAGAAAGTTGACGACAACATTGTACTCGTTCTCTTTTTATTTAACGTTATGAATTGATCTTTAACCGCTCATCTTATCTAAATTGTTATGCAAATATGCAAAATAAGTTATGCTTAAAGTTTATTTAATGATAAATCAAATTAGAACAAAATAGTTAATAGTTATATAATTTTTTTGATAATATGAGTGGTCTAACGTAGACTGAAGAGTCAATGACATCAAATAAAAAAAGTCGAACGACATAGTAGAATAATTATATTTGAAAGTTTCCTCCAAAGACTATTAATTGTTGTATAGCTACACCTTTGGAAAAAAAAAAGAATGAAACCAATGAAAAAAACAAGAAACTATTTTTTGTCGCTCACGTGGATTTACACTCGTTTTATGCGTGCCATCCAAAAACTTACCAGTACATTTGAAACTTGGTCGGTAAGATCAAACATACAAATGCAAGATAAACTTGAACCTATTTGTTATGTTTGTTTCTATCTAAATCTAATTTAAATTTATATATTTGTACAGTGATATGCACATATTAGTCTGTTTTACAACAAAATAAAACTTTAACGACTTTTTGGATATATAAGTATATAACTTGCATAAAACGAGTGTATGTGAAGGATAAAATGCAGTTCCGAGAAAAATACATAGAATGAAAATGAAATAAATGCAAAAAATATGGCACCACCTCTTCGCAGTCACCAAAATGAAATACGGTGCGAACTTGCGTGCATGCAGGTTCGCAAACGAGAAGTCGTTCTCAAGTTCGGCGGCGGCACCGGCACGACCATGTCCGGCGCGTCCGTCCGCGTGGCGCAGCTGGAGAACCGCTTCCCGTTCGGATCCTGCATCAACAAGACGGCCATCCAGAACCCTAGGTTCGTCGACTTCTTCTGCGACAACTTCGACTGGGCCGTCTTCGAGAACGAGCTCAAGTGGTACTCGACGGAGCCACAGCGCGGGCGGCTCGACTACCGCGACGCCGACGAGCTGGTGGGCTTCTGCGAGCGCCACGGCAAGCCGGCGCGCGGCCACTGCATCTTCTGGGCCGTCGACGGCGACGTGCAGCAGTGGGTCAAGGACCTCGGCCGCGACGACCTCGCCTCGGCGGTGCACGGCCGCCTCAACGGCCTCCTGTCCCGCTACGCCGGCCGCTTCCGCCACTACGACGTCAACAACGAGATGCTGCACGGCCGCTTCTACCGCGACCGGCTCGGCGACGGCGTCGCCGCGCTCATGTTCCGGGAGGCCGCGCGGCTGGACCCGGCGGCGCGGCTCTTCGTCAACGACTACAACGTCCTCCGCGGCAACGACCCGAACGCGACGCCGGAGAAGTACGTCGAGCTGGTGGACGCGCTGCGGCGCGGCGGGGCGGTGGTGGGCGGGATCGGCGTGCAGGGCCACATGGACAACCCGGCGGTGGGGGAGGTCATCCGCGCCGCGCTGGACAAGCTCGCCACGGCCGGCGCGCCCATCTGGGTCACCGAGCTGGACGTGAGCGAGCCCGACGTGTCCCTCCGCGCCGACGACCTGGAGGTGGTGCTCCGGGAGGCGTACGCGCACCCGGCCGTGGAGGGCGTCATGCTCTGGGGTTTCATGCAGGGGCTGATGTGGCGCCAGGACGCCTACCTCGTCGACGCCGACGGCGCCATCAACGAGGCCGGCCGGAGGTTCCTCCAGCTCCGGAGGGAGTGGAGGTCGGACGCGCGCGGAACACTCGACGTCGACGGCCATTTCAGGTTCAGGGGCTACCACGGCACGTACGTCGCGCAGGTGACGACGGCGACGGGGAAGATGCTCAGGACGTTCACCGTCGACGAAAGAGATAGCTCTCTCGAGTTGGATTTGGATATGGAAATTTGAAGCTGAAATGTCATCTCCGTCGTACTGAACTACGTACTGTTCATAAATATGCTACTTTCATTCTAAAATAGTAAGGATTTGAATAATATGAATGTACAGTCAAAATATCTTCACTGGAGTTATTGAAAAATGCTGTAATATTGAAAATACTACTGTGAGAGATAAATGCTATTGATCAGACGCATATTCCCAGTTGAATCAATTTAACCAGCATTATGAGAGATAAATACTATTGTAATATTGAAAAATGCTGTAATAAAGGCCTTGATAACTTTGATCAGACGCATATTCCCAATTGAATCAATTTAACCAGCATTCAACCAAAATTTTAGGAAACTCGGACATATCTGATATATGTGAACCATCTAGGCCGTGTTCGTTTAAGAGCTAGTTAATTAACTTACACCGGTGTGGAAAACGTAGTAATAGATTAGTATATGATTAATTAATTATTAATTATGAAAAAAATATAAAATAGACTAATATGATTTTTTAAACAACTTTCCTATAGAATTTTTTTTGCAAAAAGTACACCGTTAGCAGTTCGAGAAGCGATCGTGTGGAAAACGAGGGGATAAGTTAACTTAGAGGGGTGGCCGATCGCGGCCCTAGTACTATCAAATCTAGACAGAGCAAGGTATTTTTTTGACCTAGTAGTGTAAGGTATTTTTGGATAGACGGTATATTTTCAAAATGAAAATGTAAACGGCACATCATATATCAAAAGGCTTGTCTCAAAATTAAGACGGTCGTTATAGAAATATCTTGTACATATGATTATATAATTTCTTTGTTTTTTTTCTTATTTGAGATTTCGTTTACTTGACCATTTATCTTATTTAAAACCTTTTTTCAAATATGTAAATTATAAGTTTTTTAAAAATTACTTTAGTAATAAATCAAATCATAACAAAATAATTAGTAACGAGTAAAATACATGAATCGTCCTTAAACTTGGAGCGGATAACATCTAAATCCATAAACTTTAAAATTGAACATTTAGGCCCTTACACTTAGGAACAAATCTCATTTAGGTCCATAAACTTTTAAATTGTACATCTAGATTTACCCTCTTGGTTTAATGAATCGTAGTTGGTTCAAACCTCGTTTGACTAAAGTTGCCCGCGGACGTGGCATTCCATGTAGATTAATCATAATAAAATAATTAATAATTATAATAATAAATAAAATTATAATAAAATAATTAATAGTTATATTTTTTGTGAGGACGTCCCAAAGCCTAGGTGGTGCAACGCTCCGAGGCATGTCAGCGTGAAATATTTGGATGGATGGGGTCTCAGATAAAACCCAAATTGTTGCAGTAACCATCCAACCTCATCGCAGACCCCGACATATCTTGAAGAGGGTACTACAAAGGCTCTAAGCCATCGGATATGAAATAGAAGACATAACTATTGGAATAGCCACGCCAGTCATCTACGTCATACGTCCGTCAACCACTCGATGGTGGCAACCAAAAGCGTACCCCAGAGATTTGATCTCAACAAAGGCATATTCCTTGGTTATCTCAACCATTTCAAACCCATCCTCATGTGGGACTAGTCGCCCAGGAATGCAAAATAGTTTCACATAAATCATCTCAAGCATGATATCCGAATCATAAGTGGTTCTAAGCATAAAGCATAAATAGTCTTAATAAGTTCTAAGTAGTACTTGGCAACAAGCCATACATATTGGTTCATGCGGTAAGCGTGCTACCCAAAAGCCCATAGGTAAACCGGCTAGGGTAAATCCCTAGTTAGAACCATCCTGGAAATCACAAGCTGCATCAAACTCCTCATCCAAATAGTCATTACCTGCAGCAGGGTCTGAGCCAAAAACAAGTAAAAGAAAGCAAGAAATCAGTACATTAATCAAATTAATGTACTGGCAAGTCGGTGACAACCCTAACATGCTACATGTTGGCCATATTCAAGGATAAGTTGTGTATAGGTAAATTTTTGCATAAATGCCAATTTTTGTTCACAACATGTTTCGCAACGGAAATTTTATAACAATAGTATAGAGTAAGTAAAACTTGTTATGTAAATAAATAAATAACACACA
Source organism: Oryza brachyantha (assembly GCF_000231095.2). Lineage (NCBI taxonomy): Eukaryota > Viridiplantae > Streptophyta > Magnoliopsida > Poales > Poaceae > Oryza > Oryza brachyantha. The sequence continues at coordinate 8,297,992 of NC_023167.2, read as the reverse complement.
TCTACCCCTCAAGATAGATCATCACCACTTACCATCATATCATCACCATTCACCGAACTTTATCCAAGTTCACCAACAAAACATTCCAACCATTTTCCAAGTTCACAAGAGTTTATCAAAATCACAAACTATACTCATGACACTTCACCATGCCGCTCATGACCGTGAGCACGGCTAATCGATTAGTTTTAGACTCTGCAGAGTTTGTACAACTTTTAAGCCCACATGATATGGATCGCTCTAGTTTATCCGATACCCGTCGGTATCGCCACACTCTACACATTGAGTGTGACCTAGAGGTCATAACGAAACCGTTACATTGTTTATTGTCTAGCCTTGCACCAGCACGATGTGTGTTTTACCCAGGCTACTAGCAAAGTAGCGCCACTAGGTAGCGGGCCCACGCTTTAACCTAGCGCCGTAAGGAACCCTACCCGGAATCCCTCACGAGGCACGGCACCGTTGTATTGGACAGACTGCCCGCTCAAATCATCACATACCACATGTCATTAATCAATTTCAACAAATCACAAACCATAGAAAGTTCCGATAAGTTACCAAAACCCGATAACCCATACTCTTCGGCCTACCAAGATGTAAGGCTAAACTCTAAACAACTTAATAGGTTAAGGCCAGCCCATACTTAGCATATGTGGTTTGTACTGTTTTCATTTGTTGGTGACATAGAGTGAGGTCCTTAATCGACCCGGGCGAACGCTCCCCCTATCGGTGCACATCTATCACCATATGTACACCACTCGCCGCCCAAGTCTAAAAACAAGTCTTCTCCATTTTCTGTTCACAATACTCACATATTTAAAATTCTGTCCAGCAGCATCAAAATAATTTTTTTACATATAACATTTATCAAAATGAGTACTTTGTAAGGCGCTAACCGAATATATAAGCATATAGCGGCAATATAAGCATAGCATAATCCCAAATAACACAATAATTGTATCCAAGAGAACCCTATGGTTGCAACCAGCAAGGATTCAATATTTTAAGGTGGGTTATGCAGCAATTAGGACATATCTACCATTCCCATATTTATATAATTTATTTTACCAAAATTAATACTAGCCAACGTATGCATGTTTGCAATAGAATCATTTAGCCCAATAAAACATAGGATCAAAGTGGTCAAAGGAGGGGCTGATTTGCCTTCGTCCGCAAACACCTGAACCTGGTCTTCAACAAACTCACCCTCTTCTTCTTCGACGTATTCTCCCTCTATTCAAAATACGCGTATACGATAAATACAAAAATGCATAAAAATAAAAAATGCATGAAAATGCATAAGACTTATGCGGTGAGTGTGTGCTGGTCTCAGGTGGCCTCTAGTGAAGGAATTTTTATTTTATCACTTTGTTTTAAAGAGATATGCATTTAATAATTAAAAAGGTTTAAAAAGGGCTAAGTTTTATTAAGCAACATTTTTGTACAGAAGTGAAGAAAATTACTTTTACAAAGTTACACAGCATGAATTTAGAAAATTAACATAAGTGGTTTCACAATTTTTAGAGCTATTTTCGATTTGTTGTGGATTTAACAAGCTCTAGGAGACATTTAGGGCAAAACAAAAAAAGGAAAAATTTGTACAAAAAGTACCAAGTTTTATATTTTTCTAAAATATTCCACAGCTTCCCGGATCTAACAAAACTGGTTTCACAATTTTCGGAGTTAAAATGAATTTTCTACAAATTTTTGAATTCTGCTTATTCTCAGCTTAAAAAAAAAAGAAATCAGTTTTCAAAATTTAATTCCAGCCGGGCCCACATGTCAGTGAATGGCGTTTTCTGAAGTGAGGGGCGTTTTTCAGAAAGGCCCTCGGAAGATATGAAATCAACCCGCACTCTCTTGCTACAGTAATATATGTTTAGACAGTTTTCGGATAGGACCCTAGCTTTAGTCGAATTCTCCGAAGAAGGTCCCCGGTCGGCTCAAACAAGGGGCAGCCATGTGTGAGTTGGATTTTCAACTCGCCGGCGACGATTGGTGGCCCGAATCGATTCGAGTGCAAAAGAGAAAATGTAGAGGGGGTACTTGTGCATCCGTGAGTGGTGGTGGTGAGGGGAATGGTGGTCCGTAGCCCATGGAACATGAGCAACAACAGTGGTATGTCTTGGTATGCCCATGCATGTGCTTGCAATGGCTTGGTTAGTGCATGCAAGGGCTCGGTTAGTGCAAAAGAGTTAGTGCAAGAGCTGTCTCAAGATACTAGGGTGCTCACCAAGCGAAGAAACGGAGGAAACGATGTCCACGGGAGCGGCGAAGACGGTGGTCGGCGGCGAGGTCGTTGACGCCCACCACTTGTTCGATAAATTGCTTCTTGGGCAAAAGAGGCACGGATGAGCTTGGCGTGATACATAGATCACGTTCCATAGGAAGAAAGTGAGAGGGACTCACCGAGGATGGAGAACGACGACGCCTAATTTGCCGGTGCCGGGAAAGACGGCCGACCTCCGGGCAATCTAGGCATGGGATGCGTTTGCTCGGGCTTGGAACGCGATGTGTGAAGGATGCCTTTGCTACTGGCGCGCTAGCTTGAGAAATAAGCAAGAGTGAAGTGGGGGAGTGAGAGAGAGGTGGCTGGTGCTATGATGGGGTTTCTTGGGTACCCATTAGGCATGGAGGGCGGTGTAGGTTGTGAGGAGAGAGTGGGAGGCTGCCATGTGGGTCCTAGGGGGTGTGGAGCCCACTTGTAAGTGAAAGAAATTTAAAATCTGGCTTGGAGGCTAAGTCAAGGAGAGTTGGCTGCAAAGTATCTTTGGAGAGGATTTAAGGGAGATTTTGTGCAGCAAGAAACCTGGACAAGTGATCCTCTTGGTCGGGGGAGATGTGGAGAGTAAAAGGGCTGAAGTGGTTTTGGTTAGAAGTCTTTGGTTTAGGCTTAATAAAGGAATGAACATGGGTTGACAGCATGGTTAGCAGACGTTGACAGTGCAGTTAGCAGCTGATTCGATTTTTGGAGGGAGCGAAGAAAGGGTTAAAGAGTGATCCACGGTGTGCCGCTCCTCAGGCCGTTAGAGTAAAGTTAGCAGAAGACTTTGGCTGAAACAAAACTTTAGAAATAAGTTTTGAAATAAATTTTACAGAGAGAGCAAGTTTGAATCTACTAAGCAGTTTTTCAGAATTTTGGAGAGATTAAAATAGATCAAAGAGATAGCAAAGCTTAAAGAAAAATTTTGAAAATTTGAGGGTTGATTTCTGACATATCAAGTATTTTTCAGAATTTTTGTAGAATTTTTGGATGCATACAAATACCATATTAATTGTTTTTGTGACTCTAGGTCTATTATTGCATGTGATGATGAGATGATTAAGATCCAAAAACAATTAAAATCACTTCCAACCACATGATGCATTTAAGTTAAATTTAGTTCTCGGGTTTACGGGCTTGGGTATGTTATATTTTTTAATAAACTGAATGGTTAAACATAGACCAAAAGGCAACGTCGTCAGTAGAAAAAAATAGAGTATCAAGAAATAGGTTTTTTTTTTTGCTGCAAAGGGAATATCACGATCCTGTGAAATGTGGTGAGTTACAGGAGTAGAAAGTGCAAGCATGAGGGTTTGTGATTGGGGAGGATGATGGAATAGATTGAAGCTCTAGCTGGGAAACAGAAGCAATTAACTTCATCAGGACTCATTACCATTTGCTTCAGCATTTCCATCCATTTCAGCATCAAAAGCGGTATCGTCAGTACCGTCATTCACAGTGTCATGGTTGTTTGTTTTTTCATGTAAAAAGCCAACCAATAAATTTTGAAACGAAAAATGATATGTGAATAAAAATTTTATAAAAAATAAATTAATTTTGGTGAAAACCACCAAAAGCAACTTCAAATTTAAAGTAAAAAATTTATATTTTGCCTTGTGCTTTGAGATGGGACTTGGGCCATGCCAAGCTAGCACGGCCCAACCTATTGTGCTTCCCACCGAAACAAGTCGCGCTGGCCCAGCATGACATACTCATCATGCCGAGCCGGGACGATATGCGCTGGTGATGTCATGGCCCAAAAGCATGCTGGGCCTATTCAGGTTGTGCCGTTCCAAGAAAGCCTACAACTGGTTGCCTAGTCTGTTGACAATCTTTTTAATTTGGACTAGACAATCTTCCATTAGGTTGCTTTTTTCCCTTTACCTTAGTGTTTGCTGAATTTTGAACTAGGTATTAACTAGTATTTTTATTTAGATTAAGTTTTGTAATAATATATATTTGAACCAAATTATCAAAAAATATAGTTTTTTTTGTAATTTAGCCCTTTTGAAAAATTATTTTATAAATAGACCTCTAAATATTGCAGCAATGGATTTCTTCTCTCAGTGCAAGGGTCATTAGCATCGAGGTTCAACATCTCGGCGCAACTATATATGCTAGTGTCGACACGACCGCTCACATTAAGGGGGGCAATGACAAAGATTATCATTCAGAGCCTAGTTGTAAATAAATTAGTATACAAATAGATCCTTGATATCAATCTTTCACACCGAGGGCCTATTTATATAATAAGTTATTTACTGTTTCCCTTATGAGGATCGATTTATAAAATAAGTTATTTATAAATAGATCCTTGTCACCGATTTATTTGACGCTGACCCTCTCAATGTCAACATTGTGGGGGGGGGGGGGTGATTGTTGGCATAGAAATGTTAGAGTTCGGCGTCATATACCCTAGCACTGAGTAAAGGATATATTTATTGACTAAGTTTTTGGCAGGGTCTATATATAAATATGTTAAAATGGATAAAATATTATAAATATCTAGTTATCACAAAACTATAGATTTTGGAGTTTAAATCCCTACTACCATTATTTTTTTAGTTACAAATGTTGTTAAATATGTAGTTTTGGGACAAAGTGATTACAAAATGTGTAGATTTGTGATACTTCAACTTAAATCTACATAGTTTTGTGATAATGTTTATGTCTTTTAGAATTAATAAAGTCGATGTTAAATATGTAGTTTTATGATATAACACTTTAACCTATAATTTTGGGATAATTTGATCAGAATATTTAGTTTTGTAAAATTTATACTTTTATTTAAGGCATTCCTTGCTGCATAGTAAAATATCTTTAATTTATACTTATATGTACTCGATCACATAGTTTTCCTCGGGTTGAGACTTGAGAGGCATTGTATCTTGTGCTCGACTTGGTGTGGGCGTGAATCTAACCGACGACAGCCATTACATTAGGGCAAGTACAACGCAGAGGCAATTTGGATATGCATGTGATAAAATCGTCCTACGTGGTAGCAAATAAATGAAGAAAGAGAGTGGGATCGGCGACTATCTCATCGGCGGCCAACGCTCGTGTTCCCAGACAACTCGACGTTTGCGCCGCGCGTTGTAGCATGGGTTGCGAGTCGACGACGGCAGCGGCGACTCGATTGCGCGCGCGGTCACCACGCCGAAATCCTTTTCCTCCTGCCACTGCGCCAAGATCTACTTCCTGCCACGCCGAATCAACTGGAGAAGGTGGCAAAGAAAGGCACAAGAAAATGACAGCTCGGCGATTCCCCCCCCCCCCCCCCCTCTCCCAGCAATTTCTACCCTCCGGCCGGCGATCTGCCACATCCTCCCTCGATAGATAGATGGTTGCAACGGCAATGGCGACGTACGGCACCAAAAAGGAGCAGCTCGAGTGCTCGACAAAGAAAGGCGCATGGACGCGGTGCCGGTGTGTGGTCACGGTGGCGGCCGGAGAGGCAGCTGCTCGCGATGGTGCGGCGGTGGGAGGCAAGAGCTCGGAAGCGCTCGTTGGTGGAGGGAGGAGATTCGGCACAGCAACCGCAGCTGGAGTGCAGCAAGAGCACGGAGGCACACGTGGTGTTTTGATAAATATTAAAGGGACTGCTGCCTCCCTCTCATAATAACTTTATTTTTTGTTTTCCGTGTCTAATGTTTGACTATTCGTTTTATTTGAAAAAATTTTATAAAAATTTAAAAAAATTAATCAAGCATAAAATACTATTTATGTTTTATTATCTAGTAAGAATAAAAATGTTAATCGCAAAAAAATTTTAAATAAGATGAAGAGTCAAAACAATGTATCAAAAAACTGAAAAATGTTCTTATTTAAGATAATATGCTATTTGTTCGTGACTTCGATAGAAATTTTATATGTTGGAATGTTGTGAAGCTGGCGGACGGTATTCAACTCCAATGTCGTTCATATGCATACATGTAACTATTGCTGATTGCTGAACATTTCGACCACTGTGATGGGTGATTTAGATTTTCTACCTGTAGCACATGTAACTTTTTCTGAACTCTAAGACTGTTGAAAGAATGGCAGTTCTATAGCCTGCCTGTTTTCATATCTGTCCAGGATTTTCTGAATTGTCTATATAAATTATATGCTTTTGAAATTCCAAAATAGCAGTCAGTTGCAATTGAGCATTCAGTTGAAGCAAAAATTATAAAAATTGCTGCTATTTGAAAGATTTGTTTGTACCTAACCAAAGATCAATCACTTGTATTGATTTAACTTTGTTTGCTGCTATCTTGTTTATGCTTGATAATACTTATATTAACAAGCAATAAAATGGCATACAAAGATGGATGCGTGCTTGATCATGGATACATATATGCATTAAATAATCTATAGACAACCAAACAGACATCAGATATCTGAACTGTTGTACAATCAGTCTTTTTTGCTAACTGTGTTTGCTAAATAGACAGCTATTGTATATACTGCTCTTAACCATGTTTCCATCGAAAGAAGTTATTTATGCAGATAGAAAGGTAGCAGCCAACATGGTTACATACTTACATGGGTTGTTGAAATCAAGGAACCAAGGCGTATTTCTCCGCACCATGGACTACACGTGAAATATTGGACCGCGTCTGCTTTTTTTTTTTCATCATGAAATTAAGTACATGGTTATCGTCTGACTTTTTCAAGGAAAAAGTCAAATTACATATTTATAAATAAGAAATAATTTGTAAATAAAAGATGGAAAATGCTACTGTCTCCGTTTCATAATATAAAATGTTTGATTTTTTGATTACAATGTTTGACCATTCGTCTTATTCAAAAATTTAGTACAAATATAAAAAATAACAAGTCGTGCTTAAAGTTCTTTTTGACAATAAAGTAAGTCACAAGCAAAATAAATGATATTTCCATAATTATTTAAATAAGACGAATGATCAAACTTTGCAGGCAAAAAAGTCAAACATCTTATGTTATGAAATGGAGGAGTATTAATCTAGTGCACTGGTAGTTATATCCCATCAAATTTATACGTACGAACACCCTTCGTATACAAAATACTTCTCATTGCATATTACAAGTTAGGTAGTGGTTCACATTTTGAATAGGTAAAAATTAAAGTTACTTATAATATAAAACAGAGAGGAGTCCTATCCTTACTTTCTTAAAAGTTAAAATTTACAATATTGGACTCATTGTTAAACTTATAAGAAAAATCTAACAAATGCCATTGACAAACACTTAATTCTAAGAAATACCATCAACGAACGTGAGTTCTATAAAATACCATCATACAAACGAATTTGTCTAAGAAATACCAATATCGTTAGGGTTCCGTTTACTTTTTCCGTTAAGTGTGGTGTCTCACCTGTCATTATGGCCATGTTGAATGACCATTCTCAAACCAACATTGAACTGGCCATTCATTCCTCAAAATAAAAAGGATGGCCATTCTCAAACCAACTTTGAACTGGCGAGACTGCCGATTGAACTAGAGTTATAAGAAGAGGCAGCTAGATGGGATTGCTCAACAAGATGGCCCTTTACAAGGGCCATAATATCTTCTTTTACTGTACGCCAAGGTTCAAAGAAATAGCATCTAGAAAGTTTTTTTTTCTTTTTGAATTTTAAGGACCACTAGATAGGTAAGGAAGTGATGCGTGACGGTGAAAAGGTTAAACAAAATAAAGAAAACACATGTTTACTGTAACACTTTCCTACGATCCTACTTATGTTTTTGTTATTCTACCCTAAGCTTTGCTCAAGAAAGTACTATTATTGCATATCACTCATACTAGAAGTACTTGTAATCCTGATAATTGGTAAGGAGACAGATCATACTAGACTATTGAAGTAAAATCCCACTGTTGTGAAATTGCAAGACAGCATCCTGAAAAAGTCAAAGCATCGCCACGGCCGATGGATATCATGGCTAAGTGTTTGTTCACTATTCCCATTTGCAACTTTAGCTTCAAATTTTCATATCTAATTAAGACTAACTTCATGCCCTTTGCCAACTTGAATGTACTCGTTATAAGGTATATGTACATGACGCAATATGGAATTATACCCTGCAGGGTAAATGTTAAAGCCGCAACTGTATTTCAATTTAATGGTAAGATTTCAATTTTAACAGAAGAAAAGGTTCAGCTTACCAGCAAACAAATCCTAACTTAAGTTAATAGTTCTGGACGCTTTGCTTATGCCACCTTTTGTCAAATGAAACATCCGATCAAAAATGTTTTGATGGCCATAGTGAAACCGCACCATGCAGCCATAAGAGTGACCATTTAAATATTGCTTGTATAAATTATGCCCTCTAGGAACCAATGGGCTTGTAACAGGGAGGCAGTTTAACATTTCCAGTGTCCCACATCCTAGGACCACCTTGGGTGCTCTGCTTTATTGAATGCTAGAGGTTCTGGCTAATTGTTAAAAAAAAAAGATAAAAAGGCCTCTTATATAGAAGTTATATTTAAGTATGAATACTTCTCATGTAGAAGGAACTAAATATCTAACTCACTAACACATGTAACATAAACTGTATGACAAATCAGAAACTCAAATATAAAAAGTTAGTTTGTGCCATCACTGCAAAATAGTAAAACTATTTATATCAAGAACAAAGAGGATATTTTCACCTAAGGGGGTCAGCAAGAAATCTGTTCGATTGTAACAAAGCTTGTTTCTTGATATGGCATGAATCCTGCAAGTGAAGAAACACTGCACAAACACAGAAAATACAGTTCAAATATAAAGATATAACAAGTTTGAAAAATATGTTGAAAATTACAAACCTTCCAGTGAAGATATGCTCTCTAAGCCCAAGGATAGTTGGAGCTTTGCCCGTAGGATGCCTAACAAATTCTTGAAGGACGTTTCTCATATTGTAAGCTTCTTCCAAATAGTTGTCCTGATAGCACTAGTTATATGCCCGTGCTGACGCTACGGTGATATTTAGTAATGCAAATCAATTATGAATGTCATATCATTCACTGTTAGCATTTCATAATTCGATACAAACTGTATTGCACCATTCCAAATAGCTTTATAACAATTCATAACATATGATGTTATAGGGGGCATTTACAAACCAACATTTCATATGGTTACATACTTCCTATGGCATATATTGCAGCCTACTAACATCATGGCTCATGTCCATGGCATTCCTTGGACAAATTAATTCAATATGGCAAGCTGCATTGAAGATACTGAGTTGAGATATTGAACCACACATATATCTGAGTTCTATATTGTGGCTAACTACACAAAACCAAACATGAGTACAAACATAATGTGCCCGTACTAACGCTACGGTGTCAACTATATCAATTGTTAAATTTATTATCCTATAAAATACAATCCAGCTTAAAATTGATCCAAGTTATAACTGGAGAAACCATAAAAGAAACATGATAAGAGTTACAACTACAGCTATTCTGCTAGTGGCAACTCATATGGACATGAGATAGGTACTTCAAGGCGTGGCCGTCCCTAGCCCGGCCGTTCAATCCCCGGGCCTCCCCTCTCCCTAGGTCCCTGGCCCCGTCCTCCTCTCCCCCAGGGGTCCTCGGCCCAGCCGTCCGAGTTCCTGGCCTCCCCTCTTTCTGGGTCCCGGCCTCTCCTAATTTTATACCGAAGATTAATTATTAGTTGCATTGTCAGAAATATTAGTTGTACTGTCAGAAATAGCGCTCATGGCTACAAAGGCAAAGTTGTTACACAAAATTACTTCCCTAATTCTGAATTTCTGACTCTAAGAATACTCATGGCCAAATCATCTTCAAGATATATATTGGCAAGAGAAAAGGAAAAGGCATATATCAAAAAAATAAATCATCCTAACATACCTATTTGATGGCCACCTCATCGCCGCTATGTAGGTTTACGCCTATAACTAAATCGATCAACAATAAATCAACATCACATACAGCACTGAACAGTAGAGAGCAATTTTCCAGAAATTGTAACTCCATTTTATTTTTTTTCCTAGTTCGGGCCAATAAGCAATTGAATAACTATTCTCTGATAGCTTGTTATCATTATAAAAAACAAGAGCAAGTTATGTCACACTGGAAAATAAATATCTTTAGCAAATCACAGAACATGTGTTTTCCAACAGCCTAAAACAGTGAAATTGCACAACCACACATATGCGTGTATTACTTCTGTTTTTCATAAGTATGAGCTTGCCGGCAATAAAAGAACTGATGCTTAAGTCATTGCAAACAGTCATAGGGAAGTATTAGTTTATCTTATACCAGCATAATTCCATCGGTGCAGGGGATCTTGGCAACTATATCAATCGTTAAATTTATTATCATATAAAATACAACCGGGCTTAAAAAATCGATCCAATTTATATATCAAATATTATAATGTAAATTACAATTAGTATGATCGGCATATATGTATATTTAACCTGGCACCATCAAATATAACATTTTTATATTATGGACAAAATACATCACATAGGAAAATAATATAATGTTATAGCATTAAATATCATGTTGTCATCATAAAGAAGATCAAAACATAAGCATTCAGTAACACCATGGCTAATACAATATAACAATTTAATTAAATATATCATTTAGCATTCAGTAACACCAGTAGATGTATCGATGAATGTCTCCTCAGCTCATAGCCATCCTACACATACATTTAGTCGCTTTTGTTCTACTTTCTTTGCATCCAGTTGTCTAATGCTGTTTATTTCATTCGGAAGAGCTCAATTTGGGGCTTTCACTTTTCATACTACATAAGTTCGGTTTAAACAAGATGGTGAACATATTTATTTTTAGACCAAAGATTGATCATATTGATCCAGCTTTATAAGAAAGCCAAATATGATCATCCAGTAAACAAAAAACAGAAACTGGTGAACATACTAGCACCCGGCTCGAAATATAAACTATGATGAAAAACTGTCAAAATTAACTCGAAATATAAGTTTTATCAAATTTTAGCTTATAAACATAAACATAAGCGAAAAGATGAGATTGTTACCGTCATCACAAGGGTATTCAATCAAGACTTTTACTGGAACCGAAAGAAGACTACTGTTAAATAATAAAGAAGGCAAGTAATTGAGTTGTGTGGATGTTGTCGATGAAACCTATCCGATAATGCAACAGGTTTTTCCCCACCATAATTTCCAATTCTTTTAATGTCAGAACAGATAACTTAAGACATGTTACGTCAAGAAGCAGCCTAATAACTCAACAGAAATCTTAACTTATGGTACTCAATATACCCACTGATTAATCAATAAATCTCACAAGATAAAAGATGATAATTCCATAGAATTAAATTTCTATCAAGAAACCAAGACAAAGGTGGGCGATCGTCAAGATTATATACCAGGGAGGATGTGCAGCGGCTCCTTGGCGATGAAGTTGGCACGCTTGATGCTTGGCTGGATGTAGGGAGTGTGCCAGAATTATCTATAAAATTATGAACAAAATAATTAATGAAACAGATCTGAGAATGCATTTTTTTTTGTACTTATCCATTTTTTGACTACTGAATTCATATGGCATGCTATTACTTTATAGTACTTTCATAGACTGGTGTGTTTCTGACATAAAGGAAAAAACTTAATAATAGAATTTATTTTTAATTAAAAAGGTTGGCCATCTATCTTGATCATTGACTGAATTACTGTGCTGCTACTCCATCATCATCCTGATTTATTGAGAGCAATTTGAATGTCCCAATCGCCAAGAATCATAAAGTTTCACAAACACGAGTAGAACAAATTATTCGACAATGAAGTTTGGTATTCCCTCTAACACATATATAAAATCATAAATAGTCCGTTCAAAAGGGAACAATAAGACCGCACTTGGTTCGCTTAATTTGATTTAGAGGATTTCTGATAAAGTAGGTTCTTAACCACAACATGTTGCGAGCTCCATATTTATTCAGAATCAGCTCAACTCTTAAGGTTGAGAGATGCCTATGCAGCTCTGTTACATGCATTGCCAGCAAAGAAAATTATCATCTAGTCACCATCCCAAAGACAACCTTTATGCAAAAAAGTGAAAGCACTATGAAAAAAATAGATCTAGGTATGCAAAATGTGCATGATGGCGATTGGAGTGGGTATACAAGGGACTATCCCCTAATTAGTAATAGAGCGAAAATTAGATTTTTTTTCTTTTTTTCAAAGCAAATTAGCTCAAGCAACACCACATAAGTGAGCACAAATGCAGATCCTGGATTACATATGATGTTCTAGTAGTGTCAGTGTAGCCCTAGGTGTGCAATGGATGATGAATTGTACAGGACATCACTTGGATTGCATAATCTAAAGATGTAACTTGATGAAGTGAATAATATGCAAAAATGTTTTTGTCGTGGGAAAGAAAAAAATTTAGCCAGCTGACATGGGAGTACCAGATATGTCTACGGTGCCAACATTTTGTCATTTAGAAATAAAAAATAAATAATTTTGTTAGATATAAGCCGGAAAAATTGTGTGGCCACTTTAGACACAAGCCATCATACTTAACTTTTAAATAAAATTTGAGTACGATTGATTAGCATTTGAAATACACATCATGAATATCGATGTGTAAAATTGTGTGGCCACTTTTAAATAAAATTGTGTGGCCACTTTAGACACAAGCCATCATACTTAACTTTTAAATCTCCAATTCCTAATAATTTTCGCAGTTTCTACCCGAAACAGGGAGTGACATATCACAATTCAATACACTCTGCAGAGGTGTGTCGCTGTACCCACAGACGTCTTAAACCTTTTAATGCCCACGCCCGTCGGCGCTTTAAACACACTGCACCTTGTATGCCGGTAAGGTTAAGATCACAAGCTTTTCATCAATCCCATCTGTCAGTTATCTCTGTGGGTGATCCCCGCAACAACAGCAGATCAATCATCGGATCCCGCAACAACAGCAATCCACATCATCTAGTCGGATCCTGCAACAACAGCAATCCTCATCGCTAGCTCACGGGGTTCACGGAAGTCCTTAGCCCACAGGATAAAGCCATTAAGAAAGCATTACTAAGCCAGCCCGTCCCATTCCAGGTCATGTGGTCGACACGATCGTTACGACGCTTGCATACCAGATGGCAGTTATTAGTTAATCTTATGATATACTCCACAACACACAAGTACCAGTTGCCAACAAATAAGATCATCAAGGAACTGATCTACATATATATCCATGCACATAATTAACATTTAAAAGTAAACTTCTGGTTTTCTATGCAATGGTGAGGGTTATATAGGTTGTAAATACTTGAAATAACTAAGCAATATGATCAAGAGATGGACTTGCCTGGATAGAAAACACCAAGAGTGCCTCCGGATTCAGTCGAAATGATTGACTCCTCTGGAACTCGAACTTCTAAAAGACAATACAAAAGTCTGAATAAAAACGTATTCCGATCGTATGATATATATACGCATGCAATGTATATGCATAGTGTCTTATGAATATTAACCTCAATACATTTTATTTAATTTAACCTTGGTTCCGATGTTAATTTAAAATGTATACTTCAAGATATTTAAATTATGATGCTTAAGTGATTTATTGAATAATACTTAAAAATAGACTTTATTTAATCAACAATATGATGAAATTAAGAATTTAAATAATTGAATAGTACAGTATATAACTTACAAATTATAGTTTGGAAAAGAAATGAATTAATTCATTTGCTCAAGTTTTATTACTCTAATATATGGAATCAATTATTTAGCAAACCACTAAAATAACTCAATAGTGAATGCTCATTGTACCCCCTCACCTACTGTTCTCCTCTTATTATCTTCTTCCTCCTGCCTGCTCTCTCTCTCTCACACGCACATACATACACTCTCACCTTGCTACTGCCATTGCAGCTCCATTTTTTCACTGCTGCTGCTGCTGTGCTCTACCTCTAGTGACTCGTTTGCTGCTGCTACTCGAAGTTCCAAGCTTGCCTCCTGCCAAGCCCCTCACTCTCTACTGCTCTCTACCTTTCTCTCTCTCCTTCTCTCTCTCCCCTAGATCTGGATGTATGCAACCCCCTTGGCCGTCGGCACCCAGCTCCGATGGTGGCCGCCGTGAAGAAGGCCAGTTGCAGTTCTGGCAACTCCGGTGACCCCAACATTCACCAGTAATTTCACTAACTCCAGGATCCCCTTTTTCCCCTTTTCTCCTGCTATACAGTACACATATATATCTCCTCCTCTAAAGTTCTTCACTGTGATTGCATATATAGCTAGGATGTATATACTACTACTACAATCTGACATTTTAGTTTCTATAGCTTTTATATATTGGTTCAGAGTGGTTGCTAGGTTCAGAATAATTTTCCTCTAATGCAGTGTTCTGAAATAATGTCTAACTCTAAACTTCTAAAGGTAATTATATTTCAGAGATGATAATTATGACTAAATACTTATAAGGTTGATATCCATACTAATAAAATAAACTGAACACTCTAACTATGTCCGATTCTTATGCATGCTCTATTTCTCACTAATTGTTTCATGAATTAAATATTTATTTTTACAGAACTATAATAGCACACAGACCAACTATGATTGTCCAGTAAAAAAATATGCAATACCTTTCTCTCAACCTAAATTTACTCCAGATTGATGTGAATTTATATCCATCCAAAAAATACTAATGCTACTGATTAGTATGCAGTATCCCCTCTCCTCCTTTGTTTTTAAAGTTTTGGTTACCTTTTTGTTGCTTCTATTCTGATACTGAAAGATGTGTGGTAAAACTCCTCCTATACTTCTACTGCCACTCTCTGGATCAGAATGATTTTGCTATAACAATCTTCTTCTCCTTGAACTAGGGTATACCTGCTCCTTCTGGAGCTGGAGCCCCTGCTCCACCTGAGCTTGCTGGTCTTGCCCTCTTGCTCAGATTTTCCTCTCTCTAACTCTCCTTTGGTTGTACTGAGTTCTACGGCTGTGCTGTGTGAATTGATTTGGAATGGCTTACTGGTGACTCTTGTTACGGTAAATTTGAGAGATTTTATTACTGTGTACAGTGTTTTTCTAGGTGACTCACCTGCAAAGAACTTGCTGGCAGCACTAGAGCTTGACACCTCACATTTGCTTGCTCGGTGGAAAATTTTGAGAATTTTACTGATTTCCAGAAAAATGGAAATTTTGGCAAAATGTAGATATTTGATACCTTTTTCATTCCAGCCCCTAATATTTTCAAAATTCAGGAGGTAACTCTGAGTTTAGGGACTGATTTGTAATTGCCCAAAAACTTAGGGTTTTCTAAAAATTGAATATTCATGGAAATTTGTAGAGATAGTTCATGCTACTAATTTTGTGCCCCTATATGGTTTGGTTGCAAAATATATGGCATGAATAACTCACAATATTTCTATGGTGTCTAACATATAAATTCGTATCCTCCTAAATTAATTTGGTGTGACAGTAAACACCACATTCTTTTAACTACTGTACTATTCACAATGACATACACTAATGTATACTTAAAATATGAAAAAGAAAGTAATATGCATATGTAAACGAAATAAATGATTTTATTTGCCTTATTCTGTTTTACTATTGTGATGATATGCATGCGAGTCAGTCTTCGAATGCGAAAAACCAAACCACAATGCGGCAATTAAATGAATAAAAAAAATAAGGTCGCTACACTTCATTTAGGGGCGGAGCTAGAATATGTCATATGTGTCATTAGTGTCGGAATACAATAATCTTACTTAATTTGTAATATAATCTTCATTGCTTACATCATTTAAACATGTATTTCGTTGAAGGTCATCAGGGTCGTCTAACCCCAATAAAATACTCTAGCTCCGCTCCAGCTTCATTAGCATTCATCATCCAACAGTTGGGCTCAGGCGTACAGCAAGACCACGTCTTTTTCTTTATTTAAAATAATTCATAACAATATTAAATATGCATTTAAAAGATATCTATCTTATGATATGGAAATATGTTCTCAGAATAATTAAAGTACCTTAGAAGATAAAGATAATCGTCTTGGTGCAGCAATTTGAGCTTCTTTTGCTGGAGCGCTTCCAGATCCTGATGCAAGAAAATATGTTCATGGAGAGTTCAAGTGATCACGGAATGGTTCTCAAATCACAAAACAAAAGATGTAGCAAGCTCGAAGCAGACAATGGCAGTACAAAATACACCATTATGTAAAACAAAGTGAATCCATTGATTTAGTGATTTCAGATACCTTTGTCAGATGAAAGCCTACTGCGCAAATACTTTAACAATGTTGTTGTTGGTCCAGAAACCAAGAACCTGGTAACCAAAATGGAACACTATATTATTATGCTAGCATCCATGTTTAGAATCTTGACAGCTGCTTAGCACAAGAGGAGAATGGCATGGTCACCATACCTCCGTAGTGTCGTCATAGGATTGCCAGTAAGCAGAAGCTTTGTTAGGGTTGTCATTGCACGTTTAATATTGCATGGCAAAGCATATTTTAGTGTCCATAATTTGGAGTGCTCATGAAGATAGTAGCACACTTGCATAGAGTACCAAGTATATACACCCATGAAAAAAAAACATCTGTATGGCCTATCCAGTACATAGAGACATAAAATCATTCCATGTCACAAAATTTGAGCAAACCAAACAGGAAAACAACAGTTGCATCATGGAGAGCAGCATTGCACAGTAGGAAAACCAACCTAGTTCAGTAGGCAGACCAGATAATGAGTTGTTCGATAGATCAAGGAACGAGAGGTTTAGTCTACAAGCCCCAACAGGACACTCCTTTAGCTGAAAAAGTAGCATATAATCAGAGAAATAAAAGAACGGTCAGAATGGTGGTAATCCAAATAAGGTGATGCAATTGTTTGAATACAAATGAAACAAGAGACACCATTAATATGTTATAGCATAGTCAGTTATGTACCGAAAGAAATTATTTCCCATCAATCAATACATGACATTACTATTTCTTTGTAGTATGGAAGGCGTTAATGTGATGTTCCGTAAATCACAGGACCATTCTTTTTGACGATAGATTATAATGATGCATCTGCAGTCCCATAAGTAAGGTAAATAATAGCAATCTTTCAATATGTGTGGTTCACAAAAAAAACAATTACTATGCATTAAATTAGGAAACACAGAAACTTGAAGTATTCAATACAAATAAGATTACCAACAGAGCAAAAAACATGTTGTAATACCCCACAAGAGGAAACCACTGTTCCTTCTCTTTCTATTGCGAGTGGGTCAGTCAAGAAAAATACTTACAATCATATCAGGAATTGGCATTTTTATTTTAGTGAGCATGACCTCACAATTGTTTGCTCTTCTCATATCAACCTGAAATAAAACAAACAAGAATTCATGGTGTAAGGAAATGACGAACAGAACTGTCCATCATAAAACAAATAAGTCGAAGCCCTCAAGTATAATAATAAAGAAAATGAGAAGTCTATGTTCCAAGCAAATGTCATTCAGACAGTGCAAAGATAGCATAAGGGAATACCATGTACATAACAAATCATAATTCCATCCTGTCGTCGTCTGATCTGCCGGCTTCCTGAGCAGAGCAAGACCTGATCAAAGTCAGAGCGGATAGAGGTTACCAAAGTCCTGAGCAGAGTGAGACCCCTCACCTTGGATGTCCTGGAGACGCCGACGTCGTCAAAGCGGACGAAATCAGACCTGGCGGCAGTGGTGGTGTCGAAGGCGAGGGCGAAGAGTCCAGAGCAGAGCGAGACGGTACAACACCCGCTGGCCGCCGTGCGGGGAGCCCGCAGCGGCTGCCGTCTGCGAGTCCGTCGAGTAGGCGAAGGGCCGCCGCCGCCGTTAGGAGCACCGCCTACCGACACCATAGCCGTCAGCAGAGGCCGTCGAGCACTTGAGCAGGTGGACCAAACATGATAGGGTTTTGGAGGGCAACGAACAAAAGCGGACGAACCGGAGCGGCGAAGGACGCGGAGCAACCAAAACGGCGGTCGAGCGAAACGCGTGCCGCGTGGCACGACGCACACCGCATAGTGACCCGACGCATGGTGCCGCCAAGAGGCTATCAGCGCATCCATCCGTCGACGCCGGATCCAACGGCTGACAAAAAAGTGGCAACGTGGCCAGCACCAGCATCCGCCCTTTCCGCCACCCTTTAAGTAGTAAATTGTCTTGTCTAAGAAAGCCCTTGGACTAACAGTGCATAACAGAAATAGTCAACAACTTGTAGCCCGGGGTTTACATGACGAGTTTACAAGAAATGATAATATTTCCATACATACCAGTTCAGCTTAATGTTTGACCATGGAAAGAAGCCCTATATTTGATTTCTTCTTGGGTGACCTTTGGACCAAGCCGTTCCAAAAAAAATTTCCATTCATCTAAAACAACAGGAAACATGATCATCTCTTATGGAAAAGAATACAAAATCTCAGTGACAAAATGAAATTAACAAAAGCAATTGTAATAATAGGTGAAAGGATCAAACTATAGAAGATAAATGACCTGGATATATCTTTTGCCTGTAGGAAAGAACGGATGCCTCGTCATGATCTAAATGAAGTCGTCCTCTAAAAACCTTATCTCTTCATTTAGATGTTAGAGTGCCGTCAAAAATGCATTATACCTGCTTTATTATGATATTGTTGTGATTGTGATGTGAATCTCCAAAAACTATATATATATATTTGTGGAAATGTTGGCCTCAGGGACGACTAAGCTGGTCAGCCACCATCGTTTTATGAGTCAAGACAGTGTGGGTGTAGCAAGCTACCTAGGTGGTGGTTATGTAGATTAGTACAGCTCGGTCAACTAGGCTACACAATTGACAAATGGATTAGATGGCACAAGGGATGTACTGGAAACATTACCAAGCTTATAGGTGGTTTGTGACTCATTTGAATTGTGATATGATAGTTTCATAGGAAGACATGATCTACCCTGAGTTGGTTTTAATCATTTCAATAATATGACAGTGCTCATAGTTCACACTTTGCCATGAAAACAACTTGAAATATGGCATACCAGCTCATTAATGTGTAAAATTTAGCATACTATGCATCATGTCAGGGCATATGAGAATCATGATGGCTTCTATGGATTACATGGTGGTTTATGACAAAAGGTTTATTTGTGGTATATTATAAAAAAAGCTACAATTTTGCTATGTTTGCTAAATCACAGAAGGTATTTAGAAAGATTATCCATGACCATAAGGTGACTAGAAAACTAGATATAATGTGTGAAAGAAGTGGGTGATATGCTTTCTATATGGGCGGTCTTAAATTCAAGGGGCATTTGCAAATTTGCCACTGGTTTTTTCTAAATTGCAAGGATGCCACTCGAATGATAGTTCAAGTGGCATTTTTGCAATTTTCTAGTGGCATTTTTGCAATAACATTTTAAACCAGTGGCAAATTTGCAATTGTCCCTAAATTCAAAGGCTTTATAAAGTGATGTTAATCAAAACAGACTAAAACGAGTCTAAGAAAATTTTTGTAGTTGTACAAATATTACCTAAATGACATCATACTGCTAACCTTGGGAGCAAGTGGCATATCCATAAAAAGGGATGTGGCAAAAAATGAAATGCGTCGCGGAGCCTCTAAATTTAACGATGCTTCCACAACCTTTTCTTTAGTATTAAGCAGAAGGTAGGGCGTTTCACCTGTTCATACCACAATATGCCACCATTAACAAAGGGAAGATGAATATATCTGTCTAAATAACCGAAGTTAGCCTAAACCTACTCTTTTAGTGGACCATTGTCAGATATTGAGTTAATAGATGCAAAGAGCTCTGGTTTGTAGTATCAAAGGTTCCATCATCTCCGAGATCAAAGTTTTAGAAGAATTAGTAAGAACTAATACACTATTGAAAAAGAGGTTATTGTGATTACCAACAAATATTGAAAGCAGGATATGACTAAGTGTATTCTTACCTTTGAGCGTCTACAAACATATCTTGGACCAGAATATCAATAATATCTTGGAGTAAAATTGTCACTTCATATTGAAGTTCTTGTATGTTTGTGCACTGGCGAATCAAATAGGAGAAAATATCATTATACTAGCCAAAACATAAACAACACAAAAGAAAATTCCATATACAGGAGAAAATTTCATTAATATATTGCATCAACTTGATAACATTCAAAATGAAAGAAAATGCCACATCCATCCTCCATCAGTATAATAGTGTTGTGTTAGCTATAGTTGTTGCATTCCCTCCTTATTTATTTGACATAACATCATATAGCATTGTACTCTATACCTTCTCACTTTATAGTACAACTATGGTTACACATTTCCGTATTCCCTGAACTCCAGGGTAGTAACTATCTGTTCCTTGAACTCCAAGGAAGTATACATGAAGTCGTTGACTTTTTGGTATATGTTTGACCATTTATCTGATTCAAAAAACTTATGTAATTATTATTAATTTGTTGATTGGATTTATTACAAAATGTATTTTAACTATCACTTACATTTTCACATATTTTCACAAAATTCTTGAATAAGTCAAATAGTCAAACATGTACCAAAAAGTCAACGACATTATGAATTAAAATACATGAAATTCGGAGGGAGTAATACACATTGCCATTTTTGATGATCAAGTCTGTTACTCTAGCTACCACTATTGTTTCCTTTACTGAGGGCTAAGGTTCAAAAAAGAGGAAGAAGAAGAAGAAAAGGAATAATCGTAAAAATCCCGAAGAAATAGCTAGTTCAGGTTTTGGTGCCCGGCCTAGATTCACTTCAAACAACATTCAACTATATAACATGCTTATTGTTATGTGACTTGTGTTACTAACCTTGGGATTAGGAATGTAAGTAGTCATTAGACTGTGTACTATATATAGCCATAATTATGGGCCAATATGGGCCTAGAGAGTATGTGTTGTGACACCCCCTTCAAACTCAAGGCAGTTCTGAAGCGTTGAGTTTGAGCAAATGAAGTCGGTGCTGCTCTCGACTTTATGCTTTAGTGAAGGAATCTACAACTTGTGATCTTGATGGCACATACAGGAGAGCCATTATTTTCTGATGACAAAGAGAGCGGGTAAACGAGACATCAACACCAATATGCTTCGTGAGGCCATGCCTCACAGGTTCATTGGCAATCTGTATAGCGCCGATACTATCACATAGAAGAGGTCTAGGGGAGTCACAAGTCATACCAAAATCAGCCAATAACCAAAGAAACCATATAATCTCAGCTGTGGTAGTGAGGCAAGTGCTCGGAGTTTGGCCTATGTACTAGATCTTCATATAGCAGTTTGCTTCTTGGTCTTCCATGTAAGGGGAGAGGAACCAACAATAATACGATAGCCCTGCTCTGTAGGATCACTTGCCCAAGTGGCACTTTAGTAAGCATGCAGCTTAGGGGAGCTCCTTCGAGCATAAAACAAGCCTCGAGAAGGTGTACCCCTTACATACCTCAACACACGAAGGAGATGACCTTAATGAACTAAGGTAGGACCACTGGCGAATTGACTTAAAACATGAACGGCATGAGCAAGGTCAAGCCTTGTGATAGTGAGATAGACAAGACTTCCCACAATATGGTGATATCGAGAAGGATCCCCAAGAGGTCTACCATCATCAGGACGAAGCTGCAAATGGAGTTGCATAGGCGTTGTAATTTTCTGATTATCAATGATACCAGAACAAATATATTTAGACTGAGAAAGATAATAACCCTACCCCACCACCAACTCCCTCCTATTTTTTGAAAGAAAAAATAACCTACATATATATATCAAACCATTTTATTAACTACTTTAATAACATGCTAATAATATTTTTAATAAGATCACGTTGCAACGCATGGGTAATATGCTTGTAAATGAAAATACAATACTGGGCAAAGTCCTGGTAGTACTTCCAGTCAAAAAATACGATAGTCATGTTTTGTAGGATCACTTGAGAAGGTGTACACCTTAACTACCTCAGCACACGAAGGAGATGATTGCAACGAACTGAGGTAGGACCAAAGCCATACTAACCTAAAATATGAACAGCATGGCAAGTTCACGCCTTGTGACAATGAGATAGACAAGACTTCCCACAATATGGCGACATCGAGAGGGATCCTCAAGAGGTGTGCCATCATCAGGACGAAGCTGCAAATGGAGCTGCATAGGCGTTGCAATTATTAAGTTATCAATGATACCACAACAATCAATAAGATCTTGAATATATTTGGACTAAGAAAGATAAAAAACCATTTGCCGAATGTGTAACCTCAACGCCCAAGAAATAACTAAGAGGGTTTATTGACAATTTGTATAGCGCCAGCACTATCACATAGAAGAGTAGGGGAGTCACAAGTCATACCAAAATTAGCCAATAACCAACCAAACCATATGATCTCAGTTGTGACAGAGAGACAAGTGCTTGAAGTTCGACCCCTGTAGTAGATCTTGATATAGTAGTTTGCTTCGTGGCCGCCTTCCATGTAAGGGGAGAGGAACCAAGAATAATACGATAGCCACGTTTTGTAGGATAACTTGCCCAAGTGGCATCTGAGTAAGCATGGAGCTTAGGGGAACTACTTCGAGCATAAAACAATCCTCGAGAAGGTGTACCCCTTAAATACCTTAGCACACGAAGGAGATGACCTTAACAAAACTGAAGTAGGATCATTGACAAAGTGACTTAAAATATGAACGGCATATGAGGCCATATCGGGAGGGATACATGAGTTCCCACAATATGGCAATATCGAGAGGGATCATCAAGAGGTGTACAATCATCAGGACGCAACTGCAAATGGAGTTCCATAGGCATTGTAATTGTTCAATTATCAATGATACTAGAATGATCAATCAGATCTCTAATATATTTGGACTGAGAAAGATAATAACCCTTTGACGAATGTGAGACCTCAATGCCCAAGAAATAACTAAGAGGTCCTAAATGAGACATCAATACTAATATGCTTCATGAGGGCAAGCTTCACATGTTTATTGACAATTTGTATAGCGCCAGTACTATCACATAGAAGAGGTGTAGGGGAGTCAAGTCATACCAAAATCAGCCAATAACCAACAAAGCCATATAATCTCAGCTTTAGCAGAGAGACAAGTGCTCGAAGTTCGGCCGCTATAGTAGATCTTGATATAGCAGTTTGCTTTCTTGGCCTTCCATGTAAAGGGAGCGCAACCTCCTGGAATTTGTTATTTTGTCAATATATAAATAAATGAAAATACACTACTGGGCAAAGTCCTGGTAGTACTTCTAGTCAAAAAAATACGATAGCCACGTTCTGTAGGATCACTTGCCCAAGTGGCATCAAAGTAAGCATGGAGCTTAGGGCAACTACTTCGAGCATAAAACAAGCCTCGAGAAGATGTATATATCCCTTAAATACCTCAACACAGGAAGGAGATGACCATAACGAACTGATGTAGGACCAAAGCCAAACTGAGATAGACAAGAGTTCCTACAATATGGCGATATCGAGAGGGATCCATTGCAACTGTCCGATTATCAATGATACCAGAACAAATATATTTAGACTGGGAAAGATAATAACCCTTTGCCGAATGTGTAACCTCAATGCCCAAGAAATAACTAAGAGGGCCAAGTCTGACATTTGGAATTGGTCACCAAGTTCTTTCACAAGAGAAATATGCGCTGCATCATCTCCTATAATCAGCATGTCATCAACATATAAGAGAAGCAAAGTACGGCCGGCCACGTGAAGAACACATGAATAAACAAGGCAGGATCATGATCAGTGGGTGAAACACCAACCGCCTTGATGATAGAAACAAAGCGCTCAAACCATGCTTGGTGAGCTTGCTTGAGGCCATATAAGAGACTCATTTGATGTACGTTGAGGCATCATAGATAGCAAAAGTCCCATCAAACACTCAAAGGCAAAATAATACTCATCAGTCATCAATGGTCATATCATGTATTGTTTTCTGAGTGTATTTTCTGCATGAGTATGAAGAAGAGCACCACTGTCCTAAACATAGTGCTAACATAAACAAGACCACATGGCTTTGGCTGTCTTATGGGAAGAAAGACTTAATCATGGATTGCTTGATGCTATTGACAATGGCAGCCATCACATTCTCATCATTGATTTTCCAAGTTTTAATATCAGCAGAATTACTTTTTTTGCAGTGGGTGTAGGTGGATCATCAGTTGAATGAAAAGCAAGACCATAGCCTCTCAATGCAGTTTCTAAACAGAAGGCCCATTCTCGATAGTTCTGACCATCAAGAATGACACTGACTACAATCGCATCAGACTGTGACATGATGCAATTGCAAGGAACAAGAATTATCACTAACAACAGCACTAAGAACAGGAGCAGAAAAAATACCACCGTGTATCAGCTGCAACAGAATTCAGTAGGGGCAGGAAGACAGGAACGTGCTCTTGGGCAGAAGACAGAAAACACCGAGATGGATCTTCGATGGCAGCAGCTGCAGATGGCCAAAACAAGGGCTGCAACCGCGGCCTAGATCGGGCCAACGCTGCGACGCAGCCTGGATCGTGGCCACGACAGTGGCCTGGATTGTGGCTCTGATGGGGGCTTGATTGGTCGCCGTCGCAACCAATGATTGGCTTGAAGATGGTAGGCCAAAAAAGAGGAAAGAAATGGGGCGGGATTAGGGGATTGGATTAACCCTTACCATAAACCTGCTCTGATACCACGTTACTAACCTTGGGATTAGGACTGTCATTAGACTGTGTAGTATATATAGCCATAAATATGGGCCAATATGGGCCTAGACAGTATGGGTTGTAACAACTTGCATCTAATTCACATCCAAAACTCAACTTGTAAAGTACAAGTTTCCAAAATTTTGATATTCCAAAATTTTGATACGACAAGAAAATTTATAGAAGATTCACCTGATTGACAAAAGCCTAGAACTCGTCTGGTTTTAATGTTGTTTGTGCCTATTGAAACCCTGCCCCTAGCTAAAGGTTTGACAAGATGCAACAGTAAAATCCTCCGAATTTCAAAAACCAGAAAATAGATAAGAATATCAACAGGTCACTGTAATTAAACAGTGATCGAAACTCCAAAAAGGAAAAGAGAGAAGTATCACAATAATACTAGTGAAGTGGTTACCAGAAGCTGTGCCAATCAGTCAAACTTGTCAACCAGTGAAGACAAATGATCCATCCTAAAATCATCCAATAGACTTGCATTCTGAATACTCTTCTCGCTTTCAGTATTTGAATAAATCTGTAGAACATCGTAATAACATTCACAGGGACATGCACTGCAAAAACTTTGAAACAAGAAAATGTAATAGTGCATGCAATGATGAAGTAAATGATTACCTCTTCTCTACCTCACTGATAACCAAAAATTCCAAAATACCTTTTGTCAATTCATAGAAATCGTTGATCGCACAAAGCATGTAATTATCCTTCTTAATTTTCCTAAAGAGTTGCACACTTTTTCTAGTAAAATTGGCTACCATATCCACTGCTTCTGAAAACTGCCATTGGAAACAAGCATAAGATATGTTCTTTTGGTAGATTTGATACATAGACATATTATAATAAATTGTCCAGGACATATATGCTAGGGAGAAATTAGTAAATACTTTGAATTGTTTCTGAATAAAAGCTAATGATAAAATAATTATGTCCAACATGGTTGTGATTGATGACACGATACATTAGTGGCTAGTCCTAACTCATTAGTGATAAATAATAAGTAGCTAGTGCTTGTGACTAACTATAAAATAAATCCAGTATTTGCATTATCCTTAAGTTTTTTTGCGAAGCTGAAGTACAATTTTCAAGTATTTACCCAAAAAAATTACAGGATAAAAAAGTATTCGCAGCTTGTGTGCGAAACTACATTATATTTGAAGATGTATGCCTTTTATGATTCACTATCAAATACACAAAACTTCTGCTAGATGCCCATAGTTTGTTGGAACAAGACAAACTTATGTGGCATCTCAAAAAAGGTGAGCGTATTGCCAGGGCAACAAATAGAACATGCCAGATGCCAGCATACCTTTTTGGCGAGTAAAAGCATGGGCCAACGAATAGAACCAGACTTATGCTCTAGTGACATGGGCATTGTCATCAAGTCCATCTCTCTGCAGAATCAACAAAAACAATTAACAAAGAGTATGAGGTTTAAGTTGGAGTAGAAAGATCAGGCCTTACATATTATTTATTAGATCCTCTGAGCGGAAGCTATTTATTATCCGGTTCCAAACAAGAGCAAACTTTGTCGGATCATGTCTTTCAGCTTTACCTAAATTCTGAAATTGAGCATATGAGAAAAGAGCAATAAGGAAGAAATGTAACATGACAAATAAAGAGGGTAAATATTTTATTTTTCAAGAAACTAGGCAACATTCCCTTTTTCATTGTCATCGTTGAATGCGGAAAAAGATACGTATTGTTCTGGTAAGATACAAAATCGACTTCTCACCATTCCCATTGTACGAATCTAGATGAGTATTACAAATAAGAATGTATAAACTCCTGAAATAAATTCCAGTTTTTATGTCACCTGATCACCTCACCAAGATGATGAATAATACCACACATACGGATACCACCAAAGATGGTACAAATACAGAATACCACATCTGTGTGTCCATAAAATAGACCTGTTGGAACTATAAAGACAATTAAATAATTTCTGATCCATACGCAAATTTTATACAGGGTCACAGAGTCCTCACAAGAATTATAGGGGCCCATACAGCAAGAATAGGTCCAACGTTGCTTTTGACTGGGGCAAAAAAGAAAAAAGTAATGATTGCTTGGCCTACAAATAACATACTGAATTACTAGCAAATAGATGAAGAGCATAGGAAGCACCTTGAGGAAAGAATTCATGCCACTCATATTTATTCACATTGACCTTCATAATTTCTCATGTGAGCTCCACAAGAAGCTTAATCTGGATAAACAATGGTCATGAGGTGGTATAATTATAAAATAAGAAGTAAATTTCCGAAAACAATGGTTAGGGGGGTGGAGGTTTAATTATAAAATAATAAAATGGTCAAAGGTCGTCTATCTAAGTTAGTTTGACGAGCATGCATGCACGCACATGAGAGAGAGCGCACCTGAAAGTAGTAGCTAAAATTTTGCATGACAAGAGAATTGTCCATAATATTGTATATCTGTAAGGCATAGAAAGAATATTTTAACTCATTTATCCGATATTGAAATGAAGTATAGGAAAGATAATACACATATTTTACTTTAGTAAAGGTACTTGGTCTTCTTGCATTCCTCATCCAACATATAACTCAGGCTGCACATATCATTATTGTTACTTCATTTTGCTATATCACCATGCACAATATATGAAAGATTGAAAGGCAACTGATATATTGCACACAACTACCTAGAAGCTCGCAAAAGGAGAAGGTTTCTTTTTTGAACTTTCAGTAACTGATAGTGTGTTAGAAAGTAAAATATCAAAGCAATGTATTCTACTGAACTGGTTTCTTGAGATGAATCACAGTGTATTCCACTTAATTGATTATAACATGAAACAATGTCCAATATCAAATATAAGACACGATAAGCATATGTTCAACATTTCAACTTTGAGAAGGGCTAGACATACCTGGCACCACCAGGCTAACATATTGCAAATTCTCCAAGTAGATGTCCCTAAAAAGCTGCATAAAGCAGGAACAAGAAACAATGCCATCCCAATCACGTTGCTTCTAAGGTACAATGCAACAACTACCACATATTTTGACAAGCAGAACATCCCCAGAAAAATTTTAGGTCATCTAGTTGAACAAGACATGTAATTTTGGGAACTAGCGTAAAAAATGGGAAGAACATTGGCCCATACCACAACAATTGAAAGTTATACAACAAATCTTAACTTCTGACTAAATCTAATCGTTCTCTTGGTTCTCCGTGAGAAAGCAATATAAAGAACAACTGCACAAAAGAAGCATATTACTGAGAAGAGAAGATAGTGCACAAGAAATTAATGAATATAGCTACTCCATCCCAAAATATAAGAGATTTTGTGATACCGAGGCAGTACTTTATTCCTAATTTATCAATTTTTGTACTAATTTATTCCCCACCTACAACTTTTGTAGTACTTTATTTCCCACCTACCAACTTTTGTATTCCCCCAAGTTCTGTGACATGACTTGTACGTTTGCTACTTCCTCAATTTTTGACATAATCACTTATATTATGGGACTGAGTAGATCAGTATATAAGAAACAACAAAAGCCAAGTTAACCCTGAATAACTCGAAGTACTGCATTGGTTATGAAAATACTTAGCACATCCTGAAAAATTATTGGATCAAATAACTGAACAGAACTTTCTAATCCATGCCACGCCAAGAACCTGAAATAAAATAAACAAGAAAAATGTTCCCAAAAGTTCCTTCAGAATAAGAATAAGATTAATTATGAAAGAACCCACTCCATAACTATTATTGTAAGAACCAGAGCTGAAGCCCAAGCACAAGGAGTGTCCACATCCTATCAAAGCTTCTGAAGATATGCCAAAATGATCTGACCTCAACAAAATGTCTTTCCTAGCCACTTCTGTTGAGATGTGTCACTTGGAGCATGCTATATGCAATACCAGGAAAGATTAAGCCAAAGCTAGTGAACATTCATAGTATTATATTCATGTAAATACACTTCAATCTATAAAACAAGATAGAACTGAAAAAAAACTACATTACATGGTAGATTTATTGCCCACCAAAGCAACTTTAGCTGGACAGACAAGGCAACTTAAGTATAGATCTGTTGTACATAAATGATTGGAAGAAAATACCAATATAACCATGGTTTGGAATCACTAGTACATGGAGCACACCAAAAATATGAAGGGCAAAGACTTACATGATGAAATATGTAGCATAAACATTCTGGCATAAGTCGTAAATTTGATGCTTCTCCCCATATAAGAAGATAAAGAGCTATGTAAAGAAGTTTATGTTGCTGGATCTCCTGTTTCACAGAGGGTAACACGCGGATGCAGTACAAAGAGGCATAGCATTGTTGATACAATACTTCCTAAACATCCACCTCAGCTGACTTTTAGTTATTTTGCAAATATTTGAGAAATGAAATATTATGCAGGTCTACCATATGTTGCTTTTTTATTTGCACCAGGTCAGATAGTTTTCAAATGTTTTCGCCAATAATTCATCTACTGCTATGTCATCGAGCTAAAAGGAACATATCAGAATATTATTCTATATGGAGGAAATAAGATAGGCAAAGAAAAATATTCACGTATGGATACCATTGTTTCAGAGGATGACTTCGGGCTCAAGCGTGCATGCATATTTGCAAGCAAAAGAATGACATTTCCTTTCTAATCCCCCAAAAGGAAAAAAAACAAAACCAAATTAATGAACTGTAAAATCTTGACAACCATTTAATATAATAGTCAAAAGAAAAAAAACTTGCAAGAAAACAATACTTGGTACTAATTTGAGAATTAAACAAAGAAAAATAACAAGTCTACCTGGAATCCAAACCAACTTTGGATCCATAGAAAAATATGTCTGATTTTTATGATCTAAGTGTTAGAAAATGGAGGACTGCGAACATTAAACACCGCAGAAACTGCAACTTTGATCTGTAAAAGAGTATACAGGATAAATTCCCATTCATTTTCTGTAGATAAAAATGAATTACACATGTCCTAATATTTTTCTAAACAAATGAAAGATTCATTGAACACATGGTTCAGGTTTTTGTTACAGTGAATCCTGACAAGGTTTACAAAATTGTATACTCTTGTTATATATATATATATATATATATATATATATATAAGGTTGAACATTTTCCAGTTATCTTTGAACTTTTCCATGTTAAATTCACATATCAGAAGGCTAAATAAGAATATAACAATGTGGTAGGATATTATGTAATTGCAAAAAACATCAACATACTGCAGGGTTGAGTAGTGAAATGGCAGATTCACTACCTTTTTGTAGGAGTATAGATTATAATTAACTTCACACAAGTTAATTCATGCATTCTCAATTGAAAGGCAGGCCACAACCGCTCTAGCTAACAGGTTAAAAGGACCTCATTCTGACAATAAATGTACTGGAATACATCAATGCATGGCCTTTTGTTATGAGAAAGCATTATTACATAAACCATTATTTTATTGAAAAAATGATCTTTGCTACTTAGCCACTATTATTATTTGTAGAGTAAATATATCCTGTTGGAAGGAGGTCTGATCATTTTTCTTCCAAATGCCATATAGACAACTCGGTACAGATTGCAGTGTCATGAAAAGTTTCAAAGCCTTTTTTAACCATACGAAACATGAAGACAAACTTGGCATTATAAGCATGTCATATGTGAATTGTTCTTTAGCATATAGTAAAATCTGAAACACTTATTGATATTTTTCAGTTGGAAAAAATATGGCAAACCTCAGGGAGAAGCATAATTGCTTGTTTATTCGATCCAGTAAACAACAGAAGAATATTATATCGGCACAAGGCCAACTTATCTGCAAAAGTTTCTGTAGCAATGTGTTTATGCAATTTAATGAAAGGATTAAACATTGAGCATTTTGTACATATTTAAATCTTGTTTTGTTAAATATATCATTACCTCAATGCCAGTTCCGATCTGAACATCTTCTAGAACTTCTCCCAAGACAGGCATGAGTTCATTAAGCTCATTAGCTTGTATTTTCCTGTAAAATATACAGAAGCAAGAAGCGCAATACATTTTGGTTTGGGTTCAGGAGTTGATAATATTGCAGAGACTAGTCTACACACAATTCTGACTTGTATGACCTGAGGAAGAATCTTACTTCTTGCAAAATAATCTGATCTCTTGAGAATCACCTTTTGCCATTCTCTTGGTAAATGTGCTTTTCTCATCCTGTATGAAAAGAAAATCCAACATGAGGAATATTCTTAATCAACAATGGTGCTGATTAATGACAAGATATGCATATATGAGACCCAAAAAAGGTGAATTTGTGTTGTAAAACTAGAGAAACTCTCTAAGTTATTTGTTGAGGCAGAGCAAGCAAATCAGCGGTCGAGGGAGGCGCGCGGCGCACACCGCAGAGCGACCCTACACGTGGTGTCGGGCAGAGGCTATGACCGCTTCCTTCTGCCCACGGCTGATCAGACGGCCCACAAAATTCCTATTAGTACTCTCCACCAGGTTTGGAGAGTACTAATAGGAATTGGGACGCACCTGAGCACGCCTCCTGAAGGGTAAGAGTGTTGGACATTGACCGATCTGTAACCACGTGTAATTTTGGTGGAGAACGACACTGGAAACACAAAGCCGATATTATGAACGATTAAAAAGATGAACATTTTCAGAACTACGAATAAACTAATCGGAAGTACTCCGTCAATGTCAATGCGTGACATAAAGATAGTATTCATTCCTAGATAAAATGTGGAGAATAAGTCATTGAGAGAAGTTTTTATTACTGTCTATTGAACATTTCGACTTCGACAGAGAAACTGGTGACAACTATTCTATCAGCCCTACTGTGTTAAACAAAGTATACTTTATGTATTTATTCGTCGGGAGAAGAATGAAGCCTTTGTTGTACTGCTTCGGAAAAAATGCGCTAGGTTCGTAAGGTAAGAGTTACTTACAATTGTATAGCAGGAACAGAAGAGTAATGAAATATTATACTAACTGAATGAAGGGTGTTACATAGAGTTATCAAAAACCAACCGTAACTGGCCAATGGAATTGTGCATAACTCACCTAGATAAGAGAGTCCCGTCGGAGTAGAGAATACATCGTTCCATAGCTTTAGGATAGCCTAAACACGAAGACCATAATTGTTGTACAAACGGTGTCGAAAGGCGGACATCCTTCTGTTCGTAAAGCACAAATAAATCTCGTAGTAAGTCGAAAATATACTTAAAAACGTTAAAGGTAAACTTCATCAACTTAAAGGCTTCTATGATTAGGAAAACGGAACGTAAATCTCATTTAACACTTAAAGCACTAAGTAGCATGTCAGGGAATTCCAATACTTGCTGTTCATCATATAATGAATAACTCTTTAATAAACTGTAATAATATAAACAGAGTAAGATAGGGGAAAGAAAGAAACGGTGCACAATTTTGTTTTTAGTCGAAGCCAAATTATTTGTATATAGAAAGCGATTAGATTTAGCATTGGTAACAAAACAAATTATATAGTGCGTACACTTTGTTTGGTACTTGTAGAGGTGGTCATATGAATAACTCTTTAATAAACTGCATGGTGAATAGGAAAATCAAAAGGAAAAATTGGGCAATGTTGGTTACATCATCTGAATTTCCGTGCAGGGAAGCATGCAGACCTCCAAGAGCAGCAGAAGGAACAGTAAAGACTTGGATAGCAGCGTACAAACAGTAGGAATAATCACGCAAAGTCAGATTCTCAATTTGTAAAATGAGTAGCATCACTTAGGTTGACAGAAAAATAGTAACCAATACAAATATTAGAAAAAAGTGACTCACCTCCCAAGATGATTATCCGCTATAGACAGCAGATTAAGTGGTTCACTCACAGATGGAAGGCATTCAAGAAGTTCAGTTACACCGATATTGGTCAAGTCACAGTTCTCTGCTCTTAACCTAGAAAGTGATTTTGCCTTCCGAAGAGTCGGTGAAATAAAACAAATAAGGAATCTGCAATTTTTTTTAACATGCTTAGTCAATGTGCAAGGCTCTTCCAAAACCAATTTTGTTCAATCATGGATGTAAAATATATAGTACGAATTCATGATATATGCATCTTTCCAAAAATTTAGCAGGAAATAGTAAGAATAATTCTGCTTTCTTGAATGCTTAAGCTTGTCATGACACCTGGACTGGGTTCACTGTTACCTGATTCCTTCGTCCATGATAGAATTGTCACCTATATCTAACTCTCCTAAGCTAGGCATCTTAACTAAGATTTTGCATAGATCTTCGATATCACTCTTGTTCAAATTGGTACCCCTGGTATGGTAAATATTAATGATCAAATACTCAATCAGACCATCAGAATATCAGACCAGTAAGGAACAATAAATTCCAAAATAAGGTGGTGCAAAATAATAAAGAAATACCTGAGGTTAAGAAGGGTCAAGGAGTGCAAAGAAATAGTTGATTCCACTGGTGATGAAAAGCATGCAAATCTTTTATCCACTGTCTTTAGTCAGCCTGCAATGTACAAGACATGAATTGTTTACATAATACAATCCAATAAAGGCACAAAAAAAGAGTGTTTTCCTGTGAACCCACATTGTTTTATGATATCTCAAGAGTTTGTATAGCACTCGAAGTTTCAAGAAGAGTATGAACAATTATTTTGGCAAATGATGGCTGCATCTTAGTATCATTAAGAGAGCAAATGTAATGACCTGAATAATCACAAGGATAGAACAGTGTTTCAATAACCATATAGCAATGAACAAAATTACTCAATTCTCGTAAGGAATCCATATATTCAGAAAATCAAGTTGCATTTGAATAGCAGGATGCAGTGCTCTGATAAAAGAATGTTGTTTTAAAGCTTGATTACTTCATACTGAACCCAATTTAACCCAAAAATCCTTATTGACCGGTTCCAATATCAACCCACCCAACGCCATTTTCTCTGGCAACTCCCTGTTGTCAGAACATAAAGTTTAATCAGGTAAGCTTGTTAAGAACAGGTAGGACATGATACTAAGCTATTAAGGTGGAACAAAAAGCTTTACCAAACTATGGGGTCTAGACTGTTATTCTCCTCAATGGTATAAATGAGATCAAGACATATAGCAGTGTCATTGTGAATATTAGCTTCCCAGGGAGTGAGATGCAATGCACGATGGTATGAAAACTTTGCACCATTTGCAGCAGACAATTTTTTCGGTTGTTGATGGTGATTTACAGTGGAGAGAGACAGAGCCCGGGCAGTCACTCGACCTGCCCGGGAGGTAGATCCGCCGCTGGTTGTTGCTGTTAAGAAAAGGGAAAATGCCAAACTCTTGATGAGTGATTTTTACAGTTGTGTAGTTCAAAGAGGACTACGATACAGACAAAAAGATAATCTAAAGCTTAAGACCAGTTCTGTAAAAATCACTCTGCCTAGAGAAATAACGTTGAGAAGTAAATACAAATATTTCTAACGTTGAGTCCAGTTCTTATTGAGTGGCTACTGTTTTATGTAGCCTGAACGTTGAGAAGCAAATACAAATATTTCTAAGGTAGCAGTTTTTGCACCATGGCATAAGATATTTGCACCAGTCTGGTAATTTCTGGTACCTTATTGCATTTTCATCTTATCTCTTTAACTTCTGGTAATTCTCATCTTATCTCTAAGCATAAAACAATTAGGTGTAGACATAAATTTCAAGAGTCCAGGTTTTATTGCTTCCTTGGTAATTCTTCCTCTGCATATACATTTAACATTTTGTATATGCAAACCACATGATTCATCAACATGTATTCTTTAGTTTGGCATGCATCTTTGAAATAAGCTAGAATAATATAATGAAATCCTGCTTGGCCCAGCATGATCATGTTGTCTTCCTATGTGAACACTAAACACCTAAATGAAGCAGACAGTAGAAACTTTACAATTATGTTACACTTCATACCTGAGGTACCGTGATGATGGTTTGCCAAGGTGGAGATTGCATACAATAAGATTGGCAAGAGTTTCGGGATCTTTTGCATCCTACGAAAGTAGAAACAATGTATGAGTACTTTGTGTTGAACATGGCACCTTTATGCAAGTCAAACAGAACACAAAATTTCACAAGTTTTTCTAACTTTAATTTAATAGCAATGTTTGTCATCAATGCTAACCTTGTTTAATGCTTCAAGTAATAGAGTCTCAGACTCATCAAAGCTCCCCATGTGCATACAGCAAACTGCCTTGCAGTTTCGAACCATTGCCGTCATTGGGTATTTTTCAGCAAAGTCTTGGAACATAAGATAAGCTTCACGGATCTTAGAACCAGCCTGCATCATGGATTAAAAGTTGATAAGCACATTTTTCCAGCAATAACCACCGGAATGTTGAATCTTCAGTACTCCATCAAGTTGGATCAAAGTACTTACAACAGCAATGTCCAGCCATGCGTTTGCAAGTTGTGTCAGCGTATGGTCCTCATCAATTTGTTGCATTATCTTCACTTGCTTCTCAGCAAAGTCTGAACGGTGCATCTTAATGAAGATTTGGACATGCAAAGCATGCATGTAACCAAAGGCAACACATAGTAGACGGGATCATCAACAATGAGTACTTACATCAAGTTGGATCAAAGTACTTACAACAGCAATGTCCAGCCATGCGTTTGCAAGTTGTGTCAGCGTATGGTTCTCATCAATTTGTTGCATTATCTTCACTTGCTTCTCAGCAAAGTCTGAACGGTGCATCTTAATGAAGATTTGGACATGCAAAGCATGCATGTAACCAAAGGCAACACATAGTAGACGGGATCATCAACAATGAGTAATCCATAAATGAAGGACAAACCAATGCAGAAGATTCCAACCGTCAAGGTTTGCAGTTCATTGATCAAGAATGTCAAATCCAAATCCAGCAAGTGAAACAATGTGTACCAGAGTTGAACAACATACTAAAAATATTACCGCACTAATGATCTTGAAAACAGAAAGCATATTAAGATGTAATGGTGCATTTTCTCCAACACTTTTAACAGGATAAACATTAAGTGCATGTGGTTGGCAGCATAAGAAAGAAAAGTGAGTCGAATTACATTATGCAAGTGATAATCAATATGTACCAAAACCTTTTTCAGAAACAAAGTTATAACTTATCTTTGGATGCCAATAAACTTGAACTTTATTTTATTGTAAGGTGATCAAAATTCACAAATAACAAAATGTTGTTCTACACCTATGTTCATTAAAGACACATCTACTCCTGCAAGGATGAACCATCTAAAGTTAAGAGGACAGAATGAAACTCACAGGTCCAGGGTTCCACCAGAGTGTGTGTGCTTGAGAGCCTCAGTGTAGTCTTGCTCATGCATAAATATAATTCCAGCAATCAATCGCAGAACAGGATTGCTTCCAATTGCAGAATCACTCAACCATTCCTTCAGACTGGAAATTGCACCTTCCTTCAAAGTTGCAGGAAAGAACAATGCATAGCATTTCAATGAATTGAGAAAACTGAGGGAGAGAAGAGAAGACAATCTTGTGGAAAAACAAAGAAACAACCATTTTTATAGGCTTAGCTATACTGGTAAAGTATTCACATAATGCATTACATGCACCAAAATACAACGACATAGAATCTGAAATACACCAGTAACCAAGCCATAGTATATCGAACCTAATATATGCATTAGAGGTGAGATCACGGCCCATTTTAATATGGAAAACAAACCATAGCATATTGGAACCTAATATGTGCATTAGAGTTGAAATCTCGGGCCATTTTGATATGAAAAACAAAGACACTTGCATGCATTAGGCAGGGACGGAGGCGGCGATGTAGGTGGTGACGGAGGTGGCGGCCGAGGCGGCGCGGTGTACGGGCAGCGCGGTGGAGGTGCGGAGGCGCGGTGGAGGCGAGGGGCCGAGGCGGCGGTCGAGGCGGTGCGGTGTACGGGCAGCGCGGTGAAGGTGCGGCGGCGCGGTGGAGGTGAGGAGCGGAGGCGGCGCCGAGGCGGTGCAGTGTACGGGCAGCGCGGTGGAGGTGCGGCGGCGCGGTGGAGGTGAGGGGCGGCGCGCTGGATGGGCGGGCGGCGCGGTGGAGGGGCGGCGGCGGTGGAGATCCGAGGAGCGCGCGGCGCGGTGGACGGAAGGCAGCGTTGGCAACGGCGAGGTGGAGGTGGTAGCCTTCTTTGCTTTTTGGGAGATTGGTCTCTCCGATTTGGCTTTGGCCACGTCATTCGCTTTTCTGCGGAGGGGAAGGGGAAGGAGGCTCGAGGAGAGGCGGTGGCGGTGGAACCCGGAGGAAGAAAACGGCTCTTTTTTTTGGGTTTTGGATCCGTTGGTTGGGTGGTGAGACTATCTACTACGCAGAGTAGGCAACGGCTATTATTTGATAGGGTTTTCCTTGCATAATTCGCGAGGGTAAATAGGTTTAGGGGGTGTTTTAGACGAGGTTAAACTTTTTAGCTATATATTACATCGGATGTTTAGATATTTATTATAAATATTAAACATAGACTAATTATAAAAATAATTACAGAAATGAGAGCTAATTCGTGTGACAAATTTTTAAGTCTAATTAATCCATAATTAGCGCATGTTTACCGTAGCATCACATAGACTAATCATGGGTTAATTAGGCTCAATAGATTCAACACACGAATTAGTCCAAGACTATGGATGGGTGAATTCGGAAGCAGAGGCCATCGTTACACCACGATGTCCCGTCCATACTCCATCATGCCCACCCTTGCCTCGGTACATCGAATAAGGACAAGCTAGACTACGAGTCTTACCGTTGCTCATTCTGGCTTGTGCTTAGTATGTGTAAAACTTTCAGGGTTTCCCGAGAACTTGCCCTTAATTGCCATGGGTGCGACTCTCAAAACCATGCACCCACAACTCACCATAAGCAATATTTTAGTTGTCATTAATCCACATTGGGAAATGGGTAATGATCACAACCATTAAAGGTCTATCAAAGTCTACTCAATAATTAAATAATAATTGGTGAGCTAGTTGAACTAAGCATGGCTAAGCATTGACTAACCCTAATTCTAGTCAAATTAACCCTGGGATAACAATAATTATAAATGGGAATTCAACGGATATAAAGGTAATAGCCCAATAGGTAAAGTAAAGTAAATTGCATAAAATAATGCATGTTTGAATTTAAAGCAGGGAATTTTATAAATATTGGGCTCAATATGATCAAAGAGGGGTGCCACTTGTCTTTCTTAGATCCACGAGGAAACTTTGGCAACGACTTCAAGAACGAACGGCTCTTCAACGGACGAAAAACCTACGACAAACAGAGCAAAACAAGCTATAAAACAATTGAAACAGAGAAAGAGACTATTTTTAATAGATTCTTGGCATTTTTCTGGATTTAATGAAACTTGAATGGGCCTAAACAGACACTAGATGAATTAGTTATGAATTTTAGAAGATTAACTATGTTTTTAAACTAAACAGAAAACCTTAATGAATTATTGCGCAATTATTGGAGGCAATAATGTCAGCGGGGAGAGGCACTCACTGACAGTGGGGCCCATGGGGGAGAGAGACAAAAAGGAAAAGGGAGAGCTAAAGTTGACAGGTGGGCCCCATGGCTACAAGAGAGGTGGTGACCGACGGGTGGGTCCCACTAGTTAGTGGCTGAAGGAAGGCGGGTGCACAGTGGACCGAGTCCACGCGTGTGAGGAAAGGGGGACGGGTGGCCTAGATAGGTCCTCGGGCGATCGAACGGCCCAGAGCGAGCGGAGGGCGGCCGAGGCACGCACGGGCGTGCACTAGGCGGCCGGTCGATGGGCGGCGGAGGCGGTGCAGCAGCGGCGAGGCGGCGAGCTGCGGCGGCAAAGCGCGACAACGGCAGTGCAGGGCGTGACGCGACGACGGCCACGGCACAACCCGGCACGGCACACACCAGCGCAAACATGACGACGACCAACGGCGGCGTGACAGCGAGCGGCGTGGCGCAACGGCGGCAACAGTGAACGACGCGGAGCCGTGTCCCGAGCGGGGACGGTGCAGCGGCAGCGTGCGGCTAGGCAAGCGATGGCGACGCGACACGCGGCGACGTGCGGCGGTGCAGCACAGCTAGCGGCAGCGGCAGCGAGGGCGAGGAGAGGAAAGGGAGCCGACGGGGAGAGGAGGCGACGACCGCGGCGGCCAACGGGCGGTGGTGACGAGCACCGGGCTGTGGCCGCACGAGGCGAGGAAGGGGAGAGGCGGCGATGTCGAGGAAGGGAGGAGAGCGGACTCACCGTGGAGGGCGACGACGACGGTGGATCGACGCGGGGACGACGACGCGCGGGCGGCGATCGGCGTCCGGCGGCGAGAGGACAACGGCGCACGGGCGACAAGGGCGGCGTGGAGGAGGAGTGACGAGGGCGACGCTCCGAGGCGATCGGCGACGTCCTAAGACGGCGGCGTCGCCGTCACGGATGAGGCGGAGAAGGACGGCAGCGCGGGGAGGCGGAAGAGGGAGGCAGCTTGCCCGATGGGGAGGTTAAGTAGGAGCGCGAGGCGGCACTCGCGGGAAGGGTGGGGAGGTGGTTGGCGGCGGGTGCGGGAAAGGGGGCGGCGCCGGGAGAAGCGGGGGTGGTGGTTACGCCGGGCGACGTATTCGGTGGCGACCGGCGCAAGGAAATCAGTGTCGGCCGTTGTACCGGCGCGGGCGGCGGGGAGGACTGGGAGGCGGCGGCCAGCGGCGAGGTGTGGCCGGGGCGAGCCAACACGGCGGCGCGGCGAGGTGGTGCAGACGTGGGCACGACGCGCGCAAGGTAGAGGGGCAGTGCGGCACGGTGGGGCACATGGGCGCTGCGGCGGCGAGGCGCGCGACGAGGCAGCAGCCACGGCGAGGGCACGACCGACGCGGTGAGCGCGGCAGAGCGGTGGCTCGGTGAGATGCGCGAGGTCGTTGCACCGGTGTGATTTAGGCGGCGGTGGCTACGGGCGCGTGGCGTCTATGCGGCTCGGACGCGGCGCGACGTGTGCAGCACGAGGGCGAGCACGGGCGAGCGGCGAGACCGGCGCGGCGAGGCGATCGCACGGTGCGGTGCGGTGATAGGGCAGGCGTGGGCAGCACACGCGCGGGGGATGGCTACGGCGAGGACAGCGAGGCGTGCGTGCAGGAGGTTAGAGACCGGCCTGACAGGTGGGTCCACCTGTCGGTGTCCTGGGGAGGAGGAGGAAAAGGGACCGCGAGCGCGGGGAATTGGGTCGGCTTGGCTTGGCCCGGTGAGGTGCGAGAAGGAGAGAGAAGGGGGAGGCGGCAGTGAGCTGGGCCGGGAGAACAGTTGGGCCGGCCCAAAGAAAAGAGAGGGAGGAAAGGTGGGAACAGGGGAGACAGGCCGAGTGGAGGGAGTGGGCCGACTGGCTAGCCCGGGAGGAGAGGGAAAAGGAGGAGTGGGCCGAGAGAGGCGATAAGGACTTCGAGCGTGGGTTGGGCCATGGCTTGGGAAAATTGCGAATAGAACACATATTCGCATAACGGAACTAAAGCGTGCACGAATATAGATTCGCACGATGAATTAGATTCAAAACGCGAAACCGTGAACTGTTAGTGGAACAGCGATATGATTTAACGACGCGTTAAATCAAGATTTAACAACTCGCTAAACAGGGATCTCATGCCTTTAACGTAAAAACAATCTATGTGTACGAAATTGAATTTCATACTGTAGATCATTTTCACGCTAGCTAATTAGATTAGAAAATCTTAGCAATTAAACAGTAGATCAAAGTTAGATTGATTCGCAAGAGTAAAATATATGCGAACCTGAGATTTGGGGGAGAGATCAGCGACAGACTGTTGTTGTTCCTCGTTGTTCGGCTAGGAAACCTAAACGATTAAACAGTAGATTAATTTAGATTGATTCGCAAGAATAAAATATATGCGAACCTGAAGATTGGTGATAGATTAGATCGGCTTCGGCTATTGCAAACAGGGAGCAGCATGGCTGCTATGGCTTGCTGCGCATCTGCTGGACAGGAGGCGGCTCGAGGTGCACAGGAGAGCGAGACGAAAAAAGAAGTGAAGCTCTAGGGTGTTATTTATAGGGGAGAGCTAGAGATAAATCTAGTTATCCATCTCCTATAAAAAGGAAATAGATAAAGTTTCAAAAGGATAGGAAATAGATTCCTAATTTATTGGGATTAGTTTTTATGTGAGAGAAGAGGTGGGGCTGCACGGGTGTGAGGGTGGGCTGGTGGTGGCGCACAAGGGGGAGAGGGAGAGATGTGCGATCCTAGGGACAGGGGGAGGATCGCACGTGGCAGGGAGGGAGTTCGGCTAGGTAGGGAAAAAAAGGAAAAGCGAAAAGGGAAAGGGAAAAAGGGAGAAACAAAAAGGGAAAAAGAAAGTAAAAAGGAAGGAGAGGAAAAAAAGAAATTGTCTCTAAATTTGCCGATTTTTAAAGTTTATTAGAGCAAATTTTATTGACTGCAATTCAAATTTAAATCTTGTTAATAAATTAAAATGCTTTTGGGACATTTTAGAACATCCGGAAAGCTTCTAATTAAATTAAATTAAATTATACACTACTTTTCTCCTCAACTTTAATTAACAAATTATTTTTAATGCATTATTTAATTATTTGTTAGCTAGGGTAAAACTCAGGGCGTGACACCGCGCCTCCGCCGTGGCCACTAACCACCGCCCCGCCCTAGTCGGCCACCTCCTCCTATAAAGCCCCGACCGCCTTGCATCACCGCACTCGTTTTCCGTCACCGCCGTACCTGAACTGGCCGCCGCCGATCAATCTCGCAAGCCACCACTGTTTTTGCTCGTTGTCGGCCATCACTCCACGTTCCGCCACCTCGCCGACTCGCTTCCGGTAAGCCACCGTCGTCTCCTCTCCCCTCTCTTTTCCTCTCCGTGCGCCACCGCCGCTGCCACGCGTGTGTGCGCCCCGATCGTCGCCATCGTCCCTCCGTCCGCCGCCACCTCTGCCTCGCCGTGGCTGACGCGCCACTGCCATCGCCGGTGTGCCGTTGTGTCCGCCACGCCATAGCCATCACCTCCCCAAGCCGGCTGCCGTCCTCCACTTGCGCCGCCCCTCCTAGCGCCGACGCGGGTCCTCGCACCACCGTCCACAGGTTCTCCACCGACCGCCGGCGGCTGCCGCCCGCCCGCCCGTTGTCTTCCCCCTCCTCTCTTCGGCCGCCATCCTTCCCCCTCCTCGCTGTTTTGGGTCGCTAATCAGCGGGGCCTACCCATCGGCCTCCCTCTCTCTCACCTCCCCATGAGACCCCATGTCAGCCGGCCGGCCGTCCCCTCCTCTCTCTCCTCCTCTCAAGCCCACTTGTCATCCTCCCCTCTCCCTCCTCTCTCACTTCTCGTGGTCCCCACCCGTCAGCCCCTGTCTCTCCTCACTGACTTCAGCGCCTCGCTTTATTGCATAATGATTGATTTAGGACTTTTAGTTTAGCTTAAAAACCCAGAAAACTTTTAAAATTCATAACTAATTCGTTCGGTCTCCGTTTAAGTCCATTCAATTTTCATTAAATTCATAAAATTGCCAAGAAACCACTAAAAATAATTTCTTGTGTTGTTTCAGTAGAGTTTGTGCTTTGTCGCTTAGATTCGGAGCCCGCCGATGCGTCGATTTACTTCGAAATCATCGCCAAAGTACCTCAGGGACTAGAACAAGGCAAGTGACATTCATCTTTGATCATATTGAACCTATTATTGCAAAATCTCTGCTTTATTTATTCAAACATGCATTGTTTCAATTAAAGTATTTATTGTATTTATTTTTCGGGTAACATATTATTGTGACGTTGTTTATCCACCTTTATTCATGCTATATCAGGGGCAAATTGAATATAGATTAGGCCTAGGTTAATGCTTAGCTGTGCTTAGAACAAGTAGCTCATGGGATCAAACATTAATCATTACTAGTTCTGAATAGCTGATAATGATGATTTAATACCCGGTATGGGTTAATGCCAACTAAAATATTGATAATGGTGGGTTGTGAGTTGTCACGCCCAGAAATTCCTCACACGAATTTCTGAACTTAATTGTGTATTAAAATCCCTTTCCAGGACCAGCCAAGGTATAAAAAAGACAATGTTGATTACATAACCATCGTTCTTATAAACAACTGAAAATAACACTTATTCTAACGAAAATGCAGCGGAAAGAAAGGTAGACTAGCTCCAGCGGGTACAGCTCCAGTCCACAGGCAAAGCTTCAACGGTAGACCAGGTCACTCCTGAGAGTCACCTCCATCGGACTCAACTTCTAGCTCTGGAGGGGGAAATTGAGCAAGGCTGAGTACAAACCACTGTACTCAACAACAAGTAGCACGGAAAAGAGGGTAATTAATGATGCATAAGGATCATCAAGGACAGGCTTAGGGTTAGTTGCAATAAAGAAGCACTTAAATAAATAACAGAGAATAAACCGAATAAATGTAATTAAATACATTAAAGGATAAGTAAATAACAGTTGTAAAATACCATAACATTGTCCAACGTTACACCACGTTGCAACAGGCCTAACCACTACTCAACGTTACACCACGTTGTAGTAGTCCCAGGTGAAAACCAGTTTACTCAGGTCATTAAAGGTTCACTAATCACAGTGAAGCTGGGAGTTCGCCCGTAAGTGTGGGCACGGTTATTCGAATAGGTTATACTCTGATCAGAGGTGTACTACTATACCCACAAGACATGACTCCACTACACTTGAACGTGCGCCGACATACCACCATGGTATACCGGAAAGGAGACCGTGATAGGACTCGTCACATAACCCTCCCTATTTAATCGCACCGCACTTTAGGTTTCACACCCTCCTTTACACCAAGTCGGGCAGTCCCCTCTTGTGCCTTGGTAGATCCGGAACCAAGTCGGGCAATCCTCTCTTGTGCCTTGGTAGATCCGAAAGCAGCAGAGGCTTTCGTTACACCACAATTGTCCGTCCATCCTCCATCACGCCTACCCTTGCCTTGGTACGTCAAATAGTTCGAAGCCATGCTTCAAATCCCACCTTACCCATTTCGGCATGTGGTTAGCACTTAATTACTTCCAGGGTTTCCTGTGAACCGGTCCTTAATCGCCATGGGCGCGACTCTCAAAACCATGCACCCACAGCCCACCATAAGCAATGTTTTAGTTGACATTGACTCGAACCGGGTAATGAATCATTATTACAGCTATTCAGAGCTAATCATGACTAAATGTGTTCTCATGAGCTACTTGTTGTAAGCACGGCTAAGCATTAACCTAGGCCTAACTCTAATCAAGTTACCCTTGGTCTAGCATGAATAAAGTTGGATAAACAACGGCATAA
This sequence comes from Oryza brachyantha, assembly GCF_000231095.2. NCBI lineage: Eukaryota > Viridiplantae > Streptophyta > Magnoliopsida > Poales > Poaceae > Oryza > Oryza brachyantha. Next base: position 8,253,873 of record NC_023167.2, on the reverse strand, counting down.
TAATAAGGATTACCCGAGAAATAAATACAGTAAATACTTTAATGAAAACAATGCATATTTGAATAAATGAAGCGGGGAATTTGTAATAATGGGTTCAATATGATCAAAGATGAGTGCCACTTGCCTTGCTCTGGCCCCTGGGGTACTTCGGCGACGATCTCGAAGTAAACCGGCTCTTCGGTGGGGTCCGAATCTAAGCGACAAAGCACAAAAATAAATAAAACAGGCACAAACTCTACTGAAACAGTAAAATAAAGTATTTTTAATGGATTCTTGACAATTTTATGAAATTAATGAAATTTGAATGGACCTAAACGGAGACTAGATGAATTACTTATGAATTTTAGAAGTTTTTTGGGTTTTTTTTAACTAAACAGAAAAGTCCTAAATCAATTATTGTGCAATTAATGGGGCTGCTGACGTCAGCGAGGAGAGAGGGAGGCGCTGACAACTGGGGACCACTCGTCAGTGGGAGAAAGGGGATGAGGGGAGGATGACAGGCGGGCCCGGGGAGGAGAGAGAGGAAGGAAGGGGGTGGCGACCGACTGACGGGCTGGACCCTCCGGTCAGGAGGAGAGGGAGCGAGAGGGGAGAGGCGGCCGGCGACTGGCGGGTGGGACCCGCCCGTCAGCGGCCCCGAACAGAGGAGGAGGAGAGAGCTCGGCCGGGAGGGGAAGACGGCGCCGGCGGCGAGCGAGCGGCGACGGCGAGGACCAACGGCGCGAGGGCAACGACGGCGACTGGAGGGCAATGACGGCGACGGCGACGACCGGCGTAAGGCGACGGGCGGCGGCGCATGGTGTCGGGGTGATGGCGACGGCGCACGGGAGGTGTTGACGGGCGGCGGCAGCGGCGGCACGGCGACGGCGAGGCGAAGGCGATGGCACTGGGGTGGTGCGTCGGCGGCAGTGAACAGCCCGCGCGTGTGACGGCGACACGCACGTCGGCGGCGGCGACCGAAGAGGGAAAGGGGAAGGAGAGAGGAAGGGAGATGCTCACCGGTGAAGGCGAAGGCGAGGGGAAGCACGGCGAGGACGAGGCGATAGTGATGACATGATCCCGCGGCAACGACCGGCAGCGAGGCGCGTGATCGGCGGGCGGCGGAGACGGCGGCGTCCGAAGTGGCGGCCGGGGAGCGGGAAGAAGCGTGGGCACTAGGGATGCCCACCGGCGGCAATGGGGCGGCAGCAAGTCGGCGATGCAACGGAACACTCGGTGACGACCGATGGCGAGGGCGGCGAGGCACGGACGGCGAGATCGATCGGCGGGGAAGGCGGTGGCGCTCGGGTGCGGGTGGGGGAAAATCGGCGGCGGCACGTAGAGGAGCGAGATTTATAGTGGGACGGCTCCGGCTAGGGCGGGGACGGCCGTTGGAGGAGATCGGTTCGGTCACGGGCGAAGGACGCGGGGGTGGTTACGGCGGTTGCGGGGGCGGCGGCGCGACGGAGTCGGACTCGGCCGGCGCGGGAAGGCGACGCAGACTTCGGCGGCGCGGCGCGGGCAAGCTGGGCCAAGCGGTGGCCCAGGAGGAAGGGAGGAGGCGCGCGCGGGAGAGGCCGGCTCGGCTGGGCCGGCCTGGAGGGAGAGGTGGGCCGACTCGGCTGGGCTGGCCCGGGAAGGAAGAGGGGAAAAAGAAAAAAGGAAAAAGAAAAAGAGAGAGGAGGAAAATTAGACTTTAGCCCAATTTGAGAAGGGAGGGAAAAAGAAAGGAAAAAGAAGGGAAAAAGGGAAAACCCCACTTTTGCCGAATTTTAAATTAATTTGCTTGGCCAAATTTTATACTTCTTCAATTTGAGTTTAAATCCAGTTAATCGATTTGCGAACCTCGATTTAATTAAATTAATTTCTTTTGGAGGGATTTTTCCTGAGTTAATTAAGCCAATTATTATTTACGAATTTCTTTTACGAATTTAGGCTTGGGACAAATCTCCGGGTGTGACATGAGTGCATGGTTTTAAGAGTCGCACCCATGACAATTAAGGACCGGTTTGCTGGAAACCCTGAAAGTTATTTTAATGCTAACCACAAGCTAGAATAGGCAACGGTGGGATTTGAAGTATTATTTCGAACTATTCGACTTACCCAGGCTAGGGCGAGCGTGATGGAGTATGGATGGCAATCGTGGTATAACGATGGCCTCTGTTGCTTCCAGATTTTCCTAGACACAAGACGGGGCTGCCCACCTTGGTTTAAAGCGGGAGCGAATCTTGCAGTGTGGTGCGATTGAATAGGTCAAGGTCCGGACCGTCCTGCCACTGGATTGTCCGGCTAGCGGGCCGGACCGTCCGGTCCCTGTTGCTTAGAAAAAAACAGCGGCAAGCCTCCACTCAACTTAGACTCAACCCTAAACACTCTTAGATGCATGCTAAGCTTCTGGTGACCCCTCTTAATAGTACAGGGTTCCTACGACTCAAAACGAAAAATAAAAACTTCTTCGAACGCCGTAGAATCGTCGCTTCTTATCACACATGCTTCAAATTTGATCGCGTATTCCTTCAATCGAATTTATCCCTTATCTTCTCTGCAATCACAACTCATTAACGCACACATGCTTGGCTAGTATTGTCACTATTCATCTAAAACTTCGTTTAGGGCTAGATGCACTTTCAAGGGCCAGGGCCAGTGGCCGGCTTGGTTGGATCGGCCGAAAGGCCAATTCAGCTAGGGTTTTGGGCTAGCTCGGCTATGAAAGGGAGGAGTTAGCTAGCCATGACATATTACATCCAAACAAAACTCAAACAAAACATCCATATTACATCCACCATATATATTTTATTAATATTTTTTGTTATTGGTCTCTTCTCATGTTGTTATTGGTCTCTTCTCTTGATATTGGATGTTGTTATTGGCCACTACATACTCTCATGTTGTTATTGGTCTCTTCTCTTGATATTGGATGTTGAGATATGGAGCGAGGAGAGAGATTCTAAATATAAAGTTCTAAATCAAATTTTTTTCCACATGCTTTATTTTTAGGGGAGATGATGGGATAGAGTATACGCTTGAAATGCTCTTAGCCCTTAATTTTGGTTTTTGGCTTTTTTTTTTTGTTCCAACATAAGTTTCCACATGAGGAAACACCGGGTCATGCTTCCTGCGATTCCTGTTCTTTTTCTGCAAACAATCGCTAAATTCATCAACTTATCCACCAGCACAGAGTGTTCCGTTAGTAAATTAGTGCTCAGTAGTAATACCCAAAAGCTGTGTAGTCCGATGGTTAAGCTGCCACGGACCCTGGTTAATTTTTTTTTCATTTTTGCACTCGTGGGTTAATTCTTTAAAATTGAATATCTACGTCAAATAAGAAAAATTAGAGGGAGTTACAAGCCCTGGTTAATTTCTTTAAAATTGAATATATATGTCAAATAAGAAATGAGGGAGACTACACTACGGCATCCTGTCGGGATACTTAAAAATAAAACGGGGTATCGTCTGCCAAGCCCGTGTCCACCCGCATCCACGTCGGCCGATGCCTGCGTCCGCCCGCGTCCGTGAGCGCCCACCATCGTCCATCGTCGCCGCGCGTCGCCACCTCCACCATCGTCTGCCTTCCTCCGTCGACGTCGCGCTCTCGCCGCAGCGTGTCGCACGCCTCCACCGCCTTCACGCTCAGATACGCCTCACGTACCAATGCATGCTAGTACCAGATGATACCACTGGTGTGATACCGGTTGGTATCATCCGATATCATAGCGTCACGCGACAAAAGGGAAACTCAAAAAGATGCAGGTATCACATGGTACCAGGTAGTACCAAGCGGTACCATATGGTTCTAAGTGGTATCATATGATATCAGTATGTATCAATAGGTATCAATAAGTATCGATAGGTATCACTTGATTTTCATATGGAAACCTGGATGGTACCGATTAGTATCATGTGTCAGATGATACCAAAAGATCCTAGAAGGTATCAAAAATATCAATCCACTAGGTTCTAAGTGGTATCACATGATATCAGAAGGTATCAGACATGTATCACATGATATCAAAATGTATCAACATATATCAGATTTAGCAGTTTTGTCACAGGCCTCCTCGCCCCACACACAACAAAAAAAACCACTGCTACAGCCAAAAAAGAAGTGGTATCACTTCTTCTCCATCTACGTCCACCACTGCGACGGCGGCCACACGGACTACTCGACGACGCCGCTGCCTTAGACCGGCGCTGGGCGATCGTGGTGGCAGCGTGGGCTCGACCAGGACGTGCTCGTGACGTTCCTGACCATAGCGTACGCCGACGTGAAGGCGCACAAGTCCGTCAAGGGCGCGCTCGAGTGCGCCGTCTGTATCAGCGAGTTCGATGACGACGAGACGTTGCGCCTATTGATATATGCTGCGTGGAGGATACGTGAGCATTAACTGTCTCGTTCGTACGACATACCGTACGCTAGACTTTCTAATAAGAAAAATCAAGGGGAGTCATGCCCCGGTTAATTTCTTTTTTTTCTCTTTTTTGCGCTCGTGGGGTTAATTGTTCTTTCCTTCTCTCTTTTGATCAGCTCGTGGGCCCTCGTTAATTTCCTTTTTTCTTTTATTTTTGTGCTCGTGGGGTTAATTGATGACTCTCTAAAATTGAATATCTACATGAAATAAGAAAAATCAAAGGGAGTAGTACTACGATAACTTGATTGAAAATGACATAACATGTTTTAATACACCTTTGTCTTACTTTGTTATCGAAAGACCATTTACTTACTTTATCTAATTTATTTTCAATGTTGAGCACAACTTATTCTCAATTACTAGCTTTCTGATGCAGCGTACGTTTTCCAAATTAATTATATGTGGACAATAATTTACTATTACTGACTCAACGAGTAATTTATTTTTAAAGCATATTTTCGTTTACTCAACTAATTTTACCAAGTGCAACACACGGGGACTTTTTCTAGTATAATTAATAGAGGGCTGCTACCCCATGGGATCCTGTTTTGAAAACAGGATGATACCGACGAGGTATCAAACACGATACCTTGTCAGGTACCAGATTCGATACTGGAAACAAGATGATTCCGACGAGGTATTAAACACGATACCTCATTGATATTAGATTTGATACTAGAAACGAGATGATTCTGACGAGGTACCAAACACAATACCTCATCGGTACCAGATCTGATACTGAAATGGGGTGAATGGGGTGATTCTGATAAGGTACCAAACATGACACATCTCGGTATCAGATCTGATACCGCACCAGTACCAGGTGAAACCAGAGTGGTAACAACTGATACTCAGCTAGTCACACCCCAAAAAGTTGCTGAATCGTCGTCGTCGTTGCCGCCGCCGTTGTCGTTGCTGCCGCCATCATCGTAGTCGTCACCGACTCCGTAGCCGCCATCACTACTACAGAACCTAGCAAATTTGACGGGTCATCCGTGACGGAACCTAGCAGCCCGTCACACCTGCACTCATCTGTGACGGGCCAAAATAAAGCCCGTTGTTGATGACTCTATTCGGTTTGGCCCGTCACCGATGACATATTATCTGTATCGGGCTAAAATTTACGTCCGACACGACTTATCCGTGAAGGGCCAAAATCAACGTCCGTCACCGATAACACTTATCCGTGAAGAGCCAAAATAACGGCCCGTCACGGATGAGTCATTCTTGACGGGCCATAGTTATGGCCCGTCAAAGATGAAATGAGTGCCCATCATGGAAGGGCCAAAATTAGTGCCCGTCACGGATGAGTCATCCATGACGGGCCATAATTATGGCTCGTCAAAAATGAGATGAAAAACTTCCCGTGAAAATTTTCCCTCCTCACCACTTCAAAATTTTTATCTTTCCTCCTCCTCTCTCTGTCTTCCCCTGATAGTTTTTCCTTCTCCTCACTCTTTCTCTTCCTCTCTCACTCTTTCTCTCCTCTCCCTCTCTTTCTCTTCCCTCTCGGCACCGAGCTCGAGTGGGCGGCGTGCGCGTGGCGGCCGGCACGTCACCCCATCGCTCGGGCTACCCCCTCCGCGGTGGCGCCGACCCCAACGATGGGTGGCAACGACAACGAGTGGGCGACGACGACGACACGGGTGGTGGCGGCGGCGTTGACCCCGACGACAACGACGAGTGGGCGGCGACGCGAGCCTCGTCCTGCCTGGATCCGTAGGTGGGAGTGAGCGGTGGGAGCAGGTGCGGCGCAGCGGATCGAGCACGGCAACAATGACCTTGGCGACGACGACGGTGGCGGGCGATGTAGTTTTAGCACACTACTAATTTACTTGGTTGTAGTTTTTATTTTAGTGTTAAAATTAAAATAATGTATGGATGGATATATGTGTGTGTGTATATATATATATATATTGCTTCATTCATTTTTTGAGGGCATCGCTACCAACATCGTGAGGCCAGAAAATAAATTAAATTATTTTTTTGTGTGTATTTCACTATCGGTGAAGGGCCGTAATAAGTGTCCATCCCGGATGAGTCATCCGTGATGGGCCATAATTTTAGCCCGTCAAAGATGAGTCATCCGTGACAGGCTATGAGCATCTCGGTGACGGACTTTACTTTTGGCCCGTTAAAGATGATGCCCATCGGTGACGGATTTTGGCCCGTCAATGATAGGATTTTCTTATCAGTGACCACTCATCACTGACCAGATAATTATCCGTGATAAATATGGGTTGAGATCCGTCACAGATAACTGGTTCTATAGCAGTGCATGCCGCGACAGGGCAGCTCCAAGTAGAGCGCAGAGCCAACGAAGCCTTGGCAGCCCGTGTTCGGTGCGTTGTCGTCATCGTGCGGAAGCGTGTGTTCGATGGGCTCCGGCACCACGTGAGAGAGTTGGGCTTGATTGGCCGTGCGGAAGCGTGCGTTCGGGGCGGAGAGAACGAGGGCATGTCGTCATCATCGGTGCATATGCATACGAGGAACAACACCAGGAGAAATGCAGCGATACATGGATTGTATGGCATGTGTGTATCGGTTCGTCCATTTCACGCGTCCGAGGAACGGTATACCGTGCTTTAGTTTTTCCCTAATTAAAAATGCCTTCGTTCTCATGGACATTTTGCTACTAATACTAAAAACTGTGGTAACTCATCAGGCATGGTATATGTTAAAAACCAATAGCATTACAATTACACTCACAAATAAAAATAGCATAGAACTTGAAAACCATGCTTTCAATTATACTCACGCTCTCACAAAAAATTACACTAACCCCATTACATTATATCAGTTCTAGATCAGAACAGCTCGCATCAGTAACACGCACACTCCCAGGCACTACCTGGTAAGAACTGATCAACTGTAGCTTGTAAATTGTAATCAGTGAAAGTCAAGTGAAGCAAAGCAAACCATGTCAAGCTGACGCAGTCAGCTGGCAGCTGACAGGAGCGAGCTTCTGAACATCCGACTCGATCGCTGCCCAGTGGCTGAATCCTCGATCGCCAGACCCTGTGCTCCTATGCAGAAGTATTGGTTCATCAGCCTGCTGTTCAGAGAGCCGTGCTTCCTGGGCGCACGCCTGATCACCACGCTGGGATCAGGAGATGCCTCGCCGTTCTTGTCCGGATGGACGGCCTCAATCCTGTCAACCAAGGACGAGGACGACCGGGAGCACGAGGCGGAGGGCGATTCGGGCTGCACGACGCCGTCTGCGAGGCCGTCTGCGAAGAAGCTCTTCTTCATCGATGGACTCGGCGAGCCGATCCTGGCTGCGAAGGCCCGCTTGTTGTTGAACAGGGAGCTCATCCTGGAGTACCTCTGCCTCAGCGTTGTCGGGGTCTCCGCGTGGCTCCAGCTCTTGGCTGAATCGACGGAGAAAGCGGCGTCGTCGTCGTCGTCGGCGTCCAGTTCCTTTGGGGCACCGGATGGCTTCTTCTCCTTGCGGAGGAGGGGCCATCTGAGTAGGATCTTGAGATGTGTCGCGGCGCTTTGCATAGAATTCAGCTTCTTGCGACCGGGTTCCGGAAATTCTGGCTCACTCTGTCCAACACTGGAGAACGAGTTGGTTCTTTCGCTGATATCCGACGCGTCGACACCTGAATGGAGGAAGATCTCAGCATCTGGGATCTTGAAGGATGTTCCCGGGCTGCCTACGATGCAGTGCATCTTCAGTTGAGAAGCAATTGCTGATCTGGTCTCATGGTCCATTGAATTTGAGATGCCACCAGCCAGAACCAGCTGCTTGATAAGTATTTCCGATGATGCTGTTGGGGGCTGTTTCCTGAGTAAATCCAGGGGAGTCATTCCATCGTCATCACGGACATTGAGGTCGATTGCCGGTGCGGTCATCAAGAGCTCAACAAGGCTGGAGTGTAGATTGCCAATCACAGCCAGGTGAAGAACCGTCCTACCATCGTCGTTTTGCATATTGATAATGCTGCTTAAATCCATGATCGCTCCACTGACCAACTGCTTCATAAGCTCCATCTGACGATCAAGCCTTCGGAAGCCTGGGGTCCGAAAACCTGTCAGTGCCATATGAAGGAACGTGTCGCCAACTTCATTTGTAGCTGATACAAGTGATGGGGCTGCAGCAATGAGGGCCTTGACCACTGGCAAATGACCTCGAAAGGCTGCTAGATGCAATGCCGTGTTCCCTTGCTCATCTACGGAGCTGGCTATATCGAAAGAAGCAACAAGATCCTTCACAACCTGTAGCATTATATAAAAACATGCAAATACTTCAGTATACATCCACTGAATAACAAATGATGAATGTAATCAAGAAACCTGATGGTAGAGCAACAGAGCAGATGGGGGAAAGACACTTGTCAAGATATCCAGATAACCAGACTATTCACTGATGAAAACAGTATCAGTTAAATTTTTCCACACATTTGCACGTCGCTAAACACTTATGTTGACAAGCATAGATGGATGGATGTATTAGAAAATTCTTGTTTAGGTCAACGGTTTACAGCTAAACCTCAGTTGCTGAGTCTCAACAAACATTCGTAACAGCTAAGCGCATTTCATTTCAGTAGGTTGAGAATATCTGTCAATGCCATCTAGTGTCCATTTCTATTAATTTAACTCGAACATGCCATATGACTGATCCCTAAGAAAACATAACATGTGTTAAACCAAAGGCAATCTGGCTAGCGTGCTCACAAGATCAACTTCAGGGACAGTCAAATCAAAGGCAATAATGTAGACATCTATCATTCCAGGGTTCCCAAATTAGCACTTAAATATGATCAAGTACAAATTACCTTAAGAAATCACAAAGATTCATGGATTAGAGCTGAACAAAATTATGCCAGATTGCCAGCTACGAAGTTAAAGAAACCAACTAATTCTGTTATCTAAAAAAACTAACTAATCCTTGTATGGAATTACCCTGTCATGAACAATTTCATAGCTAAAATTTTTCAGAGGCAGGAAGTAGCATCACCTCAAGTTGCCCCCTGGCGGCCGCGGCGTGCAAGATCGTCGATCCCTGCGCGTCCCGGAACACCGAGGCGTCGGAGCAGCCCTGCAGGAGCTCCCTGAGGACCTCCAGGTTGCCACCCCTCGCCGCGGCGTGCATTGCGCGGTTCATCATCTCACGCCGGAACATGAAGCCCCCAGCAATGGCGGCGCTGCCGCCGCCGTCTGCGGCTTCTTGCCCGTCGCCGGTCGAGCACTCCGGCGGGGAGAGCACCGAGTTGAGCAGCAGCCGGAACACGTCGGAGCTCGCGCTCCTGGCTGCGGCGTAGAGGATGTCGGTGACGCCGTACTCCCCCTCGCCGAACACCAGCAGCGGCTGCCTACCAAGGAGCTCCCGCACGAAGGCGGCGTCCCCGGCCGCGGCCGCCGTGTAGAGCAGCCACCCGCCGTAGCCCGCCCGGATGAGCCGGTTGGGGCGGCCGCCGGCAGCGGCGCCCGCGCCACGGGGGTCGCAGTCGTGGAGAAGCCGGCGGGCGACGGCGGCGCGGTTCCTGGCCGCGTCGGCGAAGCGCATGTCGTCGTCCCAGACGGACTCGAGGCGGCGGATGCGGCGGAGGGAGGTGAGCTTGATGAGGAGGTTGGCGTCGAGGCGGATGAGCTCCCGGACGACGTCGTAGTGGCCGCTCGCCGCCGCCCAGTCGATGGGCGTGGCGTACCACCACTGGTCGCCGGTGCTCTCCCACCGGAGCGGGCAGTGGGATTCCTCCGCCATGGCCGCCCCCACCTGCTACTCCTATCTCCCAACGACGAAGAAAAATTGCCCTGCTTGAAAAAAAAAACAGAAGGAAATCCCAAGAACTTGAGCTAACTCATCTCCACGATGAACAGACTAAAATTCAGGAAACAAAAGCTGCAATTTTGACCAGAAATCTCAGCTCAAAACCTCCAATTAATGAATCGCTATTACTCCATGTGGTGTGGGGGCAATTGAAGGCAAAGGAGGCTACTAAACGGAGTAATTAAACTACTGGTGTTATCAAGAACTGCCCCATCTTGGGATGTCAGCAATTAAAATTCATCCACCATCCTCTCAACTACTTATCCGGCTCAGAGATCGAGGCCTCAAAAAGGTAAAATGGGTAATAAAAACCAAGAGGAGCGAACCAAGAAACAGTTACAAGTTGGTCCCAGCAAAAAGAACTCATCACGAGAGGAAGCATCAAGAAACAGTCACAAGTTAGGCTATTACTGCAATATGCAAAGAAAGTGATTGTGCGAATGGAAGAACCTGCAATCCTAGTCCTACAACCATGGTTAACTCAGAAATCCAAATCGAAAATACCACCTCAAGAGGATATTAACACGAGAGAGGCTCCATCTCTGGGAGCACCGGTCACTGGATTGACATGGGAGCACAGGGAGAGGCCTGCATGCTTGTCCTGAGGAGGGGCCAACTCCTCCAAAGGGAAGAACCCCACAGGGAAAAAAAAAAGAAAAGGAGAAAGAAGGGCTAGACAAGACAAGCAATGGCCATGTGAACTCGAGACCACTTCAAGGCAGTGGCCATCAAGCTCAAGCTACCTCAACCGGCAAAGATCATGGCAGTAAATAAATTACGGCATGGCCCAGCAAGGACCAGGTCATTTGCTCGTCTCATCCCATCCCATCCCATCCCCTCCGGAGAAATTTATGGCAAACAACCAAGAATGCAGCCACAAGTTTCGCAATGGAGCAATGATTTATGTGCAAGAAATCGTCAGCCAAAAAACCAAGAAACCAGGCACATATTTGGGATCACCAGTACTGTTTCCTAGTTGCTGTTGCCTTAAGCAATCCTACTAACCAGAAACAATGAACAAAAACTAGGCCATTTGTCTAATCTTCTACTCACAAATATACAAAATAGTATTGGCCCAGGTGCAAACCTCTTTTTTTCTTCTTCTTTGGCAGCAAATAATAATAGCCCGGCTAGCTGTATGAACTGTCAGCCCGTGTAAGCTTTGTGAATGGCGTTGTGGTTCACATGCAGAGAAGTGGAAGCGTGTGCAGAAGAGGATAGCAGAAAGCGAATCTGAGGTAGGCAAAAGGAAGAATAGGAGTGCATCTGTGCAGGATAATGGATTTTTTTTGGACCTACTTTTTGGACGCAGAGTTCGTCCCGGCTTTGTCATCGGTCGGAAAGTTTTGGTGATAACTTCAAAGGTAGAAAAGAACATCTTGGATATTTCTTTTCGGTGTCCTTGTCACGTTCTAGTGTTGGAAGAAGACAATTCCTTTGTTTAAGTATGATTCCCATTCAATCTCTTTCCAGGAGATAAAAAGAACTCTCGAGTGGTATCGGTAATATAGCATTTAAATAGAAAATTATGAGATAAAGAGCATGGAGTATTATGTCGGGAGATGATGAGAATACCAAAGATGAACCAATTCAATTGAAGCAGTAAGCTTGTATAAAATCCCAAGTAAATAGCTCGGACTGGTTGATCTATGGGATGTGATTGGTTAGCTTTTTGATGAAAAAAAGTCAAACGTCATAAAATAAAAGTTATATATATTTATTCTTAACAATCTAAAAGCTAAGATTGAAAAATAAATTTCAGTAAAAATACTCTAAAATCAACTCTAATTGAAAAATAAATTTCAGTAAAAATACTCTAAAATCAACTCTAAAGTAAAAAATTTAAACAGAAGTGAAAACATGGAGTGCTAGTAAATACAATTTTCCTCTTCTTACATAGTGAGCTGGGAGTATTGTGTTTTACATTCATACTGCTACTCTAAATATTTTTATACATATTATAAAGAGGGAGGTTTTGTTGTTTGTAATATTACAAAGGAGTGTCGATGACGACTGCTTATAACCAGATTTATCATTAAACCAATGGTTAATTTCACCGTTCTCGATCAAGTATTTCTGAGTATCAAAATTTACACTTATAATTTAGGGAAAATTGCAAAGATGCCATTATAATTTTGCGAAATCGTAGATATGCCATCCTGGCCCACTTGTCATTGACTCACGTGGACCCTACATGTCATTGAGATACCAGTGGCATATTTCTAACTTTGCAAAATTATAATGGCACGGTTACAAATTTCCCTATAATTTAACATCTCGAGATACAAAATAACTATAGATAGCAATATTTTTCTCAAAGATAATAAAATTGCCATAAACTAATACAAGTAACCAAGGTGGTTAAGAATTCAGTGGAATTTGGACAGATTCGAATTTAAATTGAAAATAATAAAAAAATATTAATAATACGATGGATACAATAATATCTTGGGAAAACGGGTAAAAGGGAAACACATCTATGGGAACTTTGGTAGGGATCCGAGTGAGAAAATATAAAAAGAAATAAAAATTAAGTAGTGGGGCAAATGTGAACTGTTCCTAGGCACCCGTTAGGTCATGCCCACGACATATAGATGGTTCATGGCTTCACTATGCTAGGGTCGCGTTCGGCATGGTAAGATAAACTTATCCCTGACACGGAAAATATAATAATAGATTAGTACATGATTAATTAATTATTAATTATTAAAAAAATAAAATAGATTAATATGATTATTTAAAACAACTTTCTATAGAAACTTTTTACAGAAAATACATTGTTTAGCAGTTCGAGAAGCGTGCGCGTGAAAAACGAGAAGGATAAATTAACTAAGGAGGGGCCGGGAATGCGGCCTAGGTCAGACATGAGCATCCAGCTCAGGCCAACCCGAACCTCAAACAAGCCGTCTGTGGCTCCTAGCAGTCACCCTGGTATCAGCATCCTCTTTCACACTACAGGCCGAGCCATGACTTGTGCACATGCGGTGTGCACATCTCATTGCTACGGGTCTCTAGGTGGTTTCGAATTTGGTTGGATCTATTTAAGACTACTACACACTGATAGTATCGACGATATGAGAATCTGTTGACGCTGAAAATGACGATCAACGGTCACACACGTAGGCCTGGGAATCAATCTTAAACCATTCCAGTACAGAACCTAATTCTTAGAAATACCAAGTGTGCCAGGGTTTGATCCTATAACTGACAAGATATAACACGAAAAACAGTTAACCCTGAAGCCGCTATCAGCCGAGTAGCCGATACCGCCCTAGGACCCTAGCCGATAGACTAGATGATCGGCTTTACAGGAATTTTATGATAGCAATTGTAAATATGCACAGTCGGCTGAGCCAGAAGTAGGATAAAAACTGAACAGCCTAATCGATCAGTTAATCTTAAAAGATCGGACCGAACCGAGACAGTTTTAAGATTAATCAGCCGATCAGACCATGACAGGACTTATCGCACATAAGGCTAGCAGCCGACACATGACTAATCATGTAATTACACGTGAACTTGAATGCTATACTAATTATTAGCATAAAACAATAACAACCAATGACACACGTGCCCAATCCAAATATAGAAGATCGAACCTAATCGAGACAGTACAGATTTAAGCATAACCACGCATAACATCAGACGAATATTGTAGTATGCGAATAACGAGATAGCAAAATAGCGTAATCCATCAATTAATCCATTAAACTCAGCCGATCAGACAAACTTCTATGGACAGATCATACCAAACATACATAGATCAGACCTAACCAAGACAGTACGTAGTCTAGCATGATATAACCATAGAAACATGAAGATCAGCGAATTTAATCAACCAATCAGTGAATTACTCAAGATAATGCTGGCTAAAACTCCAGTGATAAGCCTCTACAAATCCCCAATCCAATCCGGCGACGCGGATGCAGTAAACCAGATTGATCGGACTAAACCGAGACAGAACCAAGCCAACTGGAACAATGTTACCAGATTGAAAAGAAGAATTTGAAGGGACTTGAACGAGCGCTATTACTATCTCAAGCTAAGATAGATCAAAACAGTAATAGAGCTCAGCCCGCCGATCAATCAAGTAGAAGATCAAACTTAACCGAGGTAGTTCTGTCTTAGTTGATCGACATGTTTTGACAAACTAGAACTTACATTGCGAAGCTGACAAACTCCGCGCCGAAAGCTCAAGCAAGTCGAAGATTTGAGACGATGCGCCAAGTTAGATTGATCTGGAGATAATTTACAAGGACCCCGGACACTTATATTTATAGCCCCAGGAATTAACTAACTTAACCAGATAATAATCTGCTACTAACTAACTTACACGGCTCGGACTTCAATCGGATAAAAGCATCCCAACCGCAATCTAAGATAAAACTAATTATCTTACACGGACACATAATTAAAACCGAATCTACCCCTAAGCTTTGATCCTAATCGGACTTAACCTCTTGTCCGATTCGGACTCCATCGGCTGCAACTCTGCCGCTTCTAAATTCTTGCTTCCAACCGATTCATCCCTTCTTGTCCGTTCAGTCTTTAACTGTGCTTTCACCTCATAACGTCAATTTGCCAAAATCTGGCGTTAACACATGCCCCCCAATTTTGGAACAACTCATTGTTCTAAAATTTCCTCTCTTGTAACGGATTTCCACCATCGGTTCACTCTGTAGTAACGGTACAATCCCAACAGATTCCCTGTTTTAGCGCACTGTGCTAACGACTCTTTCCGCCCTCTTGCGTTATAAGCCTCCGCCCTTTCCAGACTTAGTTACTGCCCATTATTGCTCTCCTCCTCCTCTCTGAACTCCGGCGATCCTTACTCCTGCATCCGTCCTACTCATTTCATTCCCCCAGTTCGGATTTCTCGTACGAGGTCACCAGGCACCCCTGCCGCCGTGCGCCAGACGAGCCTACTAACCCCATCGTTGCAAGCCTTCACCAGCAACAATAGCCTCAGCGAGTTCATCACCCGACAGACTATACAAGATCCCCAAGGTACACCCCTGCTCCGGTTTTATTCTTGCTTCCCCACTGAGCACCCTGTTTTCTGTATCTAGGGTTCACTGTTAGCGAATTTTCTTCATTGCTCCTTTAGGTTACTAATCGGCCCCATATCTGATTTCTTTTTCTGCATTGTTTTCCTTTTCCAGCATCTTAAAAACCAGATCATGATTCCTAGCCCAAACCCTACATTTTACTTCCTTGCTCCAATGGGGAATCCATACCCAACTAACATCATCTGTTCTAAAGCCAATTGGATCCCTTTCAAAAACGCCCAACTGAACACCTTCGATTGGACCCAGTCTTTTAGATCTTCCCCCACCCCCTTGGCCGGTTGGAGGGACTGGTACAACCGGATGTACAAAAGCTACGGGACCCAGTGGGATGAATTAGATATTGGCCATTACATAGGACTTAGCCTATCCGAAATGGAAAAGGATGAACCTCTCCTTGCAGCAGCCTCGTATTTCTGGTCTAACGCTTTGAATGCATTTATATTCGGCCACGGTGTACTTACCCCCACCCTTATGTATGTACTAATGTTAACTGACCTGAATATCATGGCTCCTGTCAACCCTTTGAACCTGAGAGGAAACTACCAACATCGGCTGCAAACCAAGAACATCGGGGGCTGGTCGAAGTACATTGAAGCCCACCGCAAAGACTCTAGAACAGCTGATCACAGAGAGCACAAAGCCTTTCTTAATCTCTGGTTGGAGCGATTTGTAATCTGCAAGCAAACCTTAGGCCCAACCACCAATATAGAAAACTTGGCTGGATGTCTGGCCGACGGAAAGGCCCTACCCCATGGTCAGTATCATCTTGGGGCGGTCTATCATCTGCTACACCAAGTGTCTGGCAAGCTATCCATCGGCCAACCAGTTGGCCACATTGCGGGTCCTTGGTGGTTCCTCCAATTATGGCTTCGATTGTACCTCTCCAGGGTTCTAGAGCTATCGGTGTTTAACCAACGCAGCTTCCCTTCTTTATCCTACTCGGAATCAGAGCCGGCAGAGACCTGAAGATGCATGTCATATGGCGAAGTGGTTTCCTCCTTCCCTAGACACCGCATGTCCGCAGTTCGGTTGGCCCACATTTTCAAGCTGTGCTATCTCGGACCAGAACCCAACACCTGCGTGTTGTTTGCATATCCGGATTCCAGAGACTACGAAGTCCCCAGCATATTCAGATTGGAAGAAGTATTAACTGACAAATGCTCATAAGAGAATCTTGCTTTCGTCCTTACCCCCGGCCTGCTACCAGTCAGCTTCCACTCTAGGCAATCGGCCCGACCGTCCTATGAGTTCTATCACCCAGCCATCGCAGCGCGCCAGCTTGGATGTAGCCAACTACCAGCCGATCTCCTTCTCATTGGCAAGAACGAGATGAGGGGCCACGTGACTTCGGCTTAGAACTCGATAGAATTAGTAAGATATCCGAAGCGATCCTATTTGGATCAATAACCTCCTTCTCCTTTGGGAACACGGTGTTGGACCTCTACATCAGCTGGTGGGAAGAGTTACACCAACATCTATTCTCGGCAGCAGTTGGTTTTTTCTGTAACCGGATCGACCCCGACTGTGAATATTCTGACTCTGAGGTACCTTTCATGCAGTTAATTCTTTTTTCTGAGACACGCCTTCTCCGTGACTGCTAACCTTTCATCTTGCAGCCTACTCCCGCAATCCCTGCTATCAGCAAAAGTGGCAAACCGTTAGAATATTCCTCATCGGCTCTCCCCTCTTTGGGCCACGGTGCTCCTTCTCCAAGCGAGTACATCAAGAAGTTCTCGGGGCCACCAAGTCTGGTGAAAAGGCCTCTTAGGAGTAAGAAGGTTACTTTGGCTCCGAAGAAGAAGAAGGCCAAGGCGATGGTAGTAGCCTTACCGATTCCTGCATCATCGGCCGAATTGGATGTCACCATTGATGCTGCCGCCGAAGAAGTCTCTTATGTCGCGATCCGTCAGTAGGTGATTACCTGTCTTTTTCCCTCTTTGCGGGTAATTGCCTTATAACACAACCTTACAACGGTGTTTCACCGATTGTCTTGCTAATTCTGTTCCCTGCAGTCTCCTGTTAAGCCGTCGGTCGATGTTACCTCGGCACCGACTACTAGGGATGGCAATTTTGCCCATGGGTATGGGTACGGGTATGGGCGTAATTTTTTGCCCGTGGGCGTACCCGCTCACAACCCGACTACCTAATGGGTAACGGTCGGTTTTAATTTTTACCCGTGAGTAACCCGTGCCCGACTCGAATATAATTTCCCCCCAATTGGTCCGTATAAAAAACCATATATATTTCATTGTGATATTATGGTTGGTTGGTAGTTCACTATTTTTAAGTGTGATATTATGATTTTGATATCATTATTGCTTTTATTTGTAATTTTGAGTTCATTGTTTCTTTTACTATTATTTTTTATGTATATTGAATACGAAATTAAGGATATGTTTATTTCAAAATACCCTCTGGGTACCCAGTGGGTACCTGAGCGCCCGCCGGGTGTGGGTATGGGTATAATATTTTGCCCGCTAAGCAATCCAGGTACAGGTCGAGTATTTATGGACGGGTATCGGGTCGGGCATGTTCCTGCTCTGCCCGTACCCGACCCGACCCATTGCCATCCCTACCGACTACCACCGTTGATCCAGCTCCTACTACTGACATGGCACCGGCGCCTGCAAGTCTGACTTCACCAGCTGGCCCATCCCTGAGATCCGGCATGAAACAAAAAATGGTGGTCCATCGGCCTTCCCGGCAAGCTACTTCGTCTGCACAGGTAATCGTCCGATGACTCCTCCATTATCTGATCTTGTGTCTATGGCTAACATTCTGTTTCCTTGTGCTAGCTTCCTAATGCCCCCATCAACGACTCCACCAGCCGATACTGATCCGGCACTAGCGCCCGTCTCGGAGGAAGTTCCTCTGCCTGCTAGCACGCCTATCCAGCCGACCGACGTTGCTTCCATGGCACAGGTAATTTTACCTCAGTTCATCCCCTTGCTTTACTTATGCCCTGGCTTACCTGTCGTTCCCATTTTAGGACTTGGGCGATTTCTTTTCTTTTGACGTCGGCCAATATCTGGACCCACCTGAGGCCGATGTCAACGATCCCGTCGATCTCTAGCCGACGTTCAAGCAAAGCTTCATGATATCCTGGCCAAGCTGGATTACCCAATCGACACGGTAATCAACGACGCTCGCCCGTTCAGATTCAGGATCAAGGAAGTGCAAGACCGGCCGCCTGATGACCTGATCGATGCCATCGCCCCAACGGGTTATATAGAGTGCCACAGACTTTCCGTGCTTAGAGCCCGCCGGCGAATTGCGGATCGTGCTTCCCGGGTCGCAGCCCAAGCGAAGGTACACGTCAACTGAGACAAGGCCGTCTCCGAAAAAACCAAGCTGGACGAGCTTCAATCGGCTGCTCCAGGTATCTCGGCCCTTATTGCTGACTTGAGGGTACAGAAGGCCGACTTGGAGACGAAATTGGCCAAGGTCGTGGAGCGTCTTGTAGCCGAAAAGGAAAGATTGGCTAATTTACCATCAGACATCACTTCTCAAGAGCAAACTCTAAAGTCGGCTGTTCGAGCTGGCATCCATAGCCACCGATCCTTAAAGACGAGCACCGGCACCGACACGGATGACTTGAAGATCATCCAAGAGGCCGATAGTGTTCGCCTGCGTGCGATCACCGCCTTGAAGAAACACTTGGGCCTGTAATTGCTTAATTTTGCTTCTGTGATCGGCTTGTTTATATAACTTGATACTTTTGTCGACCTTTGGCAACCTTTGGCTTAATGATATAACTTCTGCTTTTCTATCGTGACTTATCTTCTGTCTTGATCTATGATGAATTTTTTCTTTGGTCTAAGGGCGATGTATTAACATCGGCCATCTTGAGGCGATACCTGCTTCTATCGGCTTTTATGTTAATTGGGTTAGCCGGTTATGAGTTGATCCATACGCTCGGATAGTATTTCTTTAAGTACTTTCCGTTTAATGCTCTACCGAACACTTCTCCATCCAATCCTTCTAGCATGTATGCGTTTCCGGGCACACACTTGTGAATCCGGAAAGGTCCTTCCCAGTTCGGTGACCATTTGCCGAAGACGTTGTCTCTGGACCCGATTGGCAAAACCAGCTTTCAAACCAATTCACTTTCTTCAAACGGGTTTTTGACTTAACTTTCTTGTTATAGTGCCTTGATACTCGAGCTTTGTTTTCCTTTATCTTCTCTAGCGCCCTCAACCGGGATTGGGCAACTTCTTATGACTCGTCCATCATGAGGTTGTAGTATTCATCGGTCGTCAACTCATCTTGCAAAGCCAACCTCCTGGAGCCGATGTTATTTTCCCATGGGAGTACTGCTTCATGCCCATACCAACTGATAAGGTGGGGCCTGGATGTATCCGTGACATGCCATCCGATAAGCTCATAGCTAATCGGTGAGCGAAGTGTGCCATCTCCTAGGCTGCTCGGCTATCTTTCTCTTTATCAGCTTGATCAAGCTCTTATTTGAAGCTTCTGCCTGTCCATTAGCCTGAGCGTAGTAGGGAGACGAGTTAAGTAGCTTGATTCCCATACCGGCAACAAATTGTTGGAACTCCTCTGAGATGAATACCGATCCTTGGTCGGTAGTTATTGTTTGAGGAATTCCGAATCTGTACATAATATGTTCTTTATAAAATTGATCACATCAGCCGAAGTTACTCTTTTCAGTGGTATGGCTTCGACCCACTTGGTGAAGTAATCCGTGGCTGCCAGTATGAACTTATGTCCGTTGTTTGACGGAGGGTATATTTGTCCGATCATGTCGATGTCCCGGCCTCTGAATGGCCAAGGTTTGATAATCGGGTTCATAGCCGATGCTGGGGATCTCTGCACATTCCTGAACTTTTGACAGTCTTGACATCTTTTGTAGTACGTGAAGCAATCTTCCAGCATGGTTGGCCAATAGTCCCCTACTCTCCGTAACAACCACTTCATCTTGTAGGCCAACTGATAAGTGCCGCATATGCCATCGTGCACCTCGCACATTACTACTTTGGCTTCTTCTTTGTCTAGGCATCTTAGCAGCACACCGCCAATCGTCCTGTAATACAACAGATCTTCGAGTAGCATATATTTGAGCGCTTTATACCTAACTTTTTGATTGGCCGATGATGACAGGTCTTTCAGATAGTCGACAATTTCTTATCACCAGTCATCGGCTTCCGCGCACGCTATGCTTGTTTCTTCTATCTGCTCCAGCTGTGTTATCTCTGCTTCTGTTTCCGAGTTCATCGGTCGGTAACCCGACGCTCTTTGGGTGAGAGAATTTGCTTCGGCATTCTGCTCTCGAGGAATATGGGTCAGCGTGACCTGCTTGAAATCTCCTAGCAGTTCTTTAGCCGCTTCGTGGTAGGACTTGAGGACATCATCTCTGCATTCATATTCCCCAGATAATTGCTTGATTACCAACTGGAAATCTCCCATGACCTCGACTGCCTCGGCACCTATTTCTTTCAGCAACTCTAACCCCTTAATCAGCGCTTCGTACTCGGCCTGATTGTTGGTCCGATACGGCTTGATTGTGTACGCAAATTCAAAGCATGCCCCCCGAGGCGAGATTATCATCAGACTGATGCCACATCTGTGCCTACAGACTGATCCATCGAAGAAGACTGTCCAAGGCATGACTTCGATGTAATCGGCCTCCTTGTGGTGTTCGACTATAAAGTCGGCCATCACTTGTCCTTTTACCGCCTTGGTCGACTCATATTTCAGATCATATTCTGTTAATGCCAGAATCCATTTACCCATCCTTCCTTTCAGAACTAGGGTCGATAGCATATATTTTACCACGTCGGCTTTGCACACTACCATGCACTCGGCCGCCAGTAAGTAATGTCTTAACTTGGTGCATGAAAAGTACAAGCACAAGTATAACCTTTCGACCTCTAGGTATCTGGTTTTGGCGTCTAATAGTTTTCTGCTCAGATAATACATCACCCTTTCCTTGCCTTCCATCTCTTGGATTAATACTAAGCCAATAGTTTTCTGATCGACTGATAGATAAAGCTTGAAGGGTACCCCTTTTTTGGGTGGCATGATAACTAGAGGGCTCTTCAAGTATTCTTTGATCTTGTCGATCGCCTTCTGGTGACTCTCCCCCCACGAGAATTCTTGAGCGGCTTTTAATTTCAGTAACGGAGAGAAGGGTTCGATTCTTCTGGACAGAATTGATATGAAACTCCGGATGAAATTAATTTTGCCGATCAAGGATTGTAATTTTGTCTTGTCTTCTGGGGGTTGAGTGTCGTTTATCCCTTGGAGACACCCCTGAGTTATTTCAATTCCTTTTTCGTGTACCATGAACCCTAAGAATTCTCCGGCCGAGACAACAAAGGCATACTTGGTTGGATTCATCTTCAGTCCATATTGCCTTGTTCTTTCTAGTACGCGCCGAAGGTTGCCCAGGTGTTCTTCCACTGTTCCGGATTTGACCACCACATCGTCTATGTAGATTTCCACCAGGGAGCCGATCAGATCACGGAAGATGTAGTTCATGGCCCTTTGGTAGGTTGCTCCGGCGCTCTTATGCCCAAATGTCATCACGACCCATTCGAACAAGCCAATTGCTCTAGGGCACCTGAAAGCCGTCTTGTGGATGTCCTCTTCCGCCATAAATATCTGGTTGTAGCCAGCGTTGCCATCCATAAAACTTATCATCTTGTGCCCTGAGGCTGCATCCACCAGCTGGTCGGCCACTGGCATTGGGTATTCATCCTTCGGGGTTGCCTTGTTCAGATCTCTGAAATCCACGCAGACCCATAGTTTGCCGTTTTTCTTGAGTACTGGTACGATGTTGGATACCCACTCTGCATATCGACAAGGCCGGATGAACTTAGCATCGTATAGCCTAGTAATTTCTGCCTTGATCGATTCATGCATGTCGGGTTTGAACCTTCTTGGTGGTTGTTTGAAGGGCCGATAACCTGGTTTAATCGGCAGCCGATGTTCGACGATTAATCGGCTCAGACCTGACATCTCGTGATATTCCCATGCAAAACAATCCACGTACTCTTTCAATAAATTTATTAATTGCTCCCGGAACTCCGGGGTCAAATTTGCACTTACGTATGTCGGCCTTGGCCTGTCTCTAGGTCCTATATCTATCTCTGCTAACTTATCGGTCGACATGAACCATTGACCTAGCTTCCCATCTAAGTCATCCACTGCTCCGGTCAGGGTATTCACTGGGACTCCTGATCGCGTATCGGTTGTATCCTAGTGTCCGATACACTCAGGAATTCCCCCAACCAGGGCTTCCCGGAGATGCATTCATAGCATTCTGCTTCCCATGTGGGAAGGTCTGTTGTGGTATGTTCACTGACCTATTGGCTGCCACCACTTCCACTTGATCTCCATGCCATTGTATCAAGCTTTGGTGCATGGTAGAAGGAATGCAGCAGTTGGCGTGGATCCAATCTCGCCCGAGGAGCAGGCTATAGGATCCTTTTCCGTCGATGACGAAGAACGTAGTCGACAGCGTTTTGCTTCTGACTGTAAGTTCAACGTTAAGGTACCCCTTGGCTTCTGAAGAATTGCCCCCGAAGTCCTTGAGCATCATGTTGGTCTTGATAAGATCTTCAGGAGTCTTGCCCAGCTTTCTGTAGGTGGAGTACAGCATTAGGTTTACTGCTGCACCACCATCGACTAGCATCTTTGCCATCGACATGCCCCTGGATATACATCGGTCGAAGGTGCTGATGGTTCTTCTCTGCCAGCTTCTCGAAGATGGCTGGTTGTGGGGGTAGTACGAGCTGGGCTGTTGCCTCTTGTACCTCGTCGTTAGACCAATCAACCCTGTATTCTGATGGTAGTATAACTACCATGTTTACGTTGGCCGACGGTTTGTGGACTTTCGACTTGATGCGCCATTCTTTACGTGTCTTCTTGGGTGCCGGTGGTTGTTCTTCATCTTGTTGTTGCTGTAATTCGCGTTGGCGGAGCCGCTGCAACTTTCTCTTCTGGTTCTTAGTGAATAGGCCGCTAGGACACCATTGGTTGGGCTTCATCGGCGGCGGCTGCTCCTCGCAGTATTGGCCGATCTCCTCTTCATCGTAGTCTTCGTAGTCCTGCTGCCGAGGACCCAGCCTGTCATGTACCATCACGTGGCGTCGTGGTGGCGTTCTTGACCTCGTGGGGCGGGGCTGCCGGTTAGTGTTGTCCCGCTCTTTACTTTAAATGTGTCATTCCTTGTGACTTTAACACTTTCTCCAGTCTGTAACTGCAGGCTCTAGATCTTCTGTAAATTCAAATATGGTGACCTTTTGGGACCCTCAAAAGTATTGCCATCTATATTTTCATACAAAATTTTCCATTAGCTAATCCAAATTTCATCATCATACATATATTTTATTAATATTTTACCACTACACTATTTTACATGTTATCAATATCTACTCTTGTGATTGGATATTGAGATATGTAGGGAGGAGAGAGAACATCCATATTTAGAGTTTCTCTTTTTAATATGGATAATGCTCTGTTTTTTAATGATGGATAGATGATCTGCTGGAACACTTTTTTCCTCGTAACATCTATTTTCAAGATGGATGTAGGAGAGATGATACGTTGGGTTTGCTTTAACAAGCTGTTTAAGTAGGCTATAGAAATTGTATAAATCTATATATGCTGAGTTGCAGAAGAAAGAAGGGAGAAAAAACTAAAAGGCAGGGTCCAAAAGGCTTTAAAACAATTAGGTAAGTCCAAGTAATAAGATACCAATGTTTATTACTCCCTCCAGTACTAGAAATTGGAGATGTTAATACTTTCGAATGGATGGAGTATCAGGCTTACTCTAATGACGACAAGGCTGTATGGGGGAGGTCAACTATGTGAACGTTCGCGCTCCATCCACTGAACTTTATATACAAGAACAATATTCGTACATATAAACTTTATACATACCAACTTTATTCGTATAAATCTTATATATACTTTACACAAAATATTATAAATATAAAATTTATATATAATATTATAGATATAAACTTGATATATAAAAAAAATTTAAAACACAAACTTTATACATGAAATCATCAACACATAAATATCTCGTATAAAAAATCTCATGTATCTTAAAGCCAAACAACCAAAATAAAAAATATTAAAGAAACAGTAAAAAAACAGAAAAAAAACCTCTGTCGCCCTCCTATTGATTTACGGCGCGGAGCCCGTTCGGGCACACGCATTCACTTATCATACCTTTCGGGCAGTGATGCTGGTCAGTAATGTCTACAAACCTATAAATAGAGGGTGACAGAAAGCTCGTGGCTTATTAGCTCGCTTGACTCGTGACAAACTCAGCTCGGCTTGGCTCGTTTTATTTTTCTAACGAGACGAGCTAGCATTTTAGCTCGTTAGAGATAACAAGCCAGCTCAAGCTGGCTCGTGAGCTGCTCGCGAGTCTAACGAGCTAGACCAAAGATACACGATTCACCGGCATTCATTTATTCCACCCCGGAATGCATGTGTTCAATACTTCATAGGTTCACCATATAATTTGTTGGTTCAAACTTTAATATTTAGATACAATTTCATATGATTTATATGTTTGAACTAAAAATTTATTTGTATAATTTATTGAAAAATTATTTAAGTTAACTTTTCATGCATGGCTCACGAGCCAGCTCGAACTTTGTAACGAACCAAGCCGAGCTAGGTTTTAGCTCGTTACGATAACGAGCCAAGCCGAGCCAGCTCGTTATCTTAACGAGCTAGATTGAGCCGAGCCGAGCTGGTTATCCACCCCTACCAGCAAACTACGGTGATATACTAAATCTTTGGTTGCTTGTCAACAGCTGCAGAACTCATCCTCGGTTTCTTAACTTTTTGCTACTTTGTACGAGAAGAGTTTAATCCAAAACTTATGATATAGATACAAATTTGTTGCCACACACGGATAAAAGTGACAAAAAAATTAAATTTCTCCTCTTCTGCTGTTACCCTTCAACATCTACCACAAGTGAAAAGCTGAGGACCCTCGGTGGTCGGAACCGCTGACCACTTTATCCGTTTGGTGATTCTCGATGCTTTGAATAAGGTTTCAATTAAACTATCAAAATATAGGGCAAGTATATAATCCAGCTATAAATATATTTTAGGTGATAATAGTGGAGAGATGAGTAGTAGGGTATAGATTTGTAGCCAGCTGCAGCACGAACTCCAAAACATATGTTTGTACAACAGGTGTGATCGGATATTAATTATGTAGTATATGACTGTTGTGAATTGGCTATTAAGTTGGTTATAGACAATTTGTAGCCAGTAGTTGGCTATACTATTGAACTTGCTCTTAGACTATTCATAATTTTTAAATATCTATTCATAATTTTTAAAAATATTTAGTTTGAACACATTAAAATATGATTTGTAGATTGATCTTAGAAATTACTTTCATAATGTTAAATATTTACTTAATTTTTGTATATATTATAATAGAAATTATAGTCAACGTATGTTTTGGAGACCGTGATATTATCTAAAACATTAAGAATCATGAAACTGGAATATGGGTATAGTTTATAATGACATGCAAATGCAAGGAATTTTTATAAGCATAGTAAATTTTACCCAATGCAATAAAATCAGATCTTACCATTATACGAGATGTTACGCGAGAACAAACGATAGACCTTTTTTTGCATTCATGGTGTAATCATGTCTCTTTTTCCCCAAC
The DNA here is from genome assembly GCF_000231095.2 of Oryza brachyantha. NCBI lineage: Eukaryota > Viridiplantae > Streptophyta > Magnoliopsida > Poales > Poaceae > Oryza > Oryza brachyantha. The sequence goes on along the minus strand of NC_023167.2, from coordinate 8,227,965 downwards.
ACCATGCTAAAACAAAAGGAATCCTCCCTAAACTGTATAGGACACTGCTCTAATGTTTGTGCTAATTTTTGGGGTGTTGACGATGTTACTCTTTCGATGTAATGACCAGCAAACCCAGGGCACCGATGAGCAGGTACTGCAACAACAGACCACAAATGTCAGCCATAATAGCTCAACTGAGTTACAAACAGTATTCTGAATTTGAGTTCTACTCAATTAGTCTCATACTGTAAGACTTCTAATCATGTCTAGATTTATCCATTGATCAACCTATGTGGTTTGTATATGTATGTAGCATTCATTAGCATATCTATTTACAATTATCACTGTAATAATTGAGGACTAACACTTATACCATCAACTTACAAACTATTCCCACAAGGATAATGGATTAGAGTAATGCGATAATGGTAGTTTAGTCTCCAGGTCAACCAGTAAACAAGAAAGAAAGTACCTTTATAATTGGTTTTTCAGTCATGATGATTGTAACCCATCCGACATATGGAAGAAAGCTGTTCACAGCAGAAATAGGGCCAATTGAATTAATCCTTTTACCAGGAATGAAAATAGATACGTTTTCTGAAATTGAGTATACTTACCCTACGGCCCGTCCCATGATGTGATGTTGCTGAAGCCAAAGCTGCCCATGTGCATAAAGAAGACGGTCATCCCCAAAATTATTATCACCTGAAATGCAGTTCATTAGTTAGAACAAAATATTGCCGTGACATCCTCTGTACATAAAACATTTGTTGATGTTGGTTATTACAGCCAGCATTAGACAAATCGATTTCCCAGAAAGAGAAACTTATGGAACAACAGAAAATGTGGTTAATACCTTTCGTAAGGATATCAACTTCTTTACTTTCCTGGCGTTCATGGACCTTACACAGAAAAAAGAAGACTCAATGAAGCCACATAAAAAGGAATGAAAGAAAACATTGGCTTAACATCTACCGCAAAAAATAAGATCAATGGATGAAGTTTATTACCTTAATCACGCGGTGAACAATAGGAATTTCACGGCCCTAGATACAAAACAGCCAAATGCAAAATCAAAACCTTCAGGAGCATACTTTTGCACACTAAAAATGATTTATAGAGCAATTGATAAATTCATGATTTAGCAAGTACTTACAGCTAATAAGTTACAATGATTCAGTAGGACTTACATCAACATTAAAAACAACTATTTCTCCTGTGCGAATAGGGTCTTTGCTCATGTGCAAAAAAAGGATATCACCCTGCAAAGAAGAAAATGCATCATTCAGGCATACCAGTGCAAAAGCTGATCGATGGATGCAAAAATGAAGAATGGAAAAAACACCAAAGACTACATACATGATATTGGGAATAAACATCATCATATTGGGAAATAAACAAGGAAAAATTGGATGGCAGGAACAAAACAGGCGATAGCGTAGCAACATTGCCAAACTAGACTAACTATAGGATGTGTGTGGTTACACTCAGGCGTCAGTGTTTGGTTCAAAACTGCATTCAGAAGAGAAGGACATGTCATTTTCCAAAGATCTTTTGGTCCAAAAGAGAACATAGTAGATATTGACTTTCATTCGTGTTTGGAACTTGGAAGGTTTTCATGGTGAAAGATCATCATATTGATGGATTCAAACAAGTGTCAGAGAAGTCAGGTTATTCACAGTTAGTCCCTTGTGCAGAATTTATTTTGGTGTGAGATAGTTACAAGATCTCTGGAAAGCTAAAATCCTTTTGATTATTATGTTTCTATTGAGTTAAAGTGAGAGAATCAAAAGAAAAAGTGAAAGCCACACAACCTGATACCAAGGTTTTGCATGTCATGGAGCTCTGAAAAGAGGGAAAAAAAAACATTACTGTTATACAAAATGAAGCACCAGGTTGCTACACTAAGATAAACCACTTGGTAGGTGAGAGTGGCCACTATCTTCCATGGCTTAAATTAAGCTGCCAAAAGGGGAACTGGTGTGTAGGAATCAGGCATCTCAGAAAAATGTGCTCTAAGTGGCTTGATAGAAGATGAAAATTGTCTTTTTAGTTGTACTGTGATTTCAGTACAGCACCAACGAACCTATTGGTTTCTGATGGCTTGGAAAAACTCCATGGCTGGGTTCAAATGAAGAATGACTGAGAAGTCAGATGCTGGATCATAGGATTGGCCACAGTCAATTTAGCCAACCAAAAAAAGAAAAACAGAAATAGGAGGAAAATGGATCTGACAGCATGCTGAGATTTATTTCCAGGACGGTTCTTCCAGGAAGGTGTTTCTAAAGCTGGTGACGGATAAACTGGAAGCATTGGCAGGAAATTGAGGAATGACTGTTACACCTTTTTTCTTTAGCTTTTATTATATCCTAGTGCAGAGTTGACATAGCTTTTACTATTTCCTGGTGCACAGTTGATAATCTATTGTTTTACACTTTGGGTGATATATTTGGCATCTTTACTCTCAGTTCTGTGTGCTTCCATGCCCTGTGCTCTGGTGTCCCTAAACTATGTTGCTTCAATATAAAGTGAAGGAAACCCTTGTCAGTAACAGCAAAAATGCAAAACCTTCATAGGAGGAGACAGGTGAACAATTATATGTTCTAATGGAGCGTGTAAACACTAACTGTAATTAAGAATAATTTCATTTTCTTTTAGGTGGAAACTGACCCTTTTAAATCCAGGCTCCATGCTACCAGAAAGTACCACAACCACAGGGGACTCGCTCCCTGTTGCAACTATCAATCCCTTCCATATGATCAATGCGGAGGTAACAATCATTCCTGAAAAGTAAATACATTTTTGATGACCAATCGGCAACCAACAATCAACATATCCAAGAGAACTGAAAGCTCAAACCAAAAAAAAAAAAAAGGAAGCACATTTACTGATAAACGCTATGCCCTTACTCTTCCCTGAATACCACGACTTACAATGTAATCATATAGAATCAAGGAACGGTGAGTTTTTCACAACTAGCTGTAGATTTAAAACAAGATTAAATTTAACATCTATTGGAATTCAACAAAGGACGCGTATAATTCACACTCAATATTAAACGAAAGCAGAAAAAAAAAATCACAATTCGCTCCTCTTAGGCTATCATATCCAATGCAGCGGCTCATCTATGTATTTCAGGAAAAGGGAAAGCTTAATAAGCTCACATCCACCAGATCAAGAACCCCCAAAGCCTCCTTCCCAAAATCCTACTGGCGAAACCACCCAAACGCTTCAAAGAACCGGACCATTTCGCATAATCGCAGGCTTAACCACCCCCGACTACCTTGGAAACCACAAACTACACTGCGCCCGGCAATCCACTGATCCGAACGGAAAATATTCTAAGGAAAGCTCAAGAAACGAAGAGGAACATAACCAAAGGAGTAGAAGAAGAGGTGGGGCTGCAGGCGTCACCTAGGCCGATGATCTGCGCGAGGACGCTGCGGATCTGTATCGAGCGGATCGACTCCGCCGTGTCGCCGATGAACCCCATCTCTCCTCGGCTCTCGCCGTCGCCGGCGAACTCTCGAACGCAAGGGAAGACAAGAAAGAAAGCAAATCTGCGCGTCGTGTTGTTGTTGTTTTTTTTTCGGACAGCACCCTGCGAATGCTCGGTATTGACGTTCATGCCCCGCTCGGCGCGGGGCACGTCACGGCGCCGATCTGTGACCGACGGATGTGGATCCGACGACTAGGGGAAGCGATGCTGATACTTTGAATTAAGTTTACGATGATATTTATAATCTTTTAGTCAACTTTTATTTGCATGCTTATGAGAGTGACATAATTGCGGTCATCCGTACGATCGAGCTATTCATGCTTATGCTTAGTGTATGCTGCTCTAGTGAGTTAATGGTATGCAGGCTATTACTATATACAGTGTTTTTAGTTCTTAGATATACTGGCATCCGAATTTATGAGAATTGGACGAGTGCGAGTGTTGTGGTGACCAATGTGGTTTAGAGAAGCTAATGGGCTTCTAGGTTGCACAATATTGGGTAGATGGTGTGGTGGATTGAAACACACCTAACCCTTTATATTTGGGACAAGACCAACAATCACAGGTTCTTTAACTTGCTAGGCAGGTCTTAGATGAGTTTGGGCGGTATTAAGTTATATTATACTCATGCTTGCAAACTATGAATATCGTGTGGATAACAATAGACAAACTCTGCAGAGTCATTTAGTATTTGAATACACCGTGCTCCACGTTAATGGAGATATGTTTATGGGTGAGTCCAGAGTAGTAGTAAAGGTAGATTTGGAGAAATATTTAATATGGTTAAGTGAATGATATAAAAATATGAATGATTTAGATTGAGTCTGGTTTATGGATTGGGTTTACTCGTAAACTATAGCTAAGGGTTAGAGCGTTGAACCAATTATCTTTCTTGTTATTTTCCATGTTAGATTAAGTTTCACTGCATGCGTTGCGAAGAACTTGTGTAGCCAGTCTTCCATACCTTTAGGCTCCAATTGTTTGGGGAGCTGGAGGTGAAGCCTCTAGTGAAGAAATTGGGGTTTTGCTAGAGTGTGAAGAAGGCGGCTTCGAGTTCTAGGTCAACTCTATGCTTAGGCTATTCCTGGTATGGACTAGGATTCTCGATCTTCCGAAAGGTTCTGATCTCTCGATTTAGTAGAGTCGCGACACAACTCGATCCGGCTTCTAAATAAACACGCCCTCGAGCCCTGCGATTGCAGCACTATGTCTCCTCTAGTTATCAATCGTGTCGAAACCCAGTTGACCTCGTCATGAAGGCTAATCCTTGCTTGTGAATCGAAGAACACAAACAAGAATAAGATAAATTGCAACCAAATTACAGATGAATGATTAAACTCACAAGTTGAGGTCTCACAAACCGAACGAACGATGAACTGTTCTAAGAAAAACCCAAACACTAACTATGGCAGCGACTACTAATATATATAGTTCATGATGAGGACATCAATACAACCGATACATCCTGCCTCCATAAGTACAGCTTCATGGTCCTATTACCTGCGCTCGTGCACGTCAACTCAACTATCTGGTGCGTTCATTCCGAAAATTCAAATGCTTCTTCTTTATACAACGGAGATGCTTGCACTCTTGTTTTACTCAGGAACAATGGAGAGGATCTAATGGGGCGAGGATTCGCGCAGGATGGATTCAGACTGCAGCACGACGCCAACTTCTGATAGCCACCACGACTTCATGTGAACTCCGATTTGGGCGTGCAAGTACTTAATAGAAATCTTGTCAACTCTACTTTCAAATGGATCTAGCCCCATATCCATACCAGTTCTGGAGCGGCTGCAATCTGTGTTTTACTACCGAGTCTTTTTTTGTCCACGATGTTGCGTCACCTTCTTTGGGCCTAATGGGCCGTGTATCTAGTTGGGTCCATTAGGGACGTGTCCTAGGGTTAGAGAACAACCCCAGACCCCCTATGGTCATCCTCCTCCTCTTCTTATAGCTTTAGCCACCGCCAAGAATGATCAGGTTTTGTTTAGATCAAAGTATAGTGTCGCTACTTTGCCAAGCTAATCCCGTGATCGATTAGATCGCTGGATTGCTTGTTACTGAACCCCACTTATTCAACTTGTGTTGATTCAATCCATCATATTTAATTCACAATTCAGTTGCTTGTTCATCTTGTTGCTAGTTCTCGATTGCTTGCAGGAACAAATCCCCTCGTTGTTGGGCTGATCGTGCATCCATCGAGATTCATGATCGCATCTGAAGTTGGTGTAACAATTGCTAAGGCGCAATATCCCTGGATAGTTGTAGTCGAGTCGCACAACGTCATTCCATCCAATCGACTTATCATTCTCACCGAAAGATTGGGAGACCCACACTCACATTAGTTTAGGGTCGTGTAAACACTCCTTGACGCAACCCTAATGAACTCTAACACGATATGCGGCCCAAAGGCCCAAAATTCGGTGACGCAGCCCCATGACAGATTCTAGGTACTAATTGTTTGGTCGATTTCCGTTGACTCGCAATGAATTTCGATGTGGGACTAGAACCATTAGAAATGTTATCTTCTTAGATTTCTCTAGATAAAGAATGCCACAATCCAAGAACATATGTGACATAGGCACCCGTTTAGTGTAGACTAGTTCCGGACTCCGAATCATACTCGAAGTCGACTTAGTTTGAGCCTCCATCTTGACTTGTACGTCCTTGCTGGTCCTCCACGCATCTAAGTCCCTTTCTAAGTATTTTCTTGTCCTCTCCATTGTTTCTAAACATAATATAATCATTAGGTAGCAATCTATTCTCAAAATCATATAAAGAAGAACTTAGGAACGAGCTCACATGTAAATTCAATTGTCATGTGTGAGCTCTTGTGATTGGACCTTGAATGACCAACGGATGATTGTTGTGTTTATCCCAAGGAGCGATGTTCTTATCACACATGATCACCAGCACTGAATGAAATAAGGAAAAAGGACGGACAACGAGACACGTTACCCTGATGATGGGTGACTTGTTAACAACTTTGATGGAGCACAACACAATTTAAGGCTGTCAGTGTAGGAATCACAACGATGATGGCAAAACGTACAACGATGACTAAAAATAACTACCAACAGAACACGAGAACAAAATCACGCAAGAATACCATATTCGCGCAACAACACATTCTCGGCTCACACGAACAACAATGATCAACAGTAAAAACACGCACATAACACGATTTCACACAGATGAACATAACCTCTCACGAATTTCAAATTGGCACGGATGATCTAAACTTCGCATGAATTGTGGGTTCGCACAGACAACAAATGATGGAGGGAGTTCATGGTGGCAGCACACAGGCACAGGCACACACGAATGCGATATTTGGCTAGCGACTGGGTAGTGAGCAGCTCAGCTGGACGACAGGGGGTACTGTAGGGAGGGACTAGGCCATGGGTTGGCCTCAGCACCAACTGGGGCTAAGCCCATGGCCAGGAGAGGAAAAGACAGAGATGGGAAAAAGGAAGAGAAAAGACTTGCACTACTACGGAACCCTCTATCCGTAACAGGCAGCAACAGGTTTCACTCATGGGTATGTGGACCGTGACGGACAAAAGGTTACAGAAACCCAAATGTTTCATTCACGCGTCAACGGACCGTTACAAATAAACAATTCCCGTAGCGGTTCGTCAATTTGAACAGTGACCTATAATGATATAGGACACCATGGTATGCGGAGAATACCCATGACCGATAGTTAGCTGTAACGGCCCAAAATTTAGAACCATGACCGATAGGAAGTATCTATCACGGTCTGTACATCTAGAATCGTGACAGATACTCTCCTATATGTTACCGTCGTAGATTGCGGTACGTTACCGATAGGAGAGTATCTGTCACGGTCTGTACATCTAGAACCGTGGCCGATACTCTCCCATCTATCACGGCTAGTTGTTTACACCCGTTACGGATATCTATTTATTAAAAAAAAAGAAAATCTAAAATTCGACTGGCCTCAGGTAATGCCAGCCATGCCCTCTGTAAACAAGCAATAATCCAGTAATATGTGCAACAAATCGGTATGATTCAAATTTAAAACGTCATGCCAAATATTATGGTAAGCAAGCAATTAGCAACACACAAACATTAATGCACGATGTAACAACGAATATATACAATCAATCAACTCTTCCATCATAATAAATGACAGTTAAATAGGTACATTGAAAATTTTGAACAAAATTTAAGACATTCAGTTATCCCTTATACTTGCTAGCGTGAAATTGCCCCCTTGGATTGATTACATCGGTTAACAAGAATGTGGCAATTTCTCCTCGGATCTTGCTCGCATCAAAGGTTGTCGACTTCACGAAAGCTAGCTGTAGGATAAAAGGTTTAGTTATTACTTAAGTTAGGAAATACGTAAGATGGTGGCATAGTTCGGGTGCTTTGGACAAACCTCAGGATCTAACGTGTTCACCTGCTCGGATAAGTTGCTCATGTGGTGACAAACATGAAAACCACGCATGAGTCCAGTTTGTTGAGCGATGGGGAAGTCGAGCTTATGATTAAGACCCGTTCTCTTTGCATCATGCTTCCCACCCTTGGTGACATATGGTTCCCATGCTCTGTCCAAAGCTTCTGTGATTGGGACCCATGTGTAAATCGACGATATGGCCGAATTGAGGTAGTACACCATGTTCCACTTTGGGCATATGCATATGAGGATCCAATGTCTCCTATAATAGGTGAGAGTAAATTTGTAAGTACATCATAATAGAATGGTAAACTCAAGTAATGAGACATGACCCTTACTGTTGATTGTGAGCCAAAAATATGCTTCCTTGTCTTGATGGGCCCACAAGCTCATCCCAATGTACTCAATAGTGGAATCCAAGTTGGACTTAAGAGTTGTCTCATTGATGAGGGATGGATCTAAGAAACCCACCCTCAAGCCCTTCTTTCGACTCTCTCTCCAACACATCCTGGAGTAATTGTACTCTTCAAGGGTTAGATTAGAACACGTAATAATTGTGGGTTATATGTTGATAAGTCTAAAGGACTTACAAACTGTAGCACTTGAGCAATCCCGTGTCGAGTTGGGTTAGGTTGAACAAATCCCATAGATCATTGAAGCCGACGACAAACATGGCCGATGGAGATAGGAAAGGCTCGCACCCATGTGAACCGACCATAGACTCAGACATATTTTGGTGTTTCGAAGCGGTCGTGGTCATGTACCAAGCGTGAAGGTCCTCGCATGCCTGACCAACTGATCTTAGTGTTAGGTCGTCCACCAAAGGCCAACCTAGCACAAATTGTTTAGCTTTGCCCTTATTAGACACACTCGATGATATGGCTCGTTTACCCATGTCAAGTTTCTTGGCCAATGTTGGCTTATCGGAACCCTTACCCCGTCACCTTCCCTTAGTATCTTTTTTCTGGTACATCATGGAAGGGGAGGAGGAAGCCCAAATAATAGTCTTGATAGGAGGCAAATTAGGCGGGACATCTTCGACCTCCAAAGCTGGACCATAACCAAAATGAGGATCCGTAAGGGCTTGACCGATGGAGGCCTCAACATTCGACTCAACTGGAGGTGGCATATCCTTGGGCGGGGGAATAGGAGGAGGCCTGGTTTTCATCCTTATGATGATGTCGCATTTAGGCCATTGTATGTATGTGCCCTTTGCAGCACCCAAGGTTAGGATCTCGTCGCTCGTAGGGTTCTCAAGTGGAAAGGTGACCCAACCATCCAGAACTCTATCGACTTGGACCTTACCATGGCCATCCAACAATTGAGCACCGTGTACTCTAATTGTTTCGGAGGGCTTGAAAACAAGTCCCTTAGCTGCATCAAAGCTGAACTTTGTTGTCACCCTAACTTATAGCACGCACGGGGCAGTATCCTACACGAGAAGGCCAACAAACATATTAGTATAGTATGATTAAAGTTGGGGGATGTATCAATGGTCGTACCTCATTCATGTGGTCGACTGCGGAGGGTACCACACGGTCTTGAGCATCCATGCCCATTGACGCACAGCTGCTTGGTAGACCTGTGGGGCTAACATCAACCCGAGGACCTGCATGTACGACAATAGTCGTGCCGGCTTGACTACTATGAAGCTCTTGCCTTATTTTGGCGACCTCGCGTGTGAGTCGTGCATTGAACTCCTCTGTAAGCTCTTGGCTAAGTTGAAACCTTAGTTCCTCCTTTAAACGGGCTTCTTTCTCCGCCCTTGATATCTTCCGCTTCTTGTACTGGGCAAGATATTTGAGCATTCCTATGTTCCAAGGCACAGTTGAACCAATGCCTCTTGTTCGGCCCCCATGTTCAGGGTTTCCTAACGCCCTCGTTAAGATGTCTTCCTCGCGTCTGACCGATTCTATCTCACTTTGGGAAGATTGATCTGACACCGCAAAGTGTTGCATTTGTCTATAGACATCAGCATCGGCTTCATTTGGGAACATTACGGTGCCGTCCGGGTTTTGCTTTGCCCGAGCCATTGCCTAGTTCCTAGCACGTTCCTCCTCGAGGTCAGTAAAGGGGACAGGGGCCCCCGACCTTCTAGCAGCCTCATCTTCCTCGGCCCATGTATCCGCCTTTCCAATATATCCACCCGTTCCTAGTCGGTGTTGATGTACGTTCCTAGCCTGGAGTAGTTTGTGCTCATTACTAATGTTGATGAACTCGGAGGAGTTCTTCAACGTTAGGAATTCTGTCCACACTTCCGTCGTAATTTGGGGTAATCGCTAGTCGGGTCTAGAGGTGGGTCCACTCTATTGAAGACATACTCGTTGACCAACATTGATTTGAACTTCTTCCCGAAGCTGTTTATCTTGATCAACACTTGTCGTTTCAATGCTAACCCCGCTTCGGGAGGATAGTCAAACTTATCCTTTAATCTCTCCCAAGCAAGCTCTTTCTCCTCATCCGGCACTTCCTTGAAGCTCTTGTGTAGTATCCCAATGCACTCCCAAGCTACAACCCCACACGAGCTTGCAAACTTACTAGCTATCTTAGGGGGTTGTGTGGGGTTCCCGTTAAGGTCAACTACAGTGATTGTAAGCTTTGATTCTGGCAACCTGTTACGTGACTTGGGGGGCCGGCCCCGAGTTGTTGCACTTGTACCAGCCGATGTGGTTATCTCTTGATTGTCCGACATGGCGGACTAAGAATATAACAAATACAATTAAAAGTTAGTTGCATACACAATCCATATCTGCGAGACACGAAGGAGTAACAATCTTTAAAACTAACAATGTAAATTAACCTAAGTCACGAGAAATCGAGGGCATGTACATGTGTTATCCATAAACTAACTATGTTCGCTAATAGAACATAGTTACTCATGCTCTTGGGGCAGGCATGCACACTTCGAGATGAACACCCAGACATACACCGCGTAAACCTTGCATTTTATTTGTTGTTTCAGTCTTTACGCGGTGTACCTCCGGAGGGTAAAGGCAGTTATCATGGTCTATAGATCTACTTGATGGCTATATTTGCATAGTACAAGACAACTACAAAACCGTTGGCCACATAGCTACATGAACAAACAAATAAGCATGTGCCAGTCAACTTCAACCTAAGACGTGCCCGTCAAACCGCACGATGGCGGCAACCAAATTAGTTACACATCTTAGGAGACTAGACAAAAAGTGCTCATGACAGAACAAAATTCTCATTTGCTCACCACTCAATTCAACCATACAACATATCTTTCAAAAATGTAATGCATGCAGCAAGAATAGAGGTCAAAACCTGCGATGAAGGGCGGCACGGTCGGGGTCAGGGTGAGGGGAGGTAGGACTCGGGCTCGGGGAGGACGCCAACAGGCTCAGGGAGGATGCCGCTGGTGGGGTCAGGGATGCAGGCTCGGGTGGAAAGGGCGCCGCCGACTCCGGGGTAGGGGACGCGGGCTTGGCGGTCGGCTGGATCTGGCGCTCCGAGCTCGGGGAGGGGGGCGACATGCTCGGAGGTCGGCCACGCGGTCTCGGCCTCGGGGGTCTGGGAGGCGCGGTCGAGGAACGGGTGCCGCCGCCGCCGGAGTCGGGGAAGGGGCGCCGCTGCCGCGGTTGACCGGATCCGGCGGTCAGACCTTGTTGAGGCTGCCGGCCTCAGGCTTGGGGAAGGAGCGCCGTTGCCACTGGGGTCGGGGAAGGGGCTCGGGGAGGACATCGCTAGCGGGGTCGGGGAAGGGGCGCCACCGCTGCCGTCGGCCGGATCCGGCGCTCCGAGCTCAGGGAGGGGGGCCTCGGGCTCGGGGGTCGGCCACGTGGGCTCCGCCTCAGGGGTTGGGGAGGCACGGTCGGGGAACGGGCGCCGCCGCTAGAGTCGGGGAAGGGGCGCCGCTGCCGCCGTCGGTCGGATCCGTGCTCCGACCTCGTTGAGGCCGTCGGCCTCAGGCTCGGGGAAGGGGCGCCGCCGCCGGGGTCGGGGAAGGGGCTCGGGGAGGACGGCGCCGGCGGGAGGGGGCGACGGGCTCGGGGAGGAGAGGAGGCCGCTGGAGAGGACGAGGAGGTGGGTTTTTGGGGTGGGTGGAAAAATAGCATGTCCTTGTATTTGTCACGGGCGGTAGTACCTAAACCGTGACGTGTATGCCTTTCGGTCACGGTGTAAAACGCACGGACCGTGACCGAAATGGTGTACCCGTCACGATTTAAAACGCACGAACCGTGACGGATACATTGTACCGTGAAATGTAAACAATTTGTTTATACATGATTTATCTATATCAATTATAGTATTTACCATTTTACATATAGAACATTACATTTTATATCAATTAAATTTATTCCATAAATTCATAACAATTTATGTATACATGAATAATCTATAGAAATTATAGTATTTACCATTTTACATATAGAACATTACATTTTATATCAATTAAATTTATTCCATAAATTCATAAGTATTTATGTATACATGAATAATCTATAGCAATTATAGTATTAACCACTTTAAATATAGAATTTAAATTTGAACCAATTAATTATAAGGACAACACAATTAATTTTAGGGGTACCACTTGCACATCATTTCAGAACATTTAATTTCAAAACAATTAAGTACAATACATAATTTATTACACCTCGACGGTAAGGCCTTCAGCATGATCTACTCTCGCATACACATTACTATCTTTGGATGACTCCTCTTCTAGAGGTAGCTCTTGCGCTGCGTTAGCACATTTGTTGTAGTCCTCCTCGTCAACAACATGTTCAACCCCAACTATATACTCCTTTTACCTTCTCGGACAACATGTTGCTTCTTATTTGCTGGGTCTTTGATGTAGAAAACTTGGACTACCTGTTTCGCAAGGATGAAAGGCTCATCCTTGTAACCTATCTTCGAGAAATCGACTAATGTGAAACCCTCTTTATCGATTGTCACCCCACCTCGGAGGTTATTGACCCACGTGCACCGAAACAACGTCACCTTGAACTTCACATAGTTGATCTCCTAGATATCGTTGATTCGGCCGTAGTATGAATTACACCCCCACCATCCTGAATGGAATCTATACGTACACCACTATTTTGCATGGTGCTTTTGTCGTCTTGTTCACATGTGTAGAATGTGTACCCATTGATGTCAAACCCTTGCCATGTTTGCACATCCCATGATGGACCATGCGCCAACCATTTCAATGTGTCACTGACGTTTTGCGAAGTACTAGTCGCTATTCTGTTCTTAAACCATGCATTGAAGTGAGTCATGTGTTCTTTGGATATCCAACCTTCCGATCGACCACCGTTATCTTTCCGTATATGTGACAGGTGCTCTTCAATATATGGGCCAACATCCACCATGTGTTGTAGAAACGTCAAATGGACTTTGTCATACAACGATCGATCCAACTTAATAATCTTTCTACCAATAATGCCTACACTGACGTGACTTCGGAACTCCGATGGCCATTTGCTCTTCCATGTAGTCAACACAGAACTCGATGACCTCCTCTGTCATGTACCTTTCCATAATATTTCCTTCTGGACGCGCTCTGTTATGCACATATCCCTTCAAGATGCCCATGTATCTTTCAAAGGGGTACATCTGCCTCATGAACGCAGGACCACCATTCTTCATCTGCTTCACAAGGTGCACGATGACATGGACCATGATATCAAAGAACGAAGGCGGAAAGTACATCTCCAGATGACACAAGGTTTTCACTATATCTTCCTGCAATCCATCCAACATATCGGGATCTAGAACCTTCTGGCCAATTGCATTGAAAAGAAACACAACCGCATAACCGTGTGCCAGACTTTAGTTGGCAGAATATTCCTAATAGCAACTGGAATAAGTTGAGTTATCATGACATGACAATCGTGTCACTTCATACTACCCAACTTGAACTCATCGTCGGAGACAAACTTATTGATCCGTGATGAGTATCTCGTAGGTAGCTTAATACCACTTATGCAGTCCAGGAAGGACTTTCTCTCTAGGTCTAAAAGCGTATAGCAAGCAGGCGGTAGGTACACTTTTCCCGTGTCTTCATTCACTCGACCTGCTAGTCCAGGTCGAATTTTCATATCCTCCATGTCCTTCCGTGCATTGAACCCGTCCTTTGTTTTCCCTTTGATGTTGAGCAACAATCCAATGACATTATCTGTCACATTCTTCTCGACATGCATTAGGTCTATGCGCGAACCTCCAGGTGCTTCCAATACTCTAGCTGCCAGAACACAGACTTTTTCTTCAATATTGTTTGTTCTTTACTGTTGTTGGTTTTACTTCTTTTTCCAAAGACATGCTCAATGTCCTTCACCATATTATACACCTCATGTCCAGACAATGACCGAGGGGCCTCACGAAGCTCCTTCTTACCATCGAATGGTTTTGTCATATGTCTGTACAGGTGATTCCGCCTAAGAAATCTCCTGTGTCCCATGTATACCATCTTGCGGGAGTGTTTCAACCACGTGTTGTGTGTTTCTTCCATGCACTCTGTGTAGGCACATTTTCCTTTGACGGTTTGCCCTGAAAGGTTTCCATGAGCGGGCCAGTCGTTAATGGTGTTGAACAACATAGCATGCACTTGGAAGTTCTCCTCTCTGTACGCATCCCAAGTATCGACACCACCCCAAAGTACTTGAAGGTCATCCACGAGTGGCTATAGGAATACATCAATGTCATTTCCAGGTTGTTTTGGTCCTTGCACAAGCAAAACCAACATAATGTGCTTTCTCTTGAAACACAACCAGGGGGGTAGGTTGTAGTTAACAAGCAGAACAGACCATGTGCTGTGACGGCTGCTCATATCCCTAAACGGGTTTATACCATCTATACTTAAACAAAACCATACGTTTCTTGGATCTTCTAGACGATTAGGGAATAAGTTATTGATATTCCTCCATTGCATGGAATCTACGGGATGTCTAAGCATACCATCTTTCTTTCGATCGACATCGTGCCAACGAACTAACTTAGCTTCCTGTGGATTGGCAAAAACTCTTTGCACATGTCCTACAATCGGAAGATACCACAGAACTTTTGCTGGACCACCCTTCTTGGACCTCTTGCCATCGATGGAGCTAACCTTCCTCTTGTAACGGGAAACATTGCACACGGGACAACTATCAAGATTTTCATATTCCCCATAGTACAGTACGCAGTGATTGGGACAAGAATGAATTCTCCGTACTTCCAATCCTAGAGGGCACAACACCTTCTTAGCTTCATAGTTAGTACGCGGCAGTGTATTCTCTTCCGATAGTAGATATTTTAGAACAACTAGAAGTTTTGAAAAACTCTTATCTGACCATCCATTGCTAGCCTTTAGTTTCATAAGCTCCAGGACAGCAGACAACGTGGTGTACTTTGTCTTGCATCCTGGATAAACCGGTGTCTCCGCATCGGAGAGTATTCGAGTGAACTTTTCATAGTCTCTCTCATTGTACTCTTTCTGCTCAACATCTCGTAACATTGTGTCTAGTGTGTTCCGGTCCACATCAAACCTTCCCCCCCAATGGTGACGGCACAAACGTATGCTCAATTCCTTCTTATTCTTCGTGTTCATCTTCGTTTATTTCTATTGCATCGCTCGTCGCTTCGATTTCCTCACTATGCTAGATCCAACGGTCGTAACCTGCCATGAAGCCTCTTCTCACTAAGTGACTCTGTTTCTGCACTCGACTTTCCCATGACTTCTCATTCTTACAGTCCGTTCATGGGTAACGCATGAACTGAGCATTTCTCGCATGCTTCTCAGCTTCTGCTGCATTTAGAAATTCCCCAAGTCCACTTCTATATTCACTGCTCAGACGATTCGTGTTGTACATCCAGGTTCGATCCATCTAAGATAAATGAAGATCATTATCAATTACATAATACTTGTAAACTTACTTAACTTAATTATGCAACAAAAGTGTACTCAATAGTACCTTGCTCTCTTCAATGTTAAATTTAACTTTGCAGTTTTTTGTTGCAAAAAATCGCCCCCCTAAGTCTCCCACCCAAAATGTGAACAGTCAAATGGGCTGGGATAGCCAAAACTTTAGTTCATGCAGGTATATAGTGCCACATTATGGTTCACGGTTCTTACCAGAAAACCGTTTCAAATATTAACTAATATCTCTCACGGCTCGTAACATTACAACCGTGATGAATAGAGGAGTATCTGTCACGGTTCTATACAAGCGGACCGTTACGGATATTGGCCATCGGTCACAGTCAATACGGTTAGAACCGTTACGGATTTGTACATATCTGTAACGGCTATTAATTTTGAACCGTTACGGATATATCGGTCACGACTCTTTTACTTGGACCGTGACAGATACTCCTCTATCCGTCACAGTCCAATTTGGTTTACGTTATCAGGCACGGGCCTCGATATGGACCGTTACTGTATAATTCACTCGTAACGGGCCGAGTTGAGCCGTTACGGTTGCACCGTTCCGGATAGTCTGATCTATAGCAGTGTTGCCTTTTATTTAATTTACATCGAATGACTTTATTTGTTAAAACTTAATCTAAAAATTTTGCTAAAAATCCTGTTAATCAATTTCAGCACAACAAATACAACAAAATTATTCATAACCTTTTAATCCTTTTATTTATTAATTTATTTTGACTTAATTAACTAATGACTTAATCAAAATAATTTTTTAATTCTTTTTCAATTTTAATTTATCCTAGGAAAAACTCGAGCTGTCACATGTGAGCACCAGATGCCATGCAGTGCCCGCCGCCTAGCCAGGTGTCCCTACAGCCACTGGATCCACCCTTGCTTCCGGCATTGAGTCCAGAGAATCCAAAGGAGAGCTTGAGTGCCCGTCAAGAGCATGTCACACAGCTCGGGGATCTCATTGTAGCTGAACCCAAACCCCAGATCTACGCACCCCTTCAGCTGATACCAACTCTCTATAAGTGAGAACAAGAGGTAATGCAAGATTCATGTATGATGCACCCACTATATCTATACCTATACTAATTGGGTATTTTCTAGGAGCTCTCACGTTAACAAGGGAGATCTGACCATTGATTAGATAGATTAAATAATCTTAACCGTACAATTTGTGAAAAATAGCATGGGTTTTAATCTATTTGTGACCACCAATCCAATCTGATATCGGACACCCAACTCACTACAACCGCACCAGTGCACCGCCATGAGGAGCGAGCCCCCTGCTCCTGCTGATCGAGGCGCCACGATGGCCAGGTTTGGTCGAGCTCGGAAAACTCCGATATCTGGATGACTCCAATCTGGAGTCAGGTGCTTATTTCCCCAATCAAAATTGACTTTGGATCCCATCAACGCAAGTCTCCAGTTTGGATTTCAACTTTGGTGCTTCTTTTCACAATCAAAATTGGTTCCTCAATCATTAGACAATTGACTCCATATGTACCGTCATGTAATAATCAAATAAGTTTGACAGATCAGTACATTGATTTGCTTGCACCTCCGTTATTCCAACTACTGCACATCTTTTGTTGCATGGACAAATTAAAAAAAAAATCTTTTGTTGTCGCCGTTTCTGCAATACATACAAATAATTATAGGGCAATTAGACCAAAATAAGTTTTTGATTCGATTGAAAGAAAGAATCTTTTTCTAATCTTTTGCCTAACTTTTGTTGAGTGGACTGTTTAGTATTCTGATTAACTTCCGTGCTCCATATATTATTGATTTCCGATTTAGACCATTCAATGGAATTGTTAGTAATTTAGTGAAAGGCACTATATATGGCCATAATGTCATCCTGCAACGCACGGGTCAGCGGCTAGTGTATTGTAAACAACTCTAAAAGCATTCACCACAAAGGAGGAACTTCAACTGATTACGTTCTTCGTTCTGACCATTGCAGCCATCCAGAAATACATCCTGAACAATTAGACAAAAAAAATAGAAACACACTCAGTTTTCAAGCGATTATCAGCTCAAAGGTACAAGAATGACGAATCAACATCACAAAAACACACGTTGAAAACAGTTTAAAAGTTCTAAGAGACCTACATCAACAATGCTCCGAGAACTCGACAAGGATATCCTACTTCTGCTAGCTTGGTCTTGGTCCGAAAAATGAAAACCCAACGTCATATAAAAAAAAGAGATGCGTGAGGAAATGATTTTTTGAAGGTAGTCCTTTCAAGTACCCCGCATGTAATAATATGCTTATTATTATAGGCGAGTCTCTTAAAAGAACTGCCTACAAAAGATTAATTTTCACATATTGGCGCCCTTGATCTATTGTGTTTTCATTATTTTTGCGTGCGTGGGATTTATAGATTTGCATGGGATCTGTTTGGGGATTATCCGTGTAAATAATATTTGTAGTGTTGCCGAACAATTAACATAGTGAATGAAAAATTTTAGCAAATCATGGCAAGACAGTATAATGTTGAAACCCTAATCCGATCCAATTAATAAAATAACAATAGGCCAAATTATAAGTCATGAATTCTTGGGTTTCTCAAAGTCTTAGCTTAAACATTGATGATGAAAATAATTAATAGGACCATGAAAAGGCCAAGGGGGCTCTGATAGCACAATGTTGGAGGAATTAATGGTAGATCCTTATTTACATATATGCATGCAGTACTTACGCCTTAGACTAAACATGATCACCGTCGTACTGATTTTGTGCGGAAGAATAATTACAGACTTGCCAACGAAGCTGTCTGTATCCCCTTCTCTCTTTCTTTAGATTGATCTACTATCTCTTCTGTTAGTGGAAAAGAGACAGTGATATTGTGATCGATCACGGAAACAACCATCGGTGTTTTATGTTCGAGAGAGATGATGGTGGTTATATCTCATTCTAATTCACAGCAAAAGCCGCTAAAACAACCAACACGTACTAGCGTGGGTGCATTTGTTTGGGCAAACGACAGACCGAGCAACATTCTTTTTTCTGTTAGCACGCTCTTGAAGCGTATATTTTTAAAGTTTCTTTACGTACGTGTAGGTTGTTTTAAAAATTAAATAAATTTATTTTCCAAGATAAAAAATAATTATGGTTTAATTAATTATACGCTAATCGCTTGACCCGTTTTGCGCGCGTGCAGTAAAATTGTCGTACGGTTTTGCCCAAACGAACTCCACCTGCATATATACGTAGCATTATTTTCCCCCCTGTTTGGAGAGCAAGTAATTAAGCAATTCATGGCATTAACTAGAAAACGAAGCATCAGCATAACATCAAGCCATGATTAGCAATTGAGTTCACTGACGTGGATAAGTAGTTGACGCTAGCTACGCTACTCATCAGATTACATATAGATCGAGATACCGATCGAGTGAAGCTAATTAAAAAACCAACACACAAATAATGGAATTAAGGAGCGATGACGACACGTGCATGGCACGTACGTGCTTGCTTGCATGACGAGACTCTGTCTGCAATGCACGAACACACACAAGATTATGCTTGCTAGAGTGGATCGAGCTAGTTGGGGCAGATCGATTAATCAATATGTTGATTTATACTAATAGCTAGTAGCTAATTAATTAAGGAGTAGATCGAGTGGATTATTACTAGGTAGGCAAATGCATGCATGCGATTAGCGAGCTAGTTGGTGGAGGTGGAGCAGGAGGAGGACTTGGAGCTGCTGCAGCAGTCCTCCTTGAGGCCGCCGGCGGTGCTCTTCGTCGGGAACAGCTCCAGGGTTTTCAGCGGCCGGCAGCACGGCGGGACCGCCATGTCTGCCGCGGACTCGGAGGCGGAGGCGATGCTGCAGTAGTCCACCATCGCCGCCGCTGCTGGAGCCTCGTGCCCCGCCGCCCAGTCGGCTTGCTGCAGGTGGTGAGGAGGAGGAGGCATGAAGCTGCAGTTGCTCGTGGCGGCGGCGGCGGCGTACGGGTGATGGTGGTGGTGGTGGTGGTGAAGCTGCATCACCGCAGGGTGCACGACGGCGCCCGCGGCGGCGGCAGGGGTAGTAGCGGGAGGAGCCGGAGGCGCCGCTGCCGCCGAGGTGGGTGGCGAGGGCTGCTGCTGCTGGTGGCGGGCGCAGAGGCGGCGGCGGAGGCGCTGGCGCTCGCGGGCCTTGTGGTTCTGGAACCAGTAGAAGACGTTCTTGCCCTCGATGCGGCCGTAGTAGGCGAGGTGCGCCGTGATCTGCTGGATCTCCGCCGCGTTGGGCGTGCGCACGCCGCTCCGGTACATCTCCTCCAGGATCATCAGCTGCTCCGGCGTCGGGCACCACCGCGTCGAAGGTGTCTGCGGCATCTCTCTAGGAGTATCTATCGAGATCAATCACTAGCTGGCTAGGCTGCTTGCTTTCGATCTGGTAGAGCTATAGCTCTATCTGCCTAAGAAGAAGATAGATCAAGCTCACGTTCTGAAGGAGAGCTCTCTTGCCTGCAAGCAGCTTATGTATATATAGGAGTATAGCTTGCTCCTAGCTAGCCTGCTATACTTTGTGCTAGCTGTTCTGTACATTTCTAGGGCATGGAAATGCATATATGACGGAGGCTGCGTTCGGTTGAGGTGGGAATAAGTTAACTTACGGCGTGGAAACGTAGTAATAGATTAGTACAAGATTAATTAATTTCTAATTATTAAAAAATATAAAATAGATTAATATGATTTTTTAAAACAGCTTTCCTATAGAAAATTTTTGCAAAAAATATACCGTTTAACGGTTGGAGAAGCGTGTGCGTGAAAAACAATGGAGATAAGTTAACTTACAGACTTGCCGAACGCAGCCGGAGTTAGGGAGAGCGTTAGGTCTAGCTGCAGGGAGGCTTTGATCGAGCAAGAGACCATCTATAAAGCAAATTAAAGAAAATCTTTTTTATTTAATTAGGGATATATATAAATATAAATTGGTTTTCATGATGGTTTGTATCTCTACTTCGTCCATGGAGCATGCCTACAACGGGAGTCAGTAAGTCAGTAACACTGTCGAGCGTGAACAACTATATAGTATTTTTTTTGTGATCAATCAATTTTTCCGGACATTAAGAAGGGTTTGTATGGGTGGCTGCCTGACTTGACTGTGAGCTAGATCTGCCAGTAGTCAGTAGAGCAAGACCCATCCATAGCTTAGCAATAACATACAAGCCGTACCAAAAATTTAAATTTCTCAAATCAATTATAAGTTGATGTAATTGCTTTTGTCGCTGCTTTCTATTTTTTCACCGTTATCTTTTAAACTATTAAGAGTGGAAGCATAAAAGTTTGGCCCTAAAATTATTTCTCGGGTACTTTTATGTATTATTTTTCTAGTCATGTACATGGATTAACTTCTCACTGATGTCTTGCAATATTTTGCTATTTTAGGTTCTCCTGAGATATTATTAAGCTGGCTGAAAATTTTGGATTAGGGTACGTATATTTGATGAAAGTTCATTTATTTCGTATTGCAAGTCTTACTAGTCTTGTCTAGATTTATATATTGATCAATATATATAATTTGTATATATGTGAAGATGTATTAGCATTCAAAGATAACACTTAAAAAGTCTTATATTATGAAACGGGTGTAGTAAATTTTTTAAATTTGGTTCAAATTAAATAATGTAATTTCTGTCAGCGCGATTTTTCTGTCATGGCAAATAAAATCTAGGTGAGACCAATCGATATAACGTAACTAGCTTGGTAAGTATATATATACACGAGTGTACTATGGCTCTGTTCTTCTCCCCTCCTACGTTTTTCGCGCACACGTTTAAACAGTGTATTTTTTGTAAAACATTTCTATAGGAAAGTTGCTTAAAAAAATTATATTAATCTATTTTTCAATTTTTTATAGCTAATAATTAATTAATCATTTACTAATATATTGCTATGTTTTCCGTGCCATATATATAAGCTACAAACGAACGAGGCCTAGGTGTGAAATCATTTTACAAGGCCCTGTTTAGTTCCCAAAAAGTTTTCTCAGAAACATCACATCGAATTTTTGGACATCTAAATGAAGCATTAAATATGCATGAACATTAAAACTAATTACATAGCTATGAGAGAAATCATGAGAAGAATCTTTTGAGCCTAATTAGTACGTGATTAGCCATAAGTGGTAAAGTAACCAACATGTGCTAATGGCAGGTTAATTAGGTTCAAAAGATTCGTCTCGCAGTTTCTTAGCGGAATCTGTAATTTATTTTGTAATTAGACTACGTTTAATACTTCAAATATGTGTATATCCGATGTGATGTTTTTGCAAAATAATTTTGCAAACTGAACAAGCCTAAATGGACGGGGTTGAGCTAACTAGAAGCTGGAATGCATGCCTGAGAATTTTGTTTCTTTAATTTTTCTTCCCTTGGATCGCGGTGCAGGCATGTAATTTCACTGCAGGTTCCTTTCCAGCTTTAAGAGATGTACCTTTTTTTTCTTCTTCTCTCTTCTACGTTGAATTGACAAACAGTGCGACAGCTGCAGTGCAGTAGTAGTAGTACTGGACTGCTGGTTATGTTAAATGAATGGCTAGACGCTCGATCAGAGAGTGGTCAGAGTGGAAGAATGGAAGAGCCGAGGCTGCCTGCCTGCCTGCCTGCCTGCATCTATAGCTAGAGCGAGCTAGCAGCAGGGACAGGATGCATGGCTGCTGCATGGATCGATACGTAATTGCATGCACACTGTTGTCCTTAGCCGGCATTCAAGTGAATTCTTGAATGCGATCATCGAATGCCCTTCAATTCTCTCTTCCCACAGCCCTCTTCAATTTACTCTCTCCAGCAGAGTAGCTACTATTGAGAGAGAGAGGGGGGGTGTTTAGTTGGAGAAATGAAAATTTTTGGATATCACATTAGACTTTTAACTGGATGTCGAAAGGGTTTTTAGACACGAATAAAAAAAAACGAATTTTACGGCTTACCTAGAAACCGCGAGACGAATCTTTTGAGCCTAATTAATCTGTCATTATCATACGTAGGCTACTGTAGCACTTATGGCTAATCATGGACTAATTAGGCTCAAAAGATTCGTCTTACGATTTCTCACGTAACTGTACAATTAGTTTTTTATTTTATTTATGTTTAACGCTCTATTTAAATGTCCAAAGATTCGATGTGATGTGTTCTTGGGTGAAAATTTTTGGGAACTAAACAGGGCCAGAAAGAGAGAGATCAAGAGAGAGAGATGAGTGAGAGAGAGAGATTAATGTGGAATGCATTCATGTAGTATGCAGGAGCGTGCATATCCAGTCTAGCCTGTGTGTAAACACAACCCTTCTGCCTTGAAGCTGCAGTTGGTTGGGTACTGCATCATAAGGTGATGATGGAGAGAGACACCGCCTCTATATGTCTACAGTCCCTTCAGTTGATCTCCGTTGGAGCTCTTTTTGTTCTTTTTCTCCTACGTACTAGCTGGACCCTGAAGGTCACCCATACATGCATCGATCCTTGACTGACACAAATTAAAGAATGACCTCGAGTAGAGGGTTTTCACGAGAAGATGGACAAATGAGAAACAATTTGTTCCCTGCTTTACCAACTTCAATGCATACTTAAAGAAAAAGTCTATATGACAAACAAGCTAATAGCAAAATATACAACTTTTGTTGGTGGATGGGATGATACAACTTTTTGCTTACCTGGATGGTTAATAATGGTTCGATATAAAGAGAACATTAAATTAATAATTAATAATTAAATATATTAATTAGCATTCATATTATGATAATTAATACTAGTTAATAGCAAAGTATACTGACTATTCCTAATCCACACTAATGTAGTTTGAATGGTAATCACAAATTGATAACAATATATATACACACACTAATTGGAGGCTGTCTTAGGAGCCCTCACTTTAATTCGGTGTAACTTTCCTAATTTCCTAATGAAGGTAACTATCAATATGTATGGGTGTGGTGAGCAAGATGTAAAGTCTGATGGTATGCAAGAGAAATGGGTTATCCAGATTCGGGGGCCTTTGAGTACGAAATAACATCCTACTCTTGCCAGCTAGATGACAACTTTGTTTGTTATATTTGAGATGACCAATGCGACAACGGCAGTGGCGGGTGGCAACGATGGATGGCCACCGGGGTAGTGGCAGTGCTACACGGTCGACCAATCTAGAGGTGGCCCAACACGGTGGCGGCAAAGTGAAGCGGTGGCGGCCGACGGTGCCAGGACAACACGATGACGTGACAGCGACACCTTCTACGGCAATAGCGGGGCGCATGTTGGGAGAAGTGCTATGTGGCAATGGCGGCGGTGTGGTGGCGGTGCAGGGGCGACATGCGATCGTGGCCGAACCGGCCGGTAGATGGCGCATGGCAGCGCAAGTGCGCATGCACGAGATGTGGCGGTGTGCTAGTGCGAACATGGTGACGACGTGTACGTACACCACGAGCGGCGGTGCTTGAGAGAGAGGAAGGGGAGCGGCACAACGACTCACCGGCGACGGCGGTGAGTAGGTGTGTGGGCGATAAGGAAAATGAGTGCGAGTGAACGGCGAGTAGAGGGCAATGTGGATGAGCATTTATAGAGGGAGGGGGCAGTGGACGTGGCCGGGATGGCGATGTGGGAAGGTGGGGGAGTGATGCTGGTGCATGGGCGGAGTGGGGAAGGACCGAGTCCTCCCTCCCATTGGTGATGCGTGTTTGGAGAGTGGGGTGGCGGAGTGGGACGGTTGCGGTGTGGAGGGGCGACATGGGTCGGCGACATAGGTGCGGGCGTCCGGCCAAGGCGGGGACGGTTGGCGGCACGTCACTGGCGAGCGACCGAGGTAGGAGCAGTTGGAAGTGATGGATAGGGACCTGGACGGAGGAGGAGGAGAGGGCCAAGCGGTGGAGACCCGGGGAGAGAAGATGGGAGTCTGGGCCTGGGTAGATGAGGGGGTTCCGGGGTCGAGGACCCTGGGGAGGAGGGGAGTTCGAGGTCAGGGCGGGCGACAGCTGGCAGTGGCCTTGGCCAGCGGAAGAAGGAGAGGAAAGGCCAGGGAGAGGGGATGGGCCAAAACTGGCCCATCGGCCGAGGAAGAAAAAGAAGGGGAGGATTTTGACTTTGCTCCTGAATTTTAATTATTATTTAACTCATTCCTTGAACTGAAACGCCACTTAAAATCATGTTAGCACATTTTGGCACTTGTGGAATATTTCAAAATATTCTGGTGAGTGCTTCCATTTATTTAAATGATTTTAATTGGGGTTTGCTCCTGACCAAACTTAAACGAATTGTTTTTAACAATTTATTTTGGTTAATTTCGCCAAGAAAAGAACTGTGGTGCGTGACAAGTGGTGATCTCGTCCCCTCGCTAGCTGTATTTGTCATCGCTAAGTGGTGATCTTTTACCCCACGTTTGTCATATTCACCGTCATCCCTGAGTGGTGATCTCCCATCGGTCACCTTCACCCGCACCAAGTGGTCGATGACAGCTACCGCCAAGATGTATGGTCGCTTGCGCCTTTGCCAAGTGGTGACCTCATCGCCACATAAATTGCATCCAGCGTGGCATGATCAGTTGCGTCCATAATCCGCCATGCCTACCACTACCGAACTTCATTACCTTCATGACCGGCCGCCTCCAACGCTAAGTGGCAACCTTGTCTTCACATGGGTTACCTTCTTCGCCACCTGTTAATGCCAAAATTTGGTAAGATTCTGTGGTAGATTTGGTTAAGGAAAGGGCGCAATCAGTCAATCAAAAGCTTATCCAGAAGAGTCCGAGTTCAAGAAGAAATCATGAAGACCATGGGATGACAGTTTAATTCTATCTATTTATTAAGCAATATTTAGTAATTTCCTTTATCTTTAGTAAGTTTTGTCTCATCTTATTAGGACTTTGTTTCCTTCTATGCTTAGGAAATACGCGTTGAGTTTGATTCTTACAAAACATGTGTTACATCTAATAGGGACTATGTTTAGAGTCCGATCGTGACGTGTGTTTTCTTTTTTATCTTTTAGGAAATGTTAGTTGTGTCCAATATATATGACTAGTATTCACATATGGGTATAAATATGTACATCCAGTGTTGTTGTAAAATCATCTTCACATATCAATACAAATTTCGGCACATCGCTACCCGCTTCACTGAGGTTTCATTACCGGTGGAACTTCACACCTGACATAGGGTGGCATCGCTTCGATCTCCAATGGAGAGGTAAGTCCTATGTTTCATCGGCCTCGGCATTCGTATTGGTTAGATCATGAGTTCCTCGGTTCAGTCTGGTATTCTACTTTGGTTGTACGGTTTCTAGTTACCGTATCAGTTTCAACTTAAGATACTTTTGCATCTTTGATTATTCTGGTCAATCATCTAGCGATTGTATTGGTTAGATTAGGACTTCCTTGGTTAGGTACGATATTCCAATCAAAACCCGTACTGTTGCTAGTGATTATATCAATTCGGTTTTAAGTTACTCTTGTATTTTGGGTTGATCTGGTTGACCACTTTGAGCAATTTATCTTGATTTGATATTTTTGTTTGATATCTTCAATCTAACATTGTCTCGGCTCGGTGCAATCTATTAGATTGATTTTATATTAGCTCGATGCATCTTGTTTACTATTTTATCAGAGTTCTAGACGATAAGTTATCTATCATCGGCTTGATAGCAATATTGATCTATCTAGTATCTTGCCTGACAATGCTAAGCGTAACATTGAACTGCCTCGGTTTGGTCCGATCTTCTAAGATTATTCCTGGTGAGCTAGGCTAGATATTTTATAGATCTAGCTCGATCATCAGTTGGTTGTAGTCGTTGATCCTTGCCAGACTACATACTTATTGTGTTTATATCAATAGAATAGTCTTACTACATTATTTCTACTTCAATCGACTTTATTAAAATCGGTGGTTATTTAAGTGTTGCATTGGCTTATAAGGGTTACATGAAAATTTGTTTCGGGCAATCATAGCAAATGATTCATTGCTTATTTAATTATTCGAATCTATTTGTATTGGACTCCTAGCCGATCCAAGCCTTTAATGACTGATTTTTTGACTTATCAGCTAAACGTTGCCACATCGACATCTAATCAACTGAGTTCTCTATTATCCATTGGCTTCTTTTACTCTTCATCTTACTAGTTGCAGGATCAAACTAGCACCTCATCGACATTTAGGTCTTGCACTGGAGCGACACAGAGACTCTCAGGCCTTTGTGTGTATTCAACATGCCAAATCGATAGATTTCGCATCAACACCGCAGAATGGTGACTTTGTGCCCATGATGATTCATCTCAACTTGAGGAATATTGAAAAAACTAAGTCATATTTTTCTTCTCACTTGAGTACTATTTTATTTTTCCTTTCTCTGGCTATATCAATTGGTTCTCCATTTAGTGAGCCGGGGGATACATTGTACTACTAGCACCATAGTTTTTAATATATGCAAACTTTTAATTATTTTTGCTTTGATAGTTGGTAAATTATTAGAGTAGAATATATTCTGATTTATGAAGTTTCTTAGTTCCACGTGAAACCAGTGTTTAAACATAGGAGCAGACCACTCAGAGAATATTTACTGCATCTGCGAAAAGTTGAATATGGGAGCATGATAAGTTTAATATGAATTTTGGAAAAGCTTGGTGTCTAGCTTTGGTATTAGCTTTGCAAGCAAAAGTTGCTTAGTTGTGAATCTCTATTTAATAGCTCAACCCGAGCGCTATACAATGTTTAGTGTTGGTCTCTTGCTCTCAGGGTCTTGCTAGGATGAGTGTATAGCATGAGGCACAATGTTCTAATATAAAGCAAAATACTGAAGCAAAAACACAAATCGTGAATCAAAAACATAAGTTCGCATATATTGCAATCGTCATAATGTTTTATACATTGTACAAATACTATAATCTAGTGTTTGCTTATCTTGATTGCTTGTGAATGAATCTGGAGTAGAAAATGTGCTAAGTCATGAAGCTCTATTTACTACCTCAACCTAAAATATTATGCTATGTTAAGCATTAGTGTCTAGCACTCGTGGGCTTGCCACGATTGGTGTATAACTTAAGTTGCTAAGTACTATTTGAAGAAAATCAAAAACATATAGATAAGTTTGGTTTTGTTCTTAGTGGTTGGAAAGTTAGTCAAATAGCGCATAAATCCTGATTTGTGAAGCTTAGATCCATGTCAAGTAAGGTTTAAACATAAGGAACCAACTACTCAAAGAAAATGTGATCAAAAAGAGGAAAAATATGTACTTGTATACACTACAACATACATGGATTTTTCTCTAGAGAATGCCTCAAGTTGGTGCCATGCTGAAACTCGTTGAAGATCTCAATTCCAAGGGCTTAATGGGGTGTACTTGGCCGTTGGATTGAACTATACATCAATACGCTCAGGGTTTCAACAAAATGTAGAGCAATATTAAAAACACTCAAAACACAACAAGGGTCTGGTAAAACTGTAAAATAAACTATTTTTAGTGGATTCTTGACAAAATATTGATCTGCTGCAATTTGAATGGGCTTAAATAGAGTTCCAATTAATTAGTTATCAATTTTAGAAATTCTGTTATTTTCTTACATAACCTAGAAAATGAGTTAACAATGTTTTAATGGTGATGTGATCGAAAACAGAAAAATGGAAGGGAAAACGAGATTTTACCTTGACAACACGTAGACTCGTTAGTGAATCCTATTGGGAACACGGATTCACGACTGTAGCAGCGTGAATCTGGATGACGAAGGCGAAATGACTGGTGAAGGCTGAAAAACGACCATCAGTAGAACAGATTAATGACTCGCGTACAAATACTAAAGTCACATGACGATCCATTAATGGTTCACACCAACAGTACTGAAACACAAATGAAACAAGGGTTTGCTCCAACAGTACTAAGACACAAATAAAAGATGTGTTCGCATGAACAGAGACAAAAACATGAATGAATCACAAATAATGCATAGCGAAACCGATCTTCTGCACAAATCATGAAATGAACAGCCGAACAACAACAAGATTAACGATAGGGTTAATGACTCGCTGAAACACTTAATGCAGGGCCATTCGTGAAGTTGCAAATTTGTGCCGCAAATTTAACGGCTCATTAAAGACTCTCACTCGGGTTCGTGGCAATGAACCGTGAGTATAGGGTTCACACATTGGCAGTGTAGTAGTGTAGTAGTGGCGGTGCAGCTCGGCTAGGAAGGCGATGCAGTAGGGTGCAGCGGCAATCGACAACGGTTAGCCGATGGCAGTAGTGGCTAGCGGCGGTGGCTAGCGACGGCGACCAGTGGCAATGCAGCAGGGAGGTAGTGTATCTAGGAGATGATGGTGGCGGTTGGTGCATGGCACAAGGAGGGCAGGGTTGGTGCTGCTTTTATAGGGTCCTAGAGATAGACTAGGAATCCTAACAAAAAAATTAATCATTCCCCTATAAGGAAAAAAAGGTTAGAGATAAAATGAATAGATATAGTATGTACGGGGTTATGGAATCGTACGCGACAAGGAAGGAAAGAGATAGAGGGCACATGGTAGAAGGCAAAGGGCGGCCACAACCATGGCCATGAGAGGGAAGACCGATGGCTTGGCAGGCTTGGGCTCTTGATGTAGCAACAGGGGTTCCCAATCTATCGATGAGAGGAGGATAAACTTCGATTTGGGAGAGGACACGACGTTGGTGGTCTGACTACAACTACCACAAGGGTGTTGTGCCTTAGCAACCGGTACACCGACTCCACATGTTGTTGTTGTTATTGTCATGCCAAGAACAACCTTGGACATGCAAGCAATCAAAGAACAAACAAGAACAAGTTGACAAGGAAACAACTCACGACACTTGTCAAATGATGAAACCGAAACAACAAAATGGGGTTCTGAATACAAGTATCCGGGTGGTCTAGCCGACACACGTGAGTACAAGGAAGTAGTTGAAGCTAAACTTACATCTAAACAAAACTCAAATGCAAAATGGTGGCTGCTAGGAGTTTATATAGGTGGAGTAACGACCAGGGGAGGAGGTGGGAGCAAACCCTAGGTTTTGTGGACCCCTAATAGGCTATAATGATACAAGGCCCAAGCCCAAGTTTCTAATGTGGAAAACTATTTTCGTCATTCTAAGCAGACTGGGTCAAATCTGATGGTGAGGCCACACATAGCTTAAAGTAGACGACGAGATCTTTCCAACAAGTACTCATTTGCCCCGTTTGCCCCCTGGAGTGAAGAACATTGACTTCATCAAATCAGTGTTGCTAGTGTTGCGTGCAACCTGGTTCCTCTCCCATATTCCTAACAACAAGTAGATCACAACAACCACTTAGTAGCACCCAATTCTAAGAAGAACTTGTATGATTAACTAGGAATGACTTTACCTGATATTTAAGTTCACGAGCTCGAGCTCTAGTCATTGGTCCTTGCTGTGCAATAGGCATGGTTGTATCGTTAGAAGAGATGTCTTCACCATCCTCCCCTTCTTGCATTTGAGTCGTCCTCGACTCTAACTCATCTTCTTCTTCCAAATATGACTTTAAATCTACAATGTTAAATGTGAGGCTATCCCCAAAATCTGGAGGCGGTTCAAGCCTGTATGCGTTATCATTAATCTTTTGTAGTACTTTGAAAGGACCATCAGCTATAGGTAGCAACTTAGATTTTCTCAAAATAGGGAACCTACCCTTTCTCAAATGCAACCAAACCAAATCACCAGGTTCGGAAGTAACATGTTTCTTACCTTTGCTCCCAGCAAGTTTATACTTAATATTCATGTGCTACATGTTCTCCTTAGTGGTCTCATGCAGTTTTAACATCAATTTAGCGCGTTGTTTTGCATCAAAGTTCACCCTCTCTGAAGTTGGGAGGGAAAAGATCAATTGGAGCACGGGGCAGAAGGCCATAAACAATCTCAAATTGACACTTCCTAGTAGTAGAATATTGTGAACGGTTATAAGCAAACTCAACATGAGGCAAACATTCTTCCCACATTTTAATATTCTTTTTCAAAACAACCCTAAGCATTGTGGATAAAGTTCTATTCACAACCTTAGTTTGTCCATCAGTTTGGGGGTGGCATGTAGTAGAAAATAAAAGTTTAGTCCCCAACTTAGCCCACAAGGTTCTCCAAAAATGACTAAGGAATTTTGTATCGTGATCAGAAAGTATGTGTTTGGCACTCCATGCAAGAGAACAATCTCACGAAAGAACAAATCAAAAACATGTGTAGCATTATCACTCTTATGAGAAGGTATGAAATGCGTCATCTTAGAAAATCTATCTACACCAACAAAGACACCCCCCCCTTCTTTGTTCTAGGCAGCCCTAAAACAAAGTCCACAGAAATATCCTCCCAAGGAACACTAGGAACAGGCAAAGGCATATACAAGCAATGAGGGTTAACGCATGACTTAGCCTTTTGGCATGTTATGCAGTGAGCAACCAACCTCTCCACGTCTCTCCTCCTGCATCTTGGGCCAAAAGAAATGACCAACAAGGATATCCTCAGTCTTCTACACACCAAAGTGTCCCATCAGCCCTCCACCATGTGCTTCCAACATACGCACGAAGCTAGCTGGAATGCATAGCTTATTAGCTCTAAACACAAACCTGTTGGTGAGAACGAATTTGTTCCAAGTCTTTCCCTCCTTGCAATTCAACAACACATCTTTAAAGTAATCATCGTGAACATAGCTCTTTTATTGTTTCCAAGCCAAAAATTTTGAAGTCAAGTTGGGATAGCATTGTGTAACGTCTAGACAAAGCATCAGCAATGACATTTTCTTTTCCCTTCTTGTGTTTGATGACATATGGAAAAGATTCAATAAATTCAACCCATTTAGCATACCTATGGTTAAGTTTTGGTTGACTTCAAATGTGTTTCAAAGATTCATGATCAGAGTGTATAACAAGTTCTTTGGACCATAAATAATGTGCCGTGTTTCCAAAGTTCGCACTAGTGCAAACAATTCTTTATCATAAGTAGAATAATTCAAAGTAGGCCCACTCAATTTCTCACTAAAATATGCTAAAGGTTTGCCTTCTTGTAACAACACACCACCCAATACAATCCCACTAGCATCACATTCGAGCTCAAAAGTTTTGTTGAAATCAAGAAGTTGGAGTAAAGGTGCATGTGTTAACTTATCTTTCAAAGTGAGGAATGCATTCCTTTGTGCTGCAGCCCAAGTGAATGTCACATTCTTCTTGGTAAGCTCATGTAGTGGGGCTGCAATGGTGCTAAATCCTTCACAAAGCGGAAGTAGAACCCAGCAAATCCTAGAAAGTTTCTCACTTGTGTGATTGTTGTTGGAACCGGCGTTGCGGCATAAGTTCTCTTGTTAGATTTCTAGTTTCTGTCTCTCCTCCTCTAGTCATCTTTGTTCTTCCTATAGATGTCACCGCTTTTCCTCTAGCTGGCACATGATATCAAACATTATAGACTGTCAGCCCATGTAGTTTGCACCAAGGGTCCTACATCTAGTGTGAACCCTTGATCCTAGTGACCTAGAGGAAAGAGCCTCTGATTGAGCCAGGGTGTTTTTTCTACGTTGGAACCGTTGGATCATGGTTGTGGTCACCAAGGGTCCTACAATCATGGTTGGATCATGGTTGTGGTCACCACCATTTTTTTCTACGTTGGGACCCGGGATGGGACAAATATTTCTTTTTGTAGGCTAAAGCTCCAGATGCCACTGTAGCTATCCAATGCCTAGATATAAATGGTTTCATGGGATTCATTGTCCTTTCTGAGTGGTTCTGAAACTGACTTGGTTTCAATCTTCTCCGTTGATTGGGATCTATATTGCATAAGAGTTTTAGTTGGTCTAGAAGAGACGGGTCATGAGACCTCTTCCTCTAACCAACCCTAATTTGAGTCCGTGAATATAGCACTCCAAACTTGTCAGCTTGAAGTCAAATACCGTCGAACTTGAAAGTCCTCCCATGGAAAAATTGTTTTTGCAATCTTTGAGATGGGATCCATAAATCTTTATTAAAAAATCTCCCCGCAACCTACCTAGTAGGGCTGAAAACGGAGCAAATACGGACAGATAACAGACATACTGTATTTGTTTCCATATTTTTAGGCGGATACGGAAACGGATACGAACATCTCAGATACGAAAACAAATACGAATTATCTCGAATATGAATATGGATCAGATGTAGTCGAACACGAATACGAAAATAAATATTTCTCGGAACATACAAACCACTCAAGCCGTTCGTAAAGACAAATAGCACCACATATATATAGCTAACTTAATCGAGATAGTTATTATTTGGGGCTATTTTGTTTCTGCCCCTTCTCCAGGTTCTAATACTGATTTTGCCCCTCTTTTTTAGGGTTTTCGTTTTTGCCCTTACTTTTTTGAATTGAACAAACTAGTTGCCCCTTCTTTGGATGAAAGGACTAACGGTGTTAAATGACATGTTAAAGGACTATTTCACCCCAGCACAATAAAAAACACCCGGAGTTTTGTCCCAAGCCTTAAATCGTAAAAGAAATCCGTAAATAACAATTGGCTTAATTAACTCAAGAAAAATCCCTCTAAGAAAACCTAATTTAATTAAATCGGGGTTCGCAAATCGATTAACTGGATTTAAATTCAAATTGCAGAAGTATAAAATTTGGCCAAACAAATCAATTTAAAACTCGGCAAAAGTGGGGCTTTCATTTTTCCCTCATTTTTCCTTTCTTTTTCCCTTCCTTCTCAAATTGGGCCGAAGTCCAATTTTCCTCCTCTCCCTTTTTCTTTTTTCTCCTTTTTCTTTTTTCCTTCCCGGGCCGGCCGAGCCGAGCCGGCCCACCTCTTCCTCCAGGCCGGCCCGAGCCGTCGGCCGCGCTCTCCTTTCCCCTCTCTGTTTCCCTCTCTCTGGCCGGTGGGTCCCACCCGCCAGACCCCTCCTCCCTCTCTCCTCTCTGGGCCCGCGTGTCAGTCCCTCCTTCCCCCTCTCTCCCACCGACAAGTGGCCCCCACCCGTCAGCGCCTCCTCTCTCCTCGCTGACGTCAGCAGCCTCATTAATTGCGCAATAATTGATTTAGGACTTTTCTGTTTAGTTAAAAACCCAGAAAACTTCTAAAATTCATAAGTAATTCATCTAGTCTCCGTTTAGGTCCATTAAAATTTCATTAAATTCATAAAATTGTCAAGAATCCATTAAAAATACTTTCTTTTGCTGTTTCAGTAGAGTTTGTGCCTGTTTTATTTATTTTTGTGCTTTGTCGCTTAGATTCGGACCCCGTCGAAGAGCCGGTTTACTTCGAGATCGTCGCTGAAGTTCCCCAGGGGCCAGAGCAAGGCAAGTGGCACTCATCTTTGATCATATTGAACCCATTATTGCAAATTCCCTGCTTTCTTTATTCAAATATGCATTGTTTTAATTAAAGTATTTACGGTATTTATTTTCTTCGGGTAATCTTATTATTATGCCGTTGTTTATCCAACTTTATTCATTGATGGACCAGGGGTAACTTGATTAATTTTAGGCCTAGGTTAATGCTTAGCCGTGCTTAGAACAAGTAGCTCATGGGATCACATTAAATCATGCTTAGTTCTGAATAGCTGAGATAATGGTTCATCACCCGGTTCGGGTTAATGTCAACTAAAATATTGATAAAGGTGGGCTGTGGGTGCATGGTTTCGAGAGTCGCACCCATGGCAATTAAGGACCGGTTCACGGGAAACCCTGGAAGTAATTAAGTGCTAACCACATGCCGAAATGGGTAAGGTGGGATTTGAAGCATGACTTCGAACTATTTGACGTACCGAGGCAAGGGTAGGCGTGATGGAGTATGGACGGGCAATCGTGGTGTAACGAAAGCCTCTGCTGCTTCCGGATCTACCAAGGCACAAGAGGGGACTGCCCGACTTGGTGTAAAGGAGGGGGTGAAACCTGAAGTGTAGTGCGATTAAATAGGGAGGGTTGTGTGACGGGTCCTATCACGATCTCCTTTCCGGTATACCATGGTGGTATGTCGGCGCATGTTCAAGTGTAGTGGAGTCGTGTCTTGTGGGTACAGTAGTACACCTCTGATCAGAGTATAAACTATTCGAATAGTTGTGCCCACGGTTACGGGCGAACTCCCAGCTTCACTGTGATTAGTGAACCTTTAATAACTTGAGTAAGCTGGTTTTCACTCGGGACTACTGCAACGTGGTGTAACGTTGAGTAGTGGTTGGGCCTGTTGCAACGTGGTGTAACGTTGGACAGTGTTGTGGTACTTTACAACTGTTATTTACTTATCCTTTACTGTATTCAATTACATTTATTCTTTTTACTCTCTGTTATTTGTTTAACCGCTGCTTTATTGCAACTAACCTTAAGCCTGTCCTTGATAATCCCTATGCATCATTTATTTCCCCTTTTCCGTGTTACTTGTTGAGTACGGTGGTTTGTACTCAGCCTTGCTTAACTTTCTCCACCAGAGCTGGAAGTTGAGTCCGATGGATGTGTCTCTCAGGAGTGAGCTGATCTACCGTCGAAGCCTTGCCTGTGGACTGGAGCCGTATCTGTCACGCCCGGGGTTTTATCCCAAGCCTAAATCGTAAAAAGAAATCCGTAAGCAACAATTGGCTTAATTAACTCAGGAAAAATCCCTCTAAAAAGAACCTAATTCAATTAAATCGAGGCTCGCAAATCGATTAACTGGATTTAAATTCAAATTGCAGAAGTATAAAATTTGGCCAAACAAAATAATTTAAAATTCGGCAAAAGTGGGGTTTTCCTTTTTCCCTCCTTTTTCCTTTCTTTTTCCCTTCCTTCTCAAATTGGGCCGAAGTCCAATTTTCCTCCCTTCCTTTTCTTTTTCCTTTTTCTTTTTCCTCTCCTCCTTCCCGGGCCGGCCCAGCCGAGCCGGCCCACCTCTCCCCGCCCGGCCGGCCCAGCCGAGCCGGCCTCCCGCTCCAGCCTCCTCCGCCCGCGCGCGCCTCCGCCTGGGCCGCCGCCCGGCCCAGCTCGCTCGCGCGTCCGCGCCCGCGCTCGCCGCGAGTCCGTCTCGCCTCCCTCCTCCCCTCGCGCCACTGACAGGTGGGGCCCACCTGTCAGCGACCAGGTTTCGCCAGCGCCCCCGCCTCCGCGTCGCGCCAGCCGAGTCCGCCGCCGCCCCGAGTCCTCCGCCGCGCCGCCGCTGCAACCACCGCCGCAACCGCCGCCGCCGAGTTCGCCGCGTCGTCGACTCGGTCTCCACCGGCCGCTCCGCCCTAGCCGGCGCCACCACCTATAAAATCCTCGCGCCGCCGCCCCGCCGCCACTTTCCCCCTTTCCGCCGAAGCTTCCCTCCGTCGCCGTCAGCCGCCGTTTTCCCCGTCGGCCGTTGGACGTCGCCGCCCACCCGCGTCACCACCTCCGCCTCGTCCTCGCCGACCTTCCGCCGGCCCTCGTCGCCACCGGTGGTCGCCGAGCTTCGTCGCCGCCCCTTCGTCCCTTCCGCCGCCGTGCCCCGTCGTCTCGACGCCGTCGGCCGATCTCGCCCCCGAACGTCGCAGGCCGTCGCTCGTCTGCGTCATCACCTCTGCCTCATCCTCGCCGACCTGCTGCCGCTCCTCGTCGCCACTGGTGAGCGCTCCGCTCCTCTCTCCCTCTTTCTCCCCTCTTCGCCGCCGCTGCCGACCTCCCCGTGCAAACGGTAAGTGCCGGTCGCCGTCCGCCGCGTCACCCGCTTGTCGCCTTCTCGTCGTCGCCGTCACGCCGTTGTTGCCGTGCCGTTCGCCATCGTCACCGTGCGCCACTGCTCCGGTTGCGCCGCC
This sequence comes from Oryza brachyantha, assembly GCF_000231095.2. Classification (NCBI taxonomy): domain Eukaryota; kingdom Viridiplantae; phylum Streptophyta; class Magnoliopsida; order Poales; family Poaceae; genus Oryza; species Oryza brachyantha. The sequence goes on along the minus strand of NC_023167.2, from coordinate 8,191,489 downwards.
GCTCCGCAGCGCCGTCGCGCCACCGTCGCCCGGCACCGACCGATCTCATCGCATCGGCCGTCGTCGCCGCGCCACCCCGGTGAGCCCGCTCTCCTCCCTTCCTCTGTTTCTTCGTGCGACCGCAAGTGCGCCCCGCCACTCGCCGTCGGCCGACGTCCTCCGCCGCCACCCGATCCCGCGAGCCGTCGTTTGGTGTCGGGCGCTGCCGGTGCTCGCCGTTGCATCTCCGCCCTTCGCCACCATCGTCGCGCGGCCACCAAGCCTTCGCTGCCTGCGCCCGCCGTCGCCTCCACCTTCCGGCGCCATCGCCATCGCCCCTCCACCTGCCGTCTTCGTCCGCGCCGACTCGTCGTCGCTGTTCTCGTCACCACCTTCGCCTCCGCCGACCACCAACCGCCGCTCTGCTGTCGAGCCGTCGCCGGCCGTCACTGTCCCCGCGCCGCCGTCGAGGCCGTCTCTCCTCTCCTCTCTCGCTGCCACTTGGCCGCTCCGCTCCACCGCCGCTCAGCCACCCTCTCCCTCCGCTCTGCTCCGCCGCCGCTCCGAGCCGCGCCACCCCGCCGCGGTCTCTGCCTCCTCCTCGCCGACGCCGTCGTCGCCCTTCGGTCGCCGGTCGGTGTCGCCGACGTCGACGCCCTCGTGCCGCCGGTCATCGCCATCGCCACCTCCCCTTTCCTCCTCAGCCGTCGCCGTGCCGCCGTGCCGTCGTCGTCGTGCGCTGCGCTCGGGCGCCGCTGCTCGCGCCGCCGACGTCCTCGCTTCCCGGCCGCCGCCGCCAATCGCCGCCGTCCGCCGCATACCCGCCGGTCCGCGCCGCCGTCCGCCGGTCGCCGCCCGCCGCGCCGTCGCGCCGCGAGCCGCGAGCCGCGCGCTCTGCTCGCTCCTCTCTGTCCTCTCTCGCTGACGAGTGGGACCCACCCGTCAGTCGTTCCCCGCCAGCCCCTTCCTCTCTCTCCTCCCCGGGCCCGCGTGTCAGCCGCCCACCTCCCCCTCTCTCTCACCGATAGGTGGTCCCCACCTGTCAGCCGTCAGTTCCTCTCTCCTCGCTGACGTCAGCAGCCCCATTAATTGCGCAATAATTGATTTAGGACTTTTCTGTTTAGTTAAAAACCCAGAAAACTTCTAAAATTCATAAGTAATTCATCTAGTCTCCGTTTAGGTCCAGTCAAGTTTCATTAAATCCAGAAAAATGCCAAGAATCCATTAAAAATAGTTTCTTTCTCTGTTTCAGTAGTCTTTTAGCCTGTTTTGTTTGTTTTGCCTTGTTTGTCGTAGGTTTTGACCCCGTCGCAGCGCCGTTTGTTCCCGAAGTCGTCGCCGAAGTTCCTCGTGGGTCTAAGCAAGGCAAGTGGCACCCTTCTTTGATCATATTGAACCCATGATTATAAAATCCCCCGCTTTTACATTCAAACATGCATTGTTTTATGCAAATCTATTTATTGTATTTATCTATTGGGCATTTACCTTTATATCCGTTGATTCCCATTTATTATTGTCATCCCAGGGTTAATTTGACTAGAATTAGGGTTAGTCAATGCTTAGCCATGCTTAGTTCAACTAGCTCACCAATTATTATTTAATTATTGTTGCACTTTGGTACACCTTCAATGGTTGTTATCATTATTCATTTCCCGATGTGGTTTAATACAACTAAAATATTGCTTATGGTGGGCTGTGGGTGCATGGTTTTGAGAGTCGTGCCCATGGCAATTAAGGACCGGTTCTCGGGAAACCCTGAAGGTCTTACACGTACTAACCACAAGCCAGAATGGGCAACGGTGAGACTCGTAATCTAGCTTGTCCCTATTCGACGTACCCAGGCAAGGGTAGGCGTGATGGAGTATGGACGGGCAATCGTGGTGTAACGAAAGCTTCTCCTGCTTCCGGATCTACCAAGGCACAAGAGGGGACTGCCCGACTTGGTGTAAAGGAGGGGGTGAAACCTGAAGTGTGGTGCGATTGTCTAGGGAGGGTTAGGTGAAAGGTCTTATCATGGTTTCCGTACTGAGGTATCGTGGTGATACGTTGGGGCATGGTAACATGCTTGGCAGCCATGTCTTGTGGGTAAAGTTGTACACCTCTGCAGAGTAAAACTATTCGAATAGCCGTGCCCGCGGTTATTGGGCGAACCGACAGACTCACTGGGATTAGTTGAACCCCTTTAATAATTTTATTAATCTTGGAACTGGTTTGACCCTGCGCAATGTGGTGTAACGTTGGCAGTGGTTTGGGTCTGTCGCAACGTGGTTTAACGTTGGACAGAGGGTTGACCCTATCGCTACGTGGTGTAACGTTCGACAGCGGTCTGGGCCTGTTGCAACGTGGTGTAACGTTGGACAGTGGATGATTATTTTAAATGTTTACTTCACTTTTATTTCAGTCTATTTTATCTACTGTTTTGCTAAATTACTGCAGCTTTTGTGCAAGTTAACCTTAGCCTATCCTTGATACCCTGTTGCATTCATTATTCTCCCTCTCTTGGGTGTTACTTGTTGAGTACGGTGGTTTGTACTCAGCCTTGCTTAATTTTCCCCCACCAGAGCAAGCGCCAGAGCCGGTGTCAGAAGAAGGTTGTTCCGAAGGTTGAAGTAAGGTTCAGTCCGCCGTCGAGAGTGCCTGTGGTGTGGAGCCGTCTTCGCAAGCTGAAGCTGAAGATTAGATGGTCTAGTCTTGTTTTCCTCTTTCCGCTGCATTTCGATAGATAATTGTTTTTATTTGTTTTTAAGCCGTGGAACTGTGTATTAATTTGTCATAGTGTGTACTCGGGCTGATGCCTGGACCGAGATTTAATACATGCTATTGTTCAGAAATTTGGTGTAAATTTCTGGGCGTGACAAGTTGGTATCAGAGCCAATCTTGACCGTAGGATGAGCCAAATGGAAACCCTAGGAGCCTTCTTTCATATGCATTAGATTTTGCAAAATTTGAGTCGTTTAAAAAAAAGAGTCGAGTCTTTTGGTTTTGAAAATTTAGCTGAGCATACTTGCTTCTCAAACCTTGATCTCTATAGATGTGTGTCATCCCATCGACGAGCCCGTCCCTTCGTCGCAGCAGTCGACAACGACTTCAGCTGATCAAGTGTCAAGACCGAAGAGTCAAGTTCTTCCAGAGGTGAAGAGTCAGGTCTGCGCTACTCCAAGCGTCGCTCTCAAGTTGAAGACAAGTCGTTCAAGAGTCAAGCGTTGCTTCTTCAGTCGTCGCAGCCGTTTCGAGCCGTAGACGTTACCCTAGCATCGCCTTTTAGTCGTTGCTTGGTAGTTTTTGTGTGTGTAGGTTTGTTTTGGGGTTAGCGGTTCACCATAACAAGTGGAGGCGTTATGGTCGTACCACCAGGAGTTGAGTGCTCTTTTAAGTGTTTTAATCCAGATCAGAAAATTTCACTCGAGTAATTCAAGAAAAGCCCCTTTGATTTTCTCCTCTGCCTTTGTTCTCTCCTTCTGCTCTGAAGATGGTGAACACAAGGAACAGTAACCGCAACAACAATGGAGCAACTGGAAGTCAAGAAAACCATGAAGGTTCGCGCAATGGACCGCCACCGCCGCAACAAGAGGACCCGATGATTGCCCAAGTTCTAGCCAACCAGGCTCAGATGATGACCATGATGATGCAACAGATGCAACAACAACACCAACAGGTGATGCAGCTTTGGATGAATCAGCAGCAAAATCAACACCAAGGACCACTGCCAGCACAATCAAGGTTATCAGAGTTTCTTCGAGTTCGACCACCGACGTTTGCGAGCACAACCAACCCGATGGAAGCAAATGACTGGCTACATGCAATCGAAAAGAAGCTGAATCTTTTGGAGTGCAGTGATCAAGAGAAGGTCGCTTTCGCGACTCACCAACTGATGGGACCCGCCTCCGTTTGGTGGGATAACCTTCTGGCTACTCGGACTGCCACTACAGATATCACTTGGGACGAGTTCTGCAATAGTTTTCGGAAAGCTCATGTGCCGGATGGAATAGTGGCACAGAAGAAGCGAGAGTTTCGTGATCTACAACAAGGGGATATGACAGTTACAGAGTATCTCCATGAGTTCAACCGCCTAGCACGTTATGCCCCGGAAGATGTGCGCACCGATGCTGAAAGACAAGAGAAGTTTCTTGAAGGATTGAATGATGACCTGACCAAACAGCTGATCTCAAAGGATTTCGCGGACTTTGAGAAGTTAGTGGACAAAGCAATCTGCCAGGAGGACCAGTGCAACCAGATGGATCGCAAGAGAAAAGCGGAACAAGTCAACACAGGAAAGAACCAGAAGCCACGTTTGCACTTTGGACAACAACAGGGGTCTTCGACACTGATTGTTCGTCAACACCGACCTTTCAACCCAAGCAACTACAACCCCCATGACAACGACAGCAATGGAGGACCACTGCAGCCCTTATCAGCACTGCCACCGCCAAGCCGGGCAACACCAGCTCAGAAGCCAGGGGTTTGTTTCAACTGCAACAGACCGGGTCACTTCGCCAAGGAGTGTCCACAGCCAAGACGCAACAAACCAGGATTCGTGCAAGCCCAAGTCAATCAAGTCTCAGCCAAGGAAGCTCAAGCCGCACCCGAGTTTGTTCCAGGTAAGTTCTGCCAACTCTAGGCTGCTTGTCTGCACCTCTTTAACAGCTCCTCCGAATCTCGGGGACGAGATTCTGTTAAGGGGGGTGGATTTGTCACGCCCGGGGTTTTATCCCAAGCCTAAATCGTAAAAAGAAATCCGTAAGCAACAATTGGCTTAATTAACTCAGGAAAAATCCCTCTAAAAAGAACCTAATTCAATTAAATCGAGGCTCGCAAATCGATTAACTGGATTTAAATTCAAATTGCAGAAGTATAAAATTTGGCCAAACAAAATAATTTAAAATTCGGCAAAAGTGGGGTTTTCCTTTTTCCCTCCTTTTTCCTTTCTTTTTCCCTTCCTTCTCAAATTGGGCCGAAGTCCAATTTTCCTCCCTTCCTTTTCTTTTTCCTTTTTCTTTTTCCTCTCCTCCTTCCCGGGCCGGCCCAGCCGAGCCGGCCCACCTCTCCCCGCCCGGCCGGCCCAGCCGAGCCGGCCTCCCGCTCCAGCCTCCTCCGCCCGCGCGCGCCTCCGCCTGGGCCGCCGCCCGGCCCAGCTCGCTCGCGCGTCCGCGCCCGCGCTCGCCGCGAGTCCGTCTCGCCTCCCTCCTCCCCTCGCGCCACTGACAGGTGGGGCCCACCTGTCAGCGACCAGGTTTCGCCAGCGCCCCCGCCTCCGCGTCGCGCCAGCCGAGTCCGCCGCCGCCCCGAGTCCTCCGCCGCGCCGCCGCTGCAACCACCGCCGCAACCGCCGCCGCCGAGTTCGCCGCGTCGTCGACTCGGTCTCCACCGGCCGCTCCGCCCTAGCCGGCGCCACCACCTATAAAATCCTCGCGCCGCCGCCCCGCCGCCACTTTCCCCCTTTCCGCCGAAGCTTCCCTCCGTCGCCGTCAGCCGCCGTTTTCCCCGTCGGCCGTTGGACGTCGCCGCCCACCCGCGTCACCACCTCCGCCTCGTCCTCGCCGACCTTCCGCCGGCCCTCGTCGCCACCGGTGGTCGCCGAGCTTCGTCGCCGCCCCTTCGTCCCTTCCGCCGCCGTGCCCCGTCGTCTCGACGCCGTCGGCCGATCTCGCCCCCGAACGTCGCAGGCCGTCGCTCGTCTGCGTCATCACCTCTGCCTCATCCTCGCCGACCTGCTGCCGCTCCTCGTCGCCACTGGTGAGCGCTCCGCTCCTCTCTCCCTCTTTCTCCCCTCTTCGCCGCCGCTGCCGACCTCCCCGTGCAAACGGTAAGTGCCGGTCGCCGTCCGCCGCGTCACCCGCTTGTCGCCTTCTCGTCGTCGCCGTCACGCCGTTGTTGCCGTGCCGTTCGCCATCGTCACCGTGCGCCACTGCTCCGGTTGCGCCGCCGCTCCGCAGCGCCGTCGCGCCACCGTCGCCCGGCACCGACCGATCTCATCGCATCGGCCGTCGTCGCCGCGCCACCCCGGTGAGCCCGCTCTCCTCCCTTCCTCTGTTTCTTCGTGCGACCGCAAGTGCGCCCCGCCACTCGCCGTCGGCCGACGTCCTCCGCCGCCACCCGATCCCGCGAGCCGTCGTTTGGTGTCGGGCGCTGCCGGTGCTCGCCGTTGCATCTCCGCCCTTCGCCACCATCGTCGCGCGGCCACCAAGCCTTCGCTGCCTGCGCCCGCCGTCGCCTCCACCTTCCGGCGCCATCGCCATCGCCCCTCCACCTGCCGTCTTCGTCCGCGCCGACTCGTCGTCGCTGTTCTCGTCACCACCTTCGCCTCCGCCGACCACCAACCGCCGCTCTGCTGTCGAGCCGTCGCCGGCCGTCACTGTCCCCGCGCCGCCGTCGAGGCCGTCTCTCCTCTCCTCTCTCGCTGCCACTTGGCCGCTCCGCTCCACCGCCGCTCAGCCACCCTCTCCCTCCGCTCTGCTCCGCCGCCGCTCCGAGCCGCGCCACCCCGCCGCGGTCTCTGCCTCCTCCTCGCCGACGCCGTCGTCGCCCTTCGGTCGCCGGTCGGTGTCGCCGACGTCGACGCCCTCGTGCCGCCGGTCATCGCCATCGCCACCTCCCCTTTCCTCCTCAGCCGTCGCCGTGCCGCCGTGCCGTCGTCGTCGTGCGCTGCGCTCGGGCGCCGCTGCTCGCGCCGCCGACGTCCTCGCTTCCCGGCCGCCGCCGCCAATCGCCGCCGTCCGCCGCATACCCGCCGGTCCGCGCCGCCGTCCGCCGGTCGCCGCCCGCCGCGCCGTCGCGCCGCGAGCCGCGAGCCGCGCGCTCTGCTCGCTCCTCTCTGTCCTCTCTCGCTGACGAGTGGGACCCACCCGTCAGTCGTTCCCCGCCAGCCCCTTCCTCTCTCTCCTCCCCGGGCCCGCGTGTCAGCCGCCCACCTCCCCCTCTCTCTCACCGATAGGTGGTCCCCACCTGTCAGCCGTCAGTTCCTCTCTCCTCGCTGACGTCAGCAGCCCCATTAATTGCGCAATAATTGATTTAGGACTTTTCTGTTTAGTTAAAAACCCAGAAAACTTCTAAAATTCATAAGTAATTCATCTAGTCTCCGTTTAGGTCCAGTCAAGTTTCATTAAATCCAGAAAAATGCCAAGAATCCATTAAAAATAGTTTCTTTCTCTGTTTCAGTAGTCTTTTAGCCTGTTTTGTTTGTTTTGCCTTGTTTGTCGTAGGTTTTGACCCCGTCGCAGCGCCGTTTGTTCCCGAAGTCGTCGCCGAAGTTCCTCGTGGGTCTAAGCAAGGCAAGTGGCACCCTTCTTTGATCATATTGAACCCATGATTATAAAATCCCCCGCTTTTACATTCAAACATGCATTGTTTTATGCAAATCTATTTATTGTATTTATCTATTGGGCATTTACCTTTATATCCGTTGATTCCCATTTATTATTGTCATCCCAGGGTTAATTTGACTAGAATTAGGGTTAGTCAATGCTTAGCCATGCTTAGTTCAACTAGCTCACCAATTATTATTTAATTATTGTTGCACTTTGGTACACCTTCAATGGTTGTTATCATTATTCATTTCCCGATGTGGTTTAATACAACTAAAATATTGCTTATGGTGGGCTGTGGGTGCATGGTTTTGAGAGTCGTGCCCATGGCAATTAAGGACCGGTTCTCGGGAAACCCTGAAGGTCTTACACGTACTAACCACAAGCCAGAATGGGCAACGGTGAGACTCGTAATCTAGCTTGTCCCTATTCGACGTACCCAGGCAAGGGTAGGCGTGATGGAGTATGGACGGGCAATCGTGGTGTAACGAAAGCTTCTCCTGCTTCCGGATCTACCAAGGCACAAGAGGGGACTGCCCGACTTGGTGTAAAGGAGGGGGTGAAACCTGAAGTGTGGTGCGATTGTCTAGGGAGGGTTAGGTGAAAGGTCTTATCATGGTTTCCGTACTGAGGTATCGTGGTGATACGTTGGGGCATGGTAACATGCTTGGCAGCCATGTCTTGTGGGTAAAGTTGTACACCTCTGCAGAGTAAAACTATTCGAATAGCCGTGCCCGCGGTTATTGGGCGAACCGACAGACTCACTGGGATTAGTTGAACCCCTTTAATAATTTTATTAATCTTGGAACTGGTTTGACCCTGCGCAATGTGGTGTAACGTTGGCAGTGGTTTGGGTCTGTCGCAACGTGGTTTAACGTTGGACAGAGGGTTGACCCTATCGCTACGTGGTGTAACGTTCGACAGCGGTCTGGGCCTGTTGCAACGTGGTGTAACGTTGGACAGTGGATGATTATTTTAAATGTTTACTTCACTTTTATTTCAGTCTATTTTATCTACTGTTTTGCTAAATTACTGCAGCTTTTGTGCAAGTTAACCTTAGCCTATCCTTGATACCCTGTTGCATTCATTATTCTCCCTCTCTTGGGTGTTACTTGTTGAGTACGGTGGTTTGTACTCAGCCTTGCTTAATTTTCCCCCACCAGAGCAAGCGCCAGAGCCGGTGTCAGAAGAAGGTTGTTCCGAAGGTTGAAGTAAGGTTCAGTCCGCCGTCGAGAGTGCCTGTGGTGTGGAGCCGTCTTCGCAAGCTGAAGCTGAAGATTAGATGGTCTAGTCTTGTTTTCCTCTTTCCGCTGCATTTCGATAGATAATTGTTTTTATTTGTTTTTAAGCCGTGGAACTGTGTATTAATTTGTCATAGTGTGTACTCGGGCTGATGCCTGGACCGAGATTTAATACATGCTATTGTTCAGAAATTTGGTGTAAATTTCTGGGCGTGACAGTATCCGCTGGAGCTAGTCTACCCTTTTCTTTCCGCTGCATTTTCGTTAGAGTAAGTGTCATTTTCAGTTGTTTCTAAGAACGATGGTTATGTAATCAACATTGTCTTTTTGTGTACCCTGGCTGGTCCTGGACAGGGATTTTAATACACAATTAAGTTCAGAAATTCGTGTAAGGAATTTCTGAGCGTGACAAGTTGGTATCAGAGCCTCCTTTGACCGTAGGATCAGCCCAATGGAAACCCTAAGAGCCCTCTGCTTTTCATGTTTGTGCATAGTTTGCGAAAGTTAGAGTTGTTTTGAAACTGGGTTAGTGCCTTTCAAAAGCGTGAGTGATTTGAAAAGACAAAACCCTTTTGGTCGAAAAGCGTGAGTAAATCGATTTACGGGTAAAACTTTATTTACTTTGTTTCTTTTATGACTTATTTATCTTGAAATAAAATTTTGCATCTATTGATTCCAAATCATTGTGTTCTTTAGATGGCCGACCACCCCTTGTATCACCGTGGAAACGGAATGGCTGGATTCGTGGCAGAGTTGGCAAGAGTCTCGTTCACGGCAGGATACCCCTATGAGCCAGAGTACACCACGATCCACCCTCTTGAAGGCGAGTTTCCCCACCGTGTCAGATTGGAGCTACATGGAATCCCCGGTTTCCTCCCTAACTTGGAAGCAGAAGGAGCCGGAGGCTCGCATGAGCATGCCTGCCAGGAAGCTGCTTACAGTCTGATAACAACGCTCAGGGCTAGGCACGACCTGACGTTTCGGCATTCGGCTTACCGGTATCACCTTGGTCGTGGACCCAATTCCATGGTCAGTAGGTTTCGGTCTGCCCGAAGTGAGCAAGACCCTACCTTCGGTAGGATGTGCACGGTGCTGCAGGGCCTTGACCAGATGCATCACGACCTCCATGAAGCGTCCAAGGCCTTGAACGACGCCAAACTCACTCAGATCGTCCGTCTGCAGGATGAGATCGACCGTTTGAAGAAGGAGAACGCTAGGCTCAAAGGACTCCCAGAGCCCGGTGGTGCAAGGCTCCGCACCACGGCAAGGAAGCGAACCCGTGGGCCGCCAAGAGTTCAGTCTTACCCCGGTGCCTCGGACGAACCAAGACCACTGATGCAGATGGTACCAACCTCTCCGACCCCGTGCCCGAGAAAGGTGTCTCCCCTTTCAACGCTGCAAGGAACCGCAATGGCACCGTCACAGTCTCTAGCAGCAGTGAGTCCGCTTCTGGTGAAGGTGAAGATGGTCTCCCCAGCAACTCTAGGAGCCGTTCTGAAGATGAGGAAGAAGATCCGTCCCCTGTCGTCGATCGTCGCTCTCCTTCCGTGCCCTAGACGTCACCTTTAGTTTCGTTTTTAGTCGTTGTGTGCTAGTTTTGGTGTGTTAGGTTTGCTTCGCTTGGGGCTAGTGGTGAACCTCTGTTACCCTCTGTGGTAAATCATAGAAATATACAAAAGCAATATATTATTAATTCAAATGACATGTTTAAAAACTTGTAATTTTTTTAAAATATTTGACAGAGTTTCAAAACTATGTCAAATTTTTTAAATAAATTATAAGTTTCATAGAAATATACAAAAGCAATATATTATTAATTCAAATGACATGTTTAAAAACTTATAATTTTTAAATAGGGGTAATTTCGTCATTAATTATTTCGGGAATAAATATTTTATTTTTTAAACTAAATATATTGGTCAACTAAAGGTCAACATAACTTCCATCCAAAATAGGGGCAAACGGTTCATTCGGTTAAAAAAAGAGGGACAAAAACAAAAACCCTAAAAAGAAGGGGCAAAATCAATATTAGACTTGAAAATCAGGGCAGGAACGAAATTGTCCCTTATTATTTTAGGCGTCATCATAGATTAAACACGTTACATTTAATTTCACGGGTAACAGATAAGTGACGTAAATCCACTATACAGCACATGATGAGTTCAACAAATACTGATAGTCTAATAGCACAAAAGCAATTTGTAGTAAATTGGTTGGTCGGCCAAACCTGAAACCAAGTGGGCTGAACTGGTTTTAGGTGTTCGCGGATATCCGCTCATTACAATCTTCGGATATCCGTCAGAATATCCGTATCCGTCGAAAACTGTCATATCGTATTCGTATTTGTATCCAAAGGAAATAATCCATATCCGTATCCATATTCAAATTATTCGTGAAATATCCGCTCCGAGCTACCTCCATATCTGTTTTTTTTTTGGAGCGGACGGAAACTATCCGCTCCGTTTTCAGCCCTATACCTATTGTGCCAAGCTGTTGATGTTCTATAAAGAAGAAGGCATAAATCATGATGTAAAGATTGATGGTATGGAAGAGAGATGGGTTATCTAGATTTGGGCCTTTGAGTATGAAGTAACACAGTACACTACTGTCGACTAGATAGTAGCCTTGTCTATTAGATTTGAATAGCTAAAGCCCGATAATCTGAATCTGCTGATCTATCCATCGAGGGAGGCCCTTCCTCCCCTTGTATATCGGGGGATAGAGTTACATGAGTTAGAAATCGCATAACATATGATTCCAGCATCAATCGTATCATAACCAACTGTGCACTGATATTAACCGATCGGTTGTAGACTACTGGATTTTTCTGTATCTTGAGTCATACTGTACACATTTTTTTACCTCTATCTCTACAAACCTCTTATCTTATATGAATACGAGAGGATCATATTGATCCTCTTATCTGTAACACCCACAGTAACCATATTTATTTCAAGAAAAAACTATTATCGAGGTAAGATTGTATGTAGACATACAATTCATAAAAATATGTAAAATTCAGAATAAAAAACTGAAAATAATAAATATGGGATAAGAGAGAAATACAATTCAGGGACTAAAATTTAAATTACAACAGGTAATATTACAATAGAATGACTCTAGTACACGTAAAATTTAGAAACATCTAAAAAATATAAACTTAAAAAAGAATTATAGAAAAATTTAGAAACATATAAAATTTGTGTTAAAAACAAATAGTATGAAGAAAAAATAGTACAATTTAGACATATTTAAAATTCATATTAATAATAAATAATATGAAGAGAAATACTTCATGTAGAAATACAATTTTTATATATTTAAAGTTCGTTTCAGAACTAATTATTATCAGGAAGCAAAATACAATGTGAAACTATCAGTGGATGAGCAAAGAATGTGGCTCATGTCTTTTCATCATTGAGAGGAGCTCTCGACCCCTGATTTCAGCTATATGTCCCTAGAGATTGAACAGTTGTATTTTGCTTGACACCTAGAGAAACCTCGTCAGTAATCATAAAAATCATCAAGTGTATATATGTATGTACGCAGTTCCTCTACCATACTTTCTACCATGATATGGTTACTGAGAGCTAGGCTCCAATATCTTGCGGGTCCATATGTCATATGTCAGTGATCATGCCAAAACAAAGGTAACCTTTGGTCAATCGATATATACACACCCCGTGTTGTTACTGAGATGATGAAGGGCTTTTTAGTTCCTGTCATATCAAATGTTTAGAAATTAATTAGAAGTATTAAATATAGACTATTAATAAAACTCACCTCATACTCTAGACTATTTCGCGAGATGAATCTATTGAGTCTAATTTGTCCATGATTAGCGAATATGATGCTACAGTAAATATTTGCTAATCGAGAATTAATTAGGCTTAAAAAATTTGTCTAATGAAATAGCATTTATTTATGCAATTAGTTTTATTATCAGTCTATATTTAATACTCCTAATTAACATCTAAATATCCGATGTGACAAAGACTAAACAAAAGTCGTTGGATCCAGACCAACAACCGTTGTACTGTCCTACGTACCGTCTCATCGGTAGTAGTAGTACCATTCGACAATAAGCTCCTTTTTGCGACCCAACAAAAAGCTTAGCTAGCTTTAGATGCTGCCATGCCTGCGCTACTGCTGCTGCATATACATGCTGCTCGAGCCATAAAAATTTTGCAGACCGAGAGGCCGCCCAGTTCATGTTTATGCAACCTTCTCTCTCTATCCTCTCTCTCTCTTTCTCTCTCTCTGTCTATCTAGCTTCCTTCTCAAATCTCATGAAGCTATAGCTATATAGGCCATTCAAAACCTAATTTATGGTCCTGTTTGTTGAGTTAAATGGCCTGTATACTTTTCCTGCTGACTGCATTATATGTCCATTTGCACCGCCTACTTCAATGCTTCCGATCGATTAATTTCATGCATATATGAGACATTTCTTCATCAATTGGAAATTAAATTAGCTGTCATTGTGAAACTAAGCTCAATTTGCCGGCTAGCTTAGCTCCGAGGTGTGAAATATGTGCATGCTCCAAGCAAATATAAGGATTTACAGTCATTATTCTCTTTGCATACCATATAAATAGCTATGAAAAAGTTTAAAAATGAATTTATTACATGTATGATCCGAGCTCTACAACATTGAGATATCACATAGAGTATCCCTACATACATATGATCATAAATAAAGATAACTAATTAAGAAAGGTACATTATGTTTTCACATTACGCAGTCGGATCGATATGCGTGATAGATCCTAACTAAGATACATGATATGTATATACGATCGATGCTGTTGCTAATTAATTACTAGCCTGCTGGTGCCCAGGTGAATATGTACCCAAGTAATATTTCTAGTTAATTATGATATTTGTGAGAACAGTTTAATTTCTACTCCCTCCATTCCAAAATGTTTGACGCCGTTGACTTTTTTATACACGTTTAACTACTCATCTTATTCAAAAAATTTACATAATTATTAATTATTTTTATATCATTTCATTTATTGTTAAATATACTTTTATGTATATATATATATAATTTTACATGTTTAACAAAAAATATTTGAATAAGACAAATAGTCAAACGTATATAAAAAAGTCAACGCGTGAAACATTTAAGGAGGGAGGTAATATATAATAGTCGTTGTACTTTGCTTGTGCTCAGGTTTGAAGGAACTGCATTATTACTATGTTCAAGAGGGATGCGAGGGAGGAAGAGATACCAGCAAATTAGGGATTATATTTGAACAAGACGAGATGCCATCAACGAAGGGGAGCCACTGCACAATAAGATGGCGGCGTACGTACAGAGTTGTGTCTGGAGGTCACGGTAAAATCAACACAACTCAGAAGGTTTTCACGTCACAACTTATTTTTGCTTGAAATTAAGCACGTCGAGTCTACCTTCCCACAAATCAAATGGCATGTGTATAAAGTCGGCTAAATTAGAACTTAGAGTTGTAATAAGTATCAGGATTATTTTGAATCGAACTTGGTGTAAACCGCATACCGACTTTAGCGTAGGTATGGGTACGACTGGCTAGTAGCATAGGGGCGGAACCAAGAACAAATCAAGTGTAGGATTGAGTTAGCATGTATTTTATTATTTATAAAATTTCCATGGTGAATTGATAAGATATAAGTATGATTATATAGCTAAGAGTAGGGCTTAAGCCCTAATTGCCCTACCCGTGATTCCACCCCTGGTAGCATTGTTGTTCAACGATTGTTGGTATCCTGATACCTTCTAATATGCTATATTGGAAAGGAGCGTCCGTAATCAATGAAATTGGGATTAATCTTCGAATGACCCTTGTTAATAAATACCGTACCTCAGCGGCGCCATCAGTTTTGGATCTTCCATTGTGTGTGCTTTGCATTTGGCTACATATGTTGTTTTTGTCACCAATTTTATTATTAAACTTGTTCCTTAATGTCTAGTCACCAGGGACCTGATGATTCATGCATGCATTCGTCTTGTTTCAGTCACTTATAAGCATGCCAGTTTTGTTTTATAGGTATCTCTTCACTTATGGGCGTATAGATTAAAGCATGACTGTGTTCTTAATCTGTAACTGATACATGTTACTTAAATTATAAATATAAGAGCATCCAATGCTACTATTTGTATAGACGAATTATAAGTTTGTCTTTTTATCAATAGCTTGAAATGATGTAATTTGTCATTCACTTTTTGGATAGCCTAGACCACTCCTAGATGTATCGACACAGTAACCTGCTGACCATATCCCTTCTCCCTCTTCCCAGTCCAGTCCACCACCACTTGCTATTGCAAACCCACAGCGTCTCCGGCAACACCCGCTATGGCCGTGTTCGGGAAGGATGGAGATAAGTTAACTTATCTGGCGCGGAAAACGTAATAATAGATTAATATATGATTAATTAACTATTAATTATTAAAATATATAAAATAGATTAATATGATTTTTAAAACAAATTTTCTATAGAAATTTTTCGTAAAAAATATACCGTTTAGCAGTTCAGAAAACATGCACGTAGAAAACGAGAGAGTTAAGTTATCTTATCCGGAGGAAGAACGCAGCCTATGTGGACTCTAAAAGCATTCCTAGCAAATATTCATACCATACTCCATTCTCAAAATAGAGTACACGGGAGAAAAAAAGTTGTTCCAATAGATACTCTATATTCTATACTAAAAAATGGAGTATCTTCCGTATTGAAATGAGAAACTCGCTCCATATCTCAATATTTAATCTCAAGAGAAAAGAGTAACAACAATATGAGAGGACGTGGTTATAAAATATTAACCAAACATGTATGGAGGATGTAATATGATTGTTCTATTGAAGTGATAAAAAATAATATATTTTAGATGTTCATCCGAGTGGCAATATGAATAATCAAATTTGGATCAAAAGATCAGTGCTCCAAGTGCTAAATTACTTGTTTTGTTTTATAGTGGTATGTATATACTAATCATGATCCTAATCTGTTCATTCATGATCCGTATCTCTTGCTCCTATACACAGTTACACATCAATGATGCATATGATCGTACCGTACCTAGCTAGTCGAAGCATGTTACCAAGCAGCTGGTGGAGTACTACAGTCATGAATTAGTTGAGTACTCCATCGGTCCAAATATATAAAGGATTTTTATAATTCATCTTATTCTTAATAAGATATTTATTACTCCCTCCGTTTCATAACGTAAGATGTTTGATTTTTCTGCTTATAATGTTTGATCATTTGTCTTATTTAAAAATTATGGAAATATTATTTATTTTACTTGTGACTTACTTTATTATCAAAAGAATTTAAAGACGACTCGTCATTTTTTATATCTGTACTAAATTTTTAAATAAGACGAATGCTCAAATGTTGTAACCAAAAAAGTCAAACATATTACATTATGAAACAGAGATAGGCCACGTTCGGAAGTGAAGGGGTAAGTTAACTTACCCAGCACGGAAAACGGAGTAATAGATTAGTACATGATTAATTAATTATTAATTATTAAAAAAATATGAAAGAGATTAATATGATTTTTTAAAACAACTTTTCCATAGAAAATTTTTGTAAAAGATGCACCGTTTAACAGTTCAGGAAGCGTGCGCGCGAGAAACGAGAGAGATAAGTTATCATACCACTGCAGTCTAACGCGGCCGTAGTAGTATTGGTTGTCCTACCATTTTTATTTAAATTAATTTACATCATACCTCTCAACTAATTCACATCCCAACAAACACTCGTTTAATAAAAGATACACTAATTATTTCTCCTTATCCTTAATCTTATTAAATAGGGAAATATTACTTATAAATTTGGTCCGAGGGAGCAGAGATAGCTAGCTTAATTTACAGACGATCAAGTTATGCGAGGAAGATATTGCTAGGGTTTTGTCATGTCTGCAAGCCAGTACATTAATTAATTGATTTGTGCATGTTTGCCTGGCCAACAGTTCTCTTTTGGGTTCTCGAGAGAATTGGGGTTGGAATTGATCGAGTAGCGATTGATAGGTGGACAAACTGTTACCCGGTCAGACGAGTGACAGTTGGAAAGATCGAGGAGAACAGACAGAACAGGAGATAAATGGACGTTAAAGGCCGGAGCCTATCTAGAACGCGTTGGATAGCACCGTACTTGCTACATATGTACTATAGATAATATTGCCTCCGATTCACAGTAAATATGACTTTATAATTTAAATTTAAAATACATGAGCTAATGGAGAGATTAATGTTTCGACGATTGTCTAGATCGACATCAAGCGTGTGAAATTATTAAAAAATTTTGAGTCAACTTTCTTAATCATCGATGATAATTCAATGGTTGTTATACTCTTCCATTACTTATCACTCATTTCATTTAAAAATATAACTACCTACACTACAATAAATCTGACCTTATGTGACGAATTTCTTGTGGTGTTATGTCAATTTGTTTTATGATGTTCGCTTGGCGTAGGGTGGCTTGGTGAATAAAATGAGGTGTTTGTCACTGAGAGTAAGAAAAAAATCATCGTAAACTAGCCCAACGACGTTCTGTGACGAATGTTATTTGGTCATAGGAGACTAACGCCATAAGTTTATAACAGTGTCGGTTCATCATAAGTATCATCGCTTTTATTTTTATTTTTTTTCAAAGCAAGAGCATTGCAGCCGCCATTTTTTCAGCCCAACCATTATATCATGAAGCGGCCGGTTAGCTCATTTGTGCAATGGCCCCACCTATTTAGCAGTACTATGTTTATTTTTATTTCTAGTTATTCTTTTCAGGCTAGCCATCGTCGTCAAAGTGTGCCATCAGTCCATGTCACCGCCTAAAATTCTCTTATTTGAAGGATTCATTTAGTAATGCATTCTAAAAATTTATTTAAAATTCTATACAAAGGCTAGGGCCGCTTTCAGGGCATGGTAAGTTAGCTTACCTACCTTGCTTTCTGCGTGCACGCTTCCCGAGGCTAGACGGTATATTTTTTACAAAAAAAATTCTATAGAAAAGTTGTTTTAAAAAATCATATTAATATATTTTATATTTTTCTAATAATTAATAATTAATTAATCATGCACTAATCTATTACTATGTTTTCCATACCAGGGCATAAGTTAACTAATAAAATTTTCAACTTAAAACTGGGAAATATAAATTTTTATTAAAATTTTATATTTTTATAAGTCTCCTAGTTTTTTTAATTTTTTGGAGCATGGAAAATATTTTTAATAAACGGAAAAATATTTAAGTAATCGTTTTAATTAAAAATCCTTTTAATGCCCTCTCCAAGGCCATTGGGCTGATTGAGGCCCAAAACACCCTCTCCTGCACGCGGCCCAGCCGGCCCAGCTACAAGGTCCGTTTCCCCTCTTCTCTTAAAACGTCCTCTTGCATAAAGCCCAGCCATGCAGAGCCCATTCCAAGGAAAGTATAATTCATCTCCCTCGCAACCTCCAGCACCATCTCTCTTCCCTGCCAAAACCCTATCTTTTTCTCAAAAATCCGGCCAAATCCGTACGGGAACTCTCAAATTAGTTGAGGTGTTCTGTTTCCCTCAATCTCACCTTCCTTTCCCCCAAAAAAATCAGAGGAAACCATGATCTGTTATACTTAAATAATATATGATATGCTTTAAATTTATTTAAAATTAAAAGATTCACGACTAATTCATACGAACACCCGACTGAGTCAATTAAAGTTGTTAAATTCGTTAAACATCAAGATATGTCTAATGGTAGTGTTTTTGTGTACGATTTGTGTGTTCTTATGTACCGTTTTTGCTTGTTTTACTTTTTTTTTTCCCCTGTAGTTTGCGACACTTTCGAGGAGTACGTGTTTCAACAGAGTTTCGGAAGTTTGTGTGGAGCAGCAAGACAAGTCATGCAACGCCGGAGGGAGAGGAAGAGAAAGCAGCGCCGAGGGAGAGCTCGGGCTGAGGTGAGGTGGGGAGGATATAAATGCATTGATTATTTATGTTGCAGGTGCTAAATTGAATAAATCTAGATATATAAAGAGGGGCTCAAACGTTAAATTTTTGTGAGTTCCGGTCTACATGGTAGGAAGAACGGTTTCTGCCCACGTGGCACCCAAAATCACTCATGTTAAGATGCTTCATAGTGCATGTACTGAGACAAACTTATGTGAGTTGTTGTTTGATAGTAGTACTTGTCAATTCTTGTATACGTGCGGTGATGGGTACTAGTTGCTGTCAAATAAGGCCTTAAATAGAGAGAAACTAGAAAACAAGCGCTCCTCCTATATATTTTCAAGTTGTTCACTATAAACATAAATATAATTTTAAAAAATTAGATAAAAGCCTATCTGATTTCTACTCTCTCTCCAGAGATATAGAACTCACCTATAGCATTCAATTTCCAGGGCTAAGAGAGCTAAATATTTTTAATTTTATATTCCTTTCGTGGCAATAATTATGATGGGAACTAAAACGTTCTCTACTTCTTTTAGCACTTACCTTATCCCTTCCCTCTCTATAATGATGAAACAGATAATAAGACTTCTTGCTAATTGGTTTAAGACAGAGTAGTTACCCTAGGTCCTCTTAAAGGAATATGGACATGGGCAAAGTATACAATTTGTTTTTTAAAATAAAGACAACATAAAATTAAAAATAAGTAGGGATGGAAGAACAAATAAAGTTGAATATAATGAGAAGAATGCAAATGCCCCTATTGAAAGGGCTAATTGTTTAAAATTCATATTTGAATCATATTCTATAGCTCAACTAATCAGACAGTAAAAATATTTAGTGCTTGATACTATCTCAATCCTTAAATATAAAAGACTTTAGAGATAAATAACAAATATTTGTCCATGTTCACTCTAAAATCTCTTATATTAAAGGACCAAGGTAATACTTTTTTACCGTAGCATTTTTTTAAAACAGTGTCATATTATAAAAATAATCAATATTACCCAATGTTACTTACATTTACGATGTAATTATATTTACATATGTTTATTTCAGTACTTTCTATGTATTTTTTTAGTACACACTATATATGATAATTAGGATAGAAAATTGATTTAATATTCTCAATTATAAGCTTTTCAATACAACTCATGTTTCTTAAATCAATTCTATGTTGACCACAGTTTACTATTCCCAACTCGACGCATAATTTATTTTCAAAACTTATTTTAATTTGTATAATAAAAACTAACTTAACCGGGTAAAACGCACGGGTTTTTTTCAGTGTGTATATATATATATACTCACTTCACGTCTAAGGTGCAGAAACACATCTATACATATTTCTGCTCTTTTGCAACAGAAAGTACAAACTCTATACACATAGTTGTATCATTCGTATTAGATTTAACAATGTCTACACTTTCTGTTGGGTGGAAGCAGAAATAATTATGAAAGTATTTTTTATTATGGACGTGAAGTGAGTAGCTATACCTGGTAGTAGCATCTAATTTATATATATATATATATATATATATATATATATATATATATATATATATATATATATATATATGCAGACATCCATTATTTTGACATTATTTTCTGTCTATCTATATAGTGAAACGCAGATGTATTTTATAGCAAAGTAATATTTAAACAATGTCATCTCCTTCTACAATATATATATATATATATATACACACACATATATATATATATACAGATATCCATTATTTTGATATTATTTCTATAGAGTGAAATGCATATGTATGGTATAGCAAAGTAATATTTAAACAATGTCATCTCCTTCTACAATATAAAACTAAAAACTCATCAAACTATCTAATTAATATACACATGCTACAGAAAAGGAGAGAACTTCATTTAGGGGCAGAGCGAGAAAATGTCTTACGTATATCATCAGTGTCGAAATACACTAATTTTACTTAATTTGTAATGTAATATAAATTGCTTAAATTATTTAATCATATATTTCATGACAGGTCATCTGGGTCGCCTAACCCCGAGAAAATACTTTAGCTCTTCTCCAACTTCATCGGCATTATTGATCCAACATATTAAGAAAAAAAAATATTTCATATGGATGTAGGTATGATAAAAAAAAACTAGAAAATTAAATTGGCCCAAACAAATGGGTGTAGGCTCATAGTAAGACCACATATTTTTCTTTATTTAACATAATTCATAAAAATATACCTTTATGATTATAACCAATAAAACAACGATTCCATGTGAATTATTGTGCGCGATATGTATAATGAATTCTAAATATCCTCCAAAAACAAACCAACCCTGATGGCTGAGTGGTTGTTTGGATCCAAGGATACTTTTTTCCCTTGTCACAACAGATGTTTCGATATTAATTAGGAGTATTAAATATAGATGGATAACAAACCTAATCGTATAAATAAAGGTTATTTCGTTAGAAATTTTTTTTAAAACTTAATTAATCCACGATTAACAAATATTTAATGTAGCATCACATTCGCTAATCATGGACTAATTAGACTCAATAGATTCATCTCACGAAATAAAATAGATTTATTAATAGTATAAATTTAATACTTTTAATTAATGTAAATATTTGATACGAAGGAATTCGAAAAAGCTGAGGGGAAACAGACGCCCCCTGAGTATGCATCCCTGCACAACAGTCCAAAAACATATCCAGCACGGTCCTCCACTCCAGTCCATCATCCTACGTCCCGAGAGTTCTAGAACGGGCTAACCATCCTCCAGAACCCACCACACTCCTCTGCCCGTCGCATCTCTCTTCCATCTACATAAACAGGCCTCCAGAGTGCACCCTGCGCCATCTCATCAATCTGCACCGTCGCTCGCACCTCCTAAAAATCTCAAGCAAAGGCCAGAATCAGCATCAGGGCGAGCGGGACGACGACGATGATGATGCATCAGCAAGCGGCTGTTGTCTCCAACCTGCGGCCATCTCCCGGAGCAGGCGGGCTCCCATGGGTGGCCGCCTCTTGCCGGCCTGCGAGAGGCGGCTCGGTGAGGGTGCGGTGCGTGAGGAACGGGTCGACGGAGAGCCTCGACCATCTGCAGAGGGCCCCGAAGGGCAGACCCCAGCAGCAGCAGCAGCAGGGGGCTCCTGCTCCCGGCCCCAGGAGGAGGGTCATCCGAACCGCACCGTTTGGTATGTGCCATCTCCATCGTACAAAAGTGTATTTTTCATTAATTGAGTTTTTGTTTGTTTACATAAGTTCTCTAGGATTAAAACATAAGCTTACCATGTTTGTTTGATGGACTAAGGGGCTGTTTATTTGAAGGGACTAATTCATAATCCACAAGTCCCTTCACTTTAGTCATTTTGAGTACTAAAATATCAAACAAGAGAGACTATAAAAGGGACTAAAACTATCTAGATCCATATCTTCTTATGGGAGGTGCTAAAAGGGACTAAAACCTATAATATACCTATTCTACTACTCTAGACCTATAGCTATGTGTGTTGTCTACTATTGAGTAGATCATTTAATGAGATTTTAGTCCTTTTTAGTTCCTCCAAACAAACATTATAGGACAAGGAACTTATATTTTAGTATTAGAACTAATTTTTAGTCCTAGTACTTATAGAAATAAACAGCACCTAAAATCTCATTACGACTAAAACCTTATTAAATGACATACTCATCACATATGCATAGCTATAGAGCTAGTCCAAGAGTAGTAAAGTATCTATACTATAGACCTTTAATCCTTTTTAACCTTTTTAACACCTTTTCTAGAAACTTATGTACCTAGATAGTTTTAGGTCCTCATGTATGATATTTTATAGGCTAAAAGGGACTAAAAGGAAGAGACTAATAGATTATCCCTCCCAAACAAACTGTCCCTAAGTTTAGAGTAATTTTATGGTACTTCTATCGTGAGATATCACTTTTTTCTATAAATTTTGGTATCTCTGGTATCTCTTGTCGTATACTCAACTTAAAATTGCTATTAAGTTTAACGGTTGACTGTTTATTTTAAAAAATTTATAATTAGTATTTTATTTTAGGATAAAACATGAAATGACTATTTTTTTATTTTTATAAAATTTTCAAATATGATCAATGGTTCCACGTTAGACGCAAAAATTTACAAATAGAGTTAATTAGGACAGTGATAGCTCGCGTTCATCCGTTTAGGTTGCTAACCCAAATTTTCTCGTTTGTGAATCGCACGCGAAAGGAAAGCTCTGCTTCCCTTGTTATGCCAGAAGCAAAACCAGTGAATAGCTGGTTCGGTAATCCTACTTCGAGGAAAGGGAAATAAAAAAGATTGGTGGATGAATTGTTGCAGCAGGGCTTTGCTCCTCAATTATCCCCTATGCATCGCCTATCCTCTTGGTCAACGGTTAAAGTGTGTGTTTTTTGATTTTATAAAAATTATATAAAAATTATATCAATTTATTTTTATTTTTAATAGTTAATAACTAATTAATGATATACTAGTTTTTTTTACGTTTTTCGCGACAGTTAATTCAACCAACAAGAAACGTGGCCATAGTAACAGTGTAATACTTCCTTTACTTTTTCTTGTAATATTTGATTATAAATATCTTATTGAAAAAATTATGAAAATTTCATTAAGTTTGCTTTTGACTTACTTTATTATCAGAATAACTTTAAACATGATTTGTCATTTTTATATTTATATTAAATTTTTGAATAAGGCGAATTGAAAAAATTATGAAAATTTCATTAAGTTTGCTTTTGACTTACTTTATTATCAGAATAACTTTAAACATGATTTGTCATTTTTATATTTATATTAAATTTTTGAATAAGGCGAAAGGTAATACGTTGAAACCAAATAAATCAAACATCATAAAACGAAGGTAGAATCATTTTCTTCCGTGGTTATTTGTTAACTGGTCCACTCACTTGATTTTGTGTTCTTACTTTATGATTAGCTATGTAGGAGTATCAAATTTGTCAGAAAAAAGAATTTTCTGTTTTGCAATGTTGGATAATGTCAGTGTGTGGAGGAGATTAGCTATCATCTTCTCACTTCTTTTTCCTTTTGTTACTTACAACGTAGTTCAACTTGGAGACTTTGCAAGTTAAATCGTGAATTTATTTTTTTTGCTAATTAGGAGCATTTTTTTTGTGTGTGCCACTTGGCAGGGCTGTGGGACAGCTTCCCAGAGGCGAGAACTCTCGACCAGATGATGCGCACCATGGAGCGCATCATGGACGGTGACGCCGCCGACGACCGCATGCTCGTCGTGCCGGCCTCGGCGGTAACGGCGGCCCCAGCAGCAGCCCGCGCCGTCGACACCGCCGCCGCCGCCGCCGCCAGGCGGGGACGGACGCCGTGGGAGATCAAGGAGCGGGCGGGGGCGTACCTGGTGCGGTACGACATGCCGGGCATGACGCGGGAGGACGTGAGGGTGAGCGTGCAGGACCGGACGCTGGTGGTGGCCGCGGAGAAGGCGGCCAAGGAGGAGGCAGCTGACGCCGGTGGGGAGGAGGAGGACGAGGGCGAGGGGGAGGGGGAGGCGTGGCCGGCGGCGAGCTTCGGGCGGTACAGGACGCGTGTGGAGCTGCCGGAGAACGTGGAGGTGGAGCGGATCGCGGCGGAGGTGAAGGACGGCGTGCTCTACCTCACCATCCCCAAGGTGGCCTCCGGCGGCAAGGTGGTAAGCATCCAGGTGCACTAGGAGTGGTGGAGTGGAGTGGGAGTGGAGTGATCCTTGTAAACAACCGGATCGACCACTCCTCTTGTACTAATGATGGCTCCTTCCATTTTGCTGTTGTTGGGTAACAATGTAACACTGGGATTGCTGCAGCAATTACACTATTGGTCAGATGTTGTGTTGATTTGCTGCAACAATCAGTGGTACTCATGTTGTTGCTCTGTTTGTGCACCCAAATGACAAATAGCCAGTAGTAACTTTCAACTCTAGTTACTCTACCCTTAAAAGTTGGATTTTTAAGTATCTTTAATTATGAGCCGTTCTTTATTTTTATCCGACGAATTTGATTTTCTTATTATACTATATTGGTAGTTATTGGTAGTAGTATAGTAGAAATTTTATACGGATAAAATTTAAACTAAAATATATAACATTACAATAAATTTGCGTATAATATTTCATATTAAAATAGATGAATTGTAAAATATATCTTATCGAGTTTTAAATAAAATTTTTAATATTTCTTATAAAAATAAGGAATACTTCAACTCTAAGAGGCTTATCTTTTAGTTTCTTTTAAAAACACAGATAAAAAACAATTTATAGATAATACTTTTATATCGTGTTTTTTCTCGCTCTCTTATATATTACAAGATTTTCTGGTTTTACTATATTCATTCATCAATGAATATATTTTGTATATATGTCTAGATTTATTAGCACATAAATAAATTTTTAGAAAGTCTTATAATATAAAAAGAAGGAGGGAACATGATAAAAATAAACTTTAAATATTAGATTAAAAATTAAAAATTTAAATTATAAGTATAAATAAAAGTGAAAAAAATTGAATGTGTAAAGGAAGACTAAACGACGAATGGGATATTCGTTAACTCTTCTTGGAACATTTGGAAGGAACACACGCAGAAGAACTTTTCAAAACAAAAGCCTCGATGTGCAGGGAGTTTTTGTCCGAATCAAAAGTGACATTCAATTGTGGAACTAGCTTTTGTAAATCAGGAGAAAACTGCCCGATCTGTTGCCTCCTATTCCTGCGTCTTAGGAGAATAGCTCCCTGAATTCTTGGCTGTATTCGAGCAAGACAGCATTGTGTTATGAACTTTCTTCTATCAGCAACAGTGTTTCACTTATTGCAATAATTGCCCACCTTCAGGACACGAAAACGATATATTGTGCCCAACCGTCGAGACACGATAACGATAGGTCACGGTTTTGGTTTTATTCGTAAATATCGTGAGAATTCAAAAAATTAAAAAAGAATTAAGAAAAATACCAAAAAAATGGTATAACCAATAACCATGATATATCATGCGATACTCGTGACATATCACGCAGTTTCACACCAAAATCTTGATTATCGATATCGGTAAAATCGTTGCAATTCTCATGTTAGATGTTGTGGTTATCGTTAGTGTAAAAACTACTACATGAATAATTGTGCAATTATCGCTCGGTATCGTGCAACCAATCCGCAATGATTTTTCTTAGAAATTTTAAATTTAAATTTATATGATTTCTTCATAATTACTGTGGTTATCGCTTATAATCATTTTTCGCTGGGGCACGGTTTGAGAGGGAAAATCATAAGTGAAACACGTGGAGCTCATGCTTGTTAAAAAAAGAAACTGCCTAGACGAAAGTGGACGACAATAAATGTCTGCAGCCGAGAAAGCGTCAGCAAGGTGGGCCACTTGGAGAAACAGCCAGGTAACTTGAAGAGAGAGCGAAACAGGAGGAAAAAGGTGTATCAGATGTCTCTAAATTTGAAGTAATTAGTTTTTTTCCTTAACTACAATATTAGAAATGTGTACCTCTAAACTCACAAAATCCGCTCATAAAATATTAGCGGTCGATGGGTCCCACATATTAAATTTTTTTTATCTTTTACTCTCTCCTCTACCTTCCTCTCCTCTCTCTCTCCCTCACACAGCACATGTTGTGGTGGCTGGGGCGGCGCAACGCGGCAACAACGCACGACAGCCCGGCGCGGCGGCGGTGGCGACCGGGCGACGCAACGGGACAACGGCGCGGCGGCCGTGTGGCGCACGGGAGCCCGGCGGCGCGACGGCGGGAGAACGCCACTTGTGAATTGTGACAAAAAAACGCGGCTCATAGCTTGAGAAATCTTCCCCATATGTTAATGTGCTAAACGGATTTCAGAAATGAAGCTATAGCAAGCGATTGGCCACGAAACAAGACATGCACAGAATCAATTATTCCCATCATCTTTAATACTAATCAAGAGTTTTATTTCACTGCAGGATATGATCCACAGCAACTAGAGCATAACACATCACACGAGCAGATAGCTACTACGACGAGAGACGAGTAAGAAGCACAAACCTGGCCCATACTGCTGCTGCAAAATCCACCTTCAAACCTGAGACTACTCGAACTTGTAGTGCTTGTCGACGGCCTCGGCGACGTCCCAGGTGCAGTTCATGCATGCCCTCGGGGAACACCACCAGGTCCCCCGCCACGATCTCCACGAAATCCTCGCCGGCGCCGTCGGGGGACACCTTCACCTTCCCCTGCAGCAAGCAGCAGGTAGCACGTCTCCTTGGCCGAGTAGGTCCACGGGAACTTGCTCTTCACGCACCCCCACCTGTACCCCCGCGCCACGTCGTCCTCAGCTCCCGCGACGCTGCGCGTGGTCAGGACGCGGCGGAGCAGATCCGGGTGGAGGGGGACCCCGCCGTGAGCGTGGAGTCGCGGTAGCTCGACGTGGCGGACACCGCTTCCGTGGAGGGCTTCGCGGCCTGGGTGGAGCACGCCCATGGCGGCATAGTTCGCCGCTGCCCCCGCAGCCGAGCCACCCCGCGCCCGCGCCCGCGCCCTCGCCTGCTGCCGCCGCCCGCACCTGCGACTGCCCCGTCCAGCACTCCAGCCACCGGAGGGAAGAGAGTGCGATTTTGTTTATGTTCTGGGCTCCATATTACTTTTTTTTCTTGAGGTCCCATGAATTTTTTAATATATTTTTTGTTGATTGGGATGTCACGTTAGCAAAACCACCCTCTAATACTGCCTAGGACCTAATTTGAACGGTTTTTGTAACTTAGAGGGCCAACATTTCTGATATTACAGGGACTATTTTGATATTTTATGACAACTTAAGAGACCCAAAGTGAACTTATTCCGAGTGAAATATGCCACCAGCCCACGTGAAGGAGAGAGGCAGAGATTGGGCCCAACTGAAATTTGAAGCTTACAATGATTTTTGGTTTTAGGAAGAGGATTAAATCTACCTCGGAAGCCCAAACAGAGACCAGAAAAGAACTTAAAAAAATAAAGATAAACACAATTAGAAAAAAAACTAGAACAAACTAAAGTGGGAGTACTAAAATTTTCTTTCAAGTTTTTTGTCCAGTGTGGTTTTCTTAAACCAAGATTTTTAATGCCAGAAAATATATGGGTGAATACCCAATCTAGTCCTTCCAGTTTTACTAGAGACTCAATTTGGTCCTTCAGGTTCTATTTTATCCATACAAGTCCTCTACGTAATTTCTTTTGGCTTAAAATCACCCTTGATTTCACATGACATGCTATACATGACTAATCACACTTAATAGTTGTATTAGAAAATGTCTCTTTCGTCATTAGCTTGCATTTACATACACTAGAAAAGAGGAACAAAAGATAAATAAGTAGCATTGTATATATGCTTCGCATTATCTTAGCAAGTACCCATGAGGATTTGAGTTTTACTACATACCTTAGAAAATAAATAATTATTTTTTATTTCTACATAAATTGTTATGCATTACCTGTACAAATATTCATTATACATAAATCTTAACAAAGAAATATTATTATATAATTATTATATGTATGTCTGATAGTAAGTTGAGCATATATGGGGTCTCGTAAAGATATAATTTTACTGCATAAATACCAAGGTATATTATTTTTTTACATATGTGAATAAGGGGTATAAGAGTCATTTATCATAAAAGATGTTGATTCGTTTAAACCATGTGCTATCTAAGTGGTCCAAAGATAAATTTGAACCAAAATTAGAACTTAAAGGGGTAAAATGAATAGATTGAAACATCAAGGATCAAACTGAGCCTTAAGTGAAACTTGGAGAATCAATTTAGATATTTACCCAAAATATATAACCATGTGTTTACTCTTTTCTTCATTTTCTCGATGGGTTTTAATAGGATAATTTTAACATCAAAGTCTCTACATAATAGAATCCCATCCTGGACGGGATAATCAGTGGCACCCTCGCACGTTGCCGTTAAAAATTTGCACGCCACTTCTCTTTTAACCATTCATCTCTCAACTCTCTCTATATCCCTCCCAGTTGAAGGCGAAGGACGAGCTCAGTGGCATAGATTGGGCAAGCAATCAGGGGCGGAACCTGGCATACACTTAAGCCTCATACCTGGCTAAAAATTACATTAAGAGTGTATTAAATTTTAACTAAAATTTATTTAAATAATTTATTATATTATTTGAGCCCCAGGTTTAGAAAACTTCTGGTTCCGCCACTGCTAGGCATGGCAGCGCAGCCAACAAGGTTCTCACCAGCATCGTCGATGCTCCCCTTCTCTCCCTTGCCTTAAAGTAGTACCTTTGTCTTGCTCCTCCTCTCCTAAGCCTCAAGTATATAGGGAGGCCTAGTCTATGGAGGCTTGACGGCACATTCACATTGAAGCAAAGCTCTAGTCTACAGGGAGGCATGGCAGCAAAGAAGCAAGCCACCAGCACAAAGCCCTAGGCTGCGTTCGGTCGCATGGATAAGTTAACTTATTTTTCTCGTTTTTCGCGCTCACGTTTTTTGAACTGTTAAATGGTGTATTTTTTAAAAAAATTCTATAGAAAAGTTGTTTTAAAAAACCATATTAATCTATTTTATTTTTTAATAATGAATAATTAATTAATTATGTACTACTCTATTAACACGTTTCCGTGTCAAATAAATTAACTTACCCACCCCTTATCCGAACGCGGCCTAGGACCTCCCCGTCGTTCGATCCAGCTCGAGCAGCTCACACTGGCAGTGACGACGGTGGATAGGGGGGCGGGAAGGTAAAGGAAGATACTAGATTTAGAGTTTTGGTTGGCAGCTCCTTGCCAACTCGTTGTGCTGCTCGTTGGTGTTTTTGTGTAGGTATGTTGTCCTTAGCTGTTACTCATAAGCATGATACTTGTGGTATCATGATTGATACCCATAAGTATATCACCGGTACCAATGAGTATTAATCGATACCAATAACTATGGTGCCGATACCTATGGGTATCATGCTTGGTGCCCATACCTATGGCTAATATGTCTGGTACTAATGGTATCAATCGATACCTGGTACTAGGATGTTAATACTTATCGGTATCATGAATGGTACCGATGAGTATCAACCAATACCTGGTAGGCATCAAGTCCGGTACCCAAGATGCCTAGTATCAGGCAGATGAAGGGGGCACACCACATTCTGTCAGCATTTCCTCTCATCTTCTTTTCAACCCTTCCCTTCCCTGGAGTTGTCTTCTAGCATCCCAATCACTGCCATTAGTGTCAATGTTTCCACCTTTTGTGAGTACGTCGCTTGTGGGGCAAAGGGTCAAGAAAACCATATTGATTCGCTTGTTTTCCTCGTAGAAGTTTATTTCAACAGAGGAGAGGAAAAGGAGGGGGTCATTAAAGTATCTCATTCTAGCAACAAGATCTTGGGAGGTCATCTTTTTGGCTATTTGTAAACAAAAAAGTAATTTGTGAATAAAACATATATATATATATATATATATATATTCTTAGCGATCGAAAAACCAAAGCTATAAAATAAACTATGATGAAAACCCTTAGATGATCTCTAAATCAAAGTTAAAAAATCAAAATTTATCTTATAAGCATAAGTACAAGCGAAAAGATGAACATGTTGTTCTCTAGCATCCCTCCTCTAACAAAGGAAATTGTCCAAGGTAGGCATTGTGGAATATTCGCAACATGTCTGGTAGTGCTTCTGATTTTGTGATTCCGATTCTCCATGAATCGGATTCAGG
Source organism: Oryza brachyantha (assembly GCF_000231095.2). Taxonomy (NCBI): domain Eukaryota; kingdom Viridiplantae; phylum Streptophyta; class Magnoliopsida; order Poales; family Poaceae; genus Oryza; species Oryza brachyantha. The sequence continues at coordinate 8,161,357 of NC_023167.2, read as the reverse complement.
GCAGTCAGAATTGGTTTGATTAGACATTTTACTAAAAACAATAATCTTGAATTCTAATATGAGGTTTGAAGATAAATTGTTTATCGTTTCCCTGCCATAGGAAGAGAGTTGAATTTTTATATATTTTTTCATGTGGTTTAATGTAACTTTAATAATTATTATAAGTAGTCATTTCTATGTGCAAATTTTTGTTCATTTGCTTGTGGCAAATACATGTATTGAAAGGAGGTTAAACAATATAAAAGGTTTATTGCATTTGCATGAAATAGTGTATATTCATTACATTGGTCCACTCACAAACTCACAAATTGAGTTATTCCAAAAATAAATCAATATTGTATTCCTACAAAAATATGTTGGCTACAGTGATATGAGAACTTTCATATAGATTGTCATTCTGCACTTTCTACGCCATCACGAACTATATGTATTAATCTATCAGGGTGAAGTAGACGTATCAGCCGTATTTTGTGAGACACCTTATTTTGCATATCTACCAAACATGAGTTTTTTACCTTCCTTAAAAAAAAATACCTTAAGTTACCCCACTTTTTGGTGGTACATCGTACCTTGAGGTACCAATAATTTATGATAAAATTGTTGGTACCTTGAGATACTTTTGGTAAAAAAGCCCACCAAACGTACACTTCTTTTCCAAGAATTTCATAGTGCATAAGCACTTTTGTCCCCTCACCCACACTGATATGCTATACGGCTTGCAACAAAGAAGAGGTAAAATTACTAGTAATACTATATTTTAACCCTTTTTCCGTTGTCGTTCTTAACCCGAATGTTTGTAATTGTCCTGCAGATCACACACTACAGCTTTTTCCCAACGGAGAGCCCAATTGATTTTGGGGGAGAAAAAACTAAGTATAATTCAGTGGTGACACCATTGAACAAAACCTTGGCTCTTTTGATGAACATACTGTAAACAAAATAGCAGTGGTATTTTGTCTCATGTTAGTGCAATTAACACAAGTTCGGAAACAAGCTACCTGATAGTCTGATACAAGAAACAGAAAACCATTCTTAGCAGACCAGAACTAATCAAACACGTAAATTAGTGATATGGTATTTGCTCTCTATCAAGACTTGGAATGAATATAGTAATTAAGATGATTCATGTGGCATTTCTATGAATATCCAGTAAAGAAAGTTAAATTGATGCATTTCAAACGGGAGCAAAGGCTTGCACATGCAGGTTTCGTGTTTTTGAGCCAGTGTAATATCTACACCACCATCTTTTCATTTTTGTTTATATTTATAAGTCAAAATTTAATTTTTTTTCGATCTGAGTTGATTTTAGGGTTTTTTTTTATCATAGGTTACTTTTCAATCTTGGCTTTTAGATCATTAACGATATGTATATAAAAGTTTTATTCACAAATTATTTTTTATTTGCAATAAGCCATGAAAAAGCCAAAAAGAAAGTTCCACGGTGTACATCCGATACAGAGTTGAATTTTTATGCCTGACTTCATGCGTACGGATATAGGTTTTCGTATGTGATGTCTAACTGAATTCTTAATTCATAAGTTTTATATTGCTTTTATCAATCGCATTCATCAGAAAGATGCGGCCCCAATTGAACCGTTGAAACACTACCATCAAATGATGATAATGACTAAATAGCTGCTGAAACTTGGTAAACCCATACTTCTGAATTTGAAGTGAAAAGTTGAAAACCTTTTTACTTTGCCAGAATCAACAAAAACTACAAAATTGCAGGGAGGGGCCGTGCCTTTCATGAAGCAACGCTTTCGGCACAGGAAAAGGTCATCAGGAAAGAGGCCAACACAACACAATAACCATGAATTCAGAAGCTACACAAAAAAAAAAAAGTATTAGGTGTGGTTATGAGATTTTGATACGAAGAGAGAAAAAAAAAACTTCAAGAAGGGGGGCAAGATTAAGAAAGATTGACAGGAATCCTGCCAACAGCACAGATGGAGAATTGGGGGAACCATCCTTTTCCATGTAACCATGCAGCTTGCGCCTCGCTTTCGCGAAACTCAAACTGCTACCTGAAGAACTCGAATTTACTTACCATTTTATCTCCCACCGGACCAAAGAACTCATCGTCAGATGGCAGAACAGGGCAATTCAGCAGCAAACTGAAGAGCAATTGGCACAGCAGGATTTGATTTCAGTAAATCAAGCAGCGAGCAAGAAACAAGCCAAGAACTGAAGAAGATAGAGTTCCCTTCTCCATTTTATTCACACATGAGATAGATAAATTTAGGTTTTTTGAATCATGCATCATAACCCATGACCAAATTGACCACAACTAAATTAAGCGATTAAAAGTCACCATATACACAATGGACACGATTGGACTGGAGCAACAATAATATGCACACCACCATCAGATGGATGGGAGAGACAGGGATCATACAGAGCCAACACAGTGGATGATTGGATTGGATTGGATGGATGAAACCTCCCTTGCATTCTTTTATTTGCAATTCTTGATTTGGATCGGATCGGATCAGATCAGATCTCCTCCACCACAATCCAGTCTTCCTCCCCATCTGAGAACTCCAGCGCAATTGTGATCCCCACCATGCAGAAGCCCATGTCGTCTTCCTCCTCCTCCTCCTCAGCACCGGCTGCTTCTGCTGCATCCTGAATTGGCTCCTCTTCTTCGATTGCGTCCTTGTCTGCTACGTCTATGTCAGTGGTGCGCGCCGAGGCCTGTTCTTGGCGGGCCGCGGCGGCGGCGGCGTGGTGGCCGACGATGAGGTCGTACAGGTCAGAGAGCCCGCCGCCGCTGGCGGGCGGGGCGGCTTCCAGGGAGGCGCCTCCGTCGTCCTCCTCTTCGTGCCAGCTGTTCCCCCCGGCGAGGTAGGCCAGCACGGCGGACGCGGAGGCGCCCTTGTAGTCCGGGATGCCCGTGCCGGCCGCCCACGCCCCGGCGCTGTCGACGACGCGCCAGGACACGAGGCGGTGGTTGAGCGCGACGTCGCAGGCGCGGAGCTTGTGCGCCCCTTTCGCCTTGTCCCGGGCCTTCCCCGTCGGGTGGTGCTCGTGGCACCCGGCGCACCGCGGCCGCCGGCACTTGCCCGTGCCCCTCGACGCGTTCGTCGGCTTCGACGGCGCCCTGACCACCGCGCCCGGCTCCGCCTCCGCCGCAGCAGCCCTGGCCGCCTCCGCCTCCGCGATCCGCAGCAGCTTGCTGCGGTTGACCCGGACCTCGCCGTGCTGCAATCCCTCCCTCTTCATCGTCGGCGTCGGCGTCTTCCTCTCGCTCCTCCTCCCCCCTGCTTCTTGGGCGGTTTGGTTTGGGTTGGGTTGCTTGTTTGGATGGTTAAGAGGATCGCGGAAGTGGTTGGTTGGAACGGAGCCTTGGATACATACATACACGATACACACACGAACGACTTGTGTGGTTGGTTGGGCAAATGTGTGGGATTCACCAATGAGAGAGACGGTGGTTGCTGGGTTGGGGTACCTGGGTTGCGCCTCGGTCAAGGGGTAGTAGTGGTTGGCAAGCAAGCCAGCAGCCTACACATTGCTCCTATGTACGTCCATTTATGTAATTAATGTAGAACTGTATCCCGTATTTTAAGTTATATGTTTGATTATTTATCTCATAATAAAATATGATATTTCTAATATTTAAATGTTGCATCAAAATAAACATTTTAATACTATTCAAATAATATTGTTCCATCAATCAGTTACATTTTAGATTCTACCCATCTTATCCATACACATATGGGGTGGTAATTATTTGCCAAACGATATATTCAGGAAAAAAATAATTTGTAAATAAAACTTTTAAATACGTATTTTTAGTGATATAAAAGTCACAGCTAGAAAATAAACTTCGGTAAAAAAAAACCTTAAAATTAACTTCAAATTTAACGTTGAAATTTAAATTTTGGCTTATAAGTATAAGTAGAAGCGAAAAGATAAGGCGCTACTTTTCTACTCTCACCTATTCCTCATTTATTAAGAAATATAATAGTCTTTTCTTTTTAGCCTTAATGTTTGGTGTATAATCTAAAAATGATTATATTTTAGGGTGATACCTTGTATTGTAATTTTTTTTCCGAATAACTAACTGAGGAAATCAGGAAAATATACCAAAACACTACACGTCGGTGCTACGCGTCTAAGCGTTGCCATCCCCTTTCCGTGCAAGCCACAGCAACAGCTAGCCCCCTGTAAGCTAAATGCAGTTTCAAGAGTAACCAATGATATGATAGGGTTAATTAAGTAAGATTAGGGTCGTGGGAGTATCTGTTTTATACGGTTGACTAGTGAACTAAACTTAAAGGTTCAATACTATTAGGCGGTGATTGAAATGTCATATTTACAAATAAAAAGATATTTTTTAAATAAAATCTTTATATATTCTCTTGGCGATCTAAAGTTTAAGGAAAAAATAAACTCCCATAAAAAAACTCATAATCTACCGTTAAAATTTTAAATTGGCAAGCATAAGCGGAAATAAGTGCCGATTAGTTAGTTGAACCCTCCAACCGACAATATTCATTGGGATCAAAGTAGCTCTCCCTTTGAAAATCAAGGGAAATATGGTTGTACGGTATCGCTGGTGGGTAACTTAATTCTTCGCAGCAGTAGCGAAACGAAAAGATGTATCAGTGTATAATTAACTTACTTAGGTAAAATTCTAGGAAATATATATGGCTTTAAAAATAATTTTAATTTTTTTCTAAAAAATACATTGTTTTTAGAGAAGGGTATTTTTACTAGCCATTTTTTTATTTCAGAAACTCTAGAAACATAGCCCAAATAGGGAATCTAGATCTTAGGTGTTACTCAGGTCACTGTAACCACTGGATTATATGGTCTTTCAAAAAAATAGCGTCTTGAAAAGATACACGTAATAAAAAAAGAGAGCGGAAGTTGGAAAAGAGAATAAACGATATACACATAACATTTAAGACATGCGCTTCTATAATTATTTTTCTGTTATCCCTACAACGAGTGAGGCATGCGAAAAAGATATAATATAATTTAGACTAATCTTAAAATTAAGTGCTAAAATTTAAAACTGATGTGGCATGCCGCGAGTCAAATGAACCCGAGTGTATTATTACACTTTTAACTTGCAATTAATTATCACATTGCATTCCATTAAAGTTAAAAATCTGCAATTCCCACTCTCAAGATAATTGCACTTAATTTGTTAGCACTTCTCGTCGCCATTAATTAACACTACACAAAGCCATGGCGACCATAAATCCTTTTGCAAGCTTTGTTGCAGTCAGTCGTTCCCCGTGATCACCGTAGATCAATCACACAAATCCTTCAAAAAAGTTTTTTTTTAAAAAAAGAAGAAAACATAAATATTAAGTAAATGGGTGTAGAAACCAGAAAGAGATGTGAGAAAAGAGAAACCAAAAAAAGGGAAAGGAACCTAGAAACAGAATATGCCGTGCGCACTCCCTAGCTACCAGCATCTTCGCATCATTGTTCAAGCCAAGGCATATTTTAGTTGGACCATTTTTTTTTTTTGAAGAGAAGAAAGGTGGTATCAGAGGCATGTGAGCGGAATATCCTTGTGAATAGTTTTTAGAAATAAAAAGAAAAATGAACCTTAGTTAGTTGGAGAGTAGGGCCATTATTTTAGGCGATTTACTGCTACAGCGGGCATGTTCGCAGGAGGCTAAGGCACAACCTAATGATTAGGATGGTGTTATAACATTAAATAAGTTGAAAAAAAATAATATGACAAGTGAATAAATAAGGAAAAATAATAAAATTATGTCCTGCATGAGATACAGTTTCTACACAACATCCAAGATATCATGTGAGATAAGTAGCATTAAATTAAAGTATGGAATAGTGGTGTTTGCATTGCAAGATTAGTGTCTAGTACTACTTCCTCGATGATGGAGAGTTTATGGAAACTATATCTAGTGTTATGGATTGGAAATGGCCTAAGGGACTAATCTCTGCCTTTTTTTCGTACGTGCGCTTGCCATATATTTTTGTAAAAAAATTTATATGAAAGCTGTTTGAAAAATCATATCATATCAATTTTCAAGTTTAAAATAGATAATACTTAATTAATCATATGCTAATGATGTTTCTCGTTTTATGTGCGCTGATCAGGTACATCCGCACCTGCTGACGTGAATGACAAGAAGTTGCGTTATTATTATTTTGTTCCAGGGGAGTTTTTTTCCTAATGGTTTGATTATCCTAATTAAAAATCACCTTTTAAATAGATTTATAGAATTTATTAAAGGCTTAACGAAAGTCTCAAAACCTAAAATACATCCAAGAATAATTCAAATGTGGCTTGAGTATTTTTCCTAAATTCTCCGTCCTCTAAATGGTTCCTAAATTTTCGCTTGAATTTTCATAGCATACTAAGTAATTTTAATACAAAATTATTTTAGTCCCTGGCACCCTTTCCTTCGGCGACCTATTAAATGAAACCTCTCCATCCTCCCTACCAATTCCACGCCCAAGACAGAGCTCCCTTGCCTCTGTTCTGCCTCCCCAAGCCGCCTCCTCTCTCCACCTCGTCCCGAAAGACTTCGGCGTACTTTTATCGCTACTTCGGCAGACTTCGTGGTTGATTAGATCTCGGACTTTTTCGGTCCCTCGTCTAGATGTTAGATGTTAGTCAGAAGTATTAAATATAGACTGATAACAAAACTAATTATATAAATAAAGACTATTTTATTAGACAAAATTTTTAAACCTAATTAATCCACGATTAGCAAATGTTTACTGTAGCCGCATATTCGTTAATCATGGACTAATTAGACTCAATAAATTCGTCTCGCGAAATAGCCCAGAGTATGAAATAAGTTTTATTAATACTCTATTTTTAATACTTTTAATTAGTGTCAAACATTCGATATGACATGGACTTGAAAAAGCTGGAGAAAAACAAACATGATCTTCGTTGCCAACCAATATACTCGTTTTATTTTTACTTATGATGATGATACATAAGCACCATGTTAACGACCATATAGAAGAAATACCAAGTCAAATAAGTCACGCAGACATCACGTCAGCTAAAATTGCTCACAATAGCACCATGAGAATTAAGTTACACTGGTTTTAAGCTGTAAGTTGTTTCTTTTCTAGATTATTAGAGTCTGGATTATTGGGTTGCAAGTCTAAAGAGGGAGTGAAGTGGCATGGTGGGTAATTTTTCACCCAATAATCTGGAAAAAGCTCACCTAAATGAGCTTATCAGATTATAATAAGCTGGAATCCAGATTATAATAAGTTACTTCAATAAATTATCTGTTTCTTTCAGCTTACTCTAAATAATCTGGATTATAATAATCTCGAACTAAAATAAGCATGGCCTTAGAAAGTTTGGGCGATTTACACCCGGACCGGGTTTTGCGGGTGGTCGGATGCTAATAAAACCTGATCAATAGTTCAGGGATGCACAATGGACTTTTTTCCTTTGGCAAATGGCAAAAGCACAAATGATTTCAGCTCATCACTCACTCGCTCCGCAGGTTGGGCCCATTAGTCCGAACGGCAACATGCCTAATAATCCCTTAAACCCTAACGTCTCCTCCTCTCGTCCTCCCTCTGGCCCCGTCGCTTGCTCCTCAACGCGACGGCGCCGGCAATCAAGGCGGGTGCTGCTCGACCGCCGACCGGCGGCGGTGGTGGTGGGGGCGTGAGGCCGCGGCGTACCGTGTAGGCGGGGCCAGCTCGGCGCGGGGCGAGGAGCAGCGGGAGGCGAGGAGTCGGAGCTTCCGGAGATGGCCGGCGCAGGCGGGTTCCTCGCCGGCGTGAACGACCCCTGGCTCAAGCTGCGGCTGCTGCGGGCGGTGGTCGGCGAGCGGCTGCCGAAGCCTGGGGGGGACCTGCCGCCGGCGGAGCTCGCCACCGTCCTCGACGCGGTGCGCACGCACGGCCTCCTCACGGAGCGTCTCCCCGGAACGCACGACCCGAAACTCGCCGAGGCGTGGCGTGCCGCCGTGGACGCTTGGGTGGAGCGCATTGGTGAGCTAGTGCAAAGCGACATGGTATGTAACCCTCTTAGCCGTTGGGCTCCCTACATTGTCAATTTGGTGTTATTTCGGTAGAAGTACTTACTTCTTGACGGATTTTGGCTATAATCATCCCATTCATTTAGCATTCTTTTCTCCATATTGAAAAATCTACTCTCGTAGTACTTCGAGAAAATGATTTCTGGTGAAATGGCACATGTCCAATCAGAAATTCAGAACTTTGTGTCTGAAATTTGAAGTTCATATCATATAGTATCGTTTACACTTTACAAAACACTTCAATTCTGCGAAGAACTTCTATAATTTGAAACCAATAGGGATGTACAGGGGACAGGGTAGAGGGTGAATCGAATTAGAGGTTCTTGAATTTGTTTGGTTTTTTGCTTTCACCTGTATTCTTAACATTCAGGTTAATCCCACATGACATGCACATGTTTGACTTAATTGTGCAAGCTGTGGGTAAAGCACATGCCAGAGGTAAATGTGGAAGTAATTAAGCAGCGATGGACACCATGTCATTTCCTTTCTCTCCCACAATTGATGCTCATATGTCCATTCATGCATGAACTTTGAAGTTTGAGGGCACAAGTGACAGTCGTATAACTTGGATTTCTACTGGAACTTCCTAAAAAACTATTCCTGATGAATTTATTTCAATAGCAGATGTGCATGGAGAATGTCTGATTATCATATTGCAAATTTAATTGATTCAAGTGTCATTTCACATAATTTAATTTCATGCATTGACGAATCACCTGTACACTTAATTTCAACAAATGTCAAGCTATTCAATCTCTTTGCCTTGTTTTTTTGTCCTTCAGAGTATAAAGGACTTTATGCTTTCTATTTATGTACTCACTCCGGCCAAAAAAAATTATTGTTTATGATAAGATTTGGTCAAACTTTTAAAATTCCAACCATTAATTATTTCACAAATGCTCAGTTTAAATGCAAAACAAGTGATATACATAGATTTTCCTCGAAAGACATTATCATAATATCATAAACTTATTTAATTTTATAAATTTATTCTAACAAAAAATTGGTTCTCGGAATTTTAGAAGGTTGGCATAATCTTTTCCTAAACGACAAGTATTTTTGACTGGATGGAGTATTTTTGAATTAGTGGTTACTAAATTACACATGTCTCCTGCCTCTTTATCACTCCATGTTGTAAAAGTTATCATTAGAATGACAATATCGTATAGTGTTACATCGGTCGGTACTAGGTACCATTTATTTATATTATTTTGTCTTTCATAGTGGTATTAAGAATATGTGCGGCTTCTGGATCTAGAACTAATGTTTTCTTAATTTCACATGTTTTTGGTTCTTCAATAAAGAAGAAAATATATTATATTTTTTTCTCTAATAAGTTTACCTTTCTTGATATTTATTTGTGTAGCCATGCAGTCGTTGGTTGGGTATTTGCTTTCTTGGTCTGACATTCCAGGAGTGCAGCAATGAGCGATTTGCAGAATCATACTCCAATTGGTTTGAGAAAATTCTTAGTAATTTGCAGGTAATAAGTGCCATTTCAACCAATCTGATGTCAAACTTATTATCTTTTTTCTTGTTTTCTTTATCGAGAAATTGATTGGTTGTGCTACTTTTTTTTCTCACCATTTTGATGTCTAGAGAATCTGAACCCCATTACTGAGTTGGTTGATGATGCATTTGGCTTATTTTGATTGTTTTAATGAGAGGATTTAAACCAGGAAAGTATGATAAATCATCATGAGTATAGCTATGTTCTATTTGTTACAATGTTTATATAATCAGATTGCCATAAAATTGTAAAATTTATAGCTAGGTGGAGAAATGTTTTCCCATTGGAGTTTTGCACTATTTGAGAGTGATGGTTGTCCACTATGTAGGGTAAATCAGATTATGTTAACTCTGTTTGTTGTGTGGGTCCTTTCATCATGAAATCAAATGCGGAGTCTGTAACAGTTTTGATCAATCCGTCGAATTGGGTATCATAGGCTATCTTGGTTCGGGGATATCTTTGCTCTCTTTGCAAATAGAGATATCGAGGCCCCCCAACCTGGTGGGGGAAAGAAGAGTGGGAACGTGGGCTTCTTTCACAGTGTGTACCTCTCTTTCTCTTCTTTCTCGCTCTGTTCTGGAAACTAACTACTTCTCCGGAAGCAACGTCAACAACTTATGCAAGACTCCTTTTGTAACTACTTTTCGGTAGAAATACGGACTTCTTCCTATCAAACTGCTTTTGCCCTGGAAGGAATAGCTGCTGCGAAGGTAAACCATAATGCTGCTGAGTGATCTCTTGGAGATAGAGGTGAGACTTGGAGTCGAGAACTTGTCTCTCTATCGGCAGCATCTTGATCTCGATGTGCCTATCTTGGGAACTGCTCTTTTTTAGAAACTGGAAACTTGACTATTGGAGAGTATAGAGGGAGAGAGATGTACTACATAACTGGGACATTGTATTGAGCCTTGGGGGTCGGTATATGTACATGAGGAGGAGATAAGGAAGGATCTAGATATAAGGAAATAGTCCACACAAATCAATCCTATCCTAATACTCCCACTGTATTTTAATAGATGACACTATTGACTTTTGGGCACACATTTGATCATTTGTTTTATTCAAAAAAAAACATGGTTATCATTTATTTTGTTGTGATTGGATTTATTGCTAAATGTATTTTAACTATAACGTACATTTACATAAATTTGCACAATTTTTTGAATAAGACGAATGGTCAAAAAGTCAACAACGTCATCTAAAATACGGAGGGAATATATATCTAACTACCATAGTCTAATATCCCATGTATTCCAAGCGTGAGCAACATAGACACTTAGACTAGAGAACAAACTGACAAGAGAACTTAATAATGATAGCCCTTTGTGATGTAGTTGATGTAGCCAAAGCGAAAGGCGCGAAGTAGTCATGGTCGAGGTAGCCGTGCGTGGAGTAGCCATGATTGATGTAGCTGAAGTTGGGCGTCAAGTTGAGCAATCTACCAAGCCAAGGGGGGCGCATAGGGAGCTATGAAGTTGGTGTGGGTGCATGGGACGACGACATGAACCAATGTGCGCGGTGACGCGCAAAGGTGAAGATAGTGAGGCAATTGTTGCAGTCGTGGAGGAAGATAACGTTGAAGAGCCAATACAGTTGAATTGTGGAGGATGAGACATCACTCTGAGTTTACAAAGCCTAGGGACGACTTGAGATGAACACGTGCAATGGTGTTGCCAATACCTTGTCGGTGAGGTAGAAGAGCACCAGAAACATTGTGCCATTGTCAGAGGGGACTAGTAGAGAAGGCCTTCAAACGGACACAACATGCAGAGTAGCATAGAGGAAGAAGTGTTGGTACAACCCATAGTTGTTGAAATAGAACAAATGTAGTCGAGGAAGTAGATGACACTGGCGACGAGGTGTAGTAGTAGACGAAGACGAAGAGGTGGGACCAACGGCCAGAACGGTGATGTCGGTAGCTAATGTAGGGGTAGCTAGGCCACCGGCTTGGCGCGGTAACGGTGGCATCTTGAAGAAGATGTGGTTGTGGTGCTTGAAGTAGACGGAGAACTCGATGGCTGCTCGATGACTAGTGCGAATGATGAGGATGTTGACGCGTGAACATCGGTGAAGACGATGAAAGACGCAACGCCATGACCCAAGGGGACAGTTGTAGCTCCATGTTGATGCGGCGGCATTTGACCACAAGCAACAATGTTGTGGTCAGAGGGGACCAATATTCTCTGATCGGCCGACTTGATCCCATGGCACCGATCAGGGCGATTAATCATTGATCAACCCAATTAATCGAGGTTGATTGGTATAGTACCATAGTACATTTACCATAACATAAAAACCCTATGTACTATGTAGTGTGTAGCACAAAATGCAATAATAGAGGAATTATTTGATGCTTAGCTCCAACACTTGAGGAAGGCATGATGACTTCCACTGCTTCTCGCTGACGTGGCCAATCCACATCTGCAAAAGTGCAAAGTTGAGAACTGAGAAGCAGAGCAAAAGCCAAAAAAAATCAGAAGTAGAAGCAAAGCAGTGTGCAGCAACCACTAGAGGAGCTCATCTTGCTTGAGGGGCAACATCCAAGGGAGGCAAGGGCAAGCCCAGGTTCACCGAAGCTGCAGCAGAGGCATCCAGGCCCAGGGGAGGCGGCAGAAGCAGAGGAACACTCAGTGGAGGTAGAGACAGAGAGAGGATGGGGGTGGTGGCGAGGAGGGTGGGGGCAACCGTGGCCAGTGAGGAGAATGGTGGCGAGAAGCAGAGAATGCAAAGGCGGCATGGGGAAAAAGCGGTAGCGATGACGTTGATAGATTGGAAGAGTGGAGAGCGATGTCTTTAGGTGAGGGGATTCAACAGTAAACCCTACCTAGAATGGGCTGGCCCAACTAAAAGTCTAAGACTGCCCAGGCTGGCCCAAAAGTCAGGTTTGATCGTTCATCGCTACTCCCGATTGATCGGACCTAATTGTTGGCTAATCGGATGATCAGGTTTCTAATCAGCTTGATTGCTGATTAATTGCGATTAATCGAATGATCAAATAACATTGGAGGAAAGACGCAACAGTAGCCGGAAGCTTGATGGCGTAGAGGACGAACTCGAAGACAATTGGTCGCAAGAAGTCATCGCTGCTGAGCACTTTATCGGGTGATTAAGCCAATGTTGTGTGAGCAGGATGACAAACTGAACGAGGCGGCAGGCAACGCAAACCTGATCTCTTATCGGGAGAAAAACAGGAATAATACCCACACCGGGAGATCAGATCAATCTTTTAGTGCAAAGCACAATGACAACACGAAAAGAAGAGAGACTAGAAGAGGTGGCTGCCCCTGGGAGATTAGTTCCCTCGTAGGGGCAACGGCGGCGGAAGCGTGAGCGGCGCTAGGTTGACCGCTCCGATACCATGTTGGAGAGTATAGAGGGAGAAAGATATATTGCGTAAGTAGGACGTTGTATTGAGTCTTGCGGGCTGGTATATATAGGAGTACATGACTTGGATCTCAAGTAATCCAGGAGATATAGATGGAAACTAATCCTATCTACCATAACAACCAGATACAATACGATTCTATCTCATACACTAACTCTTACAAAAACTTAAATAGAATAATATAAAAAAGTATATATTCATTACCTAAAATGATCATATGTTTGATTCATTCTAAGATATCAACTTTTTGTATGCACAAGCCCTTACTGGTAAATCATAAATTGTGGACTGTTGTATGATTGATGTCATTTGTTTCTCCATTATTGTTTATAAGTTCCAAATGAATTTTAAATTCAGAAAATGCAAGTGATGGGAAAATTTTATTATTTTCTTCCATTTTTTATTGCTTATATATGGTACCGGTTTGGCAATTCCTCCAACTTTTTCTGAAACATTATATGTCTGTGCCCAGTGCCCAGCACCATAGATTATTACTATTTATTATTGGCTGATACATTATCGCCTCTTTGCAGGGACCATCTAGCGAGCAACTTGTTATTATAGTTTCTTGTACGTCCATGTCTGATTTATTTGTAAGGTATGCAATAGTGTATCAGTGTCCTTTACTCCTTTTACTAGCTCAAGCCAGCATTGCATACTGTTGGGTTATCTGTATCCACATAACCAAAATGTACAATGGAACATGTGTTAGTATTTAGTGAAACATGATTGGAAAATCTACAGGTAACTGTTTGGATAGGTGAGGATTGACTGCAAAACTGATACCTTTAAATTTAGCACCTTTTGTGTAGCCCATTACTTGTAGCTTAGTTGTATAACTTAATACCTGAACTATGAAAAATGTTCAGAGCTTGATTTTCTTATCTTGACTCTGGTTTCAAACTATGGTCCAGTTTATTGATTTGTAGGCATTATTCTTACAAATGCCTTTGTCATGTTCCACTGCATGTGCTTATTTTGTTTAACAGAAAACAATATAATTTTCTGCTTGCTTAGAATGGCGAGGTGTTTGAACTTAAAGAAAGAGGCATCTTCATTTGCTGGAAGAGTTGTTGAACCTGTGCTGCTGCTTTTAAATGGGAATGGTCCAGTGGCTGTAGGTTCTTTTCATCCACAGGCTTATATTTTTGTTTCAACCACTTGAGAGGAAAATCTCAATTATCCATTTGCAGAATGAAGCAGTTGATTTGCTGAGGACAGTTATTAAATTGTACCCATCTTCTGTAAATCGGCACTACAATAAAGTACGTATTATTTTTATATTCTAGTCTCTTTCTGTACATATGTATTTTGTACAGCATCCACGAAAAAGGAGAATAGTTTAAAAAGCAAGTGTTAACAATTTTTTTTAGTTGGATAGATGTTGATCACAAATGTTGCAATTTTACAAGATGTTTCATGATGGTTTTATTTACTCTGTACAAGTTTAAGCAACAAATGACTGTAGGAGCTCTAGATATTTCATGAATTACTTGTTTCATGATGTTTATCAAAATTTAAATATGGAGTTAATATACATCATTGTCAGACCTGCAGTGTGGGTGCTTCATGTGCCAACTGGAAATTTTCTAGAGCATTAGTCAAATTTATCATGAGAATTTATACAACAATTTTTGTTCACCTGTAATCAGTTTATTTATCATGTGTAGGCATTATCTTGTACATTTGCAACTAAGGAACACTCCAATCCACAAAAACATAAATTCGCTTGACACTACCGCAATTCTTAGGTCAATGCAAGCACTTATATACTGTGTGGTCATATAGAGTGAACCAGTAAATGTATCATTACATATATTATCTTTAGCACTGTCTTTAGATGATATTTCTTACAATATCATCAGCTGTCTTCGTCTTTGTGCATGCCCTTGTAATATTTCTTACAGATGCTATTTACAAATTTCAGGTTGAATCCTCCATTGCAACAAATGTAATGAGTTCGGAAGTCAATGTCAAACTAAAGGAGGTAAGGGATTTATGCTTTTAGACATAGTTTGAACAGAGTCATTTCCATTTATTTTCTTTCCAGTGCTGTTTGTTTGTGATGAGTTGCCTTTTGAATTGATAAACCTCTGCTTTGCCAATCCTCCAGAAATTCGTAAGAGCCTTAGCATCATTACCTTCTGTCCGAGTATCTGAAGAGAGTTGGTCATTGATGATTCAAAAGATACTGATTGTTGTAAATAATCTTTTGAATGATGCTTTTTTTGGGCTGGAAGAAGGTAGATTCATTTGTAGTGTAAATTTTATTACATCTTAACAATCTAGGATGATATTTATCAATTCGTTTTGCAGAAAAGAAAGGCCATGAGATTCTAATGTTATTAGTTCCACCTGGAAACGATCCTCCACCATTATTGGGAGATCAAACAAAGTGGTCTGGAGGGAATGTGCATGTTACTAAGAAATTTCGTGTCTATACTGTTCCTACAATTTCAGCCCTTATCCATTGCTGTTGTGTGATGCTGACTAGTTATCATCCAGTTCAGGTATGCCCAAAGAATTTGCCACAATATAAGCGTCTCCTAAAAGCTACTTCAAAAAATATCATTTTGTTTTAAATCCTTATTTTTACTCAAAAGGTGAATGTCCCCGTGCGCGCTTTGATAGCTTTGACATGGAGAGTTCTGTCAGTTGATGGGTCATTGCATAGAAAATTATTCCCATCAACAACCTCCTTGCACCAAGAGCTTATTTGTTTTGAGCTTCCATCATTGCATTCTACATTCTTGGATTTGCTCAGTTCAACAATAAAAGGAATGCGAAGGTAAAGTTCATATTTAGCTATTGTCATTGTTATTTATGGCTTTATGCAGAACATAGCATGCACAATTTTCAGTAGGTCTAATGAATAACATCCGTTTGTTTGCTTGAGCCAGAAGTGAAGAAATTACAGTCACATTTGGACATAATGTACAAGTGATTTTAATATTTTCCATGGAACTATTATTTTGGTTGTCTTGCATTTGAGCTTATTAATGGGAATGAACTATCTAATTTAGACTTATCATCTTGCAGCCAACTTTTGCCACATGCCGCTAATATTGTTCGGCTCATAACTAAATACTTTGAAATCGCGAGGTTGCCTACTACGAGGACAAAAGCATACATCATTGTGCAGCAGTTACTGACATCCATGGGTGTTGGTAGGTCACTTTATTTCTTTACCGTTGTGTAATTATGCATTTTAATAAATACTTCTGCTGTCCCAAAATAGACCAATTTCTATAGTTCAAAGTACATCCCAAAATAAACCAATGTCAACCTTCTTAACTAAGCTCGGTCCATGAATATCCCATCAATACCCTTTATTTACCCACCCATCAATTATACTCTCCTATTAATGAGGAGCACTGTTGCCTTTCTACTTCACCCGTAGAGTTGCCTCGTGATGCAAGGATTTGGTTTTTATGGGATTGAAGGAGCACTGGTGATCACGAGTTTTTTTGTTGTCATACTTGGTACAGTAATGCTATTTCAGGCTTCAGATGGACTGTGGAATGACTGAATAGCTACAAGCAAAATCTTTCCTCTTTTTCCCCTTTGAGAAATGTAAATGCATCGTTCTTCAAATAATTTCTTTAGCATGCCATGTAAGCAGAGTAATATAGTTTATAATAATCCTTTTGGAAGTGATGCCCTATCAGTATATCACGTTTGACATGCTCAGGATCTGTGCCATGCTGCCAGTGGATGTTATCTGGCTAGTCTCGGAAATATAAATGCCTCTTGTTGTGCAGAAAGGTTATGGTTTAACTAATCATTTCATGTACATTCAAGTTTCCTATGTGATTTGATCGTTTCATTTTTTTTTCTTTAGAGAATGGATGTCACACTTACAGTTGCATTATGTGCATTTTCAATGCATATCCTTGATTGTTTTGTTAGTAAATATCCAGTTGCATCTACTGCTGAATAACTTGTGTCTTTGTTATCAGGGATATCTATTCACTTGCTTGATGCCATAGTAAGCAATTCAGTTGCTGATCTGGATGACAGCTGTGGCCAAGATATGACTTCATTAAGCACAAAACCTACAATAGTGACAAACGAATCGTCATCAAAAAGTTATTCCAAGAAGAGGAAGCAAGAAACAGATGCACAAAATTTACATGTCTCAGGTTCAGAGAAAACAGCAATCAGCCCTAAGAAAAGGAAAAATTCTTCCTTGTCAACTACTCCTGAAACTACAGCTGATGTTAGAATGTTGACTCCACTCTCTGTGAAACTAGCAGCTCTTGAAACGTTGGAAATTCTACTTAATGTGGTATGCTCAAAATATTAATTTCTCACCATTGTCCTAATATTCTCTACATCTTTAGGTTTCTTAGTACATTGCCCTGTGTTTATTGTTCTCCTTATTACTCTGAATACATGTAAGACATCCATGAGAATAAAGATTTATCACAGACATCTGACATTTGTTGACTAGTTAATATACTGAAAAAGTAATTAAATCTGCAATTAAATTTTATTTATACAAGTTAATATACTGTATGTGGTATATTAGTTTCTATGGTAAACTCATTATACAGGGAGTTATGTGTCATATATATACTGTTTATACCATAGATGGAAACTACTTAGAATATAGATTTTTTATGGTACAATATACTGGCAGTATAAACAATCCAAGAGTGTGGATTGGTTTGATTTTCCACTTAATAGATTGCAGTATAAAATATAAAAGGGCAAACTTGTCTTTTTTATGTTGTTCCCTGGGGTCATTTTCGTAATTCAGATCATATAGGGCAGTGCTAGGTGTGTTGCTACTACATGCGTGTCGTCTCCTGCTGTGGGTCAATCTAGCATCAGGCAGCTTGAAGTCGGATTGATTTACCATTGGATTGAAGGATAATCATGAAATTACTAAAATGATTTTTTCTATTTTATGGAAAATTCCAAACATACCCTTGTTTATACTGGCAGTATATAATGCCAGTATATTGTACCTTAAAAGTTCTCTTAGTATAAAATTTTCAATTCTAGTGAAATACATGAAAATGTGAAGCTTGGCAGCAGTAAGTGGACAAAGCATGATGATACTGGAAGTGTTAAAACTACATTCCCCATGTTGGTTTAAGTGGTACGATCACACTCATCCTGAATTAGTTGGTAATGTAACAATCATCCTTGTTACTTCATATCATGGCTAGTGAAATGAATTAACTTTTGTTCTTGGACATAATTAACTTTTGTCATGAATTATTCTCACTATGCTGTACTGTTTTCAAGTATTTTAGATTGGTGCTCCATCCAGTCAGCAATTTTCTTACTGGCAGCCCTCTGTTTGCATCTAGAATTATTTCATGTACATAGTTTATGATCACAATGGTTAGATGTAACATTCATTTTATCACTCGGAGCAGGGGGGTTCCCTAAGGACAGATCACTGGAGGGCAGATGTGGATTTGCTCCTAATTAACATAGCTAGAAGCGCTTGTGACACAGGAAGGAGGTACGAGCACAAACTACCATCCACTGTTGGGGAGACAAGCATAGCAGACTTCCAGCTTGCTTCATTGAAGGCGTTGCTGGCATCTTTTCTTTCTTCTCACACCCGTCCTCCTTATTTAGCCCAAGGAATTGAACTCTTCAGAAGAGGTAACATCTCTTAGCTTCTTGTAGACAACTACCTACTAATCTATAGATATATTTAATTTATGTCCCAAGCAGGGCTTCACTTATCGCAGAGGCCCTCCAAACCGCTCGTGCGCGGAGCCACCATAATCGACGATTATCACGATAATCGCTCAAAAGCCGCATGAATTCAAATTTAAAAATTCAAACAAAATCGTGACGGTTTTGACCACCATATCGCGCGGTAACTCGCGACTATCGCGTGGTTTGGTACGATTGTTGTGACGACTTGCAGATTGCGGTTTGGGATGATAATCGCGCGGTTTAAGACGATTATCACGACGATACGAATCGTGTGGTTTCAGCTAAAAACCATGGCGATATAAGCGATAAGCGCGCGGTTTTAGTTAAAATATAGAGGCCGTTAGGCAGCGAAATTAAAGGGGAAAATTAGGGAAAAAGATGGTGAGGCTTATAGTAAAAAAGAAAGTATACTTGAGCAGTCGTAGAGTAAAAATGAAAAAATTTGGCATGACCTTTGCTAATAGTTCAACAAATTAGCAATTAAGAACACATATAACAATCACAGATTCGCAATTTATGGTAAGAAAGGAGCATGCATATTATAAGGAAGTCGACAACCATAATATATTAATGTTCACAACAATAATCTAGTAAAGTCCACAATGACTAGAGGCTCAGGTCTACAACCATAACATAAAGTCTTTCATACAAACATAGTCAAGTACACTGGTCATGCAAACAAATGGGGAAATGAAGAGAGATTTTGGACCGTTTCACCGGTTGTGTTATTCTCCCTAGTGGACCAAGTTCGGCCGGATGCGCTGTGCAAAAAAAAAAAACATATTTTTCTCCAATTAACTCAAGTCAAGTTGTCTTTTCAAAGGTATGAATGATACATTGAGTTTTTTGAAAATTTTCTTCACATCTAAGCTCAATAAATACATATCTATCATCTTGTTTTTTTCTTAATTTTTCATCAAAAATTTTCAAATTTTTTGAATTCGGGCGGTTTTTCTCGGAGAAAACCGCCCAAAACCGTTATCGGTTCTCGGCGGAGCCCTCGATTATCACGATAATCGGCGCAATTATCGCGATAAGTGAAACCCTGGTCCCAAGTAATTTATAGTTAATACTCCTAAAATGATAAGATCAAAAAATTGCTGCAATGGATATGCACTCAACTGAATATAAGCTGAAAAGTATGAATCTTGCTCAGTGCCTGAATTGTTGAGATGATATAACAAATATATTAGCTTTTACTCACCTTGGGATTAAGGGGAGACATGAAATTAAATAGTGGATGGTTGTGATTGGTTGGGATGGGGGAGTAGGAGTAGAAGCTGGTATATTCTAATTTGAATGCTAGAAGCTGCTATATTTTGGGGCCTTTGGGCCACGGAGGAACTAGTGATGATGTTAGGTTCTACAATATATCATGAATTGGTAGAGTTAAGAGTGGCAAGGACATTATCTCCAAAGAAAGTCTCAATTAAACTTACAGTTGAAGTGCAAATTTAGTAAGATTTTATCAAATAAAAGCCGTTAACAAAAGACACCTATGATGGTTAGGTTGCTACAGAATGTGTGCCACTCCCTATGCTGTCATGACTGAGGGAAGCTTAAAGGGTTCCTAATTCATTCTTGGTCACTTTCGGTACATGTGAGTTACTGTGGGCAGGCATTGTGTTCTCTGTTGTTTTTAGCTTATTTTTGTACTTACATATTCTGCTGTGGGTTTTATGACACCGCACAACACAATCCCTATTTGGAACATAGAAATTCAATTCCAAAGTGGCACGAGTCCCATGGGAACTGCAAAAAGGATTCCTCCACTCCAAACTTACATGTCAAAAGATCATGTACAATGCAATGATTTCTGCTGCAACACTTGTAATTAATGCTAGTTCTGACAAAATCAGCAATTGCAATAACACTCGCCTGAACACAAATATACTGAGTCTGTTAGCTAATGTGTGGGTTATTGTAGGATCTTCTGTAAATAAATACAATATCTTCCCACATGTTTGTGGTGGTGATTTGTTGATTTATGTTGACAGTTTTATTTTAAGTTTGTTCATTCTATCTCCATATGCACCTAGTTGTACATAGCTAGAAATGCTTATATTTTGGGATGAAGGTAGTATATATTAAGTGTAGAATTAATTAATTGTTTGGGCTCTATGCTAGTATGTTAATGTTTTACCATTTGTTCATTACAGGAAAGCTAGAGATTGGCACTAAGCTTGCAGAATTTTGTTCACATGCTTTGCTGGCTTTGGATGTTCTTACACATCCTCGAGCACTTCCTCTAGAATGTGTAGTTCCTTCAGGCCCTGGACTCACATTTGGTGCACCTGAAAAGGCAACTTTCGGTACTGAAAAATACAAGTTTTCACTATCTGGAAACCAGTCCCAGGCTTTAGAGGATGATGACCCGTATGATGATTGGTTGACACCCACCACGGTCGGTGAACCAACCGGTTCTCCAGCAAAAGATAACCCTGTAGGAAAAGAGAGAGCAACCGAGATGTCGCAAGGTGAAAGGCAAAGCACCCCTGTGGGAGAACATCAGCAAACAGATACAGCTATGAGTCCTGCGGACATACAAGACGTTCCAACGTCTGGCAAGAGTGATACTGAAATGGCGGATGTGGCCACCACAGAAACGGCCAACCCAGAAACAAAGGATGGTACTTTTAGCTCCAATGCTGCTTCAACCCCAGTACGCACAGTGCTGCCTGATCTCAACCAACAGGTAGCTGCCCCAGCCTTCGAGGAAGGGCACGCCGACCCTGTTGATCATCTTCAGAACATACCATCGGCTGTTGATGCACCACTGACTGGAGGTAAATCTGATGATTCTGATGTGGAGTCAGAAGATTCAATGCCAGGTATTGTCGATGGCGACCCTGACTCTGACTAGATTTGAATGCTACTTTTGTATTTTGCTTGAAATATTTGATCGTCAGAATCGTTAATGTTGTATTCCGTCATTTCCCTTTGTCAAACTAGCATTTAGAACACAGTATGATTATCAAAATCACAACAGAGCCACTTTTTGGAGGTCGTGGTTTGCCGAGATGAGCTGACCTCGACGAAAAATACTTGTGGCATTTTACACTTGTACTGGGCATTGTCATGTGGGTTTTTACATGAGTTTTCTGGCAGGGCGAACAACACGCCAAAAAGATGCTACCAGTTGATTTACTTCCTGGCAGAGGGAACATTCGGTTTTGCACATTTTGCAAAGAAAAGCACAATTTGCAAGCACGAAAACACGCTCAAAAGCTCCTTGAAATGCGGGCATTAGAGATTTAAGAGCAATCTTGATACTAGTCATGGTTTCTATACCCTTCACGTTATAAAGAAATTAGTATTAAACATCAATCGTACAATGCAAACATTATCAATTTATATGTGAATTTAATGTTACATATCTCCCATCATGCTTTGGGTGTTACATAAGAATTTTTTCTCATATCATCTTTTATCTTATGTGGTATCTTATTTAATTGTGAATGCTCTACCAACATTTGTCTTCAGTAAGAGATTTAACAGCCTCTAGCTTAAATAACTCAGGCGATGAGACGAGTTAAAAAGATAAAAACCACTGGAGAACGTCATTAAGCCTCTATATAGAGTGCATATACTTCCCCCATTTCAAAATAGCATAAGTCCCTAGGAAAAAAACATAGGAATAGGAAAATGGCAAAATTTAGAATACGTTTCTCTTATCCTGCCTGAATAGAAAACATAGTGAAAGAGAAAAGAAGCGCTTTGGTAGCATCACAGGAGATAAACAAGAAAGTTTTCAAGAGGTTGGACTATTAGTGATATGCGTTTGAGGCAATCATAGAGATGGGTGTATTATATACTACGTTGAATATTTACCATTGTTCTTGAAGATGATTCATTATTAATTAATAAATATGTAATTCGTTTATGAGGCTATTTGTGTTGTAAGTTACTATTTCATTAAAGATTCTCTAATTAAATATCACATATGAAACAAATTACTATTTCATTAAAGATTCTCTGAATAAATATCACATATGAAACAAATGTGATTAGATGTCAACACATACATTGATTGATGATTATGTCTCATAGATCATGGTATGGAGATACCAAATTGATCGTGTAGACACATGTTAAAGAACATGATGTTGGATAGATACAACGTGAGATATTGCGAGAGATATATATGATATGTCATTAGTGTTCTCAGTATATGTTGATGAATAATCCTTTGACTTGAGATTATCATGGTTCTCAACATGTGTAATGGTTTGCTTAGGGATCACTAAACGTTACATCATGACTGGGTAGTTATAAAGGTAGTCTTTGGGTTTATCATGAAGTATGCAGTGAGACCTGAATAATCAAGATAGAATTTGCCCCCCTATCTGAGAGATATCTATGTGTCACTTGATGTGATTGATTATGGAAATGCATGGGCATGTTAATAGTGATTGAGGAGCCAATTACAAGTTAAGTAATCTATTACATGATCGAGATAATGATTAAGCAATTGAGAAGGATAACACATATCTAGCATTGAGCTTAATTGATTGATATTGTGAGACAAAGTAATTAATACAGAGATACATTATAGGTTCAACCGATGTGATCATTATGAATGCTCAGCAGGTCGATGTATTCTGGTAGGGGTTGCTGTTGGCACGTGAATCGAAAAGGAGTTTTCGGATTACAATCAAGTATTCGTGAACCTTGGGTCACATGCTTAATAGGCTGAAATATGGGAGCTGGATATAGATACAATCTGAGCTCAGTTTGGATAGAAATCTGGATAGGACTCGTACGAGCATTGGGGCTTGGTTTTGGGTCTTATATATACAGGGGGCGAGGAGGCTATCTTTAAACGAGTGAAAAAACCCTAGCCGCATTCCTATTCTCCTTCTGAGCCAAAAAACCCCAGTCGCATGCATGCGCTAGCACATATACGCATGACGTTCGTTTCCTATACGTGTGGATACAAGAAGAAACATCGCCAGATGGTGGTACTAATCGGCAAATCTGCATCCTGAGTGCATGTGCATGGAAGAGAAAATTGAGCTGCAACGATCAACTATTTCCTCTACATCGGCGTATATCAAATTATCGTCCTACTTTGGCTATTTAGTACCTTCTTCCCCGCGCAGGGCGCCGTGCTAGAGCTATCTATGATCTATTACTTGTATGGTTCTTGATTTACGCAGTAGAGAAAATTATTTTTATACTTTTAGCCTACCCGTATTCCTATACGGACCTCTTGGTTATTGTTCTTAAATGCAATTCAATAGAAAATTTCCTATCCTTTCACTATGGAAAAATCCATTAAGAAGTTAAATATTCCAAAATTCCTATGGCAACACTTGTTTCAAAGGCCTAAATATTATAGATTATTAGCAAATATATTGGTTCCAAAAAAGGATTCTCTTTCAGTCACATCAGTGCTTACCTTTTGAACTCTAAATTTCATAGATTTCCTCCTCTCAAGGCCGCGTTCGACTGAAAATTTGTTATCCGGCACGAAAATAGATTAGTATATAATTAATTATAGTTATAAAAATTAAAAAATAGATTAATATGATTTTTAAAGCAACTTTCATATATAAACTTTTCGTAAAAAACACACCGTTTAGTTATTCGAGAAGCGTGTACGAGAACTGAGATAATCTTGATTACTTGCCCCGTTAAATGAACGTGGCCTAAGAGTACTTGATTCGCTGATAATGTACGATTTCCATGTTTTAGGGCTCGTGTTCGCAGCAGCATGTTCTGATGGACTTGATTAGCGCATGCAAAACGAAAAACATCATTAGCATATGATTAATTAAGTATTTTCTATTTTAAATTTGAAAAATGAAATTATATGATTTTTTTAAACAACTTTCATATAAAACTTTTTAGTAAAAAATATATCATTTAACAGTTTGAAAAACATGCACACAGAAAAAGAGTTAAAAGATCAGTTTCTTGACCTCCTTGACCCTAGAATCATTATCGTAGGAATGTTTATATTATGGTATAAATTTTAAAATCGTATAAGGTATAACTGTTTATATACGTGGAACGAATTGAGTAGAAGACAAAGTAGTTGGCTCATCAAATAGCCCGGTTGAGAAATTAAACTCATAAAGTATGGTCATGCATACACAAACCGCATCTTAATTTTGTTTTAATATCAACACTGTCAAGTAAATCTTGTGCAGGTGTCAACCTATATTCTCGCAATCAATGAATAAACTATTATAAGGCTAAAAATAGATTTTATATATTCATATATACGAAAATCATACTGTTTAAGGCCTCTTGGGAAGCATGTCACCATTAAAACAATTGACCTACAATATGTTCTTTTTGTCCACAAATATAAGAGATTTGGGGTCTTGTTAACAAATATATGAAAGAAAGGAGTATATTATAACTATATATATGGAATTAATATATTTTACATGTTCTGTAAAGAATATAGATTAATTCTTATAAACTAGTGCACCAACACGACATATTTTATGTCATGTATTATTGTATACCTAAAATCCACTGTACTTGTCATTAATTACTGAAAAAAGAATTTATAGGCCATATATGCTTCAATTATAACATACATGCAATTTTGTTTTGACCAAATAAATATATTTTTTCAACGAGACTTAAATTACTATTTGTAATAATATGTTACATAGCACATGTATTTAGCTGGTTATACTACGAATATACAAACAACCATCACAGTAAAATATGGTTTCATACTAAATATTGCTAGTGGTGGAAGCAATCCTTTTCTTTTATCTATACTCTATTTTTAAAAGAAAAACTAACGGTGGATTCCATATATTAACCATTTCTTACTATGATCCTCATAGACCCATATGCAATAATAAATATATGTAATAATTAAAAAATATTAATAACATGTTATAAAATTTTTTAAAATTAAATCTCATTGTAACTTAAGGACAAGGTGATAGTTTAACCAAAAAAAATTGGGTTTATTGGATAACTTCCTAAACCCAACGGACCGAAGAATCCAGAGCCCGTCTCGCTCGCCTCACCGACTAATCCTATAAATATGGCCGCCGCCGCCGTCGCCGTCGCCGCTTCACTCCTCCCGTCCACCGCCTCCGCCTTCCGCCGCCTCTCCTCCGCGGCGAACCTCTCCCGCTCCGCCAAGCTCAAGGTATCCGAAGGAGGACACATCGAAATTTCTCACCGGAACTTTGTTTGTTTGTTTGTTTGTTTTCCTGATGGATTCTTGGCGCTATCTCTCACCATTTCTTGGTTGGGGGCTCTCTCATCTCTCTCCCCGTTCATCTGCAGAGATTCGACCGGGTTCTCCGTCTCGCGCCCGCCGCCGCCGCCATGTCGACGTCGTCCGGCCCGAAGGAGGCGCCGGCCAACAACCCGGGCCTCCAGGCGCCGTCGGAGAAGGACCCGGCGACCAAGGGCTACTTCATGCAGCAGACGGTAGTGCCTCTCGCTAGGATATTTTTGTCTCGCTGGTTCGAGCTGTCGACCTTGGTGGAATTGGTGTCTGATTTGTGGATTGGAAGAGGATATGGCTAATTCCCCTAGCATTTGGTGAAATTGGGATGATACAAACGTTGAGGGCAGTCAAATTTACGCTGATCTATTGATAAATCATACTTGTTGAGGGCGTCCTCGCCAGTGACATGGGATGATGGTGGTAGGCCGCTCTAGGAGACTAGGAGGATTTCCCAGGTTAAGAGGGATGACTAGGGCAGCAGCTGCTAGGCTGTGGGGGTGGTGATGGGGTTCAGGGTGGTATGAGGCATGAGGGTTTGGAGTTAAGAGAAATGGCTGTGGCAGTAGCGGCTTGGCTGTGGACTGTGGTTGGGGCGCCATGCTACCTCGGCTGTGGGAGAGGAGGGCTGTGGGCCGGCGTAAACGCTCGGTGTACTTGTCTGAGTAGTTGGGAGGTGGGGCGGATTCTGTTTGAACTTCCTTATCAGATGGGGTAGGAGGTGGAGCAGGGGAAACTCACCGGAGTTGAGGAACATGGTCTGTGGCAGAAGAGGGAGGAAGCGGGCAGATGACAGGCCTAACCATGCCCGCACCACGCTGGGTGGCTGGTGGGGATAGAGTAGTGTTAGCGGCTGGGTGGAAATTGATAGTTGGGAGAGAGGAGCAGAAGGGGTAGGTTTATAGAAGATTAGTAGGCCATATGAATCATGTAGCTATCTTGCATAAGTGACAACATTTAAAAAAAATCATCAGGACAGTTTTCCGTCCTTACCATTGCAGCATTTTTGGTTTTACAACTGGAAACTTAGCTTGACCCAACATGTTGCCGCCTGTGCGCTCAGTTTAATACTTGTTGCCACTAGCCTGGAATTGTCTAGATGTAGCATATCGTAGACAATTTATCTAACATTAAGCACATTCTGAAGGCCAAAAGGTGACCTGTAATTCTTATAATGCTTTACACTAGTCTTTTTGGTACAATTTCTTAGGTTAATTATTTTGTTTGAATTGCTATGGGGAATGATATATTTTTCTTGGATTGGCATAAGGGTGTTTGGAATGCTTTAAAGCAAATGAGTAATGTTGTTTGCTTTCTTCTGCTAAGCCATGAGCCTATCTTGGTTTTGCAATGGGTTGATTTCTGGACTTCCACTTTATTAGGACCTAGCAGTTTTGGTTGGTTGCTATGCTTTTATTTCTGTAACGTTTAAGAAATTTTCTGTTCTTTTTCCTTGCAGATGTTTCGTGTAAAGGACCCAAAAGTGAGCCTCGACTTCTACTCGCGTGTGATGGGCATGTCGTAAGTTTTGTCCCTTATCTTCATCAGATAATATATTTTGGGATTGAGTAAAACATTACCACCTCGCATGTTATCTCATGCTGATTAATGATGTATGTCGAAAAACAGTAGAAGGTATAATTATTGTGTGCTCAGAGTCTGATTTATAATGTCGACGATGATTGTTTAGTTATCACAAGAACCAGTGATATCAAAGGGGCACACTGCATTTAGAAATCGCTCAATGATTTGACCAATTTCAAAAATTTATAATAAAATATAATGTATTTTGGGCGAAATTTCTTTGAATTCATGGTTTCCATTGATAATTTATTGGTTATCATTGTTATCGGTGCCTAATCGATTGGGAACCCTGAGTCAGACAATGTTCTGAAGTTATCATTGCTGTGTCTGTGGAATACATGACTGGAGTTCCCATACATACTGCTGTATCACAATCAGGTACACATATTTATGCTCTAATTATCAAGCACTGCTTATTAAAAGTAATAAGTGGTGAATAAATGATAAATAATGCTGAAGAACATGAAAAAATGATGACTATTTGACAAAAACATGTAACCGCTCTTTAAATCGTGCTGTCATTTTTTCCAATCTATTTATTTGCCTTTTATGGGAGAAAAAGGAAAATTTGTATGTTTTGACCAAATTGGGTCTAAATTATAACAGCATACATTTATGATTTATCTAATACAGTGTAAAAAAAATATAAGTGTATGAATAAAAACAAAAGTGAGATCTGTATATTAGATCTAATTTACTTTTGAAAATCTACCTAAAAATCCATAGTTATTTGAGTACTCTGTTAGATATTTGTACAACACAAAAATTAAAGTGCTTGGAAATATGAATCTGTTGGATTGCTAAATACATATTACATACTAAATCCTTTGAGTTTTTTGTATGACGTATTTGATTTTAAAATGCCAACCTTAATTTTTGACCATCCATTTCCATGTGAAAGTGCTTGGGAGTGGGATAATTTTTGGACACTAGATCTAGTTATAACATGACTAACTATTGGCCACAATATGCAAATTATGACTTTTGAAATGAGTAAAATGCACAATGCACAGGTTTACTTACCCATGTTGCACAATGTACTGGGTGTTAGCACATGTTTTCACTTTGACCAAGTATTATTACATTGTGCAACATGTGTAAGAAGACCCCAGTGTGCAATTTATCCAAAATAATCATACATCTTATAAAAATATACAGGAGAAATACTCTCTTTTGCTTTTCAGGAAGAACAGGGGGCTACTCGTGAAATAAACAGTACTATATTTTTATCTTACATTATTGACTTGTGTACTTGCATGGCATCGTCCCATCGTCTATTTGATCATTCATGAACAACAATCAACTAAGGACATTCTGATGGCAAGCATCCCTAGCATTATAGCACCAAATGATCGCTTCTGTAACAGACCCTGAGAACCTGTTCAAAATATGGTTTAATGGAACATTTTTAACCACCCATAATTCCACTGATGCTAAACATTTTCCTTACCTGTACCAATCGACCTTTCTGCTGCTAATGCCCTGTACAGAAAGCAGTCAGGCAAATAAACATTTAGTGAGCAAAATGCTAGCAGTAGGTTTTTCTTTTGGTAATGGAATTAGTGATCAGGCAGTGTCGCTAATTTGTGAAATTAGTTTAGTGAAGATAAATGCTTTACATTTTTGTTTTTATGCTGCACTAATGGTGCAGTAAATTAAAATTTTAAATGGAATAACCCAGTTACAAAGCCAAGTGCAAACCTACCGATTACTTCATACTCGTTACATGGTGATGTGGCCCAGTGGTAACTTAGTTACTGAGTTTCTATGAGCAACCAAAGAGAAGACTTCGATGTCCATGTCAACCAAAGAATCTATAAAAAATCAAGTATGTTTCTTGTGAGTTTTTATTACATATGTTCATTTTTTTCTTTTTCCTAAAACAAAAAACTGCTAGGTTGCTGAAAAGATTGGATTTTCCTGAGATGAAATTCAGCTTGTATTTCCTCGGTTATGAGGTATATGTTTTTGTTATTTGGTAAAAAAAAATAGATTGCTTGAACATAAAGAGGGTACAAAACTAGGTAATGGCTTCAAACTCAATACTCTGCTTACAGGATGTGAACTCAGCGCCTACTGATCCTGTCAAGCGAACTGTTTGGACTTTTGGGCAAAGGGCTACACTTGAGCTCACACAGTATGTCTTTTAATTTGTAACCTATTAATCTTGTTCTTTTCTCTGTACTAATACACTTTCTTTCCCTTAATAGCACATGTCACTAACATATTATCTATCTTATCAATGTAGCAACTGGGGTACAGAAAATGATCCTGAGTTCAAAGGTTACCATAATGGGAACTCAGACCCTCGTGGTTTTGGTATGTGCATTGATAATACATATGCAATTGATATGACTGCTTTTTCTATCACTATAGGACTAGATATCGTCTTGCCATAATAATTCCTTAGATGATGTGACACTTGTATTTCCTTCTGTTCATTCAGGTCATATAGGAGTAACTGTTGATGATGTCTATAAGGCATGTGAGCGATTTGAAAATCTTGGAGTGGAGTTTGTAAAAAAGACAGATGATGGTAAATTAATTTGCTTAGCCTTTTTATTTTTTACTCATCATCAGCATTTTGCGATGTTAAAGATTGCATGATCAAAAGGAATTTTGTTAAAATTGGTATGATAATGGCATGATAAACAGAGAAATGATGCAAGCTGTGATAATCTTTTAGTTCTAGCTTTACCTTGGCATTGTTCAGGCCCTTTATTTCCTGGAATAGAAAAGGTAGCAATTATATATTCTCCTCTCAGACATCTGTATCTTGTGGAATTGAACTGAACTATTTGTTTCTTGTTGAATTTGTATTTATGTTTGAATCATGATCTTTTTGTTATGCTTAGGCTGGTGTATCATATCAACTCAGTTATTTAGGACAACGACATAAATCTAAGACAACGTTTGGCTGCAGGTAAAATGAAGGGCATTGCGTTTATCAAAGACCCTGATGGCTACTGGATTGAAATATTTGACCTGAACAGAATTGGGGTGGTGGCTGCAGAAGCATCATGATGCGTTTGGAGCGCTATGAACTCTGCCCATTGTGCAGCTGTGACAATCATTGTCTTGTGCGAGGTGCAATATGATAAAACTCAGGCCTCCCATGGGCATATATACAATATACTTGGTCATTTAGAGCAATAAGTTATAGAATGTCATACCCTGTTTCGGTGATTGGTGTTTGAAGCTTGAACTTAACCTTTTCTATAACTGTTTCCGGTAAAGATTTTAGCCTGATACTTCTCCTTGGGTCTTTGGCTTTATTGGGCATCAGCTATCTCTCTAGTACTATGGGTCTGTTGGGGAGCTTAAGGGTATGAGAAGCAGCTGGCACCAGAGTCAGCTTCTTATAATTTGAAAAGGCTGGGTTTTTTAGCTTTTGGATTTTAGTTGATTTTCTTAACTCTACAGCTACAGATTTTCAGAAACTTGGTATCTTTTGGAAGAGTTTCTAACTTTTGGAACTTAAGCTGCAGCTGCTAAAAACCCAAAACTCTCTTAAACAGGCCTATACCTACTTCACTTCTCCCTCAGTCCTAGGTTATATAGGATTGGAACTATTCACTTGTAATTTTTAATCATTCGTCTTATTCAAAAATTTAGTGCAAATATAAAAATTTATAAGTAATACTTAAACTATTTTTAATAATAAACAAAATAATAAAAAAATAAATAATAACACTACAAATAGAAAGTTAAAATCTCATATAGGGGATATTTGTTTTCCCTCAACTTTTTTTTAGTCGCTGTCATATCGAATGTTTGGACACTAATTAGAAGTATTAAATATAGACTTAATAAAATTCAACCTATGCTCTGGACTATTTCGTGAGACGAATCTATTGAGCCTAACTAGTTCATGATTAGCGAATGTGATGCTACAGTAAACATTTGCTAATCGTAGATTAATTAGGCTTAAAAAATTTGTCTAATGAAATAACATTTATTTATGTGATTAGTTTTGTTATTAATCTATATTTAATACTATTAATTAACATCGAAATATTTGATGTGACAAGTGACTACGAAAAAGTCTCTGGATCCAAACAACCATATGGGACAAAGGGAGTATTTGGTTTAGTCAGGCCTGGTGGTCTAAGAGGTCAATAGAAAAGTAAGCAGCTAGTTCCATGTCCCATGTCATCTAGGCCGTGTTCGGTAGGGAGTAAGATAAGTTAATTTATCCGGTGGTATAAGAGGTCAATAGAAAAGTAAGTAGCTAGTTCCAATGCATGTCCCATGTCATCTGGGCCATGTTCGGTAGGGAGTAAGATAAATTAATTTATCTGGCGTAGAAAACGTAGTAATAGATTAGTATATGATTATATAATTATATTATTAAAAAAATATAAAATAGACTAATATGATTTCTTAACGCCACTTTTCTATAAATTTTTTTGTAAAAAATACATCGTTTAGCAGTTCGGGAAGCGTGCATGTGGAAAACGAGAAGGATAAGATATCTAATCATGCCTGCCTAACCCGGTCCCAGAGTAAGCTAAAAGATTGTATGAAGTAAAGTGTCTGCAACACGATCTCCAATATGTACTTCTTTTATATTTGGTGGGGCCTAACTAGCCAGCATCTTACATAAGCCAAAATAAAAAAATAATTTATAAATAAAATTTGTATATATGTGTTCTTTGCGATGTAAAAGCAGAGGCTACAAAATAAACTATGATGAAAAAAATCCAAAATAAACTCTAAACTTAAGTTTAAAAATTTAAATTTTGGTTTATAAGCATAAGCAGAAGATGAGGGTGCCAGAGAAAATTTCTATGTTCCCATGTGTTTTCCATCAATATCTTTTGTGCCCTTAGATTTTATCTCATTCTTTTTTTTGAACAATTTTATCTCATTCTTTGTATGCTTTTGAGTTTCTGTTTTGATCCCGTGCGTCTCTGTCCCATTAATTGTCGTTTAATTTTTTCTCTAAAATAACTATATTGCCCCTTTCACACCCATGTGCAACCTACTTCGAAAATGAATATCAATGTGAGGACGTCCCAAAGCTTAGATGGTGCAATGCTCCAGATATGTCAGCACGAAATATCTGGATGGGGTCTCAAATTAAACCCAAATAATTACGGTAACCATCCAACCTCATCGTAGACCCCGACATGTCTTGAAGAGGGCACTGCAAAGGCTCTAAGCCATCGGATATAAAATAGAAGACATAACCGTTGGAATAGCCACGCTAGTCATCTACGTCATACGTCCATCAACCACTCGATGGTGGCAACCAAAAGCGTACCCCAGAGACTCGATCTCAACAAAGACATATTCCCCGGTTATCTTAACCATTTCAAACCCATTCTTATGTGGGACTAGTTGCTCAGGAATGCAACATAGTCTCACATAACTCATCTTAAGCACGATATCCGAATCATAAGTGGTTCTAAGCATAAAGCATAATAGTCTTAATAAGTTCTAAGTAGTACTTGGCGACAAGCCATACATATTGGTTCATGCAGTAAGCGTGCTACCCAAAAACCCATAGGCAAACCGGCTAGGGTAAATCCTAGTTAGAACCATCCTGGAAATCACAAGCTGCATCAAACTTCTCATCCAAACAGTCAATACCTGCAGCAGGGTCTGAGCCAAAAACAAGTAAAAGAAAGCAAGAAATCAGTACATTAATCAAATTAATGTACTAGCAAGTCGGTGACAACCCTAGCATGCTACATGTTGGCCATATTCAAGGATAAGCTGTGTATAGGTTAATTTGCATAAATGACAGTTTTAGTTCACAACATTTTCCCAACGGAAATTTTTTTTAACAATAGTATAGAGTTAGTAAAACTTGTAATGTAAATGAATAAATAACACGCGTCTACCTCTCAAGGTAGATCATCACCACTTACCATCATATCATCACCATTCACCGAACTTTACCCAAGTTCACCAATAAAACATTCCAACCATTTTTCAAGTTCACAAGAGTTTATCAAAATCACAAACTATACTCATGACACTTCACCATGCCGCTCATGACCGTGAGCACGGCTAATCGATTAGTTTAGACTCTGCAGAGTTTGTATAACTTTTAAGCCCACATGATATGGTTCGCTCTAGTTTGTCCGATACCCGTCGGTATTACCACATTCTACACATTAAGTGTGATCTAGAGGTCATAACAAAACCGTTACATTGTTTATTGTCTAGCCTTGCACCATCCCGATGTGTGTTTTACCCACGCTACTAGCAAAGTAGCGCCACTAGGTAGCGGGTCCACGCTTTAACCTAGCGCCGTAAGGAACCCTACCCGGAATCCCTCACGAGGCACGGCACCGTTGTATTGGACAGACTGCCCACTCAATCATCACATACCACAAGTCATTAATAAACTTCATCACAAACCATAGGAAGTTCCGATAAATTACCAAAACCCGGTAACCCATACCCTTCGGCCTACCCAGATGCAAGGCTAAACTCTAAACAACTTAATAGGTTATGGCCAGCCCATACTTAGCACATGTGGTTTGTACTGTTTTCATTAGTTGGTGACATAGAGTGAGGTCCTTAACCGACCTGGGCGAACGCTCCCCCTATCGGTGCACATCTACTACCATATGTACACCACTCGCCGCCCAAGTCTAAAAACAAGTTTCCTCCATTTTCTATTCACAATACTCATACATTTAAAATTCTGTCTAGCAGCATCAAAATAACCTTTTTCACATATAACATTTATCAAAATGAGTAATTTGTAAGGCGGTAACCGAATATATAAGCATATAGCGGCAATATAAGCATAGCATAATCCCAAATAACACAATAATTGTATCCAAGAGCACCCTATGGTTACAACCAGCAAGGATTCTATTTCAAGGTAGGTTATGCAGCAATTTGGTCATATCTACCATTCCCATATTTATAAAATTTCTTTTTCTAAAATTAATACTAGCTAACGTATGCATGTTTGCAATAGAATCATTTAGCCCATTAAAACATAGGATCAAAGTGGTCAAAGGAGGGGCTGACTTGCCTTCGTCCGCAAACACCTGAACCTGGTCTTCAACAAACTCACCCTCTTCTTCTTCGACGTATTCTTCCTCTATTCAAAATACGCGTATACGATAAATAAAAAATGCATAAAAACCAAAAATGCATGAAAATGCATGAGACTTATGCAGTGAGTGTGTGCTGGTCTCAGGTGGCCTCTAGCGAAGAAAATTTTATTTTATCACTTTGTTTTACAGAGATATGCATTTAATAATTAAAAAGGTTTAAAAAGGGCTAAGTTTTATTAAGCAACATTTTCGTACAGAAGTGAAGAAAATTACTTTTACAAAGTTACAGAGCATGATTTTAGAAAATTAACAGAAGTGGTTTCACAATTTTTAGAGCTATTTTCAATTTGTTATGGATTTAACAAGCTCTAGGAGACATTTAGGGAAAAACAAAAATAAAGGAAAAGTTTGTACAAAAAGTACCAAGTTTTATATTTTTCTAAAATATTTGGCAGTTCCACGGATCTAACAAAACTGGTTTCAGAATTTTCGGAGTTAAAATGAATTTTCTACAAAATTTTGAAGTTCTGCTCATTCTCAGCTAAAAAAAATAAAAATCAGTTTTCAAAATTTAATTTCAGCCAGGCCCACATGTCAGTGAATTGCGTTTTCTGAAGTGAGGGGCGTTTTGCAGAAAGGCCCTCGTAAGATAGAAAATCAACCCGCACTCCCTTGCTACAGTAATATGTGGATAGGACCCTAGCTTTAGTCGAATTCTCCGAAGGAGGTTCCTCGTCGGCTCAAACAAGAGGCAGCCATGGGTGAGTTGGATTTTCAGCTCGCCGGCGACGATCGGTGGCCTGAATCGATTCGAGCACAAAAGAGAAAATGTAGAGGGGGTCCTTGCGCATCCGTGAGTGGTGGTGGTGAGGGAAATGGTGGTCCGTAGCCCATGGAACACGAGCAACAACAGTGGTATGTCTTGGTATGGCCATGCATGTGCTTGTAATGGCTTGGTTAGTGCATGCAAGGGCTCGGTTAGTGCAAAATAGTTAGTGCCAGAGATGTCTCAAGGTACTAGGGTGCTTACCAAGCGAAGAAACGGATGAAACGATGTCCACGGGAGCGGTGAAGACGTTGGCCGGTGGCGAGGTTGGTGACGCCCACCACGTGTTCGATAGATTGCTTCTTGGGCAAAAGAGGCACGGATGAGCTCGGCGTGATACGTAGATCACGTTCCATAGAAAGAAAGTGAGAGGGACTCACCAGGGATGGAGAACGACGACGCCTAAGTTGCCGGTGCCGGGAAAGACGGTGAAGCTCCGAGTAATCTGGGCATGGGATGCTTTTGCTCGGGCTTGGAACGTGATGGGGGGAGGATGCCCTTGCTACTGGTGCGCTGGCTTGAGAAATAAGCAAAAATGAAGTGGGGGGAGTGAGAGAGAGAGGGGTGGCTAGTGAAATCATGGGGTTTCTTGGGCTCCCATTGGGCATGGAGGGCGGTGGAGGCTGTGAGGAGAGATTGGGAGGCTGCCATGTGGGTCCTAGGAGTGTGGAGCCCACTTGCAAGTGAAAGAAATTTGAAATCTGGCTTGGAGGCTAAGTCATGGAAGGTTGTCTGCCAAGGATCTTTGGAGGGGATTGAAGGGAGATTTTGTGCAGCAACAAGCGTGTACTAGCGATTCTCTTGGTCGGGGGTGATGTGGAGAGTGAAAGGGCTGAAGTGGTTTTGGTTAGAAGTCTTTGGTTTAGGCTTAATAAAGGGATGAACATGGGTTGACAGCATGATTAGTAGCCGTTGACAGTGCAGTTAGTAGCTGATTCGATTTTTGGAGGGAGAGAAGAAAGGGTTAAAGAGTGATCTATGGTGTGCCACTCCTCGTAGTGTCAGAGGAAAGTTAGTAGAAGACTTTGGATGAAACCAAACTTTAAAAAGAGGTTTTGAAATATATTTTACCAAGAGAGCAAGTTTGAATCTATTAAGCAGTTTTTCAGGATTTTCGAGAGATTAAAATATATCAAAGAGATAGCAAACCTTAATGAAAAATTTTGAAACTTTGAGGGTTGATTTCTGACATACCAAGGTATTTTTCAGAATTTTTGTAGAATTTTTGGATATACATAAATACCAAATTAATTATTTTTGTGACTCTAGGTCTATTATTGCATGTGATGATGAGATGATTAAGATCCAAAAACAATTAAAATCACTCCCAACCACATGATGCATTTAAGTTAAATTTAGTTCTCGGGTTTACAGGCTTGGGTATGTTACAATCAGTGTGAAAATGTTTTACTATATAATAAAATTGAATGTCACAAAATTGTTTGATGCAAAAATTTGAAAAACAAAATTTGTATCACGATAAAATCCAGACAGATTTTCACCAAGAAAATGAATACCAAAATTATCTTTTATTTGGTTTTAAACAATTGTAAATATATTGTTCAAAATTCATCATATTTGGATTGAAGTTTATTTATAATTTATAGATTTAATTTCTCGAATTCTAGTCAAATAATTATACCCTCTTTGTGTTTTAAGAATGAATTTATTGTTCATATTCAGAATCAATTTATATAAGAAGCTAGCAAACAAGTATTAGAAGGGGTAATATGTTCATTTAGATAAAAAATAATAATTATCAACTCATGTAATGGGTACAGAAATGATCAAAACAAAAACTTAATGGTGTGAGATAAAATATATGGGTACAGAACGGATCGGGTGAAACCTTATGAGTATATAAGGGCATGTTTAATGTAAGAGTCAATTATGGGCTTTACCTTAAAGACACTTTAGCAGAAAAAACTACTCATATAAATAACAGTCTTTTAATGATGCCTACTATGGATATAGCCATTGCTCACATCATGGATGAACAGAGGTGCTGGAATCCTATTTGGCTACCTGATGCTGTGCTGACTTCAAACGATCGCCAAATTTTCATATAAGCTCTGTTTTCAGCCCATGAGTACTTGATGAATAAGTTTCGAATCCTCTTTCAAACAAATCTGGTCTTATTGCCAAATTCTATCCGATCAACAAGAATAACAAAAACAAGTCGTTGTGTCACCTGTAATGGGTCTATACATAATGAGTCTTTAGGCTTGTAACTTTGTCTAGGACCCCGGCCCAAAAAGAGCATAAGTGGGGTGCGCCCAACCTAGTGGAGCACGACCCTAAAGACCCCTAGGACGTCTTTCTACTCCTATAAGTAGTTAGTTACTCCTTTAGGGTTATTCAGGATTTGATTAATTTAAAGTTTAGCCATTACTACTTTCATGTAATTACGCATCCGGTTAGTATTCCTGGTTACATGTTCGGAACCCCACCTTATTAGTTCTATCATTTATCTTGAGACTGAATTGTTATTTGCAATTTAGATTCCTTTATCTTGTTTTTCTTGTTCTCGATTCTGCACCGGCTAGATCAACAATCCCAGGAGAGGTGTATCGGTCATTAAGACGCAACACAACGTCTCGTACAGTTATAGTTGGGTCAACAACTTCTTTGATCAAATCGTAGTTATCCAACTCACCGAAAGATCAGGTCACCCCTGCACACATCACTTAAGCCGACTCTTCGTAATTATAGACTAATTAATTCCTCATTGCAATCCATCTAGTCGGTGCCTTTGATTAGAGTCAGCACATGTATAAAACAGATTTTTCTGGTTGTCTACTCGTTTTATGCGCCAAGAGTTAATGTTTTGCTGAGTCCATGCAAAACAACTCATTTTCTCTCTCGTCTCGTCTCGTTTCTCTTCTATGTTAGCGAACATGCAGTGATATTGACCGCAAAGAGAACACTTCGTACATGCCCTAAGGAATTTTCTCCAGCATCTAATCTCACTGCATGTGGGCCCACGGTCATTTCTTTAACCTCGCAGGCTTCTTGTGCCTTGGAGCCGGACGCACCTATGGATCTGGCGTCCGATCTGATAAAGAAAATCAGGCGCTCATCCTCACCGTACAATTTGCAGCTCATCTATCTATGCCGTACAATCTATACCTAGCTTTATTATTGATTGGCCAAACGTATGCATATGCATGGCTGTATGTAAAAAGGGAATGACCCTATATGCATGCATGTGTAACCTACTGCTTTAGTAAAATTTTAAATCATGAAATTTTTAAATATTTGTTTGATTTATAAGTTGATTGAACTGTTATATGTGTTGTAATTAATTTTTTACGGCGAGATACATGACCATATTTCGGATCCTGACTGATTTATGTTTCATCACATATAAAAAATTTATTATTCACTGACAAATGTTTTAGCTATTAAACATAGTTGAATCACACCCTGAAATATTTTTTCACTATATAGCATGAGACGCGAGCTTTATCTATTAAATCAAAGACAAAAAAACATAACAGAAAAATCACCTCACCGTTTTGATTTAACACAAATGAACATCAAATACATTGAACGAAACATCGAAAAATTGCACACGAGTATTATTTCAGATTCGTTCTTACTTCTATGTGGTGTTCATGAGACACCATTAAAAATATTCAATAGAACATTCTAATCCAACATAAAAGAACATCAAGTTATGCTTATTAAAACATAAGAAAATAGTTATCCAAAAGCCACCTTAACAATTTATTTTAACACAAAGGGACACTAGAAAAGCATTGCCTGGAACATTGAAAAAACCTCAAAAATAATATCATTTCATATTTGTCTCTTCCTCATTTAAATTGGCTATGAACAACAGCACAATATATATTAGACCGTCTCAATCCAATACAAACAAACATATACTTTTATTTTATTATAATATAATCGCGTGAGACCTTTATTTTATTATAATATAATCGTGTGAAATATTATTATAATGAGTTAATCACAATAGTCAAATTATATTATAGGTTAGAGAAGTAGTTAAGAAGAAATATTGTTTGAAGTTTGCTAACAACTTACATGCATGATGTCATTATAATGTCGTAGAGGCTTGAATCTAGGGCAAGCAAAGAGAGCCAAAGAGCGGAGGTACATGCACAGGTTGCTGGCGCTAGGGTTCACAAAATTATGATTATGGTGATAATTGCATGTATCGCGAGAGCACGTTTTGGTGATACAGTTCGGCAAATATTGCCTAAATTCATAAGTTTTGGAAGAAACAGCGTAGAAATCCAAAAAAATCATGGCGATGGTTACGTTTTTTCTAAACTTAGTTCTGGAGAAATTTTTCAAAAATAAGAGATGAGTCAATTAAAAAAGGTCAAAAAGTGGATTTACTTGAGTTAACTGGGAAAAAAAATCAAAATTGTCACAATAATCGTACCAAACTGCTCGACTATCCTGATTGAAACCATCATTATTTTCATCTTTAAAATCGCCACAATAATCTTAAATCGGATGACGATATTTTTTAAAAAATCAAAATCAAATTCACATGGTTTTTGAACGATTATCTTCATTATCACCTATAATCGTGTTACTGTGGGGGAGGGCGGTTTCGGTATCCTCCATGATAAATGAAACCATGGCTGTCGCACGCGAGAGACGAAGTCTAAATAGATCGTCCGATTTTTTAGTAGCATCGGGTACTTGGTTCAAATCTTTATCGCTTGGAGCCCATGTACCATTAGCTACGAGAAAATTAACAATATTGCATTGCATATAGATGGGTTCCACAAAACACCATCCCCTACAATGCAATTATAGAAATGCCGCTGTGTAGTTACATTTTTCAATAGAATGCCACTATTGAGTATTTTGAAGTTGTATTTTATTTTATTTTAATTCTAAAGATACGTGAAATGACTAAAGTGTCCCTGCTCATTTCGCGTAATTTGTACAT
This sequence comes from Oryza brachyantha, assembly GCF_000231095.2. Classification (NCBI taxonomy): domain Eukaryota; kingdom Viridiplantae; phylum Streptophyta; class Magnoliopsida; order Poales; family Poaceae; genus Oryza; species Oryza brachyantha. The sequence goes on along the minus strand of NC_023167.2, from coordinate 8,121,187 downwards.
GTCCGTATAGATTAGGGCGTACCGGATGGAAAGACAATACTATCTTGCACTAGGTTGTTAATATCCGAATTGCATGCCAGGATTACTGGATCCTGCTGTATCTGGGTCGGGTAGGCCTTAGTCTTATCAGATTAGGTCTCTATCTGTAACCATGTCTCTCACTATATAAGGGGGACATAGACACCCCTCAAGGGACACATCACATATTCGATCGAATACAATCGCCAGGTAAGAGTAGGGTGTTATCTCGTAAATTGAGAGCCTGAATCTAGGTAACTCATGTCTTCATCTAACCATCTACCTTTCCACCTCGTTAGCCACCCTATATATTATTGCTGATACAAATGTCAATAGTTTGCGTACCAGGTAGGGGTGCTACTTCGAAGGTTTCGATGAGATGGACCCAAACTCAAAGATTATGAAGACAAAATTCACCCTAGGGCAAACCTTCGAGTTCAGGGGTATTAAACTTCTCGCCAACCAATATGGTGTGCTCTCTTTCACAGATTTAGAATCATCTGAGTCTAGGGAGGAGGTGTGCCGCTTCATACCAGACAATTCTGCGCTAGTCGAAGACGAGTTCTAATATGGATCTCACCACACGAAGTTGTGGTCTCCTAAGTCGACACTTCTACCACTCGAGATTGAGGTCAACGCCGAGCCGACCGTCCAATTGCTAGTATCAGACACCTACAATAGCTCAGGAAGCTTCGTTCTCCCCAGGGAAGTCTTCACCACCACATGAGCATCAACAGATGAAGCCAAGAGAAAGCGCCAGGAGGAACAAACAACCAAACTGACCAAAAAAGAGTCAATAAGACGAATGCCAATAACTTGAAGGCGAAGCCAGACACCAATGTGAGAATCAATCTCGTGAAGAGCTAAGGAACCAGTGACGCAAGGTGCAACACGATCTACTCCACCCTCGGATTGAGGGTGTTAACACCAAAATTTGGTAAAATTCCTTACTTGATTCGGTTAAGGAAAGATGCAACCAGCCGATGAAATTTTTATCCGGAAGAGTTTGAATTCAAGTAGGAATTGTGAAGACCAAGGCATGGTGGGTTAATTTTATCTATTAATTAGAGTGAATTTATGAATTTTGTTTTTATCTCTAGAGTTAGAGTCCAATCGGACTTGTTATTTCCTTTTATCTATTAGGAAACATGTATCGTATCTAATAGGGATTAGAGTTAGAGTCCGATCGGGACTTGTTATTTTCTTTTATCTATTAGGAAACGTGTGACGTGTCCAACATGGACTAGGATCCACCCATGGTTATAAATATATAACCTGATGTCATTGTAAATCATCTACATCTACATATATAGATCAAATACAAATTTCGGCGCATCGCCACCCTCATCACCGAGGTTTTCTCACCGGCAAAACTTGGCACCTGATGCGGGGCTGCATCGCTTCGATCTCCGGCAGAGAGGTAAGTCCTACATTCTGCCGACCCCGACGATCGTATCGGCTAGATCAGAACTGTCTCGGTTCAATCCGATCTTCTAATTTGGTTGTACGATTGTTAGTTACCATATCAGCTTAGGTTACCCCTGTATCTTGAGTTGATCTGGTCGGCCACTTTGGGTGATTTACGTTGGTTTGATATTTGTTGTTTGACATATTCAATTTAATATTGTCTCAGCTCGATCCGATCTATTAGATTGTGTTTATAAGATGTTCTATATCATGTCGATGTATCTTGTTCATTATTTTATTAGAGTTTTAGTCGTAATAGTGATCTAAATCTTTTTAGTATCTAGCCTGGCATTGCTGGGCGTAGTCTTGAATTGTCTTGGTTTGGTATGATCTTCAATGATTATTTCTAATAAGCTAGGCTAAATATTTTATAAATCTTGGTTGGTCGTCAGTTGTTTATAGCTGATGGTCCTTGCTGTCACACTCGGAGTTTTATCCTAAGCCTAATTCGTAAAAAAAATTCGTAAATAATAATTGACTTAATTAACTCGGGAAAAATCCCTCTCAAGGAAATTAATTTTAATTAAATTGAGGTACGTAAATTGATTAACGGGATTTAAACTCAAATTGTAGAGTATAAAATTTTGCTCCAAAAACTAAGTTAAAATTCGGCAAAAGGTGAGGCTTTCTTTTTTCCTTTTTCCCCCCTCTTGTTTCCCTCTTTCTTTTTCGTTTTCCTTTTCTTTTTCCCTCCACCTTTTCTTTTTCTCCTTCCTCCTCCCAGACCGGCCCAGCCGACCAGCCCAACGCCCCTGCCTCCTCCTCCCCGCGCGCCTCCTCCCTCCCTCGGGCCGGCCCAGCCGAGCGCGGCCCGGCTCACCACCTTCTTCCTCCGCCGCAAGTCTGCCTCCCTTCCTCTCGGTCCGACTTGGCCCGCCGCCACTGTGGCTGAACGGCATTTCGCTGCCGCTACCGCTTTTGCCGCCGACTCTCCCGCCCGTGGCCGAACCGGCCTCTAACCACCGCCCCGCCCTAGCCGGCCTCCCCACGCCATAAATACCCTGCCACCTCGCGCTGCCGCCTACCTTTCTCCCCTCCACCACCGGGCACTGCCTGAAACCCGAGCCGCTGCCGCCGAACTGATCTCGCCGCTCGCGCCTCGTCGTCGGCCGTCATTGCATGTCCCACCGTCTCGCCGACGCACCCCTGCCCTCGACGCCACCAGTGAGCCTCCTCCCCTTCCCCCTCTTGTTCTTTCTCCCCTCCGGCGCCGCCGCCGGGTACCCGCGCCATTGTCGTGCGCCGTCGGTCGCCTTCTGCTGTCGTCGTGCCTCCGCTCGTCGCCGCCATCGCCACGCCGTCGTCGTGTCGTCGCCGCCCGAAGACCGCCCTCGCCTTCCACCACCACACGCCGTCGTCGACTCGCTGTGTGCGCACGCCATCGCCGTCTCGCCGCCGCCCCTTCACGCGAGCACCGCCACCGCATGCCGTCGCACCGGGCGCCACCGCCGTCGCCAGCCACTGTCGGTCACCGCCGACTGAGCGCCTCCCTCCCCGCTCCCCTGTTCCCTCTCTCTGACCGACGGGCCCCACCCGTCGGCCACACCTCCTTCTCCCTCTCTCTCCCGACCGACGGGTCCCACCCATCAGAGAGTCCCCCTTCCCCTCCCTCTCCCACCGACAGTTGGACCCCAGCCGTCACCGTATGCTCTCTCCTCGCTGACGTCAGCGCCTCCCTTTAATTGCGCAATAATTGATTTAAGACTTTTTGTTTAGTTAAAAACCTAGAAAACTTCTAAAATTCATAACTAATTCATCTGGTCTCCGTTTAAGTCCATTCAAATTTCATTAAATTCATAAAATTGTCAAGAATCCATTAAAAATACTTTCTTTTGCTGTTTTAGTAGAGATTGTGCCTGTTTTAATTATTTTTGTGCTTTGTTGCTTAGATTCGGACCCCGCCGAAGCGTCGGTTTATTTCGAGATCGTCGCCGAAGTACCCCAAGGACCAGAGTAAGGCAAGTGACAGTCATATTTGATTATATTGAACCCATTATTGCAAATTCTCTGCTTTATTTATTCAAACATGCGTCATTTTACTTTAAATATTTATTGTATTTATTTTGTGGGTAACCTATTATTATGCCGTTGTTTATCTAGCTTTATTTCATGTTATGCTAGGGGTTAGCCGTGCTTAGAACAAGTAGCTCATGGAATCACACTTTAATCATGACTAGTAACAATGCACGTGCAAGGCATATTTCTATGGTGTATCTAATACTACTTTAAAAATAAGTGGCGATGGTGGGTGATGAATATGTCACTCACTCCACCATCAACTCCTTAGACGTGATTGTTTGACAAACGACATAATAATTTATGAATAAAGCTTTGCTTGTCCAAGTTCAGACCGTAAATTCAATTACATCACAAAGGACAAGTCAACAAACTAATATACCAAATGATCCCAAAATAATATAAGCAAATGTTAAAATACTAATATGGTAAATATTCAGACAACAATGTATGGCTCACACAAAAACACTAATCTGGCAAATATTCAGACAAAATCTATGGCTCACACATATTGCAACGCCAAGTTAAGATACCGAGCCTTTTTTTGGGTGCTCCCTCTTACCTCTTGAGTGGTAAGACAAAACACCAAATCCTAGCCATTGATTGTTTATTTGATTAAAAATTATTTTCACCTCATTATTAATAAATTGGAGAAAGAAGGGAGAGAAATAATGACCACAAATAGTCTTATTGATTGAGTGAAACATGCAAGAAAATAGTGAGTAAATAAAGTAACATATTATTTTATTTTGTTCATTTGAATATGACTACAGATGGAAGTTCCGAAATTCAAAGTAAATTTATTATATTTTATAACTTTCAAATTCTGGATATGTGAAAGAAAAATGAAATACAATTCAAAACTTTTTATAGCTTTTAAAAATGCTTTATATCTGAATTCTTAAATTGTAATATCAACATGAATTTTATGAGATTTTGATCATAGAGTTTTAATTTTATTCATATTCAATATATATGTAGTAGATCTATATTTATAGATACTGAATTTAAAAGCACCTTTTTGCATCATACTTTTTAATAAGCAGCAATCTTTGTATAGAAGGTTCAAGCATTTAATATAATTCATTTATTTCCTATTTTGTGATCTATTACCTCTAATGAGGTAAGATAAATGTCAGGACAGAATTGATGGGCAATGAACGGACAAAAAGGACGTGGAGTACTCTAAAATTTCCCTAAGACACCAAAAACAATATATGAGTAGTAGGTTTGAGACCCCATGTGCATAAAAAAAGAAATTGTCAATGATACAGGAGGAAGGCACACCAGTCTTTTGAAAAAAAAAAGAGCACATACCATGATATGCGACTGGCTATGTTTTCTCCCAAGAAATTTGTATTGAAATTTGAAAGAGTATATACATTTGACAAGAAAACAACACCAAAACCATAAAAAAACCACATTTTTAAAGGATGTCAGAAATTATTAACTCACTACATAACAAATAATTGACAAGGAAAATATGAATGTTCATGTACTAAACGGGTTGGTTTGGTTCAATGCCAAAGTAGGCCTTTTCAATTTTTTTGGCAATGGCCACTTTTGCCATGATAATTTTTGGTAAGATTAGATTGTATTTGGTTTAAGGCCGAAATGACTTTTCTCAAATTATTTTCTCTGTGTTCACTTGGTAGAATTGGCTTGTGCCAGATTTGATAGAGGCATGCCAAAAGCTAGCCTCAATCCAAATACTACCTTGACACTACTGAACTTGCCAAAACGTTGGTAGAGCAACATTTGACCTTAAATCAAACCGTCCAACGGTACTTTACAAAGGATGTCAGTCACATAATACAAGGCCATGTTTGAATAGTAATTTCATAATATTGCCAGTCCAACTTCTTAAGCAATGCAAACCCAAGTTCAGACTTTGTAAAACTAAATTCAAAAGTTATATGCTACATATATAACATCTAGTAAAGCTCTCTGTTAAAAACCTGTAAAGCCTCCTGATTTTGACCGGAGCAAAAACAAACATGGCTGGGTGCCTGGGTAGATCTTCAGGTTGCCTCCTCTTGTGATCAGAGGCGCTACTATGCCCAATAGGTTGCCTCCTCTTGCAAAGAAGGAAAAAGAATGCCTATTAGCATCTTGCAACAATGGCTTTGATAATCCCAAGTCAATGGCGATATAAACATCCCTATTTACTATAGATAAACTTCGCCATCCAGTTTTAACGAATCCATAAATATATGAAGACAAATTCTAAAGAATAGAAGAGAATGTTGCAGGTTCATGTATGAACATTCAGGAAAAAAACAATTTCCTGGTCATGCCCTGATGACATTTAAAAATAACTAAAATTGAGATTAGTAAAGGCCCAAAACCATTGTGTCCTACAAATTGAGATTAGTAAAGTGTGCCCTTTCTCTCGGATTCATTATCTAAGAAAAAATGAAAGCAAATCAGAAACATGAATCAAGCTTTTTTCCATCTAGAATAAAAAAATAAATAATTGTAGACTTCACACTAATTAATTACCATTTTCTAGTTTTGTAAATAACATATCAATATATGAAGCATGTGAGTATACACCTTTCTTAGTTCTTTGAAATTGCTGCTTGTGGCAGCACAATTTCAATAAACTATCTGCAATCAGAAGAGTAAAAACTTTACCGGTAATCTCAACCCTTTCCTATAAGTCATTTCATAAAAAACCTAACTGGATATGATTGCAATATTGATTAACTTGCACCACTTAAGTGGTATCCTACTTGCCTATTTGGGTTCTTGTGCAAGTTGCTCGTCATCACCACATCACAGCTTGGATTTGAGCCCTCTTGGTTCATCACCTAGCCACCTGCACACTGCTATAGCAAGTCCACCTACAATACCATGCTGAAGGGCATCAGAAAGTAGTCAAAATCGAGGAGGTCAGCAATGGAGAAGGACAACACACAATTAGGACCATGGATCAGCAGCTTCTTGGCATGAATAACTACAGAAACCCAAAACAAAGTGGAAGAAAATAGTACCATTGGTTATCCGTGTAGCCGATCCTAAGTCCAAGAAAATGAAGGAATAACATACTTGACTAAAAGAGGAGCAGATGAAGCCGAGACCGGTGGTGGAGGAGAAAACGCAGGCAGTGCCATTGACCTAATGTAATGTATATATATTAATCTTTCTAAATTTCATATATCCCAAATATGATTTATGAAATTAAATCCAAACATAACAAGGAACAAATAGAAATGTGAACGTAATTTGTCTACCTCCTTAAATACTTTTGTGAACTTGAAAACCGCTTTGTTTTCCAAAAAAAAATCATCAATATAATCATTAATTTAATTAATAAAATAATTGCCACAATACTATGTTTGAATCGGTTTGAGCATTTTGACAAGCAATAAACTTGCACATTTGTAGAGTGGACAAATTGCATATGAAAACCAAGGAATATGTAAAATAATCAATAAACACCAAGGCGCCCAGCTGGCCAGGTGGATGGATTTGGTGGAAAAAATTTACCAAAGTCCAGTTGCCAAAGGTCCTAGCCTGAAAATATCTCAGTTCATTAATATTGAAACAGGATGCAAGCCCATGATATTTAATTAGAATACATAACAGAAAACAAATGAGAAAATTCATACACACAGGGTTGTTAATATGTGATGTACACATGTACTAATCTCTGAATACCCAATAGAACCGGGGTAGCATTGTATTGGTATGATTTTATCTACAGCGGTTCCGAAAGCATCATTCAATTATCACATCTGTATACTTCTAACTTGGCATTCCATCGAACAAGTTAGTGTTGTGGAAAAAAAACCCGAAGCAAAAGGAAGAAAACAGTAGGCACATATTAATGATTTTTTGTTGCAGACGCACGTACGACTATCAGAAGTTGGTCTGTAGGAAACATGCAAAATTCATTGGAGAAATTAAATAACAAAATTGGACATATAAAACACTACTTTTAGCTCTTACAGATAGGCAAAGAGATATATCCACTTCCACCGTTCCCTTGATCCTGACTATGGATGGGAGAGGATAGCCGCAGGGGAGCAGGAAGAGGGCAAGTGAGGAAGGGGAGCGTACCAGGCTAGTGTCGGCGGCGAGGGTGCAGGCGGATGGGAAGGCACTAATGTCACAGCGATTTTCTAGGTTTGATTACGCAGGCATCTTGGCGATCCTGGCGCAGGGACTCCACGATGGCATTACGACATTAGCGCAGCATCCTGTGTCAATGCTACATGTGTCCCAGCGTTGGATTGCTAGACCCAAAGAGGACTGGGAAATCTGGGCCATTGGATCTGATGATCTAACGGTTGTGGATAGATGTGTGAATTTTTGTGTGCATTTCTTTGGGAGGATCTAGCAAAATTCCAACTCCTCATTTTTATATTAGTATAGATTAGTTCTGAATAGCTGTTAATTATGATTCCTCACCCGATACGGGTTAATGTCAACTAAAATATTGATAATGGTGGGATGTGGGTGCATGGTTTTGAGAGTCGCACCCATGACAATTAAGGACCGATTCACGGGAAACCCTGGAAGTAATTTAGTGCTAATCACATACCGAAATGAGTAAGGTGGGATTTGGAGCATGACTTCGAACTATTTGACGTACCAAGGCAAGGGTAGGCGTAATGGAGTATGAACGGGATATTGTGGTGTAACGATGGCCTTTGCTGCTTCCGGATCTACCAAGGCATAAGAGAGGGTTGCCCGACTTGGTGTAAAATAGGGGGTGGAACCTGAAGTGCGGTGCGATTAAATATGGAGGGTTATGTGACGGGTCCTATCACGGTCTCCTTTTCGGTATACCATGGTGGTATGTCGGCGCACGTTCAAGTGCAGTGGAGTCGTGTCTTGTGGGTACAGTAGTACACCTCTGCTTAGAGTATAATCTATTCAAATAGCCGTGCCCACGGTCAAGGGCGGACTCCCAACTTCACTGTGATTAGTTGAACCGTTCAATGACTTGGGTAAACTGGCTTCCATTTCGGACTACTACTACGTGGTGTAGCATTAAGTGGTGGCTGGACCTGTCGCAGCGTGGTGTAACATTGGACAGTGATGTAGTATTTTTACAACTGTTATTTATTTGCTCCTTTATCTACCTAATTACCTTTATTCAGTTTAAACTCTGTTATTTATTAAATGTTGCTTTATTGCAACTAACTCTAGCCAGTCCTTGATGATCCTTATGCATCATTTATTACCCTCTTTTCCGTGATGCTTGTTGAGTACGGTGGTTTGTACTCAGTCTTGCTCAATTTCTCTCTTCAAAGTTAGAAATTGAATCCGATGGAGGTGACTCTCAGGAGTGAGCTGTTCCGCCATCGAAGCGTTGCCTGTGGACTGGAGCTATACCCGCTGGAGCTAGTCTACACTATGTTTTCCGCTGCATTTTTGTTAGAATAAGTGTTATTTTCAGTTGTTTCTAAGAACGATGGTTATGTAATCAACATTGTCTTTTTTTTAATCCTGGCTGGTCCTGGACAAAGATTTTAATACACAATTAAGTTTAGAAATTCGTGTGAGGAATTTCTGGGCGTGACACTTGCCAATCTACATATTCATTATATTTATATCAATAGAGTAGTCGATTGCATTGCTGCATTATTTCTAAACCAATAAGCTTTGCTTATTTAGATCACTAAATATTTTGTGTTGCATTGGCTTATGAGATTTACATGTTAGTTGTTTTTGGCTGATCGTAGCAAAGCATTCATTATTTATTTAATTATTATTCAAGTACGTTCGTATCAGATTTTTAGCCGATCCAAGCTTTCAACCGCCGATTGTTCAGCCTATCAGCTAAACGCTACTGCATCAACATCCGCCCGGTTGGATTTTTTGTTACCTATCGGCTCGATAGCCGATCGGCTTATTTTATTCTTTATATTGTCAGTTGCAGGATCAAACTGACTGGCACGCCCACATATTCTAAGAATTTAGGTCCTGCACTAGAGCGATCTAAGAAGAGACTCCTAGTCCTTCTTGTGTGACACGTTATCAGGTCCATTTTTGACGTCAACAGAGGGGCATAACCTTTAAAACCCCTCCGTAGAACATCCAAGTGGTGGCAGACCTACTTGGCGACATCCTCCAGCAACTTCTTGATCACTCGGTCACGGAGACGATCCATAAAGTGAAGGTGATGGTCACCATCGCCGACATCCAACAATCTCAGCATCACTCTAGAATTTCACTCTAGATCGAAGGCCCAGTCGTCTAGATCTTCTCGAGGACCTCGATCTAGGCTGTCATCTTCAAAACAACCATCAAGCTCCATGCGGATAAGACGCCAAAAATGACGTCGTCTCGACAACAAACAATGCTGACCAAAAGAACAATACTGGCAGCCGAGTAAGAACAATTTCGCCACAACAAAAGAGTTTGACCTCTGTGGCAAACTCGACCGCCAACGCAAGAAACACGAGAGTCGGGGACGGCCGTCGGGGCATTGTTCAAACGATAGCTCTGACACTGACCTCGACGATGGTGTCCCGTCATTCACCAAAGACCTAAGCCAGGTAAACTGGCCAAGTAGTTTCAAGCCAACCGGGATCAACAAATACAACGGCTTCTACGACCCAAAATCCTGGTTGACGGTCTAACAAAAAATTATTGAATAAGATAATCAATTAAATATAGATGAAAAAGTTAACCACGTCAAATAAAAAATCAAATAGAGTATTACGTATTATAAATCTAACAAATATAAATAATATAAGAAATGCTGAGTAAAGATCTTCGGGAAACTGTACTTTTTGGTACGGTGGTATCAATAGTAAGCAAATGATCCTGCATCATACTAATAAATAATAAGAAAAAGGAACGGCCGGATCATGTCAACGACATTTCGCGCTGACATGTTGATATTGAAGTCAAAACCCGTGGATACTCATCGGCTCATATTAGACCGGAAGATCGTACAGAGGTAAAAAGTCAGTAGTATGTATGATCTGCTATCCGCTCACCTAACCCAATTCCATTCAGAGTTTCACGCCTAACTAATGATCCTTCCGGTCTGACGCTGCCGCGGTCAAACAACCCGGGCAGACAACGTAATCAATGATTTTACGGTATATTTATAAATAAAAAATTAATTTATAAATAAAAATTATATATATATATATACTTAGTGAGCTAAAAGTTAATCATAAAAATAAACTTTGCAAAAAACTTTAAAATTAACTAGAAACTTAAACTTTAGAATTTAAATTTTAGTTTATAGCTCTAAGAAAAGCGAAAAGTTTGGCTTATAAATAAAAAATTTTTGGTTGAAAGTGTTGACAGAAAGAAACCCTGGGAAACCGTCGCATCTGGTGCGCCCGACGTATCCCCGCCGTCCACTCCATCCTCCAGCTGGGCGTCCACCCGGCAGGCCTAGACCCTCTCTCGCTGTCACCCGCAGAGAGCGAGGGGAGAGAGGGGCGGAGTCCCCAATGCCGATGCGGGCCGTGCGAAATTTATTATTTTAGGCCGCACAGCCCCCATCCCTCCCCCACCCCTCGGGATATCCGCCTTCTCCCGCCCCGCTCCGTCCCCCTCCGCCGCCTCCTCCGCCGCCGCAGCTCTCGTCGACGCCGCGCAAAGGATCCACCGCGTCGCCTTCTCCGCCTCCTCCTCTCCGCTCCGAGGGCCTCTCTCTCTCGGAAGGTACCTACCTCGCTGCCTGTGGTGGCCTCCGCCGCTTTTATTTATTCCGCCGCGCGCGCTCTCTCCCCGGGCGTGCTCGCCTGCCCTTGGTTCGTCCCCCATTTTTTTCCCAGCTCGGCGCCCTTCTCCGGCTCCAGATCCGCGCGCCGCACGCCGATCCCGGTGAGTCCGCGGAGGGGTTTCTTCGCCATTTGGGTTGCCGTTGCTGCGGGGGGGTTTAGGTGCCCGCTGCTGTCTGTGGATGGGGGAGGGTAGGGTTTAAGGGTGGGCACCCGATGCGCGTGCTCCCGGCCGTGTTTTGGTCCCCCCGGGGCGGAATGTTGAGGCGCTAGGGGCTGGCTTGCACGGATTCGGGATGGGAGTGTAATGGGGGAGTTCGGACGGGGAAGAAATGGCACTCCGGTGAAATGCTGCTTGCCGTTGTTGGTCCTTGGTCTACGCTTGGATGCTGCTGGCTGTGTTACTATGTTGCATGCCAACGCCAGATGCTGCAGTGTGCCATTTCGCGGTAGCTATGATATTGGTTTGAGGTTTTGAGCGGCACCCATGGTTCCTCGCGGCGCTCAGGGTTTAAGCTCCTATTTTTGTTCAGTGGGACGTTATGCATGCACATTATTTCTTTTCGGTGTTAATTTCTGGTAATGATCCGTCATTCCCATGCTTTGTACTGCAAAATTACACACAGCAAATCGGTGATGCTGATTCTTGTTCATTTCTTGGTTATGTAACCTCTATATGGAATTGATTGCAAATCTTTTTTGCTTTTGCTATCATGCATGCTAATGCAATGTTGTCCACTTAAAAGGACTGTGCTTGGTATTTGTTGACTCAGTATAGTTTCGAAGAGAATTGGGGTTTACTCATACTTCAAAAGTTACATTTGAAGCTGAAAACTTTCCCAAGACATGAAAGTAGCTTTGTAGTTCATGGGAACATTCTGGAGCAACCACAATTGTACAGGGTTTGAGATTTCACATTACTCCCCATGAGACCATGATAACTAAGTTTTACCTTTTGTTTTTCCCTTTGTCTAGGAATATTTGTAGCCAATTTGTAGCGTTGACATAGGAAAGAGCATAACTAAGCATATCTAATATATTGATATTAGGCAGGATTGACAGTCTCCAAAGTAAGAAATTAACAACTTTTAAAAAGGACTCTGCTCAGTGGTAATGTTGGACAGGTTTATATAAAGCAAAATGCACAAAGGTGGCATGCAAAGTATAAGCATGTATTTCATTTTTTGATCTTCATACTTCCTAAAGATTTCTGTCAATGGTCAATAAAATATTAGTTGAATAAAGGGTCTGATGTCTGAACTAATCAGTTTTGTATATATTTTCATCTGTCAGATTACACAAACCTGGGGATTTATCTTCTCTTTGTATGGCACTGCACATTTGAGAAACCGTGCAATTGTACTGTTTGGTCAGCAGGACAACAATGACATCCACACATGTGGCGACCTTGGGAGTTGGTGCCCAGGCACCTCCTCGTCGCCAGAAAAATTCAGCTGGTACAGCATTTGTATCATCTGGGTCATCAAGACCCTCGTACCGAAAGAATGGTCAGCGTACTCGGTCACTTAGGGAGGAAAGCAATGGGGGTGTGTCTGATTCCAAAAAGCTTAACCATTCTATTCGCCAAGGTAACTACTATTTAGTTTTCATACACTATACTTTGTGGTCAAATGTAGACATGCAATGGGCCAATGGTTGCTATTTTTTACATAGTAGTGTTGAAATATCTGTTGTATGGTACAACAAAAATATATAATTAACTTGCTAAGATGAAACTATTATCCATATTGTTTTAAATTTAAGCTGGTTATTTATTTTCTGTAAACAATGACTTTTTTAAACATGAAATCGTATAAACAAACTTTTAGCATTCACTATTCGCTGCAGCATGTTTCAATTATGTATTGCATTGTTGTATAAACAAATGTGCTGTTGTAAAGTTTGTTATACTACCTTTTTTGTGATATCTATTGCACTAAGAAACAGGGGAGCAGTTTAAATCTGTGATCAATGAAATAATATGGAAATAGTGGATTGTGAGGCCTTCACGTACCATTGCTTCTTGTTAGGTTTTTATGTTGATCTGCTCAATTTCAAATATATGTCATCATGCAGGTCTTGCTGGCATCATTGACCTCCCAAACGACACAGTTTCAGAAGTTGATATTTCACAGTAAGCACTTTATATTTTAATGACATGTTTTGAGCATCGTCATGTGATTGCACCTTCTTTTTTGTTTGTTTCAGAAACTGATAATGTTTTTATGTGCTTTACTTTATGAAAGTAAGTTTTAGGAAAAAATATCTATCCTATTTAAAATATTTTACTACACCCTACGATGCATGGACACAAATACATTGACATGACATGATTTGACACTGATAAAGGAATTTACCATTTTCTAAAAAAAGCCAATATGGCTACATATGTTAATAAAAATAATATATGTGATTTTTATTTAAAATTCTCAAATGCTTATCCCTGAAATGAAAAATAATGTACTGCAAGCAAGGAAAGTAGCTTTTCAGCAAGCGTGCTTTCACTCTAGAATAGCTACTAAAAGGCAACATTGTTGCAATACTTGCACTCCATCTCACATTCCCTCAGCCTGCACCACACCTGTCGATATCAAATTACCATAATAGACTCTTCCCAACTCCCAAGGTTAGTAGTATATGGTTTAATTGGCTGGGCCGTGTCCCATATGTGTTGGAGAACATGATAATGGATTTTTTTTTCTGTTTAATCAGATGATACTTGGCCCATGCATATCAGAAGTGTGTCATTATTGGAAATGTCATTAACACCGATGTGCACTTTTTCGGAAGTATGAGTGCATCATAGAGGTTACACCTCTCATGGCTGATTCAGTCAATGATGTACTACTGCACATTTGTAATATGTGTTCCAGAAACTTTTTGTTCTAATCATATAATGTAACCACTCAAGCTAGTAGTCATCTGCTAACCAAATATCTCTATCTGATTGAAAGCCTGCATGAAATACACTTATTTATGCTAAACAGACATAGTTTTCTTCTATTTTATAGTACATTATTTGTCTGCCTATAAATGCTTTTCTTTTCCTTTTATAGTGGTTCCGAAGATCCCAGAGGGCCTACGGTCACAGAGTCCTACCAAATGAATGGGATTATCAATGAGACACATAATGGGAGGCATGCTTCAGTGTCCAAGGTTGTTGAATTTTGTACGGCACTTGGTGGCAAAACACCAATTCACAGTGTATTAGTGGCCAACAATGGAATGGCAGCAGCTAAGTTCATGCGGAGTGTCCGAACATGGGCTAATGATACTTTTGGATCAGAGAAGGCAATTCAGCTGATAGCTATGGCAACTCCGGAAGATTTAAGGATAAATGCAGAGCACATCAGGATTGCCGATCAATTTGTAGAGGTGCCTGGAGGAACAAACAACAACAACTATGCAAATGTTCAACTCATAGTGGAGGTTAGTTCAGTTCATTCTTCAACACATAACTTATTGTTTTTCTTTTAGGGAAAGTCTCTGTAACCCTCCCATATCTGAACATCCAAATTTCACCATCAACTGCAAACACAGATAGCAGAGAGAACAGGTGTTTCTGCTGTTTGGCCTGGTTGGGGCCATGCATCTGAGAATCCCGAACTTCCAGATGCGCTGACTGCAAAAGGAATTATTTTTCTTGGGCCACCAGCATCATCAATGCATGCATTAGGAGACAAGGTTGGTTCAGCTCTCATCGCTCAAGCAGCTGGAGTTCCAACACTTGCATGGAGTGGGTCACATGTGAGTCTCACCCCCTTTTGTAGCTTAAAATCTTTATCTTTTGGGTGCATGCATTTTATATCCTAATGATAATGATACTATATCATAGGTGGAAATTCCTCTGGAGTGTTGCTTGGACTCAATACCTGATGAGATGTATAGGAAAGCTTGTGTTACTACCACGGAGGAAGCAGTTGCAAGTTGTCAGGTGGTTGGTTACCCTGCCATGATTAAGGCATCTTGGGGTGGTGGTGGTAAAGGAATAAGGAAGGTCCGTCTTTGTGTAGTTTTCAAGAGATTGTGTGGATTGTAGTGCTCAACATTGCCTTCTTAACATAAGTCAAATTTTCTTGCAGGTTCATAATGATGATGAGGTTAGGACATTATTTAAGCAAGTTCAAGGTGAAGTACCTGGTTCCCCAATATTTATCATGAGGCTTGCAGATCAGGTAGGGCCTTTCCTGGAAATTCACCTTTTCCCTTTAAGTTGTTGAGTTATTACGGATTTATTACGGTTATGGTCTGTATGCAACTCTTCTCCATATGGGCCGCACAATGCCACGATGCGTATGGGCTGAACAGTATTAAAGATTTGTTAAATGTTATCATTTGTAAGTCCATTGTTTTTGTGTTGTCTATGAATGTTTATGATCTTGAACATAGATGAGAATGAACACATGATTATTCAATATCATTGAGAACCTGAAGATTATGGCTGCCAATAAAAGCAAGGAAAATACATCTGTTTTTCCAAAATAAATTACTTATATTGCAAAGTTATTTAACCCATTTTCTTCTGTTGTTTTGATGCTGCAACTATCCAAAGTATGGTTATCTATACGTTATTTGTCTTTGCATGGATCTCATTTTATATTGCATATAATACATGGTGCTCTGTCAAGAAACTAATACATGTGAAGTTCTTCTGTTGTATTTTGTGTTCTGTCCTGCCTGTTATGATTTTGATTTCATTTGGAACTTTATTTAAGAGATCCTGGTTGCTGTCTTATGTAGAGTCGACATCTTGAAGTTCAGTTGCTTTGTGATCAATATGGCAATGTAGCAGCACTTCATAGTCGAGATTGCAGTGTACAACGGCGACACCAAAAGGTCTGCTGTCTCAAATAGTGAAATCCCCCTTGTACAACATGTTTTACTTCTTGCCTGCATCATCAGATGATTAATGGTTGTATTTTACTGAACAGATAATCGAGGAAGGACCGGTTACTGTTGCTCCTCGTGAGACTGTGAAAGAGCTTGAGCAGGCAGCAAGGAGGCTTGCTAAAGCTGTGGGTTATGTTGGTGCTGCTACTGTTGAATACCTTTACAGCATGGAAACTGGCGAATACTATTTTCTGGAACTTAATCCACGGCTACAGGTTGGTTCCTTTGAACATTCCTCAGGAATTATTTTATGTTGACAATGGCTTACATTGTTACATGGTTCCATTCAGGTTGAGCATCCTGTCACTGAGTGGATAGCTGAGGTAAACTTGCCTGCAGCTCAAGTTGCTGTTGGAATGGGTATACCCCTTTGGCAGATCCCAGGTAATGCTAGTTTGTTTAATTCCTGATCCTTGTTATTTAAATGAGCTTTCATATGGACCATGAGGTTTTACACATTGTACTGTTAACAGTACATCCTGATAACTTATAGTTATAAGTGTTAGATTAGATACAGAGATGTATCACAAATTAACATTGCCAAGTGTGGTTCCTCATGGTATCTCAAGAACTGTAGAAAACCTTTAATTAAATATCTGAAAATCGTTCTTTAAACCAAAGAAAATACTTCCTCTGTCCACAAATATAAGCAGTTTTGAAACAGTGATAAGTCAAACCTTTTTGGCTTTAACTATCAATAGCCCCCCAAAAAAAAAAGATTGACGGCATAAGAATGGTGCTAACAGATTTATCAGGAAACAAGCTATCATAATATACAGCTCTTTCTATTTAAAATAATTTATCTTTATAGATATTATTGATCAAAGTAGTATATTGATGACCGTGTCGATGTCCTAAAAGTGCTTATATTGTGGATGGAGGGGAGTAAAAACTAATTATCTTCCTTGCATACAGAGATCAGGCGCTTTTACGGAATGAACTATGGAGGAGGCTATGACCTTTGGAGGAAAACAGCAGCTCTAGCGACTCCATTTAACTTTGATGAAGTAGATTCTAAATGGCCAAAAGGCCATTGTGTAGCTGTTAGAGTAACTAGTGAGGATCCAGATGATGGATTCAAGCCTACTGGTGGAAAAGTGAAGGTATGGTTTACTGATATATGATTTGAATACATTACTATATTGTGAGCTGTGGCTAGTAAAATGACTGGACCTTGGTTTCTTACTTTCCAGGAAATAAGTTTCAAGAGTAAACCAAATGTTTGGGCCTATTTCTCAGTAAAGGTAGTGCATAATATTACTCAACAGCTACATTATTTGAGTTGTACCAACAGTTGAGCTGTAACTGTTTGTCGTTCTGTTTGGTTGACTGGTACTTTCTCTCTTTTCTGTTTGCAGTCTGGTGGAGGCATTCATGAATTTGCTGATTCCCAGTTTGGTGTGTAAATTTAAAGGAGTGAAATATTCTATGATTTTTATATTGGTCCACATCTTTGAAAGATCTTGCATTCCATTACAGGACATGTTTTTGCATATGGAACTACTAGATCAGCAGCAATAACTACCATGGCTCTTGCACTAAAAGAGGTTCAAATTCGTGGAGAAATTCATTCAAATGTGGACTACACAGTTGACCTCTTGAATGTAAGGACTAAAATATCTGCTTATTGAATCTTGCTTGTTGGTTCCCTACTGTCATCACTTTAGTCTGGCCACTGAAGAACTTATTCCATCATGCCTTTTCCGTTATCTTAAATTCAGGCCTCAGATTTCAGAGAAAATAAGATTCATACTGGTTGGCTGGATACCAGGATAGCCATGCGTGTTCAAGCTGAGAGGCCCCCATGGTATATTTCAGTCATTGGAGGGGCTTTATACGTAAGAAAAAGAAACTATCACTCTCACTTACATTTATATGAATCAAATGTGGAAATCATGTGTAATATGTCGTCTTATTTAAATATTTTTATGTGCTGCAGAAAACAGTAACTGCCAACACAGCCACTGTTTCTGATTATGTTGGTTATCTTACGAAGGGCCAGATTCCACCAAAGGTACTATTTCGCTGGTTTAGGATATGAATGCTGTTTAAACATGAAAATTATTGACCGAAAATTCTTGTGTACAGCATATATCCCTTGTCTATACAACTGTTGCTCTGAATATAGATGGGAACAAATACACTGTAAGTGTGACATTCTTAATAGTGAAACCAAATTTGTTCATAAATAATCAATTGTTTTGAGTTTAGTGTATGATGTATCATAGATTGAGACTGTGAGAAGTGGACATGGTAGCTACAGATTGCGAATGAATGAATCAGAGGTTGAAGCAAATGTACAAACATTATGCGATGGTGGACTTTTAATGCAGGTAATATCTTCTTTCTAGTTACTAATAAAGAGGATATACCTTGATATAAGAATTCTGATTCTTGAACTTATAATCTTTTCAGCTGGATGGAAACAGCCATGTAATTTATGCTGAAGAAGAGGCCGGTGGTACACGACTTCTTATTGATGGAAAGACATGCATGTTACAAGTAATGATTATCTTTTCTATTCACAATGTTTGCTTTGGCAAGGGTATTTTTCTTGGGATCTATTTACTGCATTCAATTCTTGGACTTGGATACAACTCAAATCTTTAAGAGATGGATTATGCTGTATGTTTTTTTGGGAGACTAGCCATTATAAAGTGTAATTGAATATTTGTTATTTGTTGAGAATCATGATATGCCAGATGGTAGATTTGGATAGTGCCTAACAAACACGCCTAGGGTAATTAACACTTGCCAATTGCTGGTCTTGTGATATATAACTATAAAACTACTACCTCCGTTTCATATTGTAAGACTTTGCCTAAATTCACAATTAATGAATATATATAATTTATATACATGTCTAGATTCATTAGTATCCATATAAATCTAAGCAAAGCTAGAAAGTCTTACATTGTGAAACAGAGTGAGTAGTTATTTGTTAAATCACAACTTTAATTGAATCCTTGTTGTTTGTTGAGAATCATGATATGCCAAACAATGGAAGATTTGGCATGGTGTCCACAGGTAGCTCATAGGTCTTCTGATATATAAAGACAATTTTTCTGTAGTGTGACTGCAACGAATCCAATCCGGTCATGCTGCTTCGGTTCCATTTTTTTTTTGAAACTAGCAAGGTACCTGTGCTTTGCAATGGGTTAAAATTATCATAAGTTCTGATCTTGAGAACTATACATATAATTTCTGGGGTACGTAAAACATATAATTTGCATGTAAACATCAATCCACAGATAACCAAGCCACGTCCACAAGAGATCTATTATCTGCCTTTAGAAGATCCCAACAATTCTAGAGGTTCTTTTACTATATATAATTAATCTTAGATATTCAGCCACAAGTTTTTAAGCATTATTATCAAGGTTTAACAATAAAAGGTAGGAGGATGCCTTTGGCTTTCAACACTGCTGTATCTCATGTCATGGGCAAGTCATACACTTTTAGTGGTAGAAAAAGAACAAACCATATTCTTTGCCATATCCTGAAGTTAAATAAGTGACACTGCTTTCTTGCAGAATGATCATGATCCATCAAAGTTATTAGCTGAGACACCATGCAAACTTCTTCGTTTCTTGGTTGCTGATGGTGCTCATGTTGATGCTGATGTACCATATGCGGAAGTTGAGGTTATGAAGATGTGCATGCCCCTCTTGTCACCTGCTTCTGGTGTCATACATGTTGTAATGTCCGAGGGCCAAGCAATGCAGGTTACATTCCTATAATCTTTTCATTGTGCCGTGTATGGTTCACATGAACATTTCAAGTAACATTGGTAACTTTTTGTTATTCTAGGCTGGTGATCTTATAGCTAGGCTTGATCTTGATGACCCTTCTGCTGTGAAAAGAGCTGAACCATTTAATGATACCTTTCCAAATATGTGTCTTCCTATTGCTGCTTCTAGTCAAGTTCACAAAAGATGTGCTGCAAGTCTTAATGCTTGTCGAATGGTCCTTGCGGGATATGAGCATAATATTGACAAGGTAAACATCATGTCTTATGTTTTACTTTGTTTATCATGCATCCTTATGTATCTCTATCCATTTTCTTTTGTTCCTCTTGTACTCTGTTTATGTTCTAGTGCTGTTCCATAAAGATTTATATCACCTACATTGTTTCCAAATGCAAATATCTATACTCTTTAAAAAGATTTTAGTGGTGGTGAGTGGCAGTGAATCTGCCACCCCACCTACACCGATTGTAGTTTTTACATATTACCCCTTGAACTTAATATCACATAACATTTAAATCAATATGCGATCAAATAACATCTAATAAATCTACATGCGATAGCTAGTAACCACATATAAAATTGAATTAATAGCAGTATTCTCTATAGCAAAAATGTGGGACCATATTTCAATAATTTCATGAAAAATGTGCTTTTATTTATTTTAGGCAATATTATGACATTTTTTTCTTGGGGCTATTTCGTTTCTGCTCCTGTTTCAAGTTCTAATACTGATTTTGCCCCTTTTTTTTTAGGGTTTTCGTTTTTGACCTTACTTTTTTGAGTTGGACGGACCAGTTGTTCCTTCTTTGGATGGAAGGACTAACGGTGTTAAATGACATGTTAAAAGACTATTTTACCCTTGCACGAGAATATCATTTTGATCTTTTTTTAGTCATTTGTGTTGTTACCCTCTGTTCTAAATCATAGAAATATACAAAAACAATATATTATTAATTCAAATGACATGTTTAAAAACTTATAATTTTTTAAAAATATTTGACAGTTTCAAAACTATGTCAAATTTTTTTAAAAAATTATAAGTTTCATAGAAATGTACAAAAGCAATATATTATTAATTCAAATGACATGTTTAAAAACTTATAATTTTTTAAACAGGGGTAATTTCGTCATTAATTATTTCAGGAATTAAATCTTTTATTTTTAAAACTAAATATGTTGGTCAACTAACAGTCAACATGACTTCCATCCAAAATAGGGGCAAACGGTTCATTCGGTTAAAAAAAAGAGGGGCAAAAACGAAAACCCTAAAAAGTAGGGGTAAAATCAATATTGGACTTGAAAATCAGGACAGGAACGAAATTGTCCCTTTTTTCTTTTATCCATAGCAAAACGTGTGCATTTAGATAGTGCTACTATTCATCAATATTTTCATTTGATTCTTGATTCCTAATCTTATTTGTGAGTTTTAAGCCTAGTTCAATCCATTGGTAATCTCTTTTAGCAATAGTGAATCGATTATATATGTGTAAGGCTGCTTCCTTTTTCAGGTTGTGCAAGAGTTGGTATACTGCCTGGACAGTCCCGAGCTTCCTTTCCTGCAGTGGGATGAGCTTATGTCTGTTTTAGCAACTAGACTTCCACGAAATCTTAAGAGCGAGGTATGCTACAATTGGCAAGATAGCTAGTTTCATGCTCGAAAGGAATAAGTAAATTTTGCCAGATAGGTTAATTTTCCATATCAAGTTTTGAGTTTTTGATATAAAAGCATTACTGGACTAAAACTGTATTCGTGATTACTATAGTATATTGTACAGGATCAAGTACTACTTTCTTGTGCTTAATTTGTCAATACTTCAAATTTATCACTGGCCTATTTGAAGTATAGAGTTAAATGAGGTTTTGTTTGATCAATTTACCCACATTCTTTTGGTATATTGTTTTTAACTAGCCTTATGTTCTGCCTCAAATGTTTCTAACCTTTTCAGTTGGAGGGCAAATATGAGGAATACAAAGTTAAGTTTGACTCTGGGATAATCAACTATTTCCCTGCCAAGATATTAGGAGGGATAATTGAGGTTAGTTGTACGATTTGTTGTGGTAATCACTGCTGTAACTCTTTGTTTTTTAACAAGCAGTTTTGCAGGCAAATCTTGCATGTGGTTCTGAGAAGGAGAAGGCTACAAATGAGAGGCTTGTTGAGCCTCTTATGAGCCTACTGAAGTCATACGAGGGTGGGAGAGAAACCCATGCTCATTTTGTTGTCAAGTCCCTCTTCGAGGAGTATCTCTATGTTGAAGAATTGTTCAGTGATGGGATTCAGGTTATCTGTCATATCCACACTGAACAGATTAACATTTTTTTTGTTGATAAAATCAAAATGCTAATGTTTCTATTTTTCTGTGGCTGAAACAATATATAATGGTTCTGCATTAAATATAATGGGTAATATATACAATCATTGTTTTTGTTAAGTATAATGGGCAATATATAGTTCTGCATCAAATAGTATTTCAGGAAACAATATAGCAAATATTTGTAATAGTATATGCTCAAGATGGAATCTGATATAAGCATTGTTAATAAATCTATATATGATTGTGCTGTTTTTGTAGTCTGACGTGATTGAACGTCTGCGCGTTCAACATAGTAAAGACCTACAGAAAGTTGTTGACATTGTGTTGTCCCACCAGGTAAATTTCTTCATGGTCTGGTCATTTACTTGCAAATGATTGCTGAACCTGTCTTATTTTTTTTGACATTGTGGCTTTTGTTTCTAGAGTGTGAGAAATAAAACTAAGCTGATACTAAAACTCATGGAGAGTCTGGTTTATCCAAGTCCTGCTGCCTACAGGGATCAATTGACCCGCTTTTCTTCCCTTAATCATAAAGCGTATTATAAGGTGACCAAGACAAAGCTGAAATAACATGAATTTTTCAATGATCTTTCCTTTTGACATCTGAGTCTAATGAATTTCATGTATCTTAATATCTGCAGTTGGCACTTAAAGCTAGTGAACTTCTTGAACAAACAAAACTTAGTGAGCTTCGTACACGAATAGCAAGGAACCTTTCAGAGCTGGAGATGTTTGCTGAGGAAAGCAAGGGCCCCTCCATGCGTAAGCGAGAAATGGCCATCACGGAGAGCATGGAAGATTTAGTTACTGCCCCACTGCCAGTTGAAGATGCACTTATTTCTTTGTTTGATTGTAGTGATCCAACTGTTCAGCAGAGAGTGATTGAGACTTACATAGCTCGATTATATCAGGTATGACATGAAAGGCCTTCATCATTGCAATAAAGTAATTGGTCGCTGAAAGATGCGATTTCAAACTTGTAGCACATGCATTAACATGCTACTGCTTGATTTTTTCACTAACATAATCAATATTTTTCAGCCTCACCTTGTGAAGGATAGTATCAAAATTAAATTGATAGAGTCAGCTATTATTGCTTCATGGGAATTTCCTGAAGGACATTTTGATACAAGAAATGGAGGAGCAGTTCTTGGTGAGAAGAGATGGGGTGCCATGGTCATTGTCAAGTCTCTTGAATCAGTTTCAATGGCCATTAGAGCTGTACTAAAGGAGACATCAGACTACAGTAGCTCTGAAGGCAACATGATGCATATTGCTTTGTTGGGTGCTGATAATAAGATGGATATAATTCAAGACAGGTTTGTTCATATGCCATATTGGTGCTTAAATACTTATACATGTCACATGTAGTTAGATCTTAGAGATTGGTGGAGTTCTGTAATTAACTTTCCCCATTTTTCAGTGGTGATTATGATCAACTTCCATTAATACTAAAGGATAATATAACTGATCTGCATGCCTCTGGTGTGAAAGTAATAAGTTGCATTGCTCAAAGAGATGAAGCACGGATGACAATGCGTCATACCTTCCTTTGGTCTGATGAAAAGTTTTCTTATGAGGAAGAGCCGATTCTCCGGCATGTGGAACCTCCTCTTTCTGCACTTCTTGAGTTGGTATGTGATATCATCGAAATGACAACGTTTGGTGTGTCCTTGATTATCTTCTGTTTTCTTTTGTATTTATTCAGCGTATTGTGTATGCAGGACAAGTTGAAAGTGAAAGGATACAATGAAATGAAGTATACCCCATCGCGGGATCGTCAATGGCATATCTACACACTTCGAAATACTGAAAATCCCAAAATGTTGCACCGGGTATTTTTCCGGACCATTGTAAGGCAACCTAGTGCATCCAACAAGTTTTCGTCAGGCCAGATTGGTGACATGGAAGTAGGGAGTGCTGAAGAACCTCTGTCATTTACGTCAACCAGCATATTAAGATCTTTGATGACTGCTATAGAAGAATTGGAGCTTCATGCGATTAGAACTGGTCATTCACACATGTATTTGTGTGTATTGAAAGAACAAAAGCTTCTTGATCTTGTTCCAGTTTCAGAGTAAGTGTACATAATTCTTTTGGGAACATATGCCTTGCTTATGAGGTTAGTCTTCTCAATGAGCTTTTTATCTTACTCAGGAATACAGTTTTGGATGTTGGTCAAGATGAAGCTACTGCCTGTTCACTCTTGAAAGAAATGGCTATGAAGATACATGAACTTGTTGGTGCAAGAATGCACCATCTTTCTGTATGCCAATGGGAAGTGAAACTTAAGTTGAACTGCGATGGGCCTGCCAGTGGTAGCTGGAGAGTTGTAACGACCAATGTTACTAGTCATACTTGCACTGTGGATGTAAGTTAGTCCTCTAGCAGTTTGTTTTCTAATGAAACTTACGAAATTTTAAGCCAGCTTATTCTCATACCCAGAGCTAGTTATCTTTATATAATGTATGCACATTGTTCTAACTGCTTTTTAATTGTTTTAGATCTACCGTGAGGTGGAAGATACAGAATTACAGAAATTAGTATACCATTCTGCCACTCCGGTAGGTGGTCCTCTGCATGGTGTAGCATTGAATAATTCATATCAGCCTTTGAGTGTCATCGATCTTAAGCGCTGTTCTGCTAGGAATAATAGAACTACATACTGCTACGATTTTCCGCTGGTAAGTTGATTACTTCCTAATATCCTATGCATTACCATAGCAAATTCCAATGCATAGTTCATGCTGTTAGAATAAGCTGATGAAAATTTGAAACTGTAGGCATTTGAAACTGCAGTGAGGAAGTCGTGGTCCTCTAGTACCTCTGGTGTTTCTAAAGGTGTTGAAAATGCCCAATGTTATGTTAAAGCTACAGAGCTGGTATTTGCGGACAAACATGGGTCGTGGGGCACTCCTTTAGTTCCGATGGACCGTCCTGCTGGACTCAATGACATTGGTATGGTGGCTTGGACCTTGAAGATGTCCACTCCTGAATTTCCTAGTGGTAGGGAGATTATTGTTGTTGCAAATGATATTACGTTTAGAGCTGGATCATTTGGCCCAAGGGAAGATGCATTTTTTGAAGCTGTTACAAACCTAGCTTGTGAAAAGAAACTTCCTCTTATCTACTTGGCTGCAAATTCTGGTGCTAGAATTGGCATAGCAGATGAAGTGAAATCTTGCTTCTGTGTTGGGTGGTCTGATGATGGCAGCCCTGAACGTGGGTTTCAGTACATTTATCTAAGTGAGGAAGACTATGCTCGTATTGGCACTTCTGTCATAGCACACAAGATGCAGCTAGACACTGGTGAAATTAGGTGGGTTATTGATTCTGTTGTGGGCAAGGAGGATGGACTTGGTGTGGAGAATATACATGGAAGTGCTGCTATTGCCAGTGCTTATTCTAGGGCATACAAGGAGACATTTACACTTACATTTGTGACTGGGCGAACTGTTGGAATAGGAGCTTATCTTGCTCGACTTGGTATCCGGTGCATACAGCGCCTTGACCAGCCTATTATTCTGACAGGGTTTTCTGCACTAAACAAGCTTCTTGGGCGGGAAGTGTACAGCTCCCACATGCAGTTGGGTGGTCCCAAAATCATGGCGACTAATGGTGTTGTCCATCTTACTGTTTCAGACGATCTTGAAGGTGTTTCTAATATATTGAGGTGGCTCAGTTATGTTCCTGCCTACATTGGTGGACCTCTTCCGGTAACAACACCATTGGACCCACCAGACAGACCTGTTGCATACATTCCTGAGAACTCTTGTGATCCTCGAGCAGCCATCCGTGGTGTTGATGACAGCCAAGGGAAATGGTTGGGTGGTATGTTTGATAAAGACAGCTTTGTGGAGACATTTGAAGGCTGGGCTAAGACAGTGGTTACTGGGAGAGCAAAGCTTGGAGGAATTCCAGTTGGTGTGATAGCTGTGGAGACACAGACCATGATGCAAACCATCCCTGCTGACCCTGGCCAGCTTGATTCCCGTGAACAATCTGTTCCTCGGGCTGGACAAGTGTGGTTTCCGGATTCTGCTACCAAGACTGCCCAGGCATTGTTGGACTTCAACCGTGAAGGATTACCTCTGTTCATCCTTGCTAACTGGAGAGGATTCTCTGGTGGACAGAGAGATCTTTTTGAAGGAATTCTTCAGGCGGGCTCAACTATTGTTGAGAACCTTAGGACATACAATCAGCCCGCCTTTGTCTACATTCCCATGGCCGCGGAGCTACGAGGAGGGGCATGGGTTGTGGTTGATAGCAAGATAAATCCAGACCGCATTGAGTGCTATGCTGAGAGGACTGCAAAAGGCAATGTTCTGGAACCTCAAGGGTTAATTGAGATCAAGTTCAGGTCAGAGGAACTCCAAGAATGCATGGGTCGGCTTGACCCAGAATTGATTGACCTGAAAACAAAGCTTGAAGCAGCAAACAGAAATGGAAGTAGTAACGCAAAACTACTTCAGGCCAATATAGAAGCTCGAACAAAACAGTTGATGCCTCTATACACTCAGATTGCGATACGGTTTGCTGAATTGCATGACACATCCCTCAGGATGGCTGCTAAAGGTGTGATTAAGAAAGTTGTGGACTGGGAAGAATCACGATCTTTCTTCTATAAGAGATTACGGAGGAGGATCTCTGAGGATGTTCTTGCAAAAGAAATTAGAGCTGTAGCAGGTGAGCAGTTATCTCACCAACCAGCAATCGAGCTTATCAAGAAATGGTACTCAGCTTCACAGGCAGCTGAATGGGATGATGACGATGCTTTTGTTGCTTGGATGGATAACCCAGAAAACTACAGGGATTATATCCAAGATCTTAAGGCTCAAAGAGTATCCCAATCCCTGTCATGTTTGTCAGACTCCAGTTCAGATTTACAAGCCCTGCCACAGGGTCTTTCCATGCTACTCGATAAGGTAAGCATGCCTTGGGTTGCACCAACATCTTTTTTTCTGTATAAAGTGGTGATTACCAACTAACCTTTCTAAAACTGCTAATAACTTCTATATACATTTTTGTTGCATATTGCCGGAAATATCTAATCAAATAATGACTACAAATCCTATTGTTTTTGTTGCCATTGTCACCTCTAATCTTGGCTTTTGTTTCAGATGGATCCCTCCAGAAGAACTCAACTTGTTGAGGAAATTAGAAAGGTTCTTGGTTGAATCATATGATGCCAAAGCTTTTATATGAGGCAAAAATTGCTTGTGGGCCCCGTCGGATTGGTGATGAGTGTATATTGGATTTGTTCTGCCAGATGAGTGTTTACCAATGGACCAATGGTCCTGTATGGCATCGTTGTTTCGCACTAGTTCCGTGATGTACTATCATCTGTTGGACGCTGTAATTAGTGAGCCTCTGCGGATCCACAGTATAAGATTGAGCTATTGATTCAATTTTGAACAAGAATAATATGTTTTTGTAGGCATAAAAATGCGCATCTGTACGTGAAATAATATGTTTGTACTGTAATCGCTGATCGCTCAATAAATCACATGCAATATACAGTTTGCAGCACGACTCTCCCCACATCTCAACGTCAACCACTGATCCGATGTCTCCTGCACGAATATGAATGAACGAGCAAAGTGAAGGGCAAGAGGGAGGAAGAAAGCCGAATTCTGAGCCAATCTATCATCATACACGAGGATCATCCGGGCGAGTCTAGGACTCTAGCGTAGAGAATATTGACAAGAAGACAAATTAATAAAATCTTTAAAAATACACACTCAATTTTATAAGTTTACGACAAGAAACTATAAAATTGCTACCGGATTGCATTGCTTTAAATATTACCCAGGTTAGTTGCAATCATCAAAATAATATTGGACTTCAACTAGAAACGGGAAGAACAATGATGTGCCACCTTCCCGTAGACCCCATAGGTCTTGCATCAAAAATACATCCAGATATCGTAGGGCCTTATTTTTTTTTCACTTTTGCTTTTGTTTATAAATCAAAATTTGAAATTTCAATGTTAACTTTAGAGCTAACTTTAGAGTTTTTTTTACCCTAGTTTATTTTTTAGCCTTAGTTTTTAGATCGCTAAAAAACATATATCTAAAAGTTTTATTTATAAATCATTATTCGTTTACAAATATGTTATTTGGTTTTTCCAAAAAAGTCAAACAACCCTGCTAGACACCAACCTTAAATAGTTACCAAACCTATTATATATATGTTCACATGTGAATTATTAGTTTTTAAATGTAGTGTTCCTCTATGTTAAAACATTGTTTATTTTTTTTTACTTTGGATGAGCTAACTTTTATTGTGAGACCATGTGGCAAGGTTGATAATAATCTGAAGCATGGTTGTGTGCATGTTGGTCTTGATATTTGATTTGTTAACAAAAACATCCACCATTCCTTGCTGAACTATAGTAACGTTAATTTCTCGCTTACAGCCAACTATTGCCCTACCTTGTACAATCTGATCATTTCACTTTTGATATTATCGCCAGCAACTATTACTCCTTTGGCTCCCACCACTTGAGCCCATTGCCAGTTGTAACCCTTCCTAGCTCAATTTCATCATCGGTCGTACATGACCTAATTTCAATCTTATACTAGCATATATAATTGTCACCAAAATGTTGATGCATATGGCTGCAACTGCAAGAGTTGTTGTCAAGAAGTGTCAAGAAAAACAACATAGATGAGGTAGACCTTTACACCTAAATTTAACTTTAGGAGTGAAGTCTAAAGTATAACTATGCAGCTACCCAAATCCAACTCTGTCTTCCTATTTTGTTTTCCCTCTCTCTACGGCCTACCGGCTACCGTAAACCCAGTCCACCACGGACCACACACTTCCTTTCAATGACAATTGACCACACACGTTATCCAAAGAACTCGAAATATTTGTAATTAACTGCGTTCAACTTCCACAAGTTCTCTAAGGCCTCTATCGTTTTGCATTTGTATTTCAGCGTGTTATGCTGCTGCTTAAAAGCAACAACAAATCCATTGTTTTGCTTACGAGGAAAGAATGGCTGATTAATGGATCTTCTGTGGCCTTGTGGAATAATGAAGTGAGTATTTTTTTTGGTAAGATTATACATGGTTTTAGATCTCACTAGATGGTTCACGGGGAAATAGCCGTAGATAGATCACGTATTACGTAGGGCCCACTATCAATGGCTGATCCGCATTTAACCTAATAAGCGATAGAGCCTTAAATTTTATTGCTAAAGTTCCCTGCTAGAACTTTTACACTCATCCATTGCTTACACAATTCATCCACTCTCTTTTTAGTAAACAAAGCTATCAATATGTACATGTGTTTTTTTAGTCGTTGTAACGCAAGAGTATTTTACTAATTTTTCTAACTCTTAGCTCGGTGTGTTTCTATTTTACGTGGAGATAAAACCCTGGTCAGAGGTCTGCCAAACAGATCCATCAATTTAACGCGCAAAAATCTTTCATCCCCGTGAAATAGGGTCCCTCTCACTCCTCCTGGCGGAATCCCCTCTCCTCCTCCTCCCCCCTCACCTCTGGCGCCTCCGCTCCGTTTCGCGACGCTTGCCTCGAGAAGCTGAGATTGTTGTGGCCGCCCGTCGTTGTGGATGGCGGCCATGTTGCTCGCGCCGACCGCGCTCCCGCCCCTAGCCGTACAGGGTCCTCTTCTTTTTTTTTTTCTTGGCCTTAATTCTTTTCGACCTCTTAAATACCATTGGGTCGCCGTGTTCTAGTCCAGATCGAGGGAAATGGGGGAATTCACTTCATCTGTTGGGGGATATAGAGTAGCATGGAAGCTTACCCTAGCCAGCAAGGGTGTGTGATGTTTTTGCCAATTAGAAATTTTTAGGGAGATTTTTATGGGGAAAGCCCCCATGGTCGGAGTGAAGTTGATGTTGCTTCATTGCTCCTTTTTCTGTTTTGGTTGAGACTAGTTTCTTTTGTTTCGATCATAAATTGGTAGTTTGTTACTACTGTCTTAGTAACCCTTAATTTTTTTTTGTTTGCTAAAGTAATCAGTCCACCGTCTAGGTTCATCCGCTCATGGCATGTTCTGCTGTGTAAATCTATGCCGCTGTTCATCATTCTGATATCCTTACATTGGCAGATTATGTTTAATCAGGTTGGAGACGCCAAACCACGGTTCCGACATGGAAAAGGCTGCATAATGGCCCACGCAAAGTAAGCGCTGCATTAGGTATTTGTAATGTTTATTTTTGTTTTCCGTGTATGTTGTGACCGGAACTTATTTGTTGTTGAAGGCTGTCAGGACATTTGCAGCCAAAAGTAACAAGAGGAAGAGCAAATCACAAGGTATAATTAAAGGTCCAACATTGATAAGTGAAGAAGATTCTCCAGGCACAGGCAGTGGTGAAAATCCCACTACCAGCCTTGAGGTCAATGACAATGATGTTACTAGTGACGAGGAACTCGCAGTTGCCCCAAGGAATGCGGTTCTTCAGGCTTGTACTCTCACGTCTGGTTTACTGCTTGCAGGAGGTCTTGTGCTTCGTGAGGTAAAATTATTTGCTTAGTGATGAAAATAAAGCCTTTTAAACAATATTTAAGCTATGGAAGACCCTGTGATGATAACTTAAATGGATAAATGTAATATCAACACAAGCCACTATAAAATCACATCCTTCAGTTTAATGATGGTGGCATGCTGAACCTCTAAGTGAACAAAGGGTTGATTGATTGTTCACAGGTATCACATTTTGCATCTTCAAATGGATGGCCAATTGCTGATCCTATGGACTTGTCATGTATGTTTTTCTCTGTCTTTGTTAATAATGTTGACTTAACTTGTAACAATGATATGTCTGTAAGAAAATTTCTGTATTTTTTTTCTGCAGTCAATTTTGAAACCTGGCATCTCGAGTTGGTCGTAGGGCTTGTAATAATAGTATCATCTAGCAGATATATTCTTCTACAGACATGGTCAGATTTCAGGAATTCCAGTGAGGCTGCCAATAGACAAGTATATGCAACCTTTCAATCAGTATTTACTTTTATTTTATTATCCTCCTGATGAAGGTTATGATGTATCCATCGCTGGCAAATACTGTTTTCTCAAGCAGCTGATGTTCTATGCTGTTTTCTGAATGAAAAAAATAAAACTTTTGGAATACATTGTAACAACTGATCTAATTTGCATTACATCAAAGCTAATGATATACATTTACAGACTAGTGAATAATTGAATGCTCTGCTGTTTTTATGAACTGAATGGAACCAAGGTTCGAAAAACTGGAGTAACAGGTCAGCCTAATTTGAACTAAAAATTCGAAAATAAAATTTGAAAAAATCAACTGGTTGGTAGTAAAAAATTTAAAATTTGGGATTTGAACTTTTGCCCTTTAACCATCTGGTTACCAGATTTATCTGGTGGCCGGTAATTCTAGACAGACCAGTATTTGAAACCCTGAGTGCAACACAAGTTTTTTCGAAGACACTAGCACATTATTTCTTACTGAATCTAAGTTGCATAACTGCATTTATTTTCCCTAGTGCAAGTGTTTTCATTGTATGGTCATAGATTATACATTTATTTCAAGATACGAGAAAAGTATAGTCATTTGAGACATTATTACACTTCAGCTCTTAATTAATTAATGCCTGTCAACTAGATGCTTACTTCGCTGGAGATTTCCGACTATATCGTAGTTGCTTGTCTTCCTGGTATAAGCGAGGTAAAGATATATAAATTGTTTGAATTCTTCTTTCTAAAATACTGGATTCATTCAGAAGAAATCTTAATGTATAGTTTTCATATGTCAGGAGCTTCTGTTTCGAGGGGCACTGATGCCTATCTTTGGACTGAACTGGATAAGTGCCCTTGTAACTGGTGCCATTTTCGGTATTCTTCACTTGGGCAATGGCAGAAAATATTCATTTGCAATCTGGTAGGATATTTTCCTGCAATGTTTCATACATGTCTATAATGGGAAATAATTTAAAACATGCTAGTTAACTACCAAACTTTTCCTGATATTTTGAGCTGTGATGATTTATTGCAATCTGTTAGAATGATAAATTTCAATGTGGTCTTACACTTGAGTATTTTTGTATTTCCAGGGCAACATTTGTTGGCGTAGCATATGGTTTAGCTGCCTTAGCATCTTCAAGCATCATTGTTCCAATGGCTTCTCACTCAATAAACAATATTATTGGAGGCTTAATTTGGCGCTTTAGCAACAACATAGAAAGATAATAGTTTACATCTTACTATATTTGGAAAATAAACATTTTCAATTTTAGATTTTATTTATTGTTTTGCTTTAACATAGACAGTTTAGTTCGTGCTATTCTGGTTTAACTTACACTGCTAGGATGCTTGAAAAAAATGTTTTGCTTTACTGTTTTTCAAATCATTTGAACACAATGCATGTTAAATACATCTATTTACAAGTTGTGGTATACTATATTTACTTGCTTTTGTAGTTACTGGTATCCTATATATACCGAGTTTGAAATAATTCACTGATCAAAAGGAAACACTATGGTAAATCTGAATTGTCAGGTTTATAGTTGCTGCTTCAATGTAGTGAAGATAACTAGGAACAAATACATTCTCATAATAAAAAATAAGGGTGCGACTGCACAGAAGAAAATGCCCATGCACTGTTCCTGGAAATGTGTAGACAGCTTCAACAATCTTCGTGGACTTCAGTCTTCAGTCAATTATTTGCAGCACTTTTCACAGACTGGAGGGAACCTGTGAATGTTGCAGTAGCAGCATGCCACACTACAGTAATTATTGCAACCTGTCAATGTTATTCTACAACTGTTATGACCATATGACTAAGCTATTAATACAACACTGTTTTTTAATGCAAGAAAGCAATGACAGCTAACTAGCTAAGTAATGTGTTTAAAAAAACAAGTTGAAAAAGTTCCCTGGGACACTTGCAAACTTTAAGAGTATGAAACAAATTAAAACATGAGAAGAAATGGCAAAAGAGTTTTAGCAGATTACCACTTATAAGAATGTACTGAGATTTTCGAGTGGTCTTTGATCTTGCCATCTGTGAAGGTGGTGCAAAGGAAAGAATCCCAAGGGTCAGTAGAAGCAAAGTTATAACCACAAGTATCCTCATGAACATGGCCTTGTTACAGAGGCTGCTAATACAGCTCCTCGGCATCTTCAGTTTGGTCGGTACGGTATGGCAGCATCTGGCTTAAATGATGCCTATTTATGTACCTAACTACAGCTATTCAGAATTGTCTTAGCAGGTGAGGGTTAGGAGGGGGCCAAGAAGTAATGCAGCCATTCTCTCACTCACTCCCTTGGGTAAACAATTGACAGCATTTGTTAACTATTTGAGTAATCCAATTCGTTTACATAAATCTTGCAAGCAAGGTGTGGTTGGTGCTTTTTGTAATGAACCAGCACAGAAACATTCAGGTTGTAAGCATGCTTCAACCGACTAGCGGACGGCATAGAGACAAACATCTGGACAGGTGTGCATGTTGGTCGCCCATGACAGGGCCTTTGTATGTTTGATAGAAAAGGTTAAATTTATTTGCATGTTTGGTCACCCAGCTGACAATTGTTCAGGTGGCTAAATTTTCATCCCTCAGATCAACTATCAAAACCATCTAAGCAGTATCAAACTGTCAACATGTTTTGGAAGCACCGGGGTGTATTGGCATACTCAGGTGAGAGATGCATGACTTTTTACGAATATTGCACACATGCAAGTGCCCTCTCAATTGAATTTTAGTTAGGTTATGTGATGAATAATTGTCAGTTTATCAGGCCTAACGACGAGCTGAAACCATCGATAATTTTCTATCTTGAAAGAGAGGATGATAATTGATAAGGATATGACCGGTTTGGATATAACCGAAACTACAATATATATTGATAAAACAAACTTTTGTGCATTCTATATTAGATTTATTATTTATATATTTGAACAAATAATGTTGCACCATGAGTTGTGTATATTATCGTTTGTAGAACTACTTGCACAGGCGAAATGAATGGGGCCAAGCATATGGAATGAGTGGTTGATCAACGAAGTTGATTGGAGATCAAGTCAAGACTTTCTTCGAGTGTTATCCAAAGCTACCACGTCACTTTTGGTCAAATAGGACCAGCAATAAAACTCGACGTCTTGGATTTGGGTTTAGGCCTCCTGACAACGCAAACTTTAAATGGACTTTGTCACTAATGGATAATGCTTCTTAGGGCCATGAGTACTTATTGGAAAATTTTTGGAGTATACTTTCGGATAATTATGGTCGTACATCAAAATTCTTCATATGTTGTCTGGAATCATCATAACAAGCCGCGTAACTCATCTAGTCTGAATCTGTTTTTGGCCTTGGGCCTTTTAATTGATAACAAGAATAAGAAAATCACAATCTGAATTCAAAATGAATGATTAAGTTAACAAAATTGAGCATGCACAATCTGCTGTAGAGGCAAAACTGATATAGCAGCGAAACTGCAAAGTGATAGAATAATCCAAGCAAAACCTAACTAAAATAATGACGACTATTTAATATATATAACTAAGAACATCTTAGGGTTATCCCTAGGACCATTTATCCCCTAGGCCTAGTGACACAATTATGAAGTCGAAGGCTGAAAACATATTTGTACTAGATGAAGTACGTGACTATTTTAATGATCGTGGATAGCTTAGGAGAAATTTTGATGTGAGACTAAAACCATACGAAAGTAGACAATGATACCTCTCTAGGATAAACGATAAAATCTAGATTTTTTATTTTTAAATATTTTTAATGAATAATTTTATTACTAAACTTCAAAGGAAAATAGGGATGATGTGGCAAAAAGGCTGCCCTTGATTATTCTCTGATTTTACTCGGTTTTTGTGTGCATGCTTTTCAACCTACTAAATGGTGCATTTTTTGCAAAACGTTTCTATACATAATTTCATTGTCTCATATTTCTAAAATATATTTTTAACTTTGTAGTAGCTTATTCCATCATTTACACCCTAAATAGCTATCACAAAAATTAAATAATTTTACATCTTTAGTTAGAAAAAAACACACCAAGGTGCACAAAAGAAACCAACGTAGACAACTGAAAATGTTGCACCTATTCTTTTCTAATATCATGTTGATGTCCAAGCATGTGTAATGGTAGGTTTCTTAAGTTAGCACAAGGAAAAAAAAAGACTACCACTATGACAACCTGAATCCAAATTGCACAAACCCACTGTTTCTTACTTAAGAGAAGATGGTACACAGTTTCGGTCAACTGTGCTAAACCTGATGAGGAATGTTGATGAATCTGGTTTAACCACCTGTAGATGTCCATTCCTGAGTAACTGTTATAGTCTACGACAAAACATTTTTTTTAAATCCAATTTAACATAAGTGGATATCCATTACTCGAACACGCCGAAGAGTTCTAAAAAGAAGGCCCAGATAAATCCAATGATTTCTACTAAAACAAAACTATAAAAAAAATATATATAAGAGCCAATTTTAACGGACCATTCACGCACAAGTCGCATACACACGCCCCTTGTACATAATCACTTGTGTTTATGTACTTCTCTCTCACATGACTCAGGTAAGTAGTTTTCTCTCGCCATGACTCAAGTGATTGTTATCTCTGTCCCGTAATAATTTTATTTTTCGATTTCTTGTCCAAAGTTTGACCATTCGTCTTATTTAAAAATTTTGTACAAAATTTTTTTAAAAAATATTCACGCATAAAGTACTATTTATCTTTTATCATCTACAAACAATATCAATATTAATCGTAAAAAAATTCAAATAAGACAAATAGTAAAAACGTTGTATCTAAAATATAAAAAGTGAATTTATTTTAAAGCGGAGTCAGTAGAACAGTATCTACCCTTTTAAAGAAGTTTATCTCTTCTAAAATAAATAAGCTAAAGCCTACTCTCCGTTTCATAGCATCCAACTTTCTATACTTGCTTTGATTTATCTTTTGACGAATATACTTCATATTAGCATACGAATTAAGACAAAACTACCTTTTCTTTTGAAAGGTGGGATTTTCTTTTGAAAGTTGTATAGCTAGGGGCAAAAAAAATCTAAACTCTAGGACTCTTGGGCGATTTTGGCCGCCCGTAGAGATGACGCTGCGAGCCCGCCCGCCGCTCTCTTCCTCCTCCTCCTTGCCGCTCACGACCCTTCCAATCCGGCTCCGCTGCCCGCTCCATTCCTCCCGGCCCTCCAAGCTCTTCTTCCTCCACGCCCATCCCCGGTCCCCGGTCCAGCTGCGTCCAACCCACCGCTCCTCGGCCCGTCCTGGCGGACCTCGTTTCTTGGGGCGAGATGACGCCGACGAGGAGGAGGATGAGGAGGAGGAGGGGTGGAGGTCGGCACCACCTGCCGGCCCCTCCGGGGCTCACCTCGTCGGCGCGCTGGACGACGACGACGGCGACGGCGACAGCGGGGGCCGCGTTGGGTGGGGCGCAACCCGCGGTGACGACGCCGGGGGAGTGGAGATTCAAGAGCTCGGGGCGGACGGCGGCGGGGAGGCAGCCGAGTGGGACCCCCCTGTCCGCCTCTTCCGATGGCCGGTTCAGGTACAGCGTCAGCCAGAGGAGGAGGAAGACGACGAAGACGGGAGTGGCTGCGAGTGGTCGGACCCGGGCTGCTTCTTGCGAGGCCAAGAGGAGGCCGCCGGTGCCGTGCGCACCACCACGGCCATGGAAGAAATTCTCGCCTTCGCGCGGAGCCACGAGGCTGACGGGCAGGCGTTTGCCGAGTTCTTGGCGGGGTACAGGCACGCAGCGTTCGGCGTGGAGGAATGCGTGGAGCTGACGAGGAGGATGGGGGAGGAGGGGCTGGCATTGGGGTGCCTCCACCTCCTCCGTTGGATGCAGGCTCCGGAGGAGACATTGTTGTTGTCCCCGCAGGCATGGCTGCTCGCTGTTGTGGTGCTTGGACGTGCTGAGATGGCCGATGAAGTGCTGGAGATTGTAGAAGGCTTGCCTCCCGAGAGGAGATTCAGGAAGGCTGTCCTTTACAACGCTGCAATGTCAGGTCTTGCCTATTGCGGAAGGTGATCGGCTGAACACCATCTTTTGTTGTCTTGTTAATTCTACCTAGTAGTTTTGTGTTATCAAAACTTGTCTGTAAAAACAATAGATAATAGATAATATTTCTGAATAGTGCTCTGTATCATCTCCATAATCCTTATAAGTGGAACTGATTGACTATGATTTTTCACCTATTTCTGAGTAGCATGTCAATGCTCTTCTTGTGATAATGAGATCTAGATAGTATGAAACTGTGGACAAACATGAAACACTACTGTCACATATGTTGTTTGGTGGTAGTTTGAAAACATGTCAGTAATTTAGTATCCTTCTTAAGTTTGAAGATTTCTCAATACACAGCTACATTCATTACTAATATGAAGACCAAGTATGTACTATACTAATGGGGCGCATTCTAACTGTAGATTTCATAATTTATTTATTATTCATTCTGTTGAACATGTTTCCACTTGTTTCAGATATGATGATGCTTGGAAAGTATTTAAGCTTATGGAAAAGAACAATATCCAGCCTGATCACATGACATCCTTAATCATGCTAAATGTAATGAACAAGGGCAATGCATCTGCCAAGGATGCATGGGAATTCTTCCAACGGATGGACAGAAAAGGTGTCAAGTGGAGCTTGGACATATGCATTTGTCTTATCAAGATCTTCTGTGATGAGGGACTGAAAACAGAAGCTCTTATCATCCAGTCAGCAATGGAGAAGAGAGGAATTGCATCAAACACGAGCATATATAACACATTAATAAATGCTTACTGCAAAGCCAATCAAATCGAAGAGGCAGAGGGACTTTTTGTTGAGATGAAAGAGAAAGGCTTGTGTGCGACAACAGTGACCTATAATATCCTTATGGGTGCTTACAGTAGAAGATTGCAACCAGAAGTTGTTGAGTCTTTACTGCTGGAGATGCAAGATTTAGGACTACAACCAAATGCGAGATCATACAACTTTCTCATTAACACTTATGGGCAACAGAAGAAAATGACTGAAAAGGCTGAAGATGCTTTTTTAAGGATGAAGACAGTTGGCATTATGCCAACATCTTCTACATACACTTCTCTTCTTTGTGCATATGCAGTTAATGGACTGTATGAAAAAGCTCTTTTGACATATGTGGATATGAAAAGAGAAGGATTTAAGCCTTCCATTGAAACATATACAGCTTTGATTGACATGTTTAGGAGAGCTGGTGACACAGAGAAGTTAATGGAGACTTGGAGATCAATGATCGATGAGAAGGTTCCTGGAACAAGAGTAATATTCCACATGGTGCTTGATGGTCTGGCAAAACATGGGCTGTATGTCCAGGCGATGGATGTGATGTATGAGTTTAGAAGGGCTGGTTTACAGCCAAATGTTATGACATACAACATTTTGATGAATGCTTTTGCAAGGGGAGGACAACACTACAAATTGCCCCAACTCTTGAAAGAGATGGCTGCTCTGGAAATAAAACCAGATTCTGTGACATATTCCACAATGATTTATGCGTATGCCCGTGTCCGTGACTTTTCGAGAGCATTCTATTACCACAAGCTGATGGTTCGAAGTGGACAGTTGCCTGATGTTAGGTCATATAAAAAGTTATTGAATACATTGGATGTGAAAGCTGCAAGAAAGAACATAAAGGATAGGAGTGCTGTGGTAGGAATCTTAAAAGGAAAGTCTAGCTTGAAACATAGAAAGGAGAAGAAGGATGAGTTTTGGAAGAACAGAAAAAAACGTTCTATG
This sequence comes from Oryza brachyantha, assembly GCF_000231095.2. Classification (NCBI taxonomy): domain Eukaryota; kingdom Viridiplantae; phylum Streptophyta; class Magnoliopsida; order Poales; family Poaceae; genus Oryza; species Oryza brachyantha. The sequence continues at coordinate 8,082,300 of NC_023167.2, read as the reverse complement.
ATGAATAAGGTTTATGGGTACCCAAGGAAAAGATCTTTGTGATGCTTTTCTTATGTGTACATCAGTATCCCGGATGTTCATCCTTGTGCATTACAATGGCATATAAAATGAATGGTCTGGAAGTTTCATGGTCGCCATATTTTAATTCTCTTGAAGCATTCAGGTCAGAAAATACGGTTGTAGTGTTATTAATTCAGTACAATTAGTTATCTTACTGATGTCAGTAGTCTTAATAAACATGAAGGCTTTGTGTTTTAAATTGGCTGGCCTAGACGACTATTCAGGTAAATGAATTTCATATGTTTGCCTTAAATTGTTCATTTAGATGCCTTTTATTTAATCGGATGTTCTATTCAATGTTATGGACTACGATAGAGTGTAGAGTATAGACTATTTCATTCCTCATATGTCACCTCTCTTCCATCCCTTGTTGACAATGGTTCTTGGATTGAAGAATTCTTATGGTTAATTTAGTAAGTCATCCAAAAGTCATGGAATGATAGCTGACTAACAGCATGCAATCAGTAGTCAGTAGAGAAATGAAAATAATTTACCCAATTCAAAATGACGTGGAGATGATTGTTATTCTCAAATATCATTTTTTTTGAGAAAATTGCATCATACCATCATCAAAACAAGACTTCGCTAAAACACCACTTTGCATTTGGGATTTGCCAGAACACCATTCACCCAAATACCATTTTCCTCTTTCTTGTAAATAAAAATGTTTTTGCCTCTTTTTCCCATTTTTGATGACCAAAGTACACAACTGTTGTGACTAGTCATGATCCTTAGACTATAAAAAAAAAATACAGGGACCAATCTTGACATGATAATAAATGTATCATAATGGTACAAGATTTGCAAAATATAGTGATTCTATTTGCCAAACTCTTCTTTTAAAAAATTGTAAATTGCGCTATCAATGTATGAACTCACGAGGTGGCTGCAATTTTTTACATGAACTTGTAAATCGCCCGTTTCCATGCACAAATTTGTCTACTGCGTGCAAACCAAAGCCAAAAGGATTTGTTATGAGTAATTTCACTAAGTTAGACACCGATTATAATCTCATATAGGCTCACATGTTAAGATAATATTATATGCATATGCACATGTTCAATCAAATATGGAGTAAGTCATTTTATGTGTAAATAAAAGATATATAAGATATAAAAAGAGTATGAAATAGATACGAAAATGGAGTATAAAATAAATGCAAAGCTTACATAAAGGATATTTGCACATATGACATTTCTCTCGGTCTCATATATGCATATGACATCCTAATCAACTAACAAAACATGATTTGCCACAATATGTCACTTTGGACTTGGTTCACTCGGACTAAACAAGTTTGTGCATTATAATGAGCATTTTACGATTTTATATACTAGATTGCACTGACCCGATAAGTTTGTGTACCACCAATGCAATTTACTCTTTCAAAAATTACTTGCCAAGCTGTTATAGCATATATGCTATTGCAGAAATCAATGTTAGAGATTGGCTTCTACTGTTGAGTGTGCACCTAAATACATCTCTCATGATTTTCTTAAGTACTATTACGCAATAATTAATTTCCTTAAAGAAATCAATCCGTTAACGGTCGTTCAATGGTTTGTCTGAAGCAGCGCTGGCATTGGAAAGCTGTCCTGCACGATGGTAGGCAACAGTCTATGGTAATTTTGTCAACTCACCGAGGAACACAATGCTAAATTATTTTAATTTACTACAGAGGGAATAAAAGTCCAGTTTCAGAGTGGTATGCTGGCGAATCCCAAATTTCGAGTGGTATTTCAGCAAATCCCTGTTTCGATAATGGCATAGTAGCAATTTTCTCTAATTTCAGGAGGCAAGCCACCATCCTTCAGCCAAGCCATGGGAGTGGCGAAGAGCCAAAGACTACAATTTGTGGCGTAGACCGCAAGATCTGGCAAGGGCCACGATACATGGCACAGTTCACAGATCATGATGACAGACTACGATAAGCAATCAGCGAGTGAAGGAAATAAGTCTTGGGGAGCTGAGGTCCATAGGGGATGGCCTATCTAAAACCCCTGTGTGGCACAGCAGCACTGGAAAAAGGGGAAAGACAATTTTATCCTGTTTATGTAATGTAAAATCATGTATAAGCCAAATCCTGGGGCTATAAATAGACCCCAAGAGGGAGTTCTGAAAGGAGGAATCTGAGAAAGCAAATAGAAATTTACTGTCTTTGCATACATTTAGAAATACTATGGTATACCTCTACAACACATATCTAGCACTATCCATTACAGAAAGATAACTGATTTTGTTGTTTGTGTCTTTTAGTTCATATTCAATTTGAGAATATTATGGATATGTACATAATACTAGCTTATATATATATATACCCTATAGATGATATTGTCATCTATGCAGCTATTATTTTGACCTCCAGCATCAGACTGTCCAAATTGTTATATACTGAATTGTTGAATGCAGTAAGACGGAACATTAAACTATGTGTTTTCAATAGGGCGCTGATGGCGATTTGATATCAACACCAATTCAGGTGGCTGGCGGTTTTTTATTACTTATTAGGGATGCTGATGGCCAGGTAGCTTGAGCAGGTAACGGATATCTTTATCATATCGCTGTTGCTTTACAGACTGAAATGGAAGCTTTCCTTAGAGCTCTTTCTTATGCTTTACAAGTTGGCACAGAGCGTGCCGACTCATTTTAAAAAATGAATTCTGTTTACTTGAGAGTACTGGTCTTCAGAGTTCTCCTGCCTTTGATTCTAGCATGTTCAGGGAGGCCAAGTACCTTATATCAAAATGCTTTATACAAATGAATGTTCTTTATAATGACAGAATATGTAATAGCGTTGTTTCTTTTTTTTTTTAGCTCAGGTTGATGCAAAACTGGAGCCAGTTGTGCCATGCTTTGGGCCAATTCAGTCCTTGATGCTGTAAGTTATTTCGAGTCTAGCTAATCTGCTTCGGTCTCTAGTTGTGGAAATTTCCTTCATGTGCTATCCGCCAGTTGGCCTATTTTTCTCCAATTGTCAGTCGATTTTTTTTTTCACAATTCTTGCCGGGCTTTGTTGGGTCTGCACTGGGCATCTTGTTTTCCTGGGGTAATGGGCTTCCTCTTAACCTGTTTGGCTACAACCCATTTTGGCCTTTGCCTGATTATTCTTTTCAGGGGCAGGCAGCTCTGGTTATTTCTCTGTATCAGAATAGGTAAGTGCTCGGTGCTCCCATATTCAATTAGGAGATCGTTGCATTATCTTCTTTTGCGACGTACTACCATTTGTTTGAAATCAACGAAATCTTACCATATTAATTTGCTGGCAAATCTTGGGATTAAAAACCTTAAAAGAGACCTTCCATAAAACACAGACGACGACCACAATGATACATTTCCATACAGTGTTCATGCGATTGCTCATTTCTAATTAATATTCTGCTCAAAACACCCTCCAAATACACCATTTTCTCTTTGAAAGAAAATTCGTTATGGCGAATTCACGACCTGTTTTTTCCCACAATCTATATGAACCTTACCTGATACACCGACTGCAAAGCATTCTGTAACATCACTTGCAAATTCAACATCAAGAATGGTTCTTGTCACCTTTGTATGCTTGTTCGCCTCATTTTTAGCCATTTCATCCCCTTGTCCGTTACCGATCAATGCCACTGCTGATGCTGATGCTGCACCGGGCTGCGGCACCGGCAACCCGATCGACGACTGCTGGCGCTGCTTCCCCGGCTGGGCCAGCAACCGGCAGCGGCTCGCCGACTGCGCCCCCGGGTTCGGGCGCGGCGCTGCCGGCGGGAAGGGCGGCGCGGTGTACGTCGTGAACGACTCCAGCGACGACGCGGCGCGGCCGGCCCCCGGGACGCTCCGCTACGGCCTCGTCCAGGAGGAGCCCCTCTGGATCGTGTTCGCCGGCGACATGACCATCCGCCCGGCGCACGAGCTGGTGGTCGCCTCCCGCAAGACCGTCGATGGCCGGGGCGCCCGCGTGGTCGTCGGCGACGGCGGCGCGTGCTTCGCAGTGAGGGGCGCGCGCGACGTCGTCATCCACGGGCTCACCGTGCGCGGCTGCCGGCCGAAGCCGAAGCTGGACGCGGCGGCAGAGGCGGCAGCGAGCGGCGGCAGCGGCAAGGGCGGCATGTCGGACGGCGACGGCGTCTGCGTGCACAACTCGAGCGACGTGTGGGTGGACCACTGCACGCTGGAGGACTGCGCCGACGGCCTGATCGACGTGGTGGAAGGCTCCACGCGTGTGACCCTGTCCAACAACCTCCTGCGGAACCACGACAAGGTGATGCTGCTTGGCCACAGCGACGGCTACACCCAGGACAAGGCCATGCAGGTCACCGTCGCCTTCAATCGCTTTGGCCCTGGTCTCGTCCAAAGAATGCCAAGGTAAAAAATGCCTCTATGTTGCATTGCATGCATGCATGCAGCTTTACTGTCACATCCAGAGACGAGGTCAACGCTGTCCAGAGACTAGGTCAACGGGGAAGAAGATAATACTACTATTGTCGCTGCATAAATCTTGGTTCGTCGTCTCGACATCACTAACCCCATAAATCTTGTTTATAAACCAAATTTTAAATTTTCAACCGCAAATTTGAAGTTGATTTTAAGATTTTTTTCATCGTAGTTTATTTTTCAGGCTTACTTTTAGATTGCTGTGAACACTTTATAACATTTTTATTCGTAAATTATTTTCATTTACAAATATGATGTTTGACTTTTCCTTCGAAAAGCGAAAAGATACCACATAAAATTTGTGAATACGTCAGGTGGCCGAAAATTCGTTCATTATTTACACATGTTGATTACTAGCTTTATTCAAGTAGAAGATAATTTAGAGAATTTCTTTTTGTTGATCTGCCTATTGTGTGCCAGGTGCCGGTTTGGGCTCTTCCACGTCATCAACAACGATTACATAGACTGGGAAATGTATGCCATTGGGGCCAGTGCTTCACCGACAATTCATAGCCATGGCAACAGATTCTCTGCCGATATAGCCAAAGAGGTCATGTATCTCCTTGCTATGGGCCTTCGTTGTTTGCATCTAATCTTTTATTTATTGATTTGCTGGCTACATATCTGATAGGTGTGGAGGCTGGATATAAATTTGATTGATTAACATATACTGTTGCATTCAGAATTTCAGGGCTGACTAAAAGAACTGAAATTGCCAAAATTTATGAAGAAAATGAACACGTTTTGGCTGAATTATAGCACATTAATTTATATTAATTAGAAAATGGAATGATCTATAAAAAAAGAATATTCTTCGGAGGGGACCTGCAGACCCGAAAATTTCATACCAAAATATAAGAGTAGCCAATTGAACTGAAGACCCCAGATGACTGCATTCCCTGTCAACAATCCGTGCCAAGGGCTACAAAAATATGAAAAATCCTGCTTCTACATTGTAATTAATTAATTCGCCATGTAATTAATTAATTTCTGCAGGTGACCAAGCGGGAGGGTGATGTGCCGGAGAGCGTGTGGCGCAACTGGAACTGGCTATCCGACGGCGACCTGATGCTCAACGGCGCGTTCTTCACGGCGTCCGGCAAGCCGGGGCCCGACCTCAAGGCCCCTACCTTCGCCAGGCCTTCCTCGTCTGTGCCGTCGATGACGGCCTCGGCTGGGGCTCTCTCCTGCGACGAGGCCTCACCTTGCTGACGACGAACCGGACCACGCGTCGCTAATAAACACAGCTTACTGCTGTCTCCGATGATTGTTTCTTGTTTTTTTTTTGGGGTTTTGTGTGTCAATAAATTGCAGCACCAGAACTATATGTTAATCCGGTAGTAGAACATGATAGCACTCTCTGTGAGAGAGATAGAGAAGGCTCAATGTTGTGCTCGAGAATTGTTCATAAATCGTCAAGGAACTGGTTCTGCTATTCCTAATTGAGTGTTGCGAAAGGTGTTGTCTCGGTTCTTGGTACAAAAGATTGCAGCGATGTTAGATACTGTAGCCCGCTCTTGGGTTAGGAAAAAGGTGAACAAACTTTGACCGCTCGTCTTATTTAGAGAGAGTTATATAAATACACAAAAAAATTCCCTATTGGAAAGTCTGTTGTATCCAAAATCTAGTTAAGCCTCATACACCATAATCTGGCCATATAAAATCGATTGATGGTCAAAGTTAGAATTATATTGGTTACCAGTGACAAGAACTCCGTCCCTAAATGTTTAACGCCGTTGATTTTTTATACATATTTGATTATTTGTCTTATTCAAAAAAATTTGTTAAATATGTAAAGTTATATATATACATAAAAATGTATTTAATAATACGCGAAATGATATAAAAATAATTAATAATTAAGTAAATTTTTTAAATAAGAGGAACGGTCAAACATGTATAAAAAAGTCTATGGCGTCAAACATTTAGAGATAAAGAGAGCAATTAAAAACGAAGGTACTACTATGTTATGTATATTGGAAAGTTGTCAGTCTATCTTCAGTTTAACGGACGTATTATTACCATGTTCTGTATATTTGATAGTATGTCAGTCTATCTTCAGTTTCTACAGTTGAAGAGGACTGATAATTATGTTGGTCTATCAGATTCAATCCCATGACAAATCAATCCTGTGGTATTACTGTCCATGCGAGACAAATTAACAATGGATATTGACTCCCAGTCAAATTAAAAAGAAAAACAAAATGCAGAGTAACTCAATCGGACCAGCCTCTGCAGCTATTTTCTGGCCCTGTGTTGGAGATCTTGTAGTTCTTAAATGAAAAAGAGCGCGCGCATGTTCTTTTTAAAATGAGTTTAATTTCCAAAATCACCTCTACGGCCAAGGTATCCATGCACAGAATTGTAGATTGGAGAAAAACAACACCATTCGAGCAGAATGGTTTCCTCCTCTTTTTTCGAAAACTAAGAGCAGAATAGTTTAACTAACAGCAATTTTACTATTCTTGAGAAGGATATCAGGATGTACCACTGTTTTCTATGTAAAATTTGGTACCTTTTGATACTAGGAGATACTAAATTTTATATAAAAAATAGTGGTACCTCATGATACCTCCTTAAGGATAGAAAAAATGCTCTTTAACTAAACACTGTCAGATACTACATATATCTCTGTTGATATTAGTACACAGAAGTAAAAGCCCTCGGTTTTATAATAATTTCACTGCATAAATCTCATAATATGTATGATACAAAATATATAGCATTTAAAGAGGAATATCGAGTCCCTTCCCGACCTCTACACCAATCATCTGAAGAATGCCCTTGTTCAGCGCCTGAAAAAAAAAAAAACAAAGAACACAAAACATTCAGAAACTAAGGCGCAGGAATGAATGAAACATTCCAATTGTGCTATACAATGACAAAACAGCATCTCAATTAGCTCTACCAAGTAAGTACCAACATTGTAAATTAAGTGATGAAATGCCCAATTACCAGCTCTACGATGAAGGTGCCAATGAGGCCAATCATGCAGGCCCTGGAGTTCCACACCTCTGCAGTCTTGGTGAACCCCAGGAAGGGCTCACTCAGCTTCGGCTGCTCCCTGGGCACCTCAACCTGACACAGTTCCAAAACCAAACAAAACCACCATTAACAAAAAAACAAACAATTTCTTGGAGTCAACAATACCTACCAATCAGGCTGAGGCATTTCAATTAGAGCTTTGTGACCCACTCACCCCTGCAGGCAGCTTCGCAGCTCTAACTCTGACAGACCGGGTTCTTGGCAGCTGCAGGGATGGAGAGAGCTTCTTCAGGTGGCTGCTGCTGCTCAGGAGGAAGGATGGAGCAGCGAGTGTAGCTGTTGCTGCCATTGATTCTGCCCTGCCTAGCAAAGCTTTCTCTCTCTTCGGCGAGTAGTTCTTGTGTTTGCTTGCTCTCTCTCGATCCAATGGTCTTGTGCAAGGACTGAGATGTGCCACCACTCGTGTGCTGGGGGTCCAGAGGTTGGAGAGACGTGGCCGCGTTGCAGACGACAAAAAATCTATCGAAGAAGATAACGGGAGGCGTGGAGGGCAGGGGGCGGGGGTGGGTTAGAGAAGTTCATTTAGAATAGCCAGCTACCGGCTCCAACTCATCTATAATTAACTTAATAGTTAATTTATATAATAGTTACCTACAAAGTATTAATACATGGTCCCACATATCATACACACACTGTGTCTTGGAGTTCTTGGAGTTCGTGCTACAACTAGCTACAAATTAATAGCTCACTATTCTTATCTCTCATCTCTTATCTCTTTAAAATATGTTTATAGCTGGTTATAGCCTGCTATTGTACCTGCTCTTAGAGATGTTAAGGGGGCCTTGCATATAGTTTGAAGTAAAAGATCAATACACAGAATTTTTTGAATTTTATTTATTAAATTATTCACCATTTTAATTTTGCGATTAAAAAATCACAGGATTAGACTCCTCCTGCTCTCCTAGAGGGCGAAATGCTGACGTGGCACACGGCGCAGCGTTCGGGCGGGACGGCTGTTAGCGGCGCAGCCGGCAATTTTGCACTAAGACCCCTTCCGCCCTTACGGAGAGCGGGAAGGGGGTAAGTGCAAAATTCGCACGGCCGGCCGACGCGCCCGCGGGGGGAGGGTGGAAGGGGCCTGACCATTTTGCAGGCGGCCCCTTCCGCCCTATGTAAGGGCGGTTTATTCGGTGGCCTATTTTGTACCGTACAATTTAAAAACTTATTTAGTGGATAATTGATTTAGCGATGGTATTATTTAGTCCGTACGTAATGTATTGATACAATATAATAAAGAAATTTATTTACTAGATAATTAATGTAGTCATCGTGTAATTTAGTTAGTAAAAGTGTATTTGCAGTCGACAATTTAGAAAATTATTTAGTTGATAATTGATTTAGCGATGGTCTAATTTAGTTCGTACATAATGTATTGATACTGTATAATAAAGAAATTACTTACTACATAATTAATGTAGTCATTGTTTAATTTTAGTTAGTAAAAGTGTATTTGTAGTGTACAATTTAAAAACTTATTTAGTGCATAACTGATTTACCAATGGTACAACTTATTACTAATAGTATAACTTAGTGACTACAAAAATTATTTATAGTGTAAAAAGACATAGTAAAACATAATTACGTTAAATAGAAAATAAAAGTAGTTTATGTTGTAGTTAAGGAAATTGTTAAGCACATTTAAGTTAATGTAAAGCTATTGTTTTTTGTCGTTGTTAGCATGTTCTTATTATTGTCGCTTACATAATTAAAATACAATAATTGCTTGTTGGTACCGGACTATTACCATTGAAAGTTAAATATGATTTATCGCTTATAGTTAAAATATAATCAAACCTACAATCAAGTATTGCGTGGACTTATTGTTGTTAAAAATTAATGATATAGTTCAAGAGAATATTGTTTACTGCCAAGTTAATGTAAGTTATATTTGAATTTACAAAATTAAAAACGATGTAGTTAAAAATGTAGTGATGTAATATAGTACAATATAATTCGCATGAACAATATGTATTCATAAGCACACTAAAATGAGTGTCGTCAAAGATGTGTTGAAGAAAACAACGCATTCCCGTTGTAGGTATGGCCAGTAAAGTGCAGTTTCCACTGTACTATGGAGAAAGAAATGTCATGTATGGTTCTTACGGAGTAGATCTTACTCATTTCAAATACACCGTTAAGGGCATTGATAGACCTCTTGAAAGAATATTTGGTGGTATTCACAATTGGTTAATGAGGAGATTTCGTTATGATCCAGAAACACAAGATATAACATTGTCAGTGATAATAAGCCGGACGGAAGAAGATAATATTTGGGAATTGATGCCGGTGACGTCGACGGAGACATAGAGATCGTATGTGCAAAATACAATGCAACAAGGATGGCCACCCGTCATCCACATTGCAGTGTTTAACAAGGTGGGAACTCAGACAATGAGTACCCAAGAGCAGGAGGGGCCAAGTCGTAGAGGAGATGATGTTGAATCAAGTAGTGAAGGTGAAGGGAAGGAAGGAGAAGACATGGTCCGACTAGAGCAGCGGATGAAGGGGAGGTACATCCTGAAATAGTTGAGGCCATGGAAAGGGAAGACTCTGACAATGAGAGGGTTGATGATGAGGAATCGACTGATGAAGAATGTGTTGATGTGTACCCATCAGAATGGTCGAATGAGGATTTTTCTGGTCTCCAAATTAGAGAAGGGCATCATGTGCCTTGGGAGTACAAGGAGAATGAGGTCATACAAGGGGCAAGGTATCGGGACAAGGAGGATTTGACAGAGGCAGTTAAGCAGTGGACAATATTATTACGGAGAGAGTTCTGGGTGGTGAAGTCAAGCAAGTCAGTGTATGAAGTGAAGTGTGGACAGTCAGATAATGTTTGTCTATGGAGGGTACAAGCTTACAAGGGTAAATGAAAGGATTACTGGGATGTATCAATTGTGACTAGACACAATTGTCATGTTCCAGGTGTTGAGAAGTATCACAGGAACATGACATCTGCATTCATTGCCACTGAGATGTACGGTGCTGTTGTGAACAACCTAGGGTATGAACCAAAGTCAATTATTCGACACATTGAAGAGAAGTACAACTACACAATCTCATATGCGAAGGCTTGGAGGGCAAAGCAGAAGATTGTTGAGCGTTGGTTTGGTATGTTCGAAGCTTCATATGATAATCTTTCAAAGCTGCTAGCTGTCATTTTACAGATAAATTCGGGAGGCTTCTATGATATCAAATCCTTCCCTTCGACTCAAAATCCGCTTCAGGCTGTGCTTCAACGTGTGTTCTTTTCACTGAGTGCATGTATGTTTGCATTCGTTCATTGTCGGCCCATACTTTGCATCGATGGTACATTTCTGACTGGGAAGTACAAAGGTCAAATCTTGACAGCAATCGGTGTGGATGGTAACAATCAGGTGGTACAAGTGGCATTTGCATTTGTTGAGAGTGAGAACACTGATAGTTGGTACTGGTTTCTGAAGCGCGTGAAAGATGCGGTTGTTCGGATGCGGCCTGGTGTTTGTCTTATTCATGATCGGCATGTGGGTCTCCTTCGTGCTATTGAGTTGTTGAGAGATGGAAGCTTGGAGGAGGGTTTGGCACCACAATGGCCAGATGTGGAAAGTAGGTGGTGCATGTGACACATGGGTGCTAACTTTTACCGTCAATTCAAGAACAATCAACTTATGGATATGTTTAAGAGGCCTTGTGCGCAAAATCAGGAAAAGAAGTTCAACAAACTATGGAGAAAGTTAGATGAGCTTACAACGAAATACAATTTAGAACAGTCAACAAGGCCAGTACCTACTGAAGATGAAGCGCCGCAAGCCTTAGGTGCACTCCCTGGTGATGGACTTACCATCAGAAGAAGACGTGCAAATGACATTAGGAAGTTCTCATATTGGATAGAGAATGAATCTAAAGAGAAATGATCCTTATTCCATGACCGTGGTGGTGCTAGGTATGGATGATGACGACCAATCTAGCAGAGGTGTACAATTGGGTTATGCGGGGTGTGAGAGGTCTTCCGCTTGTTGCAATCGTTGAGTTCGTAATGCACGGGAGTTGCAAATATTTTCAGGAGTGGTTCAGAGCCATAGGACCATATATGACTAACCCCAGTCTTTCATTCGGCAAGGTGATTACCGAAGAGTTGGAGAAGAGAGGTATAAAAGCAAGCAAGCATCGAGTCATTCCCCAAGGGACACGAGAACACAGGTTTGAGGTTCAGTGTGCCGATCGGTCTAGGCATGGCATATACCGTACAAGGGTTACATAAGAATGCATTCTGAAGGAAGGCGGGACATGCGCATGCAATTGTCAAAAGCCGAGACTTCTTCACAGGCCTTGTTCTCATGTTATTGCTGCTTGTGCTGAGTGCGGCATACGTGAGAACATGTATGTGTCTCCGTATTTCAAGAAAGAGGCCATACATCACACATGGAGTTCGGAGATATATGGCTTCGGTATTGCTGGTTCATTCACAAGTAGTAATGCGTAGATGTTGTTCATATCAGACCCTAGCAAGGTTAGGAACAAGGCAGGGCGTCGGAAAACAAGACGAATTCGCAATGATATGGATGAGTCCGAGCTTGGGAGAAGGAAGAAGCGTTGTAGCAGGTGTGACGGTGAAGGCCATACATACAAGAATTGCCCTGGTGAATCGACGAGTACGGTTGGCACCAACACGGAAGGCCCTTGGCAACAAGCTAGAGCTGATGGTAGCCGCCCTGTTGGTGAAGGCATGACGACACGACGACCACGTCGGAGGCCCTCTCATCGTGATTTAGTTATATATGCATGAACTTCGGGTTTATTGTAATAATTTGTGTGGACCAACTATTTAAATTTACTACTGTTATAATGGTGGTGTAGTTCTTGGTATCACTGTATTTCGTACTTGATCCCCTGTGTATGCACGGTGCATTCGTACCTGATCCCCTGTGTGTTATGTCACTATTTATGATGTTCATTGTATGACATGTAATAAGTTCTCTTTGCTCGTTATAGTATTTACGCATTGACCCTGACTATTCGTTCTTTCGATGTATTAAGTTAGTAATTTTTTCCATTGCATGAGGTTTACGTTTTGCTTTAATTTTGCAGGTATGGACGTCGACACACCGGAGTTGCTCGATCCGATTCTCGATTAGACACACAGATCGTTCCTGTCTGCCGAGCGGAACTCGACTCTTGGCACGCTCCGTCCACGCACTTACCGGGAGGCACCCCCCTTGACCCCCGCCACGTACCGAGGTACTTTATCCTTTTCCATTACGAAAAAAATTTGTTCGAACAATTAATGAAATAAATTGTAACTGATTAGAATAGAATCGAACTAATTAAATATATTTTTTGTAGCTTACGCGAGGCAAGCCTGCTTCCACTATGCCGGCTTGTTGAGCCATTAGCCAACAACGTGGACCCGAGGAAGCGGCGGTCGGCCGATCGCTCCCTACTAGCCGCTCTGGTCGACAGATGGAGGCCAGAGACACACTTTCCACCTACCATGTGGAGAGGTAGCCCCTACACTATAGGATGTCTCCTACCTCCTGGGACTCCCTCTCGCAGGTGATGCGGTTGGCCCTGTGGATGGAATGGAGGGGTGGCGTGCAGACATCCTTTAGCATTTCGCTCCCGTTCAGCGTCGTCACGGGCTCGGCAGACTCGACGCGATGGATCCGTGCACGGCATCAGGGCTGACGAAGCACTGGCTGATGTAGTTCATGGTAAGTAACGACATGCAAATTGACAAAGAAATTAAGATTGTATGTCTTGTAACCTCAACTATTGTTTTGCAGTCAGACAAGCTAGCCCCCCACGCCGACGAGTACTCCGTGCGGCACAGCTTGGAAGTCTACCTGCTTTGGTTGTTTGGGTGGGTCATGTTCACTAGCACGTCAGGCCACCTAGTGGAGAAGGGCATGATCAGGTACGCACAGGCCATCGCAGATGCAGATGTTGGATTCGTGTCGTAGTGGAGTTGGGGGTCCGCTGTGCTAGCGGCGACGTATCGAGCACTATGTGATGCTTGCACGTGGACGGCCTCGAACGCTCTTCTCGCTAGATGTCCCCTCCTTCTACAGTTGTGGGTAGTGGAGCGGTTCACGATAGGACGACCGGAGGTCAGCCTATCGGAGTACGACTTTGAAGTTTACAGAGGGCGTTTACCTATAGATTACCCCAAGATGGGGACGTTGTGGTGTCGTCGCCAAGTATGTTTCTCAACCGTTACATTCTTATTCAGCGTGTATGACCACCTGTTGTACATTATTGAACTGTTTGTTATTGCAGAGGAAGTGGGCGCACAAGTAGGTGTTGCGGTCGTACCCAAAGTTTGTGATGGAGTTCAACGGATTCAGGCGAGCGACATCGTTTGGGAGCCGTACATAGATGCGGCGATACTTGGTAAGACTACGCGCGGTCTCTCCTAAATTCGTCCTAGTTTCCTCCTATCGTTGTCTAGCAAACCCTCCAATGGCGTTGGACACCTCAACCACACCGTATTACAAATATATTTCATCGAACAAACGGTTATTTCAATAAAGTTACATGACATTTCTAGCAGCAATTGTGAATACAATGTCACAAATAAATTAACTTCAGTACCGAACAGAAAAGACACATAAACTGGGAAAATTGAACTAAACGAGAAATCTACTTTCCGTGCCTCAAGCATCGAAACACTAGCAAATATTACCATTAAACCGAAACTTCAAACTGAATTTAATATATAGTATGGATTTTACCTTGCTTTTAAGGTGTATTAACAATCGGAATAACAATTTATCCTTACTGCTTTCTATCTATAAGCAGAATATGCTTAACAGGTAAATTAGGATCACCAACAGCCTTTTCAATTTCTTCCGGTATTTATTTAAATTTTAACAAATTTACATTTGCATTTCAAAATTTCACAATAGTAGTCTATTGAACTACCACAAGAAACTAAAAAAGCTATTTGGCGATCCTAATTTACCTGTTGTGCATAGTTTGCTAGCTTGCTTCAACAAATGGAGCCACTAACATGGTAGAGAAGGAATTGAGGAGTACGATGGTTTGTTTGGTTGGTGCGCGAAGGTCGTTGCTTTTATAGCGAGAGGGCATCGAAAGTTCAATGTCGTGAAGCTCAGCGTTAGGACGTTCAAACACGATGCAGAGTGACGCACTGAAAGTCAAGGGGCACCGAAAGTTGAAGCTCAGCGTCTAGACGTTCTAACACGATGCAGAGTGAGGCACCGAAAGTCGAGGGCGGCGAAAGTTGAATGTCGTGAAGCTCAGCGTCTGGACGTTCTGACATGATGTAGAGTGAGGCACCGAAAGTCGAGGGGCACCAAAAGTTGACTGTCGTGAGCTTCAGTGTCCGAACGTTATGACTTGATGAAGATGGTGACGCACCGAAAGTCGATTGTCGTGGCACGTCTGGAAAGTCAGAATTGTATATATCGAGGCACCGAAAGTTGAATGTCGCCTTGCTAAGCCTCTGCCCCTGCGCGTGGGCGTTACAACCCTTTCCGAGTTGTCGTGTCACGTCGAACCAGTTACACCAACCGTACCAGAACGCACTCGTCTGAACAACAGCCCATGCTCGAGGTGTCGCAATCAACTTTGAACGCATCACGACAACAAACTTTCGACGCTGCTCGTTATAACAACGACGACTTTCACGCACCACCTGAACAAACAAGCTTATCGTCAATTCCTTGTTTACCATGGGAGAGGCTCCATTCCTTGAGCATCTTGAGTGGCGAAGGGATCCTTTCGCCAGTCGTATGCCACCATGGTGTGATCGTCCATTCTGCTATTTTGATGACCGATGCATCCTAATGGCCTCGTTGCACAGTGAAAGTCCGGGGAGGAGGTTCTTCAGATGTGCAAACTTGACTCAGGTATGTTTGACCACAACACCAATCCCAACGTTTGTAGATTCATTCAGTACCAAAACCCCAATATGTAGATTCATTCAGTGGGTTCATAGGGAGAATCTCACCCGCAATGACTCACGCCCCTATCCACGAAGTGAACATATATCGAACTACCACAGAAGGAAGGCTGAACACAAACGGCGTATGGTGGCTGAGAATCGCGATTGGTGGGTCGATCCCAACGGACTACCAACGTGGAGGGAACGTCCCGAATGTCATTGCGGTGAACTTTGCCAGGTTGTCAGATCTATTTCACGGCAAACTCTCGGCCAACGATGCTTCGTTTGTCCTTGCATTGTCGACGACGATCTCGTTGTAAGTACCATTTCTTTTGCATGTATATATATTACCGAATGCTCAAGTTTATAGATTAATATTATTCTTAATTTCACGTAGGATGAACAAAGAAAATGTAACTTCTTACAGTGGATAGATACAGAGAGATCTTTTGTTGCCGGTTCATCAATTACGCAGCCAGAAACCCCCTCACAAGTCCTTCAAGCCGTTGTGGCGCCGTGTCCGTCACGCCGTTGCCATCACCTCCCCAAGCCGGCCGCTGTCCTCCCCTTACTCCGCTGCCCGCCCGCCCGCCCGCCCGTCGTCTTCCCCCTCCTCTATTCGACCACTGTCCTTCCTCCTCCTCTCTGTGTTTGGGTCGCTGGCCAACGGGGCCCACCCGTCGGCCACCCTCTCTCCCGTCTTTCTCACCTCCTCGTGGGGCCCCCATGTCAGCCAGCCAGCAGCCCCCTCCTCTCTCTCCTCCTCTCGGGCCCACTTGTCATCCTCCCCTCTCCCTCCTCTCTCACTGCCTGTGGTCCCCACCTGTCAACCCCTCTCTCTCCTCGCTGACGTCAGCGCATTGCTTTATTGTGTAATAATTGATTTAGGACTTTCAGTTTAGCTTAAGAAACCCAGAAAACTTCTAAAATTCATAACTAATTTGTCTGGTCTCTATTTAAGTCCATTCAAATTTAATCAAATTCATAAAATTACCAAGAATCCATTAAAAATACTTTCTTGTGTTGTTTCAGTAGAGTTTTTGCTTGTTTTATTTATTTTTTTGTGCTTTGTCGCTTAGATTCGGAGCCCGCCGACACGCCGATTTACTTCAAAATCATCGCCAAAGTACCTCAGGGACCAGAACAAGGAAAGTGGCATTCATCTTTGATCATATTGAACCTATTATTGCATCTCTTCTTTATTTATTCAAACATGCATTGTTTCAATTAAAGTATTTATTGTATTTGTTTTTTGGGTAACCTATTATTGTGTCGTTGTTTTATCCACCTTTATTCATGTTGTACCAGGGGTAAATTGAATTGAGATTGGGCCTAGGTTAATGCTTAGCTGTGCTTAGAACAAGTAGCTCATGAGATCACACATTAATCATTACTAGTTCTGAATAGCTGATAATGATGATTTAATACCCGGTATGGGTTAATGCCAACTAAAATATTGATAATAGTGGGTTGTGGGTGCATGATTTTGAGAGTCGCACCCATGACAATTAAGAACCGATTTGCAGGAAACCCTGAAATTTATTTTAGTGCTAACCACAAGCCAGGACGGGCAACGGTGGGATTTGAAGTGTAATTTCGAACTATTCGACGTACCTAGGCTAAGGTGAGCGTGATGGAGTATGGATGGGAATCGTTGTGTAACGATGACCTATGTTGCTTCCGGATTTTTCTAGGCACAAGAGAGGGTTGCCTGCCTTGGTTTAAAGGGGGAGCGAATCCTGTAGTGTGGTGCGATTGAATAGGGAGGGTTATGCAACGGGTCCTATCACAGTTTCCTATCCGGTAGTCCACGGTGGTATGTCGGCGTATGTTCAAGTGTAGTGGGATTGTGTCTTGTGGGTACAATAGTACACCTCTTATCAGAGTAAATCTATTCGAATAGTCGTGCTCGCGGTCATGGGGCGAACTGACATATTCACTGTGATTAGTCGAACCTTTGATGACTTGAGTAAACTGGCTTTCACTTGAAACTACTGCAATGTGGTATAACATTAAGTAGTGGTTGGGCCTGTTGCAATGTGGCGTAGCGTTGGACAGTGATGTTAGTACTTTACGAATGTTATTTACTTATTTATTACCTTTTGTTTAAATCTTTGTTATTTATTAAATGTCGTTTTATTGCAATTAACTGTACCATATCCCTTGTGATCCTTTGCATCATTTATTACTCCTGTTCCATACTACTTGTTGAGTACAGTGGTTTGTACTCAGCCTTGCGTAATTTCCCCCCTTCATAGCTAGAGGTTGAATCCGATAGAGGTGACTTTCAGGAGTAAGCTGTCCGCTGTCAAAGTTGTTGTCTGTAGATTGGAGCCGTGCTACGCTAGTGCTAGTCTGCGTTATCTTTCCGCTACATTTTCGTTAGTTTAAGTGTTATTTTCAGTTGTTTCTAAGAACGATGATAATGTAATCAACATTGTCTTTTTTTACCCTAGTTGGTCCTGGACAAGGAATTTTAACACACAATTAAGTTCAGAAATTCGTGTGAAGAATTTCTGGGCATGGCATACCACGCCACTCGCACGTCACATTAAATTCGATACGCGGGTGGTAGGACGCATTAAATGCGGCAACAAGGCGTCGCGTGCCAGGCCCCCAGTTCCACATGCCGCTTAACGCGACGACCAAGGGCCCAAGGGGTTGGGATGGCTCGAGCCCTCTTGAGAAGGTGGCTGCCTCTCAGACCCCAGGTCCAAGCCCCCTTGGAGTGGGCCATGTGGATCCGGGGCACCTTTGTGTATTGAGGGTCATAGGTAAAGTGTGAAAGTTGCTAAAATCTTTGTATGGTCTGAAACAAGCTCCTAAGCAATGACATGAGAAATTTGATACACCACTAACATTTGCATGCTCCGTAGTTAATGAGGCAGATAAGTGTGTATATTATCGCCATGGTGGGGCGATGGAGTTATTCTATGCCTGTATGTTGATGACATAATGATTTTTGGGAGAAACATTGAGGTGATTAAAGAGGTTAAATCATTCTTGTCTTTAAATTTTGACATGAAGGATTTGAGAGTAGCTGATGTTATTCTAAACATTAAGCTAATTAAGGGCGATGATGGGATTACATTGTCGCAATCTCATTATGTGGAGAAGTTCTTGAATCGTTTCGGCTATATTGACAGCAAACCTTCTCCAACTCCTTATGATCCTAGCTTGTTGCTTCGCAAGAACAAGAAACAACCTAGGAATCAACTTGAGTATTCTCAAATCATTGGTGAAATCCTAGGGAGATAGCTTAGAGGGGGGTTAATAGGCGACCTGAAAATTCTTTCGAATTGCAGCGGTTAGTAGGGCCGGACCATCCGGGCTCAGGGGCCGAACCGTCCGTTCTGGGCCTTTGGGTTGAGCCGAGGCCTCTGGCCGGAGTGTCCGGGTATGAACACCGGACCATCCGGTCAGTAAAAGAGAGGACTTTTTAGTCCCCCATTCTTGGTGTGGTTCCTGCGAACGTGTAGTGTGTGTGTGTTGAAAATGAACTCAGACAGAACACAGAAACATCGAAAAGCGAAGGAAGGCACAAATATGAACACGAGAGATTTTTACCCGAAGTTCGGATCCTTCGATCCTAGTCTCCGTTGAGACGCTCCACCGAGCGGGATCTCTCTCGATCCTTTTCCTCTCTTGGCTTCTTCACACAATATCGACACGGGTTTCCGAATTCAATCCTAGGCACTAGCAAGTCCTTGATCGACTACCAAGGTCAAGATCAACCTCTTGCCTAGTCCTTGGATGCAATTCGCTCTACCCTGCAACCTTCTAAGAAGAAGCTCAAGATTTCACTAGAGAACTTGCCTTTTTCCTTGCGGAGGTTAGGCGCCAACCTTCACAAACTTGATCCCAGGCAATCCACAAAGCTTGCAGGCTTGCGGGCGACGCCTATCCGTCTAGGAGCTCAAGCTCCAAGAGTAATAGGCCTCCACGTCTCCACATGCATCCTTTTGGTCACTCAAGATCAAGTGATCACTCTCTTGAAGGCTCAAGAACTCTCAATGTCCCACACTAATCCCTCTTAGCACAACCTAGGCTAGATTCTCTCTTTAATCACTCTAAGAGGTGTTGGGATTGGTGGGGGAGGCTTGGAGAGGGCTAGAACCAACCTAGGAACCCTATGATTTGAACTAGAAGTCTCACCAACGGCTAGAATCCCGAGGTGGGTTATATAGGGATGTCAAACGTCAGCTAGCCGTTGGATAAAGTTACATGGGCTAGACTGTCCGGGCCTAGGGGCCGGACCGTCCGGCCCACACTTGGGTTCTGGAAGCTGCCTAGGGCCAGACCGTCCGATCCAGGCTCTCTGGAAATTTTCTTTCCTAGCCTCTAACACTCACTAATCACTCATGGATGCATGTGTTGACTAGGTGACCACTCTTAATAGTACGGATTATCCTGTGACTCAAAGCGAAAGAGAAGAACGCATTTCTAAGGCTTCAAATCTGTTCGCTTTTCATCTAGCGGGTCACTCCTAGTCTAATCTTGAACCTTTCGCAATAGAGCACGAATAAAGCTTCGCTTTACTTCTCTGCAATCACAAGCGGTTAGCGCACACATGCTTTGACTAGGATTGTCATTAATCATCCGAAACCCGCTTTAAGGGCTAGATGCACTTTCAATCTCCTCCTTTTTGGTGATTGATGACAATACTCTTCAAATCGTGTGAAATCAATTATAATAGCAGAGAATAATAAGACCTAGCTCCCCCTAGACAAATGCCATCAACACAAACAAGCATGTAGATAATGATTAAGTCTAAACAACACATAGCCAAATAAAGGTTCAACAATCATTCACACATACATGCAAGAAAATTAAAGGACGAGCTAGAAGCTAAAACAGTCATTACAACCCAACGACACTTCAACATAAATAAAGTCTGATAGATAGGAGGGTTGAGCTGGAGAGAAGGGGGGAGGCCGGACTGTCCGGCTCCAGGACGGACAGTCCGGTCGACACTGTCTGTCAGCAGTGAAAGAAAAAATGACCCCTCTCAAATTCCCTACAACTTCTCCCCCTTTGGCATCAAGGCACCAAAAAGGTAGCATTGTAGGGTGGAATGAGGGGATCACTCCTCCTTCTCATCATCATCGCCATCCTCATTGTTGTCCTCATTGTTGTCGTCGTCCTCTCCTTCGGCTTCCTCGTTCTCTTCCTTCTCGGTTTCTTCTTCACTTTCTTCAGGAATGCGAGAGGAGGAAGCACTGGCTGCTCTAGCAGCTTGGTCTGCTGCATAGGCCTCAAAAGGATCAATGTATTATTCATCCTCGGACTCCAGTGGAATCTCATTCCCGCTGGCTCTCAGAATCTGATTGAGCTTACGCTCATTTGACTTGATCTTTATGGTATTTTTCTTGCAAATGCCGAATATCACTGAAAGCGCCCTCTTGATGGGTGAAGATGGAGAGGAGGCACGAGGCGGCTGAGAGGAGGAGCCAGCTGGACGTCCCTTTGAACCGGTGACCTTAGGAGCTTGAGGAATATTTGGACGGTAGGCATACTGCTCACACTCCCCCTTAATGAAGAAACCGGTCGCTCTTTGAATCATCAAGTGAAGGAAGAGAGCATAAGACATTCCTTTGGAGGGATCAAGAACAATGGCCTGGATCTCATTCCAAATGTATTTCATGATGCTAAAGGGCTGAGTTGTTGAGCGCATGCATAGGAGCAAAGCAGCATGCCTAGTAGTGAGGGCTGATTTGTCACCACTTTTAGGAGCTAGAGTGGTCTTGAACAGCCTCAAAAGAAGATCAAAGTGAGGAAGGAGGCCTTTGGTGGTCCCAAGACGTATCTGACGAGCATCATCCACATACAGCTTCTTGATGATGTCTTAAGAAGGGAGAGGCTCATCATGGAGACTTGGCCTGGTGAGATCATGCTCATCAAGCTCTAGAATTTGAGCAAACTCAGACATGTTCACTGCAGACATGCCTCTGTTAACCACCGAATCTGCTGCTCAGATTCATCCTCAGTGTACTCAAAGTATGCAGTTGCATAGAACTGCCCAACAAGCTCTGCACTTCAAGCATGCTCTAGACTCATGAGTGTATCCACATGCTTCTCATGACACATGCGGACTACTGTCTTCGCTACCACACTGTTCTGTTTCTTGAGAAACTCCCAATAGTTCCATTTTATTTCAGTGATGACAGGCTTCTTGCGACCCAGAAAGACGGAGTTATACCAATCAACCTGAACATCGATGTAAAACCAATAATCCAAGTTGCATTCAAACTGAGCTTCCGGGGCCTTTCCTCTATTAGTCCTAGCCCCGGCCATATTCTTTAGATAGTCCACTCTTCGCCTTGGAGTTTCATGTCCAGGGGTCCATATTTGTACGACCCTTGGAACCAAAGAGATAGTGCCCTCCGTTTCCTCATGGTTCGGCCTTTGAGCATCACAAGGACGGCGAGCTGGCCATGTGGGAGGAGGAGAAGAAGAAGGTTCCTCAATGCGAATACCGCCACTTCGACGACGGCGGTTTGCAGTTTTCTTCCCTCTTCTTCTTGGAGGTGACACCTCATCAACCTTCTTCTTTCCAACCTCATCAACCTTTTTCTTGCCAATTATCCCCCTTGGATATTGCACTGGTGGGGAGTTGTCTCCATCTGACTCGGTGGAAGTGGAAACAGGGTCTTGACGCTTCTTGCGTCGCTTTTTCGGCACATTGCTGCTGTTTCCACGAGTCATGATGATCTTGAGTTGAAAGTCGTCGATCCTTGGCGTAGGGATGAGTTCCTCACTTCCAAGGGAAGGAGAAACGTGGAACCTGACGAAGATTCAACGGTGGGAATGAAAGATCACCCTGGGGGCTAGGGTTTGAGAGAGAGAGAGAGTGAGAGGGGAGAAACTGACTTGGAATCGGCCTCTCAGGGTATTTATACCCTGGGGGCCGGACCGTCCGGCCGCCTGAGAACAGGCAGGCCGAGAGCTTCGGTCGGACTGTCGGCTGGGGAGCGGACAGTCCGGTCTAAGCAGACATGGTAGAGTTCAAGGTAGCTGAAGCGAGACTCGACGAGAGGTGTTGACTTTGTTTGAGGACCAGCACAATCAACATTACATAACAATGATCCTCAACCAAAAATCAACCTTTTTGCAATCTAGAAAATGAGTTTTCGCAAATCACACAAGATTTTTACAATATTTTTCACAAATCAAGGATTTTGAAGTTTTGTATTGAGAGGGAATGTTTGAGTCTTTCTCCTGGTACTTAAGACCAATTCTATACAAGAATTGAACTCTAGAAATACGAAGACTCATGTTGTTCTAACATGTATATGAAATTGGCTTAACTATTGAGAAGTTAAGCCAGTTTTCATGCAATGTTGCGAGAATCCAAGATATGTAGTTCATTTCTCAACTCACAAAACCTTTTCTCATCTAAGGGCTTGGTGAAAATATCGGCTAGTTGGTGTTCGGTCCTCACATGGGTTAGGGAGATGTCTCCTTTGGTTTCATGCCCCTCAAGAAATGGTGTCGAATATCGATATGTTTGGTTCTTGAGTGTTGGACCGGATTGTTGGCTATTTTGATAGCACTCTCATTGTCACAAAAGAGGGAAATCCTAGTCATGGTGTATCCAAAGTCTTGGAGAGTTTGTTTCATCCATAGGAGTTGGGCACAACACGCACCAGTGGCTATGTATTCGGCTTAGGTGGTGGATAAGGCTATGGAGTTTTGTTTCTTGGATGACCATGAGACTAGAGACCGCCCAAGAAATTGACAAGTTCCTGTGGTACTTTTTCTATCAACCTTACACCCGGCATAATCCAAATCGGAATAGCCCACTAATTCAAAACTACACCCTTTAGGATACCAAAGCCCTAGGTTTGGAGTGTGAACTAAATACCTTAAGATTCTCTTAACGGCCACCAAATGACATTCTTTTGGAGCGGCTTGAAAACGAGCACACATGCATACGCTAAGCATTATGTCGGGTCTAGATGTGCAAAGGTAAAGGAGGGGGCTGATGATTGAGCGATATACCTTGATATCTACCTCCTTACCATTAACATCAAGGTCAAGGTGTCCATTTATCGGCATTAGCGTCCTGATAGGCTTGGCACCGTCCATGTCAAACTTCTTAAGGACATCTTTCAAATACTTTGTTTGCGAAATGAACGTGCCATCATTGAGTTGCTTTACTTGCAAACCGAGAAAGAACTTCAATTCCCCCATCATGGACATTTCGAACCTTTTGGTCATTATCCTACTAAACTCTTCACTAAATGAAACATTAGTTGAGCCAAATATTATGTCATCGACATAAATTTGGCATACAAACAAATCATTTTTAAATTTCTTGGTGAAGAGGGTAGTGTCGGCCTTCCCGATTTCAAAACCGTTCTTAGTTAGGAAATCGCAAAGACACTCATACCATTCACTTGGTGCTTGCTTGAGCCCATATAGAGCCTTGTGTAGCTTGTAGACGTGGTAGGGGTGCTTTGGATCCTCGAAACCCGACGGTTGCTCCACGTATACCAATTTAGAGATTGGTCCATTGAGAAAGGCGCTCTTAACGTCCATTTGGTATAACTTAAAATCATGGTTAGCGGCATAAGCTAATAGAATGCGAATGGACTCAAGGCGGGCAACCGGCGCAAAAGTTTCACCGAAGTCAAGTCCTTCGACTTGAGTGAAACCTTGGGCCACTAACCGTGCTTTATTTCTTGTGACGACTCCATGCTCATCTTGCTTGTTCTGGAAAACCCACTTGGTCCCGATGACATTTTGCTTGGGCCTTTCCACAACAAACCACACTTCATTCCTCTTGAAGTTGTTGAGCTCTTCTTGCATTGCCATTACCCAATCCAGGTCTCCAAGCGCGTCTTTCACTTTCACTGGTTCCAAAGATGAGACAAACGAGTAATTTTCATAGAAATTTGCTATTCGGGATCGAGTCGTTACCCCTTTTCTCATGTCACCAAGTATGTTGTCCACCGGGTGATCCCTTTGTATGGTTTGATGAATTCGAGGATAGTGCACCGTGGGGGCGGGAGCCGATTCTTGCTCACATGCGCCCATGGCATCAATCCCATCCTCAAGGTCTTTATTGCCACCATCATCATCAACTTGTACGGGATCATCTTGGGTTGAGGAATCTAGTTGAACGTCTTGTTCTTGCTCTTGCTCCTCCTCAACCTCCCGGGGCTTTATGTCACCAATTGCCTTGTTGTTTATATCCTCCCATGAGATTCCAATTCCTGCATCATTCACTTCAACTTGCTCCACTTGAGAGCCATTAGTTTCATCAAACGTCACATCCCTTGAGACTTCAACAATACCGGTGGTTTTGTTGAAGACCCGATAGGCACGCGCGTTTGCCTCGTATCCTAATAAGAAACCTTCATCTACTTTGGATGCAAACTTAGAAGATCTAGGTCTTTTGCTAAGAATAAAGCATTTGCAGCCAAAGACACGAAAGTAGGATACGTTTGGCTTTTTACCGATTAGAAGTTCGTATGCAGTTTTCTTGAGAAACTTGTGGAGGTATAAACGATTGAGGGAGTGGCACGCGGTGTTGACAGCTTCGGCCCAAAAGACATCCGGTGTCTTGTACTCATCAAGCATTGTACGAGCCATCTCAATGAGTGTCCGGTTCTTCCTCTCCATAATCCTATTTTGAGGGGGATCATAGGGAGCGGAGAACTCGTGCTTGATTACCTCTTCTTCAAAGAAGTCTTCAACTTGGGTGTTCTTGAATTATCCTCCATTATCACTCCGAACTCTTTTAATCTTCACTTCAAATTCGTTTTGTGCCCTCTTGGCAAATTTCTTGAAGATTTCTTGAGTTTCGCTCTTGTCATAGAGAAAGAAAACCCAAGTGAAGCGAGAAAAATCATTAACAATTACTAGACCGTGTTTGTTACCTCCCAAGCTTAGATAAGCTATTGGCCCGAAGAGGTCCATGTGCAATAGTTCCAACGATCTTGTAGTTGTCATGATGTTATTCGAAGGATGAAACGTCACGACTTGTTTCCCTGCTTGGCAAGCACTTCAAACTCAATCTTTCTCAAAGGAAACATTAGGTATGCCAAGAATATGCTCCCCTTTTAGAAGAGTTGACAAATTTCGCATTCCGGAATGACCAAGGCGACGATGCCAAAGCCATCCAAGAGTCGATTTGGCGATTAAGCAAGATTCAGGATTCACTCTATCATTGTTGAAGTCAACAAGATAGAGATCTCCCTTTAATCTATCCTTAAACACCTCCGATTTGTCATCTCTTCTAAAGACGGTGACATCTATATCCGTGAAAAGGCAATTGTATCCAAGTTTACACAATTGAGAAACCGAAAGTAGATTGTAGCTAAGCGACTCGACAAGAAGAACATTGGAGAGGGATTGGTCTTTGGAGATGGCGATTTTACTTAAGCCCATTACCTTTCCTTTGCTGTCATCTCTAAAGATTATGTCGTCGCAATCTCTGCCGTCCTTGTTGAGTGAAGTAAACATACTTCTTTCTCCGGTCATATGATTAGTGCATCCGCTATCGATCACCCAACTTGAGCCACCGGAGGAGTATGCCTACAAGAGTCAGGTCAAGCATGCAATTTAGGTACCCAAACCTTTCTAAGTTTGGGTCCCTTCACAATGTCAATCAAATCTTTTGGAATCCATAAGTTTGCCCTTCGCTTCTCATGTCTGGATCCAATGAAGAGAGCAACCACATTTCCACGGTTGTTCTTCATGATCTCGTATGGGCCATAGAGAAGTCTAAGCTCAGCCGGATCCTCATGAGTTGAGGTCGGCTTTTGCTTGTCTCTCCCACCCTGTTGAGGTCAGACTGTCCGGTCCTAGGGGTCGGACCGTCCGGCCGGACCTCTCTGCCAGACAGAGGTCTGGTCGGACTGGCCGGCCCTGGTCGGACTGTTTGGCCTGGCCTCTCTAGTGGGCAGAGGGCTTGGGCTGGACCGTCCGCCCCTTGGATCCGGACCGTCCGGCCTGGCCTTTCTGCTGGACAGAGGGCCTCAGCAGGACTGTCCGACCCTATCTGGCCTTCCTGACCTCAATGCTTCTTTTACCTTCCTCTTCACTCTTGGACTCCCCTTCCTTCACAAATACTAGGCATGATTTACCATTAATCATGACCCTTTTTGAGCTAGAATTTGTGTCGGGGAAATACCCAAGACCACGCCTATCCTTGTTGTGGTGTGTGGTAATAGTCTTGAAGAGGACTTCCTTGGATTGATAAGTTCGAATACATGCGAACTTTACCAATGTCTCCAACCTCTCATTCTCCTTCATCAACTCTTTGAGAGCTGCATTGTTAGTCTCAGCAACATTTAAGTCGATAGTTTTGCATTTCTCACATTCAAGTATGATATTGACTATTGTGTTGTCTTTAGAGTTGGAGAGGTTGTGCTTAAGATTATCAATTTCATTCTCAAGACCATTGTGCCCCAAATTCATGGACACAATAATTTCCTCAAGAATTCCATTGACATCCTTAAGATTGGTTATGGCTTGATTTGCTAGCATGAGTTCTTTAGACAAATCATCCATTTCATCCTCATTTTTGGCAAGGATCCCTTCAAGAGATTCATTTTTCATTCTCTCTTGAACTAGAAGATCCTCTTGCCTCTCAAGCGAATTTTCTTTTTCCTCTAGCACTTTAATGAGTTTAGCAATATGAATGAGTGCAGGTTTGCTAAAATTTCTAAGCATAGCATTGTCATCATCATGATCTACATCATCATCATCACTAGTATCAACACTATGCTTAGGGGCAAGGAATACCTTGCGCCCTTGTGCCATAAGACACAAAGGCGTGTGGTCGTTGTCGTCGTCGCTCAAGTTGGGGAAGAGCCGCTCCGTGCTTGATGAAGAGATAGCCACGGTGGCGACGCCTCCACTCTTAGAACCATTTGCCTTGGGCTCATCTTCCTTCTTGTCCTCATCATTGTTTGAGAACCATTCTTCTCCAATGTGTGCCCTTTCGGGCCTTCTCTTGAAATATTTAGGCTTGGTTTTCTTGTTCTTGGCAAGCTTGGGACAATCCGCTATGAAGTGCCCGAATTCCTTGTTGTACTCATAACATGCCTTCTTGGATTGTTGCTTGGATTTGTCTTCATCTCTTCTTCCATAGCTCTTCTTCCGGAGAAAGCTCTTGAATTTGTGAACCAAAAGAGCAAGCTCCTCATCTTCACTCTCCGAGTCACTTGAGCTTTCTTCCCTTGCCTTAGAGGTGGACTTCTTTGCCTTGAAGGCCACTTCCTTGTTCTTGGCTTGAGCGGAGGACGAGGCGAGCTTCTTCACTTCTTTTGCTTCTTCTTCAAGGAGCTCGTGGGAGATGATTCTTGAGAGCACATCACTTGGGGACATCCTCTTGAACCCGCTTGACTCATGAATCAATGTCACCAAGGTGGGATTCCTTAGTGCTATCGCTCGGAGCAAGCGCTTCACCACCATGTGATCCGTCAAGTCTTTACTCCCAAGGCCATGAATCTTGTTCACGATGACCATCATCCGGTCATACATCTCTTGCGGCGTCTCATCATCTTTCATAACA
Source organism: Oryza brachyantha (assembly GCF_000231095.2). Lineage (NCBI taxonomy): Eukaryota > Viridiplantae > Streptophyta > Magnoliopsida > Poales > Poaceae > Oryza > Oryza brachyantha. Next base: position 8,054,368 of record NC_023167.2, on the reverse strand, counting down.
AATCTACCAAGCTTCCCTTCAAGGAGTTCGATTTTTGATTCTCAAACTCCTTGTGATCCCTCATGAGCCACTTGGAGAGTATCCCATATCTCCTTTGGTTCTTCAAGTTGATCAACCTTGTTGAACTCCTCCAGGCTCAAGGAATTGAGGATCACGCTTGCTGCTTGAGCGTTGCGGTGGATGAGAAGGTCTTGTGTAGGTGTAGGCTCTTCTCCTTCATCCGGTACGTCGTTCATACCTGTACCCACAACCTTCCAAACACTTGGATGCAAAGAGATCAAGTAAAGTTTCATCTTGTGCTTTCATGCACCATAGTAAGTGCCACAAAGAAGGGGGGGCGATCGGAAAGTAAAGACACATTAGTAGAGGGAGAAGGGTTGAGTTTAGAGTAGCTCCCTTCTTGGAGGAATGTGACTTTTGCGATGAATTGTCTCCTTCTCCTTCATTGGCACTCGTCGAAGTCCGCTAGTCTTGTCTCCCATTTTGGATCACTTCAAGCTTTTAAGCCTTTTAGAAGACCCTGCTCTGATACCAATTGAAATCCCAGGGAGATAGCCTAGAGGGGGGTGAATAGGCGACCTGAAAATTCTTTCGAATTGGAGCGGTTAGTAGGGCCGGACCGTCCGGGCTTAGGGGCCAGACCATCCGGTCTGGGCCTTCGGGTTGAGCCGAGGCCTCTGGCCGGACTGTCCGAGTATGAGCACCGGACCGTCCGATCAGTAAAAGAGAGGACTTTTCAGTCCTCCTTTCTTGATGTGGTTCCTGTGAACGTGTAGTGTGTGTGTTGAAAATGAACTCAGACAGAACATAGAAATAGCGAAAAGCGAAGGAAGGCACAAATATGAACACGAGAGATTTTTACCCGAAGTTCGGATCCTTCGATCGTACTCTCCGTTGAGGCGCTCCAGTGAGCGGGATGTCACGCCCAGAAATTTACACCAAATTTCTGAACAATAGCATGTATTAAATCTCGGTCCAGGCATCAGCCCGAGTACACACTATGACAAATTAATACACAGTTCCACGACTTAAAAACAAATAAAAACAATAAACTATCGAAATGCAGCGGAAAAGGAAAACCAGACTAGACCAACTAATCTTCAGCTTCTGCTGGTGAAGACGGCTCCACACCACAGGCACTCTCGACGGCGGACTGAACCTTACTTCAACCTTCGGAACAACCTTCTTCTGACACAGGCTCTGGCACTTGCTCTGGTGGGGGAAAAAGTAAGCAAGGCTGAGTACAAACCACCGTACTCAACAAGTAACACCCAAGAGAGGGAGAATAATGAATGCAACAGGGTAACAAGGATAGGCTAAGGTTAAATTGCACAAAGCTGCAGTAATTTAGCAAAACAGTAGATAAAATAGACTGAAATAAAAGAAAAGTAAACATTTAAAATAAACATCCACTGTCCAACGTTACACCACGTTGCAACAGGCCCAAACCACTGTCGAACGTTACACCACGTAGCGACAGGGTCAACCCTCTGCCCAACGTTAAACCACGTTGCGACAGACCCAAACCGCTGCCAACGTTACACCACGTTGCGCAGGGTCAAACCAGTTCCAAGATTAATAAAATTATTAAAGAGGTTCAACTAATCCCAGTGAGTCTGTCGGTTCGCCCAATAACCGCGGGCACGGCTATTCGAATAGTTTTACTCTGCAGAGGTGTACAACTTTACCCACAAGACATGGCTGCCAAGCATGTTACCATGCCCCAACGTATCACCACGATACCTCAGTACGGAAACCATGATAAGACCTTTCACCTAGCCCTCCCTAGACAATCGCACCACACTTCAGGTTTCACCCCCTCCTTTACACCAAGTCGGGCAGTCCCCTCTTGTGCCTTGGTAGATCCGGAAGCAGGAGAAGCTTTCGTTACACCACGATTGCCCGTCCATACTCCATCACGCCTACCCTTGCCTGGGTACGTCGAATAGGGACAAGCTAGATTACGAGTCTCACCGTTGCCCATTCTGGCTTGTGGTTAGTACGTGTAAGACCTTCAGGGTTTCCTGAGAACCGGTCCTTAATTGCCATGGGCACGACTCTCAAAACCATGCACCCACAGCCCACCATAAGCAATATTTTAGTTGTATTAATCCACCTCGGGAGATTAATAATGATAGCAACCATTGAAGGTCTATCAAAGTGCAACAATAATTAAATAATAATTGGTGAGCTAGTTGAACTAAGCATGGCTAAGCATTGACTAACCCTAATTCTAGTCAAATTAACCCTGGGATGACAATAATAAATGGGGATCAACGGATATATTGGTAATTGCCCAATAGATAAATACAATAAATAGGTTTGCATAAAACAATGCATGTTTGAATGTAAAAGCGGGGGATTTTATAAACATAGGTTCAATATGATCAAAGAAGGGTGCCACTTGCCTTGCTTAGACCCACGAGGAACTTCGGCGACGACTTCGAGAACGAACGGCGCTGCGACGGGGTCAAAACCTACGACAAACAAGGCAAAACAAACAAAACAGGCTAAAAAACTACTGAAACAGAGAAAGAAACTATTTTTAATGGATTCTTGGCATTTTTCTGGATTTAATGAAACTTGAATGGACCTAAACGGAGACTAGATGAATTACTTATGAATTTTAGAAGTTTTCTGGGTTTTTTAGCTAAACAGAAAAGTCCTAAATCAATTATTGCGCAATTAATGGGGCTGCTGACGTCAGCGAGGAGAGAGGGTACTGACGGCTGACAGGTGGGGACCACCTGTCAGTGGGAGAGAGGGGGAATGGGCGGCTGACACGCGGGCCCGGGGAGGAGAGAGAGGAAGGGGCTGGCGGGGTGGCGACTGACGAGTGGGTCCCGCTTGTCAGCGAGAGAGGAACAGAGAGGAAGGGAGCAGAGCGCGCGGCTCGCGGCTCGCGGCGCGACGGCGCGGCGGGCGGCGACCGGCGGACGGCGGCGCGGACCGGCGGGTATGCGGCGGACGGCGGCGACCCAGTGGGTGGCCACGCGAGAGCTGGCGACGGCGCTAGGAGTGGCGACGACGAAGGGAGAACAGCGGCGGCTCGGGGAGGATGACGACGACGGCGCGACGGGAGAGCGACGACGGCGTCGGCGAGCGCTGGCGCGAGGCGACAGGGACGGCGGCGATGGCGAAGGTGGTGACGAGAACGGCGACGACGAGTCGGCGCGGAGGAGCGGAGACAGCGATGGGGTGGCGCGGCTCGGAGCGGCGGGAGGGAAAGACGGCGACGGACGCCGGCACGGGGAAGAGGCGGCGACAACGCGCCAGGTTCGGCGGCGCTCAAACGGCGGCGGGGCCACCACGGCGACGGCGCGGCGCGGACGAAGACGGCAGGTGGAGGGGGGCGATGGCGATGGCGCCGGAAGGTGGAGGCGACGGCGGGCGCCGGCAGCGAAGGCTTGGTGGCCGCGCGACGATGGTGGCGAAGGGCGGAGATGCAATGGCGGGCGCCGGCAGCGCCCGACACCAAACGACGGCTCGCGGGATCGGGTGGCGGCGGAGGACGTCGGCCGACGGCGAGCGGCGGGGCGCACTTGCGGTCGCACGAAGCAACAGAGGAAGGGAGGGGAGCGGGCTCACCGGGGTGGCGCGGCGACGACGGCCGATGCGATGAGATCGGTCGGCGCCAGGCGATGGTGGCGCGACGGCGCTGCGGAGCGGCGGCACGAGCGGGTGCGGCCAGAGGAGCTAGGCGGGAGCACGAGGGAGGAGTGAGGTGGAGTCGGCCAGGCAGCGACGCAGCTTGGCGGCTGAGCGGCGGACGCGACCGGAGCGGCGCAACCGGAGCAGTGGCGCACGGCGGCGATGGCGAACGGCACGGCAACAACGGCGTGACGACGACGACGAGAAGGCGACAAGCGGGTGACGCGGCGGACGGCGACCAGCACTTACCGTTTGCACGGGGAGGTCGGCAGCGGCGGCGAAGAGGGGAGAAAGAGGGAGAGAGGAGCGGAGCGCTCACCAGTGGCGACGGGGAGCGGCAGCAGGTCGGCGAGGATGAGGCAGAGGTGGAGACGCGGACGAGCGACGGCTTGCGACGTTCGGGGGCGAGATCGGCCGACGGCGTCGAGACGACGGGGCACGGCGGCGGAAGGGACGAAGGGGCGGCGACGAAGCTCGGCGACCACCGGTGGCGACGAGGGCCGGTGGAAGGTCGGCGAAGCCGAGGCGGAGGTGGTGACGCGGGTGGGCGGCGACGTCCAACGGCCGACGGGGAAATCGGCGGCTGACGGCGACGGAGGGGAGCTTCGGGCGGAGAGGGGAAAGTGGCGGCGGGGCGGCGGCGTGAGGATTTTATAGGTGGTGGCGCCAGCTAGGGCGGAGCGGCCGGTGGAGACCGAGTCGACGACGCGGCGAACTCGGCGGCGGCGGTTGCGGCGGTGGTTGCAGCGGCGGCGCGGCGGAGAACTCGGGGCGGCGGCGGACTCGGCTGGCGCGACGCGGCGCGGGCGCGGGCTGGCGCGGAGACGGGGTTTCGGTCGCTGACAGGTGGGACCCACCTGTCAGTGGCGCGAGAGAGAGGAGGGAGGCGGCGCAGACTCGCGGGCGAGCGCGGCGCGCGAGCTGGCGAGCTGGGCCGGGCGACGGCCCAGGCGGAGCGCGCGCGGGAGGAGGCCGGAGGCCGGAGCCGGAGGCCGGCTCAGGTGGGCCGGCCGGGCGGGGAAAGGTGGGCCGGCTCGGCTGGGCCGGCCCGGGAAGGAGGAGAGGAAAAAGAAAAAGGAAAAAGAAAAGGAAGGGAGGAAAATTGGACTTCGGCCCAATTTGAGAAGGAAGGGAAAAAGAAAGGAAAAAGGAGGGAAAAAGGAAAACCCCACTTTTGCGGAGTTTTAAATTATTTTGTTTGGCCAAATTTTATACTTCTGCAATTTGAGTTTAAATCCAGTTAGTCGATTTGCGAGCCTCGATTTAATTGAATTAATTCTTTTTAGAGGGATTTTTCCTGAGTTAATTAAGCCAATTGTTATTTACGAATTTCTTTTTACGATTTAGGCTTGGGATGAAACTCCGGGCGTGACACGGGATCTCTCTCGATCCTTTTCCTCTCTTGGCTTCTTCACACAAGATCGACATGGGTCTCCGAATTCACTCCTAGGCACTAGCAAGTCCTTGATCGACCACCAAGGTCAAGGTCAACCTCTTGCCTAGTCCTTGGATGCAATTTGCTCTACCCTGCAACCTTCTAAGAAGAAGCTCAAGAATTCACTAGAGAACTTGCCTTTTTCCTTGCGGAGGTTAAGCGCCAACCTTCACAAACTTGATCCCGGGCAATCCACAAAGCTTGGAGGCTTGCGGGCGACGCCTATCCGTCTAGGAGCTCAAGCTCCAAGAGTAAGCCTCTCCACGTCTCCACATGCATCCTTTTGGTCACTCAAGATCAAGTGATCACTCTCTTGAAGGCTCAAGAACTCTCAATGTCACACACTAATCCCTCTTAACACAACCTAGGCTAGATTCTCTCTTTAATCACTCTAAGAGGTGTTGGGATTGGTGGGGGAGACTTGGAGAGGGCTAGAACCAGCCTAGGAACCCTATGATTTTAACGGGAAGCCTCACCAACGACTAGAATTCCGAGGTGGGTTATATAGGGCTGTCAAACGTCAGCTAGCCGTTGGATAAAGTTACATGGGCCGGACTGTCCGGGCCCAGGGGCCGGACCGTCCGGCCCACACTTGGGTTCTGGAAGCTGCCTGGGGCCGGTTTGTCCGGTCCAGGCTCTCTGGAAATTTTCTTTCCTAGCCTCTAACACTCACTAATCACTCACGGATGCATGTGTTGACTAGGTGACCCCTCGTAATAGTACGGATTATCCTATGACTCAAAGCGAAAGAGAAGAACGCATTTCTAAGGCTTCAAATCCGTTCGCTTTTCATTTAGCGGGTCACTCCTAGTCTAATCTTGAACCTTTCACAATAGAGCACGAATAAAGCTTCGCTTACTTCTCTGCAATCACAAGCGGTTAGTACACACATGCTTTGACTAGGATTGTCATTAATCATCCAAAATCCGCTTTAAGGGCTAGATACACCTTCAATTGGCTCACTCATGTACTTTGCTAGTGCAACTAGGCCTGACATCTCCTTTGCTGTGAGCAAGTTGAGCCAGTTTACCTCTAATCCGGGAGATGATCATTGGCAATCGCTTGAGCGAGTTATGCGCTATCTAAAAGGTACTATCGACTTGGGACTTAGCTATTCTGGATATCCTGTAGTGCTGGAGGGATATAGTAATTCAAATTGGATCTCAAATGCTGATGAGATCAAAACCACTAGTGAATATGTCTTCACACTAGGTGGTAGTGTTGTTTCATGGAGGTCTTGCAAACAGACCATTTTGATGAGATCAACCATGTAAGCAGAGCTTACGGCACTAGATACTGCTACAGTTGAGGCAGAATGGTTGAGAGATCTACTAATGGATCTACCAATTGTTAAAAAGAATCTATGCTAACTATCCTAATAAACTGTGACAATCAAACTGTGATTATTAAGGTGAACACTTCTAAGGATAATATATATGAAATTGTTTAGGCATGTGAAGAGATGATTGAAATCTATTAGGAAATTGAGAAACTCTGGAGTTATGATGTTGGATTACATCCAAACAGCTAGAAACCTAGCAGATCCCTTTATTAAGGGGCTATCACGGAACGAGATAGACACTGTATCGAAGAAGATGGGTATGAGGCTCATATGAGTTATCTATGGTAGCAACCCAACCTATGTGATCGGATATCCCGCGAATTAGGACCTGGGAAGAACAACTCATTAGTTAACTGGAGGAGATTATTCTTAAATAATAAACTCTCTCTAAGTGAAGATGCATATACTCTCTTGCTACAAGACAGGTTGGCAATGCTTTAATGTGTTCTCTTGGCTTTAATTAGCGAAGGTACTATCCTGTAGAGCAATCTTGAAAGAACACACATATATCAGCTTGGGTAGTCGTAGTCTATGAAGATTTTAGGTGAATCTTCTAGGAAGCTCATGAATAGGCCATGGAGTATGACTTATAGGCTCCACCCACGGGGTAGGCTACTGGCAGCCTAGTATCAGTCAAGGCTCTGAGTGAAACCATCTTGCACCAAACTTGCAATTCAAGGTATAGTCCATTATTCAAGTTGTGAGTAAGTGTACCTTAGAGTTCTAGATGGATGTTCAACCTTAACCGGTCTCCATCGTAATACTGGTATACAAATAGTACATTGGGACAGACAAATCTCTATGGCTTTTGAGATTTGGTGAGGGATTGTTAGGAATTGATTAATGGGCTAAGGCCCATATAGATTAATTCTTAGAAAAATCACAAAAGCGCACCTCATGGAAGCATACATGTGAACCTTTTAGTACTACCTTACTAGTTCTATGAGAGTGAGACCTCCTTAAATAAGAGAGTGCTCTCTAGGCACCTGAGCAAGAAAGAAGTAGAGAAACACACGCGTACGCTCTCTCACCTCGCCTGGCTCGGGCTCTGGTGGGGTGGCGCGCGCGCACGACATGCGCGTGAATGGTCCGTCAGAATTGGCTCCTCGTGCTTGCGCAAATGCAGCTTCCTTTTGTAGTTTTTTTGCTGTGATAAACGGAAATTCCAGTTTTAGTTTTGGAAACTTATCGGATCTTTCCATGCGTGAGATAGTGTAGAGTCCGGATAGGTTACGCGTGGCCTATCTGGTTCGGTTGTGATATGGTAGGCATTGATCATCTCCTATATACCGAACCGCTATCTCTTCGCAAACACATGTGAAAACAATCTAGGGTTTGCCTTTTTTCTTTGTACTGCGTCGCCACCGTCATTTACTCCACCCCTTCCATCGGCGTGCACCGGCGATCGGGAGAGAAGGTCTCCAGAACCGTCGCCCTTGTGAGGTCCTGCACCGGGAGAGGGCGAATAAGGTTTTTGGGAAGCGCTTCGCGCGACTACTTGTTGTTCGTCCACAACGGCTCATCTTCCTCATTGATCGGTTACGGCTCGCCGTCTTCAACATCCTACGCCACGATTCGTCCGTGTTGCGCTCAATTCTCCTCAAAACAACTTTTGGTACAAGTTAATTATGTTTAATCTAGTTCTGCATCTGTTTAATCTATTCGTTTGTAGCTTTTTCGTATACATGTTTAAATTAAATTTGTTTATGTTGGTTGATCCATGTGTTGTCATGCTTTCGTTATATAGTGTCATGATTTATTTATGTGATAAATTAAATTATTATGTGCTTATATTTCAACAGAAGCCATAATGCAGTTTTACCCTGATGAATCATGATTCATGAATCAATAATCCCTTCACAAGGCAGTGTAAAGCGCATCGGACCAAATTTATACATCAGTCATGACCGAATGTCTGAAACAAAGTATCACATAGTAAACATAAATTACTCTCTCCGAATTTTTTCATTCAACACCGTTAACTTTTGAATATGTGTTTAGACCATTCATGTAATTATTTTATTAAAATAATTAAAATTAAAATTATAAGTCATGCTTAAAGTTCCTATAATAATAAATTAAATCATAATAAAATAATAATAGTTATAATTTTTTTAAATAAGACAAATAATCTAACATAGACCTACAGTTAATGACCAAAAAAATAGAGGGAGTAACAGGGAAAGAGAGAGAGGGCAAAACACAAAGATCATACATAGGCTTGGGTGTGGGTGTGTTTTGTGACGATGCCGCTGGTTTCACTGGCGCTCTCTCGGCGTCCGGAGGAGCAACGACGGCCGTTGGTGCCGCAACTTAATGGAGAGATTTATATGAATTTTTCGTGGCACGCGAAATTATGGGAGCCATTAGCATTATACCTGCTTTCGGTCGGAGGTAAAGTATCCGGCGTGATAAACATAGATGATTAATTAATTATTAGTTATAAATATTATAAAATAGATTAATATGATTTTTAAAGAAACTTTCTAATAGAAAATTTTAAAAAAAACGTCGTTTAGCCATTCGAGAAACGAGTGCACAAAGAAACAAGGAACCTGGGTAAGAAAATGGTGGTGCCAAACGTGGCCTATGTATTGGTTATTATTAGAAACTAAAAAATGGATGTATTTTAATTTTTAAGAAAACAAATCAAGCCTATTAGTAGGGTAAATGGTAGGATTATTAAGAAAAAAGCAAATTTCTTTTGAAATAAAAAGAACATCTTGAAGTTGTGGAGCGCTCTCAATACGACTAATTTCAATCACCATCTTGGTGCCGATCCGACCGCCGCTCTGTTGCCTTGCTGTTGATCGGATCGCTGCTTGGCCAACCCAACTTAACAAAGTCATTGGAAGAAGTAGATTAACTTTATTGTATCAAGGTGTGTATCTGAAGTATATATCTCTAAGGCTCAACCCCTTTATTTATAGCGGCTCTATGCCTCTATTGATTATCCTTACGTTTTATTGTAACTGGATTTGAATTAAAAAAGGGAAAAGCTAGAGGACGGGGTACCATCCCCCACTGGGACAGTACACCTGCACATACGACACGCCGTCATTGGTGTACGTGCCAGGCATATAAAAACTAATTACTACGCTAATCAATAATATGACTGATTAATAAAGTAGACAACTAGTAGCTAGCTCTAGTACAATCTGATTATTGGCATGAAAAGTTACACTATTGTTGTTGCTCTGGTAGAACAATCAAACCTTTCATAGCTCGCAGGCGCAAAAGAACAAATGAGAACACTACGCGAATTGATTCAGAGAACCATCCTACAGAAATATTTGTCCTATGAACTCCCATAATGCCCATACCCCACGACATACATAGCAAAAAGAAAAAAAAAAGCAAGCAGAAGATAGACTAAGCTGCTCCAAGAACACGAGGAATTGATGCTGAAATCCCCCAATCAAACAACAGGTGTACAGTTATTAGAAAGCAAATATCCGTGATACTGCATAATCTAGCATAACTTTAGTTCAACTGCAACACCACGGAATTCTCTTGTAACACAAATGGTTTGTGGAGATAGAACCAAGTCTAGATCACACTTGAGATGTTAGATCTGTAAACTTTCTATAGGCCAAAGAATGATGGATCACCTTAATTATACCGTATAATATGTACACAGGGAGATAATTATTACTATCCTGACCAACCAATGGATCATATTTACAACTCCAGATCGCATCCAAACGAAACCATCAGTTACCTGCGTTTAGTTTTCCCTACAATAAAAGGTTGGATCTGCAATTGCCTAGAAAATGCCCTGTAGAAAAGAACCTTGGTTTGCATGGCTGAGATAACAGGCATCCATGCTAATTCAACAATTGGAAAAAAGAGCAGCGAACCCATTCCGTAGTCGTAAGCATGAGTAATAACCTAAATAGGCTCCCATATCACACAGTATTCTATTTTTGGTCTAAAAACTTGAACGATCTGTACGAGCAAGAAACTATTATGTTGACAGAAACAGAAAAATAATCTTGGGTAAATGGTAAATTGACCATATTGTTTACACTTACAAGGAGACCCCAACCGGTTGGTATGAAAGCGAGGCAACATGATGGATAGTTGGCAGTGGCATGAGAGAAGAATCAAGGAGGTCATCACTCAAAGGAATATTAACAATTTGATAAGCTTGAAGACAAGTTGGTGCTTTGAGCTCAACCGACATCTAGCCTAGTTAACAAGCTACATAGAGTATTACACAACCACAAGAATATTTAAGTAAATGGGCACGAGAATGAACGAATATAATAAGGCATCAAAACTTTGGAGATGAAGCATGCACCTTAACTAACCCAACCTTTTTCCAGACCGAGCTCCATCACCATAGGTAATCCCGTAAGCAGATCCCGCTGGAGAAAAGACCGAGATACCAAGGCAGTTTCTAAGGACTTTATATTCTGAGTCTGAGTTTCAATTAACAAAGCCCTCTGTAGGCCACTAAGAACCAAATACAATTGCCTGTAGAGGAAAACATAAACGCTGGAAGATGGAGAACCAGGAACAACAAAACCAGAATGTGTAGAAGGTAGAGCCACAGAGCCAACAGAACTTGTCGTAGCAGAAGCAGTAAGGCGATGAAGTAACATAAGAGTTCCTATGAATTTGAACCTCCAGTACTCTTCTGAGAAGAACCACCAGCACCCTTTGAAGAACTACCACGGTGTAAATCCTTCTTCCTGAAGCAAAACGACTCCATATGTCCATCTTTATCCCAATTGGCACCGTGAAGGTGACTCCTAGCAGATGGCAAACTGTGACGGTAGGACGCGCCGATGAAGAAGAGGGAAACTATAGAACGAACAACCGGTATGGAAGAAGCTGAAGAAGCCACGGTCTGACTAGCTAACAACACCGAAGAAGGAAGTGGTAGAAAACCCGCCTCTCGAAGACGAATCTCCTCAGAACGAATCTCTGTAAGAGCTTCCATGATAGTAAAATGCGGGTGCCGAGCAAGTAACTGGGCACGAGTGGACTCATACTTCGTTTGGAGATCTGCATGTGAGAACGCTGACGTTGACAACACCGACATATATCAAATATCTTGTCCCGGAAAATCAAACTGATGCCAAATAGAGGATAACTATGTATATAACTCATCCACTATACTATTCCCCTGCTGCATAGATTGCTCCTGACGCACCATAGCAAGATAAAAAGCATCACCACCAATAGGATCATAACAATCACATAGGTGTGTCCACATGACATGAAGTAAGAGTAACCACCTCACTAGTAAGATGAACCTCCATACTAGCTACAAGAATAGTAGAAGCTCGGGCATCCTCATCCAACCAACTCTAGCTGGACCAACAGTATCCATGTGTAAAAGCTGTCCTGGTGCATCAGTCATCATAGAAACAATTGGGGCATGTGAAGAAGCAACCATCTTAGCATGACGACATGGTGTACAAACCAATTCAGGATCCTTCTTAAGTTTAGACAAACCACGAACAAGATCCAAACCACTTATCCTCGTGAGATGATCAAAACCAACATGTCCAAGTCTACGATGCCAGAACATCACATCTTTACTAAACTTAGCAACCAGACATGTTATCACAGGTGAAACAGGATTATCAAAGTTAGCTTTAAAAACTTTTCCATATCGAGAAATATTCAGCATAGAATCACTACAAGAATCAAATATTTTACTTCCAGTTTTCTTAAAATGAACCTCAAAACTCTCATCAACAATTTGTGAAACTGAAAGCAAATTATACTTTAAATCCTCAACCAAAGCTATATTCTTTAATTCAAACTTGTCATTTACCTTAACCATACCTGTAGCAAGAACGGCACTAGTAGAAGCATCATCAAAGATAATCGATTCAGTTTTGGATGCCTGTTTCAGGGAGGAGAACCAATTTTTATCACCGGCCATGTGCCGCGAACAACTGGAATCCACGATCCACACGTTCTCCTTCCTCGTCACCAAAGCATCATTGTCCTCACACACTGAATCTGATTCACCACGTGACATGAGGCAAACACGGAAATGTTCCTTCCTTTATTTTCATCTTCATCACTCTCTCCATCTACATTGCTTAGTGGCTCAAAGACGACGTAGACTTGATCCAACATCTTCTTGAGGTCGTCCTTGGTTTTCCTTCCCTTGAATGTGTTCTTGTACTTAGGCTTGTCGTCCTTGGTCTTGTCTCCACCATTGTCTTCTTTCTTGCCTCTCCCAAGCTTAGGACAACGCCAACGAATATGATCAAGTGCTCCACACTCGAAGCAACGAGTTGGACCTCCTCTTTTCCTGTATCTAACATTATTCATAGCTCGAGAAATTTTGTTAGCAGCCAAAAGCCAAATCCTCCTCCTCAAATTGTTCGAGTTGCTCATCGGACATGGCATTAATCAAAAGCAAGAGCGGTAGAATTTGATGGTAAAGCACCAATATCAAAAGAGGTCGAGGGAGAAACCAAGGCACTAGATTTAGAATCAGTTTTACGAGAGAGGATATTCATCTCGTGTGTTTTGAGTTTTGTGTAAAGAGAATCCAAAGTCAAAGTAGACATATCAACAGATTCTTGAATAGTTGTAACTTTCATCTCCCAAACAGACATGTCAAGACCATTCAAAAAGTGGCGAGAGATCTCAGATTGAGAATAATTAACATCATAAGCAGAATTAACAGATCTAAGATTACTCAAAATTGTATTAAACCTAGCCAGATAATCATCCAAAGCTTCTCCAGGTTTCATCTCAAATTTGATATAATCCTTTTTGAAAAGATCTCGACGAAGTTCTTTTATGTTAGTTGTTCCTTGATCAAAGTTTTTCAAAACATTCCAGATCTCATTAGCAGTTTTAAGATACGAAATGCGATCAAAATCTGAACGAGAAATCCCACTCAATAAAATATTCCAAGCTTTACAATTGTTGCTAAACTCAGTTTTCAAAGCAGGAGTGTTAATCTGTTCAGGAATCACATATGGCTGTGCAACTTTTTGCCAAACATCATAATCTTCAGCCATAATGTAAGATTGCATCCTATCACACCAATAAAGAAAATCCAATCCATCAAAAACATGAGACTTCGTTGTAAATTTGTTAGCCATGGCAAAAAAAAACTCTAGATCGGTTAAAATCTAAAGCAAATCTCTAGATCTGTTAAAATCCAAAGAAGAAAACAAGGCTCTCATACCAATTGTAGGATCGAAACAGAGTTAAACAGACCTACCAGAGGGGGGTGAATGGTAGAGAAAACCAAAACACAAAAATCTTTCGCGGAATAAAAGATTACCTCTGTCAAAGAATATCTTGATCGCCTCGCTCCCATGCCACCGCTACCTTGATCGCACCGCTCCTGTGCCGCCGATCAGATCGTCGGATGGCGCCACTCCTGTGCCACCGATCAGATTGTCGAAATCCAGAAAGTCACCAGCGCCGATCAGATCGTTAGAATACAGAAATCACTAGTAGATGAAAGCCGAAGACGTAGATCGAATGAACTTGACTTTATTGCATCAACTAGAATTTACAAAGCGCACCAACAACGCTCCTCTCAAAATTGTTGATCTAGAATCAACAACTATTCAACTCAAATTTTCTAATTCTAAATCTCACAGAAAACATACCGAAAACATAGTTCCGGTCTCTATTTATAGCGAAAATAATCTAGATTGTGTTCGACTCGGCCGAACGCAGCCGCAAGGCACACGGGCCGGCCGAATCAAACTCCTGCACCCGTACGGTCACGTATAGCATCCATGCATGTTGACTTCGGCAAATTTGCAGCAGAGTCCGAACAACAAACCATCTATCTATGCATCACGTCCGTTCGTACGAGCAAGGCAAAAACCAACGTACAGAGTCCATGTACTGTACTGCTGTCATCATGCACGAATCCTCAATCGGCTGTTGCTGTAGAGACCAACCACCGCAAGATCGATCTCCCGTACACTTACAGGACCCAGCCGCGCTACAGTACCACGCTATACTGTAGCGATAGTATATCTCTTTCTTTCCTTTTATTTTTTCGTCAATTAAACTCCAATTTTCCTCCAAATTTTTCAGGCGGTTACACATACAGTATGTGAAGTCCGTTACGATTCCATCCCACACGGTATCCATCTACCATGTGCCACCTCGTATTTAACATCGTCACCCAGCATCGTCGATCGTCCGGACCTCAGCTCCTCCCTGAGCCTAGTCACGATCCCACCGCCGTTGACCGATATTGACCTTCGAAAATCACGACTTTAGTCTAACCATGTCACATGACATCTCGACCATCCAGACTTCGATTCCTCCCTGAACCTAGTCATGGTCCTCACCACTGACCACAATTGACCTCAAGTCACCTGCATACACATAGAGACAAACCAACCGCTTTCAGCACAGATATCGCAACCTGACCCACATTAGTCACACACACCGACACCAATTTATAAGCCAATTGTTCATCACAAAACATGTAGATCACTCCATGATATTACAATCTGCAAGCCTCCGATTCGTGTGGATCGCCCAGGAGCAAGCTATGAAGGTTGGTGCCTAACCTCCGCAACAAAATAGGTAAGATTAATAGTGGATTCTTATGCTTATTCATAGAAGACTGCATGGTAGAGCGGATTGCAACCTAGGGCTAGGCAAGCCGCCTTGATCTTGACCTTGGTGGTCGATCGAAGGGGTTACTAGTTCTTAGGTGTGAATCTAGAGACCCGTGTTGGCCTTGTGGGAGGAAGCCAAGAGAAGTAAAGGATCGAGAGAGATCCCGCTCACAGGAGCACCTCAACGGAGAGTAGGATCGAAAGATCCGAACTTCAGGATAAATCTCTCGTGTCATTATTCTTATGATTTCTGTGTTCTATTTGTTCCTGCGATCTTTCTGTTTTTATATTTTGCACACGATCACATCACGTTCCCATGAACACCATCGAAAAAGGGGACCGTCAAGTCTGCATTTTTCACTGACCGGATGGTCCGGTTTTCTAACCAGGACAGTCCGACCAGAGCTCTCGGCCCAACTCGAGAGTGCCGACCGAACGGTTCAGCCCCTACTAACCGCTGCGATTTGAAATAATTTTTCGGAACACCTATTCACCCCCCTCTAGGTTGTCTCCCTGGGACTTCACAATCTACATGGTGAAAAGATACACCAATAGAAATTAGGATTATCCAATGACGTGATGCATTTACCTGTGTTCTCTCCACTCCGCTACCAACAGCGACTGCATCGTCCTCGTGTAGGTTTTGCTAGGCAGACGAAGACGACATCGGATGAGATGCGGGCACCATAAGCTTGGCGGCTGGGTTCTCTTGGGATCCATCTGCTTCTTCCATGGCAATTATGTTGTACCATGTGCTTGTTTATGATTCTGCTGTCATGTTCTGTCAATCGGCACTGTCAGTCGTCCCACGTCCTTTTCCTTTAATCACCGAGATTCATACAATGACAACCGTGAACTTTGTTTTCCACTAGAGTCGTTAACGAGTCGTCTCATGGTCAGGGTAAAGTTAATTTCCTTCATTTTCGCTTGTTTCATTCGGTGTTAGACACACTCGTGATTGTGTATGATCCCAGGTTTCATTCACGTCGATGGTTAATAAATCATTAAATCAATTTTTAGGTTTAACTAAAAAACCATAGAACTTCTAAAATTCATAACTAATTCATCCGAAGTCCGTTTAAGCCCATTAAAATTTCAGTGGGTCAACAATTTTGTCAACAACCATTAAAAATAGTTTCTTGTTTGTTCGTACTGTCCAATATACTATTTTATATGTTTTACTCGTATGTTACATATTTCGGTGTTTTCGACGCATCAGTTTATTACGAAGTCAAGTACTATCTCATTGAACATTTTGATCCATGTTTTAAAATTATTTTTGCATTTTATGAATAATTTATGCATTGTTGTGCACTTACATGTATTATGGGTTAATCCCATGCTCATGCTATTAATCCATAATGTTGTATTCCCTTTTACCTTATCACTTTGGGTTAAGATATATACTAAATATTATTATGGTACTTAGTTTAATTTAACCATTTAATTAGGTGGGAACACTATTCTACTTATTCACACATGTTGAGCTGTAAGCTCATAATAAAACTAGTTGATGGTTGGTGTTTTACTAGAACAACTAAAATATGGCTTAATGATGGGTCATGAGTGCATGGTTTTTCAAGTGGGGCCATGGTAATTAAGGACCCGTTCATGGAAAATTCTTGTGAGAATAACCGTAATTACGGCAAGCTAGCGTGGACCACGACTAAGCATGAAGTATATCTTTCTCCACTTCTAGGAACTAAGGTGAGAGTAGGCGGGATGAAGTTGGGTTGGCCCTGGGATGGGTTGATCGATTGTCAAATCTACTATAGCGCAAGGGGTAGCTTGCCTGTTGAAGGTTTACTTGTGCAGGAAGTGTGACCTCAACATGGTGTGAATGGTTAGGAGTGTATTATGCGGTTGGTTCTGTCATAACCGCTTGTCGGATACCATGGTGGCATACTGGTGTACGGGCACATACATTGGAGTTGTGCCTTGAAGGTAAGTTCACTAGTACATAACCTTTCATTCGTAACGGGCTCTAACATGCTTGGAATTAGTGGGTCGTCACGGATGAGTCATCTATGACGGGCCGAAAAATTGCCTGATTGAGATAACATTATATATATCAATCGGGCACCAAGTTAGTGCCCATCACATAAGACTCTTATCTCTGACGGACCTATATTATAACCCGTCACAGATGACTCTCATCTCCGATGGGCCATAATTGTGGCCCATCACGAATTACCCTCATCTCTGACGGGCCTAGATTATGGCCCGTCACGGATGACTATTTTTAAATATTAAATCATTTCAAATGGAAAAATTATCAATAACAAAGTTGTATAACTTACGAAGATTTACAATTTTTATGTAGGTCATGTTTCTATATAACTTTTTTTAAACAATTTAAATTTGAATTTGAAAATATGACAACTTCAAAACAACATTTTTAAATACTAAATAATTTCAACTAAAAGAGTCATCAACAACAAATTTTTATAACTTATCAAGATCTACAACTTTTATTTTAGTAATTTTCTATATAACTTTTTTAAACAGTTTAAATTTGAAAATATGATAACTTCAAACAATATTTTCAAATACTAAAAGATTTCAACAAAAAAAGTCATCAACAACAAAGTTGTATAACTCATCAAGATGTATAACTTTTATTTTTGTCATTTCTTTATCTGACAAAGTGTTAGTAACATTGTGCATAAAATTGACATATCTGTGTTATAGTTTCTAACCAGACGAGAGATATGTGAATTTTATGAACAATATTACTATCACTTTATCGGATGAAGAAATGACCAAAATAAAAGTTATAGATATCGATGAGTTATACATCTTTGTTATTGATGACTTTTTTAGTTGAAATCATTTAGTATTTCAAAATGTTGTTTAAAGTTGTCATATTTTCAAATTCAAATTCAAACTGTTTAAAACATGTTGTATTGAAAAATGAATAAAATAAAAGCTATATATTGATGAGTTATACAACTTTTTTGTTGATGACTTTTTAAGTGAAAATCATTTAGTATTTGAAAAATAATGTTTGAACTTGTCATATTTTTAAATTCCAATTCAATTTTTTCGAAAAATGTTATATAGCAAAAAGACCAAAGTAAAAGTTATAGGTCTTGATGAGTTATACGTCTTTGTTGTTGATGACTTTTTCAGTTGAAATCACTTAGTATTTCAAAATATTGTTTGAAGTTGTCATATTTTTAAATTCAAATTCAAGCTGTTAAAAAATGTTGTATAGAAAAATGAACAAAATAAAAGTTATATATATTAGTGAGTTATACAACTTTGTTATTGATGACTTTTTCAGTTGAAATCATTTAGATTTGAAAATATTGTTTGAAGTTGTCATATTTTTAAATTTAAATTCAAATTTTCGAAAAATATTATATAGCAAAAAGACGAAAGTAAAATTCATATTCATATGGTTGTGTTAAATATATTGATGGTTGTGTTTATGAATGACTATATATGAATTGGAGATGCTAGGATGAGACATCATGCCTAGGGGTTAATGGGATTAATAGAATACTTATACCGACAAATTACAATTTCTTTCTCGGAAGCAATCTTCAAAGAACTATGAGGTTAAGCGTGCTTAGCCTAGAGCAATTCCTAGCATGAGTGAGGGCAAAGGCTAACCAAATGCCCGTCAGAGATAACCAAAGGCACACAGATGATAAAATTTATTTTTTCGAATTATACTCATCTGTTACGGGCAATAATCTAGGCTCGTCAGAGATAAGAATCATCCGTGATAGGCCATAATTATGGCCCGTTAGAGATGAGAGTCATCTATGACGGGCCATAATATAGGCCCGATTGAGATAAGTGTCATCCGTGACGGTCGGATGCCCGATTGAGATGTTTTCTCACATCATTGACTTTTGCTCAGTGACGGGTGCCCTGCCCGATAGAGATGATACTTTAAACCCGTTAGAGATAATCGGTTACGTTGTAGTGGTTGTACACCTCTAATGAGAGTAAAACTGTTTAAACGGCCACACCCAGGAATATAGGTGATGGACCGAGCTTCATCGTGATTAGTCATTTTTTTTTGTAATAAGTGAATCTGGCTAGTAATTTGCTAGTATAGATAGATGAACCTAGTATTGTGTGGTTTATCCCAGTATTAGTGGAGCTAGTGATTTAGTATGCTATTAGTCGATGGTCAGGCCTGGTGCAGTGTGGTGTAACACTGGCTAGTGATTGGTGCAATTCTGTTAATAATTATCAATATTTTTTCTTTGTTAAAAAGGTAGTATTGAAAAGATTGTTTAATTCAAAAGTTATCCTTGTGCTATTCTATTGCACTCTTATGTATCTATTATCGTATTTTTCGGTGTGACTTTTTAAGTACAGCGGCTGGTAGTCAGTCTTGTGTTTTTCATCATTTCGTTCAGAAGCTAGCAATGAGTCGGAAGATCTTTTTTGAAGGTTAAGGTTTTCCTTCGTTCAAGGATTGCTTGTTGGTTGCTGCTCAGATTAGTTTGTTTTAGTTTAGTTTCAGTGTATTTATGTAAAACTATGTTATTTTAATGTTCTATAAGATGAAGCTATTGAGATTCAAAGTCATAGCGGTACTCGGGCTGGTTCTTCATCCGGATTTAATGCATGTTGTTGGTCAGAGATTGTTTGAATTTTCAGGCGTGACACCTTTATTTTGTGTTTTTCACATCTTTTTTCTTCCTTCCTCCTCCTTTCCATCCCTCCGCTGGAACCTCCTCCGATGCTCCTGATGCCATCCGAGTCTCATCTGGCACCCCTCCAAATTCCAAAACTACGCTTTTAGTTTTAAACTTTACAGTATGACCTAACTCTCCTTGTTCATCAGTCCCATCCCAAGACCTCAAAATCTCCGTGACAGTAGGAGATTTGCATATATAGCTGCATTCAGCGTAGACGGGGAAGATGGCGTGGAAAAAGAATGATGATAGATAGGGCCGCTAACGGGTACTAGTGGCTAAGTAGAAATAAGGTGGTTTTTGACAAATCTCTTCTAAAATCATATTTGCAGCTTCTTTTCAGGGTGACGTATTTGCTGCGATGGTGGACGATCTTACAAAAGTATGAAGAGAGCAAATAAGCTATCTCTATTGCGCACCAGAAGTTGGAGATTTTGACTATGCAACTGTTAGAACATTTTGGCTGGAGATTTAGCAATAGAATTGAATAATGCTTTACTCTAATGATCCTTGTTGCTTCTCTCTTGCTTGATGGATTTTTAGTTTTATATATGGACCAAATTTATGCGTATTAGGGAATTATAAACTTTGTAATAAGTGATTGTAGCTTCTTTAAAGTGAAGGCTGGATTGTTTAATCCATTATAAAAAAAGGTACTGTTGGGCTTGGCTTACACAATTCGATGATATTAATGCCAATTCACTGTTGGTAGCTCTTAGTCCGTGGTATTTTTTTAATAATGGTAAAATCACTTATGTATTTCAAGGCCGTTTACTCTGTAGCCTATGGGAATGCTGCGTAGCTTATTAGTTAAAGCTAATAAGTAAGGTTGCAAATAGGCAATTTTGTATTTATGTAAGTCTCCTTTCAGACACAAAGCTTTGACTCATCTCATTCATCATATAATGAGTTATTCAGACAGTACCACCCACTTTTTATTGATGCAAGAAATGAAACATCCAAATATACACATGAGCACACACACTCATATGCTATGTTATTTATTCATCCCACTCGACCATATGACCAAATCATTGCATGGAGTACATAGTCTGCATACGGTGATATGGTCTCGGGTTTCAGCTTAGCCGATTCTGGGGGTCGTTGCCACTGTGTCGACCCAGACGCGAACGCGATTCTCATCGAATTCGAGAGTGACCCCGGTGTCTGCTGTGACCACGTCGATATTGAGGTCTGGCCGGTCTGCCTTGATCTTCTCCATAGCCTGCTCGATCGTTTTGCCAACCAGCTCAGGCCACTCCGCCTTGGAGGCATCGCCAGTGGTCTTGCTCCCTGAGGAACTCATCTTCTCAGCTATTCGGATAAACTACCTGAAATTATTGGTGGTTCATAATTATTGCATCTTTCGAGCAACAAACACTTGCATATATATGAAATCTGCCATCACATGAAATCCTGACATGGGTGTGACGGCCTGTTTTTCTGTGTTTTCGTGTTCAGACAACTCAGACAAACGATACGAGTGAAATCCCAGCGAATACGAGATGCATGTTTGGATACAAATGTACAGATATACTTCTGGAGTGTTGTCCTGATTATAAGTTCGATTAAGTGAAACGGGTTCTGATTATATTTTAGCCAAGAACCACACGCCAAGAACCAGCATTGATGACATATCAGCGTTGGCTTTTTTACCCAGTTAACCAAAAAGTTGTGCAGCAGAAATGTGTAAAATAGGCAATGATGAGCTCGTTCGAATTTGTTTGGAGTTTCACTGTCAACTTTGTGCGTTAGATTTTTCAATTAATTCTTGAATTATATTCCAGTAATACAGAAACAGATCATTATGTAAATTCAAATAATGAAGACAGGATTACTCACACGCTGTACTGATTAATTACTAACTCCAACTGATTGGGGCTTCTCTGCAGTGATTTCCTCTAGCTGCACCTACAATGTGTGGATGGATCTGTGTGACGCACGCATGCTTTTATAGGAGAACGACGATGTAGCAATTTGGTGTAAAAGAATGCACAAATGCGTGGAGCAACGTGTGTACAATAGCAACTGTGCAACTTGTAACGATGTTTCCAAAACGTGCGTGGACATGCCAGCTAGCGTTCCCGGTGGATAGGCTTCTTGCATATGCACAGACGTATAGAGTGGTTGTTAAGATATCCATATCGATGAATGCGTGGCAACTTGCTGCGTGGAGATTTGAATTCTGACATGATGAACCTTACACCTAGGCCGCGTTCGGTCTGTGCCCGATAGTTAACTTATGGCCTGGCATAGAAAAAATAGTAATAGATTAGCGTATAATTAATTAATTATTAATTATTAAAAAATATAAAATAGATTAATATGATTTTTTAAAACAACTCTCCTATAGAAAATTTTTGTAAAAAATACACCATTTATTAGTTTGCAAAGCGTGCGCGCGAAAAACGAGAGGGGATAAGTTAACTAATGGGGGTGGCAAACGCGGCCCTAGTGAAATGGCCGGGTTCTTCTGAACGAATTGAGAGGATTTTTCTAAGGACAATGTTACGATACCTTTTACTCCTAGCGGTAGTAGTGTAGTAAAATTTATATCTATGTATTTTTATAAGTATATTAATTTTTTTAATCCAAACTTTGGTAAGATATTTTTACCAATTTATCTATTTTAAAATGATATATAACACACAGTTTTATCGCAGGGTTATATATTTTAGTTTTAATTTTATACTTATAGAGTTTTTACTACACTACTAGCGGGTGTAGTATAACAAAATCAGATCTGTTGGATCCAAAGTAATAGACGGCTTACGTAATTCGTGGGTACCTTAAACAAAAATCCTGTTTTAAAGCCCAAACGGGCTTGTATATTTCATAAGGAAGGAGAAAAAAATCCTAGGTGGGTTACAAGAAAAAGGAAAAACCTGAGGTTCAAACTCCTCCCAACACATAACGGTACACCACTCTCCACCACTAGCTAAGAGAAACAACGAGAAGCACAACGCAAGACATCAATATTGACATTGCCGTAAGGATCTAAAAACGCCAAACCCATGTCATTGTTACCAAACCTGTCGCCCCACGACTAAGCAGCTCCACGGTGTGTATCATCTTTACCAAAGGTGCCTCCAAAGCAAACAAAACGAATATCGATTTCCTACCAAAGACTTCAGCACAAGCTACTGAGGACCAAACCTATATCTAGAAAAGACCAACACCCCTAGCAAGAGACTGCAAAGCCTTATCGTTGCTTAGCTTTACCACACACCCCACAACAATGCAGCTATGACTCTGCCTAGTAGAAACAACGGAGGAAATTGGTCACCCTCTAGGAGCAGGAGCAGAGCCAAAACAACAGGGGCCTCACCTCCTAGGCTTGAGAGACGGCGCAAGGGATTGCCAACGACCAACGCTACACAGTCAGGCTTCTCCAAAGCGATAACCCCACAGAGGACATGACGTTATCGCTGCCACTGCTCGTCTGAAAGATGGAGCAAGGTTTTCACTTGGAGATAGGTGAGGAGGGATGGAAAAACGTCATGATGATGCCTCCAAGGAGGTAATGGCGTCTAAGTCCTCATCGTCGTCTGGTCGGCCAAAGGACCATAGCTTTCACCGATGAAATCTGCCTACGCCCACGCAACCGACCAGCACACCCTAGGACCGCCGCAAATACCCAAGACATCCCACCACTTTCAAGCCTTCTTCACCACCAACCACCTGCCTTCGTGCCTGAACCGGTGGCTCTCATCGCTGCTGCTTCCCCAAAAGATATAGCGACGACAACACTCACATTTGCCGGGCAGAGCCGATTCCCCCAGGAGGAAAGAGGCCTGGCCCCAAGGAAAGGCACCGGGTCTCGAGGGGTGAAGCCACCGGGAGCGAGGGGGTGCCGCCAGGTCCCAGCGGAAGGCGGAGCCACTGGGCCCTTCGAGGAAGCCGCCTGGTCTATCGGCACAGCAGCTCCCCACAACTCTCTCCCCACGGTCCCCTACCATGAACCTAGGCTCGAACCATAGGACTTCACACCGACTACCTGATGAGAACTACCTCCATCCATCTCGTGATCATCTCCGCCACACTGCCCTTGCACGCTGTCACTATCACACGCCCCACTTGTCGCCCAAGCGCCAGAGCTACGCGCCCATGCGTCTGTAGCTGAGGATGGTGCCATTAAACAAGAATGATCTCAGGCACCGTCTCTAGTTCCGGTTCTTCGCACCGCCTCCAGTTCCAGTCGGCTGAATATGTTGAAGAGGGGAGGTTACAGGGCGCCCAACTGCGTCGTCTCACTCGTGCTAGCCCGATGACGTCGACAGCTCACGTCACCGTCCGCCGCCACACACCCCCGCCGCTGCTGCATCTCCTCTAGCCACCTCGGTTCCACCATCCAGAGCAGCATAGGACGCAGAGAGAGCCCCGCGGGTGCTGTCGTTGCAGCCGACTGGCTTGCTGGCGGCCATTCAGGTGGCGGCGAAACGGGGAGATGCGGCGGAGGGGTGGCTGCTGCTGGGGTTTTCGTCACCCATGTTGCCCTAGGGTCAGAGCACTGGGTGGAAGATTTAATTTAGAAGTGAATGAGGTTGGATCATCTTTCCCTCCCCAACTCAAATAAAATCACAAGGGACAATCTTGAAGAAGCTGCCCGTAATTTCCACTCATAGGCACTTGGAAAGTACCCAGGGATTTCTCCATGCCCTAACAAATATCATTGATAAACACTTAATTCTAAGAAATGCCGTCAACGAATGCAAGTTCTAAAAAATGCCATTGTACAAACGAATTTATCTGAGAAATGCCATCGCTGTTAGGGTTCTGTCCAAATTTTTCGTTAAGTGCTATAGCATGAACAGTGTATTTAACGGTAGAAACGGACGGAACCCTAACGGTGATGGCATTTCTTAGAATTTGTATTCGTCAATGGTATTTCTTAGACTTAGACGTTTGTCAATGACATTTTTTAGATTTTCTCTTTTCTATTCTAGTGAACATTTTGGTTTTCCCATTGGGATCAAAGTATTTGTCCAGACACAAATATTTGAAAAGTTTAATTGATTATATATATATATCCCGAAACTGCTAACCTACGCTGATGTTCTCAGAGATTGGTTTCTATTCATTTTTGTTTTGGGTTAATTAGATTGATATCATTAACAATTTTAAAAAATGTTATTAAGTATCGTCTAATTGAAAGGATGCCATCTCAGGATATCTAGAATTGGATCCACACCACGCTGTACCCCGAGACACGTTTTTGTACTGCACTTCACTACCGTATTTGCGTATGGACCAAAATACCCCTACTCAATCGTTATGCCATCCCAGCCCAACGCTGAACCATTCCACACCTCTCTCCTAGCCCTAAACCTAGGTGTGGCAACAGAGCAGGGGACGGGCGGCGACACACCTGTCGTCTCTCTCTCCCATGCAATTTTAATTAACAAATTGAATCTTCTTTTCCAAAGTAAACATATTTATATCCTCGAGTTAATCTAGAGTCTTACACGGTGATAAGCGACCGATCGAAGTTTATACCTGAAAGGGGAAAGAGTAAAAGAAAGTTTTTTGAAGGAAACTAAATTCATCTCTATCATGGAATCCTCCTGATTCTTTACGAAAACCTCTCTTAAGAAACATCGGTGTTTTTCTTTTCAAAAAAATATCATGCATGACTCATCATGAACAGATTTTATCTTACCATTTTAATATATAAACTCAAGGAAAAATAAATCTGACCAACCAGAAGAAAAAATACGTGACACATGTCAGTATCTCTCTTCTCCTTATTTTTGTCAATCCCTTCTCGATTCTTCCACTGACATGTGGGACCCACACAACCCCACCAACACGTAGGCGCCACCGTGGCTTAACACGTCAGCGGATGGAGCGGGTCAGAGCTTGTTTGGACCTATATGACACACCAGACAAGTTCGAGGATCTAAAAATATATTTTGAGAGTTCAGGGACCTAGATAACACATACACATAAGTTTAGAAACCGCTAGTGCACTTCACTCTTTTTTCAATAATGCTGAAATCGCTCATGTATTCCAAGACCATTACTCTGTAGGCCGTAGCCCATGGTAATGCTGCGTAGCTTAGTATTTAAAGCTAATAAGTAAGGTGCAAACACACAATTTTGTTGTACTTATATTCATGTCTCCTTTCAGACACAAGTTTTGAGACATCTCATTCATCGTATAATGAATTATTCAGACAATACCACCCACTTTTTATTGATGCAAGAATAGAAACATCCAAATATACACATGAGCACACACACCCATATGCTATGTTATTTATTCAATCCCACTCGACCATATGACCAAATACTTGCATGGACTACACATGGTCTGCATATGGTCCTGCGGCCGGCCGGGTTCCAGCTTAGCCAATTGTGGGGGTCTTTGCCACTGTGTCGACCCAGATGCGAACGCGATTCTCGTCGAATTCTTGGGTGACCATGGTGCCCACCGTGACCACCTGGATTTTGAGGTCTGGCCGCTCTGCCTTGATCGTCTCCTTAGCCTGCTTGATCGTTTTGCCAACCAGCTCAGGCCACTCCGTCTTGGAGGCATTGCTTGTGGTCTTGCTCTCAGAGGAACTCATCTTCGCGGCGAACCGGAGAAATTACCTGAAATTATTGGTGGCTCATTATTATTGTATCCTTCGAGCAGTAACAATTGCATATGAAATCTGCCATCTCACAGAATCCCGAGAAATAAAATATACTGCATCCGTTTCATAACATAATTAAGACTTTTTTTAAGTATTGCTTGCATTTTATATGAATTATAATAAATTAAAAAAATAAATTATAATAAATCTAGACATATGGATAAGCAATATATATATATCTAGACATAGACATTAAGTAGAATAGAAAACAGATGTGACGGCCTGCTTTTGTGTGTTCTCGTGTACACAATTGGACAACTCAGACAGACGATATGAGTGAAATTCCAGCAAATACGAGATGCATGTTTGGATGCAAATGCATATATACTTGTAGGGTGTTGTCCTGATTACTTCGATTAAGTGATACATGTTCCAATTTTATTTTAGCCGGGTCGAGGAGATTTGCTTCAGTAAAAAAAAAAAAGTAGCTTGAGATACCGGTAGCTTACAGTACTAAATCATTTTTATCGTTAGATCTGTTAACGGTACACATCATACTCAGCTAGATCCAATGACGAGAAACGATTTTGTACCTCGAGATACTTTTTGTTGGACCGGAGTAAATCTCTAATTAAAACATTGACCACACGCCAAGAACCAGCATTGATCAGACATATCAGCGTTGGCTTTTCAGTTATCCAACGTCGTGCAGCAAAAATGAGTAGGCAATGATGAACTTCACTGTCAACGTTGGCTTTTCAGACATATCAGCGTTGGCTTTTCAGTTCGAATTGGTTTGGAGTTTCACTGTCAACTTTGTACGTTACATTTCTCAAGTAATTCTTGAATTATATTCCAATAATACAGAAACAGATCCTTACGTAATTAAATTCAGATAAATATGAACCTAAACAGAATGACATGGGACAGACAGGGTTACTTACACGCTGTAGTTCTTAAGTACTAACTCCAATTGATTGGCGCTTCTCTGCAGTGGGTTTTATCTAGCTGCACTTACAATGTGTGGATGGATGGATCTGCGTAACGCACGCATGGTTTTATAGGAGAACGACGGTGTAAAAGAATGCACCAACGCGTGGAGCAACGTGTGTACAATAGCAACTGTGCAACTTGCAACGACGTTTCAAAGACGTGAGTTGACGGGCTAGCTAGCTAGCCTTCCCGGTGGATAGGCTTCTTGCGACGTGTAGAGTTGCTGTACGTTGAGATATCCATATGAATGCATGCGTGGCAACTTGTGTGGAGATTTCAATTCTGACATGTTGAACGTTACGACTGCTAAAATGGGTTCTTCTAAACGAACTAGGAGGAAGATTTAATTTAGTGGTGAATAAAGGTTGGACCTTCTGTTCCTCCCCAACTCAAATAAAATCATTGGGACAAGCTCGGGGAAGTTGGCCCTACTTTCCACTCACAGTCACAGACACTCGCTGGATGTGTTTAGTTCGTGAACAAGGTGGTAGGAAGTGTTTAGTTTACGAACGAGATGAGATAGGTTAGAGTCAATCCAGGATCGATTAGTTGATCACATTTTTGCTATTTGGCTTAAGAAATAAGTTGAATTATGTTTTTTTGTTTGGATGGAAGTATGTGATGTGACGGAGTGATCCTTTCATATGATTGGAGGGAGGGACGAACTTGAAATAACTTGATACGGTTACCTTATCTTTATGTTGGTGAGGTTACCTTTCAAAATGATTGTTTCAAATAAATTAAAATACTATATTTGGTTAATATTTAATAAATTAACTCAACATAACTATATCAATATTAATACAATTAATATTTGACATTGCACGTGAGGTTTTTAATAAATAATCCATTCTAATTTCAGTGAAAATATATAGGAAGAAACTCATAGGATGTATACATCACTAATTCCTTCTCATAGGATATATACAAAAACATCACTAATTCCTTCTCACTTCAGATAATGTTGTACATAATACATGAATTAATATATACGCTTTCAGATTATTTATTTTGTTTCTATATGTGTTGTTTCACATATTAAGGGAGCCTCTGCTTCTGGAATGGCAGATTCTTGTGAACTTGCAACGAAAGGAGCATATGGGGTTGTGGTTGATGTGTTTGATATGAGGGTGGAATATGTGGTCTTGAGGCTGAGGTGTAACGCCCCTAAAAATGACTTGGTTTTAAAACCATTTTCTTTTCTTGCAAGCTTAGAATTTTGTGCTTGATTTTTCATCTATTTTGATTTTCGTTCTTTTGACCATTTTTTTCATTTTCATTTCCTTTCTTTGAAATGTGAAGCCCTCCCAGTTTAGTCCAATTCGTGGGTGAATGTCCTCCCAGTTTAGTCCAATTCGTGGGTGAATGTAACGACCGTATTTTTTTAATTCATTTAATTGCCACATTGTGGTTTGGTTTTTCGCGTTAGAAGACCGACTCGTATGCATATCATCACAATAAAAAAACACAATAAGACAAATAAAATCATTTATTTTATTTACGTATGCATATCATCATAATAAATTCTTCTTTCATATTTCAAGTATACATCAGTGTCTATCATTGTGAATAGTACAGTAGTTAAAAAATGTGGTGTTTCCTGTAACACCAAATTAATTTAGGAGGTTATCGAATTTATCTTCTAGACACCATAGAAATATTATGAGTTATTCATACCATATATTTTGTAACCAGACCATATAGGGGCACAAAATTAGTAGCATGTACTATCTCTACAAATTTCCATGAATATTCAATTTCTAGAAAAACCTGAGTTTTTGGGCAATTACAAATCAGTCCCTAAACTCAGAGTTACCTCCTGAATTTTGAAAATATTAGGGGCTGGAATGAAAAAGGTATCAAATATCTACATTTTACCAAAATTTCCATTTTTCTGGAAATCAGTAAAATTCTCAAAATTTTTCATCGAGCAAGCAAATGTGAGGTGTCAAGCTCTAGTGCTGCTAGCAAGCTCTTTGTAGGTGAGTCATCTAGAAAACACTGCTCACAGTAATAAAATCTCTCAAATTCACCGTAACCAGAGTCTCACTAGCAAGCCATTCCAAATCAATTCACACAGCATAGTCGTAGAACTCAGTATAACCAAAGAAGAGTTAGAGAGAGGAAAATCTGAGCAAGAAGAGGGCAAGACCAGCAAGCTCAGGTGGAGCAGCAGCTCCAGCTCCAGGAGGAGCGAGTACCCCAGCTCAAGGAGGAGAAGTTTGTAGTAGCAAAATTATTCTGATCCAGAGAAGTGGCAGTAGAAGCATAGGAGAAGGAGTTTTACCACATATCTTTCAGTATCAGAATAGAAGCAACAAAAAGGTAACCAAAACTTTAAAAACAGAGGAGAGGGGTACTGCACACTAATCAGTAGCAATAGTATTTTTTGATGGATATAAATTTACATCAATCTGGAGTTTAGGTTGAGACAAAAGTATTGCATATTTTTATAACTGGACAATCATGGTTGGTCATTGTTTTGTTATAGTTCCGTAGAAATAAATATTTGTTCATGAAACAATTAGTGAGAAATACAACCTACATAAGAATCTGACATGGTTAGAGTGTTCAGTTTATTTTATTAGTATGTATATCAACCTTATAAGTATAAGGTCATAATTACTGGAATATAATTACCCTTAGAAGTTAGAGTTCACCATCATTTCAGAACACTGCACTAGAGGAAAATTTTTCTGAACCTAGCAACCACTCGGAACCAATATATCAGAACTATAGGAACTAAAATGTCAGATTGTAGTAGTAGTATATATATCACAGCTATGCAATCACAGTGAGGAAATTTTAGAGGAGATATATATATGTGCATGTACTGTATAGCAGGAGAAAAGGGTAAAAGGGGATCCTAGAGTTAGTGAAATTACTTGTGAATGTTGGGTTCACCGGAGTTGCCAGAACTGCAACTGGCCTTCTCCACGGTAGCCACCATCAGAGCTGGGTGCCGACGGCCAAGGGGGCTGCATGCATCCAGATCCAGGTGAGAGTGAAGTAGAGAGAGAAAGGTAGAGAGCAGTAGAGAGTGAGGGGCTTGGCAGGAGGCAAGCTTGGGGCTTCGATTAGCAGCAGTAAAGGAGTCACTAGAGGTAGAGCACAACAGCAGCAGTAGTGAAGGAATGGAGCTGCAATGGCAGCAGCAAGGTGAGAGTGTATGTATGTGCGTGTGAGAGAGAGAGCAGGCAGGAGGAACAAGTTAATAAGAGGAGAACGATGCAGTAGGTGAGGGGGTACAGTGAGCGTTCACTATTGGTTTGGTAGTGCTTTTGTTTAAAGAAATTGATTCCAGAAATCAGAGTGATAAAACTTGTGTAGTTGTATTGATTTAGTTTTTCCAAACTATTTATTGTAAATTTATATACTTTACTATTCAATTATTTAAATTCTTAATTTCATCATATTGTTGATTAAATAAAGTCTATTTTTAAGTATTATTCAATAAATCACTTAAGCATCATGATTTAAATAACTTGAAGTATACATTTCAAATTAACATCTGAACCAAGGTTAAATTAAATAAAATGTATTGAGGTTAATATTCATAAGACACTATGCATATACATTGCATGCGTATATATCATATGTTTGGAATACGTCCTTATTCAGTCTTTTGTATTGTCTTTTAGAAGTTCGAGTTCCCGAGGAGTCAATCATTTCGACTGAATCTGGAGGCACTCTTGGTGTTTTCTATCCAGGAAAGTCCATCTCTTGATCATATTGATAGTTATTTCAAGTATTTGCAACCTATATAACCCTCACCATTGCATAGAAAACCAGAAGTTTACTTTTAAATGTTAATTATGTGCATGGATATATATGTGGATCAGTTTCTTGATGATCTTATTTGTTGGCAACTGGTACTTGTGTGCTGTGGAGTATATCATAAGGTTAACTAACAACTGCCATCTGGTATGTAAGCGCCGTAGCGATCGTGTCGACCAGATGACCTGGAATGGGATGGACAGGCTTAGTAATACTTTCTTAATGGCTTTATCCTGTGGGCTAAGGACTTCCGTGAACCCTGTGAGCGTGGGCTAGCGATGAGGATTGCCGTTGTTGCGGGATCCGATGATTGATCTGCTGTTGTTGTGGGGATCACCCACAGAGATAACTGATAGATGAGATTGATGAAAAGCTTGTAATCTTAACCTTGCCGGCATACAACGTGCAGTGTGTTTAAAGCGCCGATGGGCGTGGGCATTAAAAGGTTTAAGACGTCTGTGGGTACAACGACACACCACTACAGAGTGTATTGAATTGTGATATGTCACTCCCTGTTTTGGGTAGAAACTGCGAACGCGGCAGGAAAGGAACCTATCGGAGGTTCTACCCTGTGGTACCTCATGTGCAGTAGATTTTTAAATTAAAATTGGAGATTTTGAAAGAAAGAATTGCCAAAATTATTAGGAATTCCTTGAAGGATCTTGGATCCTATATCATTGCATTCAAATACTGCATTGCTATTAATGGTCTTGTTGAGTACCTTTTATACTCATCCCCTATGTTAATTCATTGGATATAGATATTGAACCACTAGAAATAAATGAAGAAGACTATACAGAAGGAGCGGAAGAAAAGCAGGCAATGGATGAGAACCCTGAAGGTCTCTATGGTGACATTGAGGTCGACGAGCAGTAGTGTGCGATGCGTTGTCACAGTAAAGGTAGTAGCAGTAAAACGTTAGTATTTTTAAATACCAGTAGTTGTGCTAGTAGTTGGAGTGCTTTTGTTGTTTATATTTGTAGCTTCCGGCCTGTATCTTTTGTTGTCGTTGCTCAAGTTCTGTCTTGAGCTGAGCCTTTAGGGTATTGTAATGATCGAAATTATTATAATATTTCTGCTATGCTATTCTGATGGATATATTTCTTGATAAATGTAGTTTATCGAGTAATGTGTCATAGACCGGTATTCTACCTCGGAAGTGGAATACGTGGGTCGCTTCAGTGAATCCGCTCAGTTGGGATTGGGTCCATCTACCTCTCCCTCGTGATCAATTTTGTTTATCAGTTCAGCCCAAACCATTGTTTCTTTTTCTCCTCCATCTCTCTTTTTATTTGGAATAAGTTCACCCAAGATCTCTCGATTTACGTTGAGTATGTCTGGGGTCCCTTAACCCCAAAACAAGAAATGTGGATACCTAAACTCG
Organism: Oryza brachyantha; assembly: GCF_000231095.2. Taxonomy (NCBI): domain Eukaryota; kingdom Viridiplantae; phylum Streptophyta; class Magnoliopsida; order Poales; family Poaceae; genus Oryza; species Oryza brachyantha. The sequence goes on along the minus strand of NC_023167.2, from coordinate 8,021,968 downwards.
CATAAACCGTTCAAAAAAGGTATGTTAGTATCAACTTAATTTTTGCCCGATTTTACTGACGTGGTGTACAGTGGGTCGCACATGTTAGGTTTTTTTCTCCTTTCTTTTCTACCGGGCTATCCTCTCTCTCCTTCCTCTCTTCTCTCTTGGGCTGGGCCGTGGGCGGCGGTGGGCATGGGCTTGCGGCGGAGCCATGCGATGGCCGAGGTGGCAGCGGTGATCTTGCAGTGGCCGAGGCGGGTTGGAGAGCAGAGCATGACCGGGGCCTACAGCAAAGCCACGCAGCAGCGGCTTGCGGCGACTGGGTCGCGTGTTGTAGAGGAACTACACAGGGCCAGTGGTGGCTGAGGCAGCGGCGACGGCGTGCGGCGATCGATGTAGGCTGGAGGGCGGAGCGCGGGCGGTGGCTGGAGCGGGCTTGGGGCAGTGCCGCGTGTTGGCGGTTCAGGCCAAAATTCAGAATGTGGGGGGCGTCTAGGGCACGGGCTTGTCACGAAACCGCGCGGGGGCGGTGGCGGCTAGCTAGCAGCCGGCAAGGTTGGGTGCGTAACCAGCTCAGCTAGATGACAAGCCTGTCCTGCTCGCCAGCGTCACTATCATTCGTGGAGGACTAGCAGGAGCAGCGACTCACCTATTTGCCCTGTAGAAAAGAAGGAAAGATAAAAAACCTTGACATGCGGCAAATAAATATCACAAACTTAGACTTTGCAATTGGCCATTACTTCTGAATGTTAACTCTGTAACTAATTTAACTTTGCCAATATATATATATAGTTGGATATTAAGGGTTATACAAGACAAATGTGTATGGGAAGTGCAAGTCCTTTAAAGTTTAAGGTTTGAGGCGTGGGAGTCAATTTGACATCTACAATTGACAAGATAAAAGTAGTTTTGGTTAGATCCATTATCCGATCAGCCGATATTCCAACGAACGTTGTTATGATCAGCTGATTGAGCGAGAAACATTGTAATAGGTCAATTGGCTATATATCATCGTTAGAACAATAAACATTTGCTTGCCTAAAAAACAATAAACATTTGCTATACTATAAAACGTACCAAACACAATCAATTTATAATTAACTTAAATCTATAAAATATCTAATTTATATTATTGAGAATAATCTTGACACATCAGGCTCAACCAAGACAATATAAGATTATGCTTGGTAAAGTAAATTAATATTTCAATAAATTTAGTTAATAATCAATTTTAATGCATTGATAGCCATCAGCTATGTCTTAATGTAAGTAGATACATATATACTAGAACATTTAGGTAATCTAGATTAGAGGTTTGATCTAATCAAACCGACGACTTATATTTTATATGACAATGGGATAACTTGTCGACTAGAACCCCTATGAAATGATGAGTAAGACAAATGAATCAATCTAATAAATACTATTTGATGAATACAATCTAATAGACCAGACTTAACCGAGGCAATATAGTATCGAAGATAACAATATTACTTGACAATTTGATATAAAATACTCAAAGTGAATGATCAAAACAATTCAAGAAACAAAAGTAACTTAAATTGATTTGATATGATAACTATCAACCATATAAGCTTGATCAGAATATTGAGCCTAACCAAGAAAGTATTGATCTAGCCAATACGATTACCCGGTGACGAGAACTACCTCACATGCTGAAGGTTGAACCCGAGATCTCACTGCACTGAAAACTACTCCTAGGATGGCGATATTGCAAAAGTTGTATCGTTGATCCTCTCTCTCTTTTTACAAGGCTCCTACATATATGTAAAATAAAAATATGCAAATCATATTAAAGTTGATTGGATAGAGGCATATAAGCATTTAATGTGCATGTGAATCGAAGGTTTTTCGGACCATAAATAATGCATGATAGGCTCTCTTCTCTTATATCTTATGCGATAATCAATTTGGGATTTTTCATTTTCTTTTATATGATGATCAATTTGGGATGGAAGGAGCTCCTCTACGTGATACATGGTGTTATTTTTTTTCGATAATGCTAAAATCGCTCATGCATTTCAAGACAATTACTCTGCAGCCCATGGAAATGCTGTGTATACATAGCTTAGTACTTAAAGGTAAAATGTAAGGTTGCAAATACTCCTTCTATGTATGACACCGTTGACTTTTAGAATCATGTTTGATCATGCGTCTTATTCAAAATTTATATCCAAATATGCAAAATTATAATGCATAATTAAAGTTTCTATAATAATAAATCATATTATAACAAAATAATTAATAATTATATATTTTTTTAATAAGACAAATGGTCAAACGTGGACGTAAAAGTCAACGGCGTTATGTAAAAAAATATGGAGGGAGTACGCAATTTTGTACTTATATTCATGTCTCCTTTTGGACACAAGAGTTTTTTTGTACGCAATAATAAATCATATAATGAATTATTCAGATAATACCATCCATTTTTTATTGATGCAAGAAAAGAAATATCCAAACATACACATGAGCACACACACTCATAGTCATATGCTATGTTATTTATTCATCCCACTCAGCTCGACCATATGACCTTAACCAGAAATACTTGCATGAGTACATCATACGGATATGGTCCCGGGTTCTAGCTTAGCCGATTCTGGGGGTCGTTGCCACTGTGTCGACCCAGATGCGAACACGATTCTCGTCGAATTCGCCTGTGACGATGGCGCCTACTGTGAGCACCTCGATATTGAGGTCTGGCCGGTCTGCCTTGATCTTCTCCTCAGCCTGCTCGATCGTTTTGCCAACCAGCTCAGGCCACTCCGTCTTGGAGGCATTGCTTGTGGTCTTGGTCTCGGAGGAACTCATCTTCGCAGCGAATTGGAGAAATTACCTGAAATTGTTGGTGGTTTCACAACTATTGCATCTTTCCAGTAACAACAATTGCATAAGAAGTTTGATACTCCCTTCGTTTTTTTTTTCTATGCCATTGATTTTTTATCTACGTTTGATCTTTCGTCTTATTAAAAAAGTTATATAATTATTGAATTTTTTTATTATGATTTGATTTGTTACTAAAATAACTTTAAGTATGATTTATAATTTTAGATATTTGGACAAATTTTTTAAATAAGACGAAGGGTCAAACGTAAATTAAAAAGTCAATAGTGTCAAAAAAAACCGGAGGGAGTATCTCACAAAATCCCGAGGAATAAAACCTGCATGTTACCTCCAAGACTTTTTAGTATTGTTTAGATTTATATGAATTTTAATGAATCTAAACAAACCGGAGGGAGTATCTCACAAAATCCCGAGGAATAAAACGCGCATGTTACCTCTAATTTATAACGTAGGACTTTTTAATATTGTTTAGATTTATATGAATTTTAACAAATCTAGACATATGTATAACCAATATATATTGATTAATAGATGAATCTAGCCATTAAAAAATGGGTAATGGTCTGTCTGCCTCCTGTGTTCTCTTGTACGTTCAGACAACTCAGATAAACGATACGAGTAATATTCCAGCAAATACGAGATGCATGTTTGGATAATTGGATGCATATGTATATATACTTCTGGAGTGTTGTCCTGATTACTTCGATTCAGTGCCAAATGTTCCAGTTTTATTTAGCCCGGTTAATTAAAACATTGACCATACGCGCGCCAAGAACCAGCATTGATGAGACATATCAGCGTTGGCTTTTTACTCAGTTAACCAAAGTTAATTTGCAGCAATAAAAATGTGTAAATAGCCATATGAGCTTGTTGTAATTGGTTTGCAGTTTCACTGTCATCTTTGTACGTTAGATTTCTCAGGGGGCGTTTGTTTCTATATGATTAGCCTACGTGATGCTATAGTAAACATTTGCTAATTATAGATTAATTAGGCTTAAAAAATTCGTCTCATGGATGAGCTCTAATTTATAAAATTAGTTTTTTATTAGTCTATGTTTAATACTTCAAATTAGTGTCTAAACATCCGATGTGATATCGGGCTAAAAAGCTAAAGAACCTCTCAATTAATTCTTGAATTTTATTCCAACAATACAGAAACAGATCCTTACGTAAAATTCAAACAAATATGAACCTAATTAAACAGAAGGACATGGGAGAGAGTGTTACTTACACGCTGTATTGCTTAATTACAAACTCCAATTGATTGGTGCTTCTCTGCAGTGGTTTTCCTACAATGTTTGGATGGGTCTGCGTAACGCACGCATGGTTTTATAGGAGAACGACGGTGCAGCAATTTGGTGTGAAAGAATATATGCACCAACGCGTGGAGCAACATGTGTACAATAGCAACTGCGCAACTTGCAACGACGTTTCAAAGACGTGAGTTGACATGCTAGCTACCTATCCTTCCCGGTGGATAGGCTTCTTGCCACGTGTAGAGTTGTTGTTGAGATATCCATCCATATGTTTGAACTTGTGTGGAGATTTGAATTTTTCACATGATGAACCTTACACCTGTTCTTTACGACACGTACACTGGGATGAAGATTTAATTAAGAAGCGAATAAAGGATGGACCTTCTGTGCCTCACCAAATCAGAAAATAAAGTCACTGTGGACAAGCTTGGAGGAGCTGCCCCTCGTTTCCACTCGTACGCACTTCTTCAAAGGTATCCGTGGATTTCTCCACTCAGTGATATGCACGTAATCACATGGAAGATTGCATCATATATTATATTTTCATATTTATCGTGCATTGTTGGTTAAGATAAATAACTTATTATTGATTAAAAAATATATGATTTGTTCGCGAGACTCTTTATTATGTATGTTACTATTTCTTAAAAGGATCCATGATCAAATATTATATATGAGACAAGTATGATTGTATGATCAGTACATGTATTAATTGACAATTATATCTCATGGATCATGGTATGACGATACCAAATCGATAACGTAGACACGTGTTGGAGAACATGATGCTGGATAGATCCAACACAAGACACTACATGAGCTATATGTGATGTGCCATTAGTTTTTTATTGAGTGTTGACGTATAATCCTTAGATTGAGATGATTATGGCCCCCCAACATGTACATTGCATTGGTTATGATGAGGATATCAATGACATCGATACATCCACAACTCCACCAGTGCAACTTCTTGGTCCAATTACCCGCACTCGTGCACGTCAACTCAACTATCAGGTGAGCTCTTTCTTGAGTTCGTATTCCTCTTCTTTATACCCAGGAGACGCGTGCACTATTGTTATGCTCAAGAACGATGGACGATCCAAAGGGGCGAGGATTCGCGCGGGGTGGATTTGGACTGCAGGACAGCGGCAACTTCTAACTGCCACCACAACTTCATGCTAACTCCGATTTGGGCGTACAAGTACTTCATGGAGAGATTATCAAGTCTACATTCAAATGAATCCAACCACATCTCGTTATTTGTTCTGGAACGACCACTATTGCTGTTTTACTTTGGACTGTTTTATGTCCATGGGTGTTGCGTCACCTCTTTTGGCCAATGGGCCGTGTATCAAGTTGATGCCTATTAAGGGTGCGTCCTAGGGTTAGGTCACGACTCTGTGGTCGTGCATTTCCCCTATTTATACCCCTAGCCACCACCTAGAATGGCGGGTTTTGTTTCTACAAGTTAGCTTTTGCTACTTCCTTGTATACGTATGTGTTGGTGCAACCACTCGGATACTTGTTCACAAAACCCCATTCTGATACTATTCATCGTTGTGCTTCATATTTATCTCACAATTCAGTTGCCTGATTACTTGTTCTTGCTAATTCTTCCATTGCTCATAGAAGAAGTGCCCTCGTGGCCGGCGTCGCGCACCGCAAGATCGCGACAACCATTGGAGGTGGTGTATCGGTTGCTAAGACGCAACGTTCTTGGAAAGTTGTAGTCGAGCCGTGAACGTCATCTCCACTTCAATCGAGTTACCCTCTCATCGAAAGATCGGGCACCAAAAAAAAACCTCACGGGTCTTCATCAGCTTAGGAACTGCTAGATGCTACTCCATGACTGGGTAGTCATAATAAAAAGATAGTCTTCGGGCATTCTATAAAATATGCAGTGATGTGTGAATAATCAAGATGAAATTTGTCCCACAATTAGAGATATCTCTAGGCCCCTTGATGTTATTGATTATGAAAGTGCATGGTCATACCAAAGGTGACTGAGGAGTCTCCATCCAAAGTTAAGTAATCTATTACAGGATTAAACGATGTAGGTTTAACCGATGTGATCTATTACAAAGGGACTAATACAAACATACGCTATAGATTCAACCGATGTGATCTTTATGTTTGCTCAATGGGTCAATATATTCTGCTAGCAGTCACTGTTGTCGCCTTGCCAAAAAGAGTTTTTCGGTTCCAACCGAGTATACATGAATAAATGAGTTGCACCACTACAAGAATCTATTTAATCTATGACGGAAAAAATTCGTCACAGATCACCAAAAATTCGTCACAGAAATTTGCCTGTGACGATTCTACTTATTGTCATCTATTGAGCGTCACAGATTAAATCTATCGACGTTTTGTTCGAAATCGTCATGGATCAGCACAATCTATGACATTTTTTAACCGTCATAAAACGCTTTTGGGCTCGTATAGTCTAACCAGGCCCAAACTTTGTGACGAAATAAAACGTCACGGATGATTGCCACGTGGCGGCCAACATGGCTGGTGACATGGCTAGTGACATGGGGATGATGACATGGCAGCTGACATCATTAATTATTTTTAACGGGCCATTATTTTTGCGAGGGTCCATTAATTTTTTTATGGCCCATTTCAGAACTGGCCCATTTTGTCAACATACTATCAGATCAAAGCCAAGGCCTGTTAAAATCTGAGCCCACCAAATTGAATCCAAATTCTCATACCATAAATCAGAATACAACAAAATGTTTATCAACCTAATAACAGATACAATCTCATATTCAAAGGAATTCATCCCTACTTCTAGAATCAAACAATTGTTCCACAACAAGCAATAAAAGTTTGTGTAGCACCAGCTTGTCCGGGTTCATGAATCACACCACATTCTAGCAGAGAAATCTGAAACTAGCTTGTCCTATGGTTGTATGTGTAGCACCAGCTTGTACATAGTGTGAATTTTGAAACTAGAATGTGCTCTTTGCAATATCTCGAAAAGAATACAGAGAAAAATACTCAATGAGATGTCAAATATAACTTTTACCTTTTGTAAGAAATATTAATTTGCAATGTACTGCTTAATGGGATAAAATAAATCACTGAATAATGTTACCAATACAACTAATAATGGCTAATTGGCTATGCATAGAGAAGATTAGATAACATGTAAGACATGCCAAGGAATTACCTGATTAGTTATGGTAAATATGTACTAATTTATGAACAATGTATGGTACCACTTTATTAAAACCAACTAAGTTTTTTATGGAAAGCTTATGGACCAAGAATTTGTTCTCATGTCAGTTTGTAGAATTTTTAGACCAAATTTATGTTTTATTGTAATTACTATGTGGTAATTTGAGGGATAGAAAATTGAATTGTCCATAGAATATAATTTTATTTTCCATCGTTCTCTGGGACATGGGCTATAATGAAACATATGATCATAAATATTATTTTTGTGTAATTTTCTATACATCATATGAATTTCTATACATTAAATGAATTTCTACATGGTTATCCAAATTAATTTAAAATTGAACTATGTGTGCATATTATAAGATAAAAAATTGCAAAAAAAATATATTTAGGATTATGTGTTCCATCCTAGCCTACATCCTAGAGATGGATGAGAAATTAAATTGTCTTATAAGGACAATTCAAATTTCTGTCCCTAAATTACCACATATTAATTACAGTAATATCTATATTTGGTTAGAAAATTATGCAAACTAACATGACATAATATTTTTGGTCCAAGCTTTCCATAAAAAACTTAACTGGTTTTAATGAAATCGTACCATACAATGTTCATAAATGGATACATTCTCATGTAGTTTCTTATAACCGAAGATAAATGTATATATTTATGAACAATGCATGGTCCCACTTCATTAAAACCATTTAATTTTTATGACAAGCCTATGAATCAAAAATATGATGTCAGGTCATTTTGCATAATTTTCTGACCAAATATACATATTGTTGTAATTATTATGTGTTTATTTGGGGATAGAAAATTGAATTGTACTTAGAAGACAATTTAATTTTTTATCTATCTCAAGGACATGGGCTATAATGGAACATATGAGCCTAAATATTATTTTTCAGTAATTTTTGGTATTTTATTAGATGCACTTGTAGTTCAATTTTGAATTAATTTCCATAATCATATAGAAATTCAATTAACATATAGAAAATAGTAAATCAACTCCAAAATTTTTAGATCTTTTAACAAACAACATATACGTAGTCTATTACATATGAAAAATAAAATAATATATAATATAATTAGTTTTATGTGTTATTCATATAATGATGCAATAACTAAAAAAGAAAACAAGAGAGGGACGGGAATTAGACTTTCTTTGGGCTGAAACAAAGGAGAAGGGAGGGGAGTTGGGCCTAGTAACCAGGCCGAAAGAGCGGAGAGGGAGAGAGTTGCTGGGCCAAAAATGGCCCAAAGCAATGGGAGAGTTTTTAAACATTTTAGATTTAATTTAAACGCTGGAATGATTTTTTATTTATTAAGGATACTTCACATGCTCAAATAATTACTAGAAAAATCTATAAAATAGATGAGCACACAAAGTATTTAATAAAATTTTATCTTGACTATTTTCATGTTAAAAATTTCTATAAATTTTAACATATCATTGCTTTTGCATTTTAAACTTATTATAAAGAAAATATTAAACAAATAAATTGTTAATTAATATTTTTCTGGATCATGACATATAAATTTTATAAATATTAAATTATCATTTTATAAATTTGTGGTTATTTACAAAAATAAATCCAACCATAATTGAATTTCGAAAAATATTTTTTTTCGTATTTACTTCACTTGTTAATTCTTTTAACCTTTCGTATAAATTCTAGAATTAAATTATCCTTTTATTCGTTGATCCAAAAAATATTATATTTTGTGTTCTAAACATTATATTTGTAAATGGTGACGAAATTGCTATAACGTTACAGGTTTCGGATCGGTTTATGTCGAAATCAATAAATTGTCACGATATTATGGGCCTTGTATCCATAGTTGCATATCTATGACGATATCTGAAAACATCACGAAAATTTCGTCAAATTTCATCATAGATTAAATAGTTTTTTAGTGACACTTAATTGGCTAGAATAATAGAATTGAATGGTGATCCAAAGAGGCTCAATCCCTGTAGGGATCTAAGTAAAACTCCTGTGGGCGTAGGAGTCCCAGTTTCGGATCCTGTATATTCAGGGGCGAGTAAACTAATCACGAATGAGAAAAACATTGTTGTCGTCCTCCCGAGCCGAACACTAGCTGCACATGGACGCTAATATGTCCGTGCACGACGTCCCTTTCTATACGTATGAATACTAGTAGAGCTAGACTACGATGTTGATAGGTATAGTTTTGTACCGTGAGGTGAATGCATGTGCAAGAGAAGATTGGAATACTGCGCTCCAATACTTCCTGTACTTCGTTGTGAAGTATATCGGCGATATTCCTTCATCTTCTTAGTAATTTCTTCCGCTGCACAGCATATCTCCGGTGGTAACAATACATGATCTTTTATTTTTATGGTTTCCGGGTTTACGTGGTAAAAAAAATTTTGTTTGGTGCTATCGTAGCCCTACACGTATCTCTTCATCCATGCCCTAGAATTGATTTGCAATATCAGATGCTTACATCACTAGCTAATAAAGATAATGTGATTTTCATTCTGTGGACGACTTAAGTGACTGCCGGTGAAAATTGATTTTATTGGCGGATGCTTATAAATAAATGTGATTTTATTGGCGGATGCTTATAAATGCTTATAAATAAAAGTATGGTGTTAAGAAAAATCATTATTTTATTAGTAGTTTTTAATGGGCGAAGGATTATCTGATTTTCAATAGCTATTTAATAGTGTAAACGATATAATTAAGAAAATATACTTTAGAATGGTGAGATGATGAAAAATAATCTCTTATTTTTTCAATAGCTATTATTTTATTAGTAGTTTTTAATGGGCGAAAGATTATCTGATTTTCAATAGCTATTTAATAGTGTAAACGATATAATTAATAACTATAAAGTTGAAAATATACTTTGGAATGGTGAGATGATGAAAAATAATCTCTTATTTTTTCAATAGCTATTTAACAATTCGTGAAGCGTGAAAAATAATCTTATTCCACTAAGAAGGACGCAGTCTTGGAGGAGAGAGAGGAGTACTACAACTAGATCCAGTTTCCTTCTCTCCTCTTATTTTAATAGATTGCACATTATTTTTTTTTATTTTTATCCTACGTGATGTGTCGTAACAACAATACACTAATCATAATTTTTTATCCTTCACGTTATTAAAAAAACTAGTACTACACATCACTCTTACAATACAAACACTATTAATTCATATTTTAATTTTATATTACTCATTTTTATTGTCACCCATCTTTTCGCTCATACTTATATATATAAGACAAAATCTAAATATCAACATTAAATTTGGAGTTGATTTTGCATTTGTTTTACTAAAATTTATTTTTTAGTCTTGACTTTTAAATAGTGTAGAATTACATAAAATTTTTATTCATAAATTATTTTCATTTGTAAATATATGGTTTGGTTTTTTCCATCAAACCATGTATCAGGCAAAACATAGTTTTATTATGTTTCTTCATTAACCCATTTGTTACATCACCTTCTTATTCTACGTGGTAACTCATTTAATTCTAGAGACATCATCATATTCATTGCACTATGAATGCCCTCATATAGGCTACGGTTCTTTTGCTATATTTTTTCTCAGCTTTTGCGTGCATGCTTCAAAAACTACTTAATGGTGTTTTTTCGCAATAAAGTTTATATATAAGGGTTCAGCATCTTATGTGTTAAGAGTAAAATTTCAACCTCTTAGTGATTAATTCAATTATTTATATAATTAAATAGCAATTATAAAAGTCCGATGATCTTTCATCTTAGTGAAAATAGAACGCATTCATAATTTAATGATATAAAAACCATAATGCGTGTAGCATTAAGACTCTTAGTTGGCCTTGTACCATATTGTTTAAAAAAAATTGTTTTAAAAAAGTAGATCTCTTATGGGTATGTTTTGATGTTGTTACTGTAAATTAGTCGTCGTGTTATTACTGTACAATTCCTGTGAGACGAGAAGTGAACTTAGATAGACATGAGAAAAACCCATAAAGATATTGACCAACAGGGTTAAAACCAGTCTTTAAATAAGGTGGGATAATTTTTGAGCCTTGAGAGGAGGCTGTGAGGTGGCATGGGCCTTGGGAGGCCTTAGAAGAGAGGGAAGGTGTACAATAGCTTATAGTAAGGGGTGCCCACACACATACATATATATATATATAGTAAGAGAGTAGCTACAGCTGGTGGTAGGATCTAATTTATATATATATATATATATGACAAGACTAATATGTGCACCCCGTAGTATAAGCTATTCTACATCTCTCACTTCCAAGGCCTCCCAAGGCCCATCTTACCTCCCACCCTCCTCCTAAGACCCAAAAATCACCACCACCTTGTTTAAAGGCTGGTCAAAAAGTTAATCCCATGGGTCGACCTCTTTACGGGCTTCCCCTCATGTCTATCTAAGCTCACCTCTCGTCTCATAGGAATTGTGCAGTAACACGACGACAAAAATACAGTAACACGATGATAACAACGTCGAAACATAGCCATGAGGGATCTACTTTTTTAGAACATTTTTTTCAAACAATATGAGACAAAAGTTCTTAAAAAATAATATATGAGATGAGAGATAAAATTGTTTTGAGTTCAAAATCTTAAAAAATATCTATATGTGTAGTAATGTTGTGCCTCCTATACCGTAATAGCGTTATGTTGCTATAAAATATATGTATTGTTACTGCACAATTGCAGTAACGTTATGATAGATGTGCAGCAACATCGCGATATACGTGTAGTTGCAGTAACGTTATGATAGATGTGCAGCAACATCGCGATATACGTGTAGTAACACGTGTGTTGCACAGTCGCAGTAACGTCGTGATAGAAATACAGTAACATCACGATAGAAGTACAGTAACATCATGACGTTATATTGTTGTTACAGTATAACTAATACATGTGAGGGAATTGAAAATATTATATTCCCAATATTTTTATGCATATGCATGGCTAGCTAGTTCCTCGGCATATGCGTGCATATCGAAGTTGATTTCGTATTTATCAGTAGTTGGTCCATATAAGAAAACACGCTTTCTCTGACTGGAAAAGATGGAGAAGATATTTGGTCACATACATGTAGTTAAACGTTCTACCAAATTCATACATGTTTCCGAGACCGATGCACTCGCTCCCTTCTAAATGCAAGTATTTTTTAATTTAAATCTTATATTAAAATATAAATATTTTATTATTATTTTATAGCACTGTTTATTCTATCAGTCATTTCATATATTTAAAATTGTGCTTATTTCATCTCACCTATCGTTCCAACTTTAGTTATTTCTCATTATCAAGAGATATCATGATTTTTTTATATTTAATCTTAATATCTGTTAAATAAACTAAAGTTATTATACGTACTACTTCTGTAGGTGAGATCAATCAACATGCCATAAATGCTTGCTTGCTTATTGTACTACAAATTGTGATCGAGTCCAAATTGTGATATCCAACAACCTGTCAGCATACGCTTGTTTCAAAGTTTATGGGTCAGACAGATCGACCGGGGAATTCATAAAATACATGCCTCAATTTCAAGCAACGTGCCACACGTGTTGCAGTCATTTCCACTCAACCCATTCAAATAGCAAATTGTTGTTTCACGTCGGTGATAATGAATATAGATATATAAATAAATCTAGATGTTGGTAAAATATTCTACAATATAAAACAAAGCGAGTATATAATATCTACTCCCTCCATTCTAAATTAATAGCTCCGATTTTTATATGATTAGGTCTATGTTTGATTATTTGTCTTATTAAAAATATTTATATTATTATTAATTATTTTATTGTGATTTGATTTATTATTAAATAAATTTTAAACATGATTGTGATTTTTCTATTTGCACATAAAATTTGAATAAAACGAGTTGTAAAACATCGATTCACATGTCAACGGCATCAAATAACAAAATTAGAGGGGTATAAGATTTTTCAGGATTGGGTAGATTCATCTATTATAATATATATACATACATATATATATATATATATGTGTATATTATATATACATACATATACATATACATATATATATATATATATATATATATATATATATATATATATATATATATATATATATATAACACAGTAGTATCCATGCATATATGTTCTATATATAGACAACCCCAGAAAGTTATATAATAGGAAATAGAGATTACTTCTGTGGTTTTAAAATATAAGAATATATATGATTTAAATTTTGTACCATTATAAAAATATTTCTAAATTGATTCTCATAGTTCTCATCTCATTGATTATTCCCTAGCCAATCAAAAACTTATAAAAATATAAACAATTCATAATAAAAAAAATTAGCCAACGAAGTAACTAAAAAGGTACCTTTTGACCCAATATGGATATTTATTAAAGAACATAGAAGTACATGTATTTTGTGATAGAGAGTGCAAGATATTGCATGTACGTTGCAACATGAATTTAATTAATAAAAGCACCCTTAACACTATTTCTCTTAATCTATGCATATATTCGTTAGTGACAGCGTGCCACTTATCCCCGCACAACCTCTTTCCACCAAGAGTTGGTGGTGATTGACATGTTTTTTCCTTTCCAAATAAATTTGGTGGTAAGACGGGTGCTAGATTCACCGCAAATGAGTAGATATATGGCTCTTAATTATACCAGTTTGACATTTGACAGACACACGTTTCAGTTATGTTCATTAGCGATAAAAAAGTTATTTATAGGTAAAAAGTTTATACATGTATACTTAATGATTCAAAAGTAAATAATTGATGTAAAATAGCTACAATTGAAAAATTCTAAAATTAACTTCAGATTTAAATTTTTGCTTATGCTTATCAGTAAACCATGGAGCTCTCTTTCCTCCCCAAATAACCTGGTGATCATTTGGTTTTCTCGTGGAAAAAATTAAACATAGATTTACAGGAGTAAAATAATTTGTGAATAAAAATTTTATATATGTGTTTTTAGCGATCTAAAGACTAAAAATAAACTAGGATAAAAATAAAATTAAAATTTGAAATTTGAAATTTGAAATTAAAAATTCAAATATTGTCAAATAAACATAATTAGAAGTGAAATGATGAGACCGGCAGAAACTATGCGCATAAAAACCAAGAAAGTATATTGTTTAGAAATTATGCGCATAAAAACCAAGAAAGAAAAAACTAAGAATACACAACCTTAACATTTGCCTGCATACACAATTATATTATTAACTGGCGTAGCCTGTTCACTCACGGCACTGAAAAGTTCCAACTTGCAGCTCTCCAGATTTGTGATCAGAAGCCTACAAGTACACAACACAACTTCATCCATACAACGTAATATACCATTCGGACACAGCACACTCGAGAGGAAGCACGGTAAACTCCTCCCTCCATTACATAGTACAATTATATCTACATTTGAATATTGTATTAGAATGTAACAGTTTCTGGTATTATTTAGAGTATCACATATTCCATAAATTATTTCTTATTTAAAGTTCTTCTCACTTTACCCATCTACAATCTTACCCAAACCATGCATTACTCGTTTATTAAGAGGTAACATGGTCTTTTATTATCTATCGTAATCCTCACTAAATAATCTAAAGATGATAATATTCTAATAAGGAGGTTGTACATGCATGTACATGTCATGCTCGTATGCACCTTAGAATCTCGATAGGGATGAAATTCAGCAAATGTTCTTTTTTTAGGAATACTTCTAAGGGTTTATTCGTTTTGGAGAAAAAACAAATAATTTTGATTCGTACGAAATAACTCCTATGCCTATCATTTGGTTCGTGTGAATATAGTTTAGGAGTACCAAATGAAATTTCCATTTCTTATGAGTTGTAAAGAGGAAACAAATAAATTCTACATCCAAACCTCTTGAAAATCTATTATGGATTGGTGTATATAACCATTCCTAGTCCTCCACTGTCATATTTCTACAGGTGAAATTCGTCCAAATCGTAGCAGATATAAATATTTATTTATACATGAAGATGAAGTCCATTTTTACCGTCTGTAGAATGATATAGCTTCAGATGTTCCTCTTCTTCTATTGTTTAGCATTTCATTTGAGGAAAGAGTTTCAAATGACTCGTGCTTATCCCTTGTCCACATTGGATGTATTCTACATGTCCGCTCGATCCTCCGACCCATCTTCTTACCAAGATCTTGGATACATTTAAGAAACAACTAAAATAATTAAGTTAAGCATAGCCAAAAGTATTTTGCTTCAGGGAAAGGTGGCGCCTGATAAGCAAGAACTAATTAATTAACCAATGCTATTAATTTGCAGGTGTTTGCTTTGAACTGACATCTAGCTTGCTGCGTGTGACGATGAGCACGTCGGAGAAGATCAGCAAGCCATGCGATGCCCCTAAGACAGAGTGGCCGGAGTTAGTTGGGCTAACTATCGAGCAGGCCAAGGAGAAGATCAAGGCTGACCGCCCTGACCTTAAAGTCGCCGTCTTCCCAGTGGGGGGCCACCATCCCCCTCATATTTGACGAGAACCGCGTCATTCTTTGGGTCAACACCGTGGCTGAGATCCCCACAATCGGCTGAGCTGGATTAGCGTAACGGCACATGAATAATGGTGCTAAAACAATTATGCCCGGCGCGTGTCACAATGAGTCAAATTTAAATAAATAAGAAAGTCAGTGTTGTTTTTATTTATGTTGCATCATTTGTTTTTGTGTGTACATGTGTGAGGATGTTAGATATATTATTGTGAATGTACATGCGGGATTATTATTTGGTTTACTATGAACTTATCTATCTATCACTACTATTAAAAATAAAAAAAGCTTCTGTCATACATCTGATTTGTGCAAAAACGTGACCGAATTATGCGACCACTCGTTCAATTGGACATGCACTCAGCAACAAAATAAAAAAAAAACTCTATGGCCCAATACATACACGGTTCTACTGAACCAAAGGTTCTGGGATCGATCCTAGAGAAGGCATCTTAAATTTGCTTTTTTTTTCCATCGCTAGCGACACGTCTTCTTCGTGAAAGAAAAGAGAAAAATAGAAGACAAAGGAAACAAAATGGAAGATAAAAGGAAAAAAAGGCAAAATTTGCTACAGGATACCGAAAAAACGTGTAATTAGCCGGTGGACACCGTAAGATCACGAATTTGCTGCAGGACACCACAAAAGTGTGGTAATTATCTATAGGGCACTCTGGCCAATTTTTTATTATTTTTGGAGTCAAAAATTCTAAAAATGACGAGATTGTCTTTGGTGGCCAACCCGTTATGCGCTCTTGTCGCTGATGGGTTACAACTGTCGTTGTCTGCTCACTCACTCTGTAGGCTAGGGTTCGGGTGTGTGCGGCGCCGAGACCAACTGGGTCTGGTTTGACTGGACCCAATCGACATAACGGGTTGGCCGCCGAGGGTAATCTCGTCATTTTCAGAATTTTTGACTCTAAAAATAATAAAAGATTGGCCGAAGTGCCCTATAGCTAATTACCACATTTTTGTGGTGCCCTTCAGCAAATTCGTGATCTTATGATGTCCACCGGCTAATTACGCGTTTTTTCGATGCCCTGTAGCAAATTTTGGCAAAAAAAAAGGCAGCTCTAGCGACGCGTCTTCCTCCAAGCAATGGAAAAACTCTTTTGATAGACAAAAACAAAAGAAAAAGGAAAACGATATATTAAAATTTGAAATTTAATTTGCTTTTATTTGCAGCGCTAGCGACAGTTATTCCTGAAAGAAAAGGAGAACAGAAATAAAATGCAAAAACAGGATAGAAACGAAAAAAGGGAAAGAGAAAAAAAGAGAAATGTTAAAAATTAGAAATTAAAATGTTGTTAAGTAGAAAAAGAGAAGAGAAAATAAAAAATAAGGAGTAATGTTAAAAATTGAAAATTAAAAGGTTTAGCAGTCATCATGCATAGTTTAAAATTAAATATTTGCATCAAATAAAAAATTCATCTTATTTAACTTATTCCCTTTGTTCTATATTGTAGGATATTTTAGCAATATCTAGATTTATCTATTTATCAACGTATATTGTTATTTGAATGTAAAAGAATAATTTGTTATTTGAATGGGTTGAGTGGAAGTGACGGAACACATGCGTATATTGTTAATTAACCATGTAAAAGAACAATTTGCTATTTGAATGGGTTGAGGGGAAATGACGGAACACATGCGTGCACGATGCTTGAAATTAAGGCATGTATCTTTACTATTTAAAAGGAGGGTTCCGTCCATCCGTCCGTACAAGAAAAAAAGAAAAAGAAACGTACTCACGCCGAATCATTATCTCATGGTTGCATTTTGTCATAATGAGATATTTTAGACTATGCACTTTGCTGGTTAAAAAACCGATACATTGCAACATAAAAAATCCTATCAGCCCAAATTACTCGAATAAACTAGAGCGTATCTAACACACGAGTTATCATAGAGCACGAACATAGAGAAAAGAAGATCTACCAACATAGGGAAAAACTAGGCAACATAGGGAAAAACTAGGCACACTATATGATGTATGTAAAAACTTTGGAACTATTTATTATATTAAGTGTGCAATATTTTAGATTACAAGGTTAAGATACCCATTTTCTTTAATCCACGGAAACTTAGTTCACCTGTTTTGTAGCTAAGGTGTACTTCGTAACAGTTCTAGAGTTTAACACATGTATGTAGAATAAATTATGTACATGATTTGTCCAATCTTTATTTTTAACAGAGGTTAAATATGTGAAATTTTAATTCTAACATATGGTGTTTCATTTCATTTGAAGTTAGGGTGAAGCCCCTATGGGCTTTCGAAGTCAAAAAATGCAAAATATGGTATTTTCATACTATATAATTTGTGGGGGTATTCCTCTATGTGTTATTATGTAAATTCTTTCTATAAAGCATTCAAGAGAATATTATCTTAAATCTAACTAATTATCTTCTTATATTTGTATCTAAGCGAATTTAGAATTTATTATATGTGAAATATGATATTTATACTCTGCTCTATTTTTACATGCATTCTAGGGATTTTTCGATCTAAAATTATTTAACTAGATTAAACTTTTCAATTTAATGAGTTCAATAAAAATGGTTTCATGATTTTAGTTTTAGCGGTAATTTCTAAAGACTTCACAATTTATTCCAAAAGCATTATCATTAGATAAGATTTTTATATATGACATGCATGTTACATTCAAATTTACAATATTCCACCAAAATACATTAATACATTTCTATTTTATAGGTAGTTTCAAGCTTTCTTCCTTTTAGTAGTGTTACAGTAAATGTTTTTAGTTCTTTTTCTTCTTTTCGACTTTCCTACATGTGGCCCCACCTGTTGATGAAGAAGATAGAGGCAAAGGCAGATATGACCGGACAACGCCGGGGTTGTTATAGGAGGCTTGGATGGTGTCACGACCAAAACGTGAAATGGAAATGAGGACACGGTGAATCCAATCTCAGTTGTGCGGTCGCCGTAGATGGCCAGAGTTGTGTGTCGACAATATCCCCAAGTGGTGGCAGTGCATTGGGATTTAGTTGAGGAGAATCGCCTTGTCATAGCTCTTCGCGAGATGTCATGATGATATATCAGCATGCATGTTCATACGTGAGGCTGTATCTTGTGGGTAAGTTTGCACATCTCTGGTCAGAGTAAAAACCATTCAAACAACTGCACCTTGGGTTATGGGTGATCGATCGAGATTCTCCATGATTAGTCTCACTGCTTTTAATTAAATGAACATGGTTAATAATATGCCCGTAAATATATAGGTGAAGCTAGTAATGTATAGTGTAGAACATTATTGGTGGATAGTTGGGTCTGGTGCAGTGTGGTGTAGCACGGGTTAGAGATTGGTTCAATTTTGATTAATAATTATCAATGTTTTGCTTTTGCTAAATTAAATGCTTTATAAATATTGTTTATACAAATTATCCCATATGAATTATTATTGTACTTGTCTGGTGTGCCTTGTTGAGTATGGCGGTTGTACTCAGTCTTACGAATTCCTCCTTTTCGCTCAGAGGAAGGAGCTACATCAGATGAGTATCCTTTAGAGGATTAGGCGAGTCACTAAGCTTGAGGTTTGTCGATCAGCTGTAGTCTGCTTCCTCGTTTAATTCCATTGCATTTTTAAGACTCTTTTTATTTATTTTGTAAGACGACGATATTGTATTAATTTGTCTTTTGTGACACCCAAACTGGTCCTAGACCGAGATTTAATACACAATAAAGTTAGGAAATTGGTTAAATTTCCGATGTGACACATGTGTTGCCCTACATCAAATGATCTCACCTTGTTCCTTTTCATTATCATAACTTGCGAAGTTGGGCTTGCTTACTCACCGAAGTTGGCTCGAGTAATCCCATTAGATGCGTACATGAGCTGACAAAGGACTATGTATCTGTAAGTTTTTACATACATCATATAGTGTACCTAGGTTTTCCCTATGTTGGTGGATCTTCTTTTCTCTATGTTTGTGCTCTATGATAACTCATGTGTTAGATATCTCTCTAGTTTATTCATGTAATTTGGGATGATAGGAGTTTTTATTTTGCAACGTGTCAGTTATGTACATATTGTTCGAATACCAAATAAACTTAAATTTCTCTGTTTTTAACCAGCAAAGTGCATAGTCTCAAATATCTCATTCTGACTAAATGCAACCACGAGATAATGATTCGGCATTGTTAAAATGCTCAAAGGTTTTTTTGTGTTGGAGTGAAAACGTGCAAGGAAGATAACCTCAAACCGGTTAGAGCAAGAGAAATAGAAGTTTGAGGGTATGGACAAATTACATCTGCTTACAATGTTTTTCTTAAGTGTTTGATATATGTATTTATTTGCTTGTGTTCAATACATGTATGATTTTTCAATCGACATTACTCGAGGCTTAAATGTCTTATGGTAAGGTTATTCAAGCATTTCAAATGAAAGAAACAATAAGTGAATTAAATGAGTTCACTTTCGAGATTCCATACGCATATTTAGACAAAAAAGTTCTAAACTCTGCCCAAATTTCGTAACCAGTTATATGATAACTGCTCAGGTACAAGGATAAAAGAAACAAGACCTATCTTAGTTTGTGTAGCATCAATTATGTATGTTTACTCTGACAAATTGATTTACTGAGGTAATTTAGATTAGCCAATGTCTTGATTTTAGTATAATATGGGATACCCCATGAACGTGTATACAACTTGGCGAAATACCACATATAATGTTTATATGAAAACAAACCCTATGTGTATGTATAAAATCCAAAGCAAAGAAGGATGGTGTCCGTGATGTGGGAACTAGGGTTTCCCCCACCAGTTGGCTCACAACACACTAAGACTTATCTACGTCCTAGCTGAGAGGGTTCTGGCTACCTCAATACCTCCTCTCGAGCAGCAAGCAGGGGGCAGCCCAATACTCAACTGCTGCCAGCATGACATACTGTTACGAGCCAGTGGAGGGGGACCATCGAGAGAATTCTAGGCATGCGTGGCACCTAACATTGCCTACCCCATGTCACAACATTAATTATGATGGGAAGGCACTTGTCACTCTTTGAGTAGGTGTGGCAAATAGAATAGGCCCCTACTGGGCCTAAGTTTTAGTGTCATCATAATCCCAGTCCAGGATGATGATTGATGAACAACGTTAATCAGGATTAACAACCACCTGGCATTTGTCCTCATCGACAGGTGGAGGCCACCGGTTAGATATCCAACGGCGGTGCGAGGGGCTACAAGCTCTATCTGTACTCGAAGGGCATGGTACACGAGGGCCAACATGTTCGAGTAAGGCCGCGTTCGTTCGTGAGATGGTAAGTTAACTTAACTTGACACGAAAAACGTAGTAATAGATTAGTACATGATTAATTAATTATTAATTATTAAAAAATATAAAATAGACTAATATAATTTTTTAAAACAACTTTCCTATAGAAAAGTTTTGCAAAAAATACACCGTTTAGCAGATCGGGAAGCGTGCGCATGAAAAACGAGAAGGTAAGTTATCTTACTGGGAGCAAACGAACGCGGCCTAAGGCTATCACCGACCTTCCGTACCACAGTCCCATCGTATGTCTCGTCAACAAGAACGAATCACACACATTAAATGGCTACCCTAGAAGGTGCATGTCACACCCGGAGTTTCGTCCTTAGCCTAAATCGTAAAAAGAAATCCGTAAATAACAATTGGCTTAATTAACTCAGGAAAAATCCCTCTAAAAGGAATTAATTCAATTAAATCGAGGCTCGCAAATCGACTAACAGGATTTAAATTCAAATTGCAGAAGTATAAAATTTGGCCAAACAAATTAATTTAAAACTCGGCAAAAGTGGGGTTTTCCTTTTTCCCTCCTTTTTCCTTTCTTTTTCTCTTCCTTCTCAAATTGGGCCGAAGTCCAATTTTCCTCCCTCTCTCTTTTTCCTTTTTCTTTTTCTTTTTCTTTTCCTTCCCG
Organism: Oryza brachyantha; assembly: GCF_000231095.2. Classification (NCBI taxonomy): domain Eukaryota; kingdom Viridiplantae; phylum Streptophyta; class Magnoliopsida; order Poales; family Poaceae; genus Oryza; species Oryza brachyantha. Next base: position 8,000,253 of record NC_023167.2, on the reverse strand, counting down.
GGCCGGCCCAGCCGAGCCGGCCCGTCTTCCCGCTCGGCCGGCCCAGCCGAGCCGGCCTCCCTCCGCCCGCCGCGCGCGCCCCCGCCTGGGCCGCGGCCTCGGCCCAGCTCTCGCGCTCGCCGCTCGCCCGCGCCGCGAGTCCGCGTCGCCTCTCTCCTCTCTCCCGCGCCACTGACAGGTGGGGCCCACCTGTCAGTGACCGTTCGCGGCCGCCCGCGCCCGCGCCGCGCCGGCCGAGTCCGAGTCCGCCGCCGCGCCGCAACCGCCGCCGCCGCAACCGCCGCCGCCGAGACCGCGTCGTCACCGACTCGGTCTCCAGCCTCCGCCCGCCCTAGCCGGTCGCCGCCACCCTATAAATCCCCTCCGCCGCCGCGCCGTCGCTCGTTTTCCGTCGTCGCTCAAGTCGCCGCCTCACTGCCGCCGTTCGCCGCCGCCGCGCAATCTCGCCGCCAGCCGCTGGTCGTCGCCGTCCCGCTGCGTCACCACCTCCGTCCCTCTGTCACCGACTTGTTGCCGCCCTCGCCGTCGCCAGGGAGCCTCCCCAGCGCCGCGCGCTCCCTCTCCGCCCGGTCGCCGCAGCGCCTCGCCGTGCGCCGCCGCCACTCGATCTCCACCGCCACCGCCGATCTCCCGCACCCGCCCGCGTCGCCACCTTCGCCTCGGTCTCGCCGACCCGTCCGCGCCCTCGCCGCCGCCGGTGAGCCTCCGCACCCTCCTCCCCTCTTTCTCCCCCTTTCCGGCCGACCGCCGCCGAGTCGCGCGCCGTCGCCAGACGAGGCCGAAGCCCGCCGCTCCCGCCGGCCGTCGTGGTCGTCGTCGCCTCCGCGTCGCCGACGTCTGGCCGCCGTCTCTTGCGCCCGCACGTGCCGCGCCGTCGCCGCTTGCCAGTCGCCGTCGCCGCTGTCCTTCCACCGCCGCCCGTGCGTCGCCGCCCCGGCCGTCGTCGCCGTCGCGCCGTCGCCGCTCGCCGGTCGTCGCCGTCGCGCCGTCGCCGTCGCGTCGCCGTCGCCGTGCGCCGCCGCCGCCGCGCCGCCCGCCGCTCCCGCCGGTCGCCGCCGTCCGCCGAGCCGCGCTTCTCTCTGTCCCCTCTCGCTGACGAGTGGGACCCACTCGTCAGTCGCTCCCCGCGCCCGCCTTCTCTCTCTCCTCCGGGCCCAGCTGTCAGCGCCTCTCTCCCTCTCTCTCTCACCGACAGGTGGTCCCCACCTGTCAGCCGTCAGTACCCTCTCTCCTCGCTGACGTCAGCAGCCCCATTAATTGCGCAATAATTGATTTAGGACTTTTCTGTTTAGTTAAAAAACCCAGAAAACTTCTAAAATTCATAAGTAATTCATCTAGTCTCCGTTTAAGTCCATTCAAATTTCATTAAATTCATAAAATTATCAAGAATCCATTAAAAATGGTTTCTTTTGCTGTTTCAGTAGAGTTTGTGCCTGTTTTATTTATTTTTGTGCTTTGTCGCTTAGATTCGGACCCCGCCGAAGAGCCGGTTTACTTCGAGATCGTCGCCGAAGTTCCCCAAGGGCCAGAGCAAGGCAAGTGACACTCATCCTTGAACATATTGAACCCATTATTGCAAATTCCCCACTTTATTACTTCAAATATGCATCGTTTTAATTAAAGTACTTACCTTATGCTATTTTCGGGTAAACCTTATTACTATGCCGTTGTTTATCCAACTTTGTTCATTGCTGGACCAGGGGTAAATTGATTAGAGTCAGGCCTAGGTTAATGCTTAGCCATGCTTAGTTCAACTAGCTCACCAATTATCGTTTAATTACTGTTACACTTTGATACACCTTTAATGGTTGTTATCCTTATTAATCTCCCGATGTGGATTAATACAACTAAAATATGGACAATGGTGGGCTGTGGGTGCATGGTTTTGAGAGTCGCACCCATGGTAATTAAGGACCGGTTCACGGGAAACCCTGGAAGTCATTAAGTGCTAACCACATGCCGAAATGGGTAAGGTGGGATTTGGAGCATGACTTCGAACTATTTGACGTACCCAGGCAAGGGTAGGCGTGATGGAGTATGGACGGGCAATCGTGGTGTAACGAAAGCTTCTCCTGCTTCCGGATCTACCAAGGCACAAGAGGGGACTGCCCGACTTGGTGTAAAGGAGGGGGTGAAACCTGAAGTGTGGTACGATTAAATAGGGAGGGTTGTGTAACGGGTCCTATCACGGTCTCCTTTCCGGTATGCCGTGGTGGTATGTCGGCGCACGTTCAAGTGTAGTGGAGTCGTGTCTTGTGGGTACAGTAGTACACCTCTGATCAGAGTATAAACTATTCGAATAGCCGTGCCCACGGTTACGGGCGAACTCCCAGCTTCACTGTGATTAGTGAACCCTAATAACTTGAGTAAAATCTGTTATCACTTGGGACTACTGCAGCGTGGTGTAACGTTGAGTAGTGGTTGGGCCTGTTGCAACGTGGTGTAACGTTGGACAGTGTTGTGGTATTTTACAACTGCTTATTTTATTTATGTTTTACTGTATTTAAATTACCTTTATTCTTTCAATCTCTGTTATTTATTTAAACTGCTGCTTTGTCGCAACTAACCCTAGCCCGTCCTTGCTAACTCCTATGCATCATTTATGTTTCCCCCTTGTCCGTGTTACTTGTTGAGTACGGTGGTTTGTACTCAGCCTTGCTTAACTTTCCCAACCCAGAGCTAGAAGCAGAGTCCGATGGAGGTGCCTCTCAGGAGTGAGTTGTTCCGCCGTCGGAGTGTTGCCTGTGGACTGGAGCCGTACCCGCTGGAGCTAGTCTACCCCTTTGTTTTCCTTTCCGCTGCATTTCCGCTAGAATAAGTGTAATTTTCAGTTGTTTCTAAGAACGATGGTTATGTAATCAACATTGTCTTTTTGTGTACCCTGGCTGGTCCTGGACAGGGATTTAATACACAATTAAGTTCAGAAATTCGTGTGAGGAATTTCTGGGCGTGACAGTGCAGGACGAAGGAGATAAGTCCTTGTAGCCACACATTCATTGGTTAGAATTGGGTTGCTGTGATATCCCATTGTCACTATAGAGAGAGGATCAAGCCTAGCGAACACGACAGACAGAGAGAAGATCAACATAGGAGGGAATATAGCAAAACATAGCCCTAAGTCATGAGTATTCACGAGCTAGGTGAAGAAGAAAGTAGTTGGTAGCAACCCTGAGTCACGAGTGTTTAGGAGCTAGGGAAGAAAACTACTAGGAGCTAGGTAAGGAAACTCCCAACCACTAATAGAGAGCTCTCCCACTCTCATCATCTGTATTACACTCAAATCATAAGCACATCCACAAAAGTAGGGTATTACGCATATGCATGACCCACACCTGCATACTTGCTTTGTTAGTGTGATCCTCCGGTCGTACTCTACACCATCGACCAAATTTGACCTAGCGACTTCTCCCACGCTCCTTGAGCCGAACATAAAGGGGGTCCTTTGATCTCACACTTCAGGGGCTTTGACTCCAACAGAAGGTGTCCCAAACAAACAAAGAGATACAAAGTACTACTTGGACCTAACCCAGACTACTTCGGTATCCATACTTGCCTCTCGGCCTAACTTGGACAAAGGGGGCACCGAAGGGAATAAATGCAAGTCCCTCAAGGAGGGAGAAAACCACTATGATCATTGAGCCGATATGGGAGGAGCTCTAAGGTGACCAGCAACTGCTAACCACCATTCTCAAGCTTTGTGCCAATATTGTGGTAAACTAGATTAGGTTTTTTTCCCATGGTTTGTACTTATGAGATTAATATGTAGAAAGCAACGACCACCTGTCCAAACATGAGTACACCTATTACCCTCTAAGGGGCCCAAACCTATATAAAATCCATATGTCTCATTTTCCTCTATACCTAATCGTGGGTACCTTGGTACTAGATGTCTACATCCTCTTAGTACCGTAGATTCGTAGATATGATATCACTACTCGATAAGTTGTAGGATTAATCAAACAAACATGTACAAAGCAAGTCTTCTCATTAAGGCAATCCATCTTGCACCTAATTTCTACCATCTTTATACAATATTCCCATTGCAACATATGGGGTTTCACCTACCACTTTGTATTGACACAAACCCATATTTTTGAATGCTTGAAATACAAATAAGAAGAAATTGTTCAAAGATAGTCTGAATTTATAACATAAATATATAATAACATTATACTATCGTATTGTGTCCATCTAATGTCATAAATACTAGAGGGACTAGTCATTTTGGGGCGTGGCCAAGTGTGTCGCTCTTCTCGTAAGATGTGGGGCACGGGCCTAGAGACCCCATGGCAGATCTATTATGTTTGATGGAGATTTAGATCGGACGGTGCACATGTCCCCCCAAGCCCTCGTGGCTCGTCTTTAAAGTGCTCCGCGTTAGGTTCCTCTCTAGATCATATATTGCTCGCCGTCATAGCTCACTCACTTACGAGAGACAAGTCGGCAAGAGTCTTAAGATTCGCCCACCAAATCGATCTTCTAGGTGGGGATAGGAGGAGGTAGAGGGGAGAATTAACTCGGAGTGATTTCGAGGTATAGCCACCAAATCGATCTTCTAAGTGAAGTTGGTGCTAGATTGCTTGCTTGCTGTGAGGTTTTGGGTTTGTTTCTTTGGCAGAATCAAGTGAGGATTTTATCTTCTTTTGGAATAGTTACACATTTCCATGTTTTATACGCGCTTGTTTGACAGGGATTTCATCCTTGATTTGTTTGGGAAGCAGAACGGCGCTTGAAAGTTCAAAAATCTCCGGTGGTATAGCTTCTACGTTCCTGAAACAAAAAAAAATTGCCAGGTGATTAATTAATGATTCCGGCTAATAGATTAACCACTTGTGTTTGATTCTTTTTTCTATGGCAGCTTGCATGCATACGCTGTTGCTTGCATATTCTTCGCAAATTAAGCTTTGCTACGGAATTTGTCAGTTGTCACCATGGCTGGCCAGGAAGAGCAACCTGAGTTCGGTCGCATGGACTCGATGAGCGAGCTTGGCTTCATCGGGAGCGACGTCGATGAGGAGGACAGCGGCAAGGCGATTTGGGATAATCTCGTCTCCCAAGTGAGTTAATCCCACCGATGCTTTCATGATGAATATATGTGTGCTTAGTGGTTAATTAATTTTATTGGCTGCCTGTGTATATATGTGTGTGCTGTCAAATTTATTGTGCTGCTGTTTTTAATCACACTGGTTTGTTTGCATGCGATTAAACAGCTGGCTAGCTAGCCTGTGCTGGAATTACTTATGCATGCTAATTTTATCCTTCCTTTTGTACCGTTGCATACTGGACAGTTGTCACATGCAGGTTATGTATAATATGCATGAACCACATTCTTTTACATTAATTAGCATCTTGGCCGTGTTTTCCCAGTTTGGGACTATATATTAGTTATGTAGTTCAAATTGTTTTTCTTTGACATTTTCCATGTTCTAATGTTTAAATATTTATTAGAATTTTTGGTTAAACATATTCGTTTTTATAATTTATTTCATTTATAGTAATAGAAATGTTAGGGATGCAATGACCATTTTTGAAAGAGGCAACATGTGTTTGCAATTTGTGATCCATTTAGTAAAAGGGAAATAAATACCCGTACAAGTCACTAATTTTTTTTATCATCCCGTCACAACTTTATTTCATACATAAATCTCTATATAAGATAATTTCTTTTCTAAATTCTCCCACATCTATTTTTTCATCGTTTTTTCGTTCTTCCAGTTTCTCACTCTCCATCGTTTTATAAGTTTGAAGGCTCTAGGCGAACTCGGTGGCATTGGCTCTTCAGGCTAAATATTTTTTACTTATAATATATATTGTGTCGACGACCTGAATCGGCAGTGATCTATGGGGTGACTAAGGAGGTGCAAAGAACAATGACTCTCAATATACGAGATAATACCTTACTCTTGCTTGGTGAATGTATTTGGTTGAATATGTGTGTCTACAGATCAACTAAGAAATAGCTAATCTGAAGGTGACGTGCCCCTTGAGGGAGGCATGTTTCCCTTATATAGTGAGGAACAGGATTACAGATAGAGACCTAATTTGATAAGACTAAGGCCTATCCAGCCCAGATACAGTAGAGTCTAACAATCTTGGTATGCAATCCTAGATATAACCAAACTCTAATTGACCCAGTACAAGATAATGTTGCTTTGTTTGTATGGTACCCCTTCCCCTATATAGATAGATATAGGTTATGGATACCCCTGGTACGGGTACCCCACGGCAGCCCTCGCAGACGTACATAGCCGTGCAAATCATCCGTGCATATTATTGATCATGATATATATCTTCACACAATATGCTTGTTTTTTCGAGTGCTTCGTGAGTGCTCCATGATGATTGTAGAGGCTATGGAGGGCTCCAAAGAAAGAACAAAGATAGGTGCATCGAATATGCATATATTAGGAGTACGCCCTGACGCTATGCTTAAAAAGAAAATTTAAATAGAGTCTAACAAAGATTTATGAAGGATTGTAGGATGTTACCGAGTAGATCTGTCGTCATTCATACGTTTTGCTGAGGTGTCTTGAAGACTGTGTGCCCCTCAATTGAGCATGGAGTAGATCACATTGTACCTGGCACGACCGGCTCCTTAGTTCTTCGTGAGATTGGTTCTCTCATTGGCGTCTAGCTTCGTCTTCCCATCGTTGGCAATTCGTCTTCTTGCCTCTTCTCTTCGCCCAGTTTAGTCGCATGTTCCTCTTGGCACTTCATGTCGGTTGTCTGTTGATGCTCGAGTGGTGGTGAAGACCACCTTGGGGGAACGAAGCTTCTGGATCTGCGGTAGGTATCAGACGCAGCGAGTTGGACGGTCGACTTGGCGCTAACCTTGATCTCGAGAGGCCGAGGTGTCGACTTACGAGACTGCAGCTCTGTGTGATAAGATCCAGATTGGATCTCGTCTTCGATTAGCGTCGTGTTGTCTGGAACGAAGCGGCACACCTCTTCCTCAAACTCAAATAACTCTGAGTCTATGAAATAGAGCGCGCCATACTGGTCTGCGAGAAATCTAATGATGTCGAATTTGAAAGTTTCCCCTGGGGCAAATTTTGTCTTCGTGATCTTTGAGTTTGGGTCCATCGATCTCGTCAAAACTTTCAAAGTAGCACCCCTACCTGGCGCGCCAACTGTCGACGATCTGAATCAACAGTAATATATGGTGTGGCTAACAAGGTGCAGAGAACGATGGTCAGATGAAAACACGAAGTTAACTAGGTTCAAACTCTCGATATACGAGATAACACCCTACTATTGCTTGGCGATTGTATTGGTTGAATATGTGTGTTTACAGATGAACTAGGAAATAGCTAATCTGGAGGTGACGTGCCCCTTGACAGGGGCCATGTTCCCCTTATATAGTGAGGGACATGGTTACAGATAGAGACCTAGTTTGATAAGACTAAGGCCTACCTAGCCCAGAGACGGTAGAGTCTAGCAATCTCGGTATGCAATCCAAACTCTAACCGACCCACTACAAGATAATGTTGCTTTGTTTATACGGTACACCTTTCCATATACATATACATACAGGTTATGGATACCCCCCCCCCCTTATGGGATATCCCATAGCAGCCCTCGCAGTCGTACATAGCCGTGCAAATTATCTGGTCATATTGTTGATCATCAGACATATCTCCACACAATATGCTTGTTTTTTCAAGTGCTCCATGATGATTATAGAGGCTATGGAGGGCTCCAAAGAAAGAACAAAGATAGGTGCATCGAATATGCACCTATTAGGTGTATGCCCCGACTCTATGCTTAAAAAGAAAATTTAAACAAAGTCTAACAAAGATTTATGAAAGATTGTAGGATGTCGCCAAGTAGATCTGCCGTAACTCGGACGTTCTACTGAGGGGTGTTGTCAACAGCGTGCCCCTCAATTGAGTGTGGAGTAGATCATATTGTACCTGGCACGACTGGCTCCTTAGTTTTTCATGAGATTGTTTCTCACATTGGCGTCTAGCTTTGTCTTCAAGTCATTGCCATTCGTCTTCTTACCTCTTCTCTTCGCCAGTTTAGCTGCATGTTCCTCCTAGCACTTCATCTCGGCTGTCTATTGACACTCGAGTGGTGGTGAAGACCTCCTTGGGGGAACAAAGCTTCCGGAGCTACGGTAGGTAGCAAGTTGGATGGTCGGCTTGGCGTTGACCTTGATCTCAAGTGACTAAGGTGCTGACTTAGGAGACTGCAGCTCCGTGTGCTAAGGATCCAAATTGGATCTTGTCTTCAATTGGCATCATGTTGTCTGGAACGAAGCGGCACACCTCTTCCTCAAACTCAGATGACTTCGAGTCTATGAAATAGAGTGCACCATACTGGTCGGCAAGAAATCTGATGCCGCCGATTTGAAAGTTTGCCCTAGGGCAAATTTTATCTTCATAATCTTTGAGTTTGGGTCCATTGATCTCGTCGAAACCTTTGAAGTAGCACCCCTACCTGGCACGCCAACTATCGACGATCTACATCGGCAGTAATATAAGGGGTGGCTAACAAGGTGTAGAGAATGATGGTCAGATGAAAACACAGACTTACCTAGGTTCGAACTCTCAATATACGACATAACACCCAACTCTTGCTTGAAGATTGTATTTGGTTGAATATGTGTGTCTACAGATCAACTAAGAAATAGCTAACCTGAATATGACGTGCCCCTTGAGGGGAGCCCATGTCCCCCTTATATAGTGAGGGATAGAGTTATAGATAGAGATCTAATTCAATAAAACTAAGTCATGCCTAGCCCAGATACGATAGAGCCCAACAATCTCGGCATGAAATCTCAGATGTAACCAAACTCTAACCAACCTGGTAGATGATAATGTTGTCTTTTTTACGGTACCCCTTCCCTATACAGATACATATAGGTTATGGATACCTCTGGTATGGGTACCCGACATATTGTATAATCATTTATTTTCTAAATTGTCATAAATAAACATCACTAACATGATAAACCAAGTATTAACTCTTAAGAGTAAACTTGCAACATAATCTTAGTTGTAAATTTTGATTAATAGTGTTGACACTAAACTGGAAACTAAAAAAATGAATGAAAAATTGGACCAGATCAACAAAAAATAATTTATGATTATAACTTTTCATTTGTATTCTTAGGGACTTAAAAGGCAATGATGAAAATATAAGCTATAATAAGAACACCTTAAGATCAACTCTAATATTAAGTTTCAAAATTTGAACTTTGGCTATGACAAAAAAGCCAACAAGTAAATGATAGAGCTACTAACCCTAAACTAGCAAATAGATTATCATCATCTATTAATTTCGTAAATTGAATAATCATCTACTTTTTATAAAGAATATATGCAAAAATAAACTACATGAGCATGTAAATTGAAATTTGGCTAGGCCCCTCCTGGCTGGGGGGCTAGGCGGTCACTCTCAGCCAACCTTCAATGCATCATCTCTATATAATATATAAAGTACACATCATTTTTTTTCATCAATGTCCTCTCTTGCCATCTAGATGGGGGTGGAAATACATATCATTTTCTCCCAAGTCCTCTATATAGTATAGTATAGCATATGATCGTCGTGTTTTGCTCGTATAATTATAGAGCTATGGGATTCATACCTTTGACGGATTAGATATTAGTGAGACATTTGGTATGTATGAATGAGGTGCAGGGAGAAGGAAGAAATTTTCTCTTTCCTATAGAAAACATAGAAAAAATTTATCCACTTAAATCGCTTAAACGATTTGATTGAATTAATTTAAACATATATTTCTATTTTTACATTTTTCCTTTTTTTATATGTTAAAATTCCTCCATACCAAACTGTCTCCGTGGTTGGGCCTTTCTTGGGTCCCAAACTGTGGATGAATACCATATGAGTAAAAAATGCAAGGCCTAAGTGAGGAGAGAGAGAACCTTTGAACTCGAGGCGTATGGTGGCGGTTGCCACGGCACCCGGCCCAAGCGGCGGTGGCTGCAAGCTGACGACACCTTGCCACCGTCTACGGGCGCCGCCTAGAGGGGGGATGGGATGTACTAGTCCCACACGTCTCCCCCGGTTGCCATGGCTGGATGTCGCATGGCATGTTCTTTTCCGGTCCTTGTTTAGGAGCATTTTAGTCTATTTGATTCATAGGATTGAGTACATGGTTTACGTTTGCGTTTACGTAGATGGAATAGTTGTTTTTTGTTGATCTGGTGCAGGTCACTGGCCAATTTATCCTTTCCAAAATGTTGTGATAAATAGTGATCTATTTGTGTTTCTCTTATGAATTTGTTACCTAATTCTAGATATCAAGTAGTAATCCCTGCTAAAGCATGTCTTGTTGTATTTGATCTTTGCTAGTCCTGTTGGTGTGGTAAGGGTTGCTAGGTAGTGAGTTCATTGTGTGTAGTGTTTTAGTCTGATTTTTCTCTAATTATCCGAGCACTGCTTGATTTGGTCTCCGCAAATGAGGCGCTTCTTCCTTGCATAAATGTCGGCTAAATTGTCATGATTTTTTAGAAACAAGAGATGAATAACCCTTGCTTAAGATAATCTTGTAGCATTTCATCAGTTTATTTGCATTTCATTTCACAAATACGACCCAGCTATAGTGGACGCTGGACATAGGCATGCTAACGTGTTGGGTTCAAGCGGTTTTAATGGACTGGACTTATAAATGGGTTGAATTTGGTTGGGTGGAAATGAACTGATACTGCTAATGGGTTGGATTGGTTCGGGTGAAGGGTGGAACGGTATGGATCAATTTGGATTTGGTTACAAATTTTTAGGACCAAATTGGTTACAGTCCATGAAAGTCCATTGGGTTGTGCCAAAACCTGCTTTATCTTCTCGGGACCGTGAGACACAGAGACAGTGGCACCACCACTCGATCCACTGCTCTGTCATGCCGGTGACTTGCTCATACTATACTGCCTCCATTGCACTTTCTACTATTCGGTCCCCTTCTTTTGCCACTGCAACCAGATCTGTGAGCAGTTCATGCCCGAGATCGAGGCACACGTGTAGCTCACGGAGAGCGAGCACAACAATGGTTCACGTCCCATGCAATAAGTGGAAACCTCGGCTGCTCCGTTGAGTGGATCTTATGCTGCTCCTTAATCAAGGAATGTATGCTGGTGCTCCATTGACAAGCAAGGTTAGAGCTAGCAGTTGGCAAGTCGAGAATTGAGAATTATTCGACCAAACAAGAAGAAAAAAAGAAGAAAGCAATCAAAGCTAACTCCATGTTTGTAGCAAGTAGATGTCTGGACGTGCTCAATGCCGATGATGGAAAGGTTCAGTCCATGGTCATGCTGCAAACTTTGGCCACACCATTGTGCTTCTCACCGAAGGGCGTGCTGCTGATAGGCGTAGTGTGGTCGGCTAGCTATGAACTCTCGGGCTCTGTTGATGGCCCAGATCCATGCGTCCTCCAAGCCATCGGTGGTCAAGGATTTAGGATATGGGTGGTCTGGCCAAAAATTTTTTCAAACACGGTTAATCTAATGAGGCTAAAATATATCATGATAATTAATAAAACATTTTAAAATATATAAAATTAGTAGTTAAGTGAATTTTTGAATCAAATAAGCTTATATGTTAAAAAAGTTAAAGAAGATTAATATAATACCTTTTCTCGATGATCCATGGTGGATAGTGCATATGCCTCTTTGCCCTCTGGATGGATGCGAGTGCGACCGCCAACCGGGACGGGACCTCCTCTGGCGTTCGGCCGGACGGCTGAGGCCGGCGCGTGGCAAGCGTGGTCGTGACTCGCATCGTCGCAGCAGTCCGGCGGTGTCCGGTTCCTGCCGTTGTCACGCCTCGGACTGCCGCTTGATGCCCTCTGCCATGGTCGCTGGCTTGCCGCCTCCATGGCTCCATCGACAGCCATTCGCGCCTCCATCGTCCGCCGGGCGCCGTCCGGCCGTCGCACTGATCACGAGCCGAGGAGAGAGAGGACGTGGATGAGTCGCCTGTTCGCTGTCGCCGAGTCAAGAGATGGTGAGACCGCAAGACGCAGGACGACTGTTTGGTTTCCACCGCGAGATGTTGCGTGCGATGCATGCATGCATGCACCATGCAGCCGTGAATCCCGTGATTTGCTGATTGCGTTCTGTTGCGTCAAGGCGTCATCAACAGTGTCATTTCTTTTTTTAAGTAGGGGTTCGGCCGGCAATTTTTTTGGGTGGTCCGGGGACCACCCGGACCACCCTCTAGCTCCGCCATTGTCGGTGGTTGCTGCTGTCGCTTAGCTCATCTAAACGCCCTACCAGCGGCCGCCCTTAGGTCATGCTGCGCCACCGAGCAGTTGGAGCATCACCTACAAGACATTTGTTGTTATGTGAATAGCTCAATCGGTTGAGTACTTGTGTGGTGGATTGCAAATGGATTGGTTGGTGGATTCAACCTTTAAATATGAAATGGATTGGTTTGGTTTGGTTAGGTTTCAAGCTACAATGAGTTGGGCTAGTTTGGTCTCATGAGGGGATGGATGGGTTGGACTGGTTTAAGTAACTTTAGCACGATACTGTGGGTTGGGATGGGGATGGAGTGGGTTACACCATTGGCATGCCTAGCTGGACGCACGAAAAGCTTCCCAAAATGCCAAAACCATTATTTTTCATGACTATACCACTAGTGCGTGCCAACCAATTTCCATCCATGAATCGACTTCATTGCCCTTTATGCTTAACTTTTAGCCCTGAGTCCAAACTTCCAAAGTATTTTTTGTGGAGAGAGGAAGCACATCTCCTTGTAGAGGCCTGGTGGTGGGGCGGTGCCCACAGTGTGGCACCGCCCCACCTGTGGGGGAGGAAGGTGGGGAGAGGCTTGTTGGAGTGGTTAGGAGGTGGGGGCAGCAGCAGCGGAGGTGGGGGCGGCGACAGGGGCGACGGCAGCGGCGGCGGTGGCAGAGGTGGGGGCGGTGGCGGCGGAGGCGGAGGTGGAGGCTTGTTGGAGTGGTTAGGAGGTAGGGGTGGCACCGGTGGCCCAAGCTTGTTGGAGTTGTTAGGAGATGGGGGCGGGGATGGCTGATCTAATGGTAGGAGCCGCTGGAGACAAGGTAGGAGTGGCGAGGCAAGAGATTCTCGCAACTGATGAGGATGACTGAGAGAAGGCGATGATAGAAGCAACAGGGAGGAGGCAGGTGGCGATGCGGAGGGTTTGGCTACCAGGTCTTGATGGCATCTACGATGCGGTGGGCAGTGGCTTGCTAGGTTATGTTGGGAATGGAGTGGTGGTGCGAGATCTAGGGGTTATTTCAAGAATCTTGAAGAAATCCCTGATGAATGAGATTACCAGAATACTGATGCTTTCAACGAAATAGTTTTTTTGAGGCAAGTAATAAGGATTAGTGTCGACTCTTATATAGGAGAAAATTTAACTTTCGCTAAGAAAATAAACAAATGCTTTGCTGTTAGGGTAATAGGATTTGTTGCTAATGCATTATTATTCATTATTATGACAACTATTACTTCCTCTTATGTGATTTTTTCTTGTGATCAGCCACTATTTCTTTGACAACATGCTATATGTTCCTAGCAGATAACTTTCTGAAGTTATGCCTAGTTAATTTCTTACTAGTTAATTTCTTACGGATTGTTCTTGTTCCATTTTTCTTACGTGTATCAAGAGAGGGAAATTAAAGTTACCAGTATTGTTTATATTTCTTGATATGTTTGCCTAACTTGATTTATATTGTGTGATTGTGAACACTGTAGAAATTGTTGGAAATGTCATTAGTGCCTTCTTTTGTGAGGAATATCTTTAGTTTTTTCATCTTCTATCTATTGAAATTATATTTGTACAAGTACAATACATTGTTTCATCACATGGCTTGCAATATTTCTCTCTACTGCAATGAAGACTATATGCAATGTGTAATATATTGAAACAACCATATGATTTCTGTGATTATTTATGACATAAGTGTTTGCATGAAATCTATCCGAATAATGATACCATACCATTTCTGCTGAAACCTTTCTTGTTTCCTGCTCAGGATGTCCCAAGTGAACACACATCTACTCCAGATGAAAAGTTTCCCATTGAGGTTGACGACATGCACTTTCCTTGTGATATACAATCTAAAGCAGAGGTCCATATTGCTTGTGGGACTCTAAAAGACCCATCATACAGAGCTATTTATGGATGCTGCAATTATGAGCAAATTATTGGACTTGGGAATTCACAATATACACTGGCCAGGCCATCCACATCTCAGAGAGTCTGCACTGATATTTTTTCTGGTGCCATTGGATCCGACCATCTGAATCTTCACAAGCATACAACTGCTGATGGAAACACCGAAGCCAGGTCAGAACTGAAGAGAAATGCCATTGGAGGTTTATTAGGTGAAGGGATTCTATTAGCCAAATCAGGAAAGCATATTGAGGAACATATGGTGTTGGCTCTTTCTGCTCAGCCATACAACCCTGTGTGTCCTGTGTCTCAAGGTGTTAGTTCCTACAATTCATCTTCCCAACACATTGTCAGTTCATCAGGAGTAGCTAAATATATTCAAAATTCAGGTCAAGAAATGCAAATTGCTTGTGAGATTGCAAAAGAACCAGCACATATAGCTTTATATGGAAGCAAAAACCCTTACGAATCGACTAGACTCAGTGATCCCCATGATAAATTCATTGTCCCATCTTCATTTCAAGGAGTCAATATTGGTACCATCTCTAACACTTCATCAGGGATGAACTTCCCAACCAATAGTGCTAAAGAAAGCGCTGAATACAACCAAACGGAAATTCAGAACCAAATGGATGGTTATCAGAGGTTTGAATTTGGCTTAGGATTGAACAGGGATGATGTTGGATGTTTAACTATAACAGGGGTTCCACAAAAAGGGCAACTTGGGCCAAACATGGTAAAGGATCTTTCTGCTGAGCCATACCAGCCTGTGTTTCCTGTCTCACATGGTACTAGTGCCAGTTTGTCTTCAAAACATCCAAATGTGACAAGCAAGTTGTTAGAAAATCCTGAGTATCATTCAAGGATACCTTGCACCCAACCTTCATTGCAACCAACCATCAAAGTTGTATCCACATCAATGACACCCCATGTTGAAGAGCCTTGTTATCAAGAAAATTTCTGTTTGGCAGACAGTTCTCTTCGTGCTCAAGGAATAGATGATGTTGGGGTTGGCAACCCAAGTATGTCCTTACTTTGCCGCATTGCCGTTTCTTCCAAGTATGCAGAAAACAAATCTCCCACCATGATTGATAAGGTGCATGCTGATATTTCAAAAATAGAGTCCACTTTGGATCACCAAACTTCAGCTAACAATATGAAAATTCAATATGCTCCTCAGGCTGCAAGACAACCGTCACAACAATCTCTGCATGCTGATGTTGCCAAAACATACTCACCTTTTGGTCACCATTTTGCAGCCAACATTAAACAGAGGCAGTTTGCTCCTCAAGTTGCAACAAAACCATCATACATGTCCCTACATGGAGGCAACAATCGCAACCTAAAGACTGGATCTGGCAGTGATTCCCAGACAGAACTAATCAGGCCATCCTCATCTCATAGTACTAATACCGACGTCATCTCTAGTGCATTGCCAAAGTTCAACTTGCAAGGTAAGATAATGATGGGAAAAACTGATTTCAAACGGCAAAATCTTCAAAGACAAATTGGTCTCCATGAAAACACTACATCTCGCTATTTTGGCATGTACCCTAAGTTACCAAGAATGTTATCTTTTCTGCACCAAAAATGCTCTGAATTCTCACCACTGAATCGTGCTACAATATACAGAATGGGTAGATACAATACGAACTATAACTTACCTCTAAGAATGAAAGCACATGCATGGGAAGCTAATGCTACGTATGCTCTATCTAAACCCACAAGGCAAGTCTACCAAGTATACTTTGATTCTGCAGATCAGAATCATCAATGTGTTCATGAAATGGACCTAGATGAAGCTACAAATTCGAACATGTTGACTGCTAAGCAACAGCTTGAGAGGAAGGTTCAAAGGAACCTTCAGAGGCATTGTAAGAAAATCGATGCATCTGAAGCACGGACACAGCATGGCAATGTTGAGACTTCTATTAGGAGGGACCCAGCTAAGGAATTTCTTGAAATAGTAAGGCATCATGAAGCATGCTTCGTTTCATTTTATCATCCTACTCATATACCAGCCCATGTCATGAAAATGTTCGATCAGTGCTTTGGTGTTGATATGAAAAAGGAAATGCCATTTCCAAAGAGTTATCCAACACGAGGTTATGGTACTGTAGGGCTTGCTCATCAGAGTAGCACTTTTGGTTTGGAAAGATCTGATTTGGATTCCACTCTCCCACATGAATCCAAAAGTCTAGACAATGAGGAGCTAAATGCTTTGCTATTCCAAAGGGAGTTCAGTAGTTTAAGCAAAGGGAATTATCGGCTTATTCACATAGAAGGCCATGTGTTTCAATGCAGGTTTGTGGGCATTGATTAGCTCTAAAGATGCAGATGATATGCTGCTTCTTTCACATGCATGAAATATGTTATAACTACATTTCCTGATGGCCAAATTGTTGTTCTTTTCTGTTTTGTTTTGCAGCATTGATCAGTGTGGAAGCCGCTTTATACAGCAGAAGCTTCCAACAGCGACACCTGAAGAGAAATTCATGGTCTTTAAAGAAATCATGCCTCATGTTGTTGATCTGGTGATTGATGTCTATGGAAATTATGTGTTGAAAAAGGTTTTACTTGAGTGATTGCAACTCTTTAACATTTGATGATTTAGCTAGGCCCTAGAAAGTTCATTCACTTGTATGCATTTCCTTTTCTACCAGATGATCGAGCATGGAACCTTGTTCCAAAGGAGAGAAATTACTGCATGCTTTTTTGGACGTGTTTTAAGCTTGAGCTGCCAACTGTATGGATGTAGAGTAATCCAGAGGGTAATATGCATTTCATCTCTACCACCCCATAAACTTTTGCATATCTGATTAGCTTCATATAAAGATCTAGATTATATTTTTTTGAGGTGGGTTTTATTTCGAGGTGGCAATGTCCACTCCTTCACCTACTACTTCCCCACGGCTACACACTCTAGGATGAGTAAAGTATTTTCATCACTCGGTTAGATATCCACTTATTTCTTGCATGTCACATAAATAGTTACTAAAAATAATTGAAAAAAATTTATAAGATAAATTAACATGAGATATATTTTATGAAGTTCAATTTGACTTCTATAATAATCCATCTTGTCATTTTAAAAAAAAATTAGTAATTATTTAGATGACATGTAAGAAAGAAATGGATGCCTAACCGAGTGATCAAGAACCACCTTCTCTTGGATGTCAATATGGTGGAAGGATGGCAGACATACTAGATTGGAGGTGATGGAGGGATTGTGCGAGATAGGAGGCAGCAATGACATCAAATGTATCACTTTCACAAAGGAGAGTAACTGTAAAGGCATAGCTCATGATGATGGCATGGTGGTAGCTGGAGGCAGTGGCAATGGCATTAGAGTTTAGAGTATAGGATTGCCTAGTTGGAACATGTAGGGATGATAGGATGGTCTCGACAGTTGGATCTCTATTGATGATCTACTCCATTGATGATCTATTTCCATGATGGTGATGAGTCTACTTTCGCCGCCTCCAGCTAATATCTATCATGTGGGATCAAGAGCCTACCCCAAAAATCACCGACTAAGAAAAAAAATGCACATCTCCAAGGGTTTGGATCCCTTCCATCATAGCCATTGACATGTGACCGTTCAACGGGCCCTCACCAAGCGGCTGATCCATTCACCTCCGTGATCACCCGTCCCTCCTAGCATCCCCCTCCTCCTGCACTACCTACCAACCCCTTCCCCTAAAAGCTTGCGTCCTTCTTGCCCTCTCTATCTGCCATCATGCCCAGTGAGAGAAGGGCAACGCAGGTACAAGGGGTTGGATTAGGTAGCAAGAGGGAAAGGGAAAGGCTTCCATCTCTCACTGCTGTAAGATTCAGCATAGATGCTTGTTGCATTAGCTAGCCACCATTGGTTCTTCGCCGCAGTCATCATTCTTGCTCAGAGTGGAGAATTTAGATGTTTTTTTCTAGTGTTAAATATTCGGCATTGCAGCTATTTTTTTTCTAAGTAGCAAGCAATCTCGACTGTCCGATCACATCTGATGGCACTCAGCTGAACTACGATGACTGGCCATCAGGTAATTAATAATAGCCCATGGTCCTATGGTGTCACGCCCAGAAATTTACACCAAATTTCTGAACAATAGCATGTATTAAATCTCGGTCCAGGCATCAGCCCGAGTACACACTATGACAAATTAATACACAGTTCCACGGCTTAAAAACAAATAAAAACAATTATCTATCGAAATGCAGCGGAAAGAGGAAAACAAGACTAGACCATCTAATCTTCAGCTTCAGCTTGCGAAGACGGCTCCACACCACAGGCACTCTCGACGGCGGACTGAACCTTACTTCAACCTTCGGAACAACCTTCTTCTGACACCGGCTCTGGCGCTTGCTCTGGTGGGGGAAAATTAAGCAAGGCTGAGTACAAACCACCGTACTCAACAAGTAACACCCAAGAGAGGGAGAATAATGAATGCAACAGGGTATCAAGGATAGGCTAAGGTTAACTTGCACAAAAGCTGCAGTAATTTAGCAAAACAGTAGATAAAATAGACTGAAATAAAAGTGAAGTAAACATTTAAAATAATCATCCACTGTCCAACGTTACACCACGTTGCAACAGGCCCAGACCGCTGTCGAACGTTACACCACGTAGCGATAGGGTCAACCCTCTGTCCAACGTTAAACCACGTTGCGACAGACCCAAACCACTGCCAACGTTACACCACATTGCGCAGGGTCAAACCAGTTCCAAGATTAATAAAATTATTAAAGGGGTTCAACTAATCCCAGTGAGTCTGTCGGTTCGCCCAATAACCGCGGGCACGGCTATTCGAATAGTTTTACTCTGCAGAGGTGTACAACTTTACCCACAAGACATGGCTGCCAAGCATGTTACCATGCCCCAACGTATCACCACGATACCTCAGTACGGAAACCATGATAAGACCTTTCACCTAACCCTCCCTAGACAATCGCACCACACTTCAGGTTTCACCCCCTCCTTTACACCAAGTCGGGCAGTCCCCTCTTGTGCCTTGGTAGATCCGGAAGCAGGAGAAGCTTTCGTTACACCACGATTGCCCGTCCATACTCCATCACGCCTACCCTTGCCTGGGTACGTCGAATAGGGACAAGCTAGATTACGAGTCTCACCGTTGCCCATTCTGGCTTGTGGTTAGTACGTGTAAGACCTTCAGGGTTTCCCGAGAACCGGTCCTTAATTGCCATGGGCACGACTCTCAAAACCATGCACCCACAGCCCACCATAAGCAATATTTTAGTTGTATTAAACCACATCGGGAAATGAATAATGATAACAACCATTGAAGGTGTACCAAAGTGCAACAATAATTAAATAATAATTGGTGAGCTAGTTGAACTAAGCATGGCTAAGCATTGACTAACCCTAATTCTAGTCAAATTAACCCTGGGATGACAATAATAAATGGGAATCAACGGATATAAAGGTAAATGCCCAATAGATAAATACAATAAATAGATTTGCATAAAACAATGCATGTTTGAATGTAAAAGCGGGGGATTTTATAATCATGGGTTCAATATGATCAAAGAAGGGTGCCACTTGCCTTGCTTAGACCCACGAGGAACTTCGGCGACGACTTCGGGAACAAACGGCGCTGCGACGGGGTCAAAACCTACGACAAACAAGGCAAAACAAACAAAACAGGCTAAAAGACTACTGAAACAGAGAAAGAAACTATTTTTAATGGATTCTTGGCATTTTTCTGGATTTAATGAAACTTGACTGGACCTAAACGGAGACTAGATGAATTACTTATGAATTTTAGAAGTTTTCTGGGTTTTTAACTAAACAGAAAAGTCCTAAATCAATTATTGCGCAATTAATGGGGCTGCTGACGTCAGCGAGGAGAGAGGAACTGACGGCTGACAGGTGGGGACCACCTATCGGTGAGAGAGAGGGGGAGGTGGGCGGCTGACACGCGGGCCCGGGGAGGAGAGAGAGGAAGGGGCTGGCGGGGAACGACTGACGGGTGGGTCCCACTCGTCAGCGAGAGAGGACAGAGAGGAGCGAGCAGAGCGCGCGGCTCGCGGCTCGCGGCGCGACGGCGCGGCGGGCGGCGACCGGCGGACGGCGGCGCGGACCGGCGGGTATGCGGCGGACGGCGGCGATTGGCGGCGGCGGCCGGGAAGCGAGGACGTCGGCGGCGCGAGCAGCGGCGCCCGAGCGCAGCGCACGACGACGACGGCACGGCGGCACGGCGACGGCTGAGGAGGAAAGGGGAGGTGGCGATGGCGATGACCGGCGGCACGAGGGCGTCGACGTCGGCGACACCGACCGGCGACCGAAGGGCGACGACGGCGTCGGCGAGGAGGAGGCAGAGACCGCGGCGGGGTGGCGCGGCTCGGAGCGGCGGCGGAGCAGAGCGGAGGGAGAGGGTGGCTGAGCGGCGGTGGAGCGGAGCGGCCAAGTGGCAGCGAGAGAGGAGAGGAGAGACGGCCTCGACGGCGGCGCGGGGACAGTGACGGCCGGCGACGGCTCGACAGCAGAGCGGCGGTTGGTGGTCGGCGGAGGCGAAGGTGGTGACGAGAACAGCGACGACGAGTCGGCGCGGACGAAGACGGCAGGTGGAGGGGCGATGGCGATGGCGCCGGAAGGTGGAGGCGACGGCGGGCGCAGGCAGCGAAGGCTTGGTGGCCGCGCGACGACGGCCGATGCGATGAGATCGGTCGGTGCCGGGCGACGGTGGCGCGACGGCGCTGCGGAGCGGCGGCGCAACCGGAGCAGTGGCGCACGGTGACGATGGCGAACGGCACGGCAACAACGGCGTGACGGCGACGACGAGAAGGCGACAAGCGGGTGACGCGGCGGACGGCGACCGGCACTTACCGTTTGCACGGGGAGGTCGGCAGCGGCGACGAAGAGGGGAGAAAGAGGGAGAGAGGAGCGGAGCGCTCACCAGTGGCGACGAGGAGCGGCAGCAGGTCGGCGAGGATGAGGCAGAGGTGATGACGCAGACGAGCGACGGCCTGCGACGTTCGGGGGCGAGATCGGCCGACGGCGTCGAGACGACGGGGCACGGCGGCGGAAGGGACGAAGGGGCGGCGACGAAGCTCGGCGACCACCGGTGGCGACGAGGGCCGGCGGAAGGTCGGCGAGGACGAGGCGGAGGTGGTGACGCGGGTGGGCGGCGACGTCCAACGGCCGACGGGGAAAACGGCGGCTGACGGCGACGGAGGGAAGCTTCGGCGGAAAGGGGGAAAGTGGCGGCGGGGCGGCGGCGCGAGGATTTTATAGGTGGTGGCGCCGGCTAGGGCGGAGCGGCCGGTGGAGACCGAGTCGACGACGCGGCGAACTCGGCGGCGGCGGTTGCGGCGGTGGTTGCAGCGGCGGAGGACTCGGGGCGGCGGCGGACTCGGCTGGCGCGACGCGGAGGCGGGGGCGCTGGCGAAACCTGGTCGCTGACAGGTGGGCCCCACCTGTCAGTGGCGCGAGGGGAGGAGGGAGGCGAGACGGACTCGCGGCGAGCGCGGGCGCGGACGCGCGAGCGAGCTGGGCCGGGCGGCGGCCCAGGCGGAGGCGCGCGCGGGCGGAGGAGGCTGGAGCGGGAGGCCGGCTCGGCTGGGCCGGCCGGGCGGGGAGAGGTGGGCCGGCTCGGCTGGGCCGGCCCGGGAAGGAGGAGAGGAAAAAGAAAAAGGAAAAAGAAAAGGAAGGGAGGAAAATTGGACTTCGGCCCAATTTGAGAAGGAAGGGAAAAAGAAAGGAAAAAGGAGGGAAAAAGGAAAACCCCACTTTTGCCGAATTTTAAATTATTTTGTTTGGCCAAATTTTATACTTCTGCAATTTGAATTTAAATCCAGTTAATCGATTTGCGAGCCTCGATTTAATTGAATTAGGTTCTTTTTAGAGGGATTTTTCCTGAGTTAATTAAGCCAATTGTTGCTTACGAATTTCTTTTTACGATTTAGGCTTGGGATAAAACCCCGGGCGTGACAAATCCACCCCCCTTAACAGAATCTCGTCCCCGAGATTCGGAGGAGCTGTTAAAGAGGTGCAGACAAGCAGCCTAGAGTTGGCAGAACTTACCTGGAACAAACTCGGGTGCGGCTTGAGCTTCCTTGGCTGAGACTTGATTGACTTGGGCTTGCACGAATCCTGGTTTGTTGCGTCTTGGCTGTGGACACTCCTTGGCGAAGTGACCCGGTCTGTTGCAGTTGAAACAAACCCCTGGCTTCTGAGCTGGTGTTGCCCGGCTTGGCGGTGGCAGTGCTGATAAGGGCTGCAGTGGTCCTCCATTGCTGTCGTTGTCATGGGGGTTGTAGTTGCTTGGGTTGAAAGGTCGGTGTTGACGAACAATCAGTGTCGAAGACCCCTGTTGTTGTCCAAAGTGCAAACGTGGCTTCTGGTTCTTTCCTGTGTTGACTTGTTCCGCTTTTCTCTTGCGATCCATCTGGTTGCACTGGTCCTCCTGGCAGATTGCTTTGTCCACTAACTTCTCAAAGTCCGCGAAATCCTTTGAGATCAGCTGTTTGGTCAGGTCATCATTCAATCCTTCAAGAAACTTCTCTTGTCTTTCAGCATCGGTGCGCACATCTTCCGGGGCATAACGTGCTAGGCGGTTGAACTCATGGAGATACTCTGTAACTGTCATATCCCCTTGTTGTAGATCACGAAACTCTCGCTTCTTCTGTGCCACTATTCCATCCGGCACATGAGCTTTCCGAAAACTATTGCAGAACTCGTCCCAAGTGATATCTGTAGTGGCAGTCCGAGTAGCCAGAAGGTTATCCCACCAAACGGAGGCGGGTCCCATCAGTTGGTGAGTCGCGAAAGCGACCTTCTCTTGATCACTGCACTCCAAAAGATTCAGCTTCTTTTCGATTGCATGTAGCCAGTCATTTGCTTCCATCGGGTTGGTTGTGCTCGCAAACGTCGGTGGTCGAACTCGAAGAAACTCTGATAACCTTGACTATGCTGGCAGTGGTCCTTGGTGTTGATTTTGCTGCTGATTCATCCAAAGCTGCATCACCTGTTGGTGTTGTTGTTGCATCTGTTGCATCATCATGGTCATCATCTGAGCCTGGTTGGCTAGAACTTGGGCAATCGTCGTGTCCTCTTGTTGCGGCGGTGGCGGTCCATTGCGCGAACCTTCATGGTTTTCTTGACTTCCAGTTGCTCCATTGTTGTTGCGGTTACTGTTCCTTGTGTTCACCATCTTCAGAGCAGAAGGAGAGAACAAAGGCAGAGGAGAAAATCAAAGGGGCTTTTCTTGAATTACTCGAGTGAAATTTTCTGATCTGGATTAAAACACTTAAAAGAGCACTCAACTCCTGGTGGTACGACCATAACGCCTCCACTTGTTATGGTGAACCGCTAACCCCAAAACAAACCTACACACACAAAAACTACCAAGCAACGACTAAAAGGCGATGCTAGGGTAACGTCTACGGCTCGAAACGGCTGCGACGACTGAAGAAGCAACGCTTGACTCTTGAACGACTTGTCTTCAACTTGAGAGCGACGCTTGGAGTAGCGCAGACCTGACTCTTCACCTCTGGAAGAACTTGACTCTTCGGTCTTGACACTTGATCAGCTGAAGTCGTTGTCGACTGCTGCGACGAAGGGACGGGCTCGTCGGTGGGATGACACACATCTAGAGAGATCAAGGTTTGAGAAGCAAGTATGCTCAGCTAAATTTTCAAAACCAAAAGACTCGACTCTTTTTTTTTTAAACGACTCAAATTTTGCAAAATCTAATGCATATGAAAGAAGGCTCCTAGGGTTTCCATTTGGCTCATCCTACGGTCAAGATTGGCTCTGATACCAACTTGTCACGCCCAGAAATTTACACCAAATTTCTGAACAATAGCATGTATTAAATCTCGGTCCAGGCATCAGCCCGAGTACACACTATGACAAATTAATACACAGTTCCACGGCTTAAAAACAAATAAAAACAATTATCTATCGAAATGCAGCGGAAAGAGGAAAACAAGACTAGACCATCTAATCTTCAGCTTCAGCTTGCGAAGACGGCTCCACACCACAGGCACTCTCGACGGCGGACTGAACCTTACTTCAACCTTCGGAACAACCTTCTTCTGACACCGGCTCTGGCGCTTGCTCTGGTGGGGGAAAATTAAGCAAGGCTGAGTACAAACCACCGTACTCAACAAGTAACACCCAAGAGAGGGAGAATAATGAATGCAACAGGGTATCAAGGATAGGCTAAGGTTAACTTGCACAAAAGCTGCAGTAATTTAGCAAAACAGTAGATAAAATAGACTGAAATAAAAGTGAAGTAAACATTTAAAATAATCATCCACTGTCCAACGTTACACCACGTTGCAACAGGCCCAGACCGCTGTCGAACGTTACACCACGTAGCGATAGGGTCAACCCTCTGTCCAACGTTAAACCACGTTGCGACAGACCCAAACCACTGCCAACGTTACACCACATTGCGCAGGGTCAAACCAGTTCCAAGATTAATAAAATTATTAAAGGGGTTCAACTAATCCCAGTGAGTCTGTCGGTTCGCCCAATAACCGCGGGCACGGCTATTCGAATAGTTTTACTCTGCAGAGGTGTACAACTTTACCCACAAGACATGGCTGCCAAGCATGTTACCATGCCCCAACGTATCACCACGATACCTCAGTACGGAAACCATGATAAGACCTTTCACCTAACCCTCCCTAGACAATCGCACCACACTTCAGGTTTCACCCCCTCCTTTACACCAAGTCGGGCAGTCCCCTCTTGTGCCTTGGTAGATCCGGAAGCAGGAGAAGCTTTCGTTACACCACGATTGCCCGTCCATACTCCATCACGCCTACCCTTGCCTGGGTACGTCGAATAGGGACAAGCTAGATTACGAGTCTCACCGTTGCCCATTCTGGCTTGTGGTTAGTACGTGTAAGACCTTCAGGGTTTCCCGAGAACCGGTCCTTAATTGCCATGGGCACGACTCTCAAAACCATGCACCCACAGCCCACCATAAGCAATATTTTAGTTGTATTAAACCACATCGGGAAATGAATAATGATAACAACCATTGAAGGTGTACCAAAGTGCAACAATAATTAAATAATAATTGGTGAGCTAGTTGAACTAAGCATGGCTAAGCATTGACTAACCCTAATTCTAGTCAAATTAACCCTGGGATGACAATAATAAATGGGAATCAACGGATATAAAGGTAAATGCCCAATAGATAAATACAATAAATAGATTTGCATAAAACAATGCATGTTTGAATGTAAAAGCGGGGGATTTTATAATCATGGGTTCAATATGATCAAAGAAGGGTGCCACTTGCCTTGCTTAGACCCACGAGGAACTTCGGCGACGACTTCGGGAACAAACGGCGCTGCGACGGGGTCAAAACCTACGACAAACAAGGCAAAACAAACAAAACAGGCTAAAAGACTACTGAAACAGAGAAAGAAACTATTTTTAATGGATTCTTGGCATTTTTCTGGATTTAATGAAACTTGACTGGACCTAAACGGAGACTAGATGAATTACTTATGAATTTTAGAAGTTTTCTGGGTTTTTAACTAAACAGAAAAGTCCTAAATCAATTATTGCGCAATTAATGGGGCTGCTGACGTCAGCGAGGAGAGAGGAACTGACGGCTGACAGGTGGGGACCACCTATCGGTGAGAGAGAGGGGGAGGTGGGCGGCTGACACGCGGGCCCGGGGAGGAGAGAGAGGAAGGGGCTGGCGGGGAACGACTGACGGGTGGGTCCCACTCGTCAGCGAGAGAGGACAGAGAGGAGCGAGCAGAGCGCGCGGCTCGCGGCTCGCGGCGCGACGGCGCGGCGGGCGGCGACCGGCGGACGGCGGCGCGGACCGGCGGGTATGCGGCGGACGGCGGCGATTGGCGGCGGCGGCCGGGAAGCGAGGACGTCGGCGGCGCGAGCAGCGGCGCCCGAGCGCAGCGCACGACGACGACGGCACGGCGGCACGGCGACGGCTGAGGAGGAAAGGGGAGGTGGCGATGGCGATGACCGGCGGCACGAGGGCGTCGACGTCGGCGACACCGACCGGCGACCGAAGGGCGACGACGGCGTCGGCGAGGAGGAGGCAGAGACCGCGGCGGGGTGGCGCGGCTCGGAGCGGCGGCGGAGCAGAGCGGAGGGAGAGGGTGGCTGAGCGGCGGTGGAGCGGAGCGGCCAAGTGGCAGCGAGAGAGGAGAGGAGAGACGGCCTCGACGGCGGCGCGGGGACAGTGACGGCCGGCGACGGCTCGACAGCAGAGCGGCGGTTGGTGGTCGGCGGAGGCGAAGGTGGTGACGAGAACAGCGACGACGAGTCGGCGCGGACGAAGACGGCAGGTGGAGGGGCGATGGCGATGGCGCCGGAAGGTGGAGGCGACGGCGGGCGCAGGCAGCGAAGGCTTGGTGGCCGCGCGACGACGGCCGATGCGATGAGATCGGTCGGTGCCGGGCGACGGTGGCGCGACGGCGCTGCGGAGCGGCGGCGCAACCGGAGCAGTGGCGCACGGTGACGATGGCGAACGGCACGGCAACAACGGCGTGACGGCGACGACGAGAAGGCGACAAGCGGGTGACGCGGCGGACGGCGACCGGCACTTACCGTTTGCACGGGGAGGTCGGCAGCGGCGACGAAGAGGGGAGAAAGAGGGAGAGAGGAGCGGAGCGCTCACCAGTGGCGACGAGGAGCGGCAGCAGGTCGGCGAGGATGAGGCAGAGGTGATGACGCAGACGAGCGACGGCCTGCGACGTTCGGGGGCGAGATCGGCCGACGGCGTCGAGACGACGGGGCACGGCGGCGGAAGGGACGAAGGGGCGGCGACGAAGCTCGGCGACCACCGGTGGCGACGAGGGCCGGCGGAAGGTCGGCGAGGACGAGGCGGAGGTGGTGACGCGGGTGGGCGGCGACGTCCAACGGCCGACGGGGAAAACGGCGGCTGACGGCGACGGAGGGAAGCTTCGGCGGAAAGGGGGAAAGTGGCGGCGGGGCGGCGGCGCGAGGATTTTATAGGTGGTGGCGCCGGCTAGGGCGGAGCGGCCGGTGGAGACCGAGTCGACGACGCGGCGAACTCGGCGGCGGCGGTTGCGGCGGTGGTTGCAGCGGCGGAGGACTCGGGGCGGCGGCGGACTCGGCTGGCGCGACGCGGAGGCGGGGGCGCTGGCGAAACCTGGTCGCTGACAGGTGGGCCCCACCTGTCAGTGGCGCGAGGGGAGGAGGGAGGCGAGACGGACTCGCGGCGAGCGCGGGCGCGGACGCGCGAGCGAGCTGGGCCGGGCGGCGGCCCAGGCGGAGGCGCGCGCGGGCGGAGGAGGCTGGAGCGGGAGGCCGGCTCGGCTGGGCCGGCCGGGCGGGGAGAGGTGGGCCGGCTCGGCTGGGCCGGCCCGGGAAGGAGGAGAGGAAAAAGAAAAAGGAAAAAGAAAAGGAAGGGAGGAAAATTGGACTTCGGCCCAATTTGAGAAGGAAGGGAAAAAGAAAGGAAAAAGGAGGGAAAAAGGAAAACCCCACTTTTGCCGAATTTTAAATTATTTTGTTTGGCCAAATTTTATACTTCTGCAATTTGAATTTAAATCCAGTTAATCGATTTGCGAGCCTCGATTTAATTGAATTAGGTTCTTTTTAGAGGGATTTTTCCTGAGTTAATTAAGCCAATTGTTGCTTACGAATTTCTTTTTACGATTTAGGCTTGGGATAAAACCCCGGGCGTGACATATGGCATGTTAAGTGAGATAGACAGACTGTGCTGGTGCACTCTCTAACTAGCATGTACTTCGTCCCATAATAACTTTATTTTTCGTTTTTCCGTGTCCAACGTTTGACCATTCGTCTTATTTGAAAAATTTGTAAAAAACTTTAAAAAAAATAGTCACACATAAAGTACTATTCATGTTTTATCATCTAGTAAGAATAAAAGTATTAATCGCAAAAAATTCAAATAAGACGAAAAGTCAAAACATTATATAAAAAACTGAAAAATTGTCTTATTTCGGGATAGAGATAGTAAACAGGATGGTTCACTTTCATGTGCTGGATTTGTAATTATTATGGGTCTAACCATGTTTAACTTATTTCCATGTACAGAATTAGTTTAAAACACGCTAAGAATGGCTACAATCTATTATAAAATTCTCACCTTTCGTATTGAATTATTTTTAGCTAAATAAAACAAAAGGAGAATTTAGTCATATATTTTCATGACATGGAATTACTCTCATCAAAGTTTGTTACAATCCGTTTATTAATTTTATGAGATCCTATTGCAACGAATGGGCAACTTGCTAGTCAAAATTCAAAAATAAATTTGACAAATTTTGGGCAGAGAAGCAGACATATGATATAGATGGGGGAAGGAAAACTTAGATGTGGACAAATGAGGTAGGTTAGGAAAGGACTAAGGAAACTACAGGAATAGTAGTGCTATTTGTCAAAGGAACAAGATTGTTCTAATTTGCCATTATTAGTAGTTATTGTCAAATTTAAGGTGGCGTGTACCAAATTTTACTCGTGCTATCTTTTGAAACAAAGAACCGCCATTATGTTTCAGTTGTCTTTTATTCTGTTTGTGTTTATAAAACACATAATTTAGCTCTTCAGTTCCTTGCTGAACTGAAACGTTTTGTTTGGGGGGCAACTCTCCGGTGCATTTTACCTGTAGTATTATATTACCAATAGAAAAAGGGTATTTTTGTACTTTGTTAATTACTTGATTAGCATTGTTTTATAATTTTATAAAGATTACAATAAAAAGGATGATATTGCCTTTTCAAATTTCTACTACACCTAATATTATTGGTAGTATAATTTAATCATAGCCGTTCGATAAAAATAGATCAACGGTATGGATTAAATTCTACTACCAGTAAAATGCACCGTAGTCAGTCTCTTGTTTGGGTAACTGATACCAACATTCCTTGTCTTGCCCCTTGTTTTTTTATCCAGGCTGTAGAACTTGCTGATCTAGATCAAAAGATACAGATTGCCAACGAGCTCAACAATGATATCATGAAATGTATACATGACCAAAATGCAAACCATGTTGTCCAGAAATGTATAGAGCATGTGCCTCCACAATTCATACATTTTTTTCTGGACAGCATGTATGGGCATGTTGTGCAGTTATCAATTCATCCATATGGATGCCGTGTCATCCAGGTTATTTGATTCTTTACTTTTCCGTTAATTTTGCAATATTTTTTAGCATATAGTCAACTGATCCATAAGACGTTCTGTTTATGTTTTCAGAGTGTTCTGGAGTACTTTCATGACCCATCAATACAGGAGACTTTTCTTAAAGAGATTATAGAGGATGTTTACTGTATGGCAAAAGACAAATATGCTAACTATGTTGTGCAGGTCAGTTATAGCTTTGTACTGCCCTCTTGAGTTGTTCATTATTCATTACAACTATGCCCGTATTGTTCTATGATGCTGAAGAAAGAATCCATTGACGCACTTGGTTGCTGCATTGAATTTATTACAGTATTACTTGCCACAGATGTATTGATGGTAGTATCTATTCATTTTTTGTGCCAATGCTACATTCCCATTTACCTTATTGTCTGGTTTTTCTCATTGCAGTACATTTTGGAACATGGGGAAGCCCTGGTGCGATCTGCAATTATAAAGAGATTTAGTGGGAAAGTTATGACCATGAGCAAGCAAAAATACGCTTCTAATGTCATTGAAAAATGCTTGGTCTTTGGTAGCTATAATGACAAACAGAAGATTATTAATGAGGTCCTAAGCACAAGTGGTGAAACTGAAGCTCTTATGGTATATATAAACCTCCTTCTGAATATCTGATTAATAGATGACTAGATAAATTCATAGAAATGAAAAGAGCCTTAAAGTAACCTAAGATAATCTGAAATAATCCGATTTGTACTTGGAAGTTACATCCAAATATCCAGCCCACTGGTAGTACAGACGTTAGCTTCTTTGTGACTCTACAATGATTCCTGAAAAGTACTAAGATTTTCTTGGAAAGAGAACAAACGCTAGTTTTACACCAGTAATGAAATTCTCCTATGAACTAGCCACAAAGATTAATTGTTCTTCTGAACTAGGTCTTTGACTGTTTCTTTCTGGATAATGCAGGTTATGGTGAACGACCAATATGCTAATTATGTTGTGCAGAAGGTTATTGAGACCTGCGACGACCGGCAGCGAAAGCTAATACTCGAGTGCCTGAGGATGCGCCATAGGCAGATTCGCCACTGCACCTATGCAAAGCACGTCGTTGCACGCCTGGAGAGGCTCATCGAAGCCGGGGGTAGGCAAACTCTTTCCCCCTTTCCCGCATCACTCCAATACAGTTACACAGAGATGAGTTTTTTTACCATTCTTAAAAAAAAGTAACTCAAGATATTATATTTTTTAGTGTAAAAAGTATGATATCTTGAGATACCTAAAATTTATACTAAATTGATATCTTGAGATACTTTTTAAGGACGATAAAAAAGTCCTAGCAGAAATGCACCAAAACTAAGCACCTCCCTCTGCTGTTACATTTTCTGCAGAGCGCACAATGATGCAGCCCTGGCGCCGCCGCCCCCGTCGACATGGAAAGGAGCCTGAGCTACGCTGACGCCTGACGACGATCTGGAAATGAGTTTGAGTTGCCGGCTGAAGAGATGGAAACTTCTATCCCCTGCTGTTCCTATCTGCATTTTATTAGTCATACTCTTGTGGAAATTTATCAAATAATCGAGACTGCTGTGATAATGAACTAGCCATGCCCCTGCCTGCAATGTTAGTACCTGGCAATGAACGCGAAGACCCATTCGATGTCTATGATGTCATGTCATCTGACCCTGCAAGTGCGTGTTCTGCTTGTGTTTTTAATTCAAGACTACAGTCATATCCTGATTTTTGGAGTTCCAGTTTTGGTGTTATAAAGAAGGATTCGTTGTTCACTCACTTAACTTCAAATTTTGTTTTGGGCTGTTTTTATCAGCTTGTTTTTAATGTTTTTCTCGTTGTTTTTTTGCTTTATCTATGTTTTATTCGTCCGTGTGTATACGTCGACCTTCGACTTTTAGAATACTTTGACATCTATTTTCTATTATAATATAATTAGAAATATTAATCAATATACAATTTTACCAAGTGTCTTTTAGGACTAATATACATATAGTATTCATGCTTCTAAGGTGTTTTCAAAATTTATCTATAGTCAAACTTATGAATGTTTGAGCTCAAAATTATTCAAAACGACAGTTATTATGGTACAGGAGGGAGTATATAAGTATTTAGACTAATACAATAGTGTGCAAAACTGAACTTTGTGTGAGCTGGATCACAAACTTTGCCATGTGACAAATAAATAAACAAAAATTCAAAATTGTGAATTATGGCAAATCAATAATTTGTAAATTACAATATTGGTATTTAAATTTTTGAATTGCATTAAAATAAGGAGATATCTTCTATTCATAATTGGAATGCAATAATTCATCTTAATAAACTTTAACTGCAAATGAATGGCATCTTACCTCCTATGAGGTTAAAAGACTAGCCCTTGGATCAATGTTTCATGAACGGAAAGTTTCGTATTACCACTGCTACCAAAACGGTAATCGCTGGCGGGCGAAACAGTTACTCGGTGGTGGGCGAGGATACCTCCAGCGACCAAAGGTCAGTAAAGAATAAAGATCGACCATCTTCGCTGGCGCACTAGCTAGCTCCGCCTGCATTAACGTATTTTTCTAGCAGGCCACCTAACGAAAGCATCGATCGGGTCCCTGCTCGCAGCCTGTATCTACTGCCCTTGATATATCGTAGAAAAACCTCAGCTAGGCAGCTAACTCATTCCAAGCTTTGTAAAGATTTAGACCCAACTCTGATCTGTCCACTTGTTGTTTCTTGCGCCCATGCATGTAGCAACCAGACATAGCAGAAAGCCCAGCAAAGAGACATGCAATTGGCATATACATATATATATATATGTCACCACCAAAGTAAAAACGTGCATGCATGCAATGCCAAACGCGTTCAATTAATTGATCGATGGCCAAATTAGCCGGCATGCATGCTAGCTGTGCCTGCAAATGAAACATATGGACATACATGGTCATTGTACACATATACGGTGCCGGCCGACGGCTGCCCCTATATGCACCAATTATTAGCTAGCCAAGAGCAGGTTCATCGTATATAACACAGCTAAATATATACATAGATATAGTTGACGCACTTGTGTATAGGTTGTGATATATTACACATATAGTAGTATATATAATTGTGGTAGCTAGCTAGAGATGAGCAGCGAGAAGTCGTCGTGGCCGGAGGTGGTGGGGCTGCCGGCGGAGGCCGCGGAGCAGATGATCCTGCACGACCAGCCGGATGTTCACGTCGTCGTGCTGCGCGTCGGCTCCGTCGTCACCACGGAGATCAACCCCAAGCGCGTCCGCGTCTTCACCAACATCTCCGGCAGCGTCGCGCAGGTCCCCAAGATCGGCTAGGTTAATAATTATATGCTTTTTTTTTTGGATGGGTTAATAATTATATGCTTGTTCTATGCGTTTGCGCGCCCGCGTAGCTAGCTATGGGTAATGGTATGTTTTCAGTTTAATTTACTAGATCGGTCGGACCCATGCATGTAAGCCAGCAATAAAGTGAAATGTCGTCGCTTTCCGATCCAAATAAAAGCACCGTGTATACGTTAAGAGCAAGGCTAATAATATAGCCAACAAGCCGGCTATAAGACTTCTTGTAGTTTTTTTATAGCCCACTCATATAATGGTTAGCTCTTCATCTTTAATACAGGACCCACATGTCTCTCACATGGTGTCTTGGTTCATGTGCCTGAGCTAGCTATAAGCTTATAACCAGCTTCTCATCTCTCTCCTCCCTTATCTCTTCCACATCAGCATTTAGCTGGCTATAAACCAGCTATTATACTTGCTCTAAGGTATTCTAAATTATCGCCGGTTCATACAATTTTCTGCCCAAAGCTGAATTGATTTGGCCGGAATGTATAGTGAAATAGTTTAGACTTGAATAACACTGCCCCAGAAAACGATTTTACACGTGGGCAAGGACAGAACACATCTTAAGGCAGGGGTAGCAGCCTAATGTCTGTGAGGATGGAGCATCTTTGTAGCAGGCTCCCACGTGCGAAAATAGTCTTCACCGACGGTGCACCACATTAGCCACCTGCAAAGATTTTTTTCATAGTTAGTGCACCCCACAAGTCACCTGCAAAGATCATTTTGCAGGCGGCATATTTTTCACATTGATTACTACTTTGCAAGTGGTTATAGTGTCGTCGCCTGCGAAAATACACACCCTGAAATAAATGGTAGATTGTTTTATATTTAGGATTAGTGTTATATAAATCAGTATATATTTTGGTTTTGTATGCCATAAATATATTTTTTTCCAAGTGAGGTAGTACCTATGTAATATCAACTGAATTGAAATAATAACAAATAAAGATGGAATTTGTTTGGAAAGACATTTAGTTGTATACAAATGAACGAAACACACAAATTAAATCCATAATTCATTAAATAATAAAAAAGCCCTGCAGAAATGCACCAAAACTAAATACCCTCCCCCTGCTGTTACATTATTTTTCTGCAGAGCGCACAATGATGCAGCCCTGGCGGCGCCGCCCCCGTCGACATGGAAAGGAGCCTGAGCTACGCTGACGCCTGCCGATCTGGAAATGAGTTTGAGTTGCCGGCTGAAGAGATGGAAACCTCTATCCCCTGCTGCTCCTATCTGCATTTTAGTAGTCATACTCTTGTGGCAAATTTATCAAATAATCGAGACTGCTGTGATGATGAACTAGCCATGCCCCTGCATGCAATGTTACTTAGTACCTGGCAATGAACGCGAAGACCCGTTCGATGTCTATGTCTATGATGCGATGTCATCTGCACCCTGCAAGTGCGAGTTCTGCTTGTGTTTTTAACTGAAGACTACAGTCATATCCTGATTTTTGGAGTTCTAATTTTGGTGTTATATAGAAAAGAATTTGCTGTTCACTCACTTAACTTGAAATTTTGTTTTGGGCTGTTTTATGAGTTTGTTTTAATGTTTTTCCTCAGTTTTTTTTTTTTGCCTTATCTATGTTTTCATTCGTCCGTGTGTATATGTTGACTTCGATTTTTTGAATACTCTGACATCTATTTTCTATTATAATATAATTAAAAATATTAATGAATATACAGTTAGCCACAATAGCCGCCTGCAAAGATTGTTTTTATAGTTAGTGCACCCCACGAGCCACCTGCAAAGATTATTTTTGCAGGCGGCCCATTTCCCATAGTGACTACTACTTTGCAGGTGGTTATAGTGTGCTTGCTTGTGAAAATACACACCCTAAAATGTAGGGTAACCGATTTAATTAATTATTTTATATTTAGGATTAGTGTTATATAAATAAGAATATATTTTGGTTTTGTATACAACAAATATATTTTTCCAAGTGAGGTAGTACATACTCCCTCCATATTTTTTATGTATGACACCGTTGACTTTTAGAATCACGTTTGACTATTCGTCTTATTCAAAATTTATATCCAAATATGCAAAATTATAATGCATAATTAAAGTTTCTATAATAATAAATCATATTATAACAAAATAATTAATAATTATATAATTTTTTGAATAAAACAAATGGTCAAACGTGGACCTAAAAGTCAACGGCGTCATATAAAAGAATATGGAGGGAGTATGTAATATCAATTGAATTGAAATAATAATAAAAGTTTCAAAATAAAGATGGAATTTGTTTGGAAAGACAGTTAGTTGTATACAAATGAATGAAATACACTAATTAAATTCATAATTCATTAAATAATGTCATATTACTTTAAACATAAATTGCTCTATCTGGAATATCCTATTCAGCATTCTAATACAAGTAAACGTTAGAATGTTCCAGTTGATTATTCCTCGACATTATCATTCCATCCCATGTTGCTCACATCACGTTGGCGCTAACAGTGGGATTGTACATAATATTCATCACGACATCCTTCACAAGAAAATGAGTGGTTGAGGACGGCAAGCTAATTAAGGATGACCCTCAAAATAGATTCTCAGAAGACAAATTGCCAGGGATCACAACTCTGCGAGACCAGTATCCCTATCTAAACAACATTGTTACGCACAAACAGACAACAATTTCAGAAGTCTTTCAGATTTCATCACCGGTTTTTTTTTGTGAAGGGATATGATTGGTTCAAAATTAGTGTCATGGACCAACGGGATGTCTCGTTCTAACATAGGAGAATATGAATTTAGTCTGAATCTTACCCCAACTAGGGAATTATTGGTGAAATCTCACTGTCTTTGCTCTTGTTCACAGTGGGGTTTCTAATCCTAGATAAACGACTTTGGAACTAAGAGCATCTTCAAGAGAATGATCATCTTACTTGTCATACTTAATTTTAGCAATTTTGCATAAAAAAAAATATCTTCCAAGAGAATGACTATTTGACTTGTCATGCCATTTAAATAATTAAACTTGAGTTCTCAATAGCCAAATCTGTTAACACATTGCCTCACTAGCAAAATTGCTATCCATAAGTGCCACGTGGATGGGATCCCCTTGTCATCCTCTCATTGCTAGGATTTGGAGTCTCTTGGAGATGCTCGAATTTGAGTTGCCAAAACTAAAATGAATAGGTGAATTTCAATTTGTTAAGTCAAAATTTAGCCATTCTCTTGGAAATGCTCTAAGGAACCCACTGAAAGTCAAGATCTTTTCTTTGGTATCTACTCCGTGGTATAGTATTAATAAAGGATAATCTCACTAAGAAAAATCGACAACAAAATGAGATTTATTGTTTTTGTTGTAAAGAGACAACTCAACACTTTACCTAAATAACTTTAGACATACGACCATCTCATAGTATCCCGCATATGTTCAAAGGGTGGCTTTTGTGAGTTTCGAAGGATATGGGATCTCATGTCTTGTGATAAGGGGCTACTATGTGTTGAAATGGCGTGATAATTCTGGTTATTCTCCTTTGCCTATTGTCTTCTTGCTAATTAACTGGCTCCATAGTGCTAATTCTGGTTATACATAAATGGAAATGGCATGGTAATTGTGGTTATTCTTCTTTGCATGTTGCCTAGCAATCCTTATGCAAGACACTAGTCATGGTTTCTATACCCTCTACGTTATAACGAAACTAGTACTAAACATCACTCTTACCATGCAAACACTAATAATTCATATTTAAATTTAATGTTACCTATATTTTATCATGCATTCGGTGTTGTGTAGAAATCATGTTTCATACAGGATATGGTTTTCTTCGATTTCTTTATTAACTCACTCATCACGTCATCTTTTATCCTATGTAACAACTCATTTAATTATATGAAAATCATCCTAGTCATTGCACTGTGAATACCCATAACTGGCTCCATAGCTAACATGTTCTTCAAAAACCAGGTTTACATGATCTTATTGCGGTGGCATCAGTTTTATATTTGAAGATTATTAGGGCATGAGTGTGCGTGTCGGTTGTGTACATCATAGGAAGTGTTCTCGTCCAATTAATATCAATTTGATATAATTGTCCGAGATTTAATAAGCTTCCATTATCTAAAATTGAATCAAAATGTGACATAGTGGCTCAAGCAGGAGCAGTATATGAACGTATTCTCCCATAGAACCAAGAGTGCAGGAAACACGGTAGGTAATACATCAATTTCTTTTGACTTTGGAAATTCAGCTTTTAAGACTTACTGCGTATCATTTAGTATATTCAAGCATCGCCTCCTGGGTATAACATCAACTAATCGAGGTTAACTTGGTCTCGTCATCTTTGAATACCCTTTTGCTATGTATAGTACAGAACCAGTAAATTGCTCTGGTTTTATTTAGCTGTAGTCATCAAGGTGTTAAAATATTTCTAAAATATCTAAAATATAAGTAATACATTCATTTCATATTGTAAGACTTTCTAGCCTTGCCTAAATTCATTCATAAATATATATAATTTATATATATATTTAGATTCATTAGCATCCATATTAATCTAGGCAATGCTAAAATTCACTCATGAATGTATATAATTTATATATATGTCTAGATTTATTAGAGAGTCTTATATTATGAAACGGATGAAATATTTTTTAAATTGTTTAGCACTTTATGATTAAAAAGAAAAAAACTTTGTACCCATCAATAAATATAAATTGAATGCAACAACATATTCTGTTGGTTAGTTTGACGGGGGGAGAAAGTGAGAAGTATGTTCAGCATGTTCGGTGGAACAGCCATGTAAAAGAACAGAAAAGTGCACTAAGTGTGCACGAGTTCACGAGCAGTATAAACAATATCGCTGCAATACAAACAAACGTGCTGCTTAAACGCTGAAGTAAATACTTATAACAAAATGGTAACCATGGCTGAAACACCCAATAAGCGAGGAGTAACACATTCTGCAGTTTGCAAGTTTTAACTGGGTAATTCAATGGGTTTGACGCGGCATGACAACATATTCACAAAATCAGGCTTATCTCAAACACGAATCCTACCTCAATAACTTAAAACTTGTCGGACAAATCCCGATTTTAAAAATCCTTTCAAATGATCACTCGTCCTTATTTTGTACAAAACCAGAACAAGTGATGTATTGCGGTAACAGAACATTTACTGCAAACTAAATCTTCTTTGATCCATCTTACAGGAAGTGAAAAGAGAGAACATAAATCAGATAAGGTAAATCCTCCGCCAACTTTAAGATACCATCTCAGGAAAATGTCTACAACAGTCCGAACTGTAGCATTTTTACAGCGATAACAGTTACGGTAACAGACACGCTGGGTGGAGCAAGCCTCTACGGGAACAAACTCACCCCACCAGCGCTTGTCACTCCTCACTCTTATGTCAAAGACAAAGATATGTCGATACAGCAGCTTCTAAAATAGCTCCTCTTTGTCACAAAATTCAAAAATCAAACTCGCCTGTAGCCTGCAACATCATAGACATGGATGTCAATAATTGGAGCACAATGCAGAGGTGTGCTAGACTTTCCAAGCAAAACAGGTAGTATGTCATAATTTTGTTAGGGGCAATGGTGAAAGGTAAGTCAAAAAAAAACAAACTTATTAATTTAACACAGGAAATGAAAAAGGATTTGAAGCTAATTGAGCAAAAACCAATGTGTAGAAATTATGAACAATGGTTATTTTGTGAACAGTGAGCTACATTATTGTAAAAAACATTCAAGCATCAGATTCTTTCAAATTACAAGAGAAACACAGAAATTATCAAGTGCAAGAGCAAACAGATAGTGTAAATCAGAGTAAAATATATTAGAAAAAATGGAGTTCCATCATGAGCATACATTAAGAATTTATGCACTATTATCCAACCACATTTAACCTCTGATGCACTTAATTTCAATCCAAATTTGACTTACTCAGTTATGTGACAAAATAATTAGAATTAAATTCATTAGTACTGAAGTAAAATTTACCCCTATTCGAAAACAGAATTCCTGAATACCGAATTATTCAACCATATCAAACTAGATCAAAACTAAAGGCTCAAAACAAGTGTGTTCACAAGTTCAATCAAATTATCATATTGACTACCTTGTTAAATAGAACATCACGGCCATTCAAATGCATAATTCCATCCTTCAAAGTGCATTTCCAGCGGTTCTTTGTCCTTGTCACCTGTGTAAACCAGCAAAGAGATAAAAGCATGAGACACTAAGTAGAGGAAAACCTAATCCGCTTAGCCAATATTATTAAACAAAAGGGAGCATCGCTACTTTGTCAAATTGCGCAAGGACAAGGTGCTGTGTGTTAGGCTCGTCCTCCCCTTGCTCAAGGTCATCTAACTCGTCGTCATCATCGTCATCTTCATTAAGAGGAGGTTCATCATCATCTCCGGCATCATTTCTCGGTTTTGGCGTTCCAACAGCCGGTGTGGGAGCTCGATATTCCGCTAAGGAACAAATTAAAACATGCATAAAATCAGTAACATTGAAACTAATATCTCTCAAACAAGATCAAACTCCACAGTTTCATGAGAAACTAACAAGATTCTCCAGGGGTATTATAATCTTCAGTTGGAACTCCTTGGAAGTAAAATGGCTGAAAGCAATATAACCCAGTTAGGCAGAATATTCAAAGATATAAGATAAAAGCATTGATGAATTCAAATTATACATCATTATAGTCATCCATCCCATCCCGTTGAGGAATAATTGGAGCCATTGTTGTTTCTTTTGTGGAAGATCCCTTAGCTGCTGTTCCTTTCTTGTTCACGATGGAACTCCAAAGTTGTTGTGCATTGTTCTAAATAAAAGACCAAAGAGAGAATGAGAATTTCTCGAACAAAATGGTAATATTAGAAGCATGGTTTAATTATCTAAGTAAGCACGAGTTAACAGTATCTGGTGAAACAGTAAACATAAGCAGGACAAGAACCTACAGGTATGATACATAAAAAGTTCTCCAATGTGCACATAAAGTACAAATTTCTGTTGTGTTGGCTTACAAAATTATCATCAAATTTCTCAAATTCTTCTAGAAATTTCAGTCCTAATTGTCTGATTGATTCAGTTGTCACAAATATAACACCAACAAACTAGGTTACAAGATACAATTTTTAGTTTGGGAGGTACTTCCAAAAACATCTCACCACCTAAATACATCAAGCTACCTATCACCCTGTGAAATGCTCAGTAAAATTACTCCGAGCAATTTCATTTCTACAAGGACAATTCTTTATTACGTAACTGGTACCATTGTGACTATCATTGCTTCAATTATCATGTTATAGCTGTATATCACCATTACAGAAGGCCACCACACAAGCTAGCTTACCCTGTTTGGCAGAACCAGCACCAGTTCAATTTTCAGCTGGGGGTAAGCTGATCCAAGTACAATCTTTAATACACCCTCACATTACTGAGGAGTTAAACGGTTTGCCTGAAACCCTTTTTCTTCACCCCTACTATATACTAATGAAATATCAGCTAGCCATATATTTGAAGTACCCAAGAAACAAGTGGTGCGACTCTCTTTGCAAAAAGAAACTGATCAATTATCAGTGTTAATAATGTTCCAGTTTCCCACAAATCCCATACATTACTCTCTCGGTTCCATAATATAACTTTTCCGTTTGAATAAGAATGGTCAAATGTCTGTGCAAAAGTCAACCACGTCATCTATTAAAAGCTGGAGGGAGTACATCGGTATGGTTTTGCTACAGACTGTTTGAAACAAATGTGGATGTTATTCATGTAACACAGCCAACATAGTAATACATGCATGCCATAGAGTACATGTCATTCATATAAAGGTCTACAAGTTAAAATTCGTAATCAATCAATAAATGTAGCACTGAGGAATATACACCAATATAGCACCAACATGATAGTGACACAAAAATGCAAGTACAACAGAAGAAACTGGTAGCCCTAGCATTTGTTAAAACTGTAGTGTCCAAACCAATATAAAAAACATGCATCCTAAATATTTAGTTTATATATTATCATCCCTGTCAATTATCATTTCAACATCAATTCTATTTCCTGTTAATTATGTCATATTTCACAGCCTACGGCACCACCAACTGACACTGGCTGATGCCACTCAACATTATCTCACCCCTATCAATGCACATGCAGCCCATCCTACACTGCCCCCTCCTATCCAAGCCACTGTTTTGTTATATTTTCCTGGCTATGGTGGGTCACCAACTAGTTAATGTTAGACATGTGACATGATAGTTGATGAATTTGGGATGCTTAAAATAATATCCACGTGTGCATATGTAAGGATATCTATTGATATTACAAGTTTACAACAATGGAAACTAAACACTCTACAGAGAATCAAACATATGGCCATATCAGAGATTCAACTTTGGTACCAAAGAGAGCGATTTGAAACATTTTTTTATGGGCATAGAAATAATTAACGGGTGCATTCATAAGAGTAGAGAGAGGATCTACAGTCTATTACCAAACTATAAGGCTGGTACATTCTTAATTTCTGCACATGCATAGAGAAAGTATCATGAAGCCTACAAACCCCAGAATAAACAAGCATTGAGTTTGAAAGGAGCTTGGTTTAAAACAAGCAATTCTCTATATTTTGAACAAAAGTTGTACAATTCATGTGACTGGTCATGAAAAATATACTAGTTGAACTCTTAACTTGCATTGCTCCAATTATTGCATCTGACTGGGTTCCATGAACCATCGAGGAAAGATGCAAATCCAAACCTTCCTTTCTCAACAAGGCCCAAAAAGGCCTATGGGTCAGATAGGAAACAAATTCATAGTGGCATCTTTAAACAGGTATAGGAAGAACTACTACACATGCTTGTCAGATTAAATTGCAACATAAATTGTGATAGTGAATCCCCCTTTCCATTATTGAATAATACCTTTGATACAGCAAATTCTACTATCTGATCTGCACTTCCATCTTGTTGTGGCACAAAAGAACCAGAAGGGAGCTGACCAGGATATTCATCCCTCTTGCGTTTTCCAGAGGACATCATTAGAAAATCCTACAATATGAAATAAATCAAATATTTCAATTAAGATAGTTGTCAAATTAGTGAGAAGCAGACAAGCTAGGAAATTTCAGTTGATGAAAGCAACCGAATAGCAATGAAATGCAACGGATTTCGAAGAAATACGTGGCAGGTTCTAAACTCAGAAAGTTGCGAGTATT
This sequence comes from Oryza brachyantha, assembly GCF_000231095.2. Lineage (NCBI taxonomy): Eukaryota > Viridiplantae > Streptophyta > Magnoliopsida > Poales > Poaceae > Oryza > Oryza brachyantha. The sequence goes on along the minus strand of NC_023167.2, from coordinate 7,958,519 downwards.
ACGAAGAAGAAAATCCCACAAACACCAGGCGCACATAGGGATGGTAGACTTACCACCACCATCATTAACTTCTACTGTATTAGTAGAGATACAAAAGTAATGTTTCGAAGTTGCAATTAGAGCTTGGCTCTGACCAGTTCAGTAGTAACTGTACATGTAGTCTACCTTAAAAATAGATAAGAAATGTGGCTTCATTGATGGCTCACGAGAAACAGTTTAATTCCTAGCAAAAATAGATACAGAATGGGGAACCCTCTCTATTTTAAAATCTCCATCACCGCCCTATAAGAGATGGAAACACAAGGCACTGGATGTTGAGATCTGCTACAAACACATCTCTTCTCTCCTCCTTTAATATATTTGATGAGCATATCCCTACTACTAATTCAAAAGGGATGCTTTCCTTGACTAGATAGTGATTTTATGCATGAAATGGTAAAGCACCAAATTAAAAGGGGAAAATATGTAGTGGAAATCACATCTTAGGTGAAAACTTGGAAACTACTGTATAAATGTTCTAGAAAAATATCAAAAAGAATCACACACATAAGTAGGATGATATTAGAGAGCCACACAAAATCGCACGATCAAATTCAACTTTGTTTGAAAGATATAAAATTCACAAACAGCTATGGAAAAGCAATATCCCTGATGTTTCTCTTTTTGTCCACAATTTTTTATTTTATATCACATAAAAGAAGTAAAATTTGGTCTTGCAATTTTGTATGGTTCTATAACATCATCTTACCTATGTGTATGAATTTTTCAAGATCTTTTGAAAACTTTTATGGAGTTGGTTGCATGATTTCCATCATATTTTACCAACTAAAAGGGGGCAGGAAGTCATGGAAAGTCTAACACAAACATATGCATGACATTTACTGGTGACCAGGGGCGGAACCAGGAATTTCTCAAGCCTAGGGCTCAACGATAGAGTATAAATCTTTTGGACAAAAATTTAACTAAAACTTAGTACTTTCCTAGTGCATTTTTTCAGCCAGACGTGAGGCTCAAGCTCAAGCTGGCCCACGCCTGTATTCACCATAGTATCTGAGAATGTTTAGTTACTGGCCAAATAATACCAAGTATCATCAGAAGGATATAGTAATAAACCAAAGATCTGAGTATTCTTTCTAGAACGAGGTTACCATATAAAACAGCAGTAAATAACCAGTGACCACTGCAATTTAGAACACTGGATGACTGCAATGCCCATTGAGTATTAAAATATAAGTACTTATTACATATTAATAAGTATGCAATCGTGATTTGACTGATAAAAAAACTAGGGACGTTGCTTACCAAAAATATCAACAAAAGAAAAAGGGCTAACAGCAAATAAATCTCATTTTCAACATAATACCCGGAACTGCAAGTGAGAGGCCATCTCATTTTTACCTTAGTTAGTTGCGACGGCTGTCCTGTCCTATCTGGGTCCTCACGATTCTCTACATAAGCTACACATCAATCAAAGTTAGCTATATCATTACTGCTACACAGTCAATATTTCTTCAATCAAGTTAACTGTAATGGAATGCTGAGATCTGAGAACAAAAACTGAGCATAACATGAAGTCATTAACACATACCAACATTCACATCAACACCCAGAGGTCTCTGAGTCATCCAGGGAGAGGGTGGTGGCTGTAAAATAACAATAATAAATTTCAACGTGAAACCCAAGCCAAAGGGGGAAGACACAAATCAACAAATCCAAATTGATTTTACCATGTAGGGACTCGGGCGACCAGTCTTTGGATCAGCCCCATTCATGGCCATCCCATTTCTCACATCACTAATCGGGGATGGGGCATAGTCTGAAGGCCCAGTGGGAATGTTGTACATCCCTGTATCAGTTCCTGGAAGAGGTGTCTGGATCGGGGTCTGTAGAGGCGTCTGCATACAAATACAGCCAATCACGTCAATACCCTGCCTCTCAATCGCAGAGATCAAGGCCAATCTTGAGGGGAATTCCTCACCGGTGGGAACAGCATGTCCGCCGTGGGGGTGGCGTACTCCTCGGAGGTTGCCTCGTAGGGCACGTTAAGGTCGTGCACTGGCGGGGTCCCTCCAGCGGCGGGCGTTCCTGCGGACGCCGCGGGGGCCGCCTTGGAGCGGTCGATGTTCCCGGAGATTGCGCCGCAGTGCAGCATCTTCATCTCCCAGAGCTAGGGTTTCGGGGGCCCGGATCGGGGAGCCAAACCGTCAAATCACGCCAACCAAGCAGCAATTCGGTACACAACTGGGGCCAGGGACCCCGAGGGATCGTCGGTACTTACCGCCTGGAGCTCGTTGAGGACGGCGTCGCCGACGCCGTACGAGATGAAGTCCTCGCGGACCTTGGAGATGACGTCGTCGATGACGGAGATGTAGACCGTGGAGACGTTACTGCTGGCCATGGTGGGCGGCGGGCTCGTCTAGGGTTAGGGTTTGGGGTGCGGGGAACGAGGCGGGGCGGGGCGGGGCGGGGCGGGGCGGTGAGGAGGGGGACAGGATGGCGTCGAGTCAGGGAAGAAGGGGGGAGGGGAAGGGGAGGGGAGGGGGGAGGCGGACTAGAGAGTTGGGGAATTAAGGAGAGAATATAAATAGGTTTGCATCCGGTGGCGTCACGTGGCCGGGGGTATTTGTAGGCCGCCCCCGACCACTGACTCCGCCACTACCACCGCCTTGAGGAATTTCCGGAAAGGCCCCTGCCCTTGGCCAATTTTGCCTACCATGTTCCCGAGTATTGCGCTTCTTCTCTTCACCGAAATTATACCCGTAGGTCCTTCCAAAGTACAGGGTATGGATTTCCTAGCTTTAGCTCATTTTAGCATATGAGCCCTTTTTGTAGTTAGTTTTGTAAATATGTCCCTTAGATCTGGATGATTAGGATTGTTTAGGAGAAGGTTGTGTCAGCTGGTTTCACCAGGTTCGAGTGATAAATATATTTCGATTAAGGCTGGGTATGCACAGCTAATTAGAAGTATTTCTCTCCTACACTCTTATGTGTCTGTTTGGTTCCTTATATCATTCTATCACTATTTATATATGTGTGTCATCCTGGTTGAGTTTGGCTATGTTGAGTGAGTGCAAGGAGGGATGAAAATGGTTTAGAATATTTTTGGATTCCGGACCAGTTTTCGAAAACAAAATTTATAGATCGAAATATTTTTGAAATTTATCAGAAATGGAAACGAATTTAAATTTTTTTCTCGGAAACGGAAACGGTACGATAAGGGTATTTCGGTCAAAAATCAGAATCAGTACTTTTTAGAATTTTCTCAGTAAACTTTCCGGAATTTTTGTCAGAATTTCTATAGGCCATATATCTATAATATCAGCCTAAATAGCTCAGCCCATTTTAGCAAGTTAATCTTAAGTTCTTAATTAATCAAGAACATATACACTAACACTTTATTTTATAATAAATTCTATGATATGCAATTTACTTTGTAATATGATATATAAACTTTGTAATAATCTATTAAATGTGATCTTTAGTTTATAATAATTTATAAGCTATAGCCTTTATTTGTTATTGAGATAATTATTAACAAAGTGATCTATGAACTTGATTGTAATGATAACAAAATGGTATGGCTAGTTGCTAATGTTTATAATTTTTGGTCTAGTATTTTAGGAAAAAAAATGAAAGCTCGGTTTGAGGGTTATTATAATACGATAAATTTATGTTACCGTATTCGCTCCAATTCGTATTTGTCTTGTTTTCGTATTCGATAATATTCGATTCCGTTTTCATATCCGAGGTTTTCGATTCCGATTCTGATTCCCAAAGATATAGAAACGGAAACGATAATTGTGGTTTTCGTGCGTTTCCAAGCTGTTTTCATCCCTAAGTGCAAGAGAAGTTGTTTGATTGGTTATAATGCTTGCTATTTTGGTTGGTTGTATGAAAAGATCATCCAAAAGCTCTATGTAGGAGATTTTGTATGGTTGTCTGTATAAGCCTTAGTTTGGTTACCTCCTATATTTTGTTGAGGGATTATTGGTTGTATTCTATGGATTAAATATTATGTAGTATTTGACAAGCTAAATTTCAATGAATCCATTACATGTGCAACCAGTGGATCGATGAAAGAAAGGGAATCCAATGAATGGCTAAAATGCTTTGGTGATAACAAAAATATATACAAAGAGAAATAAGGGGCTATTTGGATCCAAAGACTTTTTTCAGTCCCTTGGCACATCGGATATTTGGATGTTAAATAGAAATATTAAATATAGACTGATAACAAAACTAATTGCATAAATAAAGGCTATTTTATTAGATAAATTTTTTAAGCCTAATTAATTCACGATTAGCAAATGTTTACTATAGTATTACATTCGCTAATCATGGACTAATTAGGCTCAATAGATTCGTCTCGCGAAATAGTCTAAAATATGGGGTGAGTTTTATTAATAGTCTATATTTAATAATTCTAATTAATGTCCAAACATTCAATGTGACAGGGATTAAAAAAGTTGGAGGGAAACAAACATCCCCTTAATCTATTAATAAAATTGTTTGCATGTACAACGCAGTGGAAAACCCGGACTATACTAGCATTGAACCTAAAAAACCGAAACAAAAAGGACACCCTTGGTCTAGTTGTATGCAAAGACTGCACACTCATTCGAGCCACTTTGGACTATGTGGTTTCAAGTAAACCATACAAGAAACTACATCGGTGACTTTGCCTCAGTAGGACGAGTCTCTAGTCGATTAAGTGGAAGTTAGCCATATTGCCATTGCATCAATTGTGAAAGCATGGAAACATATCATAGGTATAGTTAGGGGTTTGTGCAAATTTGCCACTGGTTTTTTCTATATTACAAAAATGTCACTAGAATGAGAATTTTAATGGCATTGTTGGAATTTTCTAGTGGCAATTTTATACTAACGATTCAAACCGGTGGTAAAATTGCAATTGCCTCATATAGTTAATGAATCGCGGTTCAACCGCTAGACCGGTGAACTGAAGCCAATCAGGATTTATGTACCATGATATGATGTGCAATAGAACATTAAACATCTTATTATGTAATTTATTGAAGCGGTAAGATAAGGATTCATAAAAAAAAAATTTAAAAATGAACTTCAGTGACCTTCTAATAAAGTCAGTTGTTCGTCCTTCCCTATCACATGTCTCCATAGTACTGCCTGGATCCAATAGCAGCAGGAGCCTAGTTGTAGAACTAGAGGTGATAAAGGTCATGGCATTTGGATGTGGTGGTTGTGAGGTCTCTTCTGCTAGATTTGATTGAGTAGAGGGAAGAAAGATCAATAAAGGTGATGGTGAAGGATAGCCAAAACTGGCGAGCCCATGTATCCAAGCGGATATATGTAGTATTTTTAATTAGTAACTTAGCGCCTCAAATAAGCCAGTCTTAAATTCGCTCCATATGAGATTTGAACTTATGACCTTGGGGTGCTACTCGGGTCACTACAACCACTAGGTTACATGCCATTTCGCTTGCATGCTTTCTAATGTACAACAACTTTGTTACGACAATAGTCTTTATGGGACAAATCAGATGGGACAAGAATGAAATCTTTTGGTGACGGAGGGAGTAGAAATGATATTTGATAGGTGTTATATTTGGATAACACTTCCACCCATTAGGCATAAATATAGTCATTGACCCCATAAACTAACTCATTTTCACAATCTTGAGAAAGAGCCAGATTTCCCCTTTCCCTTGTGCATTTGTCTTGCATCTGTTGGTCTTGTTGAGTATAATGGTTATACTCAGTCTTGCCTTTCCCCCCTTTCCCAATAACCGAAGTCGCGTCTGACGAGAAGATGTTCGAAGATTAGACGAGTTGGTATGGTCAAGTGCTGCATGTGGGGTTGTGCCGATTATGCCGCTTCTTTGAGAAGCTACATTAGAATATTTGTTTAATTAAGATGATGGATCTGTACTGAAGTGTCATAGTGTGTACTCAGGCAAGTCCTATACTGAGATTTAATGCATACTATGGTTCAGAAATTGATGTAATTTACGGGTGTGACAATAACTCATTTAATTCAGTAGATATTATTCTTTTCATTGTATTGTAAGGACATGTATAGTTGCAGTTATCCTCTTAGGTTGGCTCATCTCCTCCACTAAACTTGAACTTGTGAAGCATATACATACCTAGTTGTTTGGTTGAATTAGATGAGTGTGGATATAGTTGTGTTGTTTGATTGGATGCCCACTATGGATTGTATATACATATGGATTTGTATATAGGAGAATGTTCTATAAACCCATGGTGTGTTTACCTTGTTGCTACATCAGCAAGTATTTAACTTTTTACTTCCATGGTAAAGTTATCACTTCTACATGAAAAATGTTATGCAAACCATAAAAACATAGGGGTGAAAAATATTGTGGAAACCATAAAATATTGTGCATAATCAGAAGTGAAAAGATGAGATTAATAACCAGTGAATGATGAAGCATAGAAAAACTAAATTAGTAAAAAAAAAAGCTGAACGTCATGCATTTGTGAAAAATTATAATCCAATCGAAATGAAATAAAGCACATCTATGCAATCAGGATCCCGCGAGAAAAAGGAAAAGGTAAAAAGAAGCGAATGACTCGGCGTCGGCGGAGGAGAGACTCCGCCAGTGAAAGCAGCGCTGCGTCGGCGCCCCGCCGCGATGCTCTCGGACACGCGGCGGAGACGCTCGCGGTGTTGGGCGTGGGGCCTGTGGGATCGACGGGCGGCGAACGCACGGCCACCGATCGGCCGAATGGAGATAAACGGCGACCCACATGGCCTCTCCCCATAGGCTCCCCGGCCGCTTCCCCCAATCCGAACATGCCAATGCCATCATCCCCCGCGCCACCCATCTCCACGGTTTCCTCATCCCACGGTGCCCGTGCCCACCACCTGTTCGACCACCTGACACGCCCGCCATGCCTCCCGCCCTCACCTCGAACCCGCCTTCCTTCCGCCCCCTCTCCACGCCTCTCACCCGCCGCCGCGCCGCGGCAACCTTCCTCTGCCGCGTCGGCGCTGGCAGGCCGTCCAAGGACACCGGCGCGGATGACGAGCCCAAGAAGAGGCCCTTCTTCGCCGATTTCGGCAAGCTCTCGGACGGCAAGTCACTGATACCGGCCTTCCCGCCGGCGGCGGCCGGGTCTCTGTTCGCTGGTGGGAGGGGGAGGAAGGACCCGCAGACGGTGTTCGTCGCGGGCGCCACAGGGCAGGTGGGTGTCCGCGTCGCACAGACGCTCCTGCGGCAGGGGTTCGCGGTGCGCGCGGGGGTGCCGGACCTCGCGTCCGCTCAGGAGCTGGCCCGGCTCGCCGCGGCGTACCGGCTCATCTCCCCTACCGAGGCACGCCGACTCAATGCGGTGAAGTCGGGTTTCGACGACCCCGAGGCGATCGCCAAGTCCATCGGCCCGGCGACCAAGGTGGTGGTTACAGTCAGCGCAGCTGAGAAAGGACCTGACGGCGGTGTGATCACCACCGACGAGGCGCTCCGGGTTGTGCAGGCCGCTGACCTTGCCGGTGTGGTACACGTTATTGTGGTGTATGACCAGGGGGCTGGTGGCACCAGCGGCGAGTCCACATACAATGTGCTCGACGGGTTCACGTCCTTCTTCTCGAACCTGTTCTCCCGTGTGCAGTCACTGCCCCTAAACGAGTTCTTGGGCAAGGTGGTGGAGACCGACGTCAGGTACACTCTCATCAAGACGTCACTCACGGATGACTACAGTCCTGAGAGTTCCTATGGCTTGGTGCTGGCCAAGGAGGGTGCGTCCAGCACGACTTCCTCGACAGAAACCGGCAAGGTATACATAATTGATATAGCTGTGGTGGTGAAAGAGTCTATATGAAGGTTCATCATGTTGCTTACATGCATAGCTTCATGCGATTCTGTAGGTGTCCAAGTTGCAGATTGCTGGTCTTGTGGCAGATGTCTTCTCGAATGTAGCAGTTGCGGAGAACAAGGTACTGATTCACATCTGCTATATGTTAAACCCTTGCATTACAACACATTTGAAAGCATCACTGTAATTAGGCAATCTGTTGGTAGTTTTGCCCTGATAGCCCCATGAGGAACCTTTATCGGAGAGGAAGGTTGTCATGATTAGTCAGAAGTACATTGCACCGCGTTGGTGGTCATTATATTCTGATATTCATGAAAGGCACGGTTAATCAGATGCCTCAAATTTGATTAAAGAGAACATACATGCTTGACCAATATTCTGAAGTACCACGTAACAGATAATAGTCTGGTGTGCAAATAACAATATTATGTTTTGTTTGTGACCATCTAAGCACAAACCATATATAATGGTTTGCCAATCGGTGAAGGAAAAGCGTATACGTAGAAATAGAAATGTTAGAAATAAACGTATGATATTACTGAAGCTTCCAAAATCTGAAATTTGAAAAACAACTTTGCTTAGAAGTTATAGTGGAACAAAATTCCTCATTTTTTAATGCATATAGTCAATTGGTGCGCAATGATGGGGCCAGATTAAACTAGCTATGGCCCCGTTCGTTCCCACCCCTAATTAACCCAGATTTACTCGTCTTTCGCGTGCACATACCCGAACTGCTAAATGGTGTATTTTTTGCAAAAAAATTCTATAGGAAAGTTACTTTAAAAATCATAGTAATCTATTTTATAATTAATTATTAATTAATTATGTACAAATCAATTACTATATTTTCCGTGCCGGATATCTATACCTCAGCCGAACGCAGCCTATAGCAATTAAACTGACCTAACTGTCAGTGCTCTAACCTCTACCTTGTACTGAGAAGCACTTTTTAAATACTGTCTTTATATCTCCATTATGCAACCAACTGATTGTGCTGGAAAACATTCTGTGTAATTCAACTATGAATTTACATGGTTGATGCTTATTCACTCGATTTTTACTTCCATCACAATAAATTTCCCATTTTCCAGGTTGTCCAAGTTTCAACTAGCTCGTCAGTAACATCCAAGCCCATAGAGGAGGCTTTCTCGTGAGTATAGACTAACACATATGCATTTTTCTCCAACAAATTGCTATTTGATTCTTTTGGTACTGGTAGACTGGTAGTCCTCTACGTAGTGCTCAGGTAAACATACTTCTACTGAAATGAGGAATCTAAAGTGTTAGTGAAAACTGAAAACAACTCCATCTCTTGATTTATTAAGATGGGCATCAGCCATAGGTCAGAGCATAACATATCTTTCATTATCATCAGAAGACAGCTTCTTGTATAAGAAACCTTGATTCTCTGCCAGCATGGTTATCTTATCGAAAGTTGTGGCCAGTATCTGTTATCGTTGTTGATGGGTTCCATTGTAACCAAAGGACTATTTTCACAATGAAATTCCCAAACAAATCGTTTTTCTCACTCCTAAATTCTGATGGTTAGTTTCAGGAGTAATTGTGAAATTATTTCGGTACTTAAAATCTTTCTGACGGTTACTCTGTGTGTGGCATTGCACACATACTCTCTCTTCAGAGCTATCCCTGAAGACAGTAGAAGGAAGGAGTACCAAGAAGCTGTTGCAAAGGCACAGGCAGCAGAAGAGGAGGCTCGGGTTTCGCAGCGAGCTAACGAGGCAGAAGAGGATACCAGTAAGGTCAAAGCCGAGGGGAAGAAGACGTCCTCTGATGAGGCAGCTGCAAGTGCGGCGCGTGAGGCACAAGCTTCTCTGGAGAACCTTCTGAGCAGAGCCAAAGGGTTCAGCACGGATTTCTCCTGGGAGAAGCTCAGCACACAACTTGCAGGAGCGGCCACGGGGGACTCAGACGAGGAGGAACCAAAAGCGCAGATCGCCACCGTGAGAGGTCAGGCAAAAGCAAAGAAACTGGCACCACAGAGAGCTGTTGTTAAGCCCGCGGCGCAGAAGACGAGACCACCAACACCAAAGCAGCCGGAAACCAAGCCGGAGGTGAGGCCCGTCTTTGGGGGACTCTTCAAGCAAGAAACAATCTTTGTGGACGAGGACTGAGCTATGCAGGCATTTTCTTTCTCTTTTGGTTATCCTTGTGAAGCTCTTGATGTATTCTTGGAAGGTGCATGAGTGACAGTTGTATAAAATTGGCCGCGATAGCCGAGTATCACTCTCTGCCCTGTGAGAGCAAGTTCAATAGTATAGCCAACCATTGGCTCTAATTTATCTATAGTTAATCTAATAGTCAATTCATACAATAGTTGCCTACAAAACATCAATACATGGTCCCACGTGCCATACACATATTTTGTATTGAAGCCCATGTGCAGCTTGCTATAAATTAGTAGTTCATCTCTCTTCTCTCTCCTCTTATCTCTTTAAAATATGCTTATAGCTGGCTTATAGCCTGCTATTGTACCTGCTCTAAGAATTGTTCGCTGATTTCGGAGTTCATTAATTTCCAGTCCTATGCTTATGTTAGCATTCCTCGACAAAAGTTTCAACTCCTACGGTACCTGTGTTTACGAGTGTACTGAGCTGCTAGGTCCTAAATATATAGCTATCTAGGATGTGATTTGATCCATCCTAGTGCCGTCAATCTAGATACAAGTATGTCCAAATTCATATTTTAGGATCTTATTCTAGATATATATATTTTGAGGAGATATTAAAGTACTATGTTAGCGATGTGGGGGCCAAGATCCCCATGCCTATTGAGAAAATATGGGAGATTTGTTTCGGTCCAACAAAAAGTATCTCGAGATACCAATGCCTCACGGTACCAAATCATTTCTGATCATTGGATCTAACAGTGCACATCCTATTCAGCTAGATCCAATGGTAGAAAACGATTTGGTACCTCGAGGTACCGGTATCTCGAGGTACTTTTTGATGGACTAGAGCAAATATCAAAATATGGATATCTAGGATGTGATTTGATTCATCCTGTTACTATCAATCTAAATATGAGTATATCGATATCCATAGTTCTATAATAGGACCTCATTGTAGTCTTTGTATATGTCTATTTTGGAGAGAGAATAAAGTACTATGTCGGGATACGAGGACCATGGTCCTCACGCCTATCGAGAGGTGACTCGAGCTAAAAAGGAATTCCTCCAAGTGTTTGTGATAGGATGAGGCGTCTGGTCAGCCCCACTTAATAAGGGGTAGAGGTAATTAATTGCCCTTGCCCTAGTGTCGGCCTAACACTAAAGGGGCTACCATCTGCCCTTGTTAGGGGTGTGTGTGCGCCCATAGTCAAAAGTGGTCTACAACATGCCTTCTTCTACCACATCTGTCCCGTCTATCCCATCATCAATATCTATCAGCATCAAGGTGACGTCCGCATCATCCGTTGTGCGCAGAGATATGGAGCCGTTTGGCCTTGGGTTTCTCGTCAACCGCCTAGAACCTATAGCAGGTGAAGGAATATCCAACAGCGCGCATGTGGCTCAACACTTGATGATGACATCAGTACTTTGGATACACACAATACTCCTCAAGTTATTATGTAAGGTCCAATCAGTAGAGCTCGTGTCTGCCAATTGAATTTATAGGTGAGCTCGTTACCAAGTAGTTTTTTTTCATAGTTTTGAGAATAGATCGCTAACTAATGATATTATCGTGCTTAGGAACATTGGAGAGGATCATGAAGTACTTGGAGAGAGTTCTGGAGTTGGAGAAGACCATCAATGACTTCCAATTGAAGCACGAATCCTAGTCCAACTTGAGTAGGAGTTTGTCTTGGCCTCCAGAACCAGCATGCACTAAAACAGACATCTAGAATGCGTATAGATTCTGTTTTCGATGATCCATTTGTGCATAGAAATATAATTTTATAATATATTCAATGGATTTGGTTTGACGTTAAAATCATATCGGAGTCAACGGGAATCATCGAAACAAATCAGCGTTCAGAATCTACCAGGGTGTTGTGTCACCGTCTTTTGGGTGTTAGGCCATGTAATGTCTTAAGCCCATTAGGGGGTGTGTCCAGGTAGCACCATGTCCCAAAAACTATATTTAGTCATCATACCCCATGTAGGTTTTGGGGTTTTGTTTAGATTAATCTATCACCATAGTTTCGCTAATAGATCTGTTCGTGAAACACCACAATTTTGAGTTCCTCATTAATCATTCATCTGCAATTGAGATGTTGTTTTTCTTGTTCTTGCTTGTGTTCTTTGATTCACTTGCAGGGATTAGCCTTCTCGGTGAGGTCAATTGGGTTTTGCCTCAGTTAATAACCAGAAAAGACATGGCACTATCATTACAATGTTCAAATCGTGTTGATCTAAAGTCGGATCTTGTGTGTAAAGTTTCCACCAAATCGAAAGTTATCTTTGCCTAACGGAAGATCGGGCAACCCATTGCCATCAACACTAATCATCTATAGGCATGGCGTGTCCTCATTAAGTGGCTCCCCAGAAAGCCGCAAGAGTTATTATGTATTGTTGTAGTCATCCCTTCAGTAGACATTGTGCTATCCACATGTGATGTTAAAAAAAGGGGACCTTGCCTCGGAAGGGGGGAGTTTTGTCATGCCTAAAAATTTACACCAATTTCTGAACAATGATATGCATTAAATCTTGATCTAGGATCAGCCTGAGTACACACTATGCCAATATCTTGATTAAACAAATAAAATAAACATAGTGTAAACAACGCAACGGAAAAAGAAAACCTAATGCTGCTTTTTCAGAGAAGCGACATCAATGACACAACCCCATAGGAAGCACTTAAGCATAGAAACTCACCTAATCTTCAAATTACTCCTCGTCAGATGCAACTCCGGCTTTCGAGGAAAGGGGAAAAAAGCATGGCTGAGTACAATCGCCATACTCAACAAGACACCAACAAATGCAATAGAAATAGATGCATATTGGTGTACAAAGGTGTTATTAATAGGAAATTTTGACATTTTTGACCGTTAATGGGATTTTGCTAAAGTGGAGTGGAGATGGCTGATTAGGAAATCAATCGGGTAAAATGAAAAGGAAATAGGAATTAGAAGCCGAATCAGACCTGGGCTAGAAGTCGAATCAGACAAAAGCTAGAAGCTAAAATGGACAAGAGATAGTGACCGAATCAGATTAGAAGTAGAAGTTGAATTAGACAGTGAGATGAAAACCGATGGAGGAGGATAAGGATTCAGATTTTGAGATAACATAGAGTCTGCTTGTTAAAACAGATATTGTAATACAGATAGTTTAGAATCAATTTTGTCTACTAGCAAACTGTCCGTGCGTTGCAACATGATTTTATATTTTCTTTGGTCGGGAGGGTATCTAATTTAGACTTTTTTCTGGTCCAACTATTAGCCTGTTCGGCCTTCTTTCGGCGTGCGCAAACACCCTCGCGCACCCAGACCGTAACTTGGGCATGGGCCACGAAATCCTCCCTCATGCGCACCCACTAGGGCCGTATTTGGCCCATTCATTCCCAGCCGTCCGATCTAGGGTCGGGTGAATGGACGGCCGACCGGCGAGATAAGGGAACAAAACCATTCGAGACCCAGCCGCCGCCGCCTCAAACCCTAACCCTAGTCGGCGCCTTTCATCTTCCTCTCCCTAGTGATCTTCGCCCGACGCGACGACGCTTCTCGTGCGGTCGTGGCATGGCTCGACAGCGGTGGCATTCGGCTTCTTGCCGGCGCACGTACTCCGACCGGTCCTTGCCCACGCCCCCTCCCCTTCATCGTCTCATCGCCTCGCCAGTGGCGCCGTCATGCGGCCCCTCGTCGGTGCGTGCGCTCACCCGTGACTAAGCGCACTCCTGTCGAGCGGCCTTCGGCGGTGCCCTCGCTGGTGCCCACACGCTTCCTTGCACGGCGACGGCGACCCGTGCGACAGTGCAGTGGCCCAGTGTCCTCACCACCCCCGGCTCCAACGGCAATCAGTACTCCCTCCTCTCTTTGCAGCCTTTTTCGGGGCCCACGCGTGGCCCACACGTCATTGACAATAGTTCACTGGCACCACTACTAGAGTCCTTTTAGTATGGTATTGATTAGTAAAGTTAGAGTTCGACTTTGTAAAGTCAGTTAAAGGCACATGTCTATATCTGTCTTGGTTAGTCTTTGGGGTATAAATATAGAGACCCCACTTCATGTAAATCATCATATTCAGATTACTAAACAACTTTTCCGCGCATCGCCACCATTTTCGACGGAGCGAGCTGACGAAGCAGAGTTGATTGACTTCGCAATATAAGTCCGTGCTTGTCACGAGCAGATTTGATAGGAATTTCTTGGTTTAGTTTGATATTCTATCTAATCTATTCGATGGTTTTACCTAAAGTTTTGTAATTGCTTTTTGCTATGCCTAGTTTAGGATAATTACAATTCCCTTATCACACCCCATGTGTATTATTGATCTAATCTACGTTCATATCTGTTTTAAACATAGTTCTACCTCAATTTGGTCCGATCAACCATGTTTGCTGACAATTATGAGTGCAGATTAGATTAAAATGTATACATGGATTGTTTTGTTGGAGTTCCAGCGAATAAGTTATTTAGTGGCCTATCAGTTGAATTGTTAAGCCTGCAAATCAATCGTTAATCCTTAATTGTGTTGATATTAACCCTATATTCTGTTGATTTGGTCCGATCTATCAGAGTTACTTTCAACTTGATTAAGGATTACTATAAGAATAGTTAGTTTTAGTAATTTAAGCCGATAGGTCACCCTAGGTTATTAATTAAGAATTCATGATGTTTAATACTATTTTGGACTTGTTATTGCTTATTTTAACCTTGAATTGTCTCGGTTGAGTCCGATCTTCTAAATTTGTGATAAATGTTCATCGACCTACTTAATATTACACATACCTTGTTCTTAAGCTAATAATTTAGGCTTGTATGTGCATAATTCCATAAATATTCTTATATGCTTGTACTCAATGATATAATAGTCAATAAATCTAGTGATTGTTGGCCTCAATGTTGAATTGTCTCAGGTAAGTCCAATCTTCTAAGGTTGTTTCCAACAATTTATCTAGAATATTGATTGTTATATTTTATCTTAGTCGATAAGGTTTATTTTATATCCATCATACCCAAAATTCCTATAAAGCCGATTTTATGTCCATAAGCATTATCAACTAGTAAGCCAATAAGTCATTTTAGGTTTAACTTTGTTTCCTTTGTTTTATATCTCGTCACTTGCAGGGTCAAACTGAGCGGCACACCTATTCAAAGAAATTAGGTACTGCACTAAAGCAATTCAAAGACTTTCAGGTCTTCGTGTGTAACACGCTAAGACTTTAGTTTTAGCGTCAACAAAAGGAAAAAAAAGGGCAAAGCCCCTGGTAGTATTCTTGGTAAAAAAACAAAAGGAAAAAATGCTAAGGCTCACTTTTGCATAAAGAAACAGTTATAAAACAATTACTTTAGCAAAAGTAAAATAATAATAATTGAACAGTCAATTAAATAACAATACTAAACCAACCATTGGTCAGTGCTAAACCACACAATACCAATGCCCCACTAATTCTGTGCTAAACCATATGGCACTAGCTCACTGTCTTAGCAAGTTTTACCATATTCATTTAATTATGAAAACAATGCAACTAATCATAGGAAATCTCGATCAACCGCCCATAACCACGGGCGCAACTATTTATACAGTTTTACTCTAGTAAGAGGTGTACAACTTTATCCACAAGACACAACCCCACGTACGTATCCGTACGCCGGCATGTCACCACGACATCTCGCTAAGAGCTTACGACATGACCCTTTACATGACCCACTCCTAACCATTCACCACATCGAGATTACATCCCCACACCCTCATCAGGGTTGGGTAGACTACCCTTTGCCACAGCAAATTCGACAGTGGATCAATCCATCCCCGGACCGATCCAACTCTTTCATTCCTACCCTCGCCTGGGTTCCTAGGAAAGAAGAAAACTATATGTCAAGTTCAGTCGTTGCCCACCTTGGCTTGCTGTAAGTATGGATAAGTCCCCTGAGGATTTCTATGATCTGGTCCTTAATTGCCATGGGTAGTTCCAACAAAACCATGCACTCACAGCCCAACATTAGACATATTCTAATTTTTAGTGAAAACCCCTACACACAACTACTTTTATTGCGAGACAAAAAGTCCCGACTTATTTATGAGAAAGAATATAGTGTCCCAAACCCAAATTAAGTGAGGTAGCAAACTAAGCATGGCTAAACATACCAGCTTAAACAAAAGATAAAAACCCCAGGTTACAAGGTAACAAGGTATATACAACATAATGGCTTAATAGCAAAGTATAGGTAAAACCCATAAGCATATAATTATGAAAACATGCATATATATAAAGCAACAATTCAAAAATAATTTTAAAAACAAGTATCAACATGCTCAAGGATTGGGAATGTGAATTACTAAGAAAGTGACTTGCCTTACGACTCCTCCAGAATGGCTTGGGCCACCATTTCATAGATTGGAACTTGGGTTTCGTTGAAATCTAGAACAAACAATTAAAAACAATCAAGCCAGTACAGAGGGCTATAGAAACAGGGAAAGAAAATTTTTAATTGGATTCTTGACAAAATTATTGATCCACTGCAATAAATGGGCTTAAACGGACTTTGGATTAATTAGTTATGAATTTCAAAAGTTTTGTTGTTTTCTCGCTAAACCTGAAAAACGTGTTAACAACTTTTTAATGGCAACCTGAACGTAACATGAATACAAACCAGAAATAAAAAACTTAATTGAGTTAAAAGTTAGCGTTTCTTAAACAATGTTCGTCATGTTAGATGTTGTTTAAAACAATGTTATATTAATTTTAATTGAGTCATTGGTCTTGCCTTTGTGAGAAACAAATCCCATTAATGTTTTGTGTGATGATTATTATAAATGCATGTGATGATTGAAGTAGGACAATACTAAGTTATGGCATTATGTAGCCACACTCCTAGGGAAGAGATTAAGATTTCATTAGCAAAAGAGACATTTTTCTCTAGGATTTTATAACATCATTTTATGTTAAGAGAGAAATCAACTAAGAAAAGTTGTTTGCCTCAATAAGCCATAAGTGAGATAATACTATTGCGTAGAGGTGGAAATTATGATTAGAAATCTATAAGATATGTCTGCTCTAATAGCTAAGAATAATGTTTTCTAGATTTCAAAGTCTATATGCATACAAACTTGACTTCATTCGCAATAATTTTAACTATCTTTCGACAATTTTATTGGGAATAACAAGAGTTTTCCTTAATACCTAAAGTTTCATATGTGTAGTAAGTTTTCAAGAAACCGCTCGAGATTTAGCAAAAGCTGCCTCACTCCATAGGGGAAAAAAAGGAGTTGGGGGTAAGGTGGCATGCTAATCTGCAGGGACCCTGCTGCTTGTTTGTGGAATAAGCAAAGTTCTCCCTCCCCCACTCTTCCAGGTTTGGAGAGAAGGAAACTTGTTTGTCGCCATGGTTGTGGGGGCGAGCACAGAATCCCTGAACTGTCAAGGGAACCTACCTAGGAGGAGGATCCTTGTAGTTTTAAGTTTCCCTTCTGCCCACATATAATGCGAGAGAGCTAGATACGTATTCGGCCGGTCGGCCTCTCCGATGTTTCTATGCGTATACTGCATGCGCAAGCAACAAGGAGCAAAATACGCTTCCATGTACATATACATGCATGCAACAAGGAGTGAAATATTTATTTTTTACCAGAGAGAGTATTCTTGCTGCCAGCCCTATATACCTGTACACCACAATTTGCTGTCAATTCACTCTCCCTCTCTCTCATATAGCTCTTGGTCTCGCTACTGTGGCTGCCGCATGTTTACTCACATGTCTTGGGGTATATGTATATATAGCTACATATGTAGGATTGAGGGTGTGTGGAAAGTTTTTTTTCTTACAAAACCTACCTACATGGTCCTTGGGCCAACATTTTTTAGGTAGTTCGTGGACCACCCGGACCACCTATGCGTATATCTCTATCTCTACTACTTAAAAAATATAGATATCTCTATCTCTACTACTTATAAATTCAACCCACCGTTGCCTGTCAGCATGCATCCTCACTTGGTTGAATTAAGTGAAAAAGGACTAGTACTGAACAAACTTTTTTTTCTAGGCGCACGCTGAAGTGACCGAGTAAACAGATCGACAATCGAGCTAGATACGTATCCTGCCGCCTGGCCTCTCCCATGTTTACATGCGTATACTGCATGTGCATGCAACAAGGAGCAAAATACATTTCCATGTACATATACATGCAAAAAAGGAGCGAAATATTTTTTTTTTTCGGAAATAGTACTTTTGCTGCCAGCCCTATATATTTATACACCACAATTTGCTGTCAACTCGCTCTCCCTCTCTCTCATGTAGCTCCTGGTCTGGCTACCGCGGCTGCTGCATGTCTACTGACATGTCTTGGGGTATACATATATACATATATACAGCTACGTATGTAGGATTTAGGGTATGTGTGAAAAGTTTTTTCTTGCAAAACCTACCTACCCAGTCCTTGGGCCAACATTTTTTGGGTGGTTCGTGGACTAACCGAACCACCTATTGGATCCACCTATGCGTATATCTCTACTATTTAAAAAATACGGATATTTCTATCTTGCTACGTTGGCCCACTTTTAAATTCAGCCCAGCGTTGCCCTGTCTTGATACATCGACCCACTTACAAATTCAGTCCACCATTGCCCGACAGCGTGCATCCGCACTTGGTTGAATTAAGTGAAAAAGGATAGAATAAGTTCACTCTAGGTCCTTTATCTTGACACCGAGTTTCAAAATCGTCCCTAAACCATAATACCAGAAATGTTAGACCCCGAACTCGTTAATCCCGTCTAATAGAGGTCCCTGGGCAGTATGGAGGGGTGGTTTTGCTTACGTGGCATCCTAAGCTTGTGGGGACCTACTTGTCAGTCAAATAGAGAAAATAAAAAAACTCTCCTGTATCGTTTCCCCTCCTCCTGACGGCCATGGCAACAACCTTGGAAAACAGGTCTAGGTGCTCCATGGCGGCGACAACAAGAACCATGGTCGACCTATCCATGAACGGCGGCGGCAACAAGAACCGCCACGGTGGCGTCCAACACTGCTAGAGCTTAGCGATGACGACATTTAAGGTAGAGCAGATCTTGCCGTTGGTGGGCGCCGCGTACTGCGTCCTGAGCTTGCGGAGGTAGGCGTTCGCCCACCCGCACCAGCCGTCGCACTTCATCGCCAGCCGCACCGGCCCGGCCCAGCTGCCACCGCCCTTGCTAGTGTTGGTCGTCGCCCGTGCTTCGCCCTCCACTGCCGCGCTAGCTGTCGCACACCACCGCAGCACACCACTACCGTGTGGCTCTGCCGCATACCCGCACCGGCCATCACACACCATAGCTACCAGCCCGGCCGCCACCGCCACCGCCCCAGCCGGCTGCGCTCCGCCCTCCAGCGTGACTCGACCGCTACAAGCTTGTGCCCCGCTGCCGTCGGTAGCCCCACCGCCACCACCCTTGCTCGGCTCTGCCGCAAGCTTGCGCCCTAGCTGCCGCCGTGCTCTGCCCTCCAGCTTGCTGCCTGTTGCCTCCCGTGCCTCAACCGGTGAGAGAACAAAGGAAGAAGAGAGAGAGTTTTTATTTTTCTCTATTTAACTGACAAGTGGGTCCCCACAAGTTTAGTAGGATGCCACATATGTAAAACCATCCCTCATACTGCCCAGGGACCTCTATTAGACGAGATTCACGAGTTCAAGGTCCAACATTTATGGTATTAATGTTTAGGGATAATTTTAAAACTCGGTGTCAAGATAAGAGACCTAGAGTGGACTTATTCTAAAAGGACTACTACGAACAAAAAGTGCACCGCCGCTGCCTGACCGGCACGACATTCGGCTCCTCCTTCGGTCCTTCCCCACTCTCGCCCAACACCACGTCGCAAGATGCTTAAGAGCAGGTACAATAGCAGGCTATAAACCAACTATAAATATATTTTAAAGAGATAAGAGAGGAGAGAGAGGAGGTGGGGGCTGCATATGGGCTTCGAGACAAAATGTGTGTATGACATGTGAGACCATGTATTGATGTTTTGTAGGTAAATATTGTATGAATTGACTATTAGATTGACTATAAATGAATTGGAGCTACTAGTTGGCTATACTATTGAACTTGCTCTAAAGGGCTAATCTCTTTTTTCCGTGCGTACGTTTTTCAAACTGTTAAATGTTATATTTTTTTGCTAAAAATTTTATATAAAAGTTGTTTAAAAAATCATATTATTCTATTTTCAAGTTTAAAATAGATAATACTTAATTAATCACGTGCTAACGATGTTTCAAGTTTTGCGTGCGCTTGCTGTTGCAACGAGCCCGTTTGGCCGATCAGCCGGCCGATCAGCCTCCCCAACCCTATCGCCCTAGGCAGCTAGCTAGGTTTCTTTCAAGGCGGTAGAGATGCAATTTTCTAGTACCTTCCTTCCCAGCCCGCACCGCAACGGTAAAAAATTCCCCTTCTCTCCTCGTCTCGCCCTCCTCGACAGATCATTCACCATCATTTCGCCCCGAGCCAGCCGCCCGCCGGCCCCTAGGAATCGAAGATGCCGTACGCCTACCCGCCGGCGCCGAGGTCGACCTCCTCCCCTGATCTTCGCCAAGCGCCCGCCGTTCTCGTCGGCGTTGCTGGCCTCTCGTCCTCCTCGGTACTTGGTACCTCTCATTGGAGCGCCGCCTGACTACCGGCGGTCGGCACCCGTAGCCCGTCGTCAAGCCCCGCCCCACCCGGCGCGCTCCATCTGGAGGCTGGCTTCTCTTGATGAACTAAACCAGACTAGGAAGCTCCTCCGCCACTCGGGGTCGCACCTCGCCTAGCGTTTGTTTCATGGTAAGCCCTAGTCCGGCTTTCGCCGTCGTCAAGATTGGTTCCCTCTCTTCGGGAGATCCCCTTCCTGTTTCTTGTGTGGCTCCACGGCTGTGTTGGATTTGTCCCCGATGATTTGTCTGGTTACTTTAATCCCATCCAGGAGGCGAGCCGAGGTGCATCCGCCATGGCCACGGCGTGGTGCAGGGTATGGTGGCCACGGGGGAGGCTGCAGCCCGTGCCGCCCGCAAGGTTCGTACTGTTCGGATGGCTCTTCGCCCGCACGAGCTCCGTTGACGTTTTGGTCGCGACGGCCCTCCCGCAGGAGGAAATCTTGCTGTCGTTCCCCACCCTAGAAGCACTCCAGGTCTGCAATGGAACCTTGCCATCTTTATTTCCTTCAACCCAATATTAAGTAGACATGTTTTTGGCATTGCCAACTCTAACCAGAAATTATCCTAACTCTATGCGGTAAGTGCAACTTCAAGTTACTTTTTCCTGTCTTTCAAAAATTCGTTGTACCTTCAGTAATTAGGGCCCAGAAGGTCAAATTCTGATAGCCGTTATTGAGTATGTGGCTGGAATGACTTCTTTTTGATCCATTGAAGAGAACAAAGGGAGTTATATATTACTTCAGTACTTATATTTGACCATTGCAGACTATGGTTCTAAATATATGCATGTCATGACGGCTTGATGCTGTATACATCGCGATCGTATTTCAAGGATTAGCAGCCCTTAGAACACTATAAAGGCATTCATAGCAGCCGGAAGAAGATTCCCTTCATCTGGCTATAAGTTAGTGGAATTGAGACACAAATAGAACCTTGTTAGTATTGCATTTTATGGAAATGGCTAGACTGCTCACACCAACTTAACTTTCATCTGTTGTTTCTATCATATGTGAAATATATATGGTATATTTGGAGCTCATTTGCTTAGTTGTATGTTTCTCGTTACAATTCATTTTGCAAGGATGCTATACGAAATTGTTAAGTTCCTTTTATTTTCCGTTGTTCCACTGCAATACTAGAATATATTACTATTGTAATGCGTGGATTAGTTCTAATCTTGACTTTATGTTTGACAGCACAAGATTCTGGCTTGTCCGTTTGTCATAGTGTTGGTTCACATGGAGCTTATGGATTTTATTGTTGGTTGCAGCGCAATTTACTCACAATTATTGGATAAAACGGACATTTATAGACACGTGTACAAGATTGACACACATATCTTCCACTACCGTTTTCAGTGGTGTTTCTATTGCTATATCGCATGCATGCTTGTTGTTTTTCCAAATGTCAAATTAATATCAATACAGTTTTGCTTTCTGAATTATATTTCTTATTTTGAGCATCCCTTGTTCTTTTATATACCCTTGAGGAGGCTTCATCTTCTTGTACAATCACTTTCTGTTGGGTCTTCAATGTGATGACAAGGAAATTGGATTATGGCTTTTGTTGTTGTAACTTTTACGCCTGCTTCATGTGAGGTATAAGGGATCTTACATTATCAAAGAATTAGCGCAGCATTTTTCTTCGCAAGGTAAATTCTGATGTACTCTCTTTGAAGCTTAATATATTATTGTTGCATATTCAGATATTCACCCTCCTGAGATTAGTTTTGTGCTTGTGTATTTTTTCCCATGATGTTACACATGATGTTGGTAGACAATCAATGACTTTACAAATGATATGTGTTTCTATGCCTATAAATGATTAAATCTAGGTCTTGAATTTCCTGTAGTCTTGATGTATATACATCACGAGAACAGGCTTTCGACATTCTGCAGAGTGAGGAAGCATCATTAGTTTTGATGCTTTATAAATAAACTCGACTTCGGTTGATTCAGTTTGAAGGTTTAGGATGAAATAAAACCAGTTTCAAGTTGAGATTTGAGAAAGATACCTTGGTACTTCAGTTTATGTTCCAGCAGAACTTGAGACAAAGGCAGAACAGAACCCATTTAAAAAAGGTTAGAAATATTCAAGATAATAATCTCATTTAACAAACTGTAGGATATGAGTAGACTAATGTTTGAAAGTTCACAAAAATCATGTAGAGAACATGAATGAAATTAAAACTAAAAATTATTGTAGTTACTTTCATTGTTGGGTACATGGAGTTCAAAAGGATAGTGCCAAGGAAACATGTGTATGGTCCACATATCCAACAAAGGCACACAGCATACTCAGTCCATATATATTGAACTGCACCTTCTTACAGTTCCATATATTTTAACATCTCTAGAATTTATGAGTCTAGGAATGAGTTTCATGCTACATGAATGTTCATTTCCGTAAAGGATGGTGACCAGCAAAGGATATTAAGTTGGTGATTGTTTAATTTTTTTCAAGGAAGAAGCCAAACGACATATTTGCAAATAAAAAATAATATATAAATGGAACTTTTATATATGTTTTCTTAGTGATCTAAAACCCAAGGCTAAAAAATAAACGATGATGAAAAAAAAATCTCAAAATCAACTCCGAATTTAAGATTGAAGATTCAAATTTTGTCGTATAAGCATAAACCAAAAAGATGACGGTGTAAGTCTATTCAAATCCCATTGTTTTACAGTATTCTCAATACAGTAGGGATGGTAAATTAGGTTTCTATCTAAGCAGTGACATCCCTTTCAAAAGTAGGGATTCCATTAATGCATTGTACCATTATTAATGTACATTTTCTCTTGCAATAGATCCAACAAATTCGGAGGGCATGCAAAATAGCGTAACTTGATTATAGTATATCAACTTCCCGAGTGGGAAAAGATGACGCTGATGATAGCGACAGGCTTGGTGAAGTAGTGTTCGATATTTTACGTTTCCATTTAGTTTGTAAGATGCTAACTTACCATTCCATTGTAGTTTCTTTTATTCAATAAATATTACAATTGGAAAAGTCAGTTTGTAGATTTAGCCAATTGAAAGGAGCTGAAAAAATAGCTTGTTTTAGTTGCCAAACTTCAACAATAGAATATATTGTCAAATCATAATCTGAATAAGCTGCAGCAATGTTATGTTACTCCACATTTGTAGTCAAGTGTTGGTTATTTTGTAGTGCCATGGGATTATTGTTTTTTCGTCATTTTCATTGAACACATGGAGTTTTCTTTCACAACTTTATTGTCCGTTGACGCTTTCCCAGTGGCATGTAATTGTTTCATGATCTGCTTTTCATCTTTAGTCGAATTCGGTTAGCCGAGAAGATTATATTATGTTTCCTTGCCAAGAACCCTTCAAGATAAATTCTGTTCTATGTTCCCGCCTAATATACTTAAGCTGAAAAGCAGGATTTCGTCGTAGCTCCTTCATCAGTTACTCATGTAGCCTATATGTGTTCCAGAAGAGAATTTTTTTTTCTGTTCCTGCTAATTTTGTTCCTTTTGCGTACCTCCGGGTTTACATGCCTTCACACGTAGTGTTCACAAAGGGGATCCTTCTTTGCTTACACCAGAAAGCCATGTATATAGCCCTTTGCTTGATTGACATTTGCCACCTACTTATGTACTTCTTCTCATTGTTTTCCATAATAATGCAAATGTCATTCGTTTACTCAATGTTTCTAGGACAAATTATTAGGAGCATATTTAATTAGTCCAGCTTTTGGGGCATATTTCAAAATGTACTTGGCAGAAATGCATGGTATGCGATTTGTCCAACCTACAAAGCATACCATAGTTGCAGAATATTCAACAAATTCCGTACCAGGTCCAAATTTGGTTACTATTTCTATAAAGGTAGAACATGTGTTTGCAACAAAACCATTGGATTAGATGAAACTTTTTTTCTCCAGAATCATTTTTGTCGTCTACAATATTTCTGCATCTAGATATGGTAACTGCCTCCTAATTAAAAAGCCTGTATTATTCTTATTGTACATTGGAACATACTATGTTTAATCTTACCAAATTAACCTCTTGGGAAAATACCAAGTTCTTATCTTTTGTATTATCTCAAGGTGCGTAGCGAAGCTGAATGTATCTAGGCAGGAAGCTGAACTTTTTGTCTTTGCAAGAATCAGCCTATGCACTAAAGATTACTTTCAGAGTGACAACTGCTCTTCATGGTGCCAACCCACACCCATAGTAATAATTTTTCTGTTAATTCTAACTTGCAGGTCAAAGCTTTTGAGAGGCTGACTTGTCTTTCCTTTGTAAAACTTGCAGGCTCAAGCTTTCAAATATTTTTTTCAACATGCTAACGTTGCAAGCTTCTTGAAGCAAAACTATGCCTCAATAATTCAATTTATAAATAAGCAATATCAAGTCAAACATTGTACTTATGTGCTACTGCTTACATATATGCATATGTACATTTTTGTATTTTATTTCAGAAGAAAATATGTGAACAACAGAAATTTGATTATGGTCAAATATTGTCAGGGATCTCTTGATGGGTTTATTCCTTGGAGCAGCGCTGTTGATGAAAACAGAGATATTTGTTCTTGGACTCTTGCTCGTCCACTACTTGACAGATAGTGTCCTGAGATCTGGCTGTGTGGGGCTGATGGGTGTTCCAGCAGGCTTTAAGCTGAATACCAGTTGGCAGAGCTTTTAGGCATGATTTCACTTGACGCAATTCAAATATTGTCAACACTTTGGTTCATTGTGGGAGGCTTCCTAAGGCAAATAGTTTGGGGTCTTGCATTTTCTGGGATCCTTTTTGGTTTAACAGTTCCAGTTTTATTCTTCATAGATGTCATCCAGCTTGCTACATTGCATGTTACGCTGCTTCAATGGTTGATCTCTGTGATATATTCAAGACAGATTCAAACAGTGACATCATTGTGGTGTCTTTTCAGGTAAAACCATGAGTACATTGTTGCTGGCATCATTTAAATCATAAAGGACTTAGGGCCTTTTTAGTTTGGAGGAAAAACAAAGGATTGGATTCCTAAGGATTAGTTCTTATGAAAGCCATTTGGTTTGTAGAAATGAATTATAGGAAAACCAAAGGAAAATTTCTTTCTACAAGTTGTATACATAGAAAAATTTCTATCCACTCAAAACTCTTGGAAAATTTCTTATGGATTGATGTGGCATGTATTTGCATTTCTCCACCTTTCCTATTTCTATAGGTTGAAATTCCCCCAAAACGTATAGGCCCCTAATATGCTCATCTATTTTGTCGAGTGCACAGATAAATTTTGAAATTCTAGTATTAATAAGACTTAACACAAAGCACACCCTCTGGTCATGGAAACATGTTTTGAATATAGACATTGCCTTCAAAATGAAACCCGGTCCATGAAATTAACATCACAAAAGTACTTTTCAAGACAAATCTATACAAACGATTTTCTTCTGTTGAATATAATATTAAAAAAAGTCCAACATTTATGTATTACCACTCCA
This sequence comes from Oryza brachyantha, assembly GCF_000231095.2. Lineage (NCBI taxonomy): Eukaryota > Viridiplantae > Streptophyta > Magnoliopsida > Poales > Poaceae > Oryza > Oryza brachyantha. The sequence goes on along the minus strand of NC_023167.2, from coordinate 7,932,467 downwards.
TAAGCTGAATTTATACTTACTAACCTACATGTTTTTTTATTATCATGATAGGAAAACTATTTATTCTATCATCGTTCAGCTGAGGTGATGCATTATTATTGAACCTAGTAGAGATGTTAACTGATTTTCTGTTATGATAATTACTCATCTGTTTCATCTTATAATATATTTTGGCCGTACCTAGATTTTATCCATGGATCAATGTGTATGTTTTATATATGTGTCTATATTTATTAGCATTCATATGAATCTAAGGAAGCTATAATGTGAAATGGAGATAATAGTTCCTGATCGTTTTACCATGGCCTATATCAACAAATATCTAAAATATTCAATCTCCTTTATATTTCTTTCTTTTTACTTTTCTTGTAAGCTTGCTGTTAACGTTCATGTATTATTAACAGTGGGCGCAAACAGAATCGTCTTAGGCAAAGATTAGCTATATGACTATACAGTTGAACAACATGTGGTTGGTTCACTGTTGTTTACACCAGTCCTGCTTCTCCTACCCACCACCTCTATGTTCTATTTGTATGGTAGACTAGAAAGAACCATGAGTACAAGCAGCCTAACAAGGAGGCTAAGGTAGCCATTATAGAAAGCATAGGAACAATAGTCCAACGTACTTTGCAACCACAAGAAATGAACACTTGATGGCTGATTTGCTAGCATTGCAGCATTTTTCCTTTGAAAAAGGCAAACTTCAGAAAATTATTGTACATATATTTCGAATTTTACCCTCTGACTTCTGAAAACAATTAACAATGTACTCTGTGCAAATAGTAGGTATTTATCTTTCACAAAAATTAGTTGAGTGTAATGGTTAGTCGCATCTCCACTCAACTTGGGTTTCTAAATTTACCCATACTGACTTTCATCTTGCAATACGATGGATTGTAGGACAACCAAAAATTGTTTCTGTACTCTGATTGAAATATGAAGTATAAATGTGTGTGGATGTCAGGATTGCATACAACCAAAACTCTGGATTCGTAGGCATATTATGCTCAGGTTGTTGTTTGCTTCATCCTGAGAGACCACTTAACTGCTTCCAAGAATTTTTCATTCCCATGTGCATCTGTCCAGGTTTGCAAAATACTCCTGATGTGATTTATCTGACTTAGATATAGATGATTATGCATATAGTTCATTTTTCCTGACTGTACCAATTGATCAGAATTCTTGATGTGATTTATATGACGATGCATCTTAATATTCTGAATTGTGTTGCAGAGATTGGCCAATTGTCCCTGAAAGGGTGAGTTGATGAACAACTCACCTTAAAATGTTTGACAGGTTATTCAACTATGGAAGTCAATGGAATATTAAGTGATATGTCATGGCTCTAATAACAAAAGCTTTTTTTTTTCTCAACATTCATCTCTGATACCTTGGTTCACCTGGTCTTTATATACAAAGAAACACAGTTCTTTCCCAATTTGGTTCGAATTAATTTTGATTAGTTTTGGAATAGTAGATTTATTACTTCCTTTTTCTGGATAATGATGGTATTGAATGCCGATGAAATAGGGATTAGAGGAGAAAGTGTCAAATAATAGCATCAGAGCATGACATGTCAATGAGGTAACATGTTGCCCATGTTTTGTATTTATAATCAGTGGTGCATGCATAAATAAGGTACATCTATATTCTCTCTTCAATGAAAAGAAACCTTAAACTTTCTTTAAAAAGGGGGAAATGGGATACATGCAGGTATACCTATTAACCCATGGAATAACAACTAAAACCGGTTTTTGTTATAGTAGAACAAAGCCTACACCCTTTTGATTCCCCTAGCCTCAAGCTCGTAGGATTTGACCTAAAAATAACGTTGTTAATCTGTCTATTAGCAAATTAGGGCCAACTTGATTATGCATCTGGGGCAGCTTAGCTTGTTTTAATCACACTACACCCTAATATACCATGCCATTATTTTAGTAAATCACAATAATCGTTCATGGTTCTAACACTCAAACTTTTTTGGTCTTACTACCCTAATCCCCAGCCAAATCTCTCCACTAGGCTGCAATGGCTACTCTGGACCCTCCTGTTTTGTGCAAATTTATGTTTTGATGATGGTTGACAATGAGTTTCTTAATTGTTTTTCTAAAGTATAGTAGTTGAACGCTTGAACACTAATTTGATTGATCTTTTATTTGTTCTTTTGCTTAGTTAAGTCCATGCACTGATGATGGTTTGATATGGATGCTCGACGGTGGGAAAGAACAGTAAAGATCGGTACTACTTGAGAATAGAGTCATCATCCTTATTGTTACATAACCCAGGTAAATTCTCCTGAAATTAACTGACTTCACCAATTAGTTTATACAAATTTTGAATGTAGCAGACGATAGCCTCTTTCATGAGGTGTCTTGGCAAATTATATTCTTTTTTGAATTTTTCTTTACCTTTTGATGGAAGGAACCAGGATACTAAATAATCGTAGGACTCCATAAGTCCCATAAGTGAATGTTTTTACTTTCATATATGTTAGTCATATAATACTACGCTACTTGTCAAGGTAATAACCTGCATTAATTTGTCGGTAATTACATTATTAATTGATTCCACTGGATGATCCTTCTTTTGTGTTGATAACGAGGATCAGGATTATGAAGAAGGTATGGAGTTACATACATTCTGTGAGAAGTTATGGGCCTCCCATCTTCGTGATATATATATATACACATACAATATATATATATATATATATATATATATATATATATTGTATGTATGTATGTATACATATATTGAAAAATGTACAGTTACCTCGGAAGAATTTTGCTCAATAAAAATTAATATGAGAAATTGGCTGATTCCAAATCGTAAATGTGACTTCTTTTTGCATGCTTTTAGATCAAAATATTCTAAGTTATTTTTTTGGTGCTTTGTAAGGGCAGTGCTATGAAGAATTGCTAGTTTCCTGGGCTTCTATAGGGGTACATGGGCAATTGAGATTTGATCCCAGTGCTAGATATTATATTGCTCCTTATGTGAGATATTTTCAATTTTAATGGTTGTAAAGAACCGTTGTCAAAGTAATCTAAAAATGAACTATGATAACTTTTCTTTATATAATTTAATGGCATAATTTCACTTATTTGTTCTCATTATTAAATTTAGTTGATAATTGTTTATAATGGTCATTTACTCGGATTCATAATGTCAAATGGGCTGCCTCAACTAGGACCCCCTTTACCATCACCGCTTTAAAGTGATAGAATAGTTTCAAAAGATAAATAGAATTTTATGCATGCACTCCATTCATATGGGTCATAACGTGCCTTGCACGTGCATGGCTACTAGTGTACTAAAATATCATAAGAGTCAAAATGGAGAATTCTACTTGCCTTCTTTATGCGGGAAATTTTACACAGAAATATTTTCTTATTATACTACCTCCTGGATGTGAAATTTGTATATATGATAGTTGAATGGCTGGGTGGCCCCTCGCCATGGCCGCGTCGCCCTTTTTTCGTCGGCCGTCCAATTGGGCACAGGCGACTGGATGGCTGAGGGGCGGTGCAGCACGACGCGTCGATGCGCGGCTGGATGGCTGAGGGGCTGTGCGGCGCGACGTGTCGATGCAGTGCTTTTGCGTTGTGCGTCGCCGACGCACACCACACGGCTCAGGAGCACCTTAGTACTCTCCTTGGCTCTCACGCCATCGTCTTATCTCTTACATCTCGGTTCATCTCGCTTTTCCTCGTTTTTTCTTCATAGATTGTCTATGGCAGTGAGCGGCGGAAGGTGCAGGCGGCGGCTTACGGAAGAGTCGGGGACCGCCATGGCGATGGTGGCAAACGGACGCGGCGGGTGCTGGCAGACCCGGACTTGGCCAAAGCCGGGATGGCGGCTGTTGGGTCCGTGCGGCGCCGGCTGGCGGCGGAGCTTGGTGTGGCGAACACGGCCGTTGCGGCCCGCAGTCGGCCACGCTTACCTCCGGCAGGCGCCGGCTGATGGCAGAGGCAGGGGCAGCGGGCGGCGGTTTTTGGAGGGGACCGACACGGTGGAGCCGGCCGCTGCGGTCGGCCAACGTGACGGCTGCCAACATAGGTCGGGCCGGCAGACCTCGGTCCAATCGTCGCCAGACCTCGTGTCGACATGAATCAGACCTTGGGGTAGCGCAGATCTACACGGCGGACTCCAATCCGTCATTGCCCTCTTGGTTCTTGCATGCGGAGTTGATGAAAGTGTTGCAGGCGAGGCGGCGGGAGAAGATATGGCGATGCAGAGGCCCGGTTGATCACCACCACCTCAGAAGCCACCAGCAACCGCGGAGCGGCCACCCTTGCATCGGCACTGTCGCTCCACCGTCTTCTTTGATTTGCTTTTTATGCTTCTTCTTTCTCTTTTCTATAATGTTTGATTCTCTGGCCTTTTTACTTTCTTTGATTTTCTACGCAGCAAGCGACTGGTCAGCAGTTCGAGCAGAGCTTGACCGGACTGACAGTTAGCACGTCAGTACATACAGACTATGAGCTTGGTATGCCTACGTTGCCTTACAACTTTCATTTTTATTTTACCCTTCTTTTGTGAACCGAGTACAACCTGTTGCTCCATACTACAGGTTCATGTTGCCTTACCGTCTGCTTAATAATCTCTGGTTAACTTCTATTTCAACATGTCCTGCAGCTCTTACTGATGTCTTACTGATGCTGTTCAACTATTTCCGCTGGCCGTAGCGGTGCCGGTGGATGGCGTGTGCGCCAGCCGGTAGGCCACGCTATAGGTCGTCCCGGCGAAGGCGGTGACGATCCATTGAGGCGGCGGCTGCTGGGTGCAGGGTGGTTCATTAATTTGGTTTCGTGTCTATTACAAACCTTTTGATGTACTATTGTCAGCCGTATGTTGTTTGAGAGAGAAGGCACCTCATCTTATAACAGGTACAGGCGTATATAGGAGCATTTCATTTGACCACTGCTACACATGCATAGGCAGATTTGTTTCTTTAAACATAAGTAATATGTGCGATATCATACTTCACCCATTATAATGCATAATGGCTTTGTTTTGTGTTTTCTTCCCTGATATATCTATATGAGCTGTTCAACCCAATCATGATGGCATATGTATTTTCTATTTAGATAGTCATGTTGATTCCTGGCTTGTGGCCTTATGGGAATGCTTCAAAGTTCTTGCTTTTACTGCATTGTCATAGCTTGATTCTTTCAACCAATTCTTCTCATGACATGGATACTCCAGTTCTTTATATGTCACCTAAATATAGGAAACCTAATACAAGTTCAGTCTAGCATTGCTTTTAATTTATTGTCTTCAGTTGTTCGTTATGTTGTTCTCCTAGACTTACAAGTTACAAGATCTGGAAATTGCAGACTTTCTCATAGCTTGTTCAGGATTCTGATTTGTTTAAGTACCTTAATCTTGAGGGATCGAAGGAAATGGGACTGATCTTCCTTACATTCTCTTTAACATTATTGTTTTCATACGTATACATCATAGTGTCCTGGCATGTATACCATATGGAAATGAACTTGTTGTGGTAGCAACAGCAATGGACTAGAGTAGATGTTTGTTTAAAAAGTTAATACAGGTCTTGTTGCATTCAGTTAACGTACAACTTTTGTTCTGCTGCAATTGATCTCGATAACTCTGTGATAGCCCATTTACAGTGAATGCCCTCAGGAAGCCTTGCAAGCAGTGTCAACTCTAATTTTTACCGCTGCTAGATTTCCTGATTTGCCTGAACTGTGTGACCTCAGACATGTGTTAACGGAGAGATATGGGAGTTTCGTTGACCCCTTTGTTAGCTCTGAGGTGCTTAAATACTGTCCTTTTTGATCTGTTCTGAGGCGCTCTCATATTTCACAATGTTAATTAGCTTGGTCTTTCTGTGGCCAGTTTGTTCAGAAACTTCAGAACAAGTCATCTACTAATGAACAAAAGCTGCAAGTGATGCAACGCATAGCTGAAGAATTCTCAGTCCTATTTAATGCCAACGCATTGGAACATTGGAATAATAGATATCTGGTGTACCTCAAAATAGACATGTAAAATTTTGGTTAACTTACTGAATCACAGCATTACATGCATTCCTTCTTAAATATATGTTCACTTATACACTGTCTTGATTTTTTTTCCCTTACAGGATTATTAAAACAAGAGTTCTTTTAAATGTGTACAAGTTGAAAAATCAGCATGTGATGAGTTGAAGGTGGATAGACATCATGAAAGAAAATCGAAAGTGACACCTGAAGTCTATGAAAAGAAGCAGGAAATGATAAAGCCTAAAGATATTCATGTAATCCCTGATGCTGTTGGTCAGCTTGTTGAGAAAAGCAGGAAGAACCACTCAGATATACCTTATGATGTGCCTCCTTTAGACTTGAAGCTAATTAATGATTAAAAGGAACTAAAGAAAGAAAATAAAAAACACAATCATCACCTAATGTTCACAAAACGTACCTTAAAAAATTTTCTTCCTCTAATATTTTTATTGCCAAGGTCTGTTTATGGTGCCGGTGATACTTTTATTCCAACGCTTTCTGCAGTGGGTAAGTGCCCTTTTTCTTCCGAAGGGTACTGCGTTACAGCAGTCAACCTACATTTTTAGCCTGCTTTATTGAGTTCAGCTTGTTTTATTAACTGACAAATATATCTTTTTATGTTGCCATATCTTAAAGAAATTACAAGTAAATGTAACTAGTCATGTGGTTTTTCAGGTACATATTTGATACCTTTCGGGTTCATCGTCCAACCGCTGGTGGAACTGGACATGTGGACAGCATACAAAAAAAAATGCTCTGTAATTCTGTTGTCAGCTTAAAATTCATTATTTGTGGTTTGCTTTAATATTTCGGTCTGCAGCTTTGTTGTCCACTTTATTGTAACTGCATGGCTGTTTCTGCAATTTTGCTATCGCAATTCTCTGTTGTTGATATTTTTCTGCGCTGTTTCTACGTTTAAATATGCCCCTTAGATGATACTTTCTTCTCTGGCCATACCTGTCATTTTACAGCACCGAATATTGTTGCCATATTTATATATATATCTGATTGTTTTCTCAATGCTAATTATACTGTTACATAACAGTGTTACATTTTTTTGTTCTAATGTCTACCTTTGTAGGTCATATTCAATTATTCTTTCGTTGCAAAGCACATTGAGGAAGGGAATTTCATCACTGTCCCTTGGAGAGACGACTTCCCTCAAAATGCTCGTCTGTTTATCTTCAAAACCTACTGTCGTATTCATCGGTGTATTGATATTGGGTGGGTGTTTCTGTCTTAGTAGTCACTTTTTTTACATGTAAAACTTGACATAGATGAATGACAGCGAATGGTAGTTATAAATTATGATTTTATTACAGCAGTTTGGTTCTCTGCCTTTGCTGTTTTCCATTGTCTTCATCACTTATCTGCTTTCCATGTTTTATGGAGCTCTTCATGTTTATCAGTGAAAAAATGTAATCGTTACTTTAGGACAATTATCATTTCGTCATTTTGTTTTGTTATCTCTGTTAACAATAGTCATGCTAATTTCTCGCTGTTTCAAACTTTACCACGCATTTCATATTTAATAGATGAATCATGTAGGAATGCAATTTGTTTCAAGTTTAAGATGTTTTTCCAATGCTCTACAGCATGCTCTCTCAGAAGCTGAACATAACCTATGATCAGGTACAATTGTGGATAATGAACTTAGTTAGGAATTCACAACTTGATGCCTGCATTGATTCAGTGTCTGGAACTATTGTTACGATGACCAATTATGTTAGTATGTAGGTTGGTCCACCCATACATGGCGCAAACTAATTTAAGCAATTGATAGAATACCGATATATTCATATTATCGATTTAGGAGGGAATTTTTCCAATATTTTCCTCATATGTAAATAGGGTGCTTTGCCGTGAACTCTGGCTACATATATTAACCTTGCATGTAGTTCCGCTTAGGAAAAATCTTTACTATTTCTTCTCAGCTCTCATGCGTAATTTAGTATTAATGTTTGGACTACTTTTGACCTTCCATTTCATATAAATTATTTCAAGTTGCTGTAATGCATTTCTAACGTATTTGATTGTTTTCTTACATAAATGCTAGAGAAAACAGATCTGTGCTTCATGTAGCTGTAAGTGCTCCAAGTGATGAGGTCATAAAAAGTGATGGGGTCAATGTGGTTCCTGAAGTTTGGGGCGTAAAGGATAGAATCAAACAGTTTTCAGAGACTTCTAGGGGCGGATTATGGCTAGGTTCAACATTCCCTTCAACTCAGTAAATGTTTTCAAACACTGAAGATTGATCAGTGCTTCTTAGATTGTACGTTGGGCCAACTGGTAGAGCATTCACAGATGTTGCGTCGGTTGGTATAGGTGGTACCTTTCTTGGTCCTTTGGGCTGAGTGGAAACGAATATATACAGAATTAGGTGAGTACAGTGTCACCTGGTGCTGTTGACGGAAGAAAAGGGGAACAGAAAGGAGGAACCGGTAAATACATGGGCCTCCATTTCACCCGGCCCACTTACCGTAACAATCATCTTAATTTAACTGCTACTTACACCCACACTCAACACAAATCGCTTACCACGCACAAACCACGCGGCGCAGCGCGCTCACGCCTGCCCCAACCTCTAATGTTGAAAAGTTTTCTTATGATTATACTGCATCCTGGATGTGGAATCTTGAAATATATTTCTGTGCTTTTAACTTGCAATAGTTCAAAATCATTCACAGAATGGAGCTGAACCAATGGAGTTAAATGTTTATGATTTTTGAAGGGCTTGGTTTGGCTTTCTCAATGAATAATGTGGACGAGGTATGATAAAAAAAAATCAACACAATATGCTTTCTTCTCTTGAGTGGTGTGCTAACTTTTAGTCTCTGTCATTTAGAGCTGTTACCGAACCATCAATGGCAACTGCACTTTTCAAAAAATTGACCCTTTAATACTGGCACTAGGAGTATATGATACTAAAGAAATTTGATGACTGGTAGGTAGAATTATCATTATTTCCAAAGTACTCTTTTGTTGCCACAAGGAATATCAGTTCTTTGTATGTTGTATACTTAGTTCGATCCCACTCTCTGAACTATGAGTCAACTGATATTTTTGCAGGTCATGAACTACAAAGCCACTTTGCAGCCTTTATCCGCTCAGTACACTTATATTGCATATCTTTACGATTTCTCTGGTCCCTTAGCAACTTAGAAATTTGTATGACATACAGTCAATCTATTTTGAGGAAATTATTATTCTCTATTGCTTGATGACGAGAAGTTACATCCTCATTTCCTGCACATACTCCATATGTACCCCTTGATTGAGGTTGATGGATGAGTTGGTCCTGAAAATTGCCTACAAGATCAGTTTATTTTCAGTTTTCAATTATTGTTATTACTTTGCTGCTAAATATCAACACAATTTCATAACAGTTTTGGGCTAAAAAATTGGATCAGGTGGGTGCTAATTTGGTTCAGTTGTTCGGTGCTCCAGGATATGCAGAAGGCATGGCTTATTTCTAGTGGCATCCACATCCAACCTTCAAATGTTCTTAAGTTCTTAAATAACGGACGGTAATGTACTTATACTTTGCGTCTTGTAAATTTGCAGCTGTTAAAGCAAACAAGACCAGTCAAAGAACTGTGGATGTTTCTGCATGACGAATTGCCTGTTTTTTCTCGGTGTCTACAAGGATGCCAAGTGTCATGGGTTCCATTTCCTCACGAAATTGTTCATAATGGATATTCTTCTTTTGGCACGCATATTTTTCTTATATATAGAACTAATTACTAGAAATTATATGTATAATTGTTTGCTAGAGTCTGAAGACTTCGTTCAGGGCCTCTTGCTGCAAGGTTCATATACCAGGAAAACCAGCTCAGGTGCATTTCCTTCGCTATTGTCTTAAGTTTGCTGGTCAAAATGCACACCTTTTATGAAGTATGTAGTTCCTTTTACTGATCCAAATGTAAATTCAGTTTGTCTAGGTCGGAATTGGTTACTCCTACATTTTAATCATAGTTTCTTAGAATCGAGATCTATCAATCTTTTTACTCTGCCGTATACAAACTTTGAATAAATGCAATGAAATTCCAATTGAAATGACCAGTAAAGATGATGTCAGTGTTCCTCTTTCGCACAGTTAATGTGGGAGCAAGATGAATAAACAACAATCTGACATTATTGTATTCTAGAACTGCGACAATTCTTAATTCCAAAAACTACATCACCCATGCCATACTCGTGCTCTGCGCAAAATATTTGTTGTAGCTTGGCATGCGTGTAAGTGATAGGTCATGGGTTGATGTTGGACAAAGCAAATGACCTATTTACTATGTTTGTTACTTTGTGAACTTTGTGAATCAGTCAAGCCAGTCTTGTTATTCAACTTGTACTATTTTTTGTGAGGGTTTGATGAATCTTGACTTGTTATTTTGAGCAACTCACCTCATGGGAATTTTGATACAGAGAGAAGGGTAGATGCTCTACATTCTGATTTGAAAAATGTATCACTAATAGTTTATAATTTACTTTGACTCTCTTCTCTTGAGTTTGCTAGAAGCTGCACTCCACTGTTCCTTTCTGCATGTAATTTGTTTCTATATATCCTTTAAAGCTGTCGGCCTAGGCGGGTGGAGGGGTCGGCCATGTCGTCGTTTTTTCCTCGGCCGTCAGATCCATCATTGGTGGACGGGATTGCTACGCTGGATGCTCGCGCCATGTCCACGATCCAGCTCACACCCACCTACCCACCCACCCACCCATCCATCCAGCTGCTCCCACGCAAATGCAGAAAGTTTTGGATCCGCTGGCTCTCTCGATGTGATCACCTCCTGTCTCCGCCTAAGCACGAGCGGATCCCCAAGGTTAGCTCAATCTCATCCGCCATTTCTCCGGATCGCCTCTCGCTGGGCTTTGAGCGCACTCCTCGATCCTCGACGCTGGCACCCTCAGAAATCCTCATGGCTGCATCAGAGATGCTCGCCAGAGATGCGTTGCTGAGGAGGTCGAGGAGCTCTGCCGTGGGCACTACCGTCATTTCTGGATCTGACGGCGTCCTTCGAGGTCTTGACCACACCCCAAGATCCATGTGATGCTTTGGTGGCGGAGGAGGGAGGCGAAGCGTGAGGCTGTCGTCGGCGGGGACGCCGAGAAGGGTGGGGACAAGGAGTCCGCCGCCCAAGGGCATTTCGCTGATCCTAATACCATCCACGACAGCACTGAGACAATTCTTTTGGTGGCTATTTCCGTCGATGTGGGCAGAGCTCCTCAACTGCCTCGGGCAAGGAATCCATGAAGGGATGAGGATAGCGCGAGATATGGCGGTGGCGGTGGCTGATGAAGTCACTGTGCTCCAAGATGGGGTCGTCGTCACCATCGACGGCGGGTTCCGCGTCTTCCGTGATGGCGTCATCGCGGTCACCGGGAACTGCGTCGTGTTCGTGAGGCCCTCGGGCTACGTTCTCGCGGCCTACCCCTACTGCGGGGACCATTGACCTTGTCGGCTGCATCCTTCTTCCCAGTTGGTGGTGCGAACGCTTGGTCAATTTCAGCTCTTCCCTGGTTTCCCCACTGGAATTTTTGGGGATGAATCATGTCGATTGTGCTGGTAGGGTTCATCAACACGCACGTGCTCACGTCGCTGCAACTGGCATGGGGGATCACCCACGATGTCGACCTGATGACGTGACTACATGGGAGGATCTGGCCCTATGAGTCCCACGTGGCAGAGGACTCCTATGCCTCCTCGGTGCTCTGCGACATCAAGCTTATTTGATCCGGAGTGAGCTAACTGTCCCCTGACATCAGCTCAGTTCAGTTCCTCTGTTGTATTACTATGGATGCTACTATGACAGTGACACTGTCAACCTTTTCACTGGAATCTGGAATGCAAAATGCTTCGCTGCTTGATTGCGAGATCTCAAACTGATTGTTTTATCTGTTTGCCTTGCTTTTGAATTTTCGTGTATTTCATTAGTTTGATTTAGATTAGGACAACAACTCTACAAACATGCTAATAGCACACAATTATTCTAGAAGGGCAATTGAGCGAGTAGTTTTATCTTCAAAATTCTAGCTATTCATGTTTTTTATGATATACCTTTGCCTGAGTGTAATGTGCAGTGCTTTCCGCTTTGAGGCTAATTATGAAGATTAACTATTTTGTAGTGCATAGGGCCATTGCTGATGTGCAAAATTATCTTAATAAAAAAACTTGCAATCTAAACTGAATTTTCTTAACTGATAGGATGGATGAGGTTGCATTGGTCAGGACATCGTCAGATGGCAGTTCCAAGAGTGTTAATGTTGAGGGAGCTAGGAGAATGATTCTGAAGCATACAGACTTTTGTTCTGACATTTTTAGACTCACAAGTTTTTACTGTGGCTTCCACCTCCTCAGCCTCAGAAGCACTATCTCAGATTCCTGATGCGGTGTTTATACAAGAAGCTGGACAGCTGAGATGCAGGTTTGACTTTACACTAATAAAGATTAGCTTTAGTCAGAGTACATGAAACATTTTAACAATCATACTTGTCCCTTCTGCCATGGTATTACTATAGCTAAGAGGAATGTAATCCTTTACTTCTTTTAGTGCTGCTGACAACATAAGAGGAATGTAGTACTAATATAGCCCTTTACTTTCCTCCAGTGGTGCTGAGATTGCTAGATTTGTTGCCATGCTTTGGAATCCTGCATCAGTTCTCCATGCTTGTCCCGCCTTTGCTCTCCTTCAGGTTCGTTTCTTTCCTTCCATACCATCTTAATTTTTGGAAGAGTCCTATCAATTGAGAACCAACATTTTCCTTTATTGTGCATGCATAAGATCTCAATTGTTGTTTAACTCTGTAGTATAGACATTATGAAATGCGCAACATCATTGTTCTCTTCTTTGAATAAGGCACCATACATACCTTGCTCTCTCCCTCTCTCTCACAAACACACACACAGTGACATAGTCAGCCATGCTAAAAAGTACAACACAGTTTTACCATCATATTTGACCATCAGTTAACACAAAAAATTCTCGGAAGTAACTACAGGGTCCTTACCTGGTGTCAGTAGACAACACATGCCAGCCCTAATAATACCAATATGAAAGGAAGCAATAATGGTGTCGCCACAGCATAGACAAGGCCTAGTAAGAAATATAGTTGTATTCGTGGTTCACATGAATCAAAATAGATACTACCAGGATCCATCTCCTCTTCTCTGTCCTTTTCAGTCTTCACCAAGAAAAAGTTCTTCAAATGGAAGAATAAAAGAGCCTTCAATCTCAGTATTTCACCAGCTATACCAGTCCAACCGTCAACCAGTACATGTGCTATGAAAAAAGTGGCCCTCATTGGAATGGCTACACCGATCGTTCTCGGTATTCTGCAAAGGAAGTGATTTAGACTCACTGCAAATCATAATCATTGTTTGATTTCAATCAAGTAATGTGAGGAATTAGTTGTCAAAAGCACAGGCAAACAGTACAACATAAACATAAACATCAGTGCATACAAGCAAAAACATTATCTAAGTTTCCAGGAGGTAAATAGCTATAGTGTAAAGTGCAAAGCGATGTCAGACCCATGCTTTGGCGTTGGCCTTGATGCCAAAATCTCTGCACCTAGAGAGTTAGCCTATCGACAAATTGCCACCCTTTTGCCTCTTTAGCACCACAATATTGTTATTTGTATCTAAAATATAAGTTCCCCATGAGTCAGATTAAATAATGATACTCACTCTAATGAAAAGAAACATCTATTTCTAAGATAGCTTAGGAACCAATATGACATGAGTTCATTGTGTCATTTGAGCCACCAGCACGCATGTTTTATTTCATAAGAATATATATCATAACTGGCTGCTTGGAATATTCGATTATTGCTAACAGGCTCTGTTTTCACTTTGTTCTGTCTTCTGCTTTTCTCCTTTCATAAATAGTTCTGCTGTTCGTTGTCAAAGTTCACCTTCCTTTATTAACACAAAAGATATGTGGTTGCATATTCTCAAAAATATTTGATTAAGCCTATGTGTCTAATATTCAAACAAAAAGCAGCTCCTGGATATATAATCCACAGGTCTGATCAAAACAACGTTAAGCACTTGTCATATATTTGCCTGCTCATGAACAAAGTGACATCTCAATCTTCAAGTCAGTCGATGTGGTGGCATAGGACTTACTCATTTGCTGACTGATGAAGGTACGCCTTAAGCTGCTCTAAAGCAGACCCTGTAATGATGCTTCCAAAAAATACATTGAAGAACAAGAAGATATAATATTTAGCTGCAGTTCTTCGCTCCAGGGATGACTGTGATATTAATCCCTCAAACTTAGACATAAACATCAGTATAGTTGGAAGCAATATAAGGAAGACCTTCAAAGCAATTCTAGGAAGAAATCCTTGGATGAATGATTTGATGGAAGGACTGCATAATAGTCAACAAGACCTATCAGGATATTTCAACAGAATACGCAGAACATAACCATATGCGTAATATAACCCAACTAATTATAGGATAAATTAAACCATGGAAATGCCATAATAATATAAATAATAAACATATGAAGGAACACTTACATATCAATTAAGGGTTTCAGAAATGGAAGCGCCTTTTCTATTCCTTCAAGGCTTGCAAGAGATTGTACAAATGCTTTTGGAATGATATTAGAAAAAGTTGAGGAAGAAGAATGCCACAGCAATTATCAACCATCAACCTCCGAACTGTGAGGGACACAAATGGAATGGATAGATTATTCCAGTAAACATCACGAGGTTCTGGAGCCCATTCAGTCAACCAGACAGTTGGATTACTGGTTTGCTGTGTTTGAGCATAAAACAGCCGCTCCCCACCGTGAACGGAACGAAACAAAGGCTGCTGGAACAACTGATTTGGATCCTTTATGATTCTTTTACGCTCATCAGCTTCCTGCATGATGTTACACATTAACTTATTGTTATCTGACTGTTTTCTGTAAACAAATTTAATGGCCACAAGGTAGCAGGGCATACTAGTCATAAAACACTACCACAACCACTTCCGTCGAAGCCAAAGTCTTTGCAAGAATTGTCCTTAGAAATTTGGAACACCATCAGATGGGGACCTCAACATGAAAGCACAAGCAGTGGAGCGTGCTAACCTTCCAACAACAAGGGCATCTCCAGTAACCTTCTCTGCCAGTTGAAAACATCGTAAAATTGCGGTTCAGGTATGTTTTGGCTTGTATTACCACTTGGCCTGTGCAGACGGGGACCGGATGTAGGTACAATCACGTAAAGAGAGATGTAAGTTTACATTAATGAGGCAATTGCGGGGTGCGGAGTCGTAATGACATTTGTTTTTTGCTTCAGCGCGTGCTTTTTTGGTTCTTCCTGTTGCTCATTGGGATGCAAATGACTGATCGCTAATGGGGTACTAGATTTCGGCAGGTCAGAAATTTGGAATTATTGAATACTCTTTTTTTCGTGCAAATAAGTGAGTTCATTCTTCATATTCTTTGTTTTGTTCGATAGATGTCTGCCAACACGCTTGTAAATTTTCCACCTAATCACGAGTAATAGAAGGAAAAATGATTAGGTATGTTTTTGCTGATTCCCTACCATTTTAGTTTAACACTGAATTTGTGGTTACACGTCTGTTGCTTCCTTTATTTCCATGTGTATTTCTTTGCATAGGAAGCAAACATCCATGAACCTGGACTTCTCGTGACAAAAAAGAGTGCTATTAGATTCATAGACTATGCGCATGCCTCCATGTTGATGCTGCCCCCCTTGGCCGGCTGTGGCGGCCCCATGGCAGCCTGTGAGAGCTGCCCCTCCGCTTCTCTGGCAAGCTCAGTGGGAAGGGGTTGCTGTCTCTCTTGGCCGGTCCGGTATGGCGGCTCCCCGCAAAGTGGCCCCTCCGCTTCTCCAGCGAGCTCGGCGGCGGGGAGTCGGGCGACGCCGGAGGGAGTTGATGCCTTCCTTGCTGGCTGTGGAGGCTCCGTGGCGTCCCGCTCTATTAAGCAAATAGGCTCATCCTAACATAAACTGAAAAAAAAAAGAGCAGAGCTCTCATTTGACTTGCTATCAATGTGAAAGATATTAAACATTACTACTTGTGGTACTGGTTTGCAGGTTACAGGAGGTGGACAGGTCTGATAGATATCCACATGTTACAAACATCATCGAGCAGCAGCATATTTCTGTGTGATTTCGGCTTATGCGACGTCCAATATTCATTCCCTTCTCAACAGAGAACCCCAGAAATACAAACACCTTAAGTGCAAGTATGCCCATACATGATATTCAATCTTAGGTCGGTCTTCACGATACACAAATCATCAATTCTCCTCGCATGTTATTTGCATGTGAGATGCTGCTAATATGCGCTTGTTGTTTAGGGGTTTGCCAAATGCCAGCGCATTCTATGGGGGCAAGGAATTCTAGGTAGCTCACTGGTGGTTCCTTCACTTATCAGTAGCAGCGAACACACGTTCACATCCCAACAACCCTAAGCTGGTGGTTTGACCAGCAATTTCGTTTTAGTTCCGGTGACTTCACTTGCTAGACTTTTTGTTGTTCTTCATACCACATGTAAATTTGAATCACTGCACATGCTTACGGCCCTTCTGTTCCAAAAGGAATCTATACGAGTTACCTCCTTCCTTTCTTTCCCATCTGAAGTTTGGATTCTGTTAATCGTGAAGTTTAATTATTTATTTCTAATGGATTTTGTTAACTCCCTCCTTTTATTTTTGTTGTTGGAATACCAAGCTAGTTCATGATGCTTTCAGATTAGTGCCTTCCACGATTTGGAAATCTCAAATTCAACTTGGGATAATAGCTATTCTCCAGAACCGTGTTGGTATGTTTGCTTCATGTTTTTACACACTATTTGCTGCTTTTCTATTGAAGTTATATTTCGTTGGTCTACAGCATTAGTTTAAGAATCTATTGCATTCATCAAGGATGAAGGTGCTGAACGCCCCATTTTGCAATAGCTATTCTGTCTCTATGCACTACTAATCTATAACTTGAGATATTAGTAGATCTTTGACTTTTCTTAAAAATGTTTCTTTTGTTTCAGTGACTAGCTTTACTATAGGAGAGGCCCTTTTTTGAGCAATAGTTAGTACTTTATGCTAATTTGAGGAAGTTATGATCATACTCTCGAAGAAATTTTCAGAGGAGAGACGAATAGCACTTTACCAGCGTCAGTATTTCCTTTCCCTTGTGATTTGGTCCATGTTACTGATTTTTTTTGCACTGATCAGTATCTTCAGAAAATGTCTATTAGGTGAGAATTGGTTCATGTTATCAAATGCCAGCCGTGGAGAAGGTATGTCTACCATATTATTGACTCTTTTTTGTTTGCAAATCTCTAGCTCTTAGGTGATGTATTAGGTTGATTATATACTTATATGTTCCATATCTTTCATCATTTAAGTTACCCAATATATTCATTTTATTAAGTTCCGATGATAAGTTCTGTGATAATTTTTCTCCCGAATTGCCCGACCTTTTAATTGTACTAGCATCAATAGTTTTGTATGGTAATGCCTGAATTGAATTTCTTAGCAAAAACCAACATTATTGTTGTAATATGCTGATATTTCTTCTTCTCTACTTGCTACCTTGTCCATTTTGACTATCCTCCAATTTAGGTTATTAACCGTGACTTAATACAACGTTGTGATTTGGCCGAATACTGGAAATTAGTACGAGCATGTTTCAAAACCCCTTCTCTTTAGATTTTTTTTGCATTTTAGCCCCTGGGATCGGGCGGAGTTGTATAGACGGTTTAGCCACATGACCCATATCATCAACATGTCAACATAGTTAGGTCATCCATTTTATTTCATCTTGTTTTCCTGGTTTCTTACTCTATTTATTATAAATCTGTATGTACTTTATTTTAGTAATAAATCTATTCATAAAAATCAAACCATAATTATATAAGTTTTTGAATAAACGAAGGGTCAAACATGTAAAAAAAGTTAACGTCATTATTTATCAAAATACATAGGGATTATCTTTTTATGCGATTTGATTGTCCGTTAAATTGTGTACACATGACACTTGGCATATACACGTACATCCCATATATTTTAATAAAAATCTAAATGGAATGGTTCTTTTTGTCCTGTGGCGAAGCACGGGCATTGTGCTAGTAAAAGTAGAAATGTATATACCGCATGGCATGTTGATATTTCCTTTTGATTATATAACATAAAACATTTCAGCATAGAAATGTCCATGCTACTCAAAGGGGGAAAATTTGTTGTTATATCAACCCGTGCAATTCTTTGATGTTATATATCTTTGTATCTCACCAGCTATACTTGAGAAGAAGTAGCCCATTATTCTTGCACATGCACTTCTGGATTATATGTGTGATCTATTTTTGTTAGCCAATTGTTAATATCTACTGTACCTATCCTGGTTTTCTTTGCCCCTCCACGATAACATGAACTCCTAATCTACGTATGCTTAGGGATGGTATCGTGTATAACCAAGGCCCATTTTCTAATCTTGTAGTTTTGAATGTTTCCATTTTTTACCAAGAAAGACATCAACCTTCTTTTTTGAAATTTTCCATTCATATCTGCTCAGGCCTCAACATTTTCTGCGCCACAAATACTTGTACTGAAACACATACATCCAAATTGGTCTCTATACCCTCTGGTCACTGCGTTGGGGATTGCTAGTGGTGGAACCAAAGCTCACCCGGAGAGGGCTGGCGGTGGAGCAGGACAGGTGATGGAGGTGGTTGAGTGGGAGGTTGATGGAGATCTAACATGCGGGCCCTAGTTTATAAAATAGTTTTAGCGGACTGACTATTGGGTGCGCCACCCAAAACTACTCCGGATTGAGTTATTGGTGTAATTCGTTCTTTTTCCTTCTTTTATGTGGTGATGAAGAACTTGGGTTCAGAGTGTGTTGTATAACTAACCCTCAACCCTAAACTGAAAATAAATATAGCACTGTTTTTACTGCACTATCTGGCACTCTAGCTATGTGCCTCTGTCACTTGCTTAGCTATCTTGCTAAAATGATAACTGAAAATAAAATCATATCCACGCAGACGTAACACGGCCGACGGAAGACGGTACGACGCCCTGGCCAGCTCACAGCTGGACCACTGGTCTCAAGTCTCAAGCGAACTAGGCAGTAGCCAACTAGGTGAGATATTCTCTCGGTTTCTAATTTTCTATACAAAGAATGAAGAAACTATTTTATTTGCTCTATATATTAAAAATTGAAACTGGTTGCTTTGCAAATTGCAATGGAGAAATTTCTCAAAAGAAAAGCACGAGATAGTATCAACATCATTAGAATTTCTCAAAACATTGGTATGTAATTTCTAACTTCTAATCCACTTTTTTCATATTTGTCATCATTTAGAGATGTTATATTTATATAATTATAGTCAATGGAAACCCATTTACTAAACATATTTTGGTTATACAATTATATATGCGGCTATAGATAAAAAAGCTAGGCACGCCCTCTTTGTTTGCTCTAGCTCCGCCCCTGAGAATAGCCAAGAGATCTCCTTGAAGTATTTTGGCAACTGATAAAATTTTAAATTGTTATCAAATTTCTGGAATTAACAAACTAATCACATTTGCCTATGTGCCTATGTGATAAATGTACGAATGCATGAACATTATACATCATGGCTAATAGCCTAATTCTGATAATTACCCAAAAAGCAATGAGGAGTAAAAGATGAACATCATACAAATTTAACTTTGTTTTACACACACACATATATATATATGCTTTGAACACCTAGGAGAAAATAATCATTGTTATTATCAATATAAAGATGTAGAAATAAATAGTGAAGTTCATACCCTAGATTACGAGAGACTGTCTAAGAGTACCTAGACATATGGTATCATTATGAAAAACATAGATCTTGAGCTACAAGACAGGACCTTAGGGAAGGGGATCTACACCTACCTTTAATAATCTCTACACTTAAAAAGCTTTTTCGTTTTCTTGTGTTGTTTTGTCACAACTTTCAGCTTGCTAGACAGTAAGGGAATCTATAGTAGCTCTGATGACGTGTTCATCAGTATAGCTGCAGTGTCAATATTAGTCGTATATTTGAAGGTCTGCAACCGGAAAGAACATATAGTGTGGTTTTTATGCAGTGGAATAGTGCAAATTGATTTATTTATGATGTTTGATACATTTTCTCCTTTGAAGTTAGGAAGAGGAATCAGTCAGTAGATTGTGAACTAGGTATGCCTTTGCTGATTTCTTATGTTTGCTGACCAAAACACACATGCCTTGGTTATCCTAGTAGCTTGGGAGATTTGGAAGCACCGCAATGACTGCGTCTTCAATGGAGCCAATCCTATTTTGTATTTTTATTCGTACTTTTTTCTTTGTTTACTCCTCTTTAATATAATGAAACGCTATTCTCTTGTGTTTTCGAGAAAAAAACACATGCCTTGTGATACCTGCCCACTTGAAGTTAGTTTGCCGATTTGCTTTAGAAATTCACAACCAAGTAGCTTGTTACTTGCATATTGTTCAAACTGATTTTTTTTCTTTTTAAGCTAATTGTGATGAACATTTTCTTTCTTTTATGTTTCTTATCACACACCATGGATTCAATTCGAGCTTACAACAGGTACATGAAGCTGCCAACATAAAGTTGCACTAGATCTTGCACCAAACATCCCCTAAATACAAACTAGTGGGTATGTGTTTAATTCCTTTTTAATAAATAACTATAGTAGTTGTATTCCCATGGCATTTTCTTGGTGGGCATTGTTGGTTGACTTGACTAAGTATTGCTAGCAACACTAGTTCTAAAAGAAGTCATCACATTGCATAGCATAACTATGGTTCTCCATTTCCGGTTAGAAATACATATTCATATTCTTTCTTTTCTTTGTTCTTAATCTGGTAGGAAGAGGTTCAAAGCAAAATGAAGGTGTGCCAGCTATCTAAAAGTTTTAATACCTACCAGAAAATAAATGGAAGTTATCTCAAGCACAATTTTACAATATACAAGATATATGTGGCCATTTTTTCGTGCCCACTAATCCGATTTATTATAACCTTTTCTCATCGACATTATGCTAAAATTTTCATGCTCATGAATTTTCATGAATTGTGGTTATTGGCCAAGGATAGAGAGAAGATGCTGTACATTCTGATGAGAAAAAGGTAATGTTGTCTCTAGCCAATCATCTAGTTTTGTTGTTGGACTCTTCAAGTTGCTAGAATTTTCACTTCATTATACTCGTAGAAATAGAAGCAATTTCTGATGTATTTGGATGTATGTGTGTCTAGGCTCATCCTTAAAAATTGGCCTTTTTTGACAGGGACCGGGGGTAGTGTCCTATCATCAATATATTGCCTATCCAAGCTCTACCAGGTAGTTATATGAAATCTATTTTTGCTAAAATCACTATTTCAAGAGTTGTAACATGCTTAGCTTATGGTTTGACTTTGTGAGTGTGTCAAGTCACTTCCATTATTCAGCCTACACTATTTTTAGCATGTCGTCTGATTGTAATTATGATACAGACGATAGTAGATGCTCTACATTTATATATGCAAAATGTGTTACTATCTAGTTTATCATTTATTTTGATTGGATTCTTGAGATTGCACAAATAATTTATTTGGTTCAATTAATGTATGAAAGTGCAATCCACTGTTTCTTTCTGCACAAATAATTTATTTGGTTAATTTAATGTATGAAAGTAGAATTTTAATTTTCAATTTCAGAAAACATCTAACTTTAGTTCCGTTGTTTTCACAAAGTTTGCCTTTGCTTCCAAAGGTAACATTTGTTCCTTCCAATTAACCAATACGTTAGATTTGTGTGACTGAAATATGTTATGTAGTATTTTAGTACATGGTAATATTTTTCACATACCAATTGACTGCCTGTCATCAGTTTTGTTAATAGGTTCATGTGTCATTTTGTTCATAGTTTTTTTTAATGAAATGTTGATTGGGTTAATCTGATAGGCCCCTATGGTACGTTTAAGTTGTTGGAGCAGCGCTATATGTATGTTTGACTGCAGAATAATTCAGTAGAGTTATCAACTTCTAAATCAGATATCATTACCAACCTTGTATTCATGTTGCAGGAAGCATCCAGCAGGAGCTCAAGTGTTGTTACCGATTATGTTGGTTGTCTCAGAAAATGTCAAATACCACCAAAGGTATCATACTGTAACTGCACATATGCTCATTCCATTTTGAACAAAAAAGCGCGGCACCTATCTGATTCTTTTCCCTTTTCAGCACATATCTCTCATTAATTTGACTGTTACCCTAAACATAGAGGGGAGCTTACTGCACATATGCTCATTTCCTTTTCAGCAAATATTTTTGTGCATTCAACTAGCAATATTATGAAATCAGTGACAGATGGAGCTTAACAAGTGGAGTTAAATGTTTATGGTTTTTGAAGGGCTTGGTGTGGCTTTCTCAATTAATAATGCGGATGGGGTATGATAAAAATCAACACAGGATGCTTTCTTCTCTTGTGTGTATTCATCTTTCACAAAAAAATATTGGACTGTAATGGTTAGTCGCATCTCCACTCAACTTGGGTTTCTAAATTTACCCTTACTGGCTTTCATCTTGCAATACGATGGATTGTAGGACAACCAAAAATTGTTTCTGTACTCTGGCTGAAAGATATAAATGTGTGTTGATGTCAGGATTGCATACAACCAAAACTCTGGATTCTTCGGCATATTATGCTCAGGTTATTGTTTGCTTCATCCTGAGAGACCACTTAACTGCTTCCAAGAATTTTTCATTCCCATGTGCATCTGTCCAGGTTTGCAAAATACTCCTGACGATTATGCATATAGTTCATTTTTCTTGACTGTACCAATTGATCAGAATTCTTGATGTGTGATTTATATGATGATGCATCTTAATATTCTGAATTACGTTGCGGAGATTGGGCCATTGTCCCTGAAAGGGTGAGTTGATGAACAACTCACCTTAAAATGTTTGACTGGTTATTCAACTATGGAAGTCAATGGAATATTAAGTGATATGTCATGGCTCTAATAGCAAAAGCAATTTTTTCTCATTTTCATCTCTTATACCTTGGTTCACCTGGTCTTTATATACAAAGAAACACAGTTCTTTCTCAATTTTGCCTGATTTAATTTTGATTATCTTTGGAATAGTAGCTTTATTACTTCCTTTTTGTGGATAATGATGGTATTGAATGCCGATGAAATAGGGATTAGAGGAGAAAGTGTCAAATAATAGCATCAGAGCATGACATGTCAATGAGGTAACATGTTGTCCATGCTTTGTATTTATATCAGTGGTGCATGCATAAATAAGAAAGCTACATCTATATTCTCTCTTAAATGCAAAGAAACCTTAAACTTTTTTTTTAAAAAAAAAGGGGAAAGGGATACATGCATGTATACCTATTAACCCATGGAATAACAACTAAAACCCGGTTTTTGTTACAGTAGAACAAAGCCTACACCCTTTTGATTCCCCTAGCCTCAAGCTCGTAGGATTTGACCTAAAAATCACATTTCTTAATCTGTCTATTAGCAAAGTAGGGCCAACTTGAATATGCATCTGGGGTACCTTAGCTTGTTTTTATCACATTACACCCTATTATACTAAGCCATTATTTTAGTAAATCACAATAATCGTTCATGGTTCTAACACTCCACTTTTTTGGTCTTACAGCCCTAATCCCTACCCAAATCTCTCCACTAGTCTACAAATGCTACTCCAGATCCTCATGTTTTGTGCAAACTTATGTTTTGATGATGGTTGACAATGAGTTTCTCAATTGATTTTTTTCTAAAGTATAGTAGTTGAACGCTTGAACTCTAATTTGATTGTTGTGTTATTTGTTCTTTTGCTTAGTTAAGTCCATGCACTGATGATGGTTTGATATGGATGCTCGACGGTGGGAAAGAACAGTAAAAATCGGTGCTACTTGAGAATAGAGTCATCGTCCTTATTGTAACATAACCCAGGTAAATTCTTCTGAAATTAACTGGCTTCACCAATTAGTGTTGGTTTCTATTAATTGGCACTGGCCTAAAGTTCATCTGGAATTTCTTTGTTCTAGATCTCTATTTTTCTGACAAGAGGGTTGTGTGTTGCCTGTTAGGACTTTTAAGTTTCTCAGTTATTTTGCTTAAACAAATTTGTAAACTATTGTTCTATCACTGTTCTCTAGCTAACCTAAGGAATTCCTTCAAATTACTGTAGCCAAATGGCATGTATTTGTTCAATTAAGTTCAAGCAACAATGGTCTTTGTGTGTTTTTCAACTGCCTAAACGTACTACGGGGTACACCCATATATATTGGTTAGCAAATGCATTGACTGAATTAATATTGTTGACAAATTGATTTTTTTAAGTAACAACAAATTTTGCACTTTCCAAAAAATGGCCACTTTAATATTGGCACTAGGAGTATATGATATGAAAGAAATATGATGGCAGGTAGGTAGAATTATCATTACTTCCATTTATTTCTGAAGTACTATAGTAATCAAGAACTCTTTTGTCGTAACAAGGAATATCAATTCTTTGTACGTTGTATACTTAATTCGATTCCACTCTCTGAACTATGAATCAACTGATATTTTTGCAGGTCGTGAACTGCAAAGCCACTCTTTCAGCCTTTATAATTTCTCTGGTCTCTTCGCAACTTAGAAATTTGTATCACATACAGTCAATCTATTTTGAGGAAATTATTATTCTCTATTGCTTGATGACGGGAAGTTACATCCTCATTTCCTGCACATACTCCATATGTGCAACATTCAAATGTTTAGTGGCATCCACATCCAACCTTCAAATGTTCTTAAGTTCTTAAATAACAGATAGTAATGTACTTATACTTTTCGTCTTATAAATTTGTGGCTATTAAAACAACCAAGACCAGCCAAAGAACTGTGGATGTTTCTGCATGATGAATTGGTCGTTTTTTTTTGGTGTCTACAAGGATGCCAAGTGTCATGGGTACCATTTCCTCACGAAATTGTTCATAATGAATATTGTTCTTTTGGCATGCATACTTTTCTTATATACATAACTAATTACTGTAAATTATATGTAGAATTGTTTGCTATAGAGACTGAAGACTTCGTTCAGGGCCTCTTGCTGCGAGGTTCATATACTAGGAAAACCAGCTCAGGTGCATTTTCTTAGCTAATGTGTTATGTTTGCTGGTCAAAATGCACACCTATTATGGAGTATGTACTGATTTCTGCATGTAGGCCTCAGATCTCTACAAGGCCAACATTGGGGAGTCGTGTGTCGTGCTCGCCTCCAGGGAGGCGACCGGCATGGTCGCCATGCAGCTCATCGTTGTTCTTAACCTGGATGTCCCTAGTATGCCTCTCCCCTGCTTCTGCTTGCCGATAATTTAGTTTTAGGAGTTCTTGCGCTTATTCTGCTGGTTGTGATTGCAGGCGAGGCAGAGCGGATTAAGAAGTGTAGGGGCAGGGTGTTTGCTCTACATGACGAGCCGAAGGTGCCAAGGGTCTGGTTGTCGTTCGACGATGCACTAGGCCTAGTGATGGCGTGATGTTCGGGGACTTTTGCCTGAAAGATTACGCGGTCATACCAGTGCCGGAGTTCTTCCATTGGTCTCCCACAGAAAAGGACCAGTTCATCATTCTTGCATCGGATGGGGTAATTTGCTCAAACCTAACACTTGTAGTTTATTCGTTGTTGCTCTGTTTTGTTGTATGATATTTGCCCGTGCAACGATATGAGCATCTCTGTCACAATAAATTCTTGCTGCTTTCTTTTTGCTGGAGTTAGATTAGTTGCGATGTAGTGTTGATCTTTCACACTTCCGCATTCAAACATGTTAGTTGCACATGGCAGGCCTTGAGTGTCCATGACATCTCAGACCATTTCTTTATAAGCTAAAATGTCATGATGATCATATCCACGAATGGTCTAGGCTTTTGACTTCAGAACAATATATCTTTCAAGATTGATTTCCAAAACTCCTCATGATAACAAAAGGTGTGACAGCGCAGGAAAGAAGGCTGTTAAGCTTGCTAGTTATCACTTAATCCGCAGTCACAAAAGGCACATAATCGTCCTTGAAAAAGGCAACCTTTCGGTTTTCGTGTCAAGTTGACTATCTGTCTTATTTGAAAAATTTTCAAGAAATTTAAAAAAAATTAGTCACACAAAGTATTATTCATGTTTTATCATCTAATAAAAACAAAAATATTAATCGTATATTTTTTAAATAAGACAGAGGGAGTACGAAGGAAAATTGATTTGTTTTGGGACAAAGGGAGTACGAAGGAAATTTAAACTATTCACCTGCAATCATCACTTAATCTGGTAGCAGTTACAGGTGCGGACATTAAGCTAATGGCATATGACTTCCTGAATAGAGTTAGATATCCTTGTTGGAGTGTATAAAGTGAATTGCCCGTCTTTCCCTATCAGCTTGGGCTTTTGGGTGCAACACCCATGGAAGAAAGGCACGATGGGGAGTCATATGCAAAGAAGTACCAGAATGAAGAGTCCAAGGACAACTACCTTGTTCAGGAGAGGAACCCGTAATAGAAGACTGAGAAGCAGCAGCAGAACCTGGTAGTATAGAAGGTTGAGTCATTGAACCAACAGCTCCTGGTGAAGAAGAGGCGACGAGGCGACCGAGTAGCCTGAGAATCTCCTGCGCATCAGATCCAGTAGAACTCAAAATCTTTAGTACTAGAACCATCAGAAGCGTGTGAAGAACGACGAGCACGAGATTTCTAGTCCTTCCTCTTTTTAAAACAATAGGATTCCACATGGCCGTCTTTGTCGCAACACCTGCAATGAAGACCACTCCCTCCTTTAGTGTCAAAAGAAGGCTTCCCAGATGTAGTTACCACTGGTAGAGGTGTAGAACGAGAAGACGAAGAACGAGCAACCAACATAGAAGAGTGTTGTAAGAGGCCCGCATCACAAAGACGAGTCTCATTACGAATCTCAGCAAGAGCATCCAACAAAGAGACACAAGTGACGAGCAAGTAGCTGAGCACGAAGGGGCTCAAACTCTGCACGAAGACGAGTTAAGAAGTCGTAGGTACGACGTAGCTCAAGAGCATCCTTTTGGCGCCAAATAGCATAAATCTGAGCATAGAAATCATCCACTGTACTATCTCCTTGATGAACCAACTACTCGTGGCGAATAACAAGATTTGTGGACTGTCCAGAGGGCTTAGTTCTCAGGAAGAAAAGTCCACATTTGATGCGTATACTCGAGCTCAACAATATCAGCAGAATCCGATCCTCCATACTAGCAACAAGAATGGCAGTAGCACGAGCATCCTCCTTAATCCATGTCCTGTAGGCTGCATATGCCGAGTCATAAGTGGCCAAGCGATCATCATATTCAGCATGCAAACGCATCATATTCCTTAAGCAAACATGTAAATTCCATCTTCTGGTCAGTACTAGCATTCTTCAGAAGAATAGGCTCTTGTGGAAGCATAGGCTGCGGAGGAGTAGGATGGGTTGGACAAAGAAGATCACTAGTCAAAAACTCCCAAAGACGCAGGCCACACATGAATCCGAAGACGAGGAACCCAATCGCGAAAGTTGGTGCCATTGAAAAGCACTAGACAACGGAGAAGAGCAACGCCACTAGAAACTTGCGAAGGAGCCATGGCGATGACGAGAGCGTAGAGGTTTTTTTAGCCGAACCGGTTTTTAAATAGTCTAACTAGTCAGATCCAGATCTAGATCTGCCAGATGGTGGGTGGCCGTAGAGGCGGTGGCGGTCGTCGGCGACAGCTCCGGCGGTGGCCCGACGCTCGTCCTCGGGCGGTGACCAGGCCAAAGGAGCCGATGGCGTCGGCAGTGCTCGGCGACCACAGAGGCGGCTGCCCTTGGCCCCGGCAGCGATGGCAGCAGAGGTGGCGCTCAGCTCCGACGGCGTCGACGACCGTGCAAAGGAGGGGGCAGAGGTCTGGCGATGGCAGCATCGCGGCGTGGCGTGCAATTGCAACACGCAAATTCTCAGGTTTGCTCTGATACCATGAATTGCCCATCTTTCCCTATGAGGTTATGCTTTTGAGTGGAACTGGCTGCTACATGCAACTTAACATGGTTTCAGAGCCAGAGGTCTCGAGTTCGAATCCTGGCTAGCGCGCAATTATTAAAATAATTGCAACCCACTGCAATATTCCACGCGTGAGGGGGTGTTGCAGTGTATAAAGTGAATTGCCCTTCTTTCCCATTAACTTATGCTTTTGGGTGCAACTGGCTGGCGCTCGGCTCCGGCGGCGGCGACGACTGTGCAAAGGAGGCGGCAGAGCTCCGGCGATGGCAGCGTCGCGGCGTGGTGTGCAATTGCAACACGCAAATTCTCAGGTTTGCTCTGATACCATGAAATTGCCCCTCTTTTCCTGTGAGGTTAAGCTTTTGAGTGCAACTGGCTGGTGCATGCAACTTAAACATGGCATCAGAGCCAGAGGTCTTGAGTTCGAATCCTGGCTGGCGTGCAATTATTTATTAACCGTCGGATCCATACATCTAACGGTCTATGTCGTAAGTTGGATTAACCTTTGAATTAACACCGTAATTAACAGGTCACCTCACAGCCACGTCTATCCACGTCTATCCACCTCACCGTAATTAACCACGTCGCATCGCATATAGGCCACCTCCCTCTACCCGTAGCCACGCGCTGCTCTCTCACGCCGCCACCGTTGCGCCTCTCCCTCGTCAGCCGTCGCGCCGCGCTACTTCCTTGCCCGCGGCTGCGGCCCACACCGCTTCGGGAGCTTACCGGCGAGGGTGACGAGCTACAGCCCAATGCGGCTTGATCTGGACTGGACTGTGCGGTGATTTGGCTCCGGTTGGGCACTGCTTTGGTGAATTTGGCGTCGTTGACTCCAGCTGGGTGGGAAAGGCCAGATCTTTTGTGGTGTTCTACACAGCGTGGCTGTCTTCTGGTTTCTTGGAGTGTATTTAGGTGGGTATTGCCTGCATTTCGGGTAAATTGACGGAACATTTGCTGGCTTTGTTCTCCGAGTGTGTGAATCTCGTTGTTCAGTTTTTTCCCTAGGTCATATTTGCAGGCTAAAGATTGGGTTTTGGGGGAATCATTGTTGGCTTTGTTGAGGGGGAATCATTATATTTTGATTTACAGATTACAGCATTGTTTGTTGATGTAGTAACGGTTCATGTGCTTGTTTTTTTTTCACTGGTGTTAAGAACAAACAATTACAAGGTCTTCCTGGTAACACTCATGAATTATGAAAACGTGTATCAATTCTTTATTGGCTCTGTTCAACAGAAATCTAATAATTCTAGGAAATCCGCAGGTCTGTTCAAAACAATGCTGACGAGTCGGATGCTAATCAGCTAGAGAAACTGGAGAAACTCCTGACAAATGCTTTGAGGGATACGAAATCCAAGAAGGTACATTATGATGGCTCTGTTTCCAGCAATAATTCAACCTGGTTCAGAAAAAACTTAGGAGTAAAACACGTGATTATTTTGGTAGGCTATTTAGTTCTGATGGCTTTGCAACAGATCCTTTTTTCTCTACTGTTCGTGTGACATTGCAATTTTCACAGCAACTGAGGGGCTCAGGGCCCATCTCTCTTTGCATGTGGCTGTCTTGATAATTTCAGATTTTTCTGGGCAAACTCACATTGATATCATATAAATATATACGTATATAACTACATTAATGGATATCATATATTGCAATAAACAGGAACTGGGAAAACCAACATCAGTGCTGGAATTGGTAGGTATACCTTCAATCAAAAACCTTGTGAGAAAGCTATGTATGCTGACATAAGTATTGTATAAATCGTTCATGACAATTCACAAAAGAGCAGATATTTCCTGGCAGTATTCTAATCAAGCTTTCTGCGATGTTTTTTAAAGACTCAACAGAAGGCTGTGAAACCGGTCTACCTCTTTGTGTGATGCTAATGTAACAGATGGATTTTACTTCCATTGTTCCATTTTAGTAAACCCTGTAGCTGAACAGGGACATAGTAACGGGCACCCATTGAGTTGGTCCTGATTGTATTTCAATACAGTAGGTCTGTCAGTTAACTGAAGATAATATGTTTTCCCTTCCTTATAATCAATCTTAACAATTCCCTAATGTAGTTTTCCCCCTTGTTTTGTTCGTTTACCTTGCCTTGTTTTGGATTGCAAGTGTTGACGAAACAAAATGGTGAAGGGTGCAGAAGCAGCGCAAACTCCACAATTGTTAATGAGCTGGATTCCATCCATTTGTCCATTAAAAAGGCATCACAAATGGAAATTGTGGAAGAAATTGGTAGGCAGGTAAGTACCCCTTTCTATGATATCTATTGAAAAGGGACTGACAATCTGTATCAACCTCATTATTCGCTTCGTAGTATTCATTTTTGAAGGCATCACACCTTGGGTATTTAAATAAACAGAGCAAGTGAAGAGGTGGCAGCAGCAAAGGAGGGACTGCCATCCAAATGTACATATTGATACTTGATACAATTATTTCCTTTAAAAGAGAAAATGAATATCAAAATTGGTGCTTTTGGGGATAATAGTGATACAAGTGCTATTTGTGCCAAAGCTATGGCTTGTTGTGCCAAAGCTCAGATAATCAGGATTGAATGACATGAGGATAACGACAGCTTTGATCTTAACAAGATGGCTCTAATCTCCCACCACTAGAGGTCCTATGCATATAGCATTGATATATTCACGGAGGGGAGATACCATCTCAGTCACTTAAAGAGTTGACACATCATTGAGTCATTTCTGCTCCAAGTATAGTAAAATTGGAAATAACCAATTCTGGAGGTTAAACTCTTATACTAATGATGTTAAGGCTATTGTTTGTTTCTGAAGGGTATTCTACGGGTTATAATTGTAAGATATATATATACCTCTTTTCCACCTTTTGGAATTCTCTTGTACATGTATATATTTGGGTACATTGCCCTCACTTGAATACAAGTGCTATTCCTAACATGGTATCAGAGCTAGTTCATCTCATCTCTAGCAAAACTCTCCTTGATTTCTTGTTGCTGGATCTTCATCAAGGATGATTTGGTTTCTTTGCCTTGAAGCCATCACATCCTCATGATCTAGCCCCTTGTCAAAGATAGTTGATCTCTGTTCGTCTTCTTGCTGTGTCGTCGCTGCTCTTCGCCGCATGTCGTCGCTGTTCTTCGTTGCCGATCTTGTCGCCCTTCACCGCAGGACGTCGGCAACCTTCGTCGCTGGCCATCGCTGGTCACCGGTCTTTGTCGCTGGCCGTTGCCGGTCGCCAGCCTTTGTCGCTGGCTGTCACTGGTCGTCGCCGGTCGCCGCTGGTCACCGCCGGCCGTCGCCGGTCACCGTCAGTCATCGCCGGTCGCTGCTGGCCGGTCGCCACCCTCACGTCGCTCTTCCCCACTCGCTCTTCCCCAGCCATCGCTAGCTCCCTCCAGATATGGATTGGGAGGTAAAAAGGTGAAAGGGTAAAAAAAAACACTTGAGCTCTGCTGCTTTTCCAGAGCAGCGTACTGTGACGAGTTAAAAAAAAAGAGGATGATTTTTTTTCTTCCTTTGCTTGCTGCCGCTTACTCCTTTGCGCTCTTGCCGTCACTTGTTCATCTCCGATGATGTCGTCTTTATCTGGCACGGTGTCTGTTCCTCGTTGCCCGGTTCTTTTCGATGGTGTCAACTACAGTCATTGGGCTCAGCACATGCATCTTCATATGCGCGGGCAACGTCTTTGGGATATCTTATCCGGTGAGATACCTTGTCCTCCTTGCCCTGTTGCTCCAGATTTGCCTATCCACGTGAGGCTTCCGATGCAGCCAGAGCAGCAGCACAAGAGCGGTATGATGGATGATATAGCATGGAAAATTATCAGACTCCGTTCGCTCCAACCAAAAACTGTCTGGTAGATGAAGACCTTTCAAACTTTAGTGTCTGACCGTAGCCTCTTGCATTACGTGCCAACATGTAAAAGTATTGAACAAAAATCATCTTTTCCTTATAAATTATTTGGTTCTACAATAAAAAAATAATTCATGACAAATTTTAACTATTTGGATTATTTGATTGTTGTTTGCTTGCCAAATTATATGTATTGTTTCCTCTATGCAAAAACAGCATGTCAAATCTCATGTTGTGTGTACTCCAAATTTCCTTTTTTTAAAAAAAAGTTATATATCTTCCTACCATTTGGATGAAATTTTTTTGATTTTTTATATGCTGGAGACCTCAAACCTACTATTTGATTCATGGTGTTCAGTCATTCATAGGCTAAAACTAAATTGCTGCCAACAACTGCTGAATTCATTTTATGTATTTGGCGTCTTATATTGGTCATTCAGATTATTGTTTTAGCAGCTGCTACATTAGTGTACAAACCCTTCTTATGTCATAAATATCAATGTATGAACATCTCCTGGATTATTGTTTCAGCATTTGCCATATTAGTTCTTGAACTTGTCCTTGTGATATCTGAATTCTGTCTGGACCAGAACTTAGACAAGCATATGAAGAACATACATTGTGCACACAGTTTATTATAGTTCAAGTTTAGAATTTATGTTTTATAACTTTATATTGAATTTGTATTATTCGATGTACATAGACCATTTGAACTTAAATTAGAGTTGGAATGCATGTATTTGTAAAATCCAAATTTATTTATGCACATGCTTGGAGTGTATTTGAATTCAGTGGATAAATATGTCGTCGTAATGTTTCTAAATTCAGTGCATGAACATGGCTCGGTGTTACAACCTAGATTTTGCATGTAGCGTTAATTTTATTTTTTGTTCTTTAAGTTTATATTAAAAAATGTGCCTTGAATGTACATAACTACTACTATGTATAAAGATTACTTACATTAAACTACACTTAGGCGCGCCCCAGCCTCTTTTATAACAAGTGCTCGAACAGTGATACCTGTCTAGTTGGGTTTCCTATGTTGCTGAACAACTTTTTTTTATGAAAAGTCAATTCTGGACAGATATGATTTCAGGTTCCTTATTTTGTTGATGAAGAGACAGGTTGGGGACTGGAGGTTGACAAGCTTAAGAAACAATTGGAGTAGTAGGCTCAGTCTAAGGGTATCACTGTTAGAGCACTTCTTGTTATAAATCCACGAAACCCAACTGGACAGGTATGACTTATTAAGTTGTCATACATTTACAAAAGGCCGATATCTTGCATAACGATTTATGAGAAGTCAATTCTGTCTGCTGGAAGACTGGAACACAATGAATATATAGTTTATGAAGCAACCTCCCCCCTTCTCAAAAATCATGTTCTTGGAGTGATTACTTATGGCTCTTCTACTTTCATCAGGTTCTTGCTGAGGAAAATCAAAAGAAAATTGTCAAATTCTGCAAAAATGGACTTGTTCTTCTTTCAGATGAGGTGAGTCCAGAACCCCTTGTACTTGAAGGCTTGAACATTTCAGTTTTAGTGAGCTATTTGACCATTTTCTGTGAGTTTGGTAGGTCTTGTAAGTTGCTTGTTGATTCGTTCCCTGGCAGTTGTACCAAGAAAACATATATGTCGAAGACCAGCAATTCCATTCTTTCACAAAGATTGCACAATCAATGGGATACACTGATGATGATCTTCCCTTGGTATCATCCCATTCAGTTAATTAAGTTCTTCAGTTATTTTATGTACATCTCCAAGGATGCGGTAAAACTTACTGTTTGTACAATTAGGTTACTATGGAGAATGTGGAAAACGAGGAGGCTATATGGAAGTAACCATGTAAGGGAACAAATTTACATGTTGGCATCAGTAAACCTGTGTTCCAACTTCTCCGGCCAAATACTTGCTAGCCTTATAATGAACCCACCAAAGGTCAATATAAGATAAGTTGAATAATGATCGCCGTAACTTACATGGTTACTTCTTCCACAGGCTGGGGACGAATCTTATGAATCCTTTTATGGTAGAGAAAGATGGGATCCTCTCATCACTGGCTCGACGTGCAAGGTTTGTCCTACTTGTTGCAAGAATGGTCAGTTGTAAACAGTATTCACTGCTACTGTCTTTTGATCAAAAAAACAATATTCACTGCTGGAACTGTAAATTTGGAACTACTGCCACTTCTCTTGTGGGTTATTGTAAAACTGAAAAAATATCCAAAGTATTGCTAGCTTATGGAATCCTAAGCGGTGAATGGTTTGTACATATTCTAGAAATCCTTTGGTGGTATTTTTTTTTTCAATTCCTTTCTTGATTTCAGGATACCTACAACTCTCCACCTTCAGTTTTCTCAGTTCCCTTGGATGCATGTTAGCATTCAAGAATACTAGATGCTCTGTCGGGGTTCTGTCCTTTCATGTGCGCCAAAGAGGTGACAGAAATTTCTACCGTACTGAAACCATTTTGGTCCCATTATAAAATCGGCTGGCCCAACCTAGGGGGATCATTAATCTACAAAATCAATTATTATGTTTTATATATGTGTCTAGATTCATTAATATCTCTATGAATCAAAGGTGCACTACCATTCATAGTTACCTTAATTAACTACATTTGTTGTTCTTGGTACATGACGTGGTGCACCACTAGTGTACCTAAACCATGTGTATACCTAGTTTCCATCCCCACGTTTAAGGGTAACATGAGTTTACCTTTAGAAAGAAGCATGCCATCCTGTTGAAGGAGCACGCTAGCGACGTTGGCACCGTCAAAAGGTCCATCTCTAAAATAAGTTTTTTCAATGATCTATTTGTAAAATAAATTTTTTGAAAGGACCAAAATGTCAAAATTCCAGGGAGACGCTCGCTCTTCCTCCCCCAAAACCTTACCTCACCAACAACACCCACCAGCGGAGGCTGTCGAGATGATCAAGAGGCTGCACTTTTTGACAGGACCATGGCTTCCTCCTATAGTTCATGATTTTACATTATCTTGGAGTGATTTATTTGCACAAATAGGATTTCCGAAGTGACAACATGGGCTCAACTTCTTTTTGGTTCTTGACATACTGCAAATCTTGATTGAAGGATGCCAAGTTCTATATGAATAAAGAGATTCTAACCATGGGGAGAGTAGCCACCATTATTAATTTGTTACTGACTATGCGATGTGGACAAAGTTTCTTTCTTGTTCTATATTTGTTATAATTAAACTACTCCCTACGTTTCTTTTATTTCATACAATTGATTTTTGATTTGCATTTGACTGTTTGTCTTATTCAAATTTTTTGTGTAAACACTAAAATTATAAGTCATGCTTAACGTCGTCTTTTTACTAATAAATCAAATCATAATAAAATAATTTATAATTTTATAATTTTTTTGAATAAGATGAATGGTCAAGGTAGACACAAAAGTCAACAACATCAAATAAGTAAAAAGGCGGATGGAGTATTTGTTAGGATAACCTATGTCATCTAAGTTTTGTTGCTTTAATTTAATCACCTTGTACACAAATTGCAATAGCTTAAACATTTATCAATTATATTGTGGAGATTATTAATGATTTTTCTCTGCAATGTTTATTAGGTTCAGGGTATCAAAGTGAAGACAGTGGTATTATTGTTCATTGATGTTCTGCCATTCAAAATATTGGACATTGTGTGGGAAGTATTTAACATTGGCGTCCTCCAGCACCCCCCACTCTTTTCTAGATGGTTATGTAGAAGTATGAACCGTTGTTGGTTGTTGCGCCCAAATCACTTCTAACCGTTCGGCCCTTGAAGCCGGCGCAACCTAGTTATACACACTGCAATCACTTCGTCTTACCCTTCTCTTTTCTTGTTCACCCCGCCGTCTCTCTTTCTTTGACCCCACCACAATTTCCTCCCTTGCAACCCAATCCCGCTACTCTCACTCAGCTACCTTGCTTCCGCCTCCAACAACATCCCCACCACCAAACTCCACTATCGACCTTAGCGAATAGTTTTGGGTGTGGGTCTTCGAATGGCTTCTCCTCAAGATACCGGTCAAGAGTTGCCGCTTGCAGCATGGGAAAAATCGACCTCCAGGAATCGAGAGGTGGCGTTGCTAACATCAGCTCGGTTGCTGTCGGCACAGACCATAGTTGGGTGGCATCCGGTCGCAGGTTAGCCGTTCCCCACTCCCCGCTCTGACGAGATCATCTTTTCCTCTTTCTTCGAGCGAGGATTTAGCCTTCCTGTTTCCTCCTTCCTTGGTCTGCTTGAATTTTACAAGCTTGAGCACCATCACCTCAACCCCAATTCCATTCTTCATATTTCTATTTTTGTTGACATCATACCATTGGCCCTCTCGACTTGACCGTTGCTTTTTAGATGTGCTACAGAAGAGATCTGGATTCAATGCTCCTTGCAGAAATCCTAAAAAACTCCAGAAATAAATGTCTATCGTTGTCTGTAATGATACAGTTCAGGATGCTGAAATGGTACATAATATTTTGTATGAAGTGCCTCGCATGTGCGGAGTCGATTGTAGCGACTGACTTGGTCACAATCCACTTAGTGAATTTGTCGACGGCGATGAACAGGTGAGTGAAACCTCCTAGGGCCCGCTTGAAGGGGCCGGCAATGTCTAGTATTCAATCAGCGAACGACCAAGAAATTTGGATCGTCTGTAGCACTTTAGCCGGCATGTGTGTTTGCCTTGCAAAGAATTGGCATCCTTCGCATTTTCTGACCAGTTCGTGAGCGTCCGAGACAATAGTCGGATAGAAGAAACCCTTCCTATAGACTTTCCCAACTGGTATCTGTGCGGAGGCATGGT
The DNA here is from genome assembly GCF_000231095.2 of Oryza brachyantha. Lineage (NCBI taxonomy): Eukaryota > Viridiplantae > Streptophyta > Magnoliopsida > Poales > Poaceae > Oryza > Oryza brachyantha. Next base: position 7,895,821 of record NC_023167.2, on the reverse strand, counting down.
TGCCGCAGAGCCCCGAGTGGACCGATTGCAAGATCTTCCCTTCGTCGGTGAGTACACAACGCATGGCGATGCCAATTGCACTTCGACACAGGAGTTCTCTGTTTGAGACTAGGTAGCAGTAGCTTCGGTGCTTGGTGCGTTCGGCTTCTGCTTATTCAGTCGAAAGCTCTTCTTCTGTCAGAAATTTAATAAGGGTATCCTCTCTAGTCTTCCGTGACAGTTGTGACCATGTGGTCGTCGGTGTCGTGCTCCCCAGCCGACTGCTGGGTTGTCTTCTAGGCTTACTTCGGTCCTTCCACTCGGCTCCTCTGGGTCAGCCTTTTTCACTGTGGGCTCAATGAGGTGCTCCAATGAGGTTTGCTAGTTTGTCGGCGGCTTCATTGTTGTGCCGCGGGATGTGGACTAGCTTGAGCCCGTCGAATTTATTCTCCAGCTTGCGTACCTCCTATCAGTATGCCTACATGTTTTCGCCGACGCAGGTCCACTCGTTCATGACTTGGTTGACCATGAGCTGGGAATCCCCACGAACTAGCAGTTGCCTATCCCAAGAGATACAACCAGCCATAGGATATGGAGTAGTGCTTCATACTCGACGATGTTGTGTGACGCCGGGAAGTGGATTTGAAGGACGTATTTAAACTTTTCACCCTTCAGGGAGATGAGTACCACCCTAGCCCCAGCACCCGACATCCATAGGGATCTGTCGAAATATATTGTCCAATGGGGCAATTCTTCCAGCGAAGTCTCTAGTTGGACGTCTGTCCAAGCATATTATATTGTCCGAGGATATTAACATCAGACGCTAAGATTTAGCTTCTAGATTTGTTTTGCACAAAACCATCATTCCATATTGTTTACGTCGAAAATGTGAACGCTAATGTGTTAAACACGTAGGCCTAGAAATCACTTCTCAAAACATTCCAGTGCAGAACCTAAATCTTAGAAACCTGGCGTGTCAATTAGTTTGATCCTATAACTGACAAGATATGAAAAAAACAGGAAAAACAGTTAAACCTAAAGCCGCTATCAAACTAACAGTCAATACCGCTTTAGGACCCAAGCCGATACGTTAGACAATCAACTTTACAGGAATTTAATGATATCGTGTGAAAATATGCCCTATCGCCTGAATTATGAGTAAGATAATCACTAAACAGTTCAATCAACTAACCTATCTTAAAATATCGGACTTAACCGAGACAGTTTTAAGATTAATCAGTCGATCGGACTGATTTAACACATCGCATATGGAGTCAGCAGCCGATATGACACTAAACATGTAAATTAAAGTAGAACTGTATTGCTATGCTAATTACCGGTATAAAACAATGACAACCAATTGCATACACACTCACGCTAGACCTAGAAGATCGAACTATAAACCATGACAGCTCAGATCTAAACATATCGGACCAAACCGAGACGGTATGCAGTTGGATTCGATATAGCTATAGAAAACATGAAAATCTATATGCTTAACAAGTAAACATATGAATTACTTAAGTTAATGCTGGCTAAGACTCCAGCGATAAATCCTCATGACTACTTGATCTGATCTGTTAATACAAACCTAGCTGATTAGATTGATCAGACTAAACTGAGGCAGAATCAAGTTGACCAGACTCATATTGACAAGCCGAACAAAGAACTTGTGAGGCCTTGTTCAAGAACCTATCACTTCTTCAAATCAAGAATAGATCAAAAACAACAATAAGTCTTAGGGAAATTGTCGAACAACTAGGAAGGAGATCGAACTAAATCAAGACAGTCCTATCTAGTCGATCGACAAGTTGACAATTACGAACTATAATCCGAAGCTGACAAATCTCGAGCCGAGAGTTTGCTCCTATCGAAAAGATTGGCGATGTGCCGAAGATGTGTGTATTAAATTGCTGATTGTTTTTACAAAGCTATGGAATACCCTATTTATATCCCAGGAAATAACTAACCTAATCGGATACAGATCCGTATCAAATAACTAATCTATCACACACGAACTCTAATTAGAGATAAAATCCTGAACAAACTCCAATATATATAAACTACTTTACACGGACCCTGATTAATCCTGAATCTCTCCGCAACCTTCCCTAGGCCCAATTGGACTCTATCTCCCGTTCGAGTCAAACTCCATCGGCAGAATCCAAGTTGTATTCCAATTAATCTCTATCCGATTGGCATGTTTCCTATCCGATTCAGTCTTTAATCACAGTTCAAACTCTAACGGCAATTTTTCAAATTCTGGCGTTAACACATATCCGGTTAAAGCAATGGTGCATTTAAGTGCAATGGTGCAACCGTAAAGCTCCAGATTAAAAATAAGCAGATGAGATTTAGTTGGTCTCCCAAAGTTGTAGCATTACTTTAGCTAATCCGTATCATTCCCTATCCTGTTAGAACTATCTCAAGGCCTTCTATACAACCTTGTTATGCATCAACAATTCTGACAAATTGAATGGTAGTTAAGTTACATTACGAAACAGGAAAACATTATTGAATGCCATTAATAACAAAACATTTTATTATATTTTTTTAATGAGAGGGGGAGAGCATAGAAAACCAGAAAGTGAGAAACAAATATACATGTTATGAGAGTACAGAATATACTTGTAAGATGACAAATAACAAGAAAGTGTGTATCAAAAGCTTACTTTTAACATCCTGCCGTATAAGTGACATGAGTGCTTTATGGACAGCATCGTGCTCCACATTTTCCTCTAAAATGAATTAAGAACTCAGAAAAATGCTCATATATACCATTTGATCCCAGATCAAAGATAGAAAAAAGATTGTACCACTTGCAAGGAGTTGTCCTAGGATATCAGCAATTTTTTAGACAAATTCAACATCTTTGGCAAGAAGTGGAAACCCACAAATAGCTTGTATTCTAGTCTGCACGCACATTTAATGAGGGATTAATCAAGCAAAACAGGTGGGAACATGATGTACATAATGCATTCATATGGTTTTAACGAAAACTAAACGCATATAACCATATTCTAACAAAAATAATTTACTTCTGAAGAAAAGTTCTTGATTGCCTACGCATTTAACAGACAAGTGCCTATCAAGTAACCAGGGACAAGCATGAGCAACAACCATTAAGGGAGTAGGGCTGCGTTCGGCAGCTGGCTTATCACTCGACGCGCAAAACACGGTAATATATTAATACATGATTAATTAATTGTTAAATATAGAAAAATAGAAAAATAGATTTATTTGAATTTTTAAAGCAACTTTCCTATAGAAAATTTTCGCAAAAAACACACCGTTCAGCAGTTCGGGATACGTGCGCGTGAAAAACGAGGGAATCTGTGAAGGGGGCAAACGAATGGGGCCTAGGTACAGACAAATTACATTTATTCCTTATATGCTTATGGCATAAATATAGTAGACGATATATGAATATCAGAAAGAAAATGGGCATAAAAAATGGTAGGAATAATCCAACGTTTCATATTGAACACGAAATGCACCACATCCCTTTTCCCTAGTTACCACATACCAAATAGCCTTTTTAACCAACACCCCAGAATGGTGAATGCTGCGCATTCTTGTAGCCTTGCCGGCATCCTTGTATTTGAGGAAAGGATGATGGTCTAACATGAGAGATAACACTGATCAAAGCCGCTATGAACAATTACTACAGCTAACAACAAACATAAGCAAGAACTTTACTGTTGTTTATTAGGCTAAATGCTACCTTTTGCCGTAACCATATTGCAAAACTAATCTACACAAATAAGTTTATTTTCCCTAAGTGAAGACAAAAGACATCCTGAAGTACATAAACAGAACTAGATGTGGATCTTTCAATATAGAAAGATTCAAGCCCTACAGTTGATGAAAGCCCAACATAAAAATTTCACATGAAGGGACAAACATCAGGAGAGAGTATTGTGCACACACCGAGGAGAAACATAATGGTCAGGAAAGGCTATCTGTCAGTTTGACACACCCATCTCTGGATATTAAACTTGCTTTCTGCATCAGTCATTAGATGAGGTTTAGATGGGTCAGATTCAAATGGATGTCGCAGCCACATAAAAGGGCATTCGACAACCCCTTCAAGCATCATTGAATCACATAGGATGGATCTAGCTCCAATGTTTCATTGAATCTAATCAAACCAAATCTGTTCCAGCAGCCCTCTCATCAGGAGTTGTCAGTAATCAATTAACGATGAGTTTTCCTAGATTTATACCCACATATGGAGAATGTGGTTTTTTGTAGTATACAATGGGAAGATTGCAGTAATCAAGCAACGTTGGCTAGTATCAAAATATGAGAAACACCCAGATAAGCGATTAGAAGAAAGTAGAAATAAGTACACTCAACCATGAGCAGCTAATTAGTACTAGGAACAATCCCATCTCTTGTTTCACACACAACAGAGGTGCACCAAACCCATCCAGCATATTTAACCTAAACTTTCCAGTTCCACAACAGGTGTTGGAGTAAAATGGCACTTCCTCCTATCATAAATATTTGATGTTTAGGGCAAGATTTAGTCAAACTTTTGAATGTCAATCAATAACTTCATAATAATTTATAAAAAATGGTATGGGTAGATTTGCTTAGGAAAGTACTAACATAAATAAGCTTCTTGGATTTTATAAACTTATTCTAATAAAATTGATAGTCAAAGTTTCAAAAGTTTGACCAAATATTGTCTTCAACATCAAATATTTATGACAATAGAGATTAACATAAAAGGCTATAAAATCCAAATAATTCAAATACATCCAAAAACTGCATAAGTGTTATGATAAAACAAGATTGTCTTAATATAACACACTAGTCATCGATAACCCCTTCTGGAAACCATCCATCTCAAACATCCTAGAATCAGCTCAATCATTTTGAATGGAATTGGTAACTGGACCATCTAAGCAAATTTAGAACCATCCGAACAGTACGAACCATAGTCGGCAATGGTCAAATATAAGTACTGAAGTAATATATAACTTCCTTTGTTTTCTTCAATGGATCAAAAAGAAGTCATTCCAGCCACATACTCAATAATAGCTATCAGAATTTGACCTTCTGGGCCCTAATTACTGAAGGTACAACGAATTTTTAAAAGACAGGAAAAAGTAACTTGAAGTTACACTTACCGCAGAGTTAGGATAATTTCTGGTTAGAGTTGGCAATGCCAAAAACATGTCTACTTAATATTGGGCTGAAGGAAATAAAGATGGCAAGGTTCCATTGCAGACCTGGAGTGCTTCTAGGGTGGAGAACGACAGCAAGATTTCCTCCTGCGGGAGGGCCGTCGCGACCAAAACGTCAACGGAGCTCGTGCGGGCGAAGAGCCATCCGAACAGTACGAACCTTGCGAGCGGCTCGGGCTGCAGCCTCCCCCGTGGCCACCATACCCTGCACCACGCCGTGGCCATGGCGGATGCACCTCGGCTCGCCTCCTGGATGGGATTAAAGTAACCAAACAAATCATCGGGGACAAATCCAACACAGCCGTGGAGCCACACAAGAAACAGGAAGGGGATCTCCCGAAGAGAGGGAACCAATCTTGACGACGGCGAGAGCCGGACTAGGGCTTACCATGAAACAAACGCTAGGCGAGGTGCGACCCCGAGTGGCGGAGGAGCTTCCTAGTCTGGTTTAGTTCATCGAGAGAAGCCAGCCTCCAGATGGAGCGCGTCGGGTGGGGCGGGGCTTGACGACGGGCTACGGGTGCCGACCGCCGGTAGTCTGGCGGCGCTCCAATGAGATGTACCAAGTACCGAGGAGGACGAGAGGCCGGCAACGCCGACGAGAACGGCGGGCGCTTGGCGAAGATCAGGGGAGGAGGTCGACCTCGGCGCCGGCGGGGTAGGCGTACGACATCTTCGATTCCTAGGGGGCCGGCGGGCGGCTGGCTCGGGGCGAAATGATGGCGAATGATTCGTCGAGGAGGGCGAGACGAGGAGAGAAGGGGAAATTTTTTACCGTTGTAGTGCGGGCTGGGATGGAAGGTACTAGAAAATTGCATCTCTACAGCCTTGAAAGAAACCTAAGCTCCCGAAACGTGTTTTTTAAATAAAAAATAATGTAGTAAAATTTGTATATACGTGCCCGTAGCGACTCAAAAGCAAAATATGAAAAACAAAACATGATGAAAAAACCACAAAATCAAGTTCAACATTAAGTTTTAAAATTCAAATTTTTAAAGGGTGCTGATTAGCGACAACTGGCAACACAGCCAACCGATGGAGCTAAAACTTTTAAAGGGGCTACAAGGGTGGTGTTAGCTGTGTAATTTGGCCATATAGTTTGTCAACTGGCTAAATTATTTCTTGATTAGTTAGATGATTTATTCCTTTAGTTAGTTAGTTCAGCTTTTTAATTGGCCAGGCTATTTTAATATTTTGATTAACTAATGTGTGGAGTTTAATTGGTGTTTAGATTAAATACAGGTTTTGATTGGTTGGTGCAGCAGCTGATTTACAAAGTTTTGTATCCATGTAAGTGAGGATGTATGCACTGCAAGATTTGATTTCCATTTGATGATGCATACGCCTATGACCAAATCTGAGGCAACGTGGGTTGCGGCAAGGTAACGATTGATTATATGCAGCAGGCGTACTACTCGAGTTATTTCCTTATTCAAATAGAAACATTACCATGTATTATGTGGCTTGTATGCCAAAGACCAAGGCACATTTATGTATATATAGTGGATTTTGGCCGATTGGAAGGGAATCAATCGATACAATTTAGTTTACTTTTTGCTTTTCATCTTTACTGCTCTTGCTCCTCGTTCATCGCTGCTGAATCCTAGATACCCTAGGGTTTGGTGATCTTTGCCATTTTGCGCTGAAAAACAGTCGGTTCTCCTCCACGTAAGTGAGGTCTCTTTGTTGCTTTGCTTGAAAAGCATCCGCTGATCGTCGCGTAAGAACGATCGATATTGTGTTGCCGTGCGAATCAAATTTGTGCGTCAACAGGTGGGCGGGGAAGAAAGATATTGCTTGAGGCTGCTCAAGGCTTGCTCCGCTTTCTCGGTCCACACAAAGGGCCCTGTTCTTTTTAGCAATTTGAACAGGGGTAGCACACGCTCTCCCAGTCTCGATATGAAACGGCTTAAGGCGGCCATGCATCCAGTGATGCACTATACGTCCCTAAGCATTCTGGGGGGTCGCATTCTCTGTATTGCCTTAATTTTCTCATGGTTGGCCTTGATGCCTTGGGAACAGACCAAGAACCCTAAGAGTTTACCAGTCGGCACCTCGAAAACGCATTTTTCAGGGTTCAGCTTCATACACATGGTCCGGAGACTATCAAAAGTCTCGTCCAGATCTGAGAGTAAGGCCTCTCGGTTGCGTGTTTTGACGACAAGGTCGTCCACACATGCCTCAACATTGCGTCCTATCTGACTACTCAAAGTAATGCGAGTAGAACGCTGAAAAGTAGTACCTACATTCTTTAAACCAAAGGGCATAGATACGTAACAGTAAGTACCTACAGGCGTAATGAATGCAATTTTTTCCTCATCTTTCCTAGCCATGCCGATCTGATGGTATCCTAAGTATGCATCTAGGAAACACAAAAGGTCGCACCCCGCAGTGGAGTCGACTATCTGATCTATGCGTGCCAAGGGGAAGGGATCTCTAGGACATGCCTTGTTGAGGTCTATGTAGTCAATGCACATGCGCATCTTGTCGTTGGCCTTGGGGACGACCACCGGGTTTGCCAGCCACTCAGGGTGCACAACCTCCCGGATGAAGCTGGCTTCTAGAAAGCGAGCGACCTCCTCACGGATGAACGCATGTCTTTCCGGAGCTTGACGTCATACCTTCTGTCGGACGGGTCTTGTGTCTGGTCGCACGGCTAAGCAGTGCTCGATCACCTCCCTAGGGACCCCGGGCATATCCGACGGTTTCCAAGCGAACACATCGGTGTTTGCCCGCAGGAAGGAGACGAGCACGCCTTCCTATTTGGCATCCAAGTCACCACTGATATGGGCGATCTTGGACGGGTCATCGCCAAGCTGGACAAGCTTGACGGGTACCTCGTCGGTCGAGGTAATCTGCTTCTTGGGGGCTCGCAAGGTTGGCGCCTCGGGGCCCTGGCCGGCTGTCGCGGCGGCGGTGACCATAGCGAGGGCGTCGACGCGCATTTCTGCTCACGCCAACACCATCTTAACGTTGCCATGCACCGTGATGGGGCCACTAGGCCCGACATCTTGAGCTGGCGATACGCATAGTGGGCAAGTGCCATAAACTTCACCAACACCGGCTTGCCAAGCATGGCATTGTAGGGCAGACTAAGGTCCGCCACATTGAAGTCGATCTGCTCCGTGCGGAAATTGGTGGGCCCCCCAAAGGTGATGGGGAGCAAGATCTGCCCTAGGGGCCAAACCAGTCCCGGCGTAACCCCAATGATGGGGAGGGACGGTTTGAGGCTCATCCCTGGGGCCTTGAGAGTATCAAAGGCCTTGGGGGACAGAAGGTTGAGAGCCGCGACACCGTCGATAAGAACGCGACCCACCTTGACGTTGTAGATGGTCGGGGAGGTCACCAGGGCCAGGTGGCCACTGTCGGCGACGCTCGCCGGGTGGTCGGTATGATCGAAGGTGAGCGGCACCCCCAACCATCTCGACCACCGTGCCGTCTTGTGAGTCAGCACTGTCGCCAAAAGCTCTCGCTTCATGGCTTTGAAGCTCCGGCGGGAGGCGTGGGCACACGGCCCTCCGTCCATGGTGGCGATGGTGTGCTCGGCTTCCTGGAAGTTGAGGTCGTCGTCATCATCCTCAGCGGGGCCTAGTTTTTCGGCCTCTCCTCGCTGGTTTTTGGTGGAGGCCGCCGGGGCTTTTCCCTTGTAGCTCTCCTTCTTCGGCCCACTCATTCTGCCGCACGCGCTCGGCCAAGCTTTTGATCGAGCGGCATTCGACAAGGCTGTGGTGGGAGGTGTTGTGCACGGAGCACCGTTTGTCTGCCGACTTCTGCTGATCGGCCGACTCGTCGCGGCCGCTCGCGGCCTTCCCTTTACGCTGGGGTCGCGCGGCGGCATCAGCGGTGAGGACATGCCCTTCCTCACCGTCCTTTGATGACTTCTTTTTCCGCTACTTGCTTTGGCCCTCTCGGGGCTCAGCCGACGCAGCAGCGGGGGTAGAGGTGGCTGGGCCTGAAGGGTTCCAGGCCCATGCCTCCTCTCTTTGAGCCACGCGGTCAGCAAGCTCAAAAGGCGCGGCCATAGTTTTGGGCTTTTTTAGAGGCGATCTTCTCCAACATGCGATTGTGCCGGACCGCATTCCTGAACGCATAAATTACTGCATGAGCAGGAATGTGCGGGATGGTGTTGCGCACCTGGCAAAATTGCTGGATGTACTGCCGAAGGGACTCGTCGTCTCACCGCTGCACTGCGTGGAGATCCGCCTCTTCCCCGGGTTGGGGGTACGTGCCTTGGAAGTTCGTAACAAACTACCGACATAGGTCCTCCCAGGAATGCACGGATGCCATTGGGAGTTTCATTAGCCAGGCTCATGCCTGGCCTTTCAGCGCCATGGGGAAGAAGTTCGCCATGATGCGATCATCGCCCCCTGCCGCCTCTATGATCGTGGTGTAGATCTGGAGGAACTCGGCGGGGTTGATGGTTTCGTTGTACTTCTCCGTAAGGTGGGGCTAGAACTTCGCGGACCAGAGGACAGTCCGCAAGCTTGCAACGAAAGCTCGGCATCCCCCTACAGAGGAGGGTGACGGTGGGGGGCGCGCGTCCCTACGCCGGGATGGCATCCTCCTCGTGGGAGAGATGTTGCCCGTAGTACGTGCTTCTGGGGATCGCGATGACCATGCGGTAGACCTACGGGCACGAGCCCCTGATAGGGGGCACCCGTCAGTCGCGGTCTGTGTCACATGGCGCTTGTCGTACAGCCTCTGAATCTCCGTGTGAGAGTCGCTCTTAACATAGAACTCACTTGCAGGTGCCTCACCGGTAGGAGGGGGACTTGGGGCTTAGAGGGCTCTCGCTGCAGAGGCCGTCCTTCGTGCCCGCCATCGCGTCGCCGCTGAGGCGAGGATTGTGCGGCGGGAGGATATCGTCGATGTTCGATCGACAGCCACCAGCTGCTATTGCACCGTTGTGACCAGCTTGGCCACGTCCTCCAGCCATCGCTGTGTGTTAGTCCCAGGGGCAGGGGTGACCGGCGGGTGGCGCAGGAGGGCCCCAACAGCCTAGAGGGCGCCCTCTGGTGTGCCAAACTCCAAGAGTCTCCCCTCCTAGGCATCGTACGCCTGCCTGCTCATCGACGGCGAGCGCCTGGTCACCGACAGCCGTCGCGGCGCCTTCGCCCTGCCCGGGGACGTCGGGTAGAGGTGTGGGGGTGGATTACCTCGAGGGTGCCTGCGATGGCGGTAGCGAGGGCTATGATCGCCCTCACTAGACGTTTCGCTAGATTCCACCACCTCCTCTATCAGGACCTTGTCACGAGGCGGGGGCGGGTTCTGATCCTCTTGCCCTTCCGCCATCTTAGGCCGACCACTGCGATCTAAGAGAACTTCCTCTTGGGAAATGGAGGGGAGAGGTTTTTACGGAAACCTCAATGATGCACCCTCTACCTGGCGTGCCAGCTGTCGGAGTGTAAGCTCCTCTAGCGGGAGTTCGACGAACCCCCTTTTGTGGTTCGACCCAGGGGTGCGAGGTCAAGGTTGATGCGTAAAAGATGAACACAGTGAGTTATACAGGTTCGGGCTGTCGGGAGGCGTAATACCCTACTCTTGTTGCTTGGTCACTTTGGGAAAGTGAGTATAAGCCTTCTTTAGGAAGGTCCTGTCTGTCTCCTCTCCAGCTTTTGATCCTCCTTCTAGGCAGAACAGGGCCTCCTTTTATAGTAGTAAGGGGTTACCACAATCACCACAATCCTACCAACTACTGACAGGTAGGTCATCATTACGTTACAACTAGGTGATGCAGTGACCCGCTGCCGTTGTATCAATCGTAGTCTGTCGGGGGTAGATGGGCGTGTCAGCCTCACTGTCTCTGCCTAGTCTCGTCTATCAAACGGTTGGTGGAGGGGGCGGCCATGCTTCTCATGTTGGGTCTCATCGATCAACGCCCTATGTCAGAGGTGGGTGACCGTTTCAAGCTTTGGGGCAGCCGCCCTCCTTTCTATCACGGTTTGCCAGCCGCATTAAATGCGATTGTGATGGAACAGAGGCCGGTACCCTAGCAAGGGTGTGACATACCTGCTTTGCCAGAGATACCTGCCACGCTCCGCCTCTTTTTTCTACGGAAGGCCTCAAAAGGGGCGTCTGTGTGTCTGCCTGCATTACGTGCGGGGAGGACACATGTCCTTTTCTGCCATGCGGGAGACGCATACCCTAGGCCCTCTCCCATCAAATTAAATATGAAGGTCGAACCCCAGGAGCACGCCGTGCCTCGCGGCATGTGGGCGTTGCGGTAATTCTAGGACATGCTGGGGGTCGGGGCGTCCCGACCCCGACCCCTGGTCCCGGTGGCTCCCTCGGGGTTTTGTCGTAAGGGCGCGCGTCTCTTGGGGCCCGACCCCTTTCTAGGAATCATTGGGCCCACAGCTGCCACACACCACACCCGTAGGGGTACCTCGGGCCCATTAAACCGACATCTACCATCTCATAAGAAGGGACGCACTATAATATCATTAGTGCATTGGGCTTCACTGCAATGCCATCCATAAGGTAGTTCTATTTGGGCCCCGTTTGGTAGGAGGGAGGGGTGGGTTAGTTATCTAGCGCGGAAAACGTAGTAATAGATTAATGCATGATTATTAATTATTAAAAAATATAAACTAGATTAATATGATTTTCAAAACAACTTTTCTATATAAAATTTTCATAAAAATGCACCTTTATCAGTTCGGGAAGCGTGCGCGCAGAAAACGAAGGATAAGTTAACTTATGGGAGGCTGCCGAACACAACCTTGGTACTTTGCCATTTTCTTCAATTCTAGGTGTTGAAAAAAATGTTTGTGTGATTTTTCTTTGTTTGGGCATGTTTAGGGAGTTTTAGATTCTAAGAATCAGTTGCTTGGTAGCCAGCTTCTTAGAATTTGAAAAGCTCCTAAACCCAGCTTCTGGATTTTTATTTCAGTTTTCAGAATCTTTAACTAAAAATTCTCAGAAGCTGTGGATCGTATGGAGTAGTTTGTGGGAAAAGCTGCAACTAGAAAAAGCTCCCCCAAACAGGCACTTTACGCTAAAACTGTCCATGGGATCCTCTTTTTGTTCCCATGCTCGTGTTTGGCCAGAATAGAGCCCAGCCACACACTTCGCCACCAATGCCTGAGCTGGCGACGGACACTGGCCCGGACAGCTCCTCACCGCGTCGCCGCCCAAGCCCCCTAACGTACACACCGCCCTCGTGCCCCCACGTGGTTCGGTCTTTGCCCGCCCTCGTGGCGGCGTCGCCTCTTCCCACACCTCGATCGCGCCGCCACACCTTCCCACTGCCTTTGCCCACGGCTAAGGGAAGAGGTTATAACCGTCGACGGGAGGAGAGGACTCATGGAGGCACACCGCACACGATGGCAAGAACGAAGAAACACACTGCCTTTCTCTCACGCACAGGCATGGGAAAAAAAGGATTGCAGGGCCAGTTTTGGGAAAAAAAAAGAAAAACATTAATTTATTTTTCAACACCCAGAATTCACGAAAATGGCAAAGGACCAAACGAAACTATCTTATGGATGGCATTCTAGCGAACGCCAATTCACTAATGGTATTCTAGCGGATCTCTCTTTAGAGTATCTCTAAGAGATTGCCAAAAATTGATTCCCAAAATAACTATGCTAGATGTTGTCCCAAAATAATTATCTTCCTAAATCTTCTCCAACTCCAACAATGTTCTTATATTTAAATTTCTAAAATTAGTTAGTTTGCTAAGTAGGCGGGGGTCGGACTGTTTGTTGGTTTAGGATTTTTTAACTACTCTGCGTGCATATGCGATCGACCACGACGACTTCTTTTTATCAGCCTACAAGATCGGCCACAATTTATTTTTATTTATACAAGATCGGCCAGACCATCTTTTCCTTAACTGTGACACATATGTTTGTTATGACTGAAGGACGGAGTGGAAGGAGGCTGGGCACGGCGGACGCGACCGAACATTGGAGGGGATGGAGGGAGAGCATAGGGAAAAAAGTACGTGTGGAGAAAGAATAAGTACATGCGAAGACAACTTTTTTTATTTGCGGGAGTAATTGGAAACACAGAAAGACATCTAAATCTTGCTTATTTTTTGTTAGTATTAGGAGTAACGTAAAATTAGAAGTTTGTATCAAGAGTGGTTGGATATTAATTCGTAAAAAGAAGTTTCAAGGCGGTAGAGATGCAAATTTCTGCCTTCCTTCCCATCCTGCACCGCAACGGTAAAAAATTCCTTGTCTCGCCCTCCTCGACGGATCATTCGCCATCATTTCGCCCCGAGCCAGCTGCCCGCCGGACCCTAGGAATCGAAGATGTAGTACGCGTACCCCGCCGGCACCGAGGTCGACCTCCTCCCCTGATCTTCGCCAAGCACCCATCGTTCTCGTCGGCGTTGCGTGGAAAGTTTTTTCTTACAAAACATACCTACCTGGTCCTTCGGTGTTAACGCCAAATTTAGATAATTGCTATTGGAGATTAAACTGTGATTAAAGATTAAATCGGACAGGAAACAGGGCAATGGGATAGAAGACCGGACGGAATACGACTCGGATTCAGCCGATGAAATCTGGATCAGATAATGAATAGAGTCCGATTGGCCCTGGAATGTTACAGATAGATTCGAGAATAATCAGAGCCCGTGTAATTTAATTTTATCTCTTAATTAGAGTTAGTTTAGATTTTTTTCTTTATCTCTAAGAAAGTTAGAGTCCGATCGGGACTTGTGTGCTAGAGATAGAATCTATATAGTAGTTTATTATTTCTTTTTATCTATTAGGAGTCGTATGTCGTGTCCAACACGGACTAGCGTCCACCCGAGGGTATAAATATGTATGCCCAGGGTCATTGTAAATCATCTACTTCTCAATCAATAGATCAATTACTCTTGGTGCATCGCCACCCTCCTAACCGAGATTTTAACTCCGGCGGAACTTGGCACCTGACTCAGGATTGCATCGCTTCGATCTCCGGCGGAGGGGTAAGTCCTACATTTCGCTGGGCTAAGGTAATCGTATCGACTAAATTAGAACTGTCTTGGTTCGGTCCGATCTTCTAATCTAGTTGTGCGATTGCTAGTTATCGTATCAGTTTCAGCTTGAGTTACTTCTGTATCTTGAGTTGATCTAGTCGACCACCTTGAGCGACCTACGTGAGTTTGAATTTGCTGTTTGACATACTCAATCTAATACTATCTCGGTTCGGTCCGATGTTGTAGATTGCGTTTATCATATGGTTTATATCAGATCGATGTGTTTTGTCCATCGTTTTACCGGAGTACCAACCGATAAGTTATCAGTCATCGGCTCATTGGCTTGACAGCAATCTAGATCTGTTTAGTATCTAGCCTGACGTTGCTAGGCGTAATCTTGAACTGTCTCGGTTGGGTCCGATCTTCTATGATTATTCTTAGCAATATGGGCTATATATTTTATAGATCTGGGTTGTTTGTCCGTCATCTATAGCCGATGATATTTGTCGATCTACATGCTTATCATATTTACATTAATAGAGTAGCCGATCGTCTTACTGTGTTATTTTTACACCAATCGGCTTGATTTATTTAGATCGGCAGTTATTTATGTTGCATCGGCTAGCGAGAATTACACGCAAATTGATTTTAGTCGATCGCAGCAAAGCATTCATTGTTTATTCCAAGTAATTCATAGGTTTATTTATTAACCTTATCGATCTTCATGTTTCCTATAATTATATCGTGCTTGACTGTATACTGTCTTGGTTAAGTCCGATCTATGTACGTTTGGTTCGATCTGATTATAGTGGCCCGTTCGATCGACTAAGATTAATAAGTAACTCGGACTACGTTGGTCTAATATTTAATTCAATTTTATTTCTATCTAGTTTCTAGCCGATCCAAGCTTTTTACAGCCGATCGTTCATTGGCTAACCGTTGCAGCATCACCATCTGATCGGCTGGAATATTCGTTACCTATCGACTCGATAGCCGATCGACTTGTTTTACTGTTTATCTTGTTAGTTGTAAGATCAAACTGACTGGCACGTCCGTGCAGCTAGTAAGAATTTAGGTCCTGCACTGAAGTTGTCTGATATTGACTCACGGGCTTTCGAGTGTGACACGTCAACATTCATATTTTGACATAAACATTGGGCCAACATTTTTTTGGGTGGTTCTTGACTATCCAGACCACCTATTGGATCCACCATATCTCTACTATTCGAAAAATACGGATATTTATGTCTTGTACGTTGGCCCACTTGTAAATTCAGCCTACCGCTCCCTAGCTCATTTTCGTCGCCGCCTCGCTCCTGGCATGTCTATCCGTCGTTCGCTTTGTCCGCGCTCGGTGGGGGTGCCGCGGGTCGGCCGCCAAGCACGGATCTGCACGCCGGAGGCCAGCCGCGCCATCATCCTCCCTGTCGGCGCGGATCCGGCGGCACCGTACCCGGCGCCAAGATGAGCCACATTGTGCGGGTGCTAGATGGGGACGCGTCGCTAGAGGACCTACACCTGCAAGACAAGACAAGCCCGGCTCCACCTCCGCCTCCGACATCTCCCGCCACCGCCAGCTCGCCTTCGACACCAACGACTACACCGACGATGAGTACTTTACGCACACCTCCAACCACTAGGTCCATCTCTATTTCTTTCACTAACCCACCCTAGCTAATTCAATCAGCTGTTCACTTGGGTTTCAAGTAATCAATGGAATTCATTCATTAATATAGTACTCCACTTTTTTTTAGATGTGACCGTCTGTATTTTGGAGTATATATGTATACTAGCTCCACATATGTATAGTCGATTGAATATACCTGGCTGTGTACCTTTACATATATAATTAAGACATAATACTGTAATATTATTGGAGATGACTTATTTTACCTGGTCAACTACCTTTTCTTAGAATCTGTTTGCAGGTCAAATGAAACACTATATATGTTTTAGTTTATTCGCTAGCGGAGGTTCTTGGTGGCAGCGACTTCGGGTGGACCTTCCTTGTCGCTGTCAAACGTCAGACATTCTGCGGGTAGTATTCCTTATTTCGCATGCTCATTGGGACGGCTGTTCTGTTCATGTTAATTATTGGATCTTGTTGGCCGCTCCTTAGAGTGCAAAAAAAAAAAAAGAAGTCTTTCCTTAACATGAGGTCAAACATCTCAAAAGTACAAGATGACGAAGTGGGTTATGGAACTACTTCTGTTGTTGTTTTGGCTGGTGAGCTTTTGAGGGGAACTGAAATGTTGGTATATCTCAGTTCTGACAACACCAGAAGACCGGTGCCATGCATGCAGGAGTTTATTACTTAATAATATCACTCATATTTAATTGAAGTTTAGTTTGTTTGCTCGCTTTTTAAGTCATCATTTATATCCCAAGTGGAGTTGATTGTACCAGGAGAATTATGTGCAATGCAGTGCACATATTCCTCACTAGCAAGTTTTTAATGTTGTTGTATTCAATTGCTCATAGGTTGTCTTCAAAAACAGAAATGTTTGCAAGGAGTTCATGTTCATCCCTGTTGTGTAGACGTGTGATTCAGCATCACTTTCTGTACACATGGGTCAGCTTAACCTTTTTATTTTTGGTCCAATGGATTTGTCTCACTTATTTCAGGGTTCAGGATGGCTGCTGAATGTGCTCGCGATGCTTTATTACAGAGGGCCATGGATAACAAGGAAGATTCAGGTTATTTACATTTCCTTACACATGTGGTTTTGTGTTTTAAACTTGAGATGACCTAGGTCTTAGTTTTCTTGCCATCATGATCTATTAATGGATGTTTGGTTATATATCTACATTCGTTGCTTGCTTATTTGTGTTAACAGGACATAATTGGTCTACCATCTCTTCCATAAATTGAATGACCCCTATAATATTAACCTTTAATTCCTTGTCCTTGCAGATAAATTTAAATCAGATCTTATGAACATTGCTATGACAACGTTAAGTTCGAAGATACTTTCCCAGGACAAGGAATACTTTGTTGGTCTTGCAGTTGAAGCTGTTCTAAGACTCAAGGTACTGAAATGGTTATTAATTTATACTATATTGTTGCACTTAGTAGTTTGGACTTTTGAACTTTTGATTTCTGATTGCTACTGCTTGCTTCGTTGTTATATTGTGTTACATGTGCTACCACTGAATTTCAGGGCAACACCAACTTGGAAGCAATTCAAATTCTTAAGAAAGCTGGTGGCTCTCTTAAGGACTCCTTTTTGGATGAAGGGTATACCAGAATTGTCTTTGACAACCTTTATTGACCCCACCAGCTGTTGTGTTCAGGAACAGAGTAGCACATGAAACTTAGGAAAATATGGTAATACAGTTCTTGTGAAAAGCATTCTCCCTTCTCTGCCAAAGAAAGGAGCTGATGAACATTAGGACGAAGAACCATAAGACTGAAGACTTGGCTTTGATGCTTCCCATTTACGACAAATATCAATTATTTGAGCCGGATCTAAGTGTTGGCTAGGTAAACGCCCCGTAGTAAGAGGGGTCTCGGAACTCTTCAAGGAGAGGTTTCAGCTCTGCGGGGACTTCGAGGTCTCCGTTTTGAGGGGCGGTCTCTTTTACCAATAAGGCAAAGACTACCTGAAACTATTCTAAGGCTTCGTGAAGTTAGGTCTTTCTAAGGAAAAGGCTATCAACGATTTCTACGGAAGGTGGTAAGATAATATCTTGAGCAGTTATGTATCTAGGACCTTTGACGCAAATTGATGCGTCTCTAACTCCATAGAGATTACTTCTCAATACATAGCGAAACGCATATAAGACTAGATAAATATTAAGAGGACTTGAGCGTTCTTTCTGACTTCCGTGTGATATCCGCGATCTCTCTTGATCCGTAACTCAATACGGAAATCCACGGGTTCTGTCAAGTTAGCTATAGGTTGTGCCTTATATTCTAAAGTGCAGCCGGATAGATCCAATCTATTCTTGAAATAGACAACTCGCACACACTCCCTTTCCAAAAAAATCAATACACCAACCACTACAGTTAGATTTATTAGATTTGTTGCTAAAATATCGGTATTAAGCCCGAAACTCCCAGCGGATGGCCAGTGAGCTATTGATATATATTAGAGGGTATTGATATATATTATCATCTAATGTGATTTCTTGATATCCTAAATATAAGATTAAAGACAATGCAGACTACAGAAAATTTTAAACTACGTACACCACCAAATGTTGAAAGCATGAACAGATTGAAACTAAGTCCCATTCTTGGGATGGTAATATCATGATTTTGTCTTTTGTAGGTTCATTCTAGACAAGAAATCGGACTTGGTCAACCGAAGAGAATCGAAAATGCCAACATTTTGGTTGCAAATACTGCTATGGACACACGAAGTTAAGATATATGGCGCACATGTATGGGTCGATTCAATGGCTAAGGTTGCTGAAATTGAAGCCGCTGAAAAGCAAAAAATGAGAGAAAAAGTGGAAAAGATCATAGCTCGTGGAATCAACTGTTTCATTAACAGGCAGTTGATCTATAACTTCCCTGAGGAACTCTTTGCAGATGCTGGCATACTGGCTATTGACCATGCTGATTTTGAGGGCATTGAGCGGCTTGCTCTTGTCACTGGTGGTGACATCGCCTCCACTTTTGACAACCTGCAGTCTGTCAAGCTTGGTCATTGCAAGGTCATTGAAGAGATTATGATTGGGGAAGACAGGCTGATTCATTTCTCTAGGGTTGAAATGGGGCAGGCCTGCACTATTGTCCTCAGACAAGCAAGGTATGCATATGCCTATAATTGGACTCTTTTCCTTTTTTTACATTTATTTATATTCCATCCTGAGCATGTGCCAACTGTGTTTTTACCTGTAGTGAGCATGTGCTTGATGAAGCAGATGCCTTATGTGTGCTTTCACAAACGGTGAATGACACCCATGTGTTATATGGTGGTGGGTGGCTAAAGAAGTAGATGAAGTGGCAAGGAAGACACCTGGGAAGAAGTCCCATGCTATTGAAGCCTTCTCCCATGCTCTTCAGTCCATTCCAACCATCATAGCGGACAATGCTGGTCTGGATAGCGCTGACCTGATCTCTCAGCTTCGAGCAGAGCATCACAAAGAGCTTTCCATGTTTAGAGCTAGCCAGGTTTGCTTGCTCTCTGCGTTCTGTACACCAAACTGTATTTATTACAGATAGAAATAACCTCCACCATTTAAATTCAATACCAGCTAATATTTTCTCCCCAGTTTTCTTCTCATCTGGCCCTGATGTCAAAAAAGAACTATTTGTCCTATATAAATTTTATGTGCATGAAGAGTCGACGGTTAGTTCATGTTATTTTGTTTTGTGAATAATCATGACAAGATTAGTGCAATTATTTTGTTATATTTATTACAGATGATAATAGCCTCCACCATTTTAATTCCAATACCAGCTATTTTCACCCCCATTTTCTTCTCATTTGCCTTGATGTCAACAAAGAACTATTTGCCCTGCAGAATTATTGAACAGAATAGCCTTTTTCAAACTTGTATAGTTGTGAGATCAGTATATTGGTTGCTTACAGTTTGTTCCAGTGAAGTCATTTACTATCTTCTAGAAGGAAGCCAACAATTTTTTAGTTGATTCTGCAACATGTTAGGATGCCTTCGCTATATGAGATCAACTTGAAGATGACAAAATTGTTCTCTTTGGTTAATTGTTGCAGGTTACAACTGGAAAGGATGACAAGGGTCTGAAGATTTATGATCCTGGTTATCTCAACACAGCCCCAGCTCGCTCGTCCATCTGCTACATCGATGGGGACACATAATTCTTCGTCACAGGGGATATCCAATTGAAGAGTTGGCTGAAAGCAGTTCCTTTGTTGAGGTCGGCTGGCTTTCTCCCAAAGCAGGGTAATGAAAATTTGACCTGCTATCTGGAAAGGAAAACTAACCCACTAGTGGATCACAGGGTTCTCAGTCATGTTTGGTTTTTTGCTTTAGAATTATGTGTCCAGGATATATTTTTTTTGAAACATCCTTTGCCCCCCGTGCCTATGGAAACAGTATGCCACATGGTTTCTTTCTATACAACCATCTGCCTGTTTTCTTTTAAAGCTTTTAGCATGTTGGATGCTGATGCTGTTTTATGCTCTTTCCAGTGAACCATGGTGAATTTTGCTGTTGCCTCTGCACAGATAATTTGGAGGAATATGCACGTCCAAATAACCGTCTATAGGCAATGTGTATGCCTGAGGAATTTTTCCCACAATGTTTTTGGCGGTGTAATGCTAGTATATGATGTTTTTCAACACCTTGCATTATCTTCCAACTAACTGACTAAATTACCACCCCTTGTAGATTTCACGACTTTTGGTTACATGATGTGTTATGGAAAGTACCACAAAGCTTGCTTATGTAATTTACTGTAAGATGTCATCACCAATAATATCCTTAGGTTGAAAATAGTTGCATTGACAGTGATCTAAAGGGGCAGAATTTTTTACACCATAAGATTTTTCTCTACCTTGCGTAAGTATTGATTGCATTCGGTTGCATACACATGCTACATAGACTTGTAATTTATGGTGTATGTACTTTCTTTGGGCATATTTAAGATTTTAGTAATAAAAAATCATAGATGCAACATGATTTATTCTAACAATATTACTCCCATTTTCTATTGAACGATCAGATTATGTTTATTCATTTGATCACTAGATGATTTATTCTAACAATATTACTCCCATTTTCTTATCTATGCAGTATACTGCCACATTCCAGAGGCTCGAATCTAGACCAAGCAATCCAGCTCAAGGACCTGCTCCATTGGCATCCACTAACTCGAGTACCAATATAACTAACAGTTCATTGTCTGAAACTTATCACCTTGTGTCGAGACCTCCCCCATATGATACTGATCCTAGATATGCCTGTGTTCAAAGAGAGGGATTGGTATCTAGGCGTCAAAAGTCTATAAATCTAACACAAGAGGAGTCACTGGCTCTTAAGCGAAATGGCAGCAGCTCTGGCATTGACCATTTAGCTGCTCAGAAAAAATGTAGTAGTACTGAACCTGAGGGTGTATATAAAGTCCATCGCTCTGAATCAACGAAGAGTTTGTCCGCAAAATCATATAACAGCAGTTTTGCGGTTGTCACTTTAGAAGATGAAGATCTCTGCCCTACTAGTCTGGAAGGTTAGAATGTTGTATAACTTCTCACTTCTAACTTGCTTTGCTATATATGCATACACACTCACACCACCAGTTCAGGCCAATAAACACGTGGGCTTTTCTTCCAACCGGCCCAGCTACTGTACTTACGAACGTTATTTAAGCATCTTTTACCAGTCACTACCATTAATTCACCCCTGTTGTACATTTTTTTATATGGCGCCAACAGCTTTCGCCGTTTCTCGGTGCGCCGCGATTCCTTTATATCCAGGCGGCGCGCAAACGCGCGCCCCATTCCCTAGTAGATATAAATTCGAGAATCCATCCTAAATCCCCCCCCCCCCCCCGGTGGCTGTGCTGCTGCCGGCGTTGGTATACAATACCGACCCTGACAGATGTGAACGGTGTTTTGGTCATCTATTGCCCGATCTGCCACTACTTCGTGCTTGCTGAAATGAACTGACTTTTGCCCAGCTCGAATACCTGTAGCTGATTGGTACGAAGTTTGAACTTTTGTAAGCGTAAATTATTTTTTATTAGGATGGATGTCTACTACTACTATAGGGAACTATTTGTTTAGAAAGAAAGTTGTATGGGCTATTTAGGTGAAAGTGAAATCCACAAACTTTTAGTTTATACAAATTTTGAATGTAGCAGAGGATAGCATCTTTCATGAGGTGTCTTGGCAAATTATATAGTTTTTTGAAATTTTGTTTACCTTTTTATGGAAGGAACCAGGATCTTAAATAACCGTAGGACTCCATATGTCCCATGACTGAATGTTTTTTCTTCTTTCTTATATATTAGTTATATGATACTTTGCCAGTAATTGCATTGTTAACTGATTCCACCGGATGATCCTTCTTTTGTGTTGATAAGGAGTATTAGGATTATGAAGAAGGTATGGACTTGCACGCATTCTGCGAGAAGTTATAGACCTCCCATTGTCAGTGATATATATATTGAAAAATGTAAAGGTACCTCGGAAAAATCGTACACGTGACTCCTTTTTTCATGCTTTTATATCAAATTATTCTAAGTTATTTTTTTGGTGTTCTGTAAGGGCAGTCCTATCAAGAATTGCCAGATTCTTGGGCTTTTATGGGGTACATGGGCAATTGAGTTATATTGCTCTCTATGTGAGATATTTTCAATTTAATGGTTGTAAAGAGCTGTTGTCAGAGTAACATAAAAATAAACTATGATAACTATTCTTCATATAATTTAATGGCATGATTTCACTTATTTGTTCTTATTATTAAATTTAGTTTATAATTGTTTATAATGGTCATTTACTCGGATTCATAATATTAAATGGGCTGCCTCAACTAGGATTCCTTTACCATCACTGCTTCAAAGTGATAGAATAGTTTCAAAGGATAAATAGAATTTTATGCATGCACTTAATTCATATGGGTCATAACATGCCTTGCACTTGCATGACTACTAGTGTACTAAAATATCATGGTCTCAAAATGGAGAATTCTACTTGCCTTGTTGATGCTGGAAATTTTACACACATAAATGTTTTCTTATGATTATATTGCAACCTGGATATGGAATGTTGAAAAGTTTTCTTATGATTATACTGCATCTTGGACGTGGAATGTTGAAATATATTTCTGTGCATTCAACTAGCAATAATGGAGTTGAACCAATGGTGTTAAATGTTTATGATTTTTGAAGGGCTTGGTGTGGCTTTCTCAATCAATAATGTGGACGAGGTATGATAAAAAAACAACACAATATGCTTTCTTCTACGAGTGATGTGCTAACTTTTAGTCTATCATTTAGAGCGGTTACCTAATCATCAATGGCAACTTCACTTTCCAAAAAAATGGCCCCTTTAATATTGGAGACCAGGAGTATGATATGAAAGAAATATGATGGCAGGTGTGTAGAATTATCATTATTTCTAGTTATTTCTCAAGTACTATAGCAATCAAGAACTATTTTGTTGCTACAAGGAATACTAGTTCTTTGTATGTTGTATACATAGTTTCATCCCACTCTCTGAACTATGAATCAACCGATATTTTTGCAGGTCATGAACTGCAAAGCCATTCTTTCAACCTTTATCCTCTGAGTACAGTTTCATTGCATATCATTAAGATTTCTCTGGCTCTTATCAACATAGAATTAGTATGACATACCATCAATCTATTTTGAGGAAATTATTATTCTCTATTGCTTGATGACGAGAAGTTATATCCTCATTTCCTGCACATACTCCATATGCACCCTTGGATTAGGTGCCTAGAAGGTCACTTTATTTTCAGCTTTCAATTATTGTTACTACTTTACTGCTAAATATCAACACAATTTCATAATAGTTTTGGGCTAAAAATTTTGTATAGGTGGGTGCTAATTTGCTTCTGTTGTTTCGGAGTTCCAGGATATGAAGAAGGCATGGCTTATTTTTAGTGGCATCCACATCCAACCTTGAAATGTTCTTAAGTTCTTAAATAACGGATGGTAATGTACTTGTACTTTTCGTCTTGTAAATTTGCTGCTATTAAAGCAACCAAGACCATCCAATTAACCGTTTTTTTTCTCGGTGTCTGCAAGGATGGCAAGTGTCATGGGATACCATTTCCTCACGAAATTGTTCATAGTGAATATTATTCTTTTGCCACACATACTTTTCTTATATACACAACTAATTGCTGGAAATTATTTGTAGAGTGAATAAACAACTATCTGACATTATTGCATTCTAAAACAGTGAGAATTCTTAATTCCAAAAACTACATTACCCATGCCATAATCGTGATCTGCTCAAAATATTTGTTGTAGCTTGGCATGCATGTAAGTGACAGGTCATGAGTTGATGTAGGAAGAAGCAAATGACCTATTTACTTTGTATGTGACTTTGTGAATCAGTAAAGTCAGTCTGTACTATTTTTCGTGAGAGTTTGATGAATCTTGACTTGTTATTTTGAGCAACTCACCTCAGGGGAATTATGATACAGTGAGAAAGGTAGGTGCTCTACATTCAGATTTGAAAAAGGTACTAATAGTTTATAATCTACTTGTATTCTCTTCTCTTGAGTTTACTAGAAGCTGCACTCCACTGCTCCTTTCTGCATGTAATTTGTTTGGATATGTTGTATGATAGTAGAATTATAAATTTGAAATTCAATAACATCTTGCTTTAATGTTCTCTTGTTTTCACAATGTTTATGATTAATTAGGATAGGGCATTTCAAAATATTTGTCTACTAAGAAATCCAAGAATTTACTCATAGTTCTTCTATGCTCTACCTTTAACTTAATGTGTTAAAATATGTTGAGTCCTGGTTGTATTATGCCATCTAATAAGGCTACTGTGTGCCATTTCGTATAGGGGCTTCTTTCTAGGGTTCAGCAACCTCAATTTCCCATATACTACTTTTTTATACTATTTTCCTGATGACATTTTAGGGGTTACAACGGAAAATCAATACCATCATTTTAAGCTGAGCATAAAAAGATCTGAACGTGTTGGTGATATTTTAGATTTGTCCTTTATATAACCTATCATAATAATTAAGTTGAAATCTGGATACTTTTCTTAGTATATATAGAATGCATGTATTTTTTCTTCCTATATTTTCTGGAATCTCTATCCATGGTACTTCTAATTTATTTTTGTTTTTGAGAGTTGTTATTTGTCCATCTCTAGTATCTAAAATCCATTTAATAAAATAAACCAACTTCTAGCGTTCAACAACGTTCCCCAAAATAAATCAACTCCTATCTTGTACGATTGGCCCGCATGTTTATCACAGATGTGCTGAAAGTACAAATAAATGATCGAGATATTTTCCTTTTCTCTGATTACTGTGCAAATTTCTAGATTTTCTTATTACTGTAGTAATATCTAGCTACTTTGACTTCTAGGGATAACGTGGGGGGCAAAAAGGAGAGCCTCCAATTAGTATATAAAAGATTGATGTGCTGTCTGAATTTTAGGAGATCAAGTAGTATGCATGGCTTTAGGTTGGACAATTGATTATTTCTATAGTAGGCTTTTGTCACCTGAGCTTCTTTGACATTTGCTACAACTGATATTTAAACTATGAATCTTCATTTGTATCATTTGATGATATGATTAAATAGTTCACAACAGTCTCATCATTCTTGAAGATGTCAATCCTATGAGCTAATATTAGTCTTGTACCGTACATTGGATTGTTTTTTAAGTTCTTCCTCTGGTTTTAGCCATCTAGTATCCAGTATACTATTCGGACATTATGTTTGAAACAACTATTTAGAAAGTACAAAGAGAACTGCATTTATATTTTCTATTTGCATAATTTTACTTATGTGCAATATCAATGGAAATTTTGGAATTCAAATATGTAGCTTTGACATCAAACACACTATTTAGAAATTACAAAGAGAACTACATTTATACTCTCTATTTGCATAATTTTACTTATGTGCAATATCAATGGAAATTTTGGAATTCAAATATGTTTTGAAAGATTTGACATCAAACACAATTCTATAGATTCCTAGGCATGAATCTACTTAAAAAAAAGGAATTAACTAAAGTAATGACATCCAAAGCCAAATAATCTTGCATGTATTGATTTTTAGAATTTGAAGATTTGTTTACCTGCTGCAATTCGTGCAATGCCATATGGATTATATAGAGTTGTTATTACTGACTGTCATCTTTTTAATTTATTTTTAGGCACATGTTATCTCAGTGATATCTGCTTTAACTTGTACGGAATTGCTTGACTTTACTAGCAATCATTCGGCACTTGGACGAAATCACGGTTTGCATACTTACTCTATACCTTTGCTCAACTAATACACGTACGACAAACTAACTGTGACCTTCGGAAGGATATAGGCATTCACTTTAACTATGGTAAATAGTTAAATATCTCAATTTGAAAACTGTAAAATTATATGGTATTCTTTTTATTTTTAAGTACAATTTTAATTTACGGGTGTTCTTTAATTGCATGAAAGGGTCTCGTTATAAACTTGACAATCTTGTTGATGACATGCTTAAACATGGCCATAGGGATGCATATGGTGAATGTGAATGGCAAGTTGTGCTGAGGTTCGCGCAAACCAGGTATTATGCTATTCCTACATTTTCCACTTCACACAAAAGACTAAAATAATATATGTGCTAGTTTTGGAGGTCACGATGAAAAGCTAGTTGTGGCCCTTGGGCCTCACCGCACAAGGGTGACCGCCCCAAAACCGCGTGCCCACCCCGAGGGGCCTTGGGGCGGCAAGTGAGAGAGGCAGCCATCCTCACGTGAAGGAGTCGGGCTACCCTGTCCCCTCGGGCCCTCGCGCCAGGAGGCATACAGACAGAGGGGCCCTGCGCATGACGCCCTACCGCCCTGGTTTAAATGCGCCCTGCCATCTGTCTGGGGCTGCATTTAATGTGGCATGCGAGTGGCACGGTAAGTTGCCCCCAGACTGACAGACACAACGACAGATTGAAAGCATGTTAGAAGGATGTGCCTACCCCGATGGGGGATAGGACTTGCATCAACCCCGTCCCATCAGCTATTAATGAAGATAGTCTCTCTCTGCCTCTCCTTCCCGCGGGAGAGAGAGGACGCCTCGTTTCTCGAGGCAGCCCATCATTGCTTCTGTCGCGCCTTGGATACGAAGGAACTTGGGGGATTCGTCATTTGATGTGAGGAGGACGTTGGTCGTTGCACCCGCATCACAATGGGACATGGCCTGCACGCGAAAAGGCACGCGCTGTTGCCATGCGCGATTTAGACAGGCATTTAATGCCCTAGGGCACATGCTTTTCCTAGGCCCTAGTTCTTGTCTTGAAAGGAGGAAAAAAGGCTCAGAAATGACTTAGTGCGCTTGGTCACTAAACTTCACTGGGTGTAATCTCTTGCGCCCCAAGCAACTCACCATAGGAGTAGGGTACTATGCCTCCCGGCAGCCCGAACATGTATACATCGTTGTGTCAGCACAGACCCCGAGGGTCCTGACCCCTCGTCTAGACGGCACCTTCACTCTCACTTGCTCCCCTAGCCTGTCACGCCCGGAGTTTTATCCCAAGCCTAAATATGTAAAAGAAATTCGTAAATAGCAATTGGCTTAATTAACTCAGGAAAAATCCCTCTAAAAGGAATTAATTTAATTAAATCGAGGCTCGCAAATCAATTAACTGGATTTAAATTCAAATTGCAGAAGAATAAAATTTGATCAAACAAATTAATTTAAAATTCGGCAAAAGTGGGGTTTTCCTTTTTCCCTCCTTTTTCCTTTCTTTTTCCCTTCCTTCTCAAATTGGGCCGAAGTCCAATTTTCCTCCTCTCCCTTTTTCTTTTTCTTTTTCCTCCTTCCCGGGCCGGCCCAGCCGAGCTGGCCCACTTTCCCCGTTCGGCCGGCCCAGCCGAGCAGGCCACCGGCCTCCCGCTCCTCCCGTGCACGCCTCCCCTCCGCCTGGGCCGTCAGCCCAGCTCGCCCGCTCGCGCGCCCGCGCCGCGGCGAAGTCCGTCTCGCCTCCCTCCTTCCTTGCGCCACTGACAGGCGGGCCCCGCCTGTCAGCGACTGAACCCGGGCGCCGGCCGAGTCCGCCTCAGCCCCGACTCCTCCGTCCGCCGCGCCGCCGCCGCAACAGCCGCCGCCGAGTTCGCCGCGTCGCCGACTCGGTCTCCACCGGCCGCTCCGCCCTAGCCGGCGCCGCCACCCTATAAAATCCCCGTGCCTCTGCCCCGCCGCCACTTTCCCCCTCTCCGCCCGAAGCTTCCCTCCGTCGCCGTCAGCCGCCGATCTCCTCGTCGGCCGTCGGACGTCGCCGCCCACTCGCGTCACCGTCGCCGCCTCTACTTCGCTGACCTCCCGCCGGCCTCCGTCGCTGCCGGTGTGCACCCGAGCATCGTCGCCGCCCCCCTTCGTCCCTCCCGCCGCCGTGCCCCGTCGTCTCGACGCCGTTGGCCGACCTTGCCACCGAACGTCGCAAGCCGCCGCTCGTCCGCGTCCCCACCTCCGCCTCGCCCTCACCGACGCGCCGCCGTCTCCGTCGCCGCTGGTGAGCGCTCCACTCCTCTCTCCCTCTTTCTTCCCTCTCCGCCGCCGCTGCCGACCTCCCCGTGCCATCGGTAAGTGCCGGTCGCCGTTCGCCGCGCCGCCCGCTTGTCGCCGCCCGACGTCGTCGCCGTCACGCCGTCGTTGCTGTGCCGTTCGCCGTCACCGCCGTGCGCCACTGCTCCGGTTGCGCCGTCGTCGTGCGCCGCCGCTCCGGTCGCGTCCGCCGCTCGGCCGCCAAGCTGCGTCGCTGCTTGGCCGACGCCACCTCACTCCTCCCTCGTGCTCCCGTCTAGCTCCTCTGGCCGCATCCGCCCGCGTCGCCGCTCCGCAGCGCCGCCGCGCCACCGTCGCCCGGCGCCGATCGATCTCGTCACGTCGGCCGTCGTCGCCGCGCCACCCCAGTGAGGCCGCTCTCCTCCCTTCCTCTGTTTCTTCGTGCCACCGCGAGTGCGCCCCGCCGCTCGCCGTCGGCCGACGTCCTCCGCCGCCACCCGATCTCGCGCGCCGTCGCCGGGTGTCGTGCGCTGTTGGCGCTCGCCGTCGCATTTCCGCCCTTTGTCACCGTCGTCGCACGGTCGCCAAGCCCCCGCTGCCGGCGTTCCGTCATCGTCTCTCCCTCCCGCCGCTCGTCGCCGCTCCGAGCCGCGCCACCCCGTCGCTGTCTCTGCCTCCTCGCTTTACAAAATTCCTCGCTTATAAAGAAGGCAAGTGGCACCCTTCTTTGATCATATTGAACCTATGTTTATAAAATTCCTCGCTTTACATTCAAATATGCATTGTTTTATGCAAATCTATTTATTGTATTTATCTATTGGGCATTTACCTTTATATCCGTTGATTCCCATGTATTATTATTGTCATCCCAGGGTTAATTTGACTAGAATTAGTTAGTCAATGCTTAGCCATGCTTAGTTTAACTAGCTCACCAATTATTATTTAATTATTGTTACACTTTGATAGACCTTTAATGGTTGTAATCATTATTAATCTCCCGATGTGGATTAATATAACTAAAATATTGCTTATGGTGGGCTGTGGGTGCATGGTTTTGAGAGTCGTGCCCATGGCAAGTAAGGACCGGTTCTCAGGAAACCCTGAAGGTCTTACACGTACTAACCACAAGCCAGAATGGGCAACGGTGAGACTCGTAATCTAGCTTGTCCCTATTCGACGTACCGAGGCAAGGGTAGGCGTGATGGAGTATGGACGGGCAATCGTGGTGTAACGAAAGCCTCTGCTGCTTCCGGATCTACCAAGGCACAAGAGGGGACTGCCCGACTTGGTGTAAAGGAGGGGGTGAAACCTGAAGTGTGGTGCAATTGTCTAGAGAGGGTTAGGTGAAAGGTCTTATCATGGTTTCCGTACTGAGGTATCGTGGTGATACGTTGGGGCTGCAGAGTAAAACTATTCAAATAGCCGTGCCCGCGGTTATTGGGCGAACTGACAGACCCACTGGGATTAGTTGAACCCCTTTTATAATTTTATTAATCTTGGAACTGGGTTGACCCTGCGAACGTGGTGTAACGTTGGCAGTGGTTTGGGTCTGTCGCAACGTGGTTTAACGTTGGACAGAGGGTTGACCCTGTCGCTACGTGGTGTAACGTTCGACAGTGGTTTGGGCCTGTTGCAACGTGGTGTAACGTTGGACAGTGGATGATTATTTTAAATGTTACTTTACTTTTATTTCAGTCTATTTTATTTACTGTTTTGCTAAATTACTGTAGCTTTTGTGCAATTTAACCTTAGTCTATCCCTTGTTACCCTATTGCATTCATTATTCTCCCTCTCTTGGGTGCTACTTGTTGAGTACGGCGGTTTGTACTCAGCCTTGCTTAATTTTTCCCCCACCAGAGCAAGTGCCAGAGCCTGTGTCAGAAGAAAGTTGTTCCGAAGGTTGAAGTGAGGTTCAGTCCGCCGTCGAGAGTGCCTGTGGTGTGGAGCCATCTTCGCCAGCTGAAGCTGAAGACTAGATGGTTTAGTTTGTTTTCCTTTTCCGCTGCATTTTGATAGATAATTGTTTTTATTTGTTTTTAAGTCGTGGAACTGTGTATTGATTTGTCATAGTGTGTACTCGGGCTGATTCCTGAACCGAGATTTAATACATGCTATTGTTCAGAAATTTGGTGTAAATTTCTGGGCGTGACATGGCCGAACTAACAAAGGGGAGTCGTGGCTTCCCGCTAAAGGAGATTCACCCTCTAACAGCTGGCGCGATAGGTAGGGGGCGTGTTCATGAGAGTTTGATCTTTGTCGATTGTGGTTTCTCGCCATCCACCACCAAAAAGGATGGAAGACGGGGCGCCAATCTTCTGCACCCCACCCCCAGCGGGGCTGGGAATGGGAATGCATCAGATGGCGAGCACCGGGGTCACACCCTGAGTTTTTGCCACCAGCGCCGCCCAATCAGAACTCCACGCCAGGCTCCTTCACCTGTAGGGAGCATCCGCCGGTTCTCCCAGGGGCGCTGGCGCCGTCGGAATGACTACCGCAGTTGCTACGTGCCGCCACCTGACCTATAGTGCGGTCAACACACCCAGAGGTGACTCCAAGCGGCTGGCGTGCTCATGTGTCACCCATCGGTTACCCCGGGACCAGAGACCCCGGTGTCACCCATCGCTGCCACGCCTCTCCCTCGACCGTCGCCGCCCCTCACCCCACCGCAGGAGGCCACGCCTCTGCTTCGCCCGGCGCCCTCCATCACCTCTCCCCTCGTCCCTCTACGCCCTCTGCTCAGGTACCATGTGTACAGGGTTAATGCTATACTCTATGTTGTCCACCTTGTGTGGAGTGTGGTTCATCTGGCTTCAACACAAACAATATACACACTGTTCCAGATCTTGGGTTATCCCACATGATGTGTGGTTAACTAGCTTGTTCTTGTTTCATATGTGGAAACATTCATCAGTCGCTTTTTCTTTATTTCAGCTGTCAAAAGCATACCGTGGATATATTGAAATTATGTTCAGCAACCATATCAATTTTGTTCTCAATTTGGATACAAATACCTTCGTGCATATTGTCAGCACTCTTGAATCTGGCTTGAAAGGTCTAGATATAGGGATATCAACACAGGTATGTGAAATGCTTTTTACTGCATGAAAAATGTTCCTCGTTTCTTGTTACGCACCGTTGGGGAATTAGGGCTTAAACTGCCCCTTTGGTTACTGGTAGATAATAATTGATGCCTTCGTGATATTCTATTCTTAGTTTGTTCTCTTAGATGTCATGTGCAACCGTGTTAGGACCCACATAGTAGTAGTTGACCTCTCTAGACCTACAACACTTTGTGCATGTAAACAATAGCGGCAATAGTTCAAGTGATTCAGGTTAAGATAATCCTGATTTGTTGATTATTTCTATGTTCTTAGATATATAGTAAATGATTGTGTTGTTTCTTTATTATTAAGGAATCAATAAAGGAGCTTTTAGCCTCTCCTCCTGTCACGCCCAGAAATTTACACCAAATTTCTGAACAATAGCATGCATTAAATCTCGGTCCAGGAATCAGCCCGAGTACACACTATGACAAATTAATACACAGTTCCACGACTTAAAAACAAATGAAAACAATTATCTATCGAAATGCAGCGGAAAAGGAAAACAAACTAAACCATCTAGTCTTCAGCTTCAGCTGGCGAAGACGGCTCCACACCACAGGCACTCTCGACGGCGGACTGAACCTTACTTCAACCTTCGGAACAACCTTCTTCTGACACAGGCTCTGGCACTTGCTCTGGTGGGGGAAAATTAAGTAAGGCTGAGTACAAACCACCGTACTCAACAAGTAACACCCAAGAGAGGGAGAATAATGAATGCAATAAGGTAACAAGGATAGGCTAAGGTTAAATTGCACAAAGCTGCAGTAATTTAGCAAAACAGTAGATAAAATAAACTGAAGTAAAAGTAAAGTAACATTTAAAATAATCATCCACTGTCCAACGTTACACCACGTTGCAACAGGCCCAAACCACTGTCGAACGTTACACCACGTAGCGACAGGGTCAACCCTCTGCCCAACGTTAAACCACGTTGCGACAGACCCAAACCACTGCCAACGTTACACCACGTTGCGCAGGGTCAAACCAGTTCCAAGATTAATCAGGTTATTAATGGTTCAACTAATCCCAGTGAATCTGTCAGTTAGCCCAATAACCATGGGCACGGCTATTCGAATAGTTTTACTCTGCAGAGGTGTACAACTTTACCCACAAGACATGGCTGCCAAGCATGTTACCATGCCCCAACGTATTACCACGATACCTCAGTACGGAAACCATGATAAGACCTTTCACCTAGCCCTCCCTAGACAATCGCACCACACTTCAGGTTTCACCCCCTCCTTTACACCAAGTCGGACAGTCCCCTCTTGTGCCTTGGTAGATCCGGAAGCAGCAGAGGCTTTCGTTACACCACGATTGCCCGTACATACTCCATCACGCCTACCCTTGCCTCGGTACGTCGAATAGGGACAAGCTAGATTACGAGTCTCACCGTTGCCCATTCTGGCTTGTGGTTAGTACGTGTAAGACCTTCAGGGTTTCCTGAGAACCGGTCCTTAATTGCCATTGGCACGACTCTCAAAACCATACACCCACAGCCCACCATAAGCAATATTTTAGTTATATTAATCCACATCGGGAGATTATTAATGATTACAACCATTAAATGTCTATCAAAGTGTAACAGATGATTAAATAATAATTGGTGAGCTAGTTGAACTAAGCATGGCTAAGCATTGACTAACCCTAATTCTAGTCAAATTAACCCTGGGATGACAATAATAATGAATGGGAATCAACGGATATATTGGTAATTGCCCAATAGATAAATACAATAAATAGATTTGCATAAAACAATGCATGTTTGAATGTAAAAGCGGGGGATTTTATAATCATAGGTTCAATATGATCAAAGAAGGGTGCCACTTGCCTTGCTTAGACCCACGAGGAACTTCGGCGACGACTTCGAGAACGAACGGCGCTGCGACGGGGTCAAAACCTACGACAAACAAGGCAAAACAAACAAAACAGGCTATAAAACTACTGAAACAGAAAAAGAAACTATTTTTAATGGATTCTTGGCATTTTTCTAGATTTAATGAAACTTGAATGGACCTAAACGGAGACTAGATGAATTACTTATGAATTTTAGAAGTTTTCTGGGTTTTTTAGCTAAACAGAAAAATCCTAAATTAATTATTGCGCAATTAATGGGGTTGCTGACGTCAGCGGAGGAGAGAGGGGCTGACGGCTGGGGGCCACCTGTTGGTGGGACAGAGGGGAGAGGAGAGGCTGACAGGTGGGACCCGGGGAGGACAGAGAGGAAGGGGGGTGGCGGACGGCTGACGGGTGGGACCCACTCGTCAGTGGCCCTGAGCAGAGGTGGAGGGGTAGACGGTCCCGACCGGAAGGGGAAAGGTGGCGTTGGCGGCGGAGGGTCGCTACGGCGATGACCGGCGGCGCGAGGGCGTCGACGTCGGCGGCATCGACCGGCGACCGGAGGGCGACGACGGCGTCGGTGACCACCGGCGCGAGGCGACGGGCGGCGGCGCACGCTGTCGAGGGCGACGGCGACGGCGCGCGGGAGGGAGAGACGATGACGGACGCCGGCAGCGGAGGCTTGGCGACCGTGCGACGACGGTGACAACGGGCGGAGATGTGACGGCGAGCGCCGGCAGCGCACGACCCCCCAGCGACGATGCGTGGGATCGGGTGGCGGCGGAGGACGTCGGCCGACGGCGAGCGGCGGGGCGCACTCGCGGTGGCACGAAGAAACAGAGGAAGGGAGGAGAGCTGGCTCACTGGGGTGGCGTGGCGACGACGGCCGAGCGGCGCGCGCACGGAGGAAGAGGAGGGGGCTGCAGCGGGGCGGCGGGATTGGCGGCGACCGTTGCGAGCGACGGGGCGACCGGGGAAAGCGGAGCGATGGTTGCGTGCAGGAGGAGGTGGCGTCGGCCAAGCAGCGACGCAGCTCGGCGGCCGAGCGGCGGACGCGACCGGAGCGGCGGCGCACGACGGCGGCGCAACCGGAGCAGTGGCGCACGGCGGTGACGGCGAATGGCACGGCAACGACGGCGTGACGGCAGCGACCCGGCGGCGGCGATGCGAGGCTCCTGGCGCTTACCGACGGCATGGGGAGGTCGGCAGCGGCGGCGAAGAGGGAAGAAGGAGGGAGAGAGGAGAGGAGAGCTCACCAGCGGTGATGGAAGGCGGCAGCACGTCGGCAAGGAGGAGGAACAGGCGATGGCGAACGAAGCGGGGCGGCGACGTCGCGAGCGCGGACGGCGACGCGCGGACGACGAAGTCGGGCACGACGGCGAAAAGGGCGAGGAGGCGGCGAGGAAGCTTGGCGACCACCGGTGGCGACGAAGGCCGACGGAGAGGCGGCGAGGACGAGGCGGCGGTGGCGACGCGGTCCCGCGGCAACGAACGGCGTCCGGCGAGCGGAATCGATCGACGGCGGCGAGGAAGCGGCGGTGCACGGAGGAGGTGAAAAGTGGCGGTGGGGCGGAGAGGTGGGGCTTTATAGGGGCGGCGCCGGCTAGGGTGGAGCGGCCGGTGGAGACCGAGTCGACGACGCGGCGAACTCGGTGGCGGCGGTTGCGGTGGCGGCGCGACGGCGCGGCGTCCGGAGGAGTCGGGACGGAGGCGGACTCGGCCGGCGCCCGGGTTCGGTCGCTGACAGGCGGGGCCCGCTTGTCAGTGGCGCAAGGGAGGAAGGAGGCGAGGCGGACTTCGTCGCGGCGCGGGCGCGGACGCTGGCGAAGCTGGGCTGGCGGCTTGGGGCAGCTGGGCCGAGCGGCGGCCCGGGAGGGAGGTGGCGCGCGCGGGAGAGGCCGGCTCGGCTGGGCCGGCCGAGCGGGAAGATGGGCCGGCTCGGCTGGGCCGGCCCGGGAAGGAGGAGATGAAAAAAGAAAAAGGAAAAAGAAAAGGAAAGGGAGGAAAATTGGACTTCGGCCCAATTTGAGAAGGAACGAAAAAAGAAAGGAAAAAAGGAGGGAAAAAGGAAAACCCCATTTTTGCCGAATTTTAATTAATTTGTTTGGCCAAATTTTATACTTCTGCAATTTGAATTTAAATCCAGTTAGTCGATTTGCGAGCCTCGATTTAATTGAATTAATTTCTTTTAGAGGGATTTTTCCTGAGTTAATTAAGCCAATTGTTATTTACGGATTTTTTTTACGATTTTAGGCTTAGGACAAAACTCCGGGCGTGGCACCTCCCTCTTATCCCCTGCTCTTGTCTGGCTTCCTCCATGTGCTTGGTTCCATGGCCACCTTGATTAAGCCAAAGGGCCCTTAACTATGCTCATGTGCTCATCATCGCATTGGAGTCCATCGTTGTTTTTTTAGTGCTAGTTGTTTGGGCTAATCTAGTAAATTGTTGTTTCCTTCTGGCAGTGTGCCTCTGCCATTGATAGCTTGGCGGCCTTTTATTTCAACAATATCACAGGTGGTGATGGCCCTCCTTCACCAGCTGCACTAAATCTTGCTCTGCATATTGGAGAGTTCCCCACTCTGTTTCCTCAGGTTTGTGTTTGTAGTTTCCTCTAGGATGCGTTTGGTTCGTGAACGAGATAGGTTGGGTTGGATCTTTCCCTGGATTATATGATGAGTTGGTTTTATTTTTCTGTTTGGGTGGATGGATGGGTTGAACTCTGTTTTTTGTTTGGTGGGAGGGATGAGATGGGATGGGTGGACATGATTTTTGTTTGGTTGAAGGGGTGAGATGGGATAGAGGTTACCTCTCATATCCAAAATAAAATATTGAATACTTGGATTAATATATGAATAACCTAAAGTAGTTGAATTTATATTTATACAAGTAATATATTTTAAATAAATTAATAAATAAAATGGACAACCCCTCCGTGCGTTGTGATCATCCTAGAATGGATCCGTCTTACCGTTTTGGTAGGATAGATTATACCTGAATCTTAGAGAAATATTCCTTTTCTGGGTTTAACTCATGTCACCCATCCACCAACTAAACAAGATCAGGGATGGGTTGGCTCTATTTCAACCCTAGAGTCAACCCATCCCATCCCTAGAACTAAACACACCCTAGCATATTCTGAAAGCTCTAGATGCAATTACATTTTGTTTTTGTGACAGATACTTTTGGCGCTTTCTGAGATCATCATCTTTGAGGATGCGGGTAACCAATGGAGTCTTAGTAGACCAATACTAAGTCTGATAATGATCAGTGAACAGGTGTTTGTCTTTTTAAAACTAAAATTCCATGTTTCTTATCATATTATTTTGCACTCTTTCCCTGTTTGTGTCCTTAGACCATAACAGTTGTTTTTCTTTGTGCAGATGTTTAGTGATTTGAGGGCACCTGATATAACAAAGCCCAGGTTATATATATGGCTTCTAACTGAGCTTGTTAGATCATCTTTCAAAGAGCACATATATTGATCTAGTTTGTTATTTCAGGGTGTATTTCTAAGTCTTACAAAAATTTCATGCCAACTCACACCCTTGTTTTATGACACTAATTTCATGCCAACTCCTATAGACCGTCCAAGAGACCATCAGTGTAGATACAGAAACTGCAGCTGCTCTGAAATCACAGGCAGGATTTCTTTGTTCTTCTCAAATCATCATTTAACAGAACTAACTTTGGTTATTTCTTATTGACCAGACAGAGAAAATAAGCATTTGGTTTCTTCATTTTCCTAAAAAGTTCCTTTTAATTTGAGAAACCATAAGTAATGGATGTCATAAGCGTATTCAAGTTTTCCCAGGTAATCATCAATATATCTAGCCCTCACCAACTCCTATTATATTTTGTTGTCTTTGTTCTAATGAATAATGATATTGCCCTCTACTGCTTGTATGTTTTTATTGCCATGTGAGCATGTGAACATTATAAAACTATGGACAGAGCATATTAATGATAGATCTTTGCAATTCCTGTTCTCTAGGTGAATCTTGAAGTATTACCTGTATAATTGTATTATGACTGAGTACTTGTTTGCTTCATTCCCCTATACAACGAATATAAGGTAACTATAGGTTTCTCAATCAGCGACAGCACCTTTAATAATTGCATTAGGTAGAACCATGCAGCACCACGAGGTCTAGGTTCGAGTTCCACAGCCGCTGCCGCATCGGCCGTCGCGGACGGCCGTGCCTCTCCCTCGCCCGGCGCTGCCGCGCCCCTCCCCACAGCCCCCTCCCTCGCCGGCCACCGCCGCCACGCAGCTCCTCGCCGGACGCCGCGCCCGCTGCTCGCTCTACAACTGATTTCAGAGATAAGGATAAGTAAGCTGTAATATCTGGATGATTCTCTATATATATCCAATAATTGCATTCATCTATAGTTGAGCATACAGTTACAAATACAGCAACATAACAGTAAAGATTATGCCAAACTAGGCAATAGTATGGAGCTATGGATAACCAATTCTCAAATGATTGTTTAGTAAGTGTTAAATTATAACCTGTATATATTTTGGGTTTTATATAGATTCATGTCACCTGTGAATTCCTATAGAATTATCTACCCATACTCTTTACATGTTTTTAGAGCATATTGGACTGCTATGCCAATAGAATAATCTCCTGTTCTGTTTTTGTTTAGATGAATTGATTGAGAAGTTTTTTTTAGCTAAAGCTAAAGGTCATGCTTTTACATCATTCTATTTTATATGTTAGACTAGCAACAACCATGAGTACAAGCAGCATAAGGAGGCTAAGCTAGCTATTTTAGAAAGCATAGAAACAATAGGCCAAACGTACTTTGCAACCTCAAGAAATGAACACTTGACCTGTTCTGTTTTTGTTTATGTGAATTGATTGAGAAGTTTTTTTTAGCTAAAGCTAGAGGGCATGCTTTTACGTCATTCTATTTTATATGTTAGACTAGAAAAATAGCTAGGTATTACTAAACTCTGATTATACTTCTGATGCAAGTCCAAGTCCAAGTTTAGCAATTAGTTCACTTGAACAGAAAATTGATTTTTCTATCCGATTTAAAATTTTGACCAAATGGTGAATTAATATTTCCAATAAACAAATAGAACTGTAAATTTCTCTGTTAGGTTGATCTCCATCAGCTCTTGTGAGCATATGGGATAAGGAAAAGAAGAAATGCCGGTGCCTGGTAAAATTCCTAGCAGCAAATATAACCTTATGTCAGCTTACGTCTACATAAATAGCTTCTCAGAATATATTGATTTGGTAGGTACATCTGTTAGGATGGCTGAGTTTGTTGGAAGCATTCTATAAAAATGATATGCCTTTTGTGGTTCTATAAAAATGGATGCCTTTTGTGGAAAATCTAGTTTGCATAACTAAATACATCTCATAGGGGGCTTTCGTTAGAAGATGCTACAGAACACACTTGCAAGCTTTTTGGCGCAAACAGATTGGAGAAGTGTGTAAGTTGACTGCCTTTTCTGATCACAGTTTACCTGAAACACATTCTTGTTACGAACGCCTTACATTTTCACTTTCTTTGGAGTATATTATGATTAAGTTTCTCAAGTTTATGTGGAACCCTTTGTCCTGGGTGATGGAGACAGCAGCAGTGATCATTGGTCTTAGCAGATGGTGGTTAGAGTGATTTGATTTTTGTTCTTTGAATATTTACTTCGATGGTTCTTATGAAAAAAAAACTAAATTTCGTGAAAGTAACCCATAATTGTTTCTTCAATATTCACTAATATACTTTTTTTTTCCAGAGCCAAGGTCCTGACTGGGAAGATTTTTTGGGAATTGTCTACCTCTGAAGTATTAATTCAACAATCATCTTCATTGAGAAAAACAACGTAGGTGATGTTGGTGCTGCACTCGTTGCCTGCATGGTGCTAAAAGTAAAGGTTATTTGTAATGTCATACAAATTATTTGTTTATGGTCATGTCCGCCGTTTGCAAAAAGTCTAGGGAAGACAATACTTAAATCCAAGCATTTATCTGTTTTGACCAAATGAGAAGAAATGTGTTATAATACCAACTGCTGATTCTATAATTTCTGTTTGGTCAAGGTAATTTGCTTCCATCTTGACATAATGGTCAAGCAGATTTTTCTTTCTGTCGCCTGCCAGTGGGTATATTTTGGTTAAGATCAACACTGCTCTACACCATCCATTAATAGATTTCTTTGCATGTTGCTGCTCAAGGAGAACACATGGTATATAAAATCTATTTATTTGCCTATGGTGCTAGAAAACATCTGAAATGGTGTGTTTCCTCCGTGTCACTAGAAACATCTGGATTACCCTTGCAAAAAGGAAAACATCTGTTTAGTTGGGTTGTTAGAGCAATTGTATAAAAAGTTGATTAGGGAGAAAAATAGCTAAAGCAAGTTATTCATTTTGCATCAGCTAATTTTAATGGGAAAATGTCTACGCCTGGCTCCACTGATAATATCAGTTGTCAATCTGTTATCAGTACATACTCGTGTTACTTGATAGAACACCATTGATAAATGAATATTTCCTTTGCTTTACTGACATGTGATCAGAGTATCAATTCCAGCACATCCTGCAATGTTTTGGTAATCTTAGCTTGGGGATCACATTAAATTCCCAACTCTTGGTGCATTCGTGCTATGTATTCATTTGTCATATTGATGTAAATTGGGGTAGTAATGGAAGTCTCAAACAATGAGTTTTCTGTCAAATAGACCAAGGTTCTTTTCTGTTGCTGGCAGCTTGGATGGTACGTAAGTTGGACTAAGTCTTGTTGATATATGGTACACTTTACTTTGTATATGGTTGCTTGCACATCAATTTTATTTGATTTCCATAGAAGATTTTGATTTCCTATTTTTGTACATTGTTCTCCACTGCAAGTTCAAACATAATGAGCCTTTACATATCTATACTACTTTAAAAGAAAGCAATGGTGGTGGCAGTGAATCTGCCACCTCGCCATCTGTTTTATTTTTTTTATCAACTACTCTATGTTATTTAGTGTTAAAAAATAGTCTTTCTATATGTTATTAATATCTTATTTCATCTCTAGAATACAATTTTACCCGTCTTAAAAAATCTATAAAACATTTTATGTAACATTGCAAAGTATGGGTATTTTGCTAGTAATATAGTAAATTAGAAAGATCAAGTGAGGTAAATTGATTCTTAATTTGCAGCGTGCATCGCCCATGCATGGAATGGCTAAGTTGCTGCAGCCTTTGTCAATAGCCTCAGCAATCAGCGAGAAACGAGATCCGTCGAGCAGGGGGAAAACGAAGAGGAAGAAATAGAAGGGAGAGTGCAGTCACGTGAGGGATGGCATGAGAGAAATTGACGCGTAGACAAGGCACGAGAGAGAATGGAGACGATGGATTTGGGAAGGGAGGCGCATCAGATCTGTTATCGATAGAGAAAAAGATAATATTGATGATAATATCGACTTTGGTGTCCTTATTTTCTTGTTCAAGATTAGCGAAGAAATAGTTTGGATGATTTATTTCCCCTCCCAGCTCCACGTCAGCAAAAATCCTATTTAACCGGTCTATCGTCTACTGCTTGAGGAGGCCTAATGGAGGTGAACCGGTGAACCAGCCATCTCTTACCCTCCGCTCTCTTCCCAAACCCTAACCCCCAAAATCTCCCCGCTCCCCGCCGCCATGGCCGACGCCGACGCAGCGGAGGTCGAGCGGCTCTATGAGCTCGGCGAACGCCTCTCCTCCGCCAAGGACAAGTCCCAGGTGCGCCTCTGATCCTTCTCCGCGACCTCGCCGCCGTTCCATTCGCTGCTACGGCCCCTGCCTAGGGTTTTGACGGGGGTTCTCTCTTTTCTGCTCGGGGGGGCGCCCTTCGCATTGCAGCACGCGGCGGACTACGAGGCGATCATATCGGCCGTGAAGGGGAAGAGCGTGAAGGCGAAGCAGCTCGCGGCGCAACTCATCCTCCGCTTCTTCCGGAGCTTCCCGGCCCTCGCCACGCGCGCAATGGAGGCCATGTTCGACCTCGTCGACATGGAGGAGCTCGCGGTATGCCCTCTCCCTGTTCTGCATAATGCTGCTCGTATACGACCTAGTCTAACGTTAGTAACAAGCAAAAGACTTGCATTATGTGTTAATTTACTCATTCGTTTAAGAATCCCTGAAAAGCTAGATTTGTCTGCTTAAAGTTGGTCTGCAGTGCAGGTCTTTACTGTAGGCAACTCGGTTGGCCCAGAGAGTTTTTGGCAAACCGTTGCCACACTTTCTGCTCCATTTGTAGCTGCATCATTTCTTTTCCTGTTTGACAACCAAACTTTTTCCCAATATATGTGCTAGCTGAACAATATGCATTAACTGGGGTGCATCTATCATTTGTGTTCATGTTGAAAATGATCATTCCTTGAGAAGACATAGAAAAAAAGAGATGCAATCGCTCTTCCCAGGCTTCAACTTTTCTCTGGCTCTTATCATCACACCAATGCCCTTGTTGCTACTAAGGGCTTGATTGTTTCGTTGCCAAGACCAAATGTTTGGTAAGGCTTCAAACCAAAATGCATGTTGGCGTAAAATATTATAATAGGCTTTGCTTGATGCGCGGTATTATCCATTTGAAATGATGAAATGATACCTTTGTTGGTTAAAGAAGCTATTTGGTATTACCTCCGTTCTACATTATAAGACTTTCTGGCCTTACCTAGATTCATACGTATGCTAATGAATCTAGACACATATACAAACTATATACATGGATGAATCTAGGCAAACCCAGAAAGTCTTATAATATGGAATGGAGGGAGTATGTGGTAACTAGGGAAAAGGGATCTGGTGCATTTCGTGTTAGGTTGTCATATGAAACATTGGATTATTCCTACCATTTTTTATGCCCATTTTCTTTCTGATATTCATATATCGTCTACTGTATTTATGCCATAAACATATAAGGAGTAAATGTAATTTGTCTGTACCTACTCCCTTAATGGTTGTTGCTCATGCTTGCCCCTGGTTACTTGATACTTCAGATGAGTTCTAGAACTTCTTTTGATACCTAGGGTTTGGCACTTGTTTGTTAAATGCGTAAAGGCAATCAAGAACTTTTCTTCAGAAGTAAATTATTTTTGTTAGAATATTGTTATGCATTCAGTTTTCTCTAGAACCATATGAATGCATTATGTACATCAGGTTCCACCTGTTCTGCTTGATTAACCCCTCATTAAATGTGCGTGCAGACTAGAATACAAGCTATTTGTGGGTTTCCACTTCTTGCCAAAGATGCTGAATTTGTCTCAAAAATTGCTGATATCCTAGGACAACTCCTTGCAAGTGGTAAATCTTTTTTCTATCTTTGATCTGGATCAAACGGTACACATGAGCATTCTTCTGAGTTCTTAATTCATTTTAGAGGAAAATGTGGAGCGCGATGCTGTCCATAAAGCACTCATGTCGCTTGTACGGCAGGATGTTAAAAGTAAGCTTTTGATACACACTTTCTTGTTATTTGTCATCTTACAAGTATATTCTGTACTCTCTTTTTGAACTTTGAACCACTGCCCTATTTTTGTATATTTTTTCCATGAGATATC
The DNA here is from genome assembly GCF_000231095.2 of Oryza brachyantha. Classification (NCBI taxonomy): domain Eukaryota; kingdom Viridiplantae; phylum Streptophyta; class Magnoliopsida; order Poales; family Poaceae; genus Oryza; species Oryza brachyantha. The sequence goes on along the minus strand of NC_023167.2, from coordinate 7,853,102 downwards.
CTTTTGGGATGTACACCCGTTGACTATCCAAGTAACTCTAAAGAGGATTTGTAGATTGTGCTCAAGACAACAACAGTAGATGGCTTTGTTGATTTTCTATCATTAATAACGTTATTAATTCGAGATTCGTCCCTGGTGGCAATTTATTGGACCTTCATGTAATTTTAGAAACCAGGAAGACGAGCTAATATTTTTATGTTTTAAGTCCCAATTTTCGTATTTTCTCAGCTTTTTTCATTTAAAATTACAGGACCTATGGGTTGTACGTAACCACTGTCGTTAATTTCTTGTTTTGGGACCAGTGTTTTGAAATATGATATCTGTTACTAGCAATATGTGCTCATGTGATTAGTTACAGAACTAGGTCTATCAATTTCTATGTTGCTAGTTCAGTTGTGTACTTATGTATTTTTGTAAATATATTGTCCGTAGACTTCGATAGTTGAAAAACTGTAGTGTTTCTTAGTAATAGTTGTTGACTTGCTGGGATCTATCAGTGAATTGTAATATTCACTTACACAGTGATTTAATGTATATTCTATGTTATCTAAATGTAAAGTAAACCACATGAGCAATCAGGAGTCAGGTCTAAGCCAGTATGATAGTCTGCCTTTGGGCTTGTTGAGTTCTGGGTATAGGTATAGGAAAATCTTGTACCACCATAATCCAATTTGTTTCGATGGGCTCATGTACTCGGAAACAAAGGCAACCATTCTATTCTTACTCATCCAAGTTGATCATGAATCTGAGTAGTTATCCCGAAGTTAATAGTCAAATCTTGGTTGGTTTAGTAAGAATAGAATAGTTGTCCTTGTTTCTGAGTACTTTCGCTGCATGTGTCCAAAGCCCTTGCAACAGTGATACTGAACATCTTCTGTTCTACCTGTGGATGCAACTGAAGAAGCACTTGCAGCTGGCTGCTGAGCAGTCTTTGTCGCTGCAGTTGTAGGACCACGTGGCGTATTTTCACATTTGAGTAAACCAAGTGCCATTCACGGTGCTGTACCTTTGTGACCTTGGAGTATGAGAGGCATTCCATTGGTTAGTTTTGTAAAACCGCCTAGAACGCGTAAAATTCTCCGAGAATCTGTTTTTTTTTTTCAGAAAACCAAGAAAACAAAGCATTAGCTGTGACTAGCTGATTTTTTCATAAGACAAAAACGAGTTACAACTGCACACATGCCCAATTAAAGCATTGTTCTAAAATTGGTTTTGAAAAAGTTTATGGTAGAGTTTGCTGGGATATTTTTTTGTTTGAAGTGCTTTAAAGGAAAGGCTTCCCTCCTATCTGGATTAATCAGATTAAATCTTGTGTCGCTGGAGGTAAAGTGTGTGTTAACATAAATGGAACTACAGTTGAATTTTTTTAAACTTCTGGAGGTCTTAGGCAAGTCCCTGTTTCCCTCCTTTTCAATCCAGTTGAATCTCTGTTGGCGGAGCCAAGTGTTTTTTCTCACCATCTGGCTGCACTATAGTAAAATGGCCATAACTTCTACGCATAGTGCCCAATTGGGACACTCTTGGTCTTTTTCAAAAGCTAACAGAAAGTTTTATTTGAAAATCTCTGAAATTGCTTCCAATTAGTTGTCCAACACGGAGCCATAGGTCACACTTGCTTCACTTGGTGGGTCCCATCTAGGCCAAAGTCATTCTCCTCCACTCCTTGCTCTATCACCAAATGCCCAGCTAGCCTCTTTGTTCCTCTCTTTTCTCCCCCTTTAACTTCAATTGATGAGTTCTCAACAAGAAGTCAGTGACCCTGAGCTGCTGAGAGAACATTGTTGGTAACAGCGAGCATGATGTGGCAACATCTTGTAGAGCTCGGAGAAGAGGTGCTACTAAGCTTGAAGGAGAGCAGGTTCCAGCGTAGCATGAGGCCATTGGAAAGAGAAAGAGGTGCAGCTGGGCTTGGAGAGGAGCAGGCTCTACACGCGAGGTAGTGGGGAAGAGTGAAGGAAAAGGCCAAATCTTGACATGGCATGTTTTGTGATTTGCAGCCAATGTATCTTTGATGCCCCTTTGTGTTAGATTATAAGTTCCACCGGATATTTTTTATGTTGTTGCATGACCATAGAGTAGGAAGAACCAAATCTGAAATAGTACTTTTTTATGACTTTTTTGATGTTTCAGTTAATATATTTTCAATGTTCATTGTGTTGAATCAAAATATTGCAGTGACTATTTTTTATTATATTTTTTTGTTAATGTTTTTATGAATAATACATGATTCAATAGTTAATGCTCGATTCGTACTATACAGCGAAAAGTGTTTCAGAATCTAATTCCATTATATTTCATCATATATGATGAAACACTGCTCAATTTTTCTATAAAAATTAGGTGTCTGATCTGTAGGTTGATCCAAAAATCTCTTTCATTCCGCGCATCTTTAATCGATTGTTTTGAGACTTTCTAGCGTTTCCCCCTCCTCTCTAACTTGGTCTTCGACTATCCATATCCTGCTCGAACCCCAGATTATTGAGGCCCTGGGTCCTGTTTAGTGCACCAGAGAGTTAGGCCTAGGCCCGAGAACGCTTAATGCAAGATCTCTGAACAAGGTCATGACCTAGATCCAACAGCCCATGCTTCTCCACACCCACGTGCCCTACAAAGCAAAAATCCCCTCCTGGAGAGGAGACGCTCCCTCTCCCTCCCCCAAAACCTGACCTCACCAACGACACCTGCTGCCGGAGGCTGTCGAGATGATCAAGAGGCTGTACTTCCAACAGGACCATGGCGATGAGTGGATCCTCCTATACTTCATGATTTTATGTTATCTTGGAGTGATTTATTTGCACAAATAGGATTTCTGAAGTGACAGCATGGGTTCAGCTTACTTCTTTTTGGTTCTTGATATACTGGAAATCTTGATTGAAGGATGCCAGGTTCTACATGAATTATTATATTTCGCACTAAACAAACCCTTTGCTAATTCAGATTCAAAGCAGTTGAGTCAATAAAGAAATTCTAACCATGGGGATAGTAGCCACCATTGTTAGTTTGTTACTGTCTAATGCAATGTGGACAAAGTTTCTTTCCTGTTCTATATTTGTTATAATTAAACTACTCCCTCCGTTTCTTTTATTTCATACAATTGATTTTTAGATTTACGTTTGACTGTTTGTCTTATTCAATTTATTTTGTGTAAACACCAAAATTACAAGTCATGCTTAAAGTCTTTTTAGTAACAAATCAAATCATCACAAAATAATTAATAATTATATAAATTTTTTGAATAAGATGAATGGTCAAAGGTAGACACAGAAGTCAACAACATCAAATAATATAAGGCGCATGGAGTATTTGTTAGGATAACCTATGTCAGCTAAGTTTTGTTGCTTTAATTTAATTACCTTGTACACAAAATTGCAATAGCTTTAATATTTGTCAATTATATGCGGTGATTATTAATGATTTTTCTCTGTAATGTTTATCAGGTTCAGGGTATCAAAGTGAAGACAGCTCCGGTAATGATGTTGATGGGCCTTTAGTAGGTATTGTTCATTGATGCTCTGCCATTCAAAATATTGGCCATTGTGTGGGAAGTATTTAACATTGCCCCCCCCCCCCCCCCCCAAAACTCTTTTCTAGATGGTTATGTAGAACTATGATTACAAATATTATGTTTGACTATAATGCTATAATGTAGTCTCTCATTGTATCAGTACACCACCACTGTTATAGTTTGTTTCTTTCACTGTGTTAGCATGGCCAAGTAATGTGGGTCTCCTCAGGGATCTCATTTTGGTACTCCATGTCTTTTTCACAAGTGTATTGTGTCCATTAATTACCTGTCCCCAGCCGTCTCTCTGCCCCCCCCCCCACCCCCACCCCAAAAAGAAGAGAAAAAAATACCGTAGTTTATTTTCTAGCCATTGCTTTTAGATCGCTAAGAATATATATATAAAAGTTTACCCATAAATTATTTTTCAATTATTAATAAGCCGTTTTTCTTATTTAATTTAAGCGAAGTAGTGATGCATATGTGAAATCTGTGATCTGATCATTTATAATTATTACCTTGTAATATTTGAATTCGATGTAGTTATGGTCATCAATAGTTCCTGCTTGTCGTGTCAATTTCAGTCCTTGTTGGAACAATGACTATTTGCAATGATTTGTATCTCACTTCTCAATAGAAGGACATTAATCACTTGGTGTGAAGCATTCTTTACCGACTCATCCAATGCAGTGCGTTCTGAAATTTCAGGAAGATAAATCTCCACAATGAAATTTTGCTTATCATAGTTTTGGTTTCAGATAGTGATGAGCACATCAGTCCAAGACATGAAGAAGATCCTGACATAAGTTTGCCTATTAAGAGAGCCTCAAGTGGTAATGTTGATTCAACCAAAGATGCTGCTAACATGGATGATGCTTTGGAAGTTGATTTCAATAAGTACATACTGAAGTGCAAATCTGTGTATAAGTGCAAGCTTTGTCCTAGAATCATTTGCCTAAATGAGGAGATGGTCAGGGTACATCTTAAATCAAAGGTGTGTAATTTAGGTGGAAGCTAATATTTCCCTCTTTTAATTTTTAAGGGAGAAGATTTCCATTGTGCATAAAATGAATCTATCAGAAGAAAAACGATGGGGGTTATCTTGTGCAAGATACCTTCACATGTCTTAGTTTTGGTTTATTTCTTGTAGAGACATGGTCGATCAAAGAAATTATTAGGAGAAGGGAGGCTTAAGCTGATGCTGAACAGTGATGGTGAGTTGGAGGAAGAACAAGAGACACATGCTGAAAGACATGCTCGAATTGTTGCTCTTGCTCAGGTGTTTGCGCTATCTTTTTATATGTTTTGATTTCTCATGTGCAAAATATTTTCTTAAACCAAATTGCTGTATTTTATTCTGACAATGGCTGTTAAATGTTTCAGCAAGTACAAAAGCCAAAGAAGGATTCAGGCAGGCAACGCCAAAACCGGAGGAGGAAGAAGGTAAAGTCATCCTTTTCCTATGTTTTGCTGCAAAGCACATATCAAAGGCTTTTTAGGTGTCATATATAGAAAGGCCTATTGAGCTCAAAACTTGGATTTATCATACTTGTCATTTCTCTAGATCAAATTGATCTCCAGCAGCATAACACCATGAAGATCATACTAGGATGATGGACATGCTTTAAAAATAGTTCAGTTTCTATTTTGTGGTTTGCGTTGGAAACCTTGATGTTGGATGCTTTTAACTCAAAGTATTGTATGGTTAATTTGTTATTATCTGCATTTCTTATGTTCTTTTTGCAGAGATCTCAGAATCATGTTGAGAAGAAAACATCTGACAAGAAAAGGCGTAAAATTGAAAAATAAAGTGGGTGCTGCAGAAATGTTACAAGTTTTCCCTCATGTTGCTCAATTGCAATACTAACTTTTAGTGGTGGAATCATGTGATGTTCTCAAAGTAATTGCTGCATGTTTTATGTCTGCTATATATGGACGTAAGATTTGTTAGCGACAATTTGCCGCTACTACGAGTGATCAAACTAAAGGGAAATGAATTGTCTCGCTTTTAACTTTTATCTTTGCAAGAATCCTATCTATGGTTAGAAAATGTTTAATGATTCTTTGTCAGTAACACACTCAAAACAATATGAGTAAACCATGAATATGGGATGAGGCTGGAAGTTTATTGTAAATTTCAGGTTGCTATTGAAAATGCATATTTTGGTATTTATTCTCAATTTTCGGTCTCTATTGAAAAGAGATGATTCGTCACTTGCGGGGCTGATCACCTGGGAGCTAGCTGGCGAACTGGAATTAAGTTGACGTAACAATGCTGGAATCAATATTATATTGGTTTGGTTGGTTGTCACCGGTCTAACCTGGCTGGCATATATGAGTTTGACCAGCTTTTACATTCGCTCGTCCAGGTAATTTTTATTATCTATTGAACCTTTTTTTAATTTCAAAACCAAAGCCTTCCAAAACTTATTTCATATCTGAATATTTTACCCACACCACACACTTGAAGTGGCCAAGTGACAGTCATACTCTGAGGGTGTGATAGTATTTTTTTGCACATATGCGACCAAATAATATTGTCGTGATAGTCAGGGTTATATGGCTAAAAATTTCAGATCTTGGCATAGATTTTGGGAGAGTTTAGTTTTAAAATTTGAAATTTAAAAATTCAAAAAAAGTCTCGTTTGCTCATGCGTGATATGAGCAAGGGCTGGTGGATATGCCATGAGGGCTAGGGGCACTCTAGCCACCACTAATTGGTCTAGGCTCATGGAGACTCCTTAAGGCTTCACTATATTTTCTATCATAGGTAAATAGAAATGAATGCATATGCCTTCGTGATATTGCTGGAAAGAAAACTTACAAATTACTTTTTATGATATCTTACAACATCATTATTTAGTAGGACTTTGCTAGTATTAACTATATTTATATGAATGCTAATGTGTGTCGGAGAACATGTTTATATATAAAAAATGTCAGAGAAGTGGGCCTGGGGTTATCCACTGAGCTCGGGTGGCGCAAGGCGTGTGGGCCCACCAATCGAAACTCCCGGAAGAAGAGGGGGGTCGGGCCCCAGAGAAGCCGTACGCCCTCGGGAGGTTGAGCCCAGAAGATAGTTCTGTGGATGAACGCCGGAGTGGTTGGTTGCTCCCTGTCCCCTTGGCACTCGGATCACCTATTGTGGGGCCCACCTCGCGTCAGATATGGTGTCAGCGCCCAACCACCGCCTTTATTGCGAGGGTTTCTGGCACGCTTTGCTGCCCTCCTGATAGGCACGCGCCCACGTCACATTAAATGCAGCATAGGTGCACACCGCTCGTCCGTGCTTCCCCAGGAAAAAGGGAGGAGATAAGGCCCCCTGACAGCACTGTGATATATTTGTCGCAGCAGCAGTGGTGGCTTCCCGTTTGGACCGCTTGGCCCCTAAAGGTGCCACTCCCTTCTACCAGCTCACTGACAGACGGGAGCGGCCTAGCATTGGGTTGACTAACGGCAAGCCACCATAGCTGTCCCTAGGAGAATGATCACCTGCTTGTCATAGGCAGAGAAAATGGTGATTGTTGTGGTGTCCCCTTTAGTATAAAAGGGGACCTTGGCCAATAAACGGAAGACAAGGAGAACATTTCCACAAAAGCTGTAACGCATTTACTCTCATAGTGTGCAAGCAACATTAGTAGGCTCGAACCCATCTAATTCCTCTGTGTTCACTGAGGGGCCCAATGCCCTGAAACCTCTCCACCGTCGCTTCCTCTTCTCGGACAAGGCTTTTGGGCCCTGTTCTTGCACTCCTGGGTTGAAATCACAAAGGGGGTCACACGAACTCCTGCTCAAGGAGCTCACGCTCTGACAAAATATGTTTTGATATGTAGATGAATCTGCGTGACAAAATATGTTTTGATATGTAGATGAATCTAGATACAGATGTCTTACAATATGAAACAAAGTGAGTAATCGACAACCAATTTTATATTTAAATTTTATTTGGATGTTTCTTCATTGTTTATAGTTTATTACGGGAACTCTTAAGTGTAAAAGTTAAAAATTAATCTATGCATTTCATATTGTAAAACTTTTTAGCTATATCTAGATTCCTATATTAATTAATGTATGTTGTTTGTATATATGTCTAGATTCATTACGATCCATATAAATTTAGAACATGCTAGAAAATTTTAGTGTAAAATAGAGGTATTATAACTCAAAATATTAGTTATATGAGTGTAGCCCTATGGTGACCGATGAACCTAAGAAAACTATGGGGGCATGAGCCTAGTTTTTAGATAATGGAAACTCATTTGAACCTTGTCAATTATGTCGAGAAGATATAATTGTATTGAGAACACTTTTGGTTTCCATAATGCTAAAGAGAGTTGATTTTTTTACTACTAAGATTGAGTTTCGATTATTTGACATCCCAGTGTACTCTTATTGACTCAAATGGTCCCACATGTCATACTCAGAAGTGTCAACATAAACAATTTGACAATAAAGAAGTGTCAAATCATCAACTTTTCGATAATACTAGAATTGGTACGACCATACTCAGACTTGAAAGTGTATCTAAGCCCTCTGTCGATGATCTGGATCGGCAATACTGTGGTGTGGCTAAAAGGCGATGAAGTCGATGGTTAGGATGAAGAAGAAGGTTTAACTAGGTTCATGCTCTCGACTGGTGAGATAATACCCTAGTCCTGTTGAGATTGTATTGGAGATATATGATTGCGTATCCCCCGAGGGGTTGCGTATCCCCTGAGGGATCCTGTACCCCTTATATAGTGGGGGATAAGGCTTATAGATACGATAGATTTCTAATCTGATAAGACTAAGATCTATCCTACGGATACGGCTGGTTTTGGTACGTGCGACATACAATCCGGCAATTACCAAACTTCTAGCCGATCCGGTACAAATATGATAACCTTCCTATTCGGTAACCCTATGACCGTACGTATACATGTAGTCTAGGATAACCCTGGTATAGGTATCCCACAATAGCCCTCGGTGTCATACATAGTCACGTAAGAGCATCTCCAACAGACAGCCCAAATTGGACTCTCCAAATACCAATTTGGCCACTCCCCATTTTATTTGGCCACTCAATTCGTTTTTTACTCCAACATCTCTTCATCCACTCTCTCTATTTTGAGTCTATGACAGCCGGGACCCGCATGTCATCCTCTTCTCTGTATTTTTCTCTCGCTCTTCCTCCATCTCTTTTCCTCCCTCTCTCTTTTTCTCTCCCTTTCTCTCTCTCCAAGCGGCAGAGGCGGTGGAGCAAGCGGCACGGCGGCGGCGCGGCGCGGGGAGGTCATGTGGCGTGGGAGGCCGGGCGAGGCGGCGGTAGCGCGGAGGCCGGGCGGCCTAGGGAGGTCGGGCGGTGCGGGAGGCCACGACGCGACGGCGGCGTGGAGGCCCCGCGGCAGGAGGCGGCGAGCCGGCGGCGGCGCCGACGGTACTGGATGGCGGTGGCCAGATCTAGTCGCAGTGGCGGCGAGCTGGCAGCCTCGGACGCGGTGGCGGCTTCCCGGCGGCGGTGGCGACCCTCCGGTGGCGACGGCGGCGACCCTCCGGTGGCGCCGTTGCTTGCTGAGTTTTTGTAGTAGTATAGTAGTAGTACTGGTACTGTTTTGTGGGCCCATGTGTGGGGCCCACGTTTGGCAAGTGTGTTTTGGGTGGCCAAATTTAGCCAGTGTGGGGTGAGGAGTTTGGCCATCCGATCGGCCATTCTGTTGGTCCATTTTTTAGTGAGAATGGCCAAAGTTTGGCTTGGAGAGGCACCTAGTAAGTTTGTTGGAGATGCTCTAAATCATCCGTGTAAATTGTTGATTCTGAATACTCCGTGATGATTGTAGAGGCTATGGAGGGCTCCGAATGGAATCATGGAGTACTCCCCACTCTGACGAGATCGTCGTCTTTTCCTCTTTCTTCGAGCGAGGATTCAGCCTTCCTATTTCCTCTTTCTGTGGTCTGCTCGACTTTTACAAGCTTGAGCTCCATCACCTCAACCCCAATTCCATTCTTCATATTTCTATTTTTGTTTACATCCGCGAGACTTTTCTCGGCATTCCTCCTCATTTTAACCTCTTCTGCCACCTCTTCAGGGTGAAACCTCAGCCTAATCGGACTAAACCCTCCGCCGTGGGGATGCTGGGATACAGTTGCACGAGGGGTGCAAGGTGGGTTCACCCTTGTAATGCACACCTCGATGAAGAGGTGTCATTCCGGGTGGTTCTATTGCATTAACCACTTGGAATTTCTTCCTGCCTTTGTCGGCCACGCTCCCGTTGTTTAGGAATCGTGGCCTTCGTTCCCAACTCCAGATGAGGCCCCACAGATTGGGGCGTGAGTTGGTTCCCAAGCTGAGGGCCGAAGGCTTGACCAGCGTTGTGGGCCGCACGTCACTTCATCCGTCATTGGATCCAGCCATTGAAGGATCGAGTCCTCTCGTCTTTGACTACACGGGTGAGGCTAACCTGACTCACGAATCGCCTGAGTTGATGAAGTTGGCGATACTCGCATCCTGGATGAAGCGGATCTATGCGCCCGAGACCGTCGTCCCCACTCGGGGTGAAGACTTCTCGAGGCCTTTTAACGCCAGCTTCCATTTGCCCGTAGTAAGGAGAGTTTCTCCGACGAGATCTTTGGTTGGCAATTTTTTGAGTCTTGATGACGTTGGATATTCGTAGGACCGTCACCAATTTCTGTCTCATCCACCCAAGCGAGCCTCACCCAAGCGAAAGTGCACCGTAGACCCATCCGGCAACGAGCCAACTGCCAAGTGGCTTGCCGTCGATTCAGACACCGAGGGTGAGTCTACAAGAGCCTCCGAAGATGTCGAGACCCCGAGTCCCAAGAGCACTTCACCGCCTTCTCCCTTGTGCTGAGTGAGGAAGCAATTCTTCTTCAAGCAAGGGTTGTGGTAAGTACTTGCGTGCTTGAAGTCATTTTGGTTAACTCGTTAGATCATTATTCCCGATGTTCAGTTGAGGGGTTTTGAAGATCGAGTGCCCCTCAACCTGTGTGTGGAGTAGATCATGCTACATCTTGCGTGATTGGTTCCTCAACTCATCACGAGATTTATTCTCACGTTAGCGTTTGACTTCATCTTCAAGTCACTGGTGCTCATTTTCTTGCCTATGTTTTTGGTTAGTTTGGTAGCTTGTTCCTCCTGATGATTCCTATCGGCTTCATCTATTGATGCTCGTTTGGTTCTGAAGATTTCTCTAGGGGGGAACAAAGCTTCCTGAGCTGCTGTAGGTGTCTGGCACAACGAATTGGATAGTTGGCTCGTTGTTGACATCAATCTCAAGTGACAAAGGTGCTGACTCCAGAGACTGCAGCTCTATGTGGTGAGATCCATATTACTTCAATTGGCGTCGTGTTGTCTGGCATAAAGTGACACATCTCCTCCTCAGACTCGGATGACTCTAAATCTGTGAAAGAGAGTGCACCGTACTGGTCGGCGAGTAGTTTGACTCCGCCGAACTTGAAGTTTTCCCTAGGGCAAATTTTGTCTTCATGATATTTGAGTTTAGGACCATAGATCTCGTCGAAACCTTCGAAGTAGCACCCCTACCTAGCACACCAACTGTCGATGATCTTGAAGGGCAGTAATATATGCGTTTGCTAACGAGGCATGGAGAACGATGGTTAGATGAAGACACGGGGTTACCTAGGGTCATACTCTTAATATACGAGATAATACCCTACTCTTGCTTGACGATTATATTCAGTTGAATATGTGTGTCTATGTCCCCTGGCTAGTGCCCCTATCCCCTTATATAGTAAGAGATATGGTTACAGATACATACCTAATCTGATTAGACTAAGATATACCTGACCCAGATACAGTAGGATCCAATAATCTCAGCATACAATCCGGATATTATGAAACTACTAACTGATCTAGTACAAGATAATGTTGCCTTCCTATTTGGTATCATATGAACATGTACAAATTACGATTACCCCTAGTATAGATATCACACATTAGTGTTGGGCATGGTGAGGTATGGTTTAGCACTGTGTTTTTTTTTTTTGCAAAAGTGAGCCTTAGGTGTATTACTTTCTACACTCTTATACATTCTTCATGCATCTGTTGGTGCCTTGTTGAGTACGATGGTTGTACTCATTCTTGCTTTTTTTTCTCCTTTGCCAATAAGCCAAAGTTGTGTTCGATGAGGGGTCGTTTGAAGACAAGGCGAGTTGCTACGCTCAAGTGCTACCTGTGGAGCTATGTCGATGTTGTTGCTTCTCTGAAATGATGCACGTAGGGTTTTATTTTTCCGCTATGTTGTTAAGACTCTATTTATTTTATTTGTTCATTAAAATGATGGATCTATACTGAGTTTGTTATAGCGTGTACTTAGGCTGGTCCTGGACTGAGAATAAATGCATACTATTGTTTGAAAAGGAGTAATTTTTTGTGCATGACAGAGGACAAATACATGTGTTGGCAGGTTATATTAATAAAATAAATAATAAAATTTTCCAAACACAACAAAGACAAATTGTAAACGAATATGTTCATATATATAGCTACTTTGTTTGCAGAACACATTGTTTCATCCATTTATATTGCTAAGTTTAGGGCATGTTTGGGGGAGCTTTTAGATTCTGAGAAGCAACTATTTGGTAGCCAACTTCTGAGAATCTAGAAAAACTTTGAAACCCAACTTCTCTAGTTTGTGGCTTCTTAGTTCATTTTCCAGAATATGTAACTACAGATTCTCAGAAGTTATGGACCGTTTGGGGGCAGCTTCTGGCAGGAGCAGCTTTTGACAAAAGCTGTAGCTAGGAGAAGCTCCCCCAAACATGCCTTTAGTTATAGATTGAAAGTTCTTTCTATGATATGTATGTGAATATGTATCAGAAAAAACATTAAAATAGAAGAAATAATTAATTTTCTTACCAGAGAATATTATAACGGCTAGTCAATGTCTTAGGACCGCCTATGAAACGTGATTATCACAAGCGGGTGTCTTATAAGGGCCGCCGGTGAAGAATGAATGTTGTAGGCGGTCATTGTATGCAGTTGGCTGAGATAATCACTCTTCACATATGATTTGTTTGGCCCAGATGCAAAAAGGGCTACTATCACAGATGAAAAGAGCTAGGCGGGTTGGCCAGCTTCTTGACCCGTTTTGGCTGTCTTTAAAGGCCTATATAGGCCTATTGTGATGCAATGTGGCATATGGTCTGTTAATAGATGTGATGATTCAGTAATCTCATTATTCAGTTAATGAGATAATTTAGAAAATGTTGACAGCATGTATAAAGAGTCCAACAAATAACTACTTTAACTTATATAATTGTAGAGGACCAATAGACAAACTAATTTAAGGAACAAATAGCATCTCTGGGATTGACTACAGTGCCTATGACCAACGCCCATAACAAAAGTTTTGTTGGTCTGTCATGTACTGTAACTTACGTGTCACCAGCTAAGCTAGCATTGATTTACATATATAGTACCTAGATTCAATACAGCACCCGGCTACTATAATTTGCTGAATTAATATATGGGTAAGACCTATATAAAGTTTAATTCTTTCGAAAATCAAAAAAGGACATTTCATGAAATGGCATGTGAAGAAGTTGAGTACCATCTTACTTATTCTACAAGAGGAAACATCCTTATACGGGGGATGATGTCTCAGCCATTTGAGACATATGTAGTGAAGAGAACAAGAGTAACACATGCGCGCTCTTGCTTGCCTGGCCAGACGCTTATACGTGACATGAGCGTGAATGGTCCATCAAAATTGGATCATCATCCTTGCGTAGACGCAAGTATCTTTTGTAGTTTTGTTTGTTATAATTCGGTTGCGATTAAGTATTGTTTTATCTAAATATCCCGGTGCAGGCAACAACATGGCGTGGAGTCCGAATGAGATATGCGTGACTTATCTAGTTCGGTTACGTGAAGTAGAGATAACGCAGGCATTCTGATCACGCATCTAGTTACCTCTATATATACCAAGCCACCGCCTAGTCGCAAAACGTAGAAACAAAAAAAAAACAATCTAGGTTTTGTCTCCTCATTTGTACTACACCATTGCTCGTAGTCTACTCTGTCTCGCTCGCCAGCATGCACCGGCGATCGGGGGAGCAGATCTCTGAATCGAACCTTCACCTTTGGTGTCCTGCACTAGGAAAAAGACGGTAATAAGGTTTTTAGGTAGCATCTTGCATGACTACTTACTGATCTTCCATGACAGTTCGTCTACCTCTACACTCAAGGGTTGCGTGCTGACGACAACATCCAACATTGCGCGTCGTTCCTCTGGTACGCGCGTTTACTCATCAACATGATCAACAACAAAATAATAACACTCCGTACGTATTTGACGCGTCTTTTATATACGATCTGTTCATATTTTATTGTCTAGCTACATGTATAGATCGTATGACCTGAGTATCGTAGTTTGCATGGTTAATATCATGATTTATTTATGGAATAAATTAAACCATTACGTGCTTATATATTAAACATAATTCATTTCCATATGTAAATTTTCCTTCTATCATCTCTATATATAAAACGTATACCTCGAGTTAACTTCTTTATTGTTTGGCCAAGGGTTTATCCAAACAAACGAACGTACGTACAACTATATATGGAAAACAAAAGGTATTGTAACCCACTACATGCGCACTTGCAATATGTCGACGCATAGAGTATATATATAGCGAACTGTACACTTAAAAAATACTTTTGCTGGGAAAACCGATACCGTTGTTTCTAACTGATTCTATTTTAATCAGCATCCGGCCGGTAATCAAGTAATTAATCTAACTAGTATGCTTGCTAATATGGTCTTAGGACAAACAAACCGGATTCCCATATATCTGATGCCACAAGAGATAAATCAGTGATACTGGGGCAGTAGCCTATGCATAAAATGCCACTGGATACCAGTGTTCACAAAAGAATGCGAGTCTCCAGACCTTTGTCCATAAAGTTGGCTTCTTCCCATTATGGGCTCAGTACATTATCCTCCAAATGCCAGAGCAGCAGGAATGACCCTTGCACCAGAAAATTGTCTGCTTTGATGTGAGTTGCAGGCATCGCCATGCACAAGAGCATACTGTAATAATATTGTATGGCAAGCACATAATAAGGCTCATTTATGATTTGTAGGAAAAACACATGAAATTTGAGATAATTTCAATTCTACATGAAAATTTTCTAGGAAGGCTTTGAAACAAAAAGATTAAATCCTATCTCATTTCCTTCCAAATTTCACTATGCAATGGGCAAGAGCTTTGACCTCTCGAGTCTATTCTCTCAGCCTATCATTGCCCTTTTCCTGGGGTTTAAACGACCGTTCCTTTTTTTTTTCTATATATGTTTTATAATCTTATATTTTGCAATGCAATCCATAGCAATCCTATTCTTGACAAATTAAAGTTTACCACTACACTCTTGTGCCACGTAAGAAGCAAACCACATGACCCAAAACTATTTGACAGAACTATTTGACTAGTGAGCACCAATAATTGGTCTTATATATATGCATGCACTTATGAACTAGTACTTTCTCCTTCGTTTCATGTGTTTACTCGTATGCCTCTTCATTCGTTTCTCATAACTGCTTCCCTTTATTCTTTTTATTGATGTTTTAAAATACGTACAGGAATCACTTCCCTTTATTCTTATTATTGTTTTAAAATATTGCCGGCAACCACAACATGCATTTAAACTAATTGTCTAACTTTGATGTGAGTTGCAGGCATGTAATTATATGGTTTGATATGCAAAACTGAAACTAGCACATCGGTCAAGAATTTTTTTTTCATGTATTATATTTTTAAAAACCGTGGTTAACATATGATAAAACGCTGAAGATTGTGTGCATCTATCTTCAAAAAATGATAAGTTTTAGATACTCAATCCTTTAATTTGCCTCTACTTTAATGAAACAACAGATACTGAACAATGGTCTTAATTAACATGTATGATTTTGTATTAATTAGTTTCCAAGGATTCACTGCTGAGTGTGCAGGGTGGCTATGAACACAGAACATATTTTTGTGAAACAGTATACCTGCTATCAGCTTTATTGTTTGGGTTGCGCGGTTATTTATAGTCAATTTTTATCTAAATTACAAACCTGGTTGTGTTCACCTTCAATTTCCAGAGTTGGACAGATATCAACCTAATTAATTGACATTTAAATTAGCAAAAAAATGTCAAATAAGAGTATAATTACGAAAACTAACTCCATTTAAAACACCACTAGGAAATATGTTACAGTGTATTATTTGTCTTGTTTAAAAAGTTTTAAAGGTTGAGTGTGCAAAATAACCAATCTTGTAGTTCAGAATGAAAACTGGATTCAATTTCTAGCAAAGTTTAGGGCAAAAATTAGACTTTTATTATTCTGATCATTCCAGCTGTAGTTAAAAACATGAACCATATGAAATTCACATATATATACTATATCCAAGCAACAGTCAATACTTTCATTCTAATTAAATGAGGTACCAAAATATCTAATATGTTGGTATGACAAAACATTTATGAGAACAGAGATGGAAGCGGGTTCGTTAGAGCAAGTATTATAGCAAACTGTAAGTCAGCTAAATGCTGAGGTGGAGAAGAGAGAGGAGTAGTCTGTAAGCTTAGAGCAAGTATAATAGCAGGCTATAAGCTAGCTAAGTGCTGATGTGGAAGAGAGAAGGGAGGAGAGAGAAGCTGGCTATAAGTTTATAGTCAGCTTAGGCACAAGAACCAAGACAGCATGTTAGACAGACATGTGGGTCCTGCATTAAAGATAAAGAGTTAACCATTATATGAGTGGGCTATAAAAAGACTATAAGGAGTCTTATAGCCAGCTTGTTGGCTATATTATTAGCCATGCTTTGCCAACTCGGGCATAAGAACCGAGAAACTCTGTGAGAGAGACAAGTGAGTCATACATTAATGATAAAAAAGTTAACTGCTATATGGGTAAGCTGAGAAAGCTATAAAGAGTCAAATAGCTATATTATTAGTCTTGCTGTTAGAATGAAACTGGTTGTCACTATTTCCAACATATTGAAAACTCTGTTTATATTACAATTCAGAGGGTTTTATATTTCATCATCTCATATATATCGATCACTTAAATATCATATTTAAATCATATACTAATAAATGAGAACATGGAATATTTTTTATTGGGACTTAGTGTCATTCATCGGATAATATGGTACTATTGAAACATTGCCTCGTGCCTTTCTCAGTGCAAGATTTCATTTGCGGTTTCCATCCGTGTCATATATTCAAAAAATACTTTTAAGTGGATGCATGAAATAAGTGTTTTCAATACAAAATTTTATTTCATAATTCTATGGGCTACCATATCACTTAAATTTTGCTTCCCAGTGACTAATCAGGGTTGATTAAATATAGGATGATAAAATAAATTGTGTACTCTCAGTACAGAGATTTCAGTCTAGTTTCGTAGTCTAACCGTGTACATCAAGTTTCATCCTATGCTCTCTTATTATCAATTCTGTCACATTACCATGTTTCCCTGGGTGGCATTTTATTTAATTTAAAATTCCAGAATGTCCTTAATACACGGTAATTAAAAAAGATAATTATATGCTAGGCGCTATAGGCTATACCTAGATATACACGCAGAACAGTTAATACCCTTAATTTAATGATATTTATTGTTTCATAAATAAGATTTATTTAGTGATCTTAGAGCTTCGTTTGAATAGAACAATAAAAGTATACATGCATATGCATACGTACAAACAAACATACATGAACACAAATCAGAGGAAAGTACTCTAAATAAGAGTCAATCGATAAATCTAGGGAAGGAAAGGAAAATGTAATCACGACGAGATAATAAAATTGGAGTTCCTCCATTATGCATGCCTGCTTAATCAAGCGCATTGATTAGCAATGCAATGAAATCTGTCTTATTAATTAAACGCAAGCTAACTCAAAACAGATATCACACTTTGGAGTAGATGCAAGGATGGAAACAAGCAAAGCAAGGATCAAGAAAAGAGGGGAGCAGATAGACCTAGCTAGAAGGCCGGCGGTGGCGGCCGGAACGAGCCGAACACGTCGTGCACCGCCATCTGGCCGCCTCCGTTGGGCATCAGGTTCGGCGGCAGGTTGTAGAATGGCATCGACGTCGGGTCCGGCAATCCCGGAGCACCGCCGGCCGCCGCTCCCGGCCCCCCATTTCCTCCGGGCGGCGATTCCGCAGGGAGTTGCATCCCTTTCGACCCGGCAGCGCCGGCGGCTGCCACAGCCGCCCCCTCGCCCGACTCGTCCTCTGCAAGAGGTAGGCGCTCGTAGGTGGCATTAGAGAAGGTGGCCGCGATGACCATGACGGGGCCGGAAGCGAGGAGCTCCCCAACGACCGTTCCACCGACAACCTGACCCTGCCCGCCGGCAAGGTAGACCGCGAGCCCTGTGGCGCCGGGCGGGCACGGGGACGGGAGGAAGGCGCCGGACAGGGACAAGATCTCGAAGCGGCCGTGAAGCGTGGCGACGGCCCCGGGCGGCGCGGCCGGCTGGCGCAGCGTGACGTTGGCGACAACACCGCTTCCGGAGAGCACAGACACCCCGCGCTGCCGCCGCCGGGCGAACGTGGTCACCGCCTCCATTATGTCCGCGCCGCCGGCGATCTCCAGCACGTGCGAGCGCAGCGCGTTGGGGCTCTCCCGCGTGATGATGATCGGAGGCTTGGGCTTGTTCTTGGATCCCGGCGGCCTCCCCCGGGGTCGCCTCCCCGACGAAGATCCGCCGCCTCCGCTCCCGCCAGACGCCCCCGATGCAGAAGCGTTAGTGGTGGGGGAGTTCTCCCCCACACCGCCGCCAGCCGTCGGCGAGTCCTGCGCGGCGCCTGAGGAGTCGTCATGGTTGTTGCTCGCGCTGCTGTTCGGCGTCGTCGGCGCCTGCTCGCCCGCCCCGCCGCCGGCGTGCCCCCCGAACTGCGCCAGGTGGTTGCGGATGTCCAATCCTCCCATGCTGCCCGCCCACCACGCCATCCTATCCTGCACACCGGATCGACCACCAACCCCCCTTTCTTGGTCACCCTACCACAGTATCGTCCTATATGCACGCACCGCGTCAAGAAGAAGAGAGGAGAAAGACAAGGAGAGAGAGGGGAGGGGTAACTTGGAACTTGGAAGTGGACTGAGCTGCTGTCTCTCGCCCGATCTGTACCTCTCTGTGCTACTGCTGATGATCGCCTTCTCTCTCTATCTCCCCCTCGCTAGCTGTGTCTGCAGCGCTGCTTTTGGTGATACCTTTTTCTCTGTGGCCGTTGATTGGGAATGAAAATGCAGTGCAACAAGTACCGGCACAAGGCTGGCATGTATGCCCTATTAATTTTCTTTTTCGTTAAAGCTTCTTGGGAGCGTTCTATCACGATATATCTATCGGCCTTGTTTAGTTCAAAAAAATTTTCTAAAAACATCCTATCAAATTTTTGGACATCTAAATAAAGCATTAAACATAGATGAACCAAAAAACTAATTGCACAGTTATAGAAGAAATCTTGAAACGAATCTTTTAAGCCTAATTAGTCCATGATTAGCCATAAGTGGTACAGTAACCAACATGTGCTAATGACGGATTAATTAGGCTTAAAAGATTTATCTCGCGGTTTCTAGGCTAGCCACGAAATTCATTTTTTCATCTATGTCCAAAAATCCTTCTGACATCCGGTCAAACATTTGATATAACCACCGGAAGTGATGGAGGAGAAGAAGATAGATGAAATTATTTAATGATCTGATATGGTTGGGGGCAGAATTCAATTCATGGGAGGCAGTCATATGCATGCATGCATACACAAGATCTAGCTGGGGCAGGCTGCGCCTACCCTGGACATATAGATTAATACTATATACTACTCTGTCCTAAAAAAAAGATTTTTAGGTTTTATAGTTTGAGAGTTTGACCATTCGTTTTATTTGAAAAATTTATTAAAAAAATTAAAAAAAAGTCGCACCTAAAGTATTATTCATATTTTATCATATAGTAACAATAAAAATATTAATCATAATTTTTTTTAAATAAGACGAATAGTTAAAAATTTCATCCATAAACTCAGAAATTCGTTTATTTTGCGACGGAGGTTGTACTTACATAGAGCTTATAATAGTTATTATTAGAAGAGTAAAAACATATTTCATTAATATATTATTAACCATGTGTTTCTTGTCATGCATACATGTCTTTGACATCTATCACTAAGAGCATTCCAACAACTCATAAATTTGGTCATCTGTAGCTTTATTTGGATGATCATCTAAAATAGTTTCATGCTTCATATCTCTTTATACTCCAACAGATCATTTATACATGACAACCTCCATATCTCTTTGAAGGATGGAGAAAGGATGGAGAGAGAACATCTGAATATAGAGTTTCTCTCTTCTAATATGGATGACACCTTAAAAAAAGATTATGATATGGATGTTCTGTTGGAGCTCAATTTTTTATTCTTTATCATCCATTTTTAGGATGGAGGATGAGATAGATGAGCTGTTGTGATGCTTTAATGAACCATACTTTTTTAGGTGTTTTTACGGTACCCTTTAGGCCCTGTTTAGTTACCAAAGATTTTTCCTCAAAAACATTATATCGAATTTTTGAACACCTAAATAGAGCATTAAACGTAGATGAGACGAAAAAATTGCACAGTTATGTGAGAAATCGCAAGACGAATCTTTTGAGTATAATTAGTCCATGATTAATCATAGGTGCTACAGTAACCCACATGCACTAATGCCGGATTAATTAGGCTTAAAAGATTTTTCTCGCGATTTCTAGACGAGCCGTGAAATTCTTTTTTTATTTGTGTCCAAAAGCCTCTTCTGATATTCGGTCAAACGTCTGATGTGACACCCCAAAATTTTCATTTCCCTAGTTGTATCTCTCACTGTTAATTTTAATGGGTATTTTTATCATTTGCTTAAATAAAAAGAGAGACAAATTAGTATTTTTCTTTTATTTTGTAGATAGTAGGACCATTGTCTATGGCTGAACCACACGACGTTTACCACTGAACCCACGGCAAAAAGAAAAAGAAAGAAAGAAAGAGAACGCAACTGGGGAGAAAGTAGAACACACGGAATAGAGAGAGAGGCATCGTTCCTATTACCTCCAATCGACTGTCGGCCCCGGCTCCATCCATCAAAAAGCGTCTCGCCGCCGTCGGCCTAGCCTCACATCCGTCTCCGGTGGCTTCTCCATCCGTCAACACTCACAGATTACAATAATAACATAATCATTTTTACCCATATTATCGTTCTACTATACTACTATATACTCTAATCACCACACTGGATTAGCCTTAATGTACGGTTCACATACACCACAGGGTACCTTAAAAATCCTTTTTTTTAAGCACACGCTACTATTTAGGCCACCAAATTTCTTTTCTCACTTCTCTAATCTCCATCCAGGTATCAAATTCTATTTAACATGCAGGTAATTTGTGTGGAGCAAATGAAAAAACTAGTGGATTGTAACATCCTCAAAATCTGGTCAAGAAAAAACATAATTTTTTAAAACTTTTTGAATGTTGGAACTTTGCTCTAGTTGTTAGGTAATTCAAATTAAAACAAACCTAGAAAATATTATGTCGGTGATATGGGTTCGGAGGTACGCCGTACGAAGGGAACATGTCGTCCAACATATTACCATATTCTTTTCGATGAAAGTAGGGTCAAATTAATATATTAAGCCATGACCTACTATCTTTGCTAAGGGGGGAGCTGCCCTTGGGCCACGTGGCACACCCCAAGGGGGTCGGGCCTAGGACCTAAGAGGCAGCAGTCGTCTCGGGCCAGGGGTCGGTGTGACACCCTGAGTTTTGCCCAAGCCTAAAAATCGCTTCCCTAAATTAAATCATAAGAAATCGTGTTGGTTTAACCAAGAGTAAAAAAACAAAAGAAATTATTTAGTTAAATCACCTAAAGGCCGCAAATACGTGTTTTTGTATTTTGTCAGATAAAATTCAATTAAAGGGATGTACAGTTGTGTTAATGCCAGATTTTGGAAAGTTGCCGTTATGGATTAATGCACGATTAGAGACCGAATTGGACAAGAAAGGGGAATCGGCTGGAGGAATAAACCGAAGACGATACGAATTCAGCCAATAGATTCTGAATCGGATAAGGATTGGAGTTCGATTGGGCCCAGAAGCTTAGAGATAGATTCAGAACTAATAAGAGTTTGTGCAATAGTTTTATTTTATCTTAAAGTTTGTTTAGGATTTTATATCTAATTAGAGTCTGTGTAATAGGTTAGTTGTTAATACGGATTCATATCCGGTTAAGTTAGTTAGATTTCAGGATATAAATAGGCTATCCCGTGGCTTTGTAAAAACAACAATCAGTTCATCAATTCAACTTCGGCGCATCGCCAATCTTGTTGACAGAGCGAGCTCTCGGCACGGGATTTGTCAGCTTCGCAATGTGAGTTCGTGTTCGTCAACCCATCGATTGGCTAGAACAGGACTATCTCGATTTAGTTCGATCTCCTGCCTAGCTGATCTACATCCTACCTAAGACTTGTTGTTACTTTGATCTATTCGTAGTTTGAAGTAGTGAAAGGTTCTCGATCAATTCCTCGCGAGTTCTTTATTCAGCTCATCGATATGAATCTGTTCAACTTGATTCTATCTCGGTTTAGTCTAATCAATCTAGTTGGTTGGATTGTATTGATAGATTGGATCAAGTATTCGTGAGGGCTTATCGCTGGTGTTCTAGTCAGCATTATCTCAACTAATCTGTCGTTTTATTTATTAAACTTAACGATCTTCATGTTTCCTATAGTTATATCGTACTTGACTGCATATTGCTCGGTTTGGTCCAATCTTGTTGAAGTCAAAATGTGATCCGATGTGTCACCCACGAAGGCCTGTGAGTCGTTTCTCACAAAGCTCCAGTGCAGGACCTAAATTCTTAGATGCGCGGGCGTGCCAGTCAGTTTGATCCTGCAACTGACAAGATGAAGAATAAAACAAGCCGATCGGCTATCGAGCCGATAGGTAACAAAAAATCCAGCCAATCGGATGGTGACATAGCAGTGTTTAGCCGATATGTTGATCGATCGGCTGTTGAAAGCTTGGATCGGTTGGAGATCCGATATGAATATACTTGGATAATAAAATAAGCAATGAATCAAGTATTACGATTGGCTAAAACCAACTAGCATGTGATCCTCGTAAGCCGATGCAGCACAAAATAATACCGATCTAAATAAATCCAGCCGATTGGTGTAAAGATAATGCAGTAATGCAATCGACTACTCTCTTGATGTAAATATAACGAACATGTAGATCGGCAAAGATCATTGGCTATAAACGACTGACAAACGACCAAGATCTATAAACTATCTAGCCCAGATTGCTAAGAATAATCATAGAAGATCAAACCAAACCGAGACAGTTCAAGATTACGCCTAGCAATGTCAGGATAGATACTAAACAGATCTAGATTACTATCAAGCCTATGAGTCGATGACTGATAACTTATCGGCTGGTACTCTGATAAAACAATGAGCAAAATACATTGATATGATATAAACCATCTGATAAACGCAATCTATTAGATTGGATCGAACCGAGACAGTATTAGATTGAATATGTCAAATATTAAATATGAAACCAACGTAGATCGCCTAAAGTGGTCGACCAGATCAACTCGAGACACGAAAGTGATCTAAGCTGAAACTGATACGATAACTAGCAATCACATAACCAAATTAAAGATCGGACCAAACCGACACTGTTCTAATATAGCCGATACGATTATCTTGGCCGGCAGAACGTAGGACTTACCCCTCCATCGGAGATCGAGATGATGCAGCCCAAGTTCTGCCGGAGTTGAAACCTTGGGAAGGAGGGTGGCGATACACCGAAAGTAATTGATCTATATTAATGTGTAGATTATTTACAATGACCCGAGGCATACATATTTATACCCTCGGGTCGATGCTAGTCCATGTTGGACACGACATACGACTCCTAATAGATAAAAAGAAATAACAACTCCTATGTCGACTCTATCTCTAACACGACACGATTTTTAATAGATAAAAGGAAACAAACAAGTCCCGATTGGACTCCAACTCTCTTAGAGATAAAACAAAAATCCTAACTAACTCTAATTAATAGATAAATTTAC
Organism: Oryza brachyantha; assembly: GCF_000231095.2. NCBI lineage: Eukaryota > Viridiplantae > Streptophyta > Magnoliopsida > Poales > Poaceae > Oryza > Oryza brachyantha. The sequence goes on along the minus strand of NC_023167.2, from coordinate 7,829,476 downwards.
GCCGCCATGCCTTGGTCTTCACGATTCCCTATTGAATTCAAACTCTTCCGGATAAAATTTCTATCAGTGATTGCACCTTTCCCTATCTGAATCGAATAAGGAAATTTACCAAAATTTGGTGTTAACAGATCTATGTGAGTTTGGTCCGATCTGGCTATATATAGGAACCTGTCCGATCGGCTAAGATTGGTAAATAGGTTAATGGATTACGCTGGTTTCATATCTGATTACTCATACGTTGCAATATTTTACTGAATTCATGTATGATTACGTTTAGATCTGAACTGTCTTGCTTAGGTCTGATCTTCTAACGTTTAGATCTAAACTATCTTGGTTAAGTCTGATCTTCTAGGTCTAGCGGGAGCATGCGGGCATTTAGTTATTGTAGTTTTGTGTTAGTAATTACCATATCATTCTAGTTTACTTCGAATTCCATGTTTAGTCTCCTATCGGCTTCTGACTATGTGTACGTCGGCTGATTAATCTTAAAACTGTCTCGATTAAGTCTGATCTTTTAAGATTAATTGGTTGGTAGGGTTATTCGGTAATTATCCTACCATTGATTCAGCTGATTAGGTATATTTTCATCTGTCACCATAAAATTCCCGTAAAGCCGATCATATAGCTCATCGACTATGGTCCTGAAACGGTATCGGCTATCTGGCCAATAGTGGTTTAGATTTGACTATTTTTTCCATGTCATATCTTGTCAGTTACAGGATCAAACTGACTGGCACGCTGTTGACGTCAAAATGCGAACGTTGACATGTCACACACGTAGGCCTGGGAGTCAATCTTAGACAGCTAGCTCCAGTGCAGAACCTAAATTCTTAGAATGATGCGCAGGCGTGCCAGTCAGTTTGATCCTGCAACTGACAACATGAAAAATAAAATGAGTCGATCGGCTATCGAGTCGATAGGTAACCAATACTCTAGCCGATCAGATGTTGATGCTGCAACGGTTAGCCGATAGGATAAATGATCGGCTGTAAAAAGCTTGGATCAACTAGAAACTTGATAGAAATAAACTTGAATTAAATATTAGACCAATGTAATCCATCAAGTTACTTATTAATCTTAGTCGATCGGACGAGCCCCTATAACCAGATTAAACTAGACGTACAAAGATTGGACTTAACCAAGACAGTATGCAGTCGAGCACGATATGCTTATAGGAAACATGAAGATCGATAAGGCTAATAAATAAACCGACGAATTACTTGGAATAGACAATGAATCATATGTTACGATCGGCTAAAACCAATTTGCATGTAATTCTCATAAGCCGATGCAACATAAATAACTGCCGATCTAACTAAATGAAGCCGATTGGTATAGAAATAATGCAGTAAAGCAATCGACTACTCTATTGATGTAAATAGGATAAGCATGTAGATCGGCAAAAATTATTGGCTATAGACGACGGACAAACAATCAAGATCTAGAAAATACCTAGCCCAGATTGCTAAGAATAATCATAGAAGATCAGACACAACCAAGACAGTTCAAGATTAAACCTAGCAATGCCAGGATAGATACTAAACAGATCTAGATTGCTATTAAGCTAATGAGCCGATGACTGGTAACTTATCAGCTGGTACTCCGATAAAACAATGAGTAAAATACATCAATCTGATATAAACCATCTAACAAACGCAATCTATTAGACCGGACCTCACCGAGACAACACTAGATTGAATATGTCAAATAGTGAATATCAAACCAACATAGATCGCCCAAACTAGTCGACCGGATCAACTCTAAGTACGAAAGTGATCTAAGTTGAAACTGATACGATAACTAGCAATCGCCCAACTAGACTAGAAGATCAGATTGAACCGAGACAGTTCTAATCTTGCAGAACGATTACCGTGGCCTGACGGAACGTAGGACTAACCCCTCCGTCGGAGATCGAGACGATGCAGCCCCACGTCAGGTGCCAAGTTTAGCCAGAACTGAAACCTCGGTTAGGAGGGAGGCGATGCGTTGAGAGTAATTGATCTATTGATGTGTAGATGCTTTACAATGACCCGGGGCACACATATTTATACCCTCGGGTGGATAGTAGTCCATGTCGGACACAACACACGATTCCTAATAGATAAAAAGAAATAACAAACTCTATCTCTAATTTCTGTTGAATACGACACGAATTCTAATATATAAAAGTAAACAAACAAGTCCTGATCGTACTTAATCTCTTAGAGATAAAATCCTAACTAACTCTAACTAGTAGATAAAATTATGCCGCCAAGCCTTGGTCTTCACGATTCCCTGTTAAATTCGAACTCTTTCGGATAAAAATTTCTATCGGCGATTGTACCTTTTCTTATCCGAATCCAATAAGAAAATTTACCAAATTTTGGTGTTAAAAGATGCCCCCAGTTTTGAAGTATGAGAACTCGTGCGTCAAAATTATCTTCTTTGCTTTGGCTTTGGCGACACCAAAAATCCTCTTCTTTTCATAATTGGCTTTATGAACCGATTCTGCTTGAATGAGATGGGCCAAACTTGCAAACTCATGGCAAAAGAATTTGTCTTTGATTGGTTCTAGTAGTCCCCCGAATGCAAGCTCTGTCAACTGTTTATCATTTAAGCTTAAATTATAGCATCGACTGTGAACATTACGAAACCTTTGTATGTATTCCATAGCCGATTCTCCTTCTTGCTGCTTAACTAGAATTAAATATGTAAGTCTCATCTCGATCATCCGCGCCAGCAAAGAAGTATTTGTGAAACTGTTTCTCCATATCGGCCCAGCTTCTGATAGAATTTGGAGGTAATGATGCAAACCATGAGAAAGCCGATCCAGAAAGTGACAGCGGGAACAACCTAACCTTCAGGGTATCATGAGCCGATGCCTCTCCACACTGTGCTAGGAATCGGCTAACATGTTCAATTGTAGAAACATCATCTTGTCCTGAGAATAAGGAGAATTCCGGGATCCTATATCGGCATGGCAATGGAACTCTATCAAACCATTCAGGATATGGACGCCGATACAGATCTATTTGATGTTTTGGCTTGATCCCAAATTATTCCCTCATTACTTCAACTTTATCGGCCAACTCATCTTCCCTTGCAATATCTTTATTTTGCCAATACCGATGAGATTCCTCTAGCCGATACTGCCCCCCGAGTCGAATTCCTTGAGCGGTGTATTCATTGAGTGTTGTCTTGATCAAGTCTTACACTGTGTTCATCAAGACTCCAGATTGACCGAACAAAGCACGATGAATTGATTCATTAATCACATGTTGAAGTGTTTCATCCATCGGCTTCGGTAGTTGAGTATTTTGAATAAGCCCTTCTGGTGTCATGACGAAAGATTGAAGGCAACGGTTCTCAAAATCTGCCACATGTTGTTCCACCGGCCAGCCTCTGTTCCTCTGTCAAATCTTCCATTGTGACTGAGTTGTTGACATTGACTTCTTCGGAAGACATCTCTAACTTCTAATCAGGCGATTGTGGGTTCGAGTCCCACTGGCATGCAAAAAATATGTTGACGTCAAAATACGAACGTTGACGTGTCACACACGTAGGCATGGGTCAATCTTAGACAACTCCAGTGCAGGACCTCAACTTTTAGAATGATGCGCGGGCGTGCCAGTCAGTTTGATCCAGCAACTAACAAGATGAAAAATAAAACATGTCGATCGGCTATTGAGCTGATAGGTAACCAATACTCAAGCCGATCAAATGTTGATGCTGCAATGGTTACCCGATAGGATAAATGATCGGCTATAAAAAGCTTGGATCGGCTAGAAACTTGATAGAAATAAACTTGAATTAAATATTAGACCAACGTAATCCACCAAATTACTTATTAATCTTAGTCAATCGGACGAGCCCCTATAAACAGATCGAACTAGACGTACAAAGATTGGACTTAACCAATACAGTATGCAGTCGAGCACGATATGTTTATAGGAAACATGAAGATCGATAAGGCTAACAAATAAACCGACGAATTACTTGGAATAGACAATGAATCATATGTTACGATCGGCTAAAACCAATTTACATGTAATTCTCATAAGCCGATGCAACATAAATAACTACCGATCTAACTAAATCAAGTATATATGGTATAGAAATAATGCAATAAAACAATCGGCTACTGTATTGATGTAAATATGATAAGCATGTAGACCAGCACAAATCATTGGCTATAGACGACAGACAAACAACCCTGTAAAATATCTAGCCCAGATTGCTAAGAATAATCATAGAAGATCGGACCCAACCGAGACAGTTCAAGATTAAACCTAGCAATGTCAAGATAGATACTAAACAGATCTAGATTGCTATTAAGCCAATGAGCCGATGACTGATAACTTACCGGCTGGTACTCCGATAAAACAATGAGTAAAATACATCAATCTGATATAAACCATCTAACAAAAGCAATCTACTAGATCGGACCTAACCGAGACAATACTAGATTGAATATGTCAAATAGCGAATATCAAACCAACATTGATCGCTCAAAGTGGTCGACCAGATCAACTCAAAACACGAAAGGGATCTAAGTTGAAACTGATAAAATAACTAGCAATCACACAACTAGATTAAAAGATCAGACCGAACCGAGACAGTTCTAATCTAGCCGAACAATTACCGTGGCCCGGAGGAACGTAGGACTTCCCCCTCCGTTGGAGATCTAGACGATGCAGCCCCATGTCAGGTGCCAAGTTCCGCCAAAATTGAAACCTCGGTCAGGAGGGTGCTGATGTGCCGAGGGTAATTGATCTATTGATGTGTAGATGCTTTACAATGACCCGGGGCACACATATTTATACCCTCGGGTGGCTAGTAGTCCATGTTGGACACAACACACGACTCCTAATAGATAAAAAGAAATAACAAACTCTATCTCTAAATTCTATTGAATACGACACGGATTCTAATAGATAAAAGAAAACAAACAAGTCCTGATCGGACTATAATCTCTTAGAGATAAAATCCTAACTAACTCTAACTAGTAGATAAAATTATGCCACCAAGCCTTGGTCTTCACGATTCCCTATTGAATTCGAACTCTTCCGGATAAAAATTTCTATCGGTGATTGTATATTTTCTTATCCGAATCCAATAAGGAAATTTACCAAATTTTGGTGTTAACACACACCCAGCAATCTAAGAATTTATGTCCTGCACAGGAACGTTCTTAGAAATGATTCCCAGGCCTTCGTTGTGATACATTATTGTCATTTTCAGCGTCAACAAGTTGAATTTCAAAAAAAAATAAAATTAAATATTCATTGAATAAAATTATTCAAAGTTTTTATTAGCAACATGTTCGTCCATTTTTCTTTCTCTAGCCGCATGCTTTCGTTCTGGGCCGATTTTGCTTTTTGTTCGAAGTTGGCCCAAAGGCCCACATGCCCGCCCCTCTCCTCTCCCTACGCCTCCCCTCCCCAAGCCGCACACTCCCCCCGCCCTCTCCTGCTATGCACGCACCCATCTCCCCCTCATGGCAGTGTGTGCCGCCCTATCTCCCCCTGGCCAAATCCCACCCAAAAGCTAGTAGGACTCTATCTCCACCTGTGCACCCAAAAACTAATCCTAAGATCCCTAGGACTCTATGTTTTCTCCCTTTGAAACTCTATCCTTTCCCTTTTTACAGAGGATGGACTCCTATTAGGATTCTATCTCTAATTCACTATAAATAAAACCCCAGCCCACACCTTTTTGCTTCGTTTATTTTCTGTTGCCACCTCCCAGTACCGCACGCCACCTCCATGCACCCTCCTGCACCAAGCTGCGGTGTCTTACCGGCTAAGCCGCCTAGTCGCCGTAGCTAGCCGCTCTTGCCACTCCTTGTCGTAGCTTACTGTCACGCCCAGAAATTCCTCACACGAATTTCTGAACTTAATTGTGTATTAAAATCCCTGTCCAGGACCAGCCAGGGTACACAAAAAGACAATGTTGATTACATAACCATCGTTCTTAGAAACAACTGAAAATAACACTTATTCTAACGAAAATGCAGCGGAAAGAAAGGTAGACTAGCTCCAGCGGGTACGGCTCCAGTCCACATGCAAAGCTTCGACGGTAGACCAGCTCACTCCTGAGAGTCTTCTCTACCAAACTCAACTTTTAACTCTGAAGGGGGAAATTGAGCAAGGCTGAGTACTAACCACCGTACTCAACAAGTAACACAGAAAATAGGGTAATAAATGATGCATAGGGATTATCAAGGGCAGGCTAGGGTTAATTGCAGTAAAACAACGGTTAAACAAATAACAGAGATTAAAAAAAAGCAGTTGGATACATTAAAGGATAAGTAAATAACAGTTGTAAAATACCACAACACTGTTCAACGTTACACCACGTTGCAACAGGCCCAACCACTACCCAACGTTACACCACGTTGCAGTAGTCCCGAGTGAAAACCAGTTTACTCAAGTTATTAAAGGTTCACTAATCACAGTGAAGCTGGGAGTTCACCCATAACCGTGGGCACGGCTATTCGAATAGATTATATTCTGATCAGAGGTGTACTACTGTACCCACAAGACACGACTTCACTACACTTGAACGTGCGTCGACATACTACCATGGTATACCGGAAAGGAGACCGTGATAGGACCCGTCACATAACCCTCCCTATTTAATCGCACCGCACTTCAGGTTTCACCCCATCCTTTACACCAAGTCGGGCAGTCCCCTCTTGTGCCTTGGTAGATCCGGAAGCAGCAGAGGCTTTCGTTACACCACGATTGCCCGTCCATACTCCATCACGCGTACCCTTGCCTTGGTACGTCAAATAGTTCGAAGTCATGCTTCAAATCCCACCTTACCCATTTCGGCATGTGGTTAGCACTTAATTACTTCCAGGGTTTCCCATGAACCGGTCCTTAATTGCCATGGGTGTGACTTTCAAAACCATGCACCCACAGCCCACCATTATCAATATTTTAGTTGACATTAACCCGAACCGGGTGATGAATCATTATTACAGCTATTCAGAACTAAGCATGATTAAATGTGATCCCATGAGCTACTTGTTCTAAGCACGGCTAAGCATTAACCTAGGCCTAGCTCTAATCAAGTTACCCTTGGTCTAGCAATGAATAAAATTGGATACTCAACGGCATAATAATAAGGATTACCCGAAGAAAATAAATACCATAAATACTTTAATTAAAACAATGCATATTTCAATAAAGAAAGCGGAGGAATTTGCAATAACGGGTTCAACATGATCAAAGATGAGTGCCACTTGCCTTGCTCTGGCCCCTGGGGAACTTCGGCGACGATCTCGAAGTAAACCGGCTCTTCGGCGAGGTCCGAATCTAAGCAACAAAGCACAAAAATAAATAAAACAGGCACAAACTCTACTGAAACAGCAAAAGAAAGTATTTTTAATGTATTCTTGACAATTTTATGAATTTAATGAAATTTGAATGGACCTAAACGGAGACTAGATGAATTACTTATGAATTTTAGAAGTTTTCTGGGTTTTTAGACTAAACAGAAAAGTCCTAAATCAATTATTGCGCAATTAATGGGGCTGCCGACGTCAGCGGGGAGAGAGGAGGCGCTGACGGGTGGGGGCCACCTGTCGGTGGGAGAGGGGGGAGAGGAGAGGCTGACAGCTGGGCCCCACGGAAGGAGAGAGGGAGGAGGGCCGGCGGGCGGCTGACAACCCGGGCCCGCCTGGCAGTGAGAGGGGGAGAGGGGAAAGGAGGAGGAGGGGTGGCTGATGGGTGGGTCCTGTCGGTCAGTGGGGGAAACAGGGGAATGGGGAAGGTAGGTTCGTCCGACGGCGGTAACCAGCGGGCGGCAATAGCGGCGGCGCACGGTGACGGCGCGCGGCATGGCGGTGACGGCGCGACGGCGACAACCGGCGTCCGGCAACGGCGCGCGGCGCACGACCGAGACGGCGGTGCATGCGGCGCAGCCGGGCAAAACGGCGGCGACGGATTGGCGCGGCGATGACGACGAGCGATGAGCGCGGGCGCGTACGGGCGCGGGTGGCGGCAGCTTGACGACGGCGTCGCGAAGGCGACGACGACAGTGACGGGCGCCGATGACGACGAGCACCGCACACGTCCGGCGACGGTGTGCGGCTCGGTGGCGGTCGACCGGGAAGGAAAAGAGGGAGGGGAGGAGGAAGGAGGCGCTCACCGGCGGCGGCGACGGTGCGGGTGAGTCGGCAAGGAGGCGGGATAGGTGGCGACGTCTGACGGCGCGGCGGCGATGTCCGGGCGATGGGATCGGGGGTGGCGGTGGTGAGGTCGGGCGCGGTGGCGACCGGGTGGCGAGAGGATGCGCGGGCGCTGGGGATGCCCACCGGCGACGATAGGGGCGGCAACCAGTCGGCGACGGTGGGGCGGAGGTGGTGACAGTGCTCCGCGGTGGCGACCGACGGCGAGACGCGAGATCGATCGGCGGCGGAGAGAGAAAAGTGGGCGACGGCGCGGCGGCCGTGAAGATTTATAGCGCGGGGAGGCCGGCTAGGGCGGGCGGTGGTTAGAGACCGAGTCGGGCGCGGTGAGGACTCGGCGGCGGCAGTTGCGACGTGGCGGCGGCGTGGCGCGGGCTCGGACTCGGCCGGCGCGAGCGCGGTCACTGACAGGTGGGCCCGGCTGTCAGCGGCGCAAAGGCGGAGGGAGGCGGCAGCGGACTTCGCAGGCGAGCGCGGGCGTGCGAGCTGGGCCGGTGGCGGTGGCCCAGGCGGGGGGGGGAGACGCGGGCGCGGGAGAGGGGCGGGAGGCCGGCTCGGCTGGGCCGGCCGAGCGGGGAGATGGGCCGGCCCGGGAAGGAGGAGAGGAAAAAGAAAAAGGAAAAAGAAAAGGAAGGGGAGGAAAATTGGACTTCGGCCCAATTTGAGAAGGAAGGGAAAAAGAGAGGAAAAAGGAGGGAAAAAGGAAAGCCCCACTTTTGCCGAGTTTTAAATTAATTTGTTTGGCCACATTTTATACTTCTGCAATTTGAGTTTAAATCCAGTTAGTCGATTTGCGAACCTCGATTTAATTAAATTAAGTACTTTTAGAGAGATTTTTCCTGAGTTAATTAAGCCAATTTATTTACGGATTTCTTTTACGAACTGGCTTAGGACAAAACTCCGGGTGTGACACTTACCGAGCCACCGCCTCCTGCCCCTATTGCTGCCGCACAACAAGCCGCGTTTCAGTCCAAGTCCAAGTCCATCCATCCATCCATCCATCCTATAGCAGGCCTCATAAAAGATCGGACCCAACCGAGACAGTTTAAGATTAAACCTAGCAATGTCAGGATAGATACTAAATAGATCTAGATTGCAATTGAGCCAATGAGCCGATGACTGATAACTTACCGGCTGGTACTCCGATAAAACAATGAGTAAAATACATCAATCTGATATAAACCATCTGACAAACGCAACCTACTAGATCGGACCTAACCGAGAAAATACTAGATTGAATATGTCAAATAGCGAAAGTCAAACCAACATAGATCGCCCAAAGTGGTCGACCAGATCAACTCAAAACACGAAAGGGATCTAAGTTGAAACTGATAAAATAACTAGCAATCACCCAACTAGATTAGAAGAATAAACCGAACCGAGACTGTTCTAATCTAGCCGACCAATTACTGTGGTCTGGCGGAACGTAGGACTTACCCCTCCGTTGGAGATCGAGACGATGCAGCCCCACGTCAGGTGCCAAGTTCCGTTGGAATTGAAACCTCGGTTAGGAGGGTGACGATGTGCCAAGGGTAATTGATCTATTGATGTGTAGATGCTTTACAATGACCCGAGGCACACATATTTATACCCTCGGGTGGCTAGTAGTCCATGTTGGACACAACACACGACTCCTAATAGATAAAAAGAAATAACAAACTCTATCTCTAATTTCTATTGAATACGACACGGATTCTAATAGATAAAAGAAAACAAACAAGTCCCGATCGGACTCTAATCTCTTAGAGATAAAATCCTAACTAACTCTAACTAGTAGATAAAATTACGCCACCAAGCCTTGGTCTTCACGATTCCCTATTGAATTCGAACTCTTCCGGATAAAAATTTCTATCGGTGATTGTATATTTTCTTATCCGAATCCAATAAGGAAATTTACCAAATTTTGGTGTTAACACACACCCAGCAATCTAAGAATTTATGTCCTGCACTAGAACGTTCTTAGAAATGATTCCCAGGCCTTCGTGTGTGAAACATTATTGTCATTTTCAGCGTCAACAAGTTGAATTTCAAAAAAATTAAATTAAATATTCATTGAATAAAATTATTCAAAGTTTTTATTAGCAACATGTTCGTCCATTTTTCTTTCTCTAGCCGCAGGCTTTCGTTCTGGGCCGATTTTGCTTTTTGTTCGAAGTCGGCCCAAAGGCCCACATGCCCGCCCCTCTCCTGTTCCTACGGCCTCCCCTCCCCAAGCCGCACACTCCCCCCGCCCTCTCCTCCTATGCACGCACCCATCTCCCCCTCATGGCAGTGTGTGCCGCCCTATCTCCCCTTGGCCGAATCCCACCCAAAAGCTAGTAGGACTCTATCTCCACCTGTCCACCCAAAAACTAATCCTAATATCCCTAGGACTCTATGTTTTCTCCCTTTGAAACTCTATCCTTTCCCTTTTTACAGAGGATGGACTCCTATTAGGATTCTATCTCTAATTCCCTATAAATAAAACCCCAGCCCACACCTTTTTGCTTCGTTTATTTTCTGCTGCCACCTCCCAGTACCGCACGCCACCTCCATGCACCCTCCTGCACCAAGCTGCGGTGTCTTACCGGCTAAGCCGCCTAGTCGCCGTAGCTAGCCGCTCCTGCCACTCCTTGTCGTAGCTTACCGAGCCACCGCCTCCTGCCCCTATTGCTGCCACACAACAAGCCGCGTTTCAGTCCAAGTACAAGTCCATCCATCCTCTAGCAGGCCTCATAGAAGATCGGACCCAACCGAGACAGTTTAAGATTAAACCTAGTAATGTCAGGATAAATACTAAATAGATCTAGATTGCAATTAAGCCAATGAGCCGATGACTGATAACTTACCGGCTGGTACTCCGATAAAACAATGAGTAAAATACATCAATCTGATATAAACCATCTAACAAACGCAATCTACTAGATCGGACTTAACCGAGACAATACTAGATTAAATATGTCAATAGCGAATATCAAACCAACATAGATCGCCCAAAGTGGTCGACCAGATCAACTCCAAACTCGAAAGTGATCTAAGTTGAAACTGATAAGATAACTAGCAATCACCCAACTAGATTAGAAGATCAAACTGAACCAAGACAGTTCTAATCTAGCCGACCGATTACCGTGACCCGGTGGAACGTAGGACTTACGCCTCCGTTGGAGATCGAGACGACGCAGCCCCATGTCAGGTGTCAAGTTCCGCCGGAATTGAAACCTCGGTTAGGAGGGTGATGATGTGCCGAGGGTAATTGATCTATTGATGTGTAGATGTTTTACAATGACCCGGGGCACACATATTTGTTCACTCGGGTGGCTAGTAGTCCATGTTGGACACAACACATGACTCCTAATAGATAAAAAGAAATAACAAACTCTATCTCTAATTTCTATTGAATAGGACACGGATTCTAATAGATAAAAGAAAACAAACAAGTCCCGGTCGGACTTTAATCTCTTAGAGATAAAATCCTAACTAATTCTAACTAGTAGATAAAATTACGCCACCAAGCCTTGGTCTTCACGATTCCCTGTTGAATTCGAACTCTTCCGGATAAAAATTTCTATCGGTGATTGTACCTTTTCTTATCCGAATCCAATAAGGAAATTTACCAAATTTTGGTGTTAACACACACCCAGCAATCTAAGAATTTATGTCCTGCACTGGAACATTCTTAGAAATGATTCCCACGCCTTCGTGTGTGATACATTATTGTCATTTTCAGCGTCATCAAGTTGAATTTCAAAAAAAAAAAATTAAATATTCATTGAATAAAATTATTCAAAGTTTTTATTAGCAACATGTTCGTCCATTTTTCTTTCTCTAGCCGCAGGCTTTCGTTCTGGGCCAATTTTGCTTTTCGTTCGAAGTCGGCCCAAAGGCCCACATGCCCGCTCCCTCTCCTCTCCCCTACGGCCTCCCCTCCCCAAGCCGCAGACTCCCCCCACCCTCCCCTGCTGTGCACGCACCCATCTCCCCCTCATGGCATTGTGTGTCGCCCTATCTCCCCTTGGCCGAATCCCACCTAATACCTAGTAGGACACTATCTCCACCTGTCCACCCAAAAACTAATCCTAATATCCCTAGGACTCTATGTTTTCTCCCTTTGAAACTCTATCCTTTCCCTTTTTATAGAGGATAGACTCCTGTTAGGATTGTATCTCTAATTCCCTATAAATAAAACCCCAGCCCACACCTTTTTGCTTCGTTTATTTTCTGCTGCCACCTACCAGTACCGCACGCCACCTCCATGCACCGTCCTGCACCAAAGCTGCGGTGTCTTACCGGCTAAGCCGCCTAGTCGCCGTAGCTAGCCGCTCCAGCCACTCCTTGTCGTAGCTAACCGAGCCACCGCCTCCTGCCCCTATTGCCGCCGCACAACAAGCCGCGTTTCAGTCCAAGTCCAAGTCCATCCATCCATCCATCCTCTAGCAGGCCTCATAGAAGATCGGACCTAACCGAGACAGTTCAAGATTAAACCTAGCAATATCAGGATAGATACTAAACAGATCTAGATTGCTATCAAGCCAATGAGCCGATGACTGATAACTTACCGGCTGGTACTCCGATAAAACAATGAGTAAAATACATCAATCTGATATAAATCATCTGACAAACGCAATCTACTAGAACGGACCTAACCGAGATAGTACTAGATTGAATATGTCAAATAGCGAATATCAAACCAACATAGATCAGCCAAGGTGGTCGACCAGATCAACTCAAAACATGAAAGTGATCTAAGCTGAAACTGATACGATAACTAGCAATCGCACAACCAGATTAGGAGATCGGACTGAACCAAGATAGTTCTATTCTAGCCTATACGATTACCTTGGCCGGCGAAATGTAGGACTTACCCCTCCACCGGAGATCGATACGAAGTAGCCCCGCGTCCTATGTAGATTCTATCTCTAACACACAAGTCCCGATCGGACTCTAACTCTTTTAGAGATAAAGGAAAAATCTAAACTAACTCTAAGTAACAGATAAAATTAAATTACACGGACTCTAATTATTCCCAAATCTATCTGTAACACTCTAGGTCTAATCAGACTCTATTTGTTATCTGATCTAGACTCCATCGGCTGAATCCAAGTTGTATTTCGCCTGGTCTTGTATCCAATTGCCATGTTTTCTTTCTGATTCGGTCTTTAATCACAGTTTAATCTCCAATGGCAATAATCCAAATTCTGGCGTTAACACTTTCCTAGCTAGTTTAGTTAACGTGAGATCGATCTCAGTGCGGAGATTCATTTCGTATGCGTAGATTAGTTTTACATTAAGGTTATTAAGTTCTGGTTTAATGAGTCGTTAAATTCTAGTCTAATGGGTCGCTAATCCTGTCGTTGTTTTAGCCGTACGTTCACGATTCGTGTTTCAGTGCGAATTCGTCATACAAATCTCTGATTGGTGCACCCTTCTATCTTGTCATGTGAATTCATTTTCTGTCCGATGTTTTCACGTGTTGTGTGAGTTGCCGTTAAAAATTTGTTAACCCATTTTTTTTGTAGGTTAAGCAAGAAAATAACATAACTACTAAAAATCATAACTAATTAATTCGAAGTCTGTTTAAGCCTATTCAAATCGCAGTGCATCAATAATTTTATCAAGAATCTATTAAAACTAGTTTATCGTTCTATTTCAGTAGTCTTATAGCTTGTTTATCGTGTATAATTAACCCGATTCTGCCAAAGTGCGGCTTTATTTTGAAGTTGTCATTGAGGTTCTGCAAGGTCCAGAGCAAGGTAAGTGGCACTCTAACCTTGATCATAATGATCCCATGTTTTTAAAAGCTTTGTGTTATATTCAAACATGCATGGTTTTACTTTAAATTATTTTATTGAGCAATTTATCTATTGTTGAGCTGTTGTATCCCAATTATCGCTATTGTTTAGCTTGGGGTAATTTGATTAGAGTTAAGCTAGATATTACTTAGCCAAGCTTAGTTTAATTAGCTCATGGGTTATCACTTAATTAATGTTAGACGATGATAGTTGATGATTATGATTCATTACCCTTTGTGGGTTAATTGCAACTAAAATATTGATTAAGGTGTGCTGTGGGTGCATGGTTTTTAAGGTAGGGCATCTAGATTTACCTAGGCACGAGAGGGGGTCGTCTGTCTTGGTGTAAAGGTAGGGTTGAAACCTAAAGTGTGGTTTGATTGGATAAGGAGGGTTATGTGAATGGTTCTATCATGGTTTTCTTTCTGAAGTATCGTAGTGATACATCGGTACACGGTAACGTGTTGTGGGGCTATGTCTTATGAGTAAAGTTGTACATCTCTATTCAGAGTAAACTATTCGAATAGTCGTACCTAGGATTATGGGGCGAACTGCCAGATTCACTGTGATTAGTCTCATGATTAATAACCTAATTAATGTGAAACTAGGGTAGTTCACTTGGTGGTTTTATGGGCATGTCTGCAACGTGGTGTAATGTTGGACAGTGGATGATTTTAATTATATACTTTATTTTTATTCATTCTATTTAAATCACTGTTTTGCTAAATAACTGTTGTTTTATGCAAGGTAACTTTAGCCTATCCTTGATATCCAATTGTATTCATTTATTTTCCTCTACCATGAGTGTTACTTGTTGAGTACAATGGTTTGTACTCAGCCTTCCTTAATTTACCCCTTAGAGCTGGAGTTTGAGTTAGACGGAGACAATCCGCAGGAGTAAGGTTTGTCCAAGTTGTCAAGGATGCCTGTGGAGTGGAGTCAACGCATGTTCGTGTTTAGCATATTCGTTAGACAATTGTTTTTCTATGGTTTTAAGCCGTGGAACTGTGTATTCAACTTTGTCATAGTGTGTACTCGGGATGATTTCTGTATCGAGATTTAATGCATACTACTGTTTAAAAATTGGTGTAATTTTTAAGTCGTGACAAGTTGGCATCAAAGCCAATCTTGATTATAGGATGAGCCAAAGGGAAAACCCTAGGAGTCTTCTTTCATATGCATTTGTTTTTTTTTTGCAAAATTTGAGTCATTTTAAAAATTAAGTCTTTTGTTTTAAAATTTAGTTGAGCATACTTTGATTTTCAAACCTTGATCTTTATAGATGTCTAACATCCCATCGACATTGTGGCCAAGATATGAGGGATTTGGTGGAAGAGCTAAGTCAGATGTAATTTATGGTTGGATATCCGATGGAATTTATGGTTAGATATCCGTTCTGTCAAGAGTATGTAAATGTTTGTCATCACAATGAAGAGTGCCCTCATCGAGCCAGACTAGAACTACATAGATTTCCCACCCGCCTAACCAACATGGTGGTAACAACATCTAGAGTGACCTTTGAGTATGCATATCTGCAAGCAACCTATTAGATTGCGTTTATCAAATGATTTATATCAGATCGATGTATTTTGCACATCGTTTTATTGGAGTTCCAGCCGATAAGTTATCTGTCATCGGCTCATCGGGTTGATAGCAATCTAGATCTATTTAGTATCTACTTTGACATTGCTAGACGTAGTATTGAACTGTGTCAGTTTGGTCCGCTCTACTTTGACATTGATAAATCTTACTCGGCTATCAGTTGGTTATAGCCGACAATCTTTGCCAACCTACATACTTACTACATTAGGATAATTGCAAATTTGCCACTAGTTTAAAACGTTATTGTAAAACTACCACTAAAAATTGCAAAAATGTCACTAGAACTGTCATTCGAGTGGCATCCTTATAATTTAGAAAAAACCAGTGACAAATTTACAAAAGCCCCTATTATATTTATATCAAAGAGTAGCTGATTGCATTACTGCATTGTTTCTAAACCAATCGACTTTGCTTATCTATATTAGTAATTATTTTGTGTTGTATCGGCTTATGAAATTTACATGTTAGTTGTTTTTGGCCGACCATAGCAAAGTATTCACTGTTTATTTAATTATTATTCAAGTATATTCATATCAGATTTGTAGCTGATTCAAGCTTTTAACAGCCGATTGTTCAGCCCTATCGGCTAAACACTACTACATCAACATCCGATCAGTTGGATTTTTGTTACCTATTGGCTCGATAGCCAATCGGCTTGTTTTTACAGTTTATCTTTCAGTTACAGGATCAAACTAACTGATACACTCGCACTTTGTAAGAATTTCTAGGACGGACTCCCAGTCCTACGTGTGTCACAAGTTAACGGGTCAACTCTTGACGTCAACACACCGCCAATAATTTTCACGCTCTCACGATGGATTTCCGCCAGTGATTTCTAGTTCGCATCTCTCTCTAGAGACCGCATGCGTACAACACAATTGTTTTCGCTGCCTCGTTGCGTTTTCCTTGGCTAGAGTCGTTGCTTGAAGGCAGCCAACATTTTCAGTGGTGGGCGCAGGAAAACGTCAAATTGAACCTAAAGTCATATTTCAAGCGATTGTCCTCACGTTGATTTTTACCTCAAACATCATCTTGATTTTCATTGAGTTGTCTTGTTTGGAGTAGTTCTTTGCAAAAAGACCTTCAAATCAATTACAGGCCCTCTTCTCCTTTTCATTTTGAGATCTAAAGTGAAAATAAAACAAATCATTCAATGAACCGTTCATACTTCAATTATTGTAAGTTAACAAATTGACAATGCACAAAATCAAAGTTCATATAAATATATAACCATACTTGTGCAACAAATATAAAGGATTCAAAATATTCAGCTAATCAGCTTTGGCTAGACAGCAGCACTGCGCCTGGAGTCCTGGACTGGATTGGACAGCAGCACGTACGTCGGCACTGCACCTGGCCGCTGGCCGGCTGGCCGGCTGTAGCCTGCAGCTTGCTTGGCGTGCTCGCCTACGCCTAGTCGCCTCGCCGGTGGCCGGCCCCCGGCCTCGCCCAGTTGCTGTCACCCATAGACCGCACGCCGGCACGCTGGCAGGCAGCCGCCTCGCGGAGTCGCGGGTCGCGGCTCGCGTTCACCCACCGCCGGGCTGGGCGCCGGCCGAAGCTCACCGTCGCGGCGTCGCCTCCGCGCCCGGCCCACCGCCCAGTCACCCTCGCCGGCTCGCCCACCAAAGCGTTGCGCACCCGCGCGGCCGCGCCTCTGCCCGGGCCACCCGGCGGCTGGAGCCTGCCTGCGCTGCGCCTCACCGGCTCGCCGCCACGCCGCGCCGTAGCCGCGTCCCGCCTCGGCTTACTCCGCCGCCGGCCTCCCTCCTCATCCTCGCGTAGTCGCGTCGCCGGCTCGCCCCTCCATCCTCCAGCACAAGACAGCCGCCAGCCACCGGGCACCGGCTTCCCCCAATCACTCTATTGGGCCGTGGGCCTTAGTGTGAAACTGGGCCAAATGAAGAAAAATGGCCCAATAAGCCATTTGTTTGTCTGTTTAGGCTGAAACACGTTTTTCTTTTTATTCTATTGAATATATATATATATATTATATATGTATTTTGTTTGCAAAAATCTTGGGTATATATCTGAATACCCTTGAATTATAGCTGGGCCCGTCCCATGGAGCGACAGAGACTGCGCCCATTGTACGTGCCCAAACGCTCCACTGTCTCCAATGCGCCGCCTGCGATCAGGGGCGGAGGGCTTAGATTTCTCGCCATACCTTGATCCCGGTGCAACACCCATTCCCGGCGAACGGCGCGGCGGCGGTTTCTCGGTTTGTTTGGCGCGGCGGCGAGACGGCGATGCGAGTCTGAGAGAAGGTGCAACAATGTGGGCTGACGAGTGACCAACAGCATGCAGCAAGCCACGGCCCAATAGTCCCCACACCACACGACCCACATGCCCACAGGCCACAGTCCACATCCCACATTGGAACCCTAGGCACACAAGCCACAGGCAAATCCGCCGCCCTCCACCGGTCACCCTCTTGGCTATCGAGCAGGCGGCGCTGGCGGAGGTACGGTGGACGGCAGTTGTTGCCTCAATGTAGCTTTGTGCCACACCCTACTTTTAGTTCGTCCTCCGCCACTGCCGGCGATGAAGCCTACCTCACGGAAGCGCGGCCCGCTAGCGCCGGACCCGGTGGAGCTGCTGCCGCCTGGCTTCGTGGCCAACCGAGCTGATGCCGCGGCACGCGTCGAGCGGCTGCTGCGCTACCAGTTCCGCGACCGCCGCCTGCTGGAGGAGGCTCTCACGCACCAGTCCTTCGCCGACAACAGCACTGTCTCCTACCAGAGGCTCGAGTTCGTCGGGGACTCGGCGCTCGGCCTCGCGTTCTCCAACTACCTCTACCTCACCAACCCCAGCCTGGGCCCTGGCCCGCTCTCCACTCTCCGCGCCGCCAACATCTCCACCGAGAAGCTCGCGCGCGTCGCGGTGCGCCACGACCTCTACCCGCTGCTCCGCCGCAACTGCCCCCGCCTCGATCTCCTCGTACGTTCCGATATTATCCACCTCTCTATCTAAGATTTTTGCAGATTGTAGATGCTCTTCCCTTCTCGGAGAATCATGCATTTTGGATTCGATGCTTGCCCAATCGGTTTGGCTTTGAGATAGTAAAGTACTAGTAAAAATAAATATGTTGACATATGTTGGTAGATTATATGTTTACCAATCTGTAGACTGCCGTGTTAGGTAATATTGGGGTCACATTACCACAAGTCCTAATTGCCTTCCGCTGTGCTTAGATGATTGCATCATCATATATAAGTTCATGGTTTATACAAGGAAGGGATAAATGTTAATGATGTGTTCACTCACACCATTGTAATCTCCCTCTCCTGGTTTGATTAAGGGAATTGATTAAACGTCAAGACCAATTGTAATGTAGTTGATGGCTAACATTGACAAACCACCTTAGTCAAGGGGTCAAGGTGTGGCTTGTAGGGATACGGATAGGCTACAATAGCATAAAACAAAATTTTCTACCAGGTAAACTAGAAACTATGCAAATAGTAGATCATAGATCGCTACCGTACGACACGCTGTGCAGCTGAAGAAGGTACTAAATAGCCGAAGTAGTGTCGATGATCTGATGCGCGCTGATGTAGAGGAAATAGTTGATCATTGCAGCTCGATCTTCTCTTCCACATGCATGCACCTCATGACGCATGTTTGTCTATCAACACCACAATTTGGAGGTGTCTCTTTTGGTATCCACACGTACATGGAAGGAATGTACCGCGTGTGGCTAGGGTTTTGGCTTGATAGGAGGACCGGAGGATGGCTAGGGTTTTCACACCCCGAACCAGCCTCCTCGCTCTTGTATATATAAGATTCGAAACCAAGCCTCCAAGGCCCATACGAGTCCTATTCAGATCCTTATCCGAACTAAGCCGGTATCGGGTCAATATCCAATTCCCATATTCAAGTCCATTAAGTGTGCGATCCATAGGTTCATGAATGTTGTAA
The DNA here is from genome assembly GCF_000231095.2 of Oryza brachyantha. Lineage (NCBI taxonomy): Eukaryota > Viridiplantae > Streptophyta > Magnoliopsida > Poales > Poaceae > Oryza > Oryza brachyantha. The sequence goes on along the minus strand of NC_023167.2, from coordinate 7,810,012 downwards.
CCCGAAAACTCCTTTTCAGTCCACGCGCCAACAACGGCTTCTAGTAGAACATATTGACCCGCTCAATATCCATAACAATCATATTGGTTGAATCTATAGTGTATCTTTGTATTAATCCCTTTGCTTCACGATATCAATTAAGCTCAAGGCTGGATATGTGTCATCCTCTCAATAGCTCAAATCAATCTCTAGATCCTATAATAGATTACTTAACTTGTGATTGACTCCTCAAATCAACTTTGGCATGACCATCGAGGGACCTAGAGATATCTCTCCAACAGAAGGAAAAATTCTATCTTGATTATTTACATCCCACTGCATGTTTCATGGTATGCGGAAAGACTACTTTTATCCCAGTCACAATGCAGCGTTTACTAGTCTTTAAGCAATCCATTACACATGTTGAGAATTATGATAATCTCAAGTCAAAGGATTATACATCAATACTTAGTGAGAACACTGATGTCACATCATATATATATCTTTCACAATGTCTCATGTTGGATCTATCTAATATCATGTTCTCCAACATGTGTCCACATCCATATCATGTCCATGAGACATGATCATCTATCAGTACATGTGCTGATCATCTAAACACATTTGTTCCATATGTGATATTTAATCAGGGAAGCTTTGATGAAATAGTAACTTACAACATAAAGACTCTCAAACCAATCACATATTCATTAATCAATAATAAGTTATCTATCTCAAAGAACAATTCATAATAAATATATAAACATATTATGTGATACAACCATCTATATAATTGCCTCTAGGGCATATCCCTAACATGGCTTGCCACAAGAAATGCCACACCATAGTTAAAAGAAGTGCCACACTGTAGGCAAGCTTAGGCAAGATGTGTGTTATGGTCGGCATTGTCTATCAACGCAAGAATCTCAAGAGGATGGAAGGTGTTGGCTCTCAGATTGGCAGCCCCTAAGCCAGCGACACAATTGCCGGATGATGCACATGATGTCGGATAGGATTAAGTTAGTTGGTTTCTCCTTATTAGCAGTAATTCAGTTATTTTAAGCCTATTTAGAGGCCATTGGTTCATGAATTAAGCAAGCAATTAGTCCACTCTATTTTCCCATCTACCTTCTCTACTGTCTCATCTCCTGCTCCACTCCGACGCCGTCACAGGCAGAGCCAGCAAGAGGCTGCCGAAGCCTCGCCGCCGGTGACACATACATATTCCTTCCATTCCCTCGCTAGCGCTCTTGACATGTGTCTTAGACATATGGTTGGCAAGTGTGGTAGCCATAACTGCGGTGTCAACTAACAGCCAACTAAGAAACTGTGTCACACCTGAAGTTTGGCTTATCAAGTTGAGGCATCCAACCAAACACTGCCTTAAACTTTATATACCAGAGGTTGGCAACTTGAGGCATCCAACCAAACACCACCTTAAACTCTATACACCAGTAATCCAGTATATGTATGGCATACTATTTGTTATGGTTTGGTCAATTTCCTGCCTTTGTACCGTTTATACGCAATTTGTACCAAGTTATGGCATTACTATATCTTTTCAATGTACTATACTGCTATTCCTCCAAACACGTGAAAACCATAGTACATTTTTTTTTAATCTATGTTCTAATGCTGAGTGTACTGCTGTAACTGGATATTGTATCTCCTTGAGCAATACAAACAAATGAGACATACATATCAACCGAATAATTCCTGAAACAACTGGAGGAGTATATTGGTTCACCACATCCTGTAGCGGCAGCTGCATTGATGTCCAAGTATTATTTACTTATTATATTATTATGTAGCGAAAATAATTATCTTAATAATTCTAATTCCATCAGTGCCGGCTGATATCATATTATGTTTTTAATAAAAATTTATACTTGGCTGCTGCTGGTTTCTAATAATTTATTTTTCATTGCTTATTCCTGCTAACAAATAAGCAATGAGAATGACCAGGTTTGAAAGAGTTTCAATCCTGCTAATTATGGTAGGTATTTTTGCATGGTTGCAAAGAACGGCCACGATCCTGCTAGGAGCCTAGGAATGGTGTTTTCTACCTGAAATGGAAAACTTGCTGATTCAAATTTGATCTTTTTGACCAATTCATAACTGAAAGTTTGATATGCAAATTTTGTGTTTTTCTGATGAAATGCATAGTTTTGTTACTTTGTACGAAGTTTTTGTTCAATCTATCTAAAATGCTTTTAACTAGGTGCACTGAACTGTTAGTGTTTTTCTGCCAGTACATCTCGATACCATTTTACTTTTCTGATACTCGTTTTAATGATATTTGTTCTGTAATTGGCTATACCACTAATTATGCAGGTAGGTCAGTTTATTGAAACAGTGAAGCAAGAACCAGAGGATGATCTTGGTACTGTACCTTATGGTGGTAGTGTTGTCAAGGCCCCCAAGGTCCTTGCTGATATTGTTGAGGCCATTGCTGCTGCTGTCTATGTTGATTGCAAATTTGATCTTGAGAAGCTCTGGAAGGTTTTTAGCTTTTTCTCTATGGTGTATTACTGTTAACAATTATTTAAATCTTTTGGGAGAGTACGTGACCTCAAAGAAATAAGATTGGTTGTTAATTTAATTTTTTAAAGGGAAAATTTGATATATCTACAATTTTGGAGTTAGGGAACTTTGATGGTTCCTCAACAAGAAAGGAGAAATTTAGCTCATGATACCTAAACCAACATTTATGATCACATACAAAGAGATAGAACAGTTGGATTTATTGCTGGTAATAATTAGGGCTATGTTGTATATGATTTAGGTCACAAGGTGGTTGTTTGAGCCGATTATCACAGCAGAAACAATAGATGAGCAACCCGTGACTATGTTGCATGAGCTATGCCAGAAACATGCGAAGACAGCACAATTCAAGACATGGCAAAAGGGTGGGACGACGGTGGTCAATGTATTTGTTGGCAGGGAGCTGGTTGGTATTGGTTCATCAGAGCAGAAGGTAATTGCTAAGCTCAATGCTGCTCGGGATGCATTAGGTAAGCTTGCAGGTGTAAAGCAGCAAGTGTTAACAACTGGGGTTGGCAGCGGATTGGGTGATGGGGTTGGAGAGCTTAGAGAGTGCAAACAGAAGCTTAATGAGCAATGCAGCAGGAAGAATTGGCCAAAGCCTATCTTTAAGTAAGCGACATGACTTCTTTAACCGTTTTATTTAATTTTTTTACCAGTTTTTTTGATATCAATCGTCCAACACTTTTCTGTCATGCTTGCACAATTTATGTTGATACACTAGTATTGCAATTAGAAGAGTTATTTGAATTTCAAACTTTAAATTGCTGATTGCCTGTAGATAATAAACTTTCAAGTTTAATCAAAGTTTTTGATCATTGGAATAGGTCCACTTTACAACACTTGTTCATTTTACACCTTGAACTACAAAACTTGTACCAGTCTCCACCCTAAACCTACAAACTTGGATTATTTTTTTAGATAATGGAAGCTTTATTGAACTCAATTAATTAAACCGAGTCCACTCCTGCCCTCTGCATAACTATGATGCACACACAAAAGTAACTAAAAAATACAGGACCAAAAGAAATCAATGGCTCTCAATCCGTAGACAAACGCCACCCATGCTCCTAGTAAAAAATTCCTTTGCCACCTAGTCCAATCTTTAAGATGCCACAACAGTGGTATTAGCTCAGGATTGGAGCCACCGGATTAGTAAGAAGCAAACCTGCAAAGGATAGGATACCAATGTTCTCTGATCACCTGATTGGACCTGATTGCCATGGCACCAATCGGGCCGATTAATCATCTAGTCCGATTAATCGAGGCTGATCGATACAGTACCATAGGCAGAGGCCGAGGAGGATGGGGGTGAGAAGCAGAGAAGGCATGGCTGGTGAGGACGATGGCGGTGAGAAGAGGCAAAAGCAGAGACGTGATGGCGGCGTGGGGAAAAAGAATAGGCGGCGGCGATAGATTGGGAGACGAGAGAGAAGTGATGACATCTTCATGTAATAGGAAACCCTACGTATAAAAGGCCAACAAAACTAAAATTCTAAGGGACAAGATTGCCTAGGCTAGCCCAAAACTCCAAAGTCACTTGTTGATTGACCTGATTGTTACCCCTTATCACCTGTTTTATCGGATGTGATCGTCAACTAATCTGACGATCAGGTTTCTGATCGACCTGATCGTTTAGAATGACCTAATCAAGGCCAGTCGACCAATTTGCCCAATTAATCATGCGATTAATCGAACAGGATACTTTCTTGTAAAAAATAATACCATTCCTGCACAACCATAGAGACCAACATAGTGAAGTTGCACCCATCAACATGTTTCGCAATTTATTGGGAACGCACGAAAACCAACTCCCAAACATGTGAGAAACACCGTGTGGAGGTTTTATATTAGAAGCTATATGAGTCATGGACCACACCGGATGAGTTAATCAACACTCAAAAAACAAATGTTGAATTGTTTCATTTTTATGAAAAAAAACAAGAAGTTTACTGCTATTCAATTTTCGTTTAACCAAGTTATCCTTTTAAGAACTACCCCCCATCGAAGATACCATGTGCCCATCACTCCCGCAATGGCACCGAAGATGAAATGTAGAGTACCAATATCCTTGTGGTTAGTGGAGAAGAGCCATCGGACTAGATTTGTCATTTGATTTTCGTTTTGAAAACTTGAAAGCCTTATCGGAGAGGGGCTTAGGGCTGGAAGAGAAGAACCTTGATACTAAACCAAGTTTCAATAACTTCTTCAGCTTTCATTTCCTCCGTCTTCAAAATCGCAGAGTTAATTCAGAAGTCTGTTAGGTCACATAGAGGTGCAAGACTTTATTTGAGTCCTATTAGATCACATGGAGGTGCAAGGCTTTATTTTGAAAATATGAAATGAAAGAAAAAGGGGTTTGTTTTTTGTACTAACCGTCTAAGAGACTGATCACGCCCGATCATCCGTAGTAAAAAGCTGCGTACCATTAAATCATTCCCCTTTTTCGATCCTCATATTGAAGCAATAGCAGCGCATGCTCATACTCAGCCCTTTCGAGCTAAGCTTTGCTCGTGGGGATTCCTTCCCACAACATGAGACTTTCTATTTTCTAACGAAAGGCAGAGTTATGAGCACCCTCAACGGAACACAAACTAGATTTATCAAAACGAAACTTTGGAACTCGACGAATTTGGTTGCTTTTTTCCAGAAAGACAGATAAACACATTGTTTAAGACTTTCAAAGTAGATGAGATTCTCCGCATCAGTTGAATTGCTAAGACGCAACGGAATCGCTACGCTACGTTTCTTTCTATATGATAATATGCACCGAGGGGAGATGGCTTAAAATCAGCATGCTTTGGTACCAGAGTAATAGGTTGCTTTAGTGAGTGATAGGACTTCAATTTAAGTAAAAGAAAGTTTGGAGCGTGCATGAATGCATGATGCATCCTTCATCTTGTGCCACTACATACATTTTTGGCCCTTTCCTCAAATGCCTTTAAATGTGACTTGTCAACAGAATGCTATTTATGTTCTTTTTTTGTAACCAAATTTTTGCCCTTATATTTTGTTCTCTACTTGTCTTTATGTTCAGAATAAAGGTAATTTTACTTTGCTTTGAGAGTATTGAATTTGAAATCATGGCGTACTGCTTTTGTTTACTCTGTGAAGTGTCTTGTATTTGGTGACACTTTACATTTCTCTATTTAAGAAGCTGGTAAAATTATAGTTTGGGTGCATAAGATAGTTCATCCATCATGTTTTAATGGTCCCTGCTTCCCTGGAGGCAAAGTTGGTTCAATAGTTTGGCAACATGATTAGGTCACTCAATCTTCCGTCATGATGAGGAATTATTTTATGGGAGTGGGTGCTATGGTGGAGCAGCACTATCAACTGTGGGAGTGTTGTGTTGCAGCATGGGCTGAAGGACTTGGGTTCCCAGAAGTAGCACATATTAAAAGAGGAAGCTCGAAATCGACTGAAAATCAGTAGGCTTGGTATTCTTCATTTCTCATTGGAATGAAAAGAAATGCAACCATATCATTCCATATATATATTATAACTTGAGCACTAAGAAATCTCTCCAATAATATGGAAATAGATGATATCCACCAATATAATCTCTTCTCTTAAAGTTGGTGTTACATCAACCGCATGAGCATTAGATTGTGCCATAGTAACCGAGTCTAGACCTTGGGCCCAAGTCCATAAGAGATGCTAGTTATTTGGCTACAATATATTCGTTAAGAAACAATTCCCTATTTAAAAAAGGGTAACTCCTAAGAATTTTCAAGAAGGAATAAGTCCCTCCCTGTAAACCTTTGTGCACCAGTATCAGAGCACCTTTTCTTCGTTGGCCTGCCACTAGCTCAGGACCAGGACTCCAAATACAGCCCATCTGTCTTCCACCAGGCCATTACAGTGAGGGAGGAATTTAGAACCTTAGTCTGATTCGTATTATCACGCTTCACATTGTTCTTTTAAGATGGAATGCCAGCTAAATGTTGAAGTGACTTCCTTGAATGGAAGCATTGTTCAATTGTTGAGATGGGCAACACTTAGGCAGGTAACAAGTGACTTTTTGATAGTCCATGGCTCCATGCTGCTTGATGTGAGAAAGATGTTGTATATGTCATCGTTGGGAGTTTTTTTTCTTCTAAATTGCAATGAAACAGGTGCAATTTCATGCCATATTTTTAAGAGCAATTTTGCAAAACACCAGATTTTGTGCTTTACTTCAGTAAACCTCAGTTTTTTGAGCCGAGATGCGTAAACAGAACCCAGCTTTGTCATGCTTTCTGTCAGCGACAGGTGAGCCCTATCATCCTTACATTTCTCTTCTTTCTTCCCCTTTCTCATTCTGAGCAAAGCAGAGCAGTGAAAATGGAGCATGAGCTCAATGATGGGGCATTTGGGGGGGGGGGGGTGGTGACTGCGAGATTGGGTTGTTGAAACAGACAGTAGCATCTTCAGCTTGGGAGGGGCAGCAGTGCAAAGCTTTGGTGCTGGGAGCAGTGAGCATCAGGCAGTGGGTCCTATCATCCTTACATTGTGAGCTTGGTCTCTGGCGAGTGGCAATAATGCAACATGCAAGCATGATCTTTTGGCATGGGGCATTGGTGGTGTGAGCTTAGGTCGTTTCTGGACAGGACTGTGAGATCATGCATTAAGAGAAGGGGGTGGTGGTGCTAGCTTGGGCACTGGGAGAAGTGGCAGAGCTCAAGCATCAGAGAGCAGAGGCTGCAGGAGCTTGGGCTCGGATGGGGGTGATGTTGTGAGAGAAGAAAAAAGCTCTGACTGACAGGTAGGGTACAATTGCTGACTCAATTGATGGAATGAGCGACAGTTGAGTTCTGTGATATATGTGCCTGAAAATGTCTGGTTGTTTCATGGCACTGGAGTTTTGCTGTTCTTCGCATTATGCCTTTGCTGTTCGACATGAATTCAGTGAGCTACCTATGGCATATGAAGAATGGCAAACGCTTTCATGTGTATTGTAATGCTAACCAGCTTTTGCAGATTTCACACACATACATTTTCCATTGATCACCTCTACATCCTAATGAATGGAGATTATTCTTCAGGTTAGAGAAGGAAGATGGCCCTGCACATGAAAGGAAATTCGTTTGCTCTGTTCAGGTAGAAACCACGGATCATAATTTTGTAACAATAGGCGATGCAATGTCGAGAGTCAAAGATGCGGAGAATTCTGCTGCACAGAAGATGTTGGAAGTTATATTGAAATTTTGAGCCCTTTTCTTGTACATGACTGGTTTGTATATCTTGACATCTTTACCTGCGAGCCACCGATGGAAACTGCGGAAAGAGCGTTGACAGCTGTATTTTTGTTTTGTGTTCTGCTTTTCCTTTGGTCGATTCCTGTATTCTTAATCATCAACTGACTTCCAATTAATGAAGCCACACAAAAAAACCTAACTAGCTTGGGACGCACACTACTTTTCCTTTTCTCGGGCACTGCTGTTACAAGTATGGATCTTGATGAATCCCCAACAAGTTTGAGTGGTACACCCAAGTGCTTGCGACTGTCTGAGGCAGCCGATAATTAATTTGGTTATCTGATTTGTCTCCTTGTTTTGGGATTGGAAATGAATGCACGTACCACGGCATTCCACGCAGTGATAGTTAGAGTAGTTCTGGGTTCATTCTTGATTGACTTTTGTCAGGTTCATGCGTTTCAGCCCCTTCGTTTGGCTTATAATAAACATAAGCGAAGCGGTTAAATAGCAAAAAATAATTGATGGGTAAAGCCTTTGTATACATCTTAGCAATCTAAAAAAATGATGTAAAGTAAAATGGGTAAAACTATGATAAAGACCCTCAAAATCAACTCCAAAATTGTGATTTGAAATTTGAATTTATGCTTATCCTTATAAGCTGTTGGCAAAACGATAATTGTTTTTTTTTTCTCTTACCATTTGAGTTGCACTATCTGATCAGTATTTTAACTTGTTTCAAAAGGAAAAGTTTGCTGCCAAATAACTTAAGTGTTGTAAAACTAAAAGGCCAAATAATACATATGTGAATATTTTTCAAATACAGACAGGATATGTGTTGCATGGGGTCCTTGCAGAGCAAATGTTGCAGGGAGTATGTCTTGCCAATTAATGAAGCACATACCACAATACAGACAGGATAACCATGCATTCAATATTTACTTAGAACGAAGTGTATAACATTGGATCAGATGTACAGAAAGCCATCTACTACAAAGCCAAGGTGTCTATCCCCCTCACAAAATCATACCCAAATCTACCCTAATAAAGTCATTGCCATGTATAGTTCCCACAAATCAATGGTTCATAATTTGTTTGACGGCACTTCTTCATATTTCTAAAAAATTGCTTAAATTCAACAAAAATATGTTCAAATTTTTACAATTTGCCCCGTAATGGTTTCTCATTCGAAAATAGCGGACATATCGTAAAATATGATTGATGTTATGTCAAACCGATTAATCAATTAAGTGCTACCTGGGCTTGTACGCTCGACTGTGCAATGGACGCGAAGGACGGTGCCAGCAACTGTTGACCACTTGACCCAACCATACTCTATGGATCCATGAACATAATGCTTTGCTTTCAAACTCTAATACTCAATCGCGAGCTTAATTTCATGCTGTCTGCCGCTGACATTCTATAGTGCAATGCATGCTTTCTCTTTTCTATTTAAGCTTCTCCGGTCTCACCCATCTTAACAAAAAACTTGTACCTAAACCTCTAAGGAGGAGGAGCTCGACCTAGCCAAGCTCGTTGTCTTCCTCTTCGTGCGCTCGTTGTCTCTACCGCTAGCCCAGATTTGCTCCCAACGAGGAGCAGGTTCTTGCTCAGCAATTCCTTTTACAACTGCTCCAACAAATCGTCGGCCATCTGCCTCGCGGTGGGGAGCACCGGGATGACATGCTGTAGCGGCCAGTGCGTGGACACCGTCACCAGCGGCGACCACTGCGGTGGCTGCTTCAACCAATGCACCAACAAGTGCACCTATGGCTTATGCGACTACGCGTAGCAGTTCTAAATCTGACGCCATCTATCGATCATTTCTAGTTGAGTTTGGAATATGGAAGTCCTTGTAGAGGTTGGTGTAAATGATATGTCGTAGAGGCAATAATAGTGTGATGGTTGCATCATATACTATGTTTACATATTTATCATACATTGTTTATTGAGATAGATAACTTATTATTGATTAGTAAATATGTGATTCACTTATGAGAATCTTTATGTTGTAAGTTACTGTATCATCAAAGGTTCTCTTATAAATATCACATATGGAACTAATGTGATTAAATGATCATGACATGTGTTGATTTATGATCATATCTCGTTGATCATGGTATGGAGATACCAAATCGATCGTATGAACACATGTTGGAAAATATTATGTTGGTTAAATCCAACGTGAGATGCTGTGAGAGCTATACATGATATACCATCAGTGTTTTCACTAAGTGTTAATGTATTGACTTGAGATTATCATGGTTCTTAACATATATAATGGATTGCTTAGGAACTACTAAATGCTACATCGTGACTGAGTAGTTATAAAAGTCGTCTTTGGGCATACGTTGGAACATGTAGTGGGATATGAATAATCAAGATAAAATTTGCTCCTCCATTAAAGAGATATCTTTGGTCTCTCAATGTTATAGATTATGGAAGTGCACAGCCAGACCAAAGGTGATTGATGAGTCAATCACAAGTTATGTTATCTACTATAGGATCGATAGAATGGTTGAGTTATCGAGAGGATGACATATATCTAGCCAAGAGATTAATTAATAACGTAAGGCAAAGGGATTAATACAAAGATACACTATAGGTTCAGCCGATGTGATCTTTATAGCAACAAGGCACACGACTAAGCTAGAGCTTGGGCGCGACAACAACAATAGCACTGTGCAACAGCAGCAATAGCATTGCAAGCGGCTTGGCTCGGTGGCAAGCGCACGAAGAGAGGGTTCACAGGGGCGCACGCACGGGCAGGGAGAGAGGCGGCTCTGAAGTCCCAGGGAGACAGCCTAGAGGGGGGGAATAGGTGTCCTAAAATTCCTTCGAAACAGCAGCGGTTAGTAGGGGCCGGACCGTTCGGACCTAAGGCTGGACCGTCCGGTCGGTACTCTCGGGTTAGGCCGAGAGCTCTGGCCGGACCATCCTGGTTAGAACACCGAACCGTCCTATCAGTGAAAAATGCAGACTTGACAGTCTCCTTTTTCAGTGATGTTCCTAGGAACGTGATGTGATCGTGTGCGGAAAATAAAAGCAGAAAGATCGCAGGAATAAACAGAACACAGAAATCACAAGAACGAAGACACGAGAGATTTATCCCGAAGTTCGGATCTTTCTATCCTACTCTCCGTTGAGGGGCTCCTGTGAGTGGGATCTCTCTTGATCCTATCCCTCTCTTGGCTTCCTTCCACAAGACCAACACGGGTCTCCGGATTCACATCTAAGGACTAGCAACCCCTTCGATCGACTACCAAGGTCAAGATCAAGGCGGCTTGCCCAACCCTAGGTTGCAACCCGCTCTACCCTTCCACCCTCTATGAGAAAGCACAAGAATACACTAACAATCTTACCTATTTACTTACGGAGGTTAGGCAACAACCTTCACAAACTTTCTCCTGGGCGATCCATAAGAATCGAAGGCTCGTGGGCGACGCCTATCCGTCTAGAGATAAATGTCCAAGAGTAATAGGCCACCTTGACTCCACATGCATCCATCTTCACCCAAGAACAATCACTCAATCACTCACTAGCCTAAACACTCTTCGTAAGACATGATCCACCAATTAATCTCTCTAGGAAGAGTTTTGGGTTAGTGGGGACGCTTGTGAGGTGCTAAACTTGCCCTAGCAACCAGTGAATTTGAAGAGAAAGCCTCACCAACAGCTAGATCTCAAGGGGGCCTTAAATAGGCTGGTAGACGTCACTTAGCCGTTGAAAAGGAAACCTAACCGGACTATCCGGCTAGAGGCCGGACCGTCTGGCCGACACTTAACTCACTCACTCAGAATAAGGGTCGGACCAACATCCGGACCGTCCTGCCACCGGACTATCCAGCCAGGGGGCCGGACCATCCGGTCCTTGCTACTTAGGACAAACAGCGACAAATCTCCGCTCAACCTAGACTCAACCCTAAACCTCTTGGATGCATGCTGAGCTTCTTGTGTCCGCTCTTAATAGTATGGAGTTCCTACGACTCAAAACAAAAAAAAAACCATCTTCGAACGCCTTCGTCTTCGTAGAATCGTCGCTTCGAGTCACACATGCTCTAAGTTTGATAATGTATTCCTTCAATCGAAAAGATACCTCATCTTCTCGGCAATCACAACTCATTAGCCCACACATGCTTGGCTAGCATTGTCATTAATAATCCAAAACTTTGTTTAGTGGCTAGATGCACTTTTAATCTCTCCCTTTTTGGTGATTGATGACAATAATAGTCAACGCATGACAATAAAAATAGCATATATGCAAGGATGCAATAAATCTAACTCCCCCTAGATGTGTGCCAACATCAGTACACAAACATGCATGAAACTTGAACTAAAACAACATAAAGAGATAGAGTTCATGCAATCATCACACATCATAGCAGGGAATTAAAAGTGCAAACTAGCCTAACAGTCATTACATCCCAGTGAAACAAAAGTTCAGCAAACAAGAGAGAGGGGTCGGATTGTCCGGCTTCAAGGCAGACGGTCCGGCAGACACAGACTCAGAAACATAGAAATTAGTTGACCCCTCTCAATTCTGCAACTTCTCCCACTTTGGCATCAATACACTAGAAAGGGAGCTCACATGGGGAATGAGATGGTCAGTCCTCGTCTGACAGGATAATCTCGGTGGCACCGGAGTTGACGCTCGCGGTGTCATCCTTTGTACGGACCTCGTCACTCTCAGTTGCCTTCTCCTGTTCATCTGCCTGGGGAGCACCAAAGACAATCTCGGGCTGAGCGGGCTCCTCCACCTGTGGTGCACCAAACACCATCTCCTGCTGAGAAGTGTGGGCCACCTGACACTTGAGGCTCTAGGGCCTCCTCCTCTGCCGGCATCTCTGGCTCCCTCTCAGCTTGAAGCTCTAGGGCCTCCTCATCTCCTGCTGCCTCTCCCTCATCAGACTCTACCTCCTCTAGTGACTCTGCGGGCACTTATGACTCCTCATCTCCCTCCTCGACATACTCCTCCTCTGTGTCATCATCGCTATCAACAGGAGCAGGGCGAGAAGAGGATGCGCCGACTTCACCGGTGATGGTGCGGGCAGCCTCATAGGCAGCAAATGGGTCCACGAACTCCTCATCCTCAGACTCTAGAGGGATCTCGTGTCCTGACTCTCGCAGTAGCTGATTGATCTTTCTTTCATTTGCTTTGACTTTTACTGCTGTCTTCTTGCAGATCCCAAAGATGGCAGATAATGCTTTCTTGATGGGAGAAAGCGATCCTGAAGACTAGCACTCAGGGATCTGTGAAGAGGAAGGATGAGTAGAGGTAGTAGATTTCCCTTTGGCTTTGCTGACTTTGGGAAGGATTGGCTTGTAGCTCCGATGGGCGCAATCAGCCACAAACCTCAGACCAGTGACAATCTCAATCATTAAGTGGAGATATGGTGCATAAACAAGTCCACGAGAAGCATCCAGGATGATCTGCTGCTGCAACTCATACCAGATATACTTCGTAATACTGAAAGGAGGAGCGTTCTACCTCATGCGAAGAAGAAGAGTGTGATGCCGTGAGGTCAACGCTGTCTTGCCGTCGCTCTTGGGCAAGATAGTAGTCTTCAGCAGCTTGAGGAGCAGATCGTAGTGAGGAAGGAGCCCCTTGGTCGAGCCAAGTGCCCCTACCGGCATCCGATCCGCATATAAGGAGCAAACCACTTCTGAAGACATGGGTGACTTTGCATGGATGCTCGGCTTGTTCAGATCAAGAGCATCAAGTCCCAAAATGACAGTGAACTGAGACATGGTTACTGTGTACTCATATCCCTCTGTCAGCCATCTCATCTGCTGCTCGATGCCATCCTCGGTTTCTTCGAAGAAAATAGTCTCAAAGAACTGCCCAATCAACTCCTCTTTCCAATTCTTCTCTAAGCACATTATGCTGCCTACATCTTTGTCGAGGCACATCTTCACAACCTGCTGCGCCAATTGATTGCTGGAGGCCTGTAGATAGTCCCAGTCTATCCACTTCATCTCTGTCAGAGATTTGGTTCTGCTAAGAAAGACTGAGTTGTACCAATCCACTTGGACTTGAGTCTTGAAATGATAATCAGCTTCACAAAGGTACTGTTGTTCTAGTGCCTTTAAGCGATCAACTCTGGTCTTGCCCATGCACCTTAGATAGTCAACACTCTTCTAGGGTGTCTCAAACTGATCACAATGCACCACAACTCTTTTCTTTCTAAGCTCAAGAGGGCGGCCGCTCGAATCACGATGGGGGGCGTTGGGAGGAGCTACCACCGGCTACATCCTTCTCTTTCTGTTTCTTTGACTTCTTTGATTTCTTGGCTTTCTTAGCTTTCTTGCTCTTGGCATGGGGGAGCGAGGGAGAGACTAGAGAAGTGGTCTCTCTCCCGACCTGACTACGAGTACGGGGAGGTGAAGGAAACTTGATCACAATCCCCGTAGAGCACTTGCGGATGGCAACTTGCTTGCCGCCTCCCTTTGTGGCCACTTTGTTGCCCTTTGATATTTTTCCTCTTAGCAACTCAATTGGAGGTGACTCCTCACTATCTGTTTCTGTGGGGAGCTCCTGACGAGCCTTCTGTCTCTTCTCTGAAGTCATGCTGAGGACACAAGATAGAGAATCAATAAACATGAGAGACTTGAAGTTATGGTGGAAGTTAGAGCCAAAGGGTACACCGACAAGCTGTGGGCCGGACAGTCTTGTCAGGGACTGGACAATCCGGTCAGAGTTCTCTGTCTGGCCAGCAGGCTTGACCTAGACCGTCTGGTCCAAGTTCTCTGCTAGACAGAGAAGTCTGGCCGGACCATCTGGCTTAGAACAACTGATAGTCCAGGTTAGAACAGGTGGTTGAGCATGTGATTTTAGGTAGTAGATCGGTAAACTAGACATCTAACTAAGTGGTTTTTTATGGTCGAATGATGCTAGAACCTTACATATTTAGAGATCGGTCTAAAACAAGAAGGAAAACCGAAAAAAAGATCGAGATGAATACCTTGAGTTGGGAGTCGTCAATTTGGCATTCAGGGATGGGTTCCTCACCACCAATGCAGTGAAAAACGTGGAATCCAAAAGCTTTTCGACGGTTGAAATCCAAAATCGCCTCTATGGGGTGAGAGGGAGTTATGGTTTGGGGGAGAGAGGAAATGAGGGAGATTTCCTCTCTCTGCTCGGCCTGGGAGCAGTTAAAGGAGTTGCCGACTGGACCGTCCGGTCATGGGCCAGACCGTCTGGCCTGGACTTGGTAGAATCAAACCGAGGAGGCAGGCCGGACAGTCTAGCTGGGGTGGATTGTTCGGTCAAACTAGACATAGGAGGAACCATCTAAGCTGAAGCGAGACTGACTCAAGGAAATTCGGTGATTCAACTTGAGTAGCAGATCAAACAACAATACAAAACTATGATCCTCAAGTGAAATCAAGCATTTTCGTAATCTAGAAATTAAATTTTCGTAAAGCACTCAACAATTTTCGCAAACAAGTTTGAAAAACAAGGATTTTGAAATTTTGTTTGTGAATGTCTAAGCCTTACTCCTGGTATTTAAGACTAATTCTATTCAAGAATTGACCTCTAGAAATACGAAGACTCATGTTGTTCTAACATGTGTATGAAATTGACTTAACTATTGAGAGGTTAAGCCGATTTTCATGCAATGTTGTGAGAATCCAAGATATTTAGTTCATTTCTCAACTCACAAAACCTTTTCTCATCTAAGGGCTTGGTGAAGATGTTGGCTAGTTGGTGTTCGATTCTCACATGGGTTTGGGAAATGTCTCCTTTGGTTTCATGGTCCCTCAAGAAATGGTGTCGGATATCGATATGTTTGGTTCTTGAGTGTTGGACCGAATTGTTGGCTATTTTGATAGCACTCTTATTGTCACAAAGGAGGGGGATCCTAGTCATGTTGTATCCGAAGTCTTGGAGGGTTTGTTTCATCCATAGGAGTTAGGCACAACACGTACTGGCGACTATGTATTTTGTTTCTTGGATGACCATGAGACTAGGGACCACCCAAGGAATTGAAAAGTCCTTGAGGTACTTTCTTATTAACCTTACACCCGGCATAATCCGAATTAGAATAGCCCACTAGCTCAAAATTGCACCCTTTAGGATACCAAAGCCCAAGGTTTGGAGTATGCACTAGATACCTTAGGATTCTCTTTACGGCCACCAAATGACACTCATTGGGAGCGGCTTGAAAATGAGCACACATGCAAACACTATGCATGATGTCGGGCCTAGATGCACAAAGGTAAAGAAGGGAGCCGATGATTGAGCGATATACCTTCACATACCATTGATGTCGAGGTGGAGGTGTCCATTTATCGGCATTGGTGTCTTGATGGGTTTGGCGCCGTCCATATCAAACTTCTTAAGGACATCCTTTAAGTACTTTGTTTGTGAAATGAACGTGCCGTCCTTGAGTTGTCTTACTTGCAAGCCGAGGAAGAACTTCAACTCCCCCATCATAGACATCTCAAACCTCTTGGTCATAATCCTACTAAACTTTTCACTAAATGAAACGTTAGTCGAACGAAAAATTATGTCGTCGACATATATTTGGCCCACAAATAAATCACTCTTATATTTCTTGGTGAAGAGAGTAGTGTCGGCCTTCCCTATTTCAAAGCCATTCTTGGTTAGGAAATCGTGAAGACACTCATACCATGCCCTCGGAGCTGGCTTGAGCCCATATAGAGCCTTATGGAGCTTGTAGACGTGGTGAGGGTGCTTTGGATCCTCAAAACCTGGCGGCTGCTCCACATACACCAATTCAGAGATTGGTCCATTTAAGAAGGCGCTCTTGACTTCCATTTGGTATAACTTGAAATCATGGTTAACGGCATAAGCTAATAAAATGCGAATGGACTCAAGGCGGGCACCGACGCAAAGGTTTCACCGAAGTCAAGTCCTTCGACTTGAGTGAAACCTTGGGCCAATAACCGGGCTTTGTTTATTGTGATGACTCCATGCTCATCTTGCTTGTTCCGGAAGACCCACTTGGTCCCGATGACATTTTACTTGGGCCTCTCCACAAGTGACCAAACTTCATTTCTCTTCAAGTTATTGAGCTCTTCTTGCATGACCACTACCCAATCCGAGTCTCCAAGCACATCTTCCACTTTCACTGGTTCCAAAGATGAAAGAAAGGAGTAATTTTCACAAAAACTAGCAATGTGAGAACGAGTTGTTGCCCCTCTACGCATATCGCCAAGGATGTTGTCCACCGGATGATCGCGTTGTACAGTTTGGTGAATTTGAGGATAGTGCACCATGGGGGTTGGAGCCGACTCTTGCTTATTTACGCCCACAACATCAATCCCATCCCCAAGGTCTTTATTTTCACCATCTTCACCAACTTGTACTCGATCATCTTGGGTTGAGGGTTTTTGTTGAACTTCTATCTCTTGATCTTGCTCTTGCTCCCCCTCAACCTCATGGGGTCTTACATCTCCAATGGCTTTGTTACATATAGCCTCCGTTGAAGTTTCAATTCCTGCATTATCCACTTCAACTTGCTCTACGTGAGAGCCGTTAGATTCATCAAACATCACGTCCCTTGAGACTTCAACAATTCTGGTGGTTTTATTGAAAACTCGGTAGGCATGTGTGTTTGCCTCATCTACTGTGGATGCAAACCTAGAAGATCTAGGCCTTTTGCTAAGAATGAAACATTTGCAACCAAAGACACGAAAGTAGGATACGTTAGGCTTTTTACCGATGAGAAGCTCATATGCAGTCTTCTTGAGGAGCTTGTGGAGAACGAAAGTAGGATACGTTAGGCTTTTTACCGATGAGAAGCTCATATGCAGTCTTCTTGAGGAGCTTGTGGAGGTATAGACGATTAAGGGAGTGGCATGCGGTGTTGATGGTTTCAGCCCAAAAGACATCTAGAGTCTTGTACTCATCAAGCATTGTCCGAGCCATTTCAATGAGCGTCCGGTTCTTCCTCTCAACTTGGGTGTTCTTGAATTCTCCACCGTTATCACTCCGCACCCTCTTAATCGTCACTTTGAATTCATTTTGCGCCCTCTTGGCAAATTTGTTGAAGATTTCTTGGGTTTCGCTTTTGTCATAGAGAAAGAAAACCCAAGTGAAGCGAGAAAAATATCAACTATGACGAGACCATATTTGTTACCTCCCAAGCTTAGACAAGCTATCGGTCCGAAGAGGTCCATGTGCAATAACAACAATGGTCTTGTAGTTGTGATGATGTTCTTTGCGGAATGGAATGTTCCGACTTGCTTCCCCGCTTGACAAGCGCTACTACATACACGATCTTTCTCAAAAGTAACATTAGATATGCCAAGAATGTGCTCCCCTTTAGAAGATTTGACAAATTTCTCATCCCGGAGTGGGCAAGGCGGCGATGCCATAGCCATCCTAGAGTCGACTTGGCGATTAAGCAAGATTCAAAGTTAACTCTATCATTGTCGAAGTCGACATGATAGAGATCCCCCTTTAATCTACCCTTAAACACCTTCGATTTGTCATCTCTCCTAAAGACGGTAACATCTATATCGGTGAAGAGGCAATTAAATCCAAGCTTACACAATTGAGAAATTGATAGAAGATTGTAGCTAAGCGACTCGACAAAAAGGACATTTGAGAGAGAGTTTTCTTTGCAGATTGCAATTTTACCTAGGCCCATTACCTTCCCTTTGTTGTCACCTCCAAAGATTATGTCGTCGCAATTTCCTCCATTCTCGTCGAGTGAGGTAAATATACTCCTTTCTCCGGTTATATGGTTTGTGCATCCGCTATCGATCACCCAACTCGAGCCACCAGAGGAGTATGCCTACAAGAAACAGGTCAAGCATGCAATTTAGGTGCCCAAACTTGTTTAAGTTTGGGTCCCTTGACAATAGTGATCAACTCCTTTGGAATCAATATGCTTGGCCTTTGCTTCTCTTGATTTGATCCAATGAAGATAGCAACCACACATCCACGGTTGTTCTCCATGATCACATGAGAGGCATAGATAAGCCTAATTTGAGCTGGATCCTTATGAATTGGGGAGAGCTCAATTAGTACTTCTGCCCTGCTAGGGTCGGACTGTCCAGCCCCTAGGATCAGACCGTCCGGCTAGTCCTCTCTGCCAGGTAGACAGCTCAGGTCAAACCGTCCGGTCTCTAGGACTGGACCGTCCGGCCGGACCTTTCTACCAGACCGAGAAGTCTGGTCGGATTGGCCGACCCAGACCGGATTGCCTGGTCTGCTCTCTCTGTAAAACAAAGGGGCCGGACGAGACCGTCCGTCCTGCCTTCTCTATTGAATAGAGGGCTCAAGCAGGACTGTCCGGCCCTGTTCGGACTATCTGTCCTTAGGGCTGATTTTTGCGTCCTCTTCAGCAATTGACTCCCCTTCCTTCACAAATGCAATACATGGTTTACCATTGATCATTACTCTTTTGGGGCTTGCATTTGAGTCTGGGGAATAGCCAAAACCCCTCTTATCCTTGTTGTTATAAGAGGTAATTATCTTGAAGAGGGCATCCTTGGATTGGTAAGTTCAAATGCATCCAAAGGTCTCCAACCTCTCATTCTCCTTCAACTCCTTGAGAGCAACATTGTTAGTGTCAGCAACACTTAAGTCAATAGTTTTGCATTTCTCACATTCAAGAATGATATTGACTATTGTGTCGTCCTTAGAGTTAGAGAGGTTGCGCTTAAGATTGTCAATTTCATTCTCAAAACCATTGTGCCTCAAATTCATGGACACAATAGTTTCCTCAAGAACTCCATTGACATCCTTAAGATTGGTTATGCTTTGATTGCTAGCATGAGTTTCTTAGACAAATCAACCAACTTCTCATCTTTTCCGACAAGAACCTTTTCAAGAGTGTCATTTTTCATCCTTTCTTGAATAAGGATATCCTCTTGCCTCTCAAGAGACATTTCCTTCTCTTCTAGCACTTTCATGAGTTTGGCAATATGAATAAGAGCGGGCTTGCTAAAATTTCTAAGCATAGCATCATCATCATCATGGTCTACATCATCATCACTAGAATCAACATGATGCTTAGGAGCAAGATATACCTTACGCCCTTGCACCATGAGGCACAATAGCGTATGGTCGTTGTCGTCGTCGCTCAAGTTGGGGAAGAGCCGCTCCATGCTTGATGAAGATATACCCACGGTGGCGACACCTTTGCTCTTCGAGTCACTTGACTTGGACACCTCTTCCTTGTCACTATCATTGTCGCTTGAGAACCACTCTTCCCCAATGTGAGCTCTCCTGGGCCTTTTCTTGAAGTACTTGGTCTTGCCCTTGCTCTCTTTGTTCTTGGCGAGCTTGGGGCAATCCGTTATGAAGTGCCCAAACTGCTTGCACTCATAGCATGCTTTCTTGGATTGCTGCTTGGATCGATCCTCATCCTTTCTCCCATAGCTCTTCTTGTAATGGAATCTCTTGAACTTATGGACCAAGAGAGCGAGTTCTTCATCCTCGTTCTCCGAGTCACTTGAGCTCTCCTCTTCAATCTTGGAGCTACCCGTCTTTGCCTTGAATGCAACCTCCTTGTTCTTGGCTTTAGTGGCGTTGGTAGCGTACTTCTTAACTTCCTTGGCTTTCTCCTCCAAGAGCTCATGTGAGATGATCCTTGAGAGCACATCACTTGGAGTCATCCTATTGAAACCGCTTGACTCACGGATCAAGGTCACCAAGGTAGGATTCCTTGGTATGATGGCCCCGAGCAAGTGCTTCACCACCACATGATCCGTCATATCTTCAGTCCCAAGCCCACGGATCTTGTTCACGATGACCATCATCCAGTCATACATCTCTTGAGGTGTTTCGTCATCCTCCATGACGAAACTTCCAAGCTTCACATCACGCAGTTTGATTTTTGATCACCTCTTGATCCTTCATGGGCCACTCGGAGTGTGTCCTAAATCTCCTTGGCTTCATCAAGTTGATCCACCTTGTTGAATTCCTCCGGAATCAAGGAGTTGAGGATCACACTTGCCGCTTGAGCATTGCGGTGAATGAGGAGCTCTTGCACGGGGGTGAGATCTTCTTCATCATCCGGCATATCTTTCACACTTGTGCACATAATTTTCTAAACACTTGGATTCTAAGAGATTAGATGAAGTCTCATTTTGTGCTTCCATGCCTGATAGTGAGTGCATCGAAGTAAGCAGCATGTCCTGTAGAGAAAGATATGTTAGAAGAAAAGGTATTGAGTTTAGAGTAGTCAAACTCAATAGTGGCTCCCTTTTTGGTAGAGCCTTCTCCACCATCTCCATCTACATGATTGTTGTTAGAAACGTCGTTAGTCTTGTCTCCCATCTTGGATCACTTCAAGCTTTTAAGCCTTTTAAGAAGAACATGCTCTGATACTAATTGAAGTCCTAGGGAGATAGCCCAGAGGGGGGGTGAATAGGTGTCTTGAAAATTCCTTTGAAACAACAGCGATTAGTAGGGGACAGACCGTCCGGTCGGCACTCTCAGGTTGGGTCGAGAGCTCTGGCTGGATTGTCCTGGTTATAACACCGGACCGTCCTGTCAATGAAAAATGCAGACTTGACAGTCTCCTATTTTAGTGATGTTCCTGGGAACGTGATCTGATCGTGTGCGAAAAATAAAAGCAGAAAGATCGCAGGAACAAACAGAACATAGAAATCACAAGAACGAAGACACGAGAGATTTATCCCGAAGTTCGGATCTTTCGATTCTACTCTCCGTTGAGGGGCTCCTGCGAGCGTGATCTCTCTCGATCCTATCCCTCTCTTGGCTTCCTCCCACAAGGCCAACACGGGTCTCCGGATTCACACCTAAGGACTAGTGACCCCTTCGATCGATCACTAATGTCAAGATCAAGGCGGCTTGCCCAGCCCTAGGTTGCAATCCGCTCTACCCTACAGCCCTCTATGAGAAAGCACAAGAATCCACTAACAATCTTACCTATTTCCTTGCGGAGGTTAGCTATGCAACAACTTTCACAAACTTTCTCCCGAGCGATCCACAAGAATCGGAGGCTCACAGGCGACGCCTATCCGTCTAGGAGATGAATATCCAAGAGTAATAGGCCACCTTGACTCCACATGCATCCATCTTCAGCCAAGAACAATCACTGATTCACTCACTAGCCTAAACACTCTTCCTTAGACATGACCCACCAATTAATCTCTCTAGGAAGTGTTTTGGGTTAGTGGGAAGGCTTGAGAGCTGCTAAACTTGCCCTAGCAACCAGTGAATTCGAAGAGAAAGCCTCACCAATGGCTAGATCTCAAGGGGGCCTTAACTAGGTTGGTAGACGTCACTTAGCCGTTGGAAAAGAAACCTAACCGGACAGTCCGGCTAGGGGGCCGGACTGTCCGGTCGACACTTAACTCACTTACTCAGAAAAGGGATCGGTCCGGACTGTCCTGCTACCAGACTGTCTAGCCAGGGGGCCGGACCGTCCGGTCCCTACTGCTTAGGACAAACAGCGACAAATCTCCGCTCAACCTAGACTCAACCCTAAACCTCTTGGATGCATGCTGAGCTTCTAGTGACCCCTCTTAATAGTACGAAGTTCCTACGACTAAAAATAAAAAATAAAAACCGTCTTCGAATGCCTTCGTCTTCGTAAAATTGTCGCTTTGGGTCACACATGCTCTAAGTTTGATCATGTATTCCTTCAATCGAAAAGATCCCTCATCTTCTTTGCAATCATAACTCATTAGCTAACACATGCTTGGCTAGCATTGTGATTAATTATCCAAAACTTCGTTTACGGGCTAGATGCACTTTCAGGCTCGAGTGGCTTTGGAGGGGGTGAGGGCTTCTATTTATATGGGCTTAGACATAGAATTTATTTGGGAATCCTTCGCCTATAAAAAAGGAAAAGAGATAGATTAGAGTCTCGTACAAATTTAGGAATCGTATGGGAGGTGTGGGAGGAGGGCTTGGCCAGCCAGGGGGCAGCTAGGGGTGCACAGAGTGGTGGGCGGTGGCCAAGATGGCCAATCGGGGCTTGGGTCGAGCCCACACGAATTTGGCATTTTGGCCCACGAACGATGACCTATGGCTAAAAACAGGAGAAACAAACGAACGGGTTGCCGACTTTTTCTTAAACTTTGAACGACTTTTAGTCGGTCAGTATTTAATTCATTTCTTCTGAAATTTCAACTGTATGTCAAGTTAGTCACATTTGACACGACGAAATACAAAAACACGTATTCATGACTTATTGGGTTGAATTAATTAAATAATTTCAATTATTTAATTAACTCTCAACTAAACCAACATGATTTCTTGTATTTCAATTTAGAAAATTGATTTCATGTCAGGATGTTACAAGCTACTGGATCTAGCTTGGCACAAGGGGGCAGTTTGCCCAACCCGGGTGTGGGTGTTGGGGATGCAACCTCAATGTGGTGTCATTGGTTAGGAGTCGGCTATGTGAATGGTCCTATTATAGCTTCTTCGCGGGATATTATGGTGACATGCCGACGAATACGTGGGGCTATGTCTTGTGGGTAATGTTGTACACCTCTGATTAGAGTAAAACTATTTAAACCGTCACTCCTGCGATTACGGGCAATCAGACGAGATTCGCTGTGATTAGTTTTGTCGTTTTCATAATTCAATAAATATGGTAAATTTTATTAAAATAGATGGACACTGGTATTTTGTGGTTTAGCACATTATTAGTGTTGATTGGGCCTAGTGCAGTGTGGTTTTGTACTAACCAGTGGTTGGTTTCATACTGTTACTTAATTGTTTAATTGTTTTTTCTTTTGCTTAAGTAATTGCTTTGTGCAATTTCAAAACTTAATTATTTAATTGTTTTTTCTTTTGCTAAAGTAATTGCTTTGTGCAATTTCAAAAGTCATGAATACGTGTTTTTGTATTGTTTTTTATACAAAAGTTAACACCGATCCTTTATTTCCTTTGTGGACTGCTATGCATCTATTTTATTGCATTTGTTCGGTGTGGAATGTTGAGTCTGCTGGTTATGCTGAACCTTGCTTTTTACCACCTTTTCCTTGAAGCCGAAGTTGTGTCCAATGAGGAGCCGTTTATGTATTAGGTGAGTTGATATGCTCAAGTGCTGCTTGTGGGGTTGTGCCACTGTTGTACTTCTCAAAGAGCTCATTAGAAGTTTTCTTTTTCTGTTGCATTATTAAGACTTTGTTTATTTTATTTGTTTAATTAAGATGATGGATCTATACTAAATTTATTATAGTGTGTACTCCGCAAGTCCTAGAATGAGATTCAATGCGTGCTATTGTTCAAAAATTGGTGTAATTTCTAGGTGTGACATTATATAACTAGACTATTAGATTGGTTATTGGTGACTTTAACAACCAATCATGGTTTTCTTAGGAACTTAGCAAAAGTATTGACGAGGGGAAATATAGTCATTGTAAAAACATAAAGGTCAAATGACGGAATGCGGATATAAGGAATCAAAACAAACTCAAGGACATGTAAGAGATGAGACAAAATTTATGGGCATAGAGGGGATTGCTGGAAAACTCATTGCACATAAGGAATTGTCTCTTGATGGTGTGTCAATTTATAGAGTCAAATAATCACGAATAAATGCACAAGCACACAAAATGAATTTTAGCACAAATAAATCCACAAGCACAAATAAATCAAGTATTTTAGCACTTCACCTCAAAGTATTCCAAGGGTATGAAACACAAGGAACGTGTATGTAGAATCTAAGAATGGATTTGTCCAAGGACACTAACTTCTAAGGAAGGTTGAGGTTATAGGGGATTCCTATGGGTTAATTATCTAGTTGAGTTAAGGTAAAATTTTATCTATTACCTCGAGCACCACATAAGGACAGAGTTCAAGCTTGTCACCGCATGTTGCCTACCTCTATCATCTATGGGATACACAACAAACAAAGTTTTTTAACCTATACACAATGTATAAGCTACTAATTACTGCTCTAGCTTCACATAGGAACTTCCTTCTTTATCTAGAGTACCTAGTAAATAAATACTGGATGATGAACTCACAAAGATAAGAATATATCTTACTCAACTAAAATAACTAAAGAAATCTCTAGCACTTTCTTCATTGAAGAAGCATTTGCTGAGGTACAGTGCTGACATTTCACCGAGCTCCTCACCCCTTGCCTATTTTCTAACTTCGAAGAGTAACCTTGAAATAGAAGTGATGGAAATCCTATTGAGTTATAGTTTGTGTATGGATGAAGAAGTTAACACCTATTTATAGCTATCCTAAGTAGGTTACTAGATCGGTTAACACCCATAACTGTCATTGGGGGAGCATCACCAGTGTACACATGTAAGCATATGATGATGGGAGGTCCCAAGAGTCTGGTCGAACAGCTTGTTTGGATGACCTTTGAGTCCCACCTCTCAAGCACCGACTTCATTAGAGGCTGACATGTGGCCCCCTAGGTTGGCATACATATAATTCATTAACATGTGGAATTTGGTTAGTAATAACCTTTACCACTAGGTTTGATGCTCATTTCGATTACATTTATGCCAGAATTGACAGTCAAATATTGACTTTATAAACCATCAACACATCACAATGAATGGAATCATCTTTGAAAGCCACAAATCAAGCACTTAAGGACTTAACGTCACTACAAACCATTCTATTGTATTAACATGACTTTCCGGCTCGTGTAGCAAAGATAGAACAGACCATAACTCGTGGATGATACTCCTTCATCCCATAATATAAGGCATCACTACTTTTTTCTCTGTCCCATAGGTAATCCAAACATTACATGCACCTAGGTAATACAAGCGTGCATTAACTAGCGCATATCTTTTCTCTAAATTTGATTTATTTTAATTTTTTTACTATAAAAACATTACATGCACCTAGGTAATCCAAACAAGGAGGTGGTTATAACTCTCTTGGTCTTTGTGTTAGTAGTAGTTGTGCCTTATATTATGGGATAGATGGAGTAGGTTGCAAACCATTTTGTTGTATGAACATGACTTTCTGCCGCATGTAGCAAAGACTGTATGGACTATAACTCTTACCTAATAGGCAACTAAGTATCGACTACCTCCGTTTTATATTGTAAGACTTTCTAGCCTTGCCTAAATTCATTTATTGATGAATGTATATAATTTATATGTGTCTAGATTTATTAACATCCATATGAATCTAGGCAATGCTAGAAAGTCTTACATTGCGAAACGGAGGGAGTAGCTAAGTAGCAGATGGTCTAAGCAGCTAGCCTGTTTGCAACCTAGCTTCTACGCGGTCAGCTTTTTGCATGAGAACAAGCTGAAAGCCGAAATGTCAAAAATGCCCTTGATGTTATTGTTGTCCTGATTATGTATTGGGCATTGGTTTATGTATATGTTTTTTATTTATTCTTGACATTATGTATAATAAATTTGTAACCAAATATTAAAACAATATAATAAAAAATTGGTAACAATAAATTTTGATATGACAATATGGTCACACCATGTAAATGACATGAAACAACACAAATGCCCACATCCATAATTCCCATGCAACCATCCATTAGACATATATAAAGGCTTTAATTTTCATACATTGTGTCCATTAGACAGATGCAAAAGGCTAACTTCAATATATTATGAGCACACTTGACTAACTTTAATCTATTTTGCGTCTATGAGGCTTAGAAAAAAGACCAACTTTAGTCTCTTATGTGTAACCAACACTTGGATGAATCAACATTTGTAATGTGAAGTTGTTGATAGAATCCAAGTGTACCGTTCGTGCTCGGTAGTTTTTCTACCGAAGTTGTGTTCGAGCACGAAGTGTAAACCATGTGGATACACCATTTGTGTAGTTCTCCCAGAGTTCATACTCGAATCTTGGTCCACTTTACGTCAACGGCGAAGTTGTTAATGGGAACCAAGTGTTCCATTCGTGCTCGGTAGTTTTGCTACCAAAGTTGTGTTTGAGCACAAAGTGTAAACCACGTGGATACACCATTTGTATAGTTATCCAAGAGTTCATACTCGAACCTTGGTAGACATTGCGTGAATGGTGAAGATGTTGATGGAATCCAAGTGTACCGTTCGTGCTCTATAGTTTTGCTACCGAAGTTGAGTTCGAGCACGAAGTGTAAACCATGTGGATACACCAGTTGTGTAATTATCCCAGAGTTCCTACTCGGACCTTGGTCGACTATGCTGAATGGCAAAGTTGTTCATGGAATCCAAGTATACCGTTTGTGCACGGTAGTTTTGCTACCAAAGTTGTGCTCGAGCACGAAGTGTAAACCATGTGGATATACCATTTGTGTAGTTAACCAATAGTTCATACTCGAATCTTGCTAGACTTTGTGTGAATGGCGAAGTTGTCGATAAAATCCAAGTGCACCGTTCGTGCAGTATAGTTTTGCTACCGAAGTTGAGTTAGAGCACGATGTGTAAACCATGCGGACACACCATTTGGGTAGTTATCCCAGAGTTTCTACTCGGTCCTTGGTCGACTTTGCATGAATAACGAAGTTGTTGATGGAATCCAAGTGTACCGCTCGTGCTCGGTAGTTTTGCCACCAAAGTTGTGTTCGAGCACGAAGTGTAAACCATGTGAATACACCATTTGTATAGTTATCTAAGAGTTCATACTCAAACCTTGGTAGACTTTGCGTGAATGGCGAAGTTGTTGATGGAATCCAAGTGTACCGTTGGTGCTCGGTAGTTTTGCTACCAATGTTGTGTTCGAGCACGAAGTGTAAAGCATATGGATACACCAGTTGTGTAGTTAAACAAGAGTTCATACTGGAACCTTGGTAGACTTTGCGTGAATGGTGAAGTTGTTGATAAAATCCAAGTGTACCGTTCGTGCTCTATAGTTTTGCTACCGTATTTGAGTTCGAGCACGATGTGTAAACCATACGGATACACAATTTGTGTAGTTATCCCAGAGTTCCTCGGACCTTGGTCAACTTTGCGTGAATGGCGATGTTGTTGATGCGAACCAAGTGCGCCGTACAAGCTCGGTAGTTTTGCTACCAAAGTTGTGCTCGAGCACGAAGTGTAAACTATGTGGATACACCATTTGTGTAGTTAACCAAGAGTTCATACTCGAACCTTGGTAGACTTTGTGTGAATGGCGAAGTTGTCGATAAAATCCAAGTGTAACGTTCGTGCAGTATAGTTTTGCTACCGAAGTTGAGTTTGAGCACGATGTGTAAACCATGCGGACACACCATTTGGGTAGTTATCCTAGAGTTTCTACTCGGTCCTTGGTTGACTTTGCATGAATAGCGAAGTTGTTGATGGAATCCAAGTGTATCGCTCGTGCTCAGTAGTTTTCCTACCAAAGTTGTGTTCGAGCACGAAGTATAAACCATGTGGATACACCATTTGTATAGTTATCCAAGAGTTCATACTCGAACCTTGGTAGACTTTGCATGAATGGCGAAGTTGTTGATGGAATCCAAGTGTACCGTTGGTGCTCGGTAGTTTTGCTACCAACGTTGTGTTCGAGCACGAAGTGAAAACCATGTGGAGACATCATTTGTGTAGTTATTCAAGAGTTTATACTGGAACCTTGGTAGACTTTGCGTGAAGGCCGAAGTTGTTGATAAAATCTAAGTGTACCGTTCGTGCTCTATAGTTTTGCTACCGAATATTAGTTCGAGCACGATGTGTAAACCATGTGGATACACCATTTGTGTAGTTATCCCAGAGTTCCTACTCGGACCTTGGTCGACATTGCGTGAATGGCGAAGTTGTTGATTGGAACCAAGTGCACCGTTCGTGCTTTATAGTTTTGCTACCAAAGTTGTGTTCGAGCACGAAGTACAAACCACTTGGATATACTGTTTGTGTAGTTATCCTAGAGTTCATACTCGAACGATGATAGACTTTGCGTGAATGGCGAACTTGTTGTTGGAATCCAAGTGTACCGTTCGTGCTCGGTAGTTTTGCTACCGAAGTTGTGTTCGAGCACGAAGTGTAAACCATGTGGATACACCATTTGTGTAGTTATCCAAGAGTTCATACTCGAACCATGGTAGACTTTACGTGAATGGCGAAGTTGTTGTTGGAATCCAAGTGTACTGTTGGTGCTCAGTAGTTTTGCTACCGATGTTGTGTTCGAGCACGAAGTGTAAACCATGTGGATGCACCATTTGTGTAGTTATCCTAGAGTTCGTACTCAAACCTTGGTAGACTTTGCGTGAATGGCAAAGTTGTTGATAAAATCTAAGTGTACCGTTCGTGCTCTATAGTTTTGCTACCGAATATTAGTTCGAGCGCGATGTGTAAACAATGTGGATACACCATTTGTCTAGTTATCCCAGAGTTCCTACTTGGACCTTGGTCGACTTTGCGTGAATGGCGAAGTTGTTGATGGGAACCAAGTGCACGGTTCGTGCTTTGTAGTTTTGCTACCAAAGTTGTGTTCGACCACGAAGTACAAACCACTTGGATACACTGTTTGTGTAGTTATCCTAGAGTTCATACTCGAACCATGGTAGACTTTGCGTTAATGGCGAAGCTGTTGTTGGAATCCAAGTGTACCGTTCGTGCTCGGTAGTTTTGCTACCGAAGTTGTGTCCGAGCACGAAGTGTAAACCATGTGGATACACCATTTGTGTAGTTATCCAAGAGTTCATACTCGAACCTTGGTAGACTTGGCGTGAATGGTGAATTTGTTGACGGAATCCAAGTGTACCGTTCATGCTCGGTAGTTTTGCTACCAAAGTTGTGTTCAAGCACGAAGTATAAACAATCTGGATACACTGTTTGTGTAGTTATCCTAAAGTTCATACTCGAATCATGGTAGACTTTACGTGAATGGCGAAGTGGTTGTTGGAATCCAAGTGTACTATTGGTGCTCGGTAGTTTTGCTACCGAAGTTGTGTTCGAGCACCAAGTGTAAACCATGTGGATATACCATTTGTGTAGTTATCCCAGAGTTCCTACTCGGTCCTTGGTCGACTTTGCATGAATGGCGTGTTGTTGATGGGAACCAAGTGCATCGTTCGTGCTTTGTAGTTTTGCTACCAAAGTTGTGTTCGAGCACGAAGTATAACCATGTGGATACAATGTTTGTGTAGTTATCCAAAAGATCGTACTCGAACCTTGGTAGACTTTGGGTGATTGGCGCTGTTGTTGAAGGAATCCAAGGGTACCGTTCGTGGTCGGTAGTTTTGCTACCAACGTTGTGTTCGAGCACGAAGTGTAAACCATGTGGATACACCACTTGTGTAGTTATCCAAGAGTTCATACTCGAACCAAGGTAGACTTTTCGTGAATGGCGAAGTTGTTGATGGAATCCAAGTCTACCGTTGGTGCTCGGTAGTTTTGCTACCAACGTTGTGTTCGAGCACGAAGTGTAAAGCATATGGATACACCAGTTGTGTAGTTAGCCAAGAGTTCATACTGGAACCTTGGTAGACTTTGCTTGAATGGTGAAGTTGTTGATAAAATCCAAGTGTACCGTTCGTGCTCTATAGTTTTGCTACCGTATTTGAGTTCGAGCACGATGTGTAAACCATACGGATACACAATTTGTGTAGTTATCCCAGAGTTCCTCGGACCTTGGTCGACTTTGCGTGAATGGCGAAGTTGTTGATGCGAACCAAGTGCGCCGTACATGCTCGGTAGTTTTGCTACCAAAGTTGTGCTCGAGCACGAAGTGTAAACTATGTGGATACACCATTTGTGTAGTTAACAAAGAGTTCATACTCGAACCTTGGTAGACTTTGTGTGAATGGCGAAGTTGTCGATAAAATCCAAGTGTAACGTTCGTGCAGTATAGTTTTGCTACCAAAGTTGAGGTTGAGCACGATGTGTAAACCATGCGGACACACCATTTGGGTAGTTATCCTAGAGTTTCTACTCGGTCCTTGGTCGACTTTGCATGAATAGCGAAGTTGTTGATGGAATCCAAGTGTACCGCTCGTGCTCGGTAGTTTTCCTACCAAAGTTGTGTTCAAGCACGAAGTATAAACCATGTGGATACACCATTTGTATAGTTATCCAAGAGTTCATACTCGAACCTTGGTAGACTTTGCATGAATGGCGAAGTTGTTGATGGAATCCAAGTGTACGTTTGGTGCTCGGTAGTTTTGCTACCAACGTTGTGTTCGAGCACGAAGTGTAAACCATGTGGATACACCATTTGTGTAGTTATCCAAGAGTTTATACTGGAACATTTGTAGACTTTGCGTGAATGGCGAAGTTGTTGATAAAATCCAAGTGTATCGTTCGTGCTCTAAAGTTTTGCTACCGAATATTAGTTCGAGCACGATGTGTAAACCATGTGGATACACAATATGTGTAGTTATCCCAGAGTTCCTACTCGAACCTTGGTCGACTTTGCGTGTATGGCGAAGTTGTTGATGCGAACCACGTGCGCCGTAAATGCTCGGTAGTTTTGCTACCGAAGTTGTGTTCGAGCACGAAGTATAAACCATGTGGATACACTGTTTGTGTAGTTATCCTAGAGTTCATACTCGAACCATGGTAGACTTTACGTGAATGGCAAAGTTGTTGTTGGAATCCAAGTGTACTATTGGTGCTCGGTAGTTTTGCTACCGAAGTTGTGATCGAGCACGAAGTGTAAACCATGTGGATATACCATTTTTGTAGTTATCCCAGAGTTCCTACTCGGTCCTTGGTCGACTTTGCATGAATGGCGTGTTGTTGGTGGAATCCAAGTGTACCGTTCGTGCTCGGCAGTTTTGCTACCAAAGTTGGGTTCGAGCACGAAGTATAAATCATGTGGATACACTGTTTGTGTAGTTATCCTAGAGTTCATACTCGAACCATGGTAGACTTTACGTGAATGGCGAAGTTGTTGTTGGAATCCAAGTGTACTGTTGGTGCTCGGTAGTTTTGCTACCGATGTTGTGTTCGAGCACGAAGTGTAAACCATGTGGATGCACCATTTGTGTAGTTATCCCAGAGTTCATACTCAAACCTTGGTAGACATTGCGTGAATGGCGAAGTTGTTGATAAAATCTAAGTGTACCGTTCGTGCTCTATAGTTTTGCTACCGAATATTAGTTCGAGCACGATGTGTAAACCATGTGGATACACCATTTGTGTAGTTATCCCAGAGTTCCTACTCGGACCTTGGTCGACATTGCGTGAATGGCGAAGTTGTTGATTGGAACCAAGTGCACCGTTCGTGCTTTATAGTTTTGCTACCAAAGTTGTGTTCGAGCACGACGTATAATCCATGTGGTTACACTGTTTGTGTAGTTATCCTAGAGTTCACACTCGAACCATGGTAGACTTTGCGTGAATGGCGAAGTTGTTGTTGGAATCCAAGTGTACCGTTCGTGCTCGGTAGTTTTGCTACCGAAGTTGTGTTCGAGCATGAAGAGTAAACCATGTGGATACACCATTTGTGTAGTTATCCTAGAGTTCATACTCGAACCTTGGTAGACTTGGCGTGAATAGCGAAGTTGTTGATAATATGCAAGTATACCGTTCGTGCTCTATAGTTTTGCTAGCGAATTTGAGTTCGAGCACGAAGTGTAAATTATGTGGATACACCATTTGTGTAGTTATCCAAGAGTTCATACTCGAACCTTGGTAGACTTTGCGTGAATGGCGAAGTTGTTCTTGGAATCCATGTGTACTGTTGGTGCTCGGTTGTTTTGCTACCGAAGTTGTATTCGAGCACGAAGTGTAAACCATGTGGATACACTGTTTGTGTAGTTATCCTATAGTTTAACATCGAACCATGGTAGTCTTTGTGTGAATGGTGAAGTTGTTGTTGGAATGCAAGTGTACCGTTCATGCTTTGTAGTTTTGCTACCGAAGTTGTGTTCGAGCGCGAAGTTTAAACCATGTGGATACACTGTTTGTGTAGTTATCCAAGAGTTCATACTCAAACCATGGTAGACTTTGCGTGAATGGCGAAGATGTCGATGGAATCCAAGTGTACCGTTCGTGCTCGGTAGTTTTGCTACCAAAGTTTTGTTCGAGCACGAAGTATAAACCATGTGGATACACTGTTTGTGTAGTTATCCTAGAGTTCATCCTCGAACCATGGTAGACTTTGCGTGAATGGTGAACATGTTGATGGAATCCAAGTGTACCGTTCGTGCTCTATAGTTTTGCTACCGAAGTTGAGTTTGAGCACGAAGTCTAAACCATAAGGATACACCTTTTGTATAGTTATCCCAGAGTTCCTACTCGGACCATGGTTGACTTTGAATGAATGGCAAAGTTGTTCATGGAATCCAAGTGTACCGTTCATGCTCGGTAGTTTTGCTACCAAAGTTGTGCTCGAGCACGAAGTGTAAACCATGTGGATACACCATTTGTGTAGTTATCCCAGAGTTCATACTCGAACCTTGGTAGACTTTGCGTGAATGGCGAAGTTGTTGATAAAATCCAAGTGTACCGTTCGTGCTCTATAGTTTTGCTACCGAATTTGAGTTTGAGCACGAAGTGTAAACCATGTGGATACACCATTTGTGTAGTTATCCCAGAGTTCATACTCGAACCTTTGTAGACTTTGCATGAATGGCGAAGTTGTTGATAAAATCCAAGTGTACCGTTCGTGCTCGGTAGTTTTGCTACCGAATTTTAGTTCGAGCACGATGTGTAAATCATGTGGATACACCATTTGTGTAGTTAGTCCAGAGTTCCTACTCGGACCTTGGTCGACTTTGTGTGAATGGTGAAGTTGTCGATGGGAACCAAGTGCACCGTTCGTGCTTTGTTGTTTTGCTACCAAAGTTGTGTTCGAGCACGAAGTATAATCCATGTGGATACACTGTTTGTGTAGTTATCCTAGAGTTCATACTGGAACCATGGTAAACTTTGCGTGAATGGCGAAGTTGTTGTTGGAATCCAAGTGTATCGTTCGTGCTCGGTAGTTTTGCTACCGCAGTTGAGTTCGAGCACGAAGTGTAAACCATGTGGACACACCATTTGTGTAGTTATCCAAGTGTTCGTACTCGAACCTTTGTAGACTTTGCGTGAATGGCGAAGTTGTTGATGGAATCCAAGTGCACCGTTCGTGCTCGGTAGTTTTGCTACCAAAGTTGTGTTCGAGCACGAAGTATAAACCATGTGGATACACTGTTTGTGTAGTTATCCTAGAGTTTATTCTCGGATATGGGTCGACTTTGTGTGAGTGGCAAAGTTGTTGATGGGAACCAAGTGCACCGTTCGTGCTCAGTAGTTTTGCTATCGAGGTTGTGTTCGAGCACAAAGTGTGAACCATGTGGATACACCATTTGTGTAGTTATCTCAGAGTTCATACTCGAACCATGGTACACTTTGCGTGAATGGCGAAGTTGTTGATAAAATCCAAGTGTACCGTTCGTGCTCTATAGTTTTGCTACCGAATTTGAGTTTGAGCACGAAGTGTAAACCATGTGGATACACCGTTTGTGTAGTTATCTCAGAGTTCATACTCGAACCTTGGTAGACTTTGCGTGAATGGCGAAGTTGTTGATGGAAACCAAGTGTACCATTCGTGCTCGGTAGTTTTGCTACCGACGTTGTGTTCGAGCACGAAGTATAAACAATGTGGATGCGCTGTTTGTGCAGTTATCCTAGAGTTCATACTCGAACCATGGTAGACTTTGTGTGAGTGGCGAAGTTGTTGTTGGAATCCAAGTGTACCGTTCGTGCTCTATAGTTTTGCTACCGAAGTTGAGTTCGAGCAGGAAGTGTAAACCATATGGATACACCATTTGTGTAGTTATCCCAGAGTTCCTACTCAGACCATGGTTGACTTTGCATGAATGGCAAAGTTGTTCATGGAATCCAAGTGTACCGTTCATGCTTGGTAGTTTTGCTACCAAAGTTGTGCTCGAGCACGAAGTGTAAACCATGTGGATACACCATTTGTGTAGTTATCCAAGAGTTCATACTCGAACCTTGGTAGCCTTTGCGTGAACGGTGAAGTTATTGATGGAAAGCAAGTGCACCGTACGTGCTCGGTTCTTTCGCTACCGAAGTTGTGTTCGAGCACGAAGTGTAAACCATGTGGATACACTGCTTTTGTAGTTATCCCAGACTTCATACTCGAACCTTGGAAGACTTTGCGTAAATGCCGAAGTTGTTGATAAAATCCAAGTGTACCGTTCGTGCATTATAGTTTTGCTACCGAAGTTGAGTTTGAGCACGATGTGTAAACAATGCGGACACACCATTTGGGTAGTTATCCTAGAGTTCCTACTCGGTCCTTGGTCGACTTTGCATGAATGGCAAAGATGTTCATGGAATCCAAGTGTACCATTCGTGCTCGGTAGTTTTGCTACAAAAGTTGTGTTCGAGCACGAAGTGGAAACCATGTGGATACACCATTTCTGTAGTTATCCAAGAGTTCATACTCGAACCTTGGTAGACTTTGCGTGAATGGCGAAGTTGTTGATAAAATGCAAGTGTACCGTGCGTGCTCGGTAGTTTTGCTACCGAAGTTTGTTGTCACGCCCGGAGTTTCGTCCTAAGCCTAAACCGTAAAAAGAAATCCGTAAATAACAATTGGCTTAATTAACTCAGGAAAAATCCCTCTAAAAGAACGTTATTCAATTAAATCGTGGCTCGCAAATCGACTAACTGGATTTAAATTCAAATTGCAGAAGTATAAAATTTGGCCAAACAAATTAATTTAAAACTTGGCAAAAGTGGGGTTTTCCTTTTTTCTTCCTTTTTCCTTTCTTTTTCCCTTCCTTCTCAAATTGGGCCGAAGTCCAATTTTCCTCCCTCTCTTTTTCCTTTTCTTTTTCTTTTTCTTTTTCTTCCCGGGCTGGCCCAGCCGAGCCGGCCCACTCCCCCTCGGCCAGCCTAGCCGCGCCGGCCGCTCCCCTCCGCCCGCGCGCGCCCCTGCCTGGGCCGCCGCTCGGCCCAGCTCCAGCGTCCGCGCCAGCGCCGCGAGTCTGCGCCGCCTCCCTCCTCTCCCGCGCCACTGACAGGTGGGGCCCACCTGTCTGTGACCGTTTCGTCGCCAGCGCCCGCGCCCGCGCCGCGCCGCCTCCGCGCCGAGTCAGACTCCGCGCCGCCGCCACAACCACCGCCGCCGCAACCGCTGTCGCCGTGACCGCGTCGTCCCCGACTCGGTCTCCAACCTCCGCCCACCCTAGCCGGTGCCACCACCCTATAAATCTCGAGCCGCCGCACGCCGTCGCCCACTTTCCGCCGTCCGCTCGAGTCGCCGCCGCGCTGTCGCCGTTCGCCGCCGCCGCGCAATCTCATCGCCAGCCGTCGCCGTCGTCGCCTAGTCGCGTCGTCGCCTAGTCGCGTCATCGTCTCCGCCTCGGTGTCGCCAACCTTTCCCGGGCTCTCGTCGTCACCGGTGGACGCCTCGTGCCCGCCGCAGCTCCTCCAATCTCTCCGCCGCCGCGTCTCGCCCGTCGCCGTCACCCGTCGAACTCCGTCGCCGTTGCCGGTCTCCCGCTCCCACCCGCATCGCCACCACCGCCTCGACCTCGCCGACCCGCCCACGCTCTCGCCGCCGCCGGTGAGCACCCGCACCCTCCTCCCCTCTCTCTCCCCCTTTCCGGCCGACCGTTGCCGAGTCGCACGCCGTCGCCGGACAGGTGCGAGGCTCGCCCTCGCCGCCGACCGCTGCGGTCGTCGTCGCCTTCGCGTCGCCGTCGTCTAGCCGCCTTCGCCTGTGCTTGCCTGTGCCCGCGCTCGCCGCTAGTCAGTCGCCGTCGCCGCTGCTCTGCCGGGTTGCGCCCGTGCATCGCCGCCTCGGCCGTCGTCGCCGTCGCGCCGTCGCCGGACGCTGGTCGTCGTCGTCGCGCCGTGCCGTCGCCGTGCGCCG
This sequence comes from Oryza brachyantha, assembly GCF_000231095.2. Lineage (NCBI taxonomy): Eukaryota > Viridiplantae > Streptophyta > Magnoliopsida > Poales > Poaceae > Oryza > Oryza brachyantha. The sequence goes on along the minus strand of NC_023167.2, from coordinate 7,773,665 downwards.
CCGCCGCCGCATCGCCCGCAGCTCCCGCCGGCCGCCGCCATCCGCCCGAGCCACGCGCAGCGCCTCCCCTCCTCTCTGTACCCCTCTCGCTGACGAGTGGGCCCCACCCGTCAGCCGTCCCCGCGCCCGCCTCCTCTCTCCCCTGCCTGGGCCCGCGTGTCAGTCTCTCCCTTCCCCCTCTCTCTCACCGACAGGTGGTCCCCACCTGTCAGCCGTCAGCTTCCTCTCTCCTCGCTGACGTCAGCAACCCCATTAATTGCGCAATAATTGATTTAGGACTTTTCTGTTTAGCTAAAAACCCAGAAAACTTTTAAAATTCATAAGTAATTCATCTAGTCTCCGTTTAGGTCCATTCAAATTTCATTAAATTCATAAAATTGTCAAGAATCCATTAAAAATAGTTTCTTTTGCTGTTTCAGTAGAGTTTGTGCCTGTTTTATTTATTTTTGTGCTTTGTCGCTTAGATTCAGACCCCGCCGAAGAGCCGGTTTACTTCGAGATCGTCGCCGAAGTTCCCCAAGGGCCAGAGCAAGGCAAGTGACACTCATCCTTGAACATATTGAACCCATTATTGCAAATTCCCCGCTTTATTATTTCAAATATGCATTGTTTTAATTAAAGTATCTACCTTATGTTATTTTCGGGTAAACCTTATTATTATGCCGTTGTTTATCCAACATTATTCATTGCTGGACCAGGGGTAACTTGACTAGAGTTAGGCCTAGGTTAATGCTTAGCCATGCTTAGAACAAATAGCTCATGGGATCACATTTAATCATGCTTAGTTCTGAATAGCTGAGATAATGACTCATTACCCGGTTCGGGTTAATGTCAACTAAAATATTGATAATGGTGGGCTGTGGGTGCATGGTTTTGAGAGTCGCACCCATGGTAATTAAGGACCGGTTCACGGGAAACCCTGGAAGTAATTAAGTGCTAACCACATGCTGAAATGGGTAAGGTGGGATTTGAAGCACGACTTCGAACTATTTGACGTACCCAGGCAAGGGTAGGCGTGATGGAGTATGGACGGGCAATCGTGGAGTAACGAAAGCTTCTCCTGCTTCCGGATCTACCAAGGCACAAGAGGGGACTACCCGACTTGGTGTAAAGGAGGGGGTGAAACCTGAAGTGTGGTACGATTAAATAGGGAGGGTTGTGTAACGGGTCCTATCACGGTCTCCTTTCCAGTATACCATGGTGGTATGTCGGCGCACGTTCAAGTGTAGTGGAGTCGTGTCTTGTGGGTACGGTAGTACACCTCTGATCAGAGTATAAACTATTCGAATAACCGTGCCCACGATTACGGGCGAGCTCCCAGCTTCACTGTGATTAGTGAACCTCTAATAACTTGAGTAAATTGGTTATCACTCGGGACTACTGCAACGTGGTGTAACGTTGAGTAGTGGTTGGGCCTGTTGCAACGTGGTGTAATGTTGGACAGTGTTGTGGTATTTTTTTACAACTGTTATTTACTTGTGCTTTACTGTATTTAATTACCTTTATTCTTTTAATCTCTGTTAATTGCTTAACTGCCGCTTTATTGCAACTAACCCTAGCCTGTCCTTGTTAATCCCTATGCATCATTTATTGTTCCCCCTTGTCCGTGTTACTTGTTGAGTACGGTGGTTTGTACTCAGCCTTGCTTAACTTTCCCACCCAAGAGCTAGAAGTCGAGTCCGATGGAGGTGCCTCTCAGGAGTGAGCTGTTCCGCCGTCGAAGCGTTGCCTGTGGACTGGAGCCGTACCCGCTGGAGCTAGTCTACCTTTTTCTTTCCGCTGCATTTCCGCTAGAATAAGTGTAATTTTCAGTTCTTTCTAAGAACGATGGTTATGTAATCAACATTGTCTTTTTGTGTACCCTGGCTGGTCCTGGACAGGGATTTAATACACAATTAAGTTCAGAAATTCTTGTGAGGAATTTCTGGGCGTGACAGTTGTGTTCGAGCACGAAGTGTAAACCATGTGGATACACCATTTGTGTAGATATCCCAGAGTTCATACTCGAACCTTTGTAGACTTTGCGTGAATGGCGAAGTTGAAGATGGAATCCAAGTGTACCATTCGTGCTTGGTAGTTTTGCTACCGAAGTTGTGTTCGAGGTTCAAGTGTAAACCATGTGGATACACCATTTGTGTAGTTATCCCAGAGCTTGTACTCGAACCTTGGTCGACTTTGCGTGAATGGCGAAGTTGTTGATGGAATCCAAGTGTACCGTTCGTGCACTATAGTTTTGCGATCGAAGTTGAGCTCGAGCACGTTGTGTAAACAATACGGACACACCATTTAGGTAGCTATCCTAGAGTTCCTACTCAGTCCTTGGTCGACTTTGCATGAATGGCGAATTTGTTGAAGGAATCCAAGTGTACCGCTCGTGCTCGGTAGTTTTGCTACCAACGTTGTGTTCGAGCACGAAGTGTAAACCATGCGGAGACACCTTTTGTGTAGTTATCCAATAGTTCATACTCGAACCTTGGAAGACTTTGCGTGAATGGCGAAGTTGTTGATAAAATCCAAGTGTACCGTTCGTGCTCTATAGTTTTGCTACCGAAGTTGAGTTCGAGCACGAAGTGTAAACCATATGGATACACAGTTTGTGTAGTTATCCCAGAGTTGATACTCGAACCACAGTAGACTTTGCGTGAATGGTGAAGATGTTGATGGAATCCAAGTGTACCGTTCGTGCTCTATAGTTTTACTACCGAAGTTGAATTCGAGCACGAAGTTTAAACCATATGGATACACCATTTGTATAGTTATCGAAGAGTTCCCACTCGGACCTTGTTGACTTTGAATGAATGGCAAAGATATTCATGGAATCCAAGTGCACCATTCGTGCTCGGTAGTTTTGCTACAAAAGTTGTGTTCGAGCACGAAGTGAAAACCCTGTGGATATACCATTTGTGTAGTTATCCAAGAGTTCATACTCGAACCTTGGTAGACTTTGCGTGAATGGCGAAGTTGTTGATAAAATGCAAGTGTACCGTTCGTGCTCGGTAGTTTTGTTACCGAAGTTGTGTTCGAGCACGAAGTGTAAACCATGTGGATACACCATTTGTGTTGTTATCCCAGAGTTCATACTCGAACCTTGGTAGACTTTGCGTGAATGGCGAAGTTGAATATGGAATCCAAGTGTACCGTTCGTGCTTGGTAGTTTTGCTACCAAAGTTGTGTTCGAGGTTGAAGTGTAAACCATGTGGATACACTATTTGTGTAGTTGTCCCAGAGTTTGTACTCGAAGCTTGGTAGACATTGCGTGAATGGCGAAGTTGTTGATGGAATCCAAGTGTACCGTTCGTGCACTATAATTTTGCTACCGAAGTTGAGTTCGAGCACGTTGTGTAAACAATGCGGACACACCATTTGGATAGTTATCCTAGAGTTCCTACTCGGTCCTTGGTCGACTTTGCAAGAATGGCGTAGTTGTTGATGTAATCCAAGTGTACCGCTCGTGCTGGGTAGTTTTGCTACCAAAGTTGTGTTCGAGGACGAAGTGTAAACCACTTGGATACACCATTTATTTAGTTATCCAAGAGTTTATACTCGAACCTTGTTAGACTTTGCGTGAATGGCGAAGTAGTTGACGGAATCCAAGTGTACCGTGCGTGCTCGGTAGTTTTGCTACCAGCGTTGTGTTTGAGCACGAAGTGTAAACCATGTGGACACACAATTTGTGTAGTTATCCAAGAGTTCATACTTAAACCTTGGAAGAGATTGCATGAATGGCGAAGTTGTTGATAAAATCCAAGTGTACCGTTCGTGCTCTATAGTTTGCTACCGAAGTTGAGTTCGAGCACGAAGTGTAAACCATATGTATACACTGTTTGTGTAGTTATCCCAGAGTTCATACTCGAACCACAGTAGACTTTGCGTGAATGGCGAACTTGTTGATGGAATCCAAGTGTACCGTTCGTGCACTATAGTTTTGCTACCGAAGTTGAGTTCGAGCACGATGTGTAAACCATGCAGACACACCATTTGGGTAGTTATCCCAGATTTACTACTCGGTCCTTGGTCGACTTTGCATGAATGGCGAAGTTGTTGATGGAATCCATGTGTACCGCTCGTGCTCGGTAGTTTTGCTACCAAAGTTGTGTTCGAGCACGAAGTGTAAACCATGTGGTACACCATTTGTGTAGTTATCAAAGAGTTCATCCTCGACCCTTGGTAGACTTTGCGTGAATTGCGAAGTTGTTGATAAAATCCAAGTGTACAGTTCGTGCTCTATAGTTTTGCTACCGAAGTTGAGTTCGAGCACGAAGTGTAAACCATGTGGATACACCATTTGTGTAGTTATCCCAGAGTTCCTACTCGAACCATGGTAGACTATGCGTGAATGGCGACGTTGTTGATGGAATCCAAGTGTATCGTTCGTGCTTGGTAGTTTTGCTACAAAAGTTGTGTTCGAGCACGAAGTGTAAACCATGTGGATACACCATTTGTGTAGTTCTCCCAGAGTTCGTACTCGAATCATGGTCAACTTTACGTCAACGGCGAAGTTGATAATGGGAACCAAGTGTTCCATTCGTGCTCGGTAGTTTTGCTACCAAAGTTATGTTCGAGCACGAAGTGTAAACCATGTGGATACACCATTTGTATAGTTATCCAAGAGTTCATACTCGAACCTTGGTAGACTTTGCGTGAATGGTGAAGATGTTGATGGAATCCAAGTGTACCGTTCGTGCTCTATAGTTTTGCTAGGGTAGTTGTGTTCGAGCAAGAAGTGTAGACCATGTGGATACACCATTTGTGTAGTTATCGAAGAGTTCATACTCAAACCTTGGTAGACTTTGCGTGAGTGCCGAAGTTGTTGATGGAATCCATGTGTACCGTTCGTGCTCGGTAGTTTTGCTAGCAACATTGTGTTTAAGGACGAAGTGTAAACCATGTGGATACAACATTTGTGTAGTTAGCCAAGAGTTCATACTCGAACCTTGGAAGACTTTGCGTGAGTGGCGAAGTTTTTGATCAAATCCAAGTGTACCGTTCATGCTCTATAGTTTTGCTACCGAAGTTAAGTTCGAGCACGAAGTGTAAACCATGTGGATACACGATTTGTGTAGTTATCCCAGAGTTCCTACTCGAACCATGCTAGACTTTGCGTGAATGGCGAAGTTGTTGATGGAATCCAAGTGTATCGTTCGCACTCGGTAGTTTTGCTACCAACATTGTGTTTGAGCACGAAGTGTAAACCATGTGGACACACCATTTGTATAGTTATCCAAGAGTTCATACTCGAACCATGGAAGACTTTGCGTGAATGGCGAAGTTATTGATGGAATCCAAGTGTACCGTTCGTGCACTATAGTTTTGCTACCGAAGTTGAGTTCGAGCACGATGTGTAAACCATGCAGACACACCATTTGGGTAGTTATCCCAGATTTACTACTCGGTCCTTGGTCGACTTTGCATGAATGGCGAAGTTGTTGATGGAATCCATGTGTACCGCTCGTGCTCGGTAGTTTTGCTACCAAAGTTGTGTTCGAGCACGAAGTGTAAACCATGTGGTACACCATTTGTGTAGTTATCAAAGAGTTCATCCTCGACCCTTGGTAGACTTTGCGTGAATTGCGAAGTTGTTGATAAAATCCAAGTGTACAGTTCGTGCTCTATAGTTTTGCTACCGAAGTTGAGTTCGAGCACGAAGTGTAAACCATGTGGATACACCATTTGTGTAGTTATCCCAGAGTTCCTACTCGAACCATGGTAGACTATGCGTGAATGGCGACGTTGTTGATGGAATCCAAGTGTATCGTTCGTGCTTGGTAGTTTTGCTACAAAAGTTGTGTTCGAGCACGAAGTGTAAACCATGTGGATACACCATTTGTGTAGTTCTCCCAGAGTTCGTACTCGAATCATGGTCAACTTTACGTCAACGGCGAAGTTGATAATGGGAACCAAGTGTTCCATTCGTGCTCGGTAGTTTTGCTACCAAAGTTATGTTCGAGCACGAAGTGTAAACCATGTGGATACACCATTTGTATAGTTATCCAAGAGTTCATACTCGAACCTTGGTAGACTTTGCGTGAATGGTGAAGATGTTGATGGAATCCAAGTGTACCGTTCGTGCTCTATAGTTTTGCTAGGGTAGTTGTGTTCGAGCAAGAAGTGTAGACCATGTGGATACACCATTTGTGTAGTTATCGAAGAGTTCATACTCAAACCTTGGTAGACTTTGCGTGAGTGCCGAAGTTGTTGATGGAATCCATGTGTACCGTTCGTGCTCGGTAGTTTTGCTAGCAACATTGTGTTTAACGACGAAGTGTAAACCATGTGGATACAACATTTGTGTAGTTAGCCAAGAGTTCATACTCGAACCTTGGAAGACTTTGCGTGAGTGGCGAAGTTTTTGATCAAATCCAAGTGTACCGTTCATGCTCTATAGTTTTGCTACCGAAGTTAAGTTCGAGCACGAAGTGTAAACCATGTGGATACACGATTTGTGTAGTTATCCCAGAGTTCCTACTCGAACCATGCTAGACTTTGCGTGAATGGCGAAGTTGTTGATGGAATCCAAGTGTATCGTTCGCACTCGGTAGTTTTGCTACCAACATTGTGTTTGAGCACGAAGTGTAAACCATGTGGACACACCATTTGTATAGTTATCCAAGAGTTCATACTCGAACCATGGAAGACTTTGCGTGAATGGCGAAGTTATTGATGGAATCCAAGTGTACCGTTCGTGCTCGGTAGTTTTTCTACCGAAGTTGTGTTCGAGCATGAAGTGTAAGCCATGTGGATACACCATTTGTGTAGTTGTCTCAGAGTTCATACTCGAACATTGGTAGACTTTGCGTGAATGGCGAAGTTGTTGATGGAATCCAAGTGTACCGTTCGTGCTCGGTAGTTCTGCAACCAAAGTTGTCTTTGAGGTTGATGTGTAAACCTTGTGGATACACCATTTCTGCAGTTATCCAAGAGTTCATGTGTTCGAGCACGAAGTGTAAACCATGTGGATACACCATTTGTGTAGTTATCCCAGAGTTCATACTCGAACCGTGGTAGACTTTGCGTGAATGGCGAAGTTGTTGATGAAATCCAAGTCTACCGTTCGTGCTCGGTAGTTTTGGTACCGACGTTGTGTTCGAGCACGAAGTGTAAACCATGTGGATACACCATTTGTGTAGTTATCCCAGAGTTCATACTCGAACCGTGGTAGACTTTGCGTGAATGGCGAAGTTGTTGATGAAATCCAAGTCTACCGTTCGTGCTCGGTAGTTTTGGTGCCGACGTTGTGTTCGAGCACGAAGTGTAAACCATGTGGATACACCATTTGTGTAGTTATCCCGGAGTTCATGCTCGAACAGTGGTAGACTTTGCGTGAATGGCGAAGTTGTTGATGGAAACCAAGTGTACCGTTCGTGCTCGATAGTTTTGCTACTTAAGTAGTGTTCGAGCACGAAGTGTAAACCATGTGGATACACCATTTGTGTAGTTATCCTAGAGTTCATCCTCGAACCGTGGTAGACTTTGCGTGAATGGCGAAGTTGGTGATGGAATCCAAGTACACCGTTCGTGCTCTGTACTTTTGCTACCGAAGTTGTGTTCGAGTACGAAGTGTAAACCATGTAGATACACCATTTGTGTAGTTATCCCAGAGTCCATACTCGAACCGTGGTCGACTTTGCGTGAATGGCGAAGTTGTTGATTAAATCCAAGTGTACCGTTCGTGCTCGATAATTTTGCTACCGAAGTTGTGTTCGAGCACGAAGTGTAAACCATGTGGATACACCGTTTGTGTAGTTATCCCGGAGTTCATGCTCGAACAGTGGTAGACTTTGCGTGAATGGCGAAGTTGTTGATGGAAACCAAGTGTACCGTTCGTGCTCGATAGTTTTGCTACTTAAGTAGTGTTTGAGCACGAAGTGTAAACCATGTGGATACACCATTTGTGTAGTTATCCTAGAGTTCATCCTCGAACCGTGGTAGACTTTGCGTGAATGGCGAAGTTGGTGATGGAATCCAAGTACACCGTTCGTGCTCTGTACTTTTGCTACCGAAGTTGTGTTCGAGTACGAAGTGTAAACCATGTAGATACACCATTTGTGTAGTTATCCCAGAGTCCATACTCGAACCGTGGTCGACTTTGCGTGAATGGCGAAGTTGTTGATTAAATCCAAGTGTACCGTTCGTGCTCGATAATTTTGCTACCGAAGTTGTGTTCGAGCGCGAAGTGTAAACCATGTGGATACACCATTTGTGTAGTTATCCCAGAGTTCATACTCGAACCGTGGTAGACATTGCGTGAATGGCGAAGTTGTTGATGGAATCCAAGTGTACCGTTCGTGCACTATAATTTTGCTACCGAAGTTGAGTTCGAGCACGTTGTGTAAACAATGCGGACACACCATTTGGATAGTTATCCTAGAGTTCCTACTCGGTCCTTGGTCGACTTTGCAAGAATGGCGTAGTTGTTGATGTAATCCAAGTGTACCGCTCGTGCTGGGTAGTTTTGCTACCAAAGTTGTGTTCGAGGACGAAGTGTAAACCACTTGGATACACCATTTATTTAGTTATCCAAGAGTTTATACTCGAACCTTGTTAGACTTTGCGTGAATGGCGAAGTAGTTGACGGAATCCAAGTGTACCGTGCGTGCTCGGTAGTTTTGCTACCAGCGTTGTGTTTGAGCACGAAGTGTAAACCATGTGGACACACAATTTGTGTAGTTATCCAAGAGTTCATACTTAAACCTTGGAAGAGATTGCATGAATGGCGAAGTTGTTGATAAAATCCAAGTGTACCGTTCGTGCTCTATAGTTTGCTACCGAAGTTGAGTTCGAGCACGAAGTGTAAACCATATGTATACACTGTTTGTGTAGTTATCCCAGAGTTCATACTCGAACCACAGTAGACTTTGCGTGAATGGCGAACTTGTTGATGGAATCCAAGTGTACCGTTCGTGCACTATAGTTTTGCTACCGAAGTTGAGTTCGAGCACGATGTGTAAACCATGCAGACACACCATTTGGGTAGTTATCCCAGATTTACTACTCGGTCCTTGGTCGACTTTGCATGAATGGCGAAGTTGTTGATGGAATCCATGTGTACCGCTCGTGCTCGGTAGTTTTGCTACCAAAGTTGTGTTCGAGCACGAAGTGTAAACCATGTGGTACACCATTTGTGTAGTTATCAAAGAGTTCATCCTCGACCCTTGGTAGACTTTGCGTGAATTGCGAAGTTGTTGATAAAATCCAAGTGTACAGTTCGTGCTCTATAGTTTTGCTACCGAAGTTGAGTTCGAGCACGAAGTGTAAACCATGTGGATACACCATTTGTGTAGTTATCCCAGAGTTCCTACTCGAACCATGGTAGACTATGCGTGAATGGCGACGTTGTTGATGGAATCCAAGTGTATCGTTCGTGCTTGGTAGTTTTGCTACAAAAGTTGTGTTCGAGCACGAAGTGTAAACCATGTGGATACACCATTTGTGTAGTTCTCCCAGAGTTCGTACTCGAATCATGGTCAACTTTACGTCAACGGCGAAGTTGATAATGGGAACCAAGTGTTCCATTCGTGCTCGGTAGTTTTGCTACCAAAGTTATGTTCGAGCACGAAGTGTAAACCATGTGGATACACCATTTGTATAGTTATCCAAGAGTTCATACTCGAACCTTGGTAGACTTTGCGTGAATGGTGAAGATGTTGATGGAATCCAAGTGTACCGTTCGTGCTCTATAGTTTTGCTAGGGTAGTTGTGTTCGAGCAAGAAGTGTAGACCATGTGGATACACCATTTGTGTAGTTATCGAAGAGTTCATACTCAAACCTTGGTAGACTTTGCGTGAGTGCCGAAGTTGTTGATGGAATCCATGTGTACCGTTCGTGCTCGGTAGTTTTGCTAGCAACATTGTGTTTAACGACGAAGTGTAAACCATGTGGATACAACATTTGTGTAGTTAGCCAAGAGTTCATACTCGAACCTTGGAAGACTTTGCGTGAGTGGCGAAGTTTTTGATCAAATCCAAGTGTACCGTTCATGCTCTATAGTTTTGCTACCGAAGTTAAGTTCGAGCACGAAGTGTAAACCATGTGGATACACGATTTGTGTAGTTATCCCAGAGTTCCTACTCGAACCATGCTAGACTTTGCGTGAATGGCGAAGTTGTTGATGGAATCCAAGTGTATCGTTCGCACTCGGTAGTTTTGCTACCAACATTGTGTATGAGCACGAAGTGTAAACCATGTGGACACACCATTTGTATAGTTATCCAAGAGTTCATACTCGAACCATGGAAGACTTTGCGTGAATGGCGAAGTTATTGATGGAATCCAAGTGTACCGTTCGTGCTCGGTAGTTTTTCTACCGAAGTTGTGTTCGAGCATGAAGTGTAAGCCATGTGGATACACCATTTGTGTAGTTGTCTCAGAGTTCATACTCGAACATTGGTAGACTTTGCGTGAATGGCGAAGTTGTTGATGGAATCCAAGTGTACCGTTCGTGCTCGGTAGTTCTGCAACCAAAGTTGTCTTTGAGGTTGATGTGTAAACCTTGTGGATACACCATTTCTGCAGTTATCCAAGAGTTCATGTGTTCGAGCACGAAGTGTAAACCATGTGGATACACCATTTGTGTAGTTATCCCAGACTTCATACTCGAACCGTGGTAGACTTTGCGTGAATGGCGAAGTTGTTGATGAAATCCAAGTCTACCGTTCGTGCTCGGTAGTTTTGGTACCGACGTTGTGTTCGAGCACGAAGTGTAAACCATGTGGATACACCATTTGTGTAGTTATCCCAGAGTTCATACTCGAACCGTGGTAGACTTTGCGTGAATGGCGAAGTTGTTGATGAAATCCAAGTCTACCGTTCGTGCTCGGTAGTTTTGGTGCCGACGTTGTGTTCGAGCACGAAGTGTAAACCATGTGGATACACCATTTGTGTAGTTATCCCAGAGTTCATGCTCGAACAGTGGTAGACTTTGCGTGAATGGCGAAGTTGTTGATGGAAACCAAGTGTACCGTTCGTGCTCGATAGTGTTGCTACTTAAGTAGTGTTCGAGCACGAAGTGTAAACCATGTGGATACACCATTTGTGTAGTTATCCTAGAGTTCATCCTCGAACCGTGGTAGACTTTGCGTGAATGGCGAAGTTGGTGATGGAATCCAAGTACACCGTTCGTGCTCTGTACTTTTGCTACCGAAGTTGTGTTCGAGTACGAAGTGTAAACCATGTAGATACACCATTTGTGTAGTTATCCCAGAGTCCATACTCGAACCGTGGTCGACTTTGCGTGAATGGCGAAGTTGTTGATTAAATCCAAGTGTACCGTTCGTGCTCGATAATTTTGCTACCGAAGTTGTGTTCGAGCGCGAAGTGTAAACCATGTGGATACACCATTTGTGTAGTTATCCCAGAGTTCATACTCGAACCGTGGTAGACTTTGCGTGAATGGCGAAGTTGTTGATGAAATCCAAGTCTACCGTTCGTGCTCGGTAATTTTGGTACCGACGTTGTGTTCGAGCGCGAAGTGTAAACCATGTGGATACACCATTTGTGTAGTTATCCCAGAGTTCATACTCGAACCGTGGTAGACTTTGCGTGAATGGCGAAGTTGTTGATGAAATCCAAGTCTACCATTCGTGCTCGGTAATTTTGGTACCGACGTTGTGTTCGAGCACGAAGTGTAAACCATGTGGATACACCATTTGTGTAGTTATCCCAGAGTTCATACTCCAACCTTGGTAGATTTTGCGTGAATGGCGAAGTTGTTGATGGAAACTAAGTGTACCGTTCGTGCTCGGTAGTTTTGCTACCGAAGTTGTGTTTGTAGTTATCCCAAAGTTAATAGTCGAACCTTGGTCGACCTTTCGTGTAGGGTCAAGTTTTTGATGGAATCAAAATGTACTGTTCGCGCTCGGTAGTTTTGCTTCTCAAGTTGTGTTCGAGCATGAAGTGTAAACCATGTGGATACACCATTTGTGTAGTTATCCCATAGTTCATACACGAACCATGGTACACTTTGTGTAAATGGCGAAGTTGTTGATGAAATCCAAGTCTACCGTTCGTGCTCGGTAATTTTGGTACCGAAGTTGTGTTCGAGCGCGAAGTGTAAACCATGTGGATACACCATTTGTGTAGTTATCCCAGAGTTCATACTCGAACCGTGGTAGACTTTGCGTGAATGGCGAAGTTGTTGATGAAATCCAAGTCTACCGTTCGTGCTCGGTAGTTTTGGTACCGACGTTGTGTTCGAGCACGAAGTGTAAACCATGTGGATACACCATTTGTGTAGTTATCCAAGAGTTCATACTCGAACCGTGGTAGACTTTGCGTGAATAGCGAAGTTGTTGATGAAATCCAAGTGTACCGTTCGTGCTCGGTAGTTTTGCTACCGACGTTGTGTTCGACCACGAAGAGTAAACCATGTGGATACACCATTTATGTAGTTATCCCAGAGTTCATTCTCGAACCGTGGTAGACTTTGCGTGAATGACGAAGTTGTTGATGGAATCCAAGTGTACCGTTTGTGCTCGGTAATTTTGCAACCGAAGTTGTGTTTGAGCACGAAGTGTAAACCATGTGGATACACCATTTGTGTAGTTATCCCAGAGTTCATACTCAAACCTCGGTAGATTCTGCGTGAATGGCGAAGTTGTTGATTTAAACCAAGTGTACCGTTCGTGCTCGGTAGTTTTGCTACCAAAGTTATGTTCGAGTACGAAGTATGAACCATGTGTGTACACAATTTATGTAGTTATCCCAAAGTTAATTGTCGAACCTTGGTCGACATTTCGTGTAGGGTGAAGTTGTTGATGGAATCAAAGTGTACTGGTCGCGCTCGGTAGTTTTGCTAATCAAGTTGTGTTCGAGAATGAAGTGTAAACCATGGTAGACTTTGTGTGAACGGCGAAGTTGTTGATGGAATCCAAGTGTACCGTTCGTGCTCGGTAGTTTTGCTACCGAAGTTGTGTTCGAGTACGAAGTATGAACCATGTGTGTACACGATTTATGTAGTTATCCCAGAGTTAATAGTCGAACCTTGGTCGACCTTTCGTGTAGGGTGAAGTTGTTGATGGAATCAAAGTGTACTGTTCGCGCTCGGTAGTTTTGCTACTCAAGTTGTGTTCGAGCACGAAGTGTAAACCATGTGGATACACCATTTGTGTAGTTATCCCAGAATTCACACTTGAACCGTGGAAGACTTTGCGTGAATGTCGAAGTTGTTGATGAAATCCAAGTCTACCGTTCGTGCTCGGTAGTTTTGGTACCGACGTTGTGTTCGAGCACGAAGTGTAAACAATGTGGATACAGCATTTGTGTAGTTATCCTAGAGTTCATACTGGAACCGTGATAGACTTTGCGTGAATGGCGAAGTTGTTGATGAAATCCAAGTGTACCGTTCGTGCTCGGTAGTTTTGCTACCGACGTTGTGTTCGACCACGAAGTGTAAACCATGTGGATACACCATTTGTGTAGTTGTCCCAGAGTTCATTCTCGAACCGTGGTAGACTTTGCGTGAATGGCGAAGCTGTTGATGAAATCCAAGTGTACCGATCGTGCTCGGTACTTTTGCTACCGAGGTTGTGTTCGAGCACGAAGTGTAAACCATGTGGATACACCATTTGTGTAGTTATCCTAGAGTTCATACTTGAACCGTGGTAGACTTTGCGTGAATGGCGAAGTTGTTGATGGAATCCAAGTATACCGTTCGTGCTCGGTAATTTTGCTACCGAAGTTGTGTTCGAGCGCGAAGTGTAAACCATGTGGATACACCATTTGTGTAGTTATCCCAGAGTTCATACTCGAACCGTGGTAGACTTTGCGTGAATGGCGAAGTTGTTGATGAAATCCAAGTCTACCGTTCGTGCTCGGTAGTTTTGGTACCGACGTTGTGTTCGAGCACGAAGTGTAAACCATGTGGATACACCATTTGTGTAGTTATCCAAGAGTTCATACTCGAACCGTGGTAGACTTTGCGTGAATAGCGAAGTTGTTGATGAAATCCAAGTGTACCGTTCGTGCTCGGTAGTTTTGCTACCGACGTTGTGTTCGACCACGAAGTGTAAACCATGTGGATACACCATTTATGTAGTTATCCCAGAGTTCATTCTCGAACCGTGGTAGACTTTGCGTGAATGACGAAGTTGTTAATGGAATCCAAGTGTACCGTTTGTGCTCGGTAATTTTGCAACCGAAGTTGTGTTTGAGCACGAAGTGTAAACCATGTGGATACACCATTTGTGTAGTTATCCCAGAGTTCATACTCAAACCTCGGTAGATTCTGCGTGAATGGCGAAGTTGTTGATTTAAACCAAGTGTACCGTTCGTGCTCGGTAGTTTTGCTACCAAAGTTATGTTCGAGTACGAAGTATGAACCATGTGTGTACACAATTTATGTAGTTATCCCAAAGTTAATTGTCGAACCTTGGTCGACATTTCGTGTAGGGTGAAGTTGTTGATGGAATCAAAGTGTACTGGTCGCGCTCGGTAGTTTTGCTAATCAAGTTGTGTTCGAGAATGAAGTGTAAACCATGGTAGACTTTGTGTGAACGGCGAAGTTGTTGATGGAATCCAAGTGTACCGTTCGTGCTCGGTAGTTTTGCTACCGAAGTTGTGTTCGAGTACGAAGTATGAACCTTGTGTGTACACGATTTATGTAGTTATCCCAGAGTTAATAGTCGAACCTTGGTCGACCTTTCGTGTAGGGTGAAGTTGTTGATGGAATCAAAGTGTACTGTTCGCGCTCGGTAGTTTTGCTACTCAAGTTGTGTTCGAGCACGAAGTGTAAACCATGTGGATACACCATTTGTGTAGTTATCCCAGAATTCACACTTGAACCGTGGAAGACTTTGCGTGAATGTCGAAGTTGTTGATGAAATCCAAGTCTACCGTTCGTGCTCGGTAGTTTTGGTACCGACGTTGTGTTCGAGCACGAAGTGTAAACAATGTGGATACAGCATTTGTGTAGTTATCCTAGAGTTCATACTGGAACCGTGATAGACTTTGCGTGAATGGCGAAGTTGTTGATGAAATCCAAGTGTACCGTTCGTGCTCGGTAGTTTTGCTACCGACGTTGTGTTCGACCACGAAGTGTAAACCATGTGGATACACCATTTGTGTAGTTGTCCCAGAGTTCATTCTCGAACCGTGGTAGACTTTGCGTGAATGGCGAAGCTGTTGATGAAATCCAAGTGTACCGATCGTGCTCGGTACTTTTGCTACCGAGGTTGTGTTCGAGCACGAAGTGTAAACCATGTGGATACACCATTTGTGTAGTTATCCTAGAGTTCATACTTGAACCGTGGTAGACTTTGCGTGAATGGCGAAGTTGTTGATGGAATCCAAGTATACCGTTCGTGCTCGGTAATTTTGCTACCGAAGTTGTGTTCGAGCGCGAAGTGTAAACCATGTGGATACACCATTTGTGTAGTTATCCCAGAGTTCATACTCGAACCGTGGTAGACTTTGCGTGAATGGCGAAGTTGTTGATGAAATCCAAGTCTACCGTTCGTGCTCGGTAGTTTTGGTACCGACGTTGTGTTCGAGCACGAAGTGTAAACCATGTGGATACACCATTTGTGTAGTTATCCAAGAGTTCATACTCGAACCGTGGTAGACTTTGCGTGAATAGCGAAGTTGTTGATGAAATCCAAGTGTAGCGTTCGTGCTCGGTAGTTTTGCTACCGACGTTGTGTTCGACCACGAAGTGTAAACCATGTGGATACACCATTTATGTAGTTATCCCAGAGTTCATTCTCGAACCGTGGTAGACTTTGCGTGAATGACGAAGTTGTTAATGGAATCCAAGTGTACCGTTTGTGCTCGGTAATTTTGCAACCGAAGTTGTGTTTGAGCACGAAGTGTAAACCATGTGGATACACCATTTGTGTAGTTATCCCAGAGTTCATACTCAAACCTCGGTAGATTCTGCGTGAATGGCGAAGTTGTTGATTTAAACCAAGTGTACCGTTCGTGCTCGGTAGTTTTGCTACCAAAGTTATGTTCGAGTACGAAGTATGAACCATGTGTGTACACAATTTATGTAGTTATCCCAAAGTTAATTGTCGAACCTTGGTCGACATTTCGTGTAGGGTGAAGTTGTTGATGGAATCAAAGTGTACTGGTCGCGCTCGGTAGTTTTGCTAATCAAGTTGTGTTCGAGAATGAAGTGTAAACCATGGTAGACTTTGTGTGAACGGCGAAGTTGTTGATGGAATCCAAGTGTACCGTTCGTGCTCGGTAGTTTTGCTACCGAAGTTGTGTTCGAGTACGAAGTATGAACCTTGTGTGTACACGATTTATGTAGTTATCCCAGAGTTAATAGTCGAACCTTGGTCGACCTTTCGTGTAGGGTGAAGTTGTTGATGGAATCAAAGTGTACTGTTCGCGCTCGGTAGTTTTGCTACTCAAGTTGTGTTCGAGCACGAAGTGTAAACCATGTGGATACACCATTTGTGTAGTTATCCCAGAATTCACACTTGAACCGTGGAAGACTTTGCGTGAATGTCGAAGTTGTTGATGAAATCCAAGTCTACCGTTCGTGCTCGGTAGTTTTGGTACCGACGTTGTGTTCGAGCACGAAGTGTAAACAATGTGGATACAGCATTTGTGTAGTTATCCTAGAGTTCATACTGGAACCGTGATAGACTTTGCGTGAATGGCGAAGTTGTTGATGAAATCCAAGTGTACCGTTCGTGCTCGGTAGTTTTGCTACCGACGTTGTGTTCGACCACGAAGTGTAAACCATGTGGATACACCATTTGTGTAGTTGTCCCAGAGTTCATTCTCGAACCGTGGTAGACTTTGCGTGAATGGCGAAGCTGTTGATGAAATCCAAGTGTACCGATCGTGCTCGGTACTTTTGCTACCGAGGTTGTGTTCGAGCACGAAGTGTAAACCATGTGGATACACCATTTGTGTAGTTATCCTAGAGTTCATACTTGAACCGTGGTAGACTTTGCGTGAATGGCGAAGTTGTTGATGGAATCCAAGTATACCGTTCGTGCTCGGTAATTTTGCTACCGAAGTTGTGTTCGAGCGCGAAGTGTAAACCATGTGGATACACCATTTGTGTAGTTATCCCAGAGTTCATACTCGAACCGTGGTAGACTTTGCGTGAATGGCGAAGTTGTTGATGAAATCCAAGTCTACCGTTCGTGCTCGGTAGTTTTGGTACCGACGTTGTGTTCGAGCACGAAGTGTAAACCATGTGGATACACCATTTGTGTAGTTATCCAAGAGTTCATACTCGAACCGTGGTAGACTTTGCGTGAATAGCGAAGTTGTTGATGAAATCCAAGTGTAGCGTTCGTGCTCGGTAGTTTTGCTACCGACGTTGTGTTCGACCACGAAGTGTAAACCATGTGGATACACCATTTATGTAGTTATCCCAGAGTTCATTCTCGAACCGTGGTAGACTTTGCGTGAATGACGAAGTTGTTAATGGAATCCAAGTGTACCGTTTGTGCTCGGTAATTTTGCAACCGAAGTTGTGTTTGAGCACGAAGTGTAAACCATGTGGATACACCATTTGTGTAGTTATCCCAGAGTTCATACTCAAACCTCGGTAGATTCTGCGTGAATGGCGAAGTTGTTGATTTAAACCAAGTGTACCGTTCGTGCTCGGTAGTTTTGCTACCAAAGTTACGTTCGAGTACGAAGTATGAACCATGTGTGTACACAATTTATGTAGTTATCCCAAAGTTAATTGTCGAACCTTGGTCGACATTTCGTGTAGGGTGAAGTTGTTGATGGAATCAAAGTGTACTGGTCGCGCTCGGTAGTTTTGCTAATCAAGTTGTGTTCGAGAATGAAGTGTAAACCATGGTAGACTTTGTGTGAATGGCGAAGTTGTTGATGGAATCCAAGTGTACCGTTCGTGCTCGGTAGTTTTGCTACTGAAGTTGTGTTCGAGTACGAAGTACGAACCATGTGTGTACACGATTTATGTAGTTATCCCAGAGTTAATAGTCGAACCTTGGTCGACCTTTCGTGTAGGGTGAAGTTGTTGATGGAATCAAAGTGTACTGTTCGCGCTCGGTAGTTTTGCTACTCAAGTTGTGTTCGAGCACGAAGTGTAAACCATGTGGATACACCATTTGTGTAGTTATCCCAGAGTTCAAACTCGAACCATGGTAGACTTTGCGTGAATGGCGAAGTTGTTGATGAAATCCAAGTCTACCGTTCGTGCTCGGTAGTTTTGGTACCGACGTTGTGTTCGAGTACGAAGTGTAAACCATGTGGATACACCATTTGTGTAGTTATCCTAGAGTTCGTACTGGAACCGTGGTAGACTTTGCGTGAATGGCGAAGTTGTTGATGAAATCCAAGTGTACCGTTCGTGCTCGGTAGTTTTGCTACCGATGTTGTGTTCGACCACGAAGTGTAAACTATGTGGACACACCATTTGTGTAGTTATCCCAGAGTTCATTCTCGAACCGTGGTAGACTTTGCGTGAATGGCGAAGTTGTTGATGGAAACCAAGTGTACCGATCGTGCTAGGTACTTTTGCTACCGAGGTTGTGTTCGAGGACGAAGTGTAAACCATGTGGATACACCATTTGTGTAGTTATCCTCGAGTTCATACTCGAACCGTGGTAGACTTTGCGTGAATGGCGAAGTTGTTGATGGAATCCAAGTGTGTCGTTCGTGCTCGGTAGTTTTGCTACCAAAGTTGTGTTCGAGCACGAAGTGTAAACCATGTGGATACACCATTTGTGTAGTTATCCCAGAGTTCATACTCGAACCGTGGTAGACTTTGCGTGAATGGCGAAGTTGTTGATGGAATCCAAGTATACCGTTCGTGCTCGGTAATTTTGCTACCGAAGTTGTGTTCGAGCGCGAAGTGTAAACCATGTGTATACACCATTTGTGTAGTTCTCCCAGAGTTCATACTCGAACCGTGGTAGACTTTGCGTGAATGGCGAAGTTGTTGATGAAATCCAAGTCTACCGTTCGTGCTCGGTAGTTTTGGTACCGACGTTGTGTTCTAGCACCAAGTGTAAACCTTGTGGATACACCATTTGTGTAGTTATCCCAGAGTTCATACTCGAACCGTGGTAGACTTTGCGTGAATGGCGAAGTTGTTGATGAAATCCAAGTCTACCGTTCGTGCTCGGTAGTTTTGGTACCGACGTTGTGTTCGAGCACGAAGTGTAAACCATGTGGATACACCATTTGTGTAGTTATCCCGGAGTTCATGCTCGAACAGTGGTAGACTTTGCGTGAATGGCGAAGTTGTTGATGGAAACCAAGTGTACCGTTCGTGCTCGATAGTTTTGCTACTTAAGTAGTGTTCGAGCACGAAGTGTAAACCATGTGGATACACCATTTGTGTAGTTATCCCAGAGTTCATCCTCGAACCGTGGTAGACTTTGCGTGAATGGCGAAGTTGGTGATGGAATCCAAGTACACCGTTCGTGCTCTGTACTTTTGCTACCGAAGTTGTGTTCGAGTACGAAGTGTAAACCATGTAGATACACCATTTGTGTAGTTATCCCAGAGTCCATACTCGAACCGTGGTCGACTTTGCGTGAATGGCGAAGTTGTTGATTAAATCCAAGTGTACCGTTCGTGCTCGATAATTTTGCTACCGAAGTTGTGTTCGAGCGCGAAGTGTAAACCATGTGGATAAACCATTTGTGTAGTTATCCCAGAGTTCATACTCGAACCGTGGTAGACTTTGCGTGAATGGCGAAGTTGTTGATGAAATCCAAGTCTACCGTTCGTGCTCGGTAATTTTGGTACCGACGTTGTGTTCGAGCACGAAGTGTAAACCATGTGGAAACACCATTTGTGTAGTTATCCCAGAGTTCATACTCCAACCTTGGTAGATTTTGCGTGAATGGCGAAGTTGTTGATGGAAACTAAGTGTACCGTTCGTGCTCGGTAGTTTTGCTACCGAAGTTGTGTTTGTAGTTATCCCAAAGTTAATAGTCGAACCTTGGTCGACCTTTCGTGTAGGGTGAAGTTGTTGATGGAATCAAAGTGTACTGTTCGCGCTTGGTAGTTTTGCTACTCAAGTTGTGTTCGAGCACGAAGTGTAAACCATGTGGATACACCATTTGTGTAGTTATCCCAGAGTTCATACTCGAACCGTGGTAGACTTTGCGTGAATGGCGAAGTTGTTGATGAAATCCAAGTCTACCGTTCGTGCTCGGTAGTTTTGGTACCGACGTTGTGTTCGAGCACGAAGTGTAAACCATGTGGATACACCATTTGTGTAGTTATCCCAGAGTTCATACTCGAACCGTGGTAGACTTTGCGTGAATGGCGAAGTTGTTGATGAAATCCAAGTCTACCGTTCGTGCTCGGTAGTTTTGGTACCGACGTTGTGTTCTAGCACCAAGTGTAAACCTTGTGGATACACCATTTGTGTAGTTATCCCAGAGTTCATACTCGAACCGTGGTAGACTTTGCGTGAATGGCGAAGTTGTTGATGAAATCCAAGTCTACCGTTCGTGCTCGGTAGTTTTGGTACCGACGTTGTGTTCGAGCACGAAGTGTAAACCATGTGGATACACCATTTGTGTAGTTATCCCGGAGTTCATGCTCGAACAGTGGTAGACTTTGCGTGAATGGCGAAGTTGTTGATGGAAACCAAGTGTACCGTTCGTGCTCGATAGTTTTGCTACTTAAGTAGTGTTCGAGCACGAAGTGTAAACCATGTGGATACACCATTTGTGTAGTTATCCCAGAGTTCATCCTCGAACCGTGGTAGACTTTGCGTGAATGGCGAAGTTGGTGATGGAATCCAAGTACACCGTTCGTGCTCTGTACTTTTGCTACCGAAGTTGTGTTCGAGTACGAAGTGTAAACCATGTAGATACACCATTTGTGTAGTTATCCCAGAGTCCATACTCGAACCGTGGTCGACTTTGCGTGAATGGCGAAGTTGTTGATTAAATCCAAGTGTACCGTTCGTGCTCGATAATTTTGCTACCGAAGTTGTGTTCGAGCGCGAAGTGTAAACCATGTGGATAAACCATTTGTGTAGTTATCCCAGAGTTCATACTCGAACCGTGGTAGACTTTGCGTGAATGGCGAAGTTGTTGATGAAATCCAAGTCTACCGTTCGTGCTCGGTAATTTTGGTACCGACGTTGTGTTCGAGCACGAAATGTAAACCATGTGGAAACACCATTTGTGTAGTTATCCCAGAGTTCATACTCCAACCTTGGTAGATTTTGCGTGAATGGCGAAGTTGTTGATGGAAACTAAGTGTACCGTTCGTGCTCGGTAGTTTTGCTACCGAAGTTGTGTTTGTAGTTATCCCAAAGTTAATAGTCGAACCTTGGTCGACCTTTCGTGTAGGGTGAAGTTGTTGATGGAATCAAAGTGTACTGTTCGCGCTTGGTAGTTTTGCTACTCAAGTTGTGTTCGAGCACGAAGTGTAAACCATGTGGATACACCATTTGTGTAGTTATCCCAGAGTTCATACTCGAACCGTGGTAGACTTTGCGTGAATGGCGAAGTTGTTGATGAAATCCAAGTCTACCGTTCGTGCTCGGTAGTTTTGGTACCGACGTTGTGTTCGAGCACGAAGTGTAAACCATGTGGATACACCATTTGTGTAGTTATCCCAGAGTTCATACTCGAACCGTGGTAGACTTTGCGTGAATAGCGAAGTTGTTGATGAAATCCAAGTGTACCGTTCGTGCTCGGTAGTTTTGCTACCGACGTTGTGTTCGACCACGAAGTGTAAACCATGTGGATACACCATTTATGTAGTTATCCCAGAGTTCATTCTCGAACCGTGGTATACTTTGCGTGAATGACGAAGTTGTTGATGGAATCCAAGTGTACCGTTTGTGCTCGGTAATTTTGCAACCGAAGTTGTGTTTGAGCACGAAGTGTAAACCATGTGGATACACCATTTGTGTAGTTATCCCAGAGTTCATACTCAAACCTCGGTAGATTCTGCGTGAATGGCGAAGTTGTTGATGGAAACCAAGTGTACCGTTCGTGCTCGGTAGTTTTGCTACCGAAGTTATGTTCGAGTACGAAGTATGAACGATGTGTGTACACAATTTGTGTAGTTATCCCAAAGTTAATTGTCGAACCTTGGTCGACATTTCGTGTAGGGTGAAGTTGTTGATGGAATCAAAGTGTACTGGTCGCGCTCGGTAGTTTTGCTAATCAAGTTGTGTTCGAGCATGAAGTGTAAACCATGGTAGACTTTGTGTGAATGGCGAAGTTGTTCATGGAATCCAAGTGTACCGTTCGTGCTCGGTAGTTTTGCTACCGAAGTTGTGTTCGAGTACGAAGTACGAACCAAGTGTGTACACAATTTATGTAGTTATCCCAGAGTTAATAGTCGAACCTTGGTCGACCTTTCGTGTAGGGTGAAGTTGTTGATGGAATACAAGTATACCGTTCGTGCTCGGTAATTTTGCTACCGAAGTTGTGTTCGAGCGCGAAGTGTAAACCATGTGTATACACCATTTGTGTAGTTCTCCCAGAGTTCATACTCGAACCGTGGTAGACTTTGCGTGAATGGCGAAGTTGTTGATGAAATCCAAGTCTACCGTTCGTGCTCGGTAGTTTTGGTACCGACGTTGTGTTCGAGCACGAAGTGTAAACCATGTGGATACACCATTTGTGTAGTTATCCTAGAGTTCATACTCGAACCGTGGTAGACTTTGCGTGAATGGCGAAGTTGTTGATGGAATCCAAGTGTGCCGTTCGTGCTCGGTAGTTTTGCTACCAAAGTTGTGTTCGAGCACGAAGTGTAAACCATGTGGATACACCATTTGTGTAGTTGTCCCAGAGTTGATTCTCGAACCGTGGTAGACTTTGCGTGAATGGCGAAGTTGTTGATGGAAACCAAGTGTACCGATCGTGCTCGGTACTTTTCCTACCGAGGTTGTGTTCGAGCACGAAGTGTAAACCATGTGGATACACCATTTGTGTAGTTATCCTAGAGTTCATACTCGAACCGTGGTAGACTTTGCGTGAATGGCGAAGTTGTTGATGGAATCCAAGTGTGCCGTTCGTGCTCGGTAGTTTTGCTACCAAAGTTGTGTTCGAGCACGAAGTGTAAACCATGTGGATACACCATTTGTGTAGTTATCCCAGAGTTCATACTCGAACCGTGGTAGACTTTGCGTGAATGGCGAAGTTGTTGATGGAATCCAAGTATACCGTTCGTGCTCGGTAATTTTGCTACCGAAGTTGTGTTCGAGCGCGAAGTGTAAACCATGTGTATACACCATTTGTGTAGTTCTCCCAGAGTTCATACTCGAACCGTGGTAGACTTTGCGTGAATGGCGAAGTTGTTGATGAAATCCAAGTCTACCGTTCGTGCTCGGTAGTTTTGGTACCGACGTTGTGTTCGAGCACGAAGTGTAAACCATGTGGATACACCATTTGTGTAGTTATCCCAGAGTTCATACTCGAACCGTGGTAGACTTTGCGTGAATAGCGAAGTTGTTGATGAAATCCAAGTGTACCGTTCGTGCTCGGTAGTTTTGCTACCGACGTTGTGTTCGACCACGAAGTGTAAACCATGTGGATACACCATTTATGTAGTTATCCCAGAGTTCATTCTCGAACCGTGGTAGACTTTGCGTGAATGACGAAGTTGTTGATGGAATCCAAGTGTACCGTTTGTGCTCGGTAATTTTGCAACCGAAGTTGTGTTTGAGCACGAAGTGTAAACCATGTGGATACACCATTTGTGTAGTTATCCTAGAGTTCATACTCAAACCTCGGTAGATTCTGCGTGAATGGCGAAGTTGTTGATGGAAACCAAGTGTACCGTTCGTGCTCGGTAGTTTTGCTACCGAAGTTATGTTCGAGTACGAAGTATGAACGATGTGTGTACACAATTTATGTAGTTATCCCAAAGTTAATTGTCGAACCTTGGTCGACATTTCGTGTAGGGTGAAGTTGTTGATGGAATCAAAGTGTACTGGTCGCGCTCGGTAGTTTTGCTAATCAAGTTGTGTTCGAGCATGAAGTGTAAACCATGGTAGACTTTGTGTGAATGGCGAAGTTGTTCATGGAATCCAAGTGTACCGTTCGTGCTCGGTAGTTTTGCTACCGAAGTTGTGTTCGAGTACGAAGTACGAACCAAGTGTGTACACAATTTATGTAGTTATCTCAGAGTTAATAGTCGAACCTTGGTCGACCTTTCGTGTAGGGTGAAGTTGTTGATGGAATCAAAGTGTACTGCTCGCGCTCGGTAGTTTTGCTACTCAAGTTGTGTTCGAGCACGAAGTGTAAACCATGTGGATACACCATTTGTGTAGTCATCCCAGAGTTCAAACTCGAACCGTGGTAGACTTTGCGTGAATGGCGAAGTTGTTGATGAAATCCAAGTCTACCGTTCGTGCTCGGTAGTTTTGGTACCGACGTTGTGTTCGAGTACGAAGTGTAAACCATGTGGATACACCATTTGTGTAGTTATCCTAGAGTTCATACTTGAACCGTGGTAGACTTTGCGTGAATGGCGAAGTTATTGATGAAATCCAAGTGTACCGTTCGTGCTCGATAGTTTTGCTACCGATGTTGTGTTCGACCATGAAGTGTAAACCATGTGGATACACCATTTGTGTAGTTATCCCAGAGTTCATTCTCGAACCGTGGTAGACTTTGCGTGAATGGCGAAGTTGTTGATGGAAACCAAGTTTACCGATCGTGCTCGGTACTTTTGCTACCGAGGTTATGTTCTAGCACGAAGTGTAAACCATGTGGATACACCATTTGTGTAGTTATCCTAGAGTTCATACTCGAACCGTGCTAGACTTTGCGTGAATGGCGAAGTTGTTGATGGAACCCAAGTGTGCCGTTCTTGCTCGGTAGTTTTGCTACCAAAGTTGTGTTCGAGCACGAAGTGTAAACCATGTGGATACACCATTTGTGTAGTTGTCCCAGAGTTGATTCTCGAACCGTGGTAGACTTTGCGTGAATGGCGAAGTTGTTGATGGAAACCAAGTGTACCGATCGTGCTCGGTACTTTTCCTACCGAGGTTGTGTTCGAGCACGAAGTGTAAACCATGTGGATACACCATTTGTGTAGTTATCCTAGAGTTCATACTCGAACCGTGGTAGACTTTGCGTGAATGGCGAAGTTGTTGATGGAATCCAAGTGTGCCGTTCGTGCTCGGTAGTTTTGCTACCAAAGTTGTGTTCGAGCACGAAGTGTAAACCATGTGGATACACCATTTGTGTAGTTATCCCAGAGTTCATACTCGAACCGTGGTAGACTTTGCGTGAATGGCGAAGTTGTTGATGGAATCCAAGTATACCGTTCGTGCTCGGTAATTTTGCTACCGAAGTTGTGTTCGAGCGCGAAGTGTAAACCATGTGTATACACCATTTGTGTAGTTATCCCAGAGTTCATACTCGAACCGTTGTAGACTTTGCCTGAATGGCGAAGTTGTTGATGAAATCCAAGTCTACCGTTCGTGCTCGGTAGTTTTGGTACCGATGTTGTGTTCTAGCACCAAATGTAAACCATGTGGATACACCGTTTGTGTAGTTAGCCCAGAGTTCATACTCGAACCGTGGTAGACTTTGCGTGAATGGCGAAGTTGTTGATGGAATCCAAGTCTACCGTTCGTGCTCGGTAGTTTTGGTACCGACGTTGTGTTCGAGCACGAAGTGTAAACCATGTGGATACACCATTTGTCTAGTTATCCCAGAGTTCATACTCGAACCATGGTAGACTTTGCGTGAATGACGAAGTTGTTGATGGAATCCAAGTATACCGTTCGTGCTCGGTAATTTTGCTACCGAAGTTGTGTTCGAGCGCGAAGTGTAAACCATGTGGATACACCATTTGTTTAGTTATCCCAGAGTTCATACTCGAACCGTGGTAGACTTTGCGTGAATGCCGAAGTTGTTGATGAAATCTAAGTTTACCGTTCGTGCTCCGTAGTTTTGGTACCGACGTTGTGTTCGAGCACGAAGTGTAAACCATGTGGATACACCATTTGTGTAGTTATCCTAGAGTTCATACTCGAACCGTGGTAGACTTTGCGTGAATAGCGAAGTTGTTGATGGAATCCGAGTGTGCCGTTCGTGCTCGGTAGTTTTGCTACCAAAGTTATGTTCGAGCACGAAGTGTAAACCATGTGGATACACCATTTGTGTAGTTATCCCAGAGTTCATACTCGAACCGTGGTATACTTTGCGTGAATGGCGAAGTTGTTGATGGAATCCGAGTATACCGTTCGTGCTCGGTAATTTTGCTACCGAAGTTGTGTTCGAGCGCGAAGTGTAAACCATGTGTATACACCATTTGTGTAGTTATCCCAGAGTTCATACTCGAACCGTTGTAGACTTTGCCTGAATGGCGAAGTTGTTGATGAAATCCAAGTCTACCGTTCGTGCTCGGTAGTTTTGGTACCGATGTTGTGTTCTAGCACCAAATGTAAACCATGTGGATACACCGTTTGTGTAGTTAGCCCAGAGTTCATACTCGAACCGTGGTAGACTTTGCGTGAATGGCGAAGTTGTTGATGGAATCCAAGTCTACCGTTCGTGCTCGGTAGTTTTGGTACCGACGTTGTGTTCGAGCACGAAGTGTAAACCATGTGGATACACCATTTGTCTAGTTATCCCAGAGTTCATACTCGAACCATGGTAGACTTTGCGTGAATGACGAAGTTGTTGATGGAATCCAAGTATACCGTTCGTGCTCGGTAATTTTGCTACCGAAGTTGTGTTCGAGCGCGAAGTGTAAACCATGTGGATACACCATTTGTTTAGTTATCCCAGAGTTCATACTCGAACCGTGGTAGACTTTGCGTGAATGCCGAAGTTGTTGATGAAATCTAAGTTTACCGTTCGTGCTCCGTAGTTTTGGTACCGACGTTGTGTTCGAGCACGAAGTGTAAACCATGTGGATACACCATTTGTGTAGTTATCCTAGAGTTCATACTCGAACCGTGGTAGACTTTGCGTGAATAGCGAAGTTGTTGATGGAATCCAAGTGTGCCGTTCGTGCTCGGTAGTTTTGCTACCAAAGTTGTGTTCGAGCACGAAGTGTAAACCATGTGGATACACCATTTGTGTAGTTGTCCCAGAGTTGATTCTCGAACCGTGGTAGACTTTGCGTGAATGGCGAAGTTGTTGATGGAAACCAAGTGTACCGATCGTGCTCGGTACTTTTCCTACCGAGGTTGTGTTCGAGCACGAAGTGTAAACCATGTGGATACACCATTTGTGTAGTTATCCTAGAGTTCATACTCGAACCGTGGTAGACTTTGCGTGAATGGCGAAGTTGTTGATGGAATCCAAGTGTGCCGTTCGTGCTCGGTAGTTTTGCTACCAAAGTTGTGTTCGAGCACGAAGTGTAAACCATGTGGATACACCATTTGTGTAGTTATCCCAGAGTTCATACTCGAACCGTGGTAGACTTTGCGTGAATGGCGAAGTTGTTGATGGAATCCAAGTATACCGTTCGTGCTCGGTAATTTTGCTACCGAAGTTGTGTTCGAGCGCGAAGTGTAAACCATGTGTATACACCATTTGTGTAGTTCTCCCAGAGTTCATACTCGAACCGTGGTAGACTTTGCGTGAATGGCGAAGTTGTTGATGAAATCCAAGTCTACCGTTCGTGCTCGGTAGTTTTGGTACCGACGTTGTGTTCCAGCACCAAGTGTAAACCATGTGGATACACCATTTGTGTAGTTATCCCAAAGTTCATACTCGAACCGTGGTAGACTTTGCGTGAATGGCGAAGTTGTTGATGGAATCCAAGTCTACCGTTCGTGCTTGGTAGTTTTGGTACCGACGTTGTGTTCGAGCACGAAGTGTAAACCATGTGGATACACCATTTGTGTAGTTATCCTAGAGTTCATACTCGAACCGTGGTAGACTTTGCGTGAATGGCGAAGTTGTTGATGAAATCCAAGTGTACCGTTCGTGCTCGGTAGTTTTGCTACCGACGTTGTGTTCGACCACGAAGTGTAAACCATGTGGATACACCATTTATGTAGTTATCCCAGAGTTCATTCTCGAACCGTGGTAGACTTTGCGTGAATGGCGAAGTTGTTGATGGAATCCAAGTGTACCGTTTGTGCTCGGTAATTTTGCAACCGAAGTTGTGTTTGAGCACGAAGTGTAAACCATGTGGATACACCATTTGTGTAGTTATCCCAGAGTTCATACTCGAACCGTTGTAGACTTTGCGTGAATGGCGAAGTTGTTGATGAAATCCAAGTCTACCGTTCGTGCTCGGTAGTTTTGGTACCGATGTTGTGTTCTAGCACCAAGTGTAAACCTTGTGGATACACCATTATTGTAGTTATCTCAGAGTTCATACTCGAACCGTGGTAAACTTTGCGTGAATGGCGAAGTTGTTGATGGAATCCAAGTCTACCGTTCGTGCTCGGTAGTTTTGGTACCGACGTTGTGTTCGAGCACGAAGTGTAAACCATGTGGATACACCATTTGTTTAGTTATCCCAGAGTTCATACTCGAACCGTGGTAGACTTTGCGTGAATGGCGAAGTTGTTGATGAAATCTAAGTGTACCGTTCGTGCTCCGTAGTTTTGGTACCGACGTTGTGTTCGAGCACGAAGTGTAAACCATGTGGATACACCATTTGTGTAGTTATCCCAGAGTTCATACTCGAACCGTGGTATACTTTGCGTGAATGGCGAAGTTGTTGATGGAATCCGAGTATACCGTTCGTGCTCGGTAATTTTGCTACCGAAGTTGTGTTCGAGCGCGAAGTGTAAACCATGTGTATACACCATTTGTGTAGTTATCCCAGAGTTCATACTCGAACCGTTGTAGACTTTGCCTGAATGGCGAAGTTGTTGATGAAATCCAAGTCTACCGTTCGTGCTCGGTAGTTTTGGTACCGATGTTGTGTTCTAGCACCAAATGTAAACCATGTGGATACACCGTTTGTGTAGTTAGCCCAGAGTTCATACTCGAACCGTGGTAGACTTTGCGTGAATGGCGAAGTTGTTGATGGAATCCAAGTCTACCGTTCGTGCTCGGTAGTTTTGGTACCGACGTTGTGTTCGAGCACGAAGTGTAAACCATGTGGATACACCATTTGTCTAGTTATCCCAGAGTTCATACTCGAACCATGGTAGACTTTGCGTGAATGACGAAGTTGTTGATGGAATCCAAGTATACCGTTCGTGCTCGGTAATTTTGCTACCGAAGTTGTGTTCGAGCGCGAAGTGTAAACCATGTGGATACACCATTTGTTTAGTTATCCCAGAGTTCATACTCGAACCGTGGTAGACTTTGCGTGAATGGCGAAGTTGTTGATGAAATCTAAGTTTACCGTTCGTGCTCCGTAGTTTTGGTACCGACGTTGTGTTCGAGCACGAAGTGTAAACCATGTGGATACACCATTTGTGTAGTTATCCTAGAGTTCATACTCGAACCGTGGTAGACTTTGCGTGAATGGCGAAGTTGTTGATGGAATCCAAGTGTGCCGTTCGTGCTCGGTAGTTTTGCTACCAAAGTTGTGTTCGAGCACGAAGTGTAAACCATGTGGATACACCATTTGTGTAGTTGTCCCAGAGTTGATTCTCGAACCGTGGTAGACTTTGCGTGAATGGCGAAGTTGTTGATGGAAACCAAGTGTACCGATCGTGCTCGGTACTTTTCCTACCGAGGTTGTGTTCGAGCACGAAGTGTAAACCATGTGGATACACCATTTGTGTAGTTATCCTAGAGTTCATACTCGAACCGTGGTAGACTTTGCGTGAATGGCGAAGTTGTTGATGGAATCCAAGTGTGCCGTTCGTGCTCGGTAGTTTTGCTACCAAAGTTGTGTTCGAGCACGAAGTGTAAACCATGTGGATACACCATTTGTGTAGTTATCCCAGAGTTCATACTCGAACCGTGGTAGACTTTGCGTGAATGGCGAAGTTGTTGATGGAATCCAAGTATACCGTTCGTGCTCGGTAATTTTGCTACCGAAGTTGTGTTCGAGCGCGAAGTGTAAACCATGTGTATACACCATTTGTGTAGTTCTCCCAGAGTTCATACTCGAACCGTGGTAGACTTTGCGTGAATGGCGAAGTTGTTGATGAAATCCAAGTCTACCGTTCGTGCTCGGTAGTTTTGGTACCGACGTTGTGTTCTAGCACCAAGTGTAAACCATGTGGATACACCATTTGTGTAGTTATCCCAAAGTTCATACTCGAACCGTGGTAGACTTTGCGTGAATGGCGAAGTTGTTGATGGAATCCAAGTCTACCGTTCGTGCTTGGTAGTTTTGGTACCGACGTTGTGTTCGAGCACGAAGTGTAAACCATGTGGATACACCATTTGTGTAGTTATCCTAGAGTTCATACTCGAACCGTGGTAGACTTTGCGTGAATGGCGAAGTTGTTGATGAAATCCAAGTGTACCGTTCGTGCTCGGTAGTTTTGCTACCGACGTTGTGTTCGACCACGAAGTGTAAACCATGTGGATACACCATTTATGTAGTTATCCCAGAGTTCATTCTCGAACCGTGGTAGACTTTGCGTGAATGGCGAAGTTGTTGATGGTATCCAAGTGTACCGTTTGTGCTCGGTAATTTTGCAACCGAAGTTGTGTTTGAGCACGAAGTGTAAACCATGTGGATACACCATTTGTGTAGTTATCCCAGAGTTCATACTCGAACCGTTGTAGACTTTGCGTGAATGGCGAAGTTGTTGATGAAATCCAAGTCTACCGTTCGTGCTCGGTAGTTTTGGTACCGATGTTGTGTTCTAGCACCAAGTGTAAACCATGTGGATACACCATTATTGTAGTTATCTCAGAGTTCATACTCGAACCGTGGTAAACTTTGCGTGAATGGCGAAGTTGTTGATGGAATCCAAGTCTACCGTTCGTGCTCGGTAGTTTTGGTACCGACGTTGTGTTCGAGCACGAAGTGTAAACCATGTGGATACACCATTTGTTTAGTTATCCCAGAGTTCATACTCGAACCGTGGTAGACTTTGCGTGAATGGCGAAGTTGTTGATGAAATCTAAGTGTACCGTTCGTGCTCCGTAGTTTTGGTACCGACGTTGTGTTCGAGCACGAAGTGTAAACCATGTGGATACACCATTTGTGTAGTTATCCCAGAGTTCATACTCGAACCGTGGTAGACTTTGCGAGAATGGCGAAATTGTTGATGAAATCCAAGTGTACCGTTCGTCCTCGGTAGTTTTGCTACCGACGTTGTGTTCGACCACGAAGTGTAAACCATGTGGATACACCATTTATGTAGTTATCCCAGAGTTCATTCTCGAACCGTGGTAGACTTTGCGTGAATGGCGAAGTTGTCGATGGAATCCAAGTGTACCGTTTGTGCTCGGTAATTTTGCAACCGAAGTTGTGTTTGAGCACGAAGTGTAAACCATGTGGATACACCATTTGTGTAGTTATCCCAGAGTTCATACTCGAACCGTTGTAGACTTTGCGTGAATGGCGAAGTTGTTGATGAAGTCCAAGTCTACCGTTCGTGCTCGGTAGTTTTGGTACCGATGTTGTGTTCTAGCACCAAGTGTAAACCATGTGGATACACCATTATTGTAGTTATCTCAGAGTTCATACTCGAACCGTGGTAAACTTTGCGTGAATGGCGAAGTTGTTGATGGAATCCAAGTCTACTGTTCGTGCTCGGTAGTTTTGGTACCGACGTTGTGTTCGAGCACGAAGTGTAAACCATGTGGATACACCATTTGTCTAGTTATCCCAGAGTTCATACTCGAACCATGGTAGACTTTGCGTGAATGACGAAGTTGTTGATGGAATCCAAGTATACCGTTCGTGCTCGGTAATTTTGCTACCGAAGTTGTGTTCGAGCGCAAAGTGTAAACCATGTGGATACACCATTTGTTTAGTTATCCCAGAGTTCATACTCGAACCGTGGTAGACTTTGCGTGAATGGCGAAGTTGTTGATGAAATCTAAGTGTACCGTTCGTGCTCCGTAGTTTTGGTACCGACGTTGTGTTCGAGCACGAAGTGTAAACCATGTGGATACACCTTTTGTGTAGTTATCCCAGAGTTCATACTCGAACCGTGGTAGACTTTGCGTTAACGGTGAAGTTGTTGATGGAAAGCAAGTGCACCGTACATGCTCGGTTCTTTCGCTACCGAGGTTATGTTCTAGCACGAAGTGTAAACCATGTGGATACACCATTTGTGTAGTTATCCCAGAGTTCATACTCGAACCGTGGTAGACTTTGCGTGAATGGCGAAGTTGTTGATGGAATCCAAGTATACCGTTCGTGCTCGGTAATTTTGCTACCGAAGTTGTGTTCGAGCGCGAAGTGTAAAACATGTGTATACACCATTTGTGTAGTTCTCCCAGAGTTCATACTCGAACCGTGGTAGACTTTGCGTGAATGGCGAAGTTGTTGATGAAATCCAAGTCTACCGTTCGTGCTCGGTAGTTTTTGTACCGATGTTGTGTTCTAGCACCAAGTGTAAACCATGTGGATACACCATTTGTGTAGTTATCCCAGAGTTCATACTCGAACCGTGGTAGACTTTGCGTGAATGGCGAAGTTGTTGATGAAATCCAAGTCTACCGTTCGTGCTCGGTAGTTTTGCTACCGACGTTGTGTTCGAGCACGAAGTGTAAACCATGTGGGTACACCATTTGTTTAGTTATCCCAGAGTTCATACTCGAACCGTGGTAGACTTTGCGTGAATGGCGAAGTTGTTGATGCAATCCAAGTATACCGTTCGTGCTCGGTAATTTTGCTACCGAAGTTGTGTTCGAGCGCGAAGTGTAAACCATGTGTATACACCATTTGTGTAGTTATCCCAGAGTTCATACTCGAACCGTTGTAGACTTTGCGTGAATGGCGAAGTTTTGATGAAATCCAAGTCTACCGTTCGTGCTCGGTAGTTTTGGTACCGATGTTGTGTTCTAGCACCAAGTGTAAACCATGTGGATACACCATTTGTGTAGTTATCCCAGAGTTCATACTCGAACCGTGGTAGACTTTGCGTGAATGGCGAAGTTGTTGATGGAATCCAAGTCTGCCGTTCGTGCTCGGTAGTTTTGGTACCGACGTTGTGTTCGAGCACGAAGTGTAAACCATGTGGATACACCATTTGTGTAGTTATCCTAGAGTTCATACTCGAACCGTGGTAGACTTTGCGTGAATGGCGAAGTTGTTGATGAAATCCAAGTGTACCGTTCGTGCTCGGTAGTTTTGCTACCGACGTTGTGTTCGACCACGAAGTATAAACCATGTGGATACACCATTTATGTAGTTATCCCAGAGTTCATTCTCGAACCGTGGTAGACTTTGCGTGAATGGCGAAGTTGTTGATGGAATCCAAGTGTACCATTTGTGCTCGGTAATTTTGCAACCGAAGTTGTGTTTGAGCACGAAGTGTAAACTATGTGGATACACCATTTGTGTAGTTATCCCAGAGTTCATACTCGAACCGTTGTAGACTTTGTGTGAATGGCGAAGTTGTTGATGAAATCCAAGTCTACCGTTCGTGCTCGGTAGTTTTGGTACCGATGTTGTGTTCTAGCACCAAGTGTAAACCATGTGGATACACCATTATTGTAGTTATCTCAGAGTTCATACTCGAACCGTGGTAAACTTTGCGTGAATGGCGAAGTTGTTGATGGAATCCAAGTCTACCGTTCGTGCTCGGTAGTTTTGGTACCGACGTTGTGTTCGAGCACGAAGTGTAAACCATGTGGATACACCATTTGTCTAGTTATCCCAGAGTTCATACTCGAACCATGGTAGACTTTGCGTGAATGACGAAGTTGTTGATGGAATCCAAGTATACCGTTCGTGCTCGGTAATTTTGCTACCGAAGTTGTGTTCGAGCGCGAAGTGTAAACCATGTGGATACACCATTTGTTTAGTTATCCCAGAGTTCATACTCGAACCGTGGTAGACTTTGCGTGAATGGCGAAGTTGTTGATGAAATCTAAGTTTACCGTTCGTGCTCCGTAGTTTTGGTACCGACGTTGTGTTCGAGCACGAAGTGTAAACCATGTGGATACACCATTTGTGTAGTTATCCTAGAGTTCATACTCGAACCGTGGTAGACTTTGCGTGAATGGCGAAGTTGTTGATGGAATCCAAGTGTGCCGTTCGTGCTCGGTAGTTTTGCTACCAAAGTTGTGTTCGAGCACGAAGTGTAAACCATGTGGATACACCATTTGTGTAGTTGTCCCAGAGTTGATTCTCGAACCGTGGTAGACTTTGCGTGAATGGCGAAGTTGTTGATGGAAACCAAGTGTACCGATCGTGCTCGGTACTTTTCCTACCGAGGTTGTGTTCGAGCACGAAGTGTAAACCATGTGGATACACCATTTGTGTAGTTATCCTAGAGTTCATACTCGAACCGTGGTAGACTTTGCGTGAATGGCGAAGTTGTTGATGGAATCCAAGTGTGCCGTTCGTGCTCGGTAGTTTTGCTACCAAAGTTGTGTTCGAGCACGAAGTGTAAACCATGTGGATACACCATTTGTGTAGTTATCCCAGAGTTCATACTCGAACCGTGGTAGACTTTGCGTGAATGGCGAAGTTGTTGATGGAATCCAAGTATACCGTTCGTGCTCGGTAATTTTGCTACCGAAGTTGTGTTCGAGCGCGAAGTGTAAACCATGTGTATACACCATTTGTGTAGTTCTCCCAGAGTTCATACTCGAACCGTGGTAGACTTTGCGTGAATGGCGAAGTTGTTGATGAAATCCAAGTCTACCGTTCGTGCTCGGTAGTTTTGGTACCGACGTTGTGTTCTAGCACCAAGTGTAAACCATGTGGATACACCATTTGTGTAGTTATCCCAAAGTTCATACTCGAACCGTGGTAGACTTTGCGTGAATGGCGAAGTTGTTGATGGAATCCAAGTCTACCGTTCGTGCTTGGTAGTTTTGGTACCGACGTTGTGTTCGAGCACGAAGTGTAAACCATGTGGATACACCATTTGTGTAGTTATCCTAGAGTTCATACTCGAACCGTGGTAGACTTTGCGTGAATGGCGAAGTTGTTGATGAAATCCAAGTGTACCGTTCGTGCTCGGTAGTTTTGCTACCGACGTTGTGTTCGACCACGAAGTGTAAACCATGTGGATACACCATTTATGTAGTTATCCCAGAGTTCATTCTCGAACCGTGGTAGACTTTGCGTGAATGGCGAAGTTGTTGATGGTATCCAAGTGTACCGTTTGTGCTCGGTAATTTTGCAACCGAAGTTGTGTTTGAGCACGAAGTGTAAACCATGTGGATACACCATTTGTGTAGTTATCCCAGAGTTCATACTCGAACCGTTGTAGACTTTGCGTGAATGGCGAAGTTGTTGATGAAATCCAAGTCTACCGTTCGTGCTCGGTAGTTTTGGTACCGATGTTGTGTTCTAGCACCAAGTGTAAACCATGTGGATACACCATTATTGTAGTTATCTCAGAGTTCATACTCGAACCGTGGTAAACTTTGCGTGAATGGCGAAGTTGTTGATGGAATCCAAGTCTACCGTTCGTGCTCGGTAGTTTTGGTACCGACGTTGTGTTCGAGCACGAAGTGTAAACCATGTGGATACACCATTTGTTTAGTTATCCCAGAGTTCATACTCGAACCGTGGTAGAGTTTGCGTGAATGGCGAAGTTGTTGATGAAATCTAAGTGTACCGTTCGTGCTCCGTAGTTTTGGTACCGACGTTGTGTTCGAGCACGAAGTGTAAACCATGTGGATACACCATTTGTGTAGTTATCCCAGAGTTCATACTCGAACCGTGGTAGACTTTGCGAGAATGGCGAAATTGTTGATGAAATCCAAGTGTACCGTTCGTCCTCGGTAGTTTTGCTACCGACGTTGTGTTCGACCACGAAGTGTAAACCATGTGGATACACCATTTATGTAGTTATCCCAGAGTTCATTCTCGAACCGTGGTAGACTTTGCGTGAATGGCGAAGTTGTCGATGGAATCCAAGTGTACCGTTTGTGCTCGGTAATTTTGCAACCGAAGTTGTGTTTGAGCACGAAGTGTAAACCATGTGGATACACCATTTGTGTAGTTATCCCAGAGTTCATACTCGAACCGTTGTAGACTTTGCGTGAATGGCGAAGTTGTTGATGAAGTCCAAGTCTACCGTTCGTGCTCGGTAGTTTTGGTACCGATGTTGTGTTCTAGCACCAAGTGTAAACCATGTGGATACACCATTATTGTAGTTATCTCAGAGTTCATACTCGAACCGTGGTAAACTTTGCGTGAATGGCGAAGTTGTTGATGGAATCCAAGTCTACTGTTCGTGCTCGGTAGTTTTGGTACCGACGTTGTGTTCGAGCACGAAGTGTAAACCATGTGGATACACCATTTGTCTAGTTATCCCAGAGTTCATACTCGAACCATGGTAGACTTTGCGTGAATGACGAAGTTGTTGATGGAATCCAAGTATACCGTTCGTGCTCGGTAATTTTGCTACCGAAGTTGTGTTCGAGCGCAAAGTGTAAACCATGTGGATACACCATTTGTTTAGTTATCCCAGAGTTCATACTCGAACCGTGGTAGACTTTGCGTGAATGGCGAAGTTGTTGATGAAATCTAAGTGTACCGTTCGTGCTCCGTAGTTTTGGTACCGACGTTGTGTTCGAGCACGAAGTGTAAACCATGTGGATACACCTTTTGTGTAGTTATCCCAGAGTTCATACTCGAACCGTGGTAGACTTTGCGTTAACGGTGAAGTTGTTGATGGAAAGCAAGTGCACCGTACATGCTCGGTTCTTTCGCTACCGAGGTTATGTTCTAGCACGAAGTGTAAACCATGTGGATACACCATTTGTGTAGTTATCCCAGAGTTCATACTCGAACCGTGGCAGACTTTGCGTGAATGGCGAAGTTGTTGATGGAATCCAAGTATACCGTTCGTGCTCGGTAATTTTGCTACCGAAGTTGTGTTCGAGCGCGAAGTGTAAAACATGTGTATACACCATTTGTGTAGTTCTCCCAGAGTTCATACTCGAACCGTGGTAGACTTTGCGTGAATGGCGAAGTTGTTGATGAAATCCAAGTCTACCGTTCGTGCTCGGTAGTTTTTGTACCGATGTTGTGTTCTAGCACCAAGTGTAAACCATGTGGATACACCATTTGTGTAGTTATCCCAGAGTTCATACTCGAACCGTGGTAGACTTTGCGTGAATGGCGAAGTTGTTGATGAAATCCAAGTCTACCGTTCGTGCTCGGTAGTTTTGCTACCGACGTTGTGTTCGAGCACGAAGTGTAAACCATGTGGGTACACCATTTGTTTAGTTATCCCAGAGTTCATACTCGAACCGTGGTAGACTTTGCGTGAATGGCGAAGTTGTTGATGCAATCCAAGTATACCGTTCGTGCTCGGTAATTTTGCTACCGAAGTTGTGTTCGAGCGCGAAGTGTAAACCATGTGTATACACCATTTGTGTAGTTATCCCAGAGTTCATACTCGAACCGTGGTAGACTTTGCGTTAACGGTGAAGTTGTTGATGGAAAGCAAGTGCACCGTACATGCTCGGTTCTTTCGCTACCGAGGTTATGTTCTAGCACGAAGTGTAAACCATGTGGATACACCATTTGTGTAGTTATCCCAGAGTTCATACTCGAACCGTGGTAGACTTTGCGTGAATGGCGAAGTTGTTGATGGAATCCAAGTATACCGTTCGTGCTCGGTAATTTTGCTACCGAAGTTGTGTTCGAGCGCGAAGTGTAAAACATGTGTATACACCATTTGTGTAGTTCTCCCAGAGTTCATACTCGAACCGTGGTAGACTTTGCGTGAATGGCGAAGTTGTTGATGAAATCCAAGTCTACCGTTCGTGCTCGGTAGTTTTTGTACCGATGTTGTGTTCTAGCACCAAGTGTAAACCATGTGGATACACCATTTGTGTAGTTATCCCAGAGTTCATACTCGAACCGTGGTAGACTTTGCGTGAATGGCGAAGTTGTTGATGAAATCCAAGTCTACCGTTCGTGCTCGGTAGTTTTGCTACCGACGTTGTGTTCGAGCACGAAGTGTAAACCATGTGGGTACACCATTTGTTTAGTTATCCCAGAGTTCATACTCGAACCGTGGTAGACTTTGCGTGAATGGCGAAGTTGTTGATGCAATCCAAGTATACCGTTCGTGCTCGGTAATTTTGCTACCGAAGTTGTGTTCGAGCGCGAAGTGTAAACCATGTGTATACACCATTTGTGTAGTTATCCCAGAGTTCATACTCGAACCGTTGTAGACTTTGCGTGAATGGCGAAGTTTTGATGAAATCCAAGTCTACCGTTCGTGCTCGGTAGTTTTGGTACCGATGTTGTGTTCTAGCACCAAGTGTAAACCATGTGGATACACCATTTGTGTAGTTATCCCAGAGTTCATACTCGAACCGTGGTAGACTTTGCGTGAATGGCGAAGTTGTTGATGGAATCCAAGTCTACCGTTCGTGCTCGGTAGTTTTGGTACCGACGTTGTGTTCGAGCACGAAGTGTAAACCATGTGGATACACCATTTGTGTAGTTATCCTAGAGTTCATACTCGAACCGTGGTAGACTTTGCGTGAATGGCGAAGTTGTTGATGAAATCCAAGTGTACCGTTCGTGCTCGGTAGTTTTGCTACCGACGTTGTGTTCGACCACGAAGTATAAACCATGTGGATACACCATTTATGTAGTTATCCCAGAGTTCATTCTCGAACCGTGGTAGACTTTGCGTGAATGGCGAAGTTGTTGATGGAATCCAAGTGTACCATTTGTGCTCGGTAATTTTGCAACCGAAGTTGTGTTTGAGCACGAAGTGTAAACTATGTGGATACACCATTTGTGTAGTTATCCCAGAGTGTCATAC